>NC_140579.1:487444835-488644835 GCF_964204655.1 Triturus cristatus
CAAGAATAACGTCTAGAACCATGCGGTTCTGCAAAGTCATACGGCGATCCGCTTGGAGCTCAGCGGTCAGATTACCAAGGGCACCAGCCGTTACATTGACAGTGGATTCAACCACACAAGTCAGTTGTCTCAGGTTCCTACTATTTACCATAGGTCCCCAAAACGGCAGGAAACCCAAGAAGAAGTCTCCTGCTTCCTGACCGGCAGTATCCTCCTTACTAATCACGCCCCTCACAACTCTGGTCTTGTGATAGTCAGCGGCAGCAGTAAATGTTGGCGGTAGCAAGTTCGCAATATAACATGTGCCCGAGAAATCAGGGGGCAACCATGTGTATGCTCGGTCATTGCAAATGAAATATGTACCCTTGGCAGCCAAAAACGCAGGGGAAAACTGTGACGGGAAAGTGTACGTTTCAGTACAGTTACTTCTTCCCAGTTGGGCTCTAGGATTCTGACCATTACCCTGTAAGCAGAACCGACCTATGTGGGGTACGACCCAGATTGGAGATGAGATTTTTCGCTGTCTTTCACCCAGACTAATACTATACCCCGTCGCGTTCCACCCTACCTAAGCTCTCAGCTCTTCTTTGGGAATGGATGAGTATGCATCAATATCCCTACTCATATCGGCAATTCCTCTCACTAAGGCTTTATTGTTTGTACTAGGTCTGATGGAACGCGGTTGTCGCGGGGAGTAGGCATCTAGAGCGTAGAGGAACATGGTCTGGAATGCCCATGACGATCCATTGTAACTAAAGGGCAGCACCAAATAGGGAATACCCTTGTTAATGGTATGTGGCATTAACCCACAGACCCAGCAATTGGTTGTATTCATTACTAGTTGGTGTTGGTGCAAGAGCTGAATAAACGAGTTATTTACAAATTCTGATCGTCTGGTTTGTTCATGTTCAGGCAGAGGGTGAAAAGAGTGTGAGGAGGCAGTAGAAAGAGGTATAGGCTGTACAGTGGGTGCAATGGGCTCCTGGGAGGAGAAAAACACAAATCCCACAGTAAACATTATCATACTACACAGTATAAATAGGCACAGAAATACAAAACATTTACTTCTCATAATTTTACATATCTTTGCTTTAAAGTTCATTTCCTCAACGGGTCTCTCCATCTTAAAAAACTCCATCCTCTAATCGGGCCGCTCGCGGCGGATGAGTTTCTTCTGCTAAGGAGTACGCCTGTCAATCCAGGGAAATGCCCTAGACCAACCAGAACCGTTGACCTAACGTCTTCGGCCTGTACCCCAAAGTCTTGGCACCGCGACCCTGCGGCTGAACCCGGATGGTGGTTCGAAAAACAAAAATCAAGAAAGTCCTTCAGATGGGAGAACTAAAATGTCAAAGAGGAAATAGTAAGGAAATCTTTATTTGTCCATAGGCCTTGGTCTCAAATTATAGCGGAGACGGCCAGGTGCTGTTTGGTCTTGGAACAAAAGTTCAGGCTCTGTGGTGTCCAATCGATTTGACAGTGGCACAGCCTCTTGCAGAATATTGTCACTCTCTTGGTCTGAAACTGTGCCTTTTATGCGTGCATCACTGAATGATACAAAACGAGGTACAGTGTCTGTCTCAGAGTCGGCGATACCCTCCTGGACCCACCGGTCATATGGCAGGGGCAAGGGAACTACCTTGCAGTGGGTGCCGTGGATCCAGTGTTTCTTCCCCTTCACTCGCACCGCTGATCTTGTTGATAAAAGGACAAGGTGAGGGCCGATCCAGCGAGGCTCGTCGTTGCTCTTGCGCTGGAAGTTTCTAATCAACACCCATGTGCCAGGGTCGATAGGGTGTCCAGGAGTTTCAGAAGCTTGAGGAAGAGTATCATGCACCTGTTGATGTAAAACACGCAGTTTAACAGTCAAATCATACAAGTAATCGAGTAGTACTGGATGCTCGATCTCACTGAATTTCGCCGGTCTTGGCACGCCCCATACATTAGCCGGGCGGCCAAAGATGACCTCATAGGGACTAAGTCCCACTCGTGAGTGTATGGTCATTCTGGTGGACAGGAGTGCTAAAGGCAGAGCATCAGGCCATTTAAGACCGGTGCTCGCCTGGATTTTGGCCAGCTTAAGTTTTAGAGCACCGTTGTAGCGCTCTACTAATCCAGCTGATTGGGGGTGATTTGCAGCGTGGAACTTTTGCTTGATGCCTAAACCCTCACACACATTCTTCATTACTTTACCCACAAACTCACTTCCATTATCACACCACACCATTCTTGGCATTCCAAACCTAGGGAAGAATTCTTTCACAAGGGCTTTGGCTGTGGATAGGGCAGTGTTATCCTTCAGAGGATAGGCCTCTACCCATTTGGAGAAAGCACAAACAACCACCAACACATATTTCAGGTTGTTGCACCTTTCCATGTGAATAAAGTCCAGCTGCAAAACTTCAAATGGATATGATGGGGGTGCAAAATGACCAGCTGGAGTTGGGGTTCCCCTACCAGGGTTGTATTTCAAGCATACCATGCAATTCTTGACCACATTCTCTGCACACTTGGGAATCCCAGCATTCTGCCATACTGGAGCCAACAACTTACAAATTCCTTTCGTACTGATATGTGCCATCCCATGTGCCATTGTAACTACTGGAAGCACATATGCATCGGGCAACAACCATCGCCTATGTTCTGTCAGATCAATCCAACAACCATTCTCATCTAACTTACCCACACTTTCTCTCCACTTGCTTAATTCTTTCTCTGTAGCTTCAGCTTGAAGCGACTTCACACTCTCTATTGTGTTTTCACACATCCCAACATCATCAACCCATCTTGCGGGGCCTGCAATATACATTCTAGTCTTTACATTCTGTGCTGTTTCTTTCGCGATCTCATCAGCAAACGCATTCCCACGTCCAACATCATCTGTGATTTTCCTGTGCGGACTGCATTTCATAATTGCAACTTGTAATGGTAGGGTCAGTGATTCAAGGAGATCATTCACCAACTTGCCATTCTGAATTTTAGCTCCATGCGACGTCGGGAACCCACGTTCTTTCCACAGTCGTCCAAAATTGTGAGCCACGCCAAAGGCGTACTGGCTATCCGTGTATATATTCACTCTCATTCCTTCAGACAACACGCACGCTCTCGTGAGGGCGATTAATTCTGCTGCTTGGGCCGAATTATGTGGCACTCGTGCAGTTTCCACGACCGTGTGTAACGTCGTGATAGCATATGCAGCAGTCGTATCACCATTAGGGAGCTTGAAACATGAACCATCCACCCATAAAGTACCATCACACTCAGTCAGGGGAGTATCTTTTAGATCTACTCTCCCTTTCGTCTCTTCTTCTGTTCTGAACAGACAGTCATGTTGCTCATTCTCATCTAGGTCTGCTGGATTTGGCAATAACGTAGCTGGATTCAGCGTGTTGCATCTCTTTATGTGTATGTGATTTGCTAACAGTGTGAGCTCATAGCCTGATAATCGCGCACTAGTCAAGTGTTGTGTCTTGGTTCTGTTTAATAATGTGTCTGCAGCATGTGGAACCATAACGATCAATGTGTTGTCCATTACCAGACCAGCAGATTGTCGGATAGACATAGCTGCAGCAGCTGTCGCTCTCAGACAGCTTGGCAATGCCCTCGCTACAGGGTCCAAGGTTGATGAAAAATATGCGCATGGGCGCGGTCTGTCACCAAAAGGCTGTGTTAACACTGATAATGCGCAACCATCTTTCTCGTGAACATACAATGTAAAAGGCTTGCTGTAGTCAGGAGTACCCAACACAGGTGCTGAACACAATGCATTGCGCAATTCCACAAAACTTTTCTGGCACTCTTCAGACCATGGGATAGGATTCGGTGTGTCTTTGCATGTTAAGGCTAACAAAGGTTTTGCCAACAAGGAAAAATTTGGGATCCAGTGCCTACAGTATGAGGTAATGCCCAAGAAAGCACGCACTTCTCTCTGTGTTCTTGGCACACTCAACTGCGCAATGGCTTGAATTCTTTCTGGGGTCAGTTTCCTTCCCTCCTTCGATAAGAGATGACCTAAGTAGGTCACTTCTTGTCGACAATATTGCAGCTTGGAGAGAGACACTTTATGATGGAAAGCAGATAAATGGCGCAACAATGACAATGTGGCTTCTTTGCAGATCTTTTCAGTATCTGCGGCGATTAGTAAATCGTCCACGTACTGAATCAGAATAGCGCCACTGGGTAAAACAAGTGCATCAAGCTGCGCTTTCAAAGCTTGACTGTATATGGATGGACTCTCACAGTAGCCCTGGGGAGCGCGTTTGAAGCGGAAGCTTCGGCCTCCCAGACTAAAGCCAAAAATGTCTCTGCTCTCTTCTGCAATTGGGATGCTAAAGAAAGCATTTTTTAAATCGATCACTGAAAACCATGCAGCAGAGGCTGGAATCATCGTTAACAAGGCAGTTATATCAGGGACAACTGGAAACTGTGGCACAACAATCTTATTAACCTCTCTAAGATCAATCACAAATCTGTAAACAGGTGGCTGTGAAGGGTCCGTTCGTTTTAAAACAGGTAAAATCGGGCTGTTGCAAACGTTGCCTCTTGTCTCTTCAATTACACCCTTATTAATCAAATCGCTGACAATGTCTAACAATGCTTTCTGGCCTTCATTAGAGATCTTGTACTGGGGAATACGTGGCAGTCTGACATTAGCCTTTAAAGTTACCACGTATGGCGGTATCTCCAAGAGGCCCACATCATTGGGACCAGTAGCCCAAAGGACATCCGGAAGGGATGACAATTCAGGTGGCATTGTATTTTTAGACAAGTACATCGGGGAAATCACTTTCCTGCCTAATGTAAGTTGTACCCCTGACGGTGAACAATACAGTGTAGCATGTAATCTTTTCAACAAATCTAACCCTAGCAAATTCTCACCACAACCTGTTGTTAGAATCAGGGGTGCTTTCAGCTCGCAAGGTCCAATAGAAAGTGACATGGGACTAGAAATCGGGTTCCTAACTGGGGCGCCAGAAAAACCTACTGAAACATTTATATCGCCAGACAAAGGTGCGCCAGGGAGTTTTGAATGCATGATTGAACTCTTTGCAGCACCAGTGTCTAGCAGAAAGGGCTCCGTTACATTTGCTGTAGTCACCTCAACATACGGTCCGCTCTGATCCACTGGCACTGAAACAACTCCCTCTCTCTGTCTACGGCTGTCCTAGTAATCATTATTTTCTGCATCACCGTCCTCTGCATAATAATCATTATTGTAATACTGAGCTGTATTACTAGTTGTGTTAGCTTGCTGATCAAAGCTATTTATGGTATTTTGAGGCGGAAGAGGACGCGCGTTCTGGGGAGCATTACCACACCCTCTGCCTCTAGGAGCTTGCTGACCACCCCTACCTCTTGCGCCATACATATTACCGTTCCGCTGCATTAATTTAGGGCAACTATATTTAAAATGACCTTCCTCTTTGCAGTATGAACATTGGTTGGGACCTACAGGGACACGTGGTTGATAATACCCATTCATTTGCTGATTGTTCTGAAATTGTTGGGGTTGGTGATAGACACCTTGGGGTTGCCTATAATTATTCTGACCTCCACGTGGCGGGTAAGCCTGCTGCAAAAGGACCTTCGTCTTTAGTTCCTTCGTTTTCTTATCTGTTCTATCTTTTTCATCTTTATCTCTGTTCTCGTAATACTGTGCAGTAGCCAGTATTTGCGCTGAAGAGGAAACAGCCCAAGAACTTTCTGAATCTTTTAACTTTTTACACAGGTCAGGAAGTAAATTCTGCACAAATTTATCCACAAATAACCGTTGGCCACCCTCAGTACTCATATCTTGCCCACTGTGATCAATAAACGTTTCTTCAAACCTGGTAAAGAAGTCTGACACTGTCTCATCTTTCTTCTGCTTGCATGCAGATAGCTTGTCCCAATTTACGCGCATCGCGGGCATTATGGTCTTCATATACGTGATGATTCTACCAGGGAGTTCTGCTATTAATGGCTCAGGTTTCGCGCCACCAGTTTGTCTAGCGTCAGCGGCAATAATGTCAGCCCATGTAGCACCTAGTTCTGCATCGTGATCTGCATTACGAATTGATCCCCATAGGGGCTGTGGAACAACATTACCAAACAACATGTCTATGTCTGCCAGATTCATAACGCATGACCCTGCCGTCTGTGACAACTCTTTATAATATCCTGCAGGGTTTTTACGGGGCTCAGGCAATGTCTGCTTAAGCGCTAGCACCTCAGAACGCTTCCATGGAACATGCACCCAAACACACTGGAAATGCGCTGGCACAGCAGCGATACCGGCACCGGCATCAGCTGCAACTGCTTCCTTCCATACCGGGGGAACTTCTCTCATGGGGTATTGTCGCGCTTTTACCTTTTTCCCCACAAGGACATCTTGTTCAAACAATGACTGTTGACAATCATCATTCCTGAAGGACAATACAACCGCAACTGCTTTATCTACCTCGCGATCCACAATTGTACCAGTTCCAAAATCAAACCTCACTCTACACAACTCCTGCGGGCTCGGGTCTTTACCACTATCCTCCAATTCTTCACAGAGAATTTCGCACATTTTCTCAAACACATATCTCTGTTTTGGGGCATCCCATTGATGGAAAATGTTGACAACTGATTCCACATCATACAGTGAAGGGAAAGCAATCCATCTACGCGCCATGCGATCTATTACCTTTTTCTCATCGGGGTTAGGCAATTGACTGCGCAATTGCTTACGCTGTAAACCAGGAGTCGCACCAGATGACTCAAAGAGAGGAGACATTAATGTAGTAACCACATTAGCTAAGCGCTGTCGCGCTGAAGGAGAAGCTGAGGCGAAAACAGGGGGATAAACAGAGGGGAGAAAAGAGGATGCAGAAACAGGTACTGGAGTGGTGCAAGGAAGAGTATCAGGGGAGGCAGTCAATATGCTAGGCAAAGTCGCAGGAAGCGCGGGGGCAGTTGGAAACACAACTGGCGACCCTTGAGAAGGCTGCGCTATAGGGAAAGGAGCCGGCTGCAAAGCAGCTGGCGGTAGCGGCAAGGCTTGCAGTATATTGACTGGAGGTGGCATATTCACAAGCTGGGGAGGCGCCGTGGCATTCTGAGCATACGGGGGTGGCAAACTCAACAAATGCGACATCAGGGGATCTTTCTCCTTTTCTTCTAACTCATTCTGCTTAGAGTGTGGTAAAGCTGGGTAACATTTGTCGATCCCTAACTTACGCTGCCTGTGCAATTGCTCATTCATCTGCTCCTCCTCATTGTCTTTGAATTGTACAGCTGCTTGCATTACTGTCATACCTCTCTCCCTTTTATTCTTTTTCGCTAGCTTAATTTCCTTCTGTTTGGCTTCCTTTCGCCACAAGCGGAAAGAATCAAACATCGCCGGCCGGGCTTTCTTTTTAAACAATTTAATTTCCAAATTATCTAAAATATCGGTATCGAAACTACCATTTTGGGGCCATTTTAAAACACCGTCTTTTCTGGTGTAGTGGATCCACACTTCGTTATATGCAATAGGGCCTACGCCATGTTTTACATAGAGCTCATAAGTTGGAGTTCCAACCGGAGGAACCGGACATGATTCCTCCAGCTGGAAATCTCTTCCACAACCCAAACAAAATATTCTACCAAATATTCTAGAACCAGGCATCTTCGCTCACTAGTCTAGATCTAAACGTCAGAGGATTATCGATTACGATAGTCTCGTGAATACACGAGTCCTCTGGCTTTGGCGTCTGCAAACTCCAAATTTCCAAATCAAAACGATCCCGAGGGAGACCAAACAAATGGGAGACGCTCCACTTATACTTAACTGAATATTGCTGATCGATGGCGTCACCAGAAGACTCTCTCGATTGTTTCGCTCTCTCAAACTCGTCAAGGGTCCAAAACAGGTCGATTAATCAGGGCAGCAGTCCTTCGTAGCCGTCGAGACGCGGAGAACCTCGCAGAAAAGACTTTCGGACCACGTCGACATGCAGGGGTCGATGAAGTGGCGGCCTTCCTCCGGAATTTCCACACGAAGCTCCTCACGAACCTCTGGCTTGGACTGGTACCGCTGAAATCGTCCCGAGTTGGGCGCCAAACTGAAGTACTGGGTATTTTAGACCCAGCGGTACAGGGGCACACACCCTATGACTTCTGGGTTCACCCTGTTCCAGACCTACAGAAACACAGAGTCTTCTAGGTGAAGTCAAAGATTCATTTATTGGCTGCAGACCAATTACAGATATCCTAGAAGTACAACAGCGTGTATGTTCTCAGGAGACTGCTGAAAATCATAGAAACGGACTTCATCTTAAATACAGTTTTCCCTGCCTCAGGCATACATTCCTCGGTTTATGATACGGCAATAAACAAGTGTACAGTTCAAACGAAAGAGCAGAGTCATGATGACCATCCCACATTCCAGTTAAGCCAGCCCACAATTATTTACACAGCAAGGTTCAGATCCCACATTAGATAATCGATAGGCCCCAATAAACATGAGCATCTCCTGTTTTGGGAAACAAGCCATAAAGCAGGAACAAGCAGGTGCGAAAGTGATTAGCCAGAGGCTTGTGTGTGATGAAAGGACTTTATGGTGCGCTGAGCCCTGATGCTAATCACAGGTGGCCGGAGGAAGGGGAGCTCGTGAGACCAGTTTGACCTGGGGCAGTAGAACCGAGCCGCCCAGGTCACAGAAGAGTCATGGAAAGGCACATGGATTGCAAGGCCCGTAGTTGCTTCATTATATCCTATGTGAGGGCAATCACAAGATGGCCACTGCCTCCAAAATGGAACCCGCGTAGTGAAGCAGAATAACGTGTACACAGTGCATTCATAGCTGGAACGATATATAAAGCACTCGTACATACCGCATTAACCATTTGCGGTTTGCTAATACCAGGATAGACAGGGGTGGGGCCCTGTCCCCTACGTGGTCACAGAGATTAAAGTACGACATCGCTGCTGAGAAACCGAGGACTGTGCTGCTTGGAGACTCCTGGGATAACTAACTGTGCAACCACGGACTTTGTTTGCACTCTGGGAGCTTGTGCTGCGAGGCCCCTGTGATGGCGGGACTGCGAGGACCAGCGTGCATAGCGAGGTAATCATCACTGCAGCTGGGTCCTCTTCCCGTCCATGCCTCCCTTCGGCACTATTTAAGACTCGCGGCCACCGCTTCGCGGGAGCCGCTCGCTGCTGAGAAACTGAGAACTGTGCTGCTTGGAGACTCCTGGGATAACTAACTGTGCCACAACGGACTTTGTTTGCACTCTGGGAGCTTGTGCTGCGAGGCCCCTGTGACGGCGGGACTGCGAGGACCAGCGTGCATAGCGAGGTAATCATCGCTGCAGCTGGGTCCTCTTCCCGTCCACGCCTCCCTTCGGCACTATTTAAGACTCACGGCCCCCGCTTCGCGGGTGCCGCTCGCTGCTGAGAAACCGAGGACTGTGTTGCTTGGAGACTCCTGGGATAACTAACTGTGCCACCACGGACTTTGTTTGCACTCTGGGAGCTTGTGCTGCGAGGCCCCTGTGACGGCGGGACTGCGAGGACCAGCGTGCATGGCGAGGTAATCATCGCTGCAGCTGGGTCCTCTTCCCGTCCACGCCTCCTCCGCACTTTCCCCCCCTATTTAATACGACCTGTGATCACGCGCCAGCGGGACGCGCGCGGGGTGACGCACGGGGCGAAGACCGGGCAAAGAGCGGGCCGTTTGAGGCCGTTCGAGTACGGGAGAGGCAGGGACAGGGCCAATTCCTCTTATGTTCGCCAGAGATCGCAAGGGACTGGATTGAGGTTTGAAACCTGGACAATGTCTGCTAGAGAAACCCGGAGTAAAACTGCGCAGGTCGCAGGAAAGCCCATAGGTACTCTGGATATGTACTTTGCTAAGGCTGGTTCCTTGTTGATAGATGAAATATCTACCTTAGAAAGGCGTATTTCGTTGGAAATTGATCGTCACTGGGTCCTCTCGCACAGGCTACTTCCCCAGTACATTTGCCAGAATGCACTATTACTGATGTGGGGGGGGAACCTGGCATTGCTGCGGCACCCGAGTCTAACATTTTGATTATATTTACCGCAGACTGTGATATTTCTGCCCCTGTTGATCCCAGTATACTATCTTTTCCATCACCCAGGCCCCTACCTGTCCAAACCATTCGCAAAGCAAGTATTGTTAATAAGGCTCCGATTAGCGATAGCATTAATTTAACTACACAGCCATCGCAGGGGGACCGGGAGGGAGCAACTTCCAAAAGAAAAAGAAGGGCCCAAATTGCAGGAGGGCGTAAGCCTAAGATCCCAAAGCATAACCTGAGGGGTGAAGTCAACCAACACGGTGCAGCTCGTATGGGGCCAGATTTACCTCTCACCCAGGGCCATGTACCATCTAGTCTTAATGATACACCACGTGTGGATAGTTTTTCTCTTTCGGACATAAAATCTCTTATGAAGGAAATGCTTATCCCCCTAGTAGAACGCTTCGCTAACCTGGAAACACGTCTAGCGAACCTCCAAAAGGGAATCGATCAACTAGTGGATGTATCTAATTCAGCTAGCCGAGACACGAATACCATGCATGCACCCCTAGCCAAGGAAGGTTGCTCCCCACTAAAGCTTGCACAAACATACCATCCTAGACTATCCATTCCTAAAACATCGAGGCCCTTGATCCCACTATGCATATCAACTCTCAGCCCCCACGATATGACAATAGCACCTACATTACGGACAGAAGGCCAAGGTATTAGACACAGGCCAGTTAACTTACCTCCGGAGGCAGTTCCGTACACAGTCATTTTAGTCGGCATCCCTGAACTAAAACCACCTAATAGAGAACCTGTGGAGGCTTTGAAAAACAAGGTTATCCACTGGCTCTCTAAAAATAGGCCTCTCCCTGTGGGATTAACAGCGAGGTCCTCATGGTGAGGAGAGTTCCGTGGCTTGGAAACACCAAAAAAGCTTTTCAGGGAGACTGTGTATTGATTAACTTTAGGGACCCCCGTACAGTATCACACATATGTAGCTGGCCTCATAATACACCGGGATCTTCCATCCAATCCCTCCCCCTATCATTCTTCTATCCGCCTATAATCATCGAACAGGTTGAGGATGGATGGGACCTAGTAGATAGGAGAGGGGGCAGAAGGGGCCCAGGGGCAAGTAGGGGGTACTCGACCACAGGTCCCTCCCGATTCGACTTTCTTCCAACTCACAACAGGTTCAGTACTTTAGATATGGTGGATTGACCGAATGTCCCGGGGGGGGGGGGGGGGGGGGGGGGGGTGGTGTCACGATCCAAAGTAAGATCCAAACATTTAATAACCAATTAGAACTTCCCAAGGAGAAGGTGTATCCTGTGTATATTCAAGCTAATGAAGAGGGATCCCTAGGGATTACTAGTTCCACGCCCAATTTGCCATTTGAGCAGATTACTCAAGAAAATAATCCCGGCTTAAGCCCTCAGCGGGGGACGAATTCGGGAGAGCCTGCACACCCGAACCCACTCCTCGCATTAAACAATTCTTCTCCCCTTAAGATTCTATCCTGGAACGTGGCAGGTCTAGCTAATAAACTGAACAACCCGTCCTGGAGTTCCTTTATCGAGGACAAGGACATTTGCCTGCTCCAAGAGACTTGGGCAAGAGAAGACATCACCCACACGGGTTTTGCAACATTTTCAATACACGCAACTTGGGGGGGAAGAGGGCGTCCCTCGGGCGGCCTTGCAACATGGGTGGCTACTGATCTGAGATGCAGGGCTGCTGTCCTCCCAACGAATACGGCAGATATTCTAGCTGTACTGTTGGAATGGCCAAACGCCCAAAGCCTTCTGCTGATAAATGTCTATTCCAGGCCAACCAACATTACACAGGAGTCGCCCACCATTGCGGAGCTTGCCCTTGCCCTTAATGAAATTCCGGAGGGCATCCCCCATTTAATAGGAGGCGACTTCAATTGCCACTATGAGCCCCTCTCAGGTACTTTGGAAGGCCTGGCCTTGGAGGAGGACCTTTTGTGGTTCATACCGCCCTCACAGGCTCCGGCCCCAAGATCATGGTCCCCCCTGGCCCTACAAATCACCTCCCTAACCCTGAAACATGGCCTTCGGGCCTGTAATGGAAGGTTTAAATCTGACATCCCTGCAAGATGCACCTTCAATAGAGTGGGCAGCGAGTCACGACTGGATTATGTTTTGGTTCCCTTGACCTCTTGGTCGCATATTAGAGACTTTATGGTCACAACCAGGGATGATAGTGATCATAATGCCTTAGAACTAGCATACGATCATCCCGGGCCCTTGGCCAGGGGGAAACAAAGGGAGGCAACATTGGAGAGTCTGGTCCTTGAGAACAATAGGCGCAGAGTGAAGTGGGAGCTAATAGCTTCCCACCCTGGGAAGATACCCAAGTTATATGCGCAGGTAATCCCCCTATTTGAAAAGGTCGCGGCACTTAAACTGAATGACACTTCACAGGATGTATATATGCAACTAGGGCAGATAAATGCTGCCCTTGTTAAATCCCTCTCCGAATCCCTAACCAAAAAACCCACCAGGTCGAATGGAAAAATCGTTGGCCCCCTCTGGTACAACGGTGCTTGCCGCAAGGCAAAAACCGATCTTATGACTTCAATTAAAGAGGGAAAGGGCAATGTGGAAATTAGGGCAAGGAGATCAGTTTATAAGTCTTTGATTTCCAATGCTAAAAGTGAATGGGAGCATGAAAAATGGATCAAACTCACTAATTCCCTGGCCTGTGCGGACTCGCGCAAATTTTGGCGCTGTGTCAATACTGGCTCGGAGGATTTGACATCCGCCATAGAACCTAATATTTCAGCCAAGGCATGGCAGGACCATTTTCAGTCCCTCTATAAATCACCTGAGGATGACAGGGCAGACTTCAGCCAATTGCATTGTCCCGTTGGGACTGGTGAGCTGTTCACAACAAAAGTGGTACGAGCAGCTGTGGCTGGGTTGGCATCAGGAAAGGCACCAGGGTTGGATGGGATGCCGGGTGACCTGTTCAAGCAGGAACAGGACGTCTGGGCGCCTTATCTTACGATTCTCTTCAATGCCTTCCTGGGAGGCATGGCTATGCCAGGTACTTGGCTGGGCGCAGAGATTGTCCCAATTTTTAAAAAGGGTTCGCCTCTGCTCCCAGCCAACTACAGACCTATTAGCCTTATTGATGTGCCACAGAAGATCTTTGGCAGACTCATGTTAAATCGCCTCCAGGATTGGATTGAGGAGCGCGCGATCATGAGCCCATACCAAGCGGGGTTCCGCAGAGGCATTTCCACCACCGACCAAATCTTCCGTTTGAATCTTCTACACTGGAAGACTGTGCTGATCGAGGGCGGCAGCCTATACACAGTTTTCGTGGACTTGCGTGCCGCCTTCGATTTGGTGCCCAGGGAAAAATTATGGGCTGTACTAATGGACCTCGAGGTTCCTGCTGATATCCTTTCAATTCTGAGAAGATTGCACCAGGGTAATTTTGCCAGGGTAAGATGCGGAAGAGGAGGCCTTCTTTCGGACGCTTTCCCCGTTGACAGGGGGGTCAGACAGGGTTGCGTCCTTGCACCGACCCTTTTCTGCCTCTTTGTCAACGGGGTCATAAACCATCTTAACGTCCTGAGTAACATCGATGCCCCCAAGTTGGATGGCAGCAGGGTACCTGCAATTATGTTTGCATATGATACCCTGCTGCTTTCCAAATCCCCCATGGGCTTACAATAGGTGCTGGATGGGTTCGCGGGTTTCTGTGCGGATCACGGATTGGAGATCAATGCTGCAAAAACTAAGTATATGATCTTCAATCCGCCCCCCACGACGCGCGCGTGCCCCTCCATAGGCTCCTCTAGATTAGAGAGGGTCTACACCTTTGAATATCTGGGGGTAGTAATTAATCAGTCTATGAATTGGGACTCCCATAAAACCAAGGCAAACATGAAACTGACCCAGCTGGTGGGTGGAATAGCCAGGATGACTAAAGGATTGACTTATAGGCCATTTGCCCCCCGCATACAAATTTATAAAGTCCAGGCCAGAGGGGCTGTGACTTGCGGAGCTGAAATTTGGGGGCATACGCCCAAGCAGAAGCTGCAGGTAACAGAGAACAACTTCCTCAGGCAGCTGGCAGCTCTGCCAGTAAGTACCCCCTTTTGCCACTCAGACTTGATCTGGGTTTAAGACCGATCTCAGAGGAGCTGGGTCTTAAACCCCTAACCTTTTGGTGCAAAATATGGTCCTCGCCGGAACTTTCCAAATACAGAGCGGAGTTGTCAGAGATCTTGCGCCTCCATAATAACACAAAAATCCCATGGCTAAGTTATATAAAGCACACTTGTGAGTCATTGGGTAGACCAGAATTGTGGCTGGACCCAGAGACTGTTTGTCCCAGGGTCTCACGTAAACTTATTTCAAAGGCGTACTATGAGCATAACTTACGAGTTGCCATCATGAGAGTACGGGAGGGGTCTCAAATTGGCTACTTCCTGGGCTTTAAAGACTCATACCATCTAGAGCCAATTTTTAATGATATGGGCCCGACATTAACAAGGAAGCTTTACATGCAATGGCGCTACAGCACCCTTCCTCTTAGGGCACATACGGTTCTCTGGGCACATTTAGATCACACAGCTTTATGCCCTGCTTGCGCGCATTCGCACGAGACAGATTTGCATGTTATATTTTTCTGACCAGCGTACCAAAGAGCAAGGAACTACTGGCTCCTCCCCCTCCTCAGAAATCTGGGCTTTAGACAGTATTCCCCAGCTTTCAGAATCTTGAAAACAGATCTTTCTGCTCCAACTGTATTTGCTGTTGCTAAATTTCTAACATCAATGTGGATTACTCGCATGCATTGTCTCAAGTCACCCCAGTTGAATGAATTAGCGTGATGATTTTAGTTCAATCTGTGCTTTGTTCAATGATAACTGAAACATGTCTGTATTTTACATTGCTATGATTTTATTGTACTTTTCTTGTACTCTTTTATGGTCCGAGTGACCGAAATAAAGATAAATGAATGAATTACTGAAAATATCAAATATTTCCTAGGCTTTAATTGTGTTTTAGCAGGTTCTAATTCACCATCAACCAGTCCAACTAATTGGTCCATCGACCAAATGGGGGAGTGCCTTGATGTTAAGGTCAAGATTCTGCAGGGACATATGTATAAAATGTATATAATGTAAAGAAAAATAATCCTGATAGGTAATAAGGTACCCACATGTCCAGCGCTTTTTCTCGTATGTACGGATTCGAGTGAGAGTTATTGAATGACGAGTGTGTTGGTGTTATGGGCCCCACCAATGAATGAGTGTATGGATGAGTTGTTGTGATTACGAATCTGTGACATAGGGAGAATATGTAAATGTTGCCCCTTGCACTGCAACAGTGGCAATGCACTCCTTATTTCTTTTTTCAAAAGGTGATCAAATACTCTTCAGTTTGATTATGTGCAGAAGGGTATCACCTCCAGATCATAGGTGTGGGTCAATCACTGGATTAGCCCTTTCCCATCCCGGTAACAGCGTCCCCTACATGCACTACAAATTGTCTCAATTCCAATATGTTCAATACGTTGCAAGATAAAGTATCAATGAGACTCATAAACTGCGTCTTGTATTTTTTATACATCCCAATGCATTCCGTGCAGATGCCCTTCATTAGGAGATATAACTTCTCAAACAGTAGCAATACAGCGTAGTAGGGCCCACACGATGGAGCCCAACAACGCTGTATTAAAACATACTCAAAAAGTTATGTCCCCTGATTAAGGGCTGCTTCTCAAAATGCATTGGGATGATCAAAAAAGGATGCATAAAAACAATAGATTTACACCTGGAATGGATGAATATTCTTCCCAAGAATAAACCAGTGAAAAAAATACATGCCGCAGTTTATGAGTCTCTCTGATACAATTTCATGCAACTTATTGAACAAATTGGAATTCATATTTATTGGTCCACAATTCAACTCACCTTAAGTCAACTCAATACTAATCCCAATTGGGACCATTTGTAGTGCGTTTAGGTGACGCTGTTCCCGGGAAGGGGAAGCGCTAATCCAGCGATCAACAAAAGCCACCATATCAAGAGCTACTAACAAAAACACTTGTCAGGACAACAGGGCAACGTACCACACATCCCGATCTTGGAAATATGTCCATGGCATTGACGGATGCCAGGGGTAGGGTTGCCACTTGTGCTGCAAGCAAAATCCAGGGTTTAACATCTGCCACCTAAATACTGACATGCCCCCATACAGAAGCAAACTCCTATTTGATAAAATTTGGAGCAAATATAGACACACAATCAATTACTCAAGATTTGTAAAGTTCGGCTGCATCAACGGTGAGGGTATTGAGGCATTGGGGGACCATGCTCATGCTGCCCGTGGTCGTAATGGTCGAACATCCAGGTCTTGAGGTCACCCCTAAACTGCTGGAGCGATGGGGGGGCTCTGAGGTGCAGGGGGGAGGTCGTTCCAGGCCTCGGCCGCCAGAAGGGAGAAGGAGCGGCCTCCACTGTTTGTCCGGCGGATGCGTCGGGTGGATGCTAGGGAGAGGGATATGGAGAGGAGTTTCCAGGTAGGTTGGTGGAGATTAATTCAATTGCTGAGGTACGCTAGTCCTTCATTGTGTAGTGCATTGTAGGCGTGGATGAGCATCTTGAAATCCTGCTCGCAAGCTGTGATAATCATATAAAGCATCTCGGAGAGTTCATTTCCTGCCTCATTGTAATCTGTGTGGTCTGCGGATCACGTTGGAACAAGGGTGCTTGGTCACCTAAGGCACTGAGGGAGGAGAAGAGGTGACATGTGGGATCGGGAAAGAGGAAATAAAGGGGACAGGATGAGGGAATGACAAAGATGCATTGTGGATCCTATTATGTCATCTAAGGCAACATTGATGCCTTAGAGCATGTTGTGGTTAGAACAGCAGAAGTAGGTCAACTGTGTTCATTTTTTACATTTTGTTTTATAAGAAGGGAACATAGCGCATGTACTGCTCTACTTCAAAAACATTATTAAACTGGTGGTCTGCTGCAAACAGAAATGCCTGCAGTTTCTCACCCCTCGGTGATCCCACAGGCAAAAATTCAAAGTTGCTTGATTTTACAAATTTAGGCCACTTTTTATTAACTACACAATTTGCAAATGGGACCATTTTTATGTTGGCGTCAGAGCCTTTTCTCTGTCCCAGTCTGACTCCGCCACGGTGCATTATCCTGAGGCACAGAAATCCCTGGAGGCACAGCTTTAAGTGGGCCGGGTCTGTCCGGGTCTGCGCACCGGCAGTTATTTTCAGGGGGCCTCAAAACGCGTCTCTATCGGGCTCTATTTTTGGGCCTCGCAGAGGCAGTCCGTTATCTTTTTTTTCTTTCTTGGACTGCAGTGAGTAGAACTGGAAAGTTTACAGCTGTGTTGGAAGATGGGAAGCGATGGAACGTGGAGTAATGTGGTGAAGTTGAGAAAAAGTGGGGAGTGCGTCTGGACTCGAGCTTAGTACGGAAAGAATCTTCTGGTGATGTACAATATGCTGATTTAGAACAGCAGGCACCTTTGGCTGGTAAGCCGGTGTGAATGACAGAATGAGTAGATCTGCGAAACAGTGCACATCAAAGGAAGATACCATCAAGGTTGAGCGATTACATGTGAGGGTATGTTTGTGGTCCTGTGTTGTTTCCAATGGGCATTAAGTAATAGGTAGCTTTAGTTGCATTATTTGCACGCTTAAAATGAATATATTAGCATTTATTGTTTTATTTCCTATGGCTATCATTCAGTATATAGTCTAATTTTGTATTATTGTTCTTAAAGACAGATGTGTTGCATTTTACGTCACCATTCTAGAATAGAGAATCCGAATGTATGAATGAAAATTATCCCCTCCTCAGCAGTTGAAGTTGGGAGCTTGCTTGGGCTGCTGGCAGAGGCACAACTAGAGCCACATTTCGGGGGGGCTAATTCTTCCAGAGATATTCAGAGTGGAGATGCAGGGGCTCTAAGAAGGGGTGAAAAATAACAAAGCCTCGTTAGCAAGTAAAGGGTCTTTTAAAGACCAGTGAAGTACTTGGGTGCGGCTGTGTGTGTGCCCGGGAAGCTGTCCCAGGCCGGGCTGCCACACACGGCACGACGGGGGGGAGGAGGAGTGAAGCCATTTACCCCAATCAGCGTTGTGTGCCGGGCTGCTGGGGCGTTTATTACTTTTATAAGCAAGTTCATTTTTACAGCATCGCTTGGAATACATTTAACAAATTACGTTTCACATAGGAGTCAATTTCCTGTGATAGAATTAGTGCCCACTTTGCCCTTACTTGAACCTCTGCCTGACATTAATCAATCCAGACATAACCCAGCCCAGAGCCACTCACCTGCTAGCAACCAAAGAAGAGATGGCAGTAGCGTCGCTATCAGCTTTTTTTGCTTAACGGCAACCGACATATGCATGGTAATTTGCAATGCTTGTGGGGAATCAGAGGAAATTAGTAACATATATTATTATTTAACCGAGACGTGTGCACTCGGCAGGGCTATGAATGGCCGCGCTCCGAACCACCCCATATCTCACAAACAAGTCAATCCTATTCGTGACTGCTAGGTTGACGCCTCTTATTTATGTGTTTTTATAAAGCGCGTACTTTACCCAGAGGTGTCAGAGTGCTTTAAAATAGAGTGAAGTAAATTACATAAGGAGTTCGGAGTAACATGGTAGTGGATGGCACTACTCCGGGCTTTAAGTGGGACGGGTCTGTCCAGGTCTGAGCACCGGCAGTTATTTTCAGGGGACCTCGAAACTGGTCCCTATCTGCCTCTATTTTCGGGCCTTGCAGAGGTAGTCCGTAATCTTTTTTAGGTCTCGCTTAGCCAGCGCATGCGCTGCTCGGAGAGACATTTAGTAGGTGAGTTTTTATAGTGCTACTGGCTGGCCTAGCGCTTGCGTTCATGTGAGCGTGCACGAGCGAACCGCCAGCCTTCAGCACCATCTGTCTTTCCTCTCCCTTGATCCCTGCCTCCGCCCCTCCCCCACCGCATCTCGAGTTAATTCGCGCTTACAAGCGCTTCCACTTTTGCCGTCTTGTATATCGCGCTGCCCTTCTGTACCTCTCTATGCCGTGCCAGCCTTCAGTGCCATCTGTCTTTCCTCTCCCTTGCTCCCTGCCTCCGCCCCTCCCCCGCCGCGTCTCGCGTTAATTCGCGTTTACAAGCGCTTTCACTTTTGCCGTCTTGTATATCGCGCTGCCCTTCTGTACCTCTCTATGCCCCCTGTATCTCTCTTTACACTCTGTTCCCACGTCTTCCCGTATGCCTACTTGTGTGTATCTATGGACCCCTGCTGGCTTCCCTGCACCATTATCCGACACCCTGTATATCACGGTTGCACTCCGCTCGCCTTTCATCCCTTTTTCCGGTTGCTACTTTGCACTGTTTGCACCTTGTTCCTCTGAGCACAACTCCCTTAGAAGCTGTTTTGTTTTCAGAACCAAATTTAATTGGCTGTAAAGCTTCAACTAGGCCAAATCCGCACGTCCATTGAGGGTGCCTCACGTAAATAAGTTTTTCTCAGCCACCACAATGCAGCTTCCTGGACTACTTTAAGTGTTGTCATGGAGACGGACAAGAATGCGGGAGCTGCGCTAATCCCACCCAGTCAACGGCAGAACCAGGCAGCGATTTACAGGTGAGCTTTTTATTAGGTTCACTCCAAAGAATTCTCTCTTGGCATTTTTAAAAGAGCAGCAGCAGTGTATTGCGCTTGTCATTGGGTTCTCCAGGTAACCACTCGTGTGTTGGTTTTGTTGCGTTTTTGCCCGGTGTCCAAACACGTCTTTCTCTTTCTTTTTAAGAAAGCACATTTCAGGGAAAGCGCTCTTTCCGATTCTGACCTCACACCATGAAAACGCATGCCACCCAGTCATGCCACCCAGTCTCAGCTGCCTGTCTCGATCTGCAATGGTGTTGGTGGGTGGTGTGCAGTCCTGCTCAGAGTCCCTCCGGAATGCTACCCTGACACTCCTCTGTCAACATATTAAAGGCTGGTAATTAAATGCAACATTCTTAATGTGCATACACGATGCGTGATTCACAAAAGTGTAATTGTGTGAGTGGGACTAGAGCATGCACACTATTTGCAAGATGTGTGTATATTGCAATGGTGTAGGAATCAATAGTGCAGCAGGTGCAGTGGCACCAGAGCCCATGAAAGTTGGAGCCCACTGCATCCCAGTTATAGCTGTTTTTTTGTGACTTCCACAATGGAGGATGCAAACGCATTTTTCTTGCTTGTATTAGGCACCATAGCTATTTTACTACACCACTGATTACCTGTATGTAAGGGTAAGGTAGAAAGTGGGTGTGTCCCGTGGAGCGTATTGTACTGTCTGGAAAGTTTCATTCAATTTCGTTCACTAGTCGCAGCATTGCTTTTTGGCTTCCCATAAAGCTGTAGGAATGCATCAGCGAACACCTGTGTACCGAATTTACATCCAAATGGAGTGGGCACAAGTAGTCAAAAGCATACCTGTTTCCTCTGTGTCCACAGATATGTGTGGTTAAGGATGTATGTATTGGATTAATTTAATTCAGAGGTTTTTTTATATGTTGGTAACAGTGCTTACTTTGAGCTAGTGGTTTCTGGTACACAGCACTCAATTGTCAACACCGGCAGTCATGATAGTCTGCCAGATGGCGACGCTCTCTGTCTAATTTTCAGATGAGCACAACAACATTTTATTAATTCTACATACATTAAAAACACCTTATTCCTGTCACTCAAGCTATTGTTATAGCTGTGGGAGCCTAGAATAGTCTGAATTGTCACAATTGTAACAGTGTGATGGTAAGTGGTTGTCATTGACATCGCTGGCAGTAGCAACAAGTGTGGCAAGCTGCAGTGATCTCCTGATGAGGGCCTTGGCACTTATTTTTTTGCAAATGAAGCACTGGATGGTACTCTTCGCCTCATGGTTTCTTCAGCTCGCTCTTTCTGAACTGAAAGTCCTTTATTGTAAATTAGAGGGACTGCAATTGTATGCAGGTCATATGGTCACTCTTTGTCATGTGGTCACATTTAGGCCCTAGTAGGTACACCTCCATTGTACATGCTCGCATTTTAAAGTTGCAATCTTTTCTTAAATGCTGCCTCCAATCGACGTAAGTCACAGTTTGTGACCAACCTCATTCATATTCATGAGGTGGGTCGAAGTATGACCCACTCCAAATCAGAATTTTATGAACAGACCTAATAATACATAGGTTGATTAGTAAAATTCTTTATTGGTTGCAAAAATATTTGTCGGAAATTGCAATAGTTTTTTGCAGCCAGTGAATAGTACACCTGCCCCTATGTTCCTCATATTCCATGTCTCTGGTTATAACTGATGGCCACTCCCTTGCAACTGTAACTGTGCAAGGTAATTCTTTTGTATGCTATCTCCATTTTAGGACAACCACCACCATAGTATATATTTTAGGACTGCTTGAACAGTACTTTCCATCTGAACTGCTTCTCTAGGCCGACTAATTTCCTTCAAAGAACAATAAGTTAGGGGGTAAAAGGGAATTTAAAGACCTGCGCGGACAAATCCCCAAATCAATCAGACTTCAACAACAAAATAGTCCGTGGGTCTATAACAATCTAGCTGAGACACAAAGACAGCAAACCAGCATATTCAGACACAAGATGTCCTTAAATAGGGGACCAAGTCCCATCACCCACCGAAGTGGCATGCTTCATCATCTGGGACCTCCGTTAACCGCACCTGGTGCAGTTAAAGAGCCACAACTCCTTTATTTACTGTAAAAAGGAGGAGCTCACGGATGTTTTCTGATGTAACATGGAGGGAAAATCTCCTAGTGACAAAAGCTGCCGATAGTGTGGTGAAACGAAGTGCAGTGTATAAGAAAGAGAATGTGAATTAAAAATGACTACCAGTAGAAAAATATTTGTACTCAGTAGCTAATGGTGTCACAGTAAAATGCAGGAATACGTGTACGCAAAAATTGTAGGAACACGTCCTCAGTGGTCTACATGTTTCAGCCAACTAGTGTCTAAACAATATAACAGTGGCTTTCGTCAGGACCAAAATCGTGAAACTACTGCAAGTGTTGAAAATAAAGTGAAAAACACAACAAAGGAACGATACAACCTACCCAGGTACCTGCTTATCTTCAGATATGCGGAACAGTAGGGATGTAAAATGATCACCTGTTAGGACGCATCCCTGATTGATTACGGGTAAGGAGGCCATCTAGATTCCTTCATGACAAATGTTTACTATTGGCACATTTGTTTTAAGTCACTGAATACTTTTGACCTCAACCAGCATACATCATACATGTTTTTTCCTGTTTAAAAAATGTTACCCTTTCTCTAACAGGTGATCATTTTACATCCCTACTGTGCCGCATATCTGAAGATAAGCAGGTACCTGGGTAGGTTGTATCGTTCCTTTGTTGTGTTTTTCACTTTATTTTCAACACTTGCAGTAGTTTCACGATTTTGGTCCTGACGAAAGCCACTGTTATATTGTTTAGACACTAGTTGGCTGAAACATGTAGACCACTGAGGACGTGTTCCTACAATTTTTGCGTACACGTATTCCTGCATTGTACTGTGACACCATTAGATACTGAGTAAAAATATTTTTCTACTGGTAGTCATTTTTAATTCACATTCTCTTTCTTATACACTGCACTTAGTTTCACCACACTATCGGCAGCTTTTGTCACTAGGAGATTTTTACCCTCCATGTTACATCAGAAAACATCCGTGAGCTCCTCCTTTTTACAGTAAATAAAGGAGTTGTAGCTCTTTAACTGCACCAGGTGCGGTTAACGGAGGTCCCAGATGATGAAGCATGCCACTTCGGTGGGTGATGGGACTTGGTCCCCTATTTAAGGACATCTTGTGTCTGAATATGCTGGTTTGCTGTCTTTGTGTCTCAGCTAGATTGTTATAGACCCGCGGACTATTTTGTTGTTGAAGTCCGACTAATTTCCTTCGCCTTGATGTTCATTGTACATCTTCTACTTCTGATTATTTAATTTCCTACATTTGGGATTCCCTGGCAACATTTTATGGTTGTAGAGCCTAGGGATTGCTGTTGAATTTCTGGTGTGCTACTTGTGCATAAGTTCAATAATTACTTCAGTTGGGCTTTTGTTTCACCTTAAATCAGTTTATTGGTTGCTTTATCAGAAGACTCTAAACTTTTTTGTAATAAGAGCTACTTTTGTTCAATGAAAATCATCTCGAACTACTAATACTATTAGTGTTGAAATAGTGATCACACAAGATGATGGATGGAATGTTGCACATTGGCAAAACATTCACCCCCAGTCACAGATCTGGGATGAATCCATCGTTATTTTGCTCACTAAGCCACCCCAGTTCTGACATGGCCATATGCAAATCAGTCTTGACCCTGTGCCTCATGGGAACAGTCCAGCCCGAACTGCCAAGCCATGTCTTCCCTGGATCGGAATCAAGCATCCTAGGACCAGATTCGGGGATTCACCCCTCTTCAGCCAGGATAGCTTGACTCCAGTGGCGTAGTGAGCACGGGACCCACGTCTGGGCATACCCTTCCCACATAGGATGAATTGGCAAAACATTCACCCCCAGTCACAGATCTGGGTTTAATCCATCGTTATTTTGCTCACTACGCCACCCCAGTTCAGACATGGCCATTGTGAAATAGTAATCACATCAGATAAGATTACATTAGTGACCGCCATATGCAGCATTTCCAGCAGTGATCCCCTCAGTGCATCCTGCACAGTTGCCAGCATTATCGTAAAAAGGCTTATCAAAGTAGAATACATTTAAGTGATCAATATATAACATATATGCAATGACCTTGGCTTCAAGGTAATAATATGACTAATACACCTTCCTAAAGGCTACATGATTTAGCACTCAAATACTAACTTTAAATATTTTGAACACAAGTTGGTCGCACACTGCTCGTCACACCAGCAAGTTGCCCCAAAGGACTGTGGTGAATGTAGTGGCGACGGCGGGTACGCCTATGCCACGATGTGTAAAAAGAAAACAGTATGTGTTGCATTTAGCCATCCCTGGACACGTGTTTCGAGGTAGTTGCCTCTCGTCAGCAGGGAGCAGGACAGTGTAACGGGGTGCCGAGTGGACTGCCAAAATGTAATTAAAACAGGTCAAATACCTCTCATGGCGCGCAGGTGCAGAACCAGGGCTCGTCAGCCCGTTAGCTCACGGGAGCCGTAATAATTTGAACACAAGTTGGTCGCACACTGCTCGTCACACCAGCAAGTTGCCCCAAAGGACTGTGGTGAATGTAGTGGCGACGGCGGGTACGCCTATGCCACGATGTGTAAAAAGAAAACAGTATCTGTTGCATTTAGCCATCCCTGGACACGTGTTTCGTGGTTCTTTTACCTGATTAATTCAGGTTGTTTATGATATCTGTACTCCATAAAGCATGACGCAGCAACAATCCAGAATCCTCTGGTTTTGCCCCGAGGACCCCTAGTGAACTTCAAATTATCCATTTCAAGCCTTTTACAGAGATACTACAGCGCCACTAAGTGGCAACCTGTGGCTGTTACATTACCTTACCCTATGAAACACTGACGCTGCAGGGGAAGCTTGGGACGAGGGCTGCAGCTGGAAAATCTACTCCCGGAACTCGGCATCAACAGGGGCGCGTGGCTGGGGCAGGACGGGGGGCAGTCCTAGGGTAGTTTAAGATGACAGACACAGAGAAATGTAACTGCATGACCGGGGAAAATGCAGTCCAAAAATCCATCACGTCCCCTTGACAACAGTGGGTTTCCATAGAAGTCTGTCAGGCTCTTAACAGGGTTTAGCCATTTACAGCAGTGTATCTAGACCCCTGAGTGACAATACCAGCACCTCACAGTAGTTTGTAAACCTTTCCTCGAAAGTACAAGCAATTGTCAGCATTTCTGCTAAACCGTTAATGCAAAGCACCAGCACTTCTTATCTAGAATGCACTACTTTTACTGGGGCAGAATAGGTTCTTCTCAACCCCACGGCGGTGCACGGGGCAGCCAATACCAGCACCGGTCGGCAGGGCTCCTGTACCTCCCTTCTCAGCAGGCCCGCTTTGCTTCACGCGAGGCACACCCAGTCCTTTTCAGTAGGGCTGTCCATCACGTCACAAGTCAAGGTATGACAGGATAAGCCCCCTCCCTACTCAGGGCTTTAAGTGGGATGAAAAAACTGGGGGTCTCTCAAATGGGCGTGGTCAATGTAATTAAGGGCGTGGCTTAAAAACACGTAAGCTAAAAATCTGTGTTTAGCATAGTGTGCCGCCCGACTTGTATTCTACTGTGTCTGTCATTGCATCCAAATATATGAGAAAAGAACTACTGATGGACAGAATGCAGAACAATGTCATACATTCACCCCAGTGCAGAGATCTGGGCCTAAATCCATCCTTTTTTTGCTCACCATGCCATTCCAGTTTGGACACATCCATATGCAAATCAGTCTTGACCCTGTGTCCAATGGGAACAGTCCAGCCCGAACTGCTAGGCCAGATCATACCTGGACTGGAAACAAACATCCTAGGACCGGTTTCAGGGTTTCACCCCTCTTCAGCCAGGATAGCTTGATTCCAGTGGCATGGAGAGCACGGGACTCACGTCTGAGCATACCCGTCCCACTCGGGGTGACAAATGCAAAAAGAACTATTGATGTACAGAATGCAGAACAATGTCATACATTCACCACAGTGCAGAGATCTGGGCATAAATCCTTCGTTTTTTTGCTCACCATGCCATTTCAGTTTGGACCCAGCCATATGCAAATATGTCTTGACCCTGTGCCCAATGGGAACAGTCCAGCCCAAACTGCTAGGCCAGGTCATACCTGGACTGGAAACAAACATCCTAGGACCAGTTTTGGGGTTTCACCCCTCTACAGCCAGGATAGCTTGATTCCAGTGGCATGGAGAGCACGGGACTCACGTCTGAGCATACCCGTCCCACTCGGGGTGACAAATGCAAAAAGAACTATTGATGGACAGAATGCAGAACAATGTCATACATTCACCACAGTGCAGAGATCTGGGCCTAAATCCTTCGTTTTTTTGCTCACCATGCCATTCCAGTTTGCACCCAGCCATATGAAAATCACTCTTGACCCTGTGCCCATTGGGAACAGTCCAGCCCGAACTGCTAGGCCAGGTCCTCCCTGGACTGGAAACAAGCATCCTAGGACCGGTTTCAGGGTTTCACCCCTCTTCAGCCAGGATAGCTTGATTCCAGTGGCATGGAGAGCACGGGACTCACGTCTGAGCATACCCGTCCCACTCAGGGTGACAAATGCAAAAAGAACTATTGATGGACAGAATGCAGAACAATGTCATACATTTACCCCAGTGCAGAGATCTGGGCCTAAATCCATTGTTTTTTTGCTCACCATGCCATTCCAGTTTGGACCCAGCCATATGCGAATCAGTCTTGACCCTGTGCCCAATGGAAACAGTCCAGCCCAAATTGCTAGGCCGGGTCCTCCCTGGACTGGAACCAAGCATCCTAGGACTGGTTTTGGGGTTTCACCCCTCTTCGGCCAGGATAGCTTGATTCCAGTGGCATGGAGAGCACGGGATTCACGTCTGAGCATACCCGTCCCACTCGGGGTGACAAATGCAAAAAGAACTATTGATGGACAGAATGCAGAACAATGTCATACATTCACCCCAGTGCAGAGATCTGGGCCTAAATCCATCGTTTTTCTGCTCACCATGCCATTCCAGTTTGGACCCAGCCATATGCAAATCAGTCTTGACCCTGTGCCCAATGAGAACAGTCCAGCCCGAACTGCTAGGCCAGGTCCTCCCTGGACTGGAAACAAGCATCCTAGGACCGGTTTCGGGGTTTCACCCCTCTTCAGCCAGGATAGCTTGATTCCAGTGACATGGAGAGCACGGGACTCACGTCTGAGCATACCCGTCCCACTCGGGGTAACAAATGCAAAAAGAACTATTGATGGACAGAATGCAGAAAAATGTCATACATTCACCCAGTGCAGAGATCTGGGCCTAAATCCATCGTTTTTTTGCTCACCATGCCATTCCAGTTTGGACCCAGCCATATGCAAATCAGTCTTGACCCTGTGCCCAATGGGAACAGTCCAGCCCTAACTGCTAGGCCAGGTCCTCCCTGGACTGGAAACAAGCATCTTAGGACCGGAAGTTGGCAGGGTATGCCCAGACGTGGGTCCCATGCTCACTTTGCCACTGGATTCAAGATATCCTGGCTGATGAGGGTTTTGAACCCGAAACCGGTTCCAGGATGCTTGTTTCCGGTCCAAGGAAGACATGGCTTGGCAGTTCGGACTGGACTGTTCCCATGAGGCACAGGGTCAGACTGATTTGCATATGGCCATGTCTGAACTGGGGTGGTGGAGTGAGCTAAAGAACGATGATGGATTAAACCCAGATCAGTTGACTGGGGGTGAGTGTTTGATTTGCTCAAACGCTCCGTCCATCATACCCTTTGGTATCGCTTTGTCCAGATATATGATACAACAAGTCACATCATACCTACAAGTCAGGACTATTGGCTTTGTCATTGGTTACTAGTTGCATAAGATAAATAAGCAGCAACTATGGGTTGTTTATAATATTGAAAAAGTTCCACATAAAGCCCTGGTGACACCCCCACAATGTTGCTGCTCCTTAGTTTTTAAAAGAGAAGGGAAATCCAGAGAGAAAATTACTCTCTTTTAAGGATTTCCCTTTTTCTGCAACACTCACCACGCGCACATCCAGGTGCCTGCTGTCACTGCAGTCCGGAAAAAAAATTACGGACCGTCTGTGCCAGGGCACAAAACAGAGCCCGAAAGCGACTCGTTTCGAGGCCCCCTTAAAAAAACTGGTGGTGCTCAGACCCGGCCCACTTAAAGCCCTGCCCCTACTGTAAACACCCACAAAAGCTCATTAGGTTGAACCTGGGCAGAGTATGCGCTCCTCTGCGAGGCATGCTATATTGGAGTATGTACCTGAAGTCCCGCCTACTCTCCGCCCATATTTTTCACTGGCTTGTACCATTGGCCTTCGGAAATGCTGACTTCTGATTCGTTAATAGGCTCATTAGTCCAGCCTTAGTACCATATTGTCTTCCTTTGTAACCTCCCATGGCGACTAGCCCTTTAACGTCTGTTGCGACACAGTATGTCTTATTTAGTCTGTAAGCGCTATTTTCTTTAATGAGTTCCTCCTACTGCAGGCACAATGTGCTTTCCTTACATTTAGCGCGCCATGCACACTTTCACTTTCAAGCAGCCCCAGACAATGGCAGTCGCTTCTTTGAAGTGAAAGAGGTCTGGCAGTTACAAGAGTTTGAGCCATTGGCATTGTAAATGACAATAGCTTAAACTCTAGTAAATGCGATACCTATTGCAATGCAAATACTTGTTTTTATAGTGGCACTGGCCCCGCTCAGCGCCCCCTTCTTGAAAGCCCTCATTTCATACTCACTCCAGAGGTGTGGTGCAGCGTCCAGGGCGGCTGACTCCGGGACACGGGGTCTCACGGTTCGATCGCCGGTGGCAAGTTAGCCCAGCACCATGTGACTCTGGGCAATAGCTCGCTTAATCTTGCCAACGGCCCCCAGCGCCGGGACACTTCGCCTGAGGTATCTGCGTGCTTTACAAATGCTGGTTATTAATATTATTATTATTATTATATCACCAGTACTTAATTTTCAAATATAAAGAAATAAAAAAAATAAGTGTCAGTGGTCCCAGATATTATTAGGAGGGCCTTCATACTCTGGCACTGCCCACTCTACACGGGCAGTGGCCGCTTGCACCAATGTTGCCGCAGGAAAAAGGCGGAGATGGAATTGTATCAGGGCTGCCTCGCCCCGGCTCTATCAGAAAGTTGGCGTTTGGCGGCTTCCCTGCTTGGGGACACCAGGCTTGGCTGACTGGCATGGCTGGCCATGGCTTGGGATATTATCTGTTCAGCATGCTTGTGCCTATGACTTTGCTTCAGCTATGCGAAGATGCCACAGTGTGCGTTAATGCAGTAGCATGCGCACAACCTCCTGCTTTTGAGAACCGAATAAGACTAACTAAGAGACAACAAAATACATTTTTTATCAGGATCCATTTTTACTTTATTTTACTGCTGCGGTTGCCACTGCAACTAGTTCTAGTGCTCTAAAATAAGACCCGGAGCTGAGCACCAACAAACACCGGCACAAATTAAGCACCAATAGAATCTGCCTAAAAATAAATCTGGTTAATGCCTTTAGCAGCTATGGGGCATATCATTAAGGGCTTTATCTCCGCTTTTCTGGCTTTAAAAGCCAGAAAAGCGGAGATAAAACCAGCACCCTATCAGCAAGAGGGTGCTAACATGCGTATTCGCATGTTAGCACCCTTTTACACTACGCCTACCTTTGTATCTCTAATGAGATGCAAAATGGGCGTTCCTGACATACGCTACATGTCAGGAGAGCAATAACGCAGCTTTGCACTATCAGCAAGGATGCCCTTACATTTTAGCAGACGTTAGTTTTTGGAGAAAACTGTTGTTTTCTCCAAAAACTAACCTCTGCTAAAATCCTGACTAAGCCACCCCTAACATTGGGGGTGGATTATGCTGATATGACCACAGGGTTGTATCAGCAAGGTTATCGCCCTTTTGCAGGGAACATCGCTGGAAAACCAGCGATGTTCCCTGCAAAACATCGCTATCTCTGGAATTTGTATCGCCCTGGAGCAGCGCGTTGATGATAACGCGCTACCAGGGTGATAAAAAGCAGAGATAGCCAGCGATAAGAAAATTATCGCTAAGCACGGCCAGCGATAATTATCGCTGGCCGTTGCTGATATGGCCCCAAATTCCATCAGATTTTAACAATAATTGTTGCTTCCTGGTGATTAAAGGCCATATATATCTTACTCGGAATGATCCAGGTAAGTGAATTAAACAGCAAAAACACCAAAAGAATGCCTTATACAAATTGTTTTATTTTAAAAAGTAAAAAATGGCAAAATGTACATAATTTTGCCAAAAAACACAGATGTCCCTCCCTTTGCTCCGCAGCCCCTCAGAAAGAGATCCTCTCACTCGTATCACACCATACTAGTGAAATAGAAACATAGAAATTATGGCAGCATTTACAGCACACACAGTAACATACAACTCCAAGGTGCAACTACAAAAGAGGTATAACGTCAACATGTTTCAGTCCTAAATTACTTTTTCTAGGCCTTTCATCTGGACATACCATACTTTTTACATACTAGGGGTGAGAGGATGGCGTTCCAGTACAGAACCTTAGCGTGGAACCATGTAAAACCTAATATATGAGGGTAAGAAACACTATCCAACCAAAGCCATTAATTCAAGTGGGCCCAGTGCTTCGGCAATGACACAAGAGAATACGGTTACTGCTCCTTTTAATACTTTTAAGTGTCATAAGCGATTCAAGCTGTAATTGATGCCAGGCGTTAAGACAATGCAACTTCTCTAATAACTACATGTGAGTATCAAGGACCTCCTGTAGAATAATATAATTCCTATGACAGGGCAAAAATACAGTGGAAAGTATAATTCCTAGGCAATGTATAATTTATCACAATAAGGCAGATACAATACAAAGAATGAGTTCAAGAATGACATATATACAAAAACAGTGATTTTTAATCATAAAAAACTTTAGCATTCAAATACATTGACAATATATTAAAAAGACATCCAGCTGATGACATTGATAAAGTTTTTTATGATTAAAAATCACAGTTTTTTTATATATGTCATTGCCTAGGAATTATACTTTCCACTTCTCTAATAATTACCTGGCTGCTCAGTCGCTAGCAAGAAACCAAGTGCCTCCCAGATCACTGTTTACATATTGTAATAATGTATGTTAGTAAATGCCTAATGTAAATAAATAAATAAACAATCAAATAAGTAATAAAAATTAAGCGCAGTATGGCAACGTTTTTTTCATTAGAGCTCAGACTATTCATGGTCTTGCCTTGGTCACCTATGAATGTATAGTCAACCTAAAATCTGGGTGGAGCTCTCAGAACTTCTTTGTGGTCACCCAGGTGGTTGTAGCCACTCAGTCTTGACCCGTCCACCCAGAGACCCCTCCCTCTGACCTCTGGTCCGTTTCATATATTCTTCCTCCTTGAGAGCGTTCACACCCTGGTTGTTCGCCAAGAGCTGTTGGCTGAACTGATTATGTCTTACCATTTAGTGCCATGAATCGTATTTGGGTTATGTGAAGTATCAATTAACGTAACATAACAACATTAGATTGCATTAAATAATAAATCCCAAAGTTTAAAAAACAACAGGAAGAAAAACACTGTAAACAACAACCTTCCCCATAGCTCTGACATGGCTCCAATAAAAGTAAAAGCAGAAGGCTAGGCGCATTCCTGTAGGCACTATTGGGGTGTCCCAGCAGGCCTTGCAAATGCTGCCCTTTGTTTCTAAATTCCAGTCTCTTTCTTGGGTGTTGGAGCTGTGGCCCTCAGCTGCAGGTTCTTGGTCTTGGTCCGTTGCTCACTCAGGAAATGTGCCACTGCCAAGACGACTGTCCAATCAGAAGTGGCCACGAGAAGATTCCTGGCGTCCCTTGCAGTGAGCCTGACAACTTCTCTTTCAACAAGCAGATGCAACACAAATACGTCCCGCTTTAACGTGCCAATGCATGTTAACACAGGCATTCACAATTGCTGCTTACACTACAGCCTCCCCTCTTGGTTGGGCCAGAGCTGGGGAAAAATAGCAAAAAGGGCCTGCTTTCTGTATAGAATGAGCTTAAGAGATAAAAAAAAAACCTGAATGATACAAACTGAAAGACTGAGTGCATTTTACTTTTCAGATGTGAAATAGTCCCATCTTCATTCCAATGGAAGCAGTTCCTGAGATGTGAAATGCTCACGAATCATCCAATAGCATGGTGTGAGAAAACAATACCATTGCCATTGTTAAACTTTATTTCGGCTCAAAAAGGCCATAAAAGCATCATAAATTATCACAATTCACAGTTAAAAATAACCAAATCAGTTCACAGTTGTAAGATGTTACATAAAGCATTCATACAGTACAAAAGAGGAAAGAAAAAAAATATATATATTTAGACTGAGAGGTTAATTACAAGAATTTCCTACGTTTTATCCACATAGCATTAAGAAACCGGGATACTGCAAAGACTATTGGGGGATGGGTATCGTACTTCAAAACTCTCATAACTTTTTCGCACTCTCTAAATCCCAGGTTGTTACATATGGGCTTAACCCAATGTTTTCTTTGCAGGTGGTATGTGGGGCAAAAAAAGAAGACGTGTTTTTCGTCCTCCAGTCTATATCCACATGCCGGGCAGGCGGTAGTATTATTTGCATCCCACCTGGAGGTAAACGATCTAAGCGGAAGACTGCCCATTCTCAGTTGGCAATAAAGCTTCCTAGCAGCCGGGGGACTAACCAGATCTAGAAATTCCTCTCTCCTATAGTTGTCTTTGATTTGTAGGAACTCAACCGTCAGCCTACCAGTGTCAGAGCTCTCATGGAGACGCATGAGATGGTAATTTTTTAACTGTTCGGCCAATTTTGCTTTTGGTAGGGCCGGGCATGAGGCCTCTGGTGAGGCCCATAATTCAGGTAGGCCAATCTTGGTACAGGCATCCCTAACAAATCTCAGCCAGGGAATATTCTTGCTCTTAATTTGGGGCCAAACCCCCTTGAATTCCTCCCGATAAAAACCCGACTCTGCGTTAGACCAGAGTCTCTTCCAATATATCAGTGGGCGCAACGTTACCGCCTCTTCCATAGATTACAGCCCACAGTCCAACCTGATAGGGACCAACGGGGAGCTAGAGGGCAGACCCAGTAGACTCCTCAAAAAAAGATTTTCAGTCCCGATCAGGCTATGTATTCTAGAATGACCCCACAATTCTGCTCTATAAGTGGAGGCTGCTCTTACTTGGGTCCTGTAGATTTCTATTGCTGGAGCCACTGGTTTGGAGACCGAGCCTCTAAAAAGTTGGGAAATTCCCCCAGTGGTTTGGGCAAGTTTTAACACCGAGTTAGCAATTTGTCCCCCCATCCAAAATTTTCTTGTAGTATAATCCCCAGATATCCGAACGTTGTCACCCGCTCAAGGTGGACACCATTCAGAACTGGGTTTGGCCGTGTCTGCTTGGTGGGGTTAAGGATCATAAATTTAGAAAACAATACCCCTCTGAATGAAGCCGAGGCCCACGATTTGTATATTTTAAGACATAGTACGTCAGCAGACATTTGTGCTGTAAAGCCAGACCTAAAAATAGTGAATCGAAAGTAAGGTACGTGCAATCTGCTAGCACAAGCCTCTCATGCATGTCACTTATGCAAAATTATGCACCTTCCACAGTGGCTGTCTAAGGCCGTCAGGCTTCGGCACAAGGCAGTAGGTACGGCAACCCTTGCGATTGCTACACTTGGACCAGGATGGAGATATCCTTCCATCAAGTGCCTTTCCACTGCTCTGGCACATTCTGCATGAGAGTACAAATAGCAGGAGCATCTCATTAAACAAGCATTTGCAATGCAATAGGTCTCGCATTTACGCAAGTTTAAGCTATTGGCATTGTAAATGGCAATGTCTTTTATTTATGTTTTAAAAACGAAAACAAAAATAAAAGGCATTGTTATTTGCAATGTCAATAGCTCAAACTCACGTAAATGCGAGACCTATTGCATTGCAAATGCTTGTTGATTAATAGGCGTGCTATTTCTTGATGTAAATGTACTCAGTGTACTTCAGCTGGCTGGAAGTCTAAGGATTTCATTTTGTGGCCTGCAGATAACAGCAGATGTCAGCAGCGCGCATTTATTCATGAAACTCCCCAGCTCAAGCCTCACGTAGCAAGAGCGGCTGCCGTGGAGTCTCTAGAAATAATTTTAGCAAGTGACACAATGGACCACAGATCAAATTGGTGGAGCCACCTACCAAGGGCTCTCATAAAGAGTGTGTGCCCATGTGTGTTTATGTGTGTATATGCTGGAGATGTTAGGGCCCATGGGCGGCCCAGGACAAATGGAGCTAGGGAACACAGACCCCATCTGCTCCCCCATGCCAGAGACGCCATTGAACAAAAGTGGAAGGGGCAACATGAGAACGCCACATGCAGAAAACACAGCCAGTGCCAGTCCAGTACCACACTACAGTGCATAGGCTGGCAGTGCTAGAGTGTTGCAAAGATCCTCAATATGCCCATCTTGTATCATTTGAGGGAATGGTATAGCTGTAGGTACAGACAAATACACCAACAACAACAAAGATCTTCACCATCGTGAAAGACTTCACCTAACCAGCAGCTGTCTCTGATAGTATCACCCCCTCGCAGGACCTCTGCAACAATATCTTGCAATTCTTCTGTAGCAAGATAACTTCCATATACAGCAACTTTGACACTCAACTGGACCTCTGCCCCATCACACCTTCACCAAAGGACTCCAACCCATCAGCGAAGCACTCTGTTAGAAATGGGATTTCTGGTTGGCTAGGGCTTGCGCCAAAGCCAGACAGAAACCACCACTCTAGTCAGGGCTGGGGAGTTACACGCCAAAGATAACCCCTGCTCACCCCCTTGGTAGCTTGGCACGAGCAGTCAGGCTTATCCCTGAGGCGATGTGTAAAGCGTTTGCGCGCGCACCCAGCAACAACACCCAAGGCCCACCACAAAGGAAACTCCACACAAGGTATTCTATAAAAATAGCCTTTGTATTATACACAACACATTAGATAAAAACACACACTCTACAATGTGCCAACAGGCACGGGCAGAATTTACAAGGGATTATATATACAGGGGACAGGGCCACCTGGACCACTGTCAGGAATTTGCACTTTTTAGAACATAGGAATAATACCGTAGTACAAAATAACATATGTAGCACACAACCAGTAACTACTGGTATCAGGTAAGTACCACCTACGCAACCCTAACCACCTTAGGAAAATATTGCGCCGGGAATCAGGACCTCACTAGCACCACCTGTACTAGGGAGAAAACAGCCACCTAAGTATCACAATACCTGTAGGGGTCTAAGCACATAAACACATGATGCATAACATTCAGAGGTGTAAAGCACAGCACATGACGCATAAACACATTCAGAGGTGCAGAAAAGGTACAATGGTGCCAAAACTCACATTAGCCACTACTGTGGCAGTCCCTGGGCCAACTGGCCTAGTAGGGGCAAGGACGCCCTGCGTCCAGAAAAGTCAGGGCGCGCCGGCGCAGGCTGCGCAAGCCAGAACACCGAGGCCACAACCTAAACGTTGCAGTTGCCCACTAAGTGCTGGGCAACTGGAGAGATGCTGTGGCACCACTGTGCCTTGTTAAACAAATATGGCGGGGGGGTTGGAGCCTCTCCTGGGCTCTAATGTGTAACACGTGTGGCCCCCTGAGCCCCTCTGGGCTCTACAGCACGAAATGCCCCCTGAGCCTCGCAGGCTCTAAACAATAATGTTCCCCGTCGTTGGAGCCTTCTAGGCTCTGAAAACACTGCCCCCGTGGTCGGGGCGCCTAGTGCTCGAAACAACAATGCCCCCAATGTCGTGGGGGCGGCCCACTGCCTTCCGGGGCCGCCCGGCACTCGTAGTGCCTCGGTGCGAGCAGGCACACAGAGATGCCGTCTACCGGCGGAGACCCTCACACCGGCGCGGAGTCCCCCAGCCCTTGGTACTTACCGGGCGCTCTCCGGGGACTCCCGCGTCGTCTCCGGTCTCGGTGCTTCTCCCAGGGCGCAGGGTAGGCTCCTGCTCGCTCCGGGACTTCTTATTTTCGGCAGGCTCTCCTTCGCCGACGGAGACGGGGTAGGCTCCCGCCCTCCGTCCGGACTCCTGCTTCTCTTCCGGGTCGCCGTCGCAGGAGCGTGGGGTGGGCTCCCGTCGCTTCCTGATTCAAGGGCACGCCCACGTCGTCCCCACGGCTGCCTGACTTCCTGGTCGCCGGGTCGCGGCAGTGATTTTGCAAATGAGAGGGGTAGGCTCCCTCGAAATACGTAATATGCGGCGGGGTGGACACCCGCCAACGAACGCCAATGTCCCTGGCAGGGTGGGCACCTGCCAGGGGACGTGAATGTCAGCGAACACGGGGCCAACGCCGGGTGGGCACCGGCTTGTTGAAATAAAGCGCTCCTTGCGCTAGAGGCCAACCCGAGATCTCCTAGCGCTGCAGGGCAGGGAGAAGCGCTTCCAGGCACTTAGAGGAAAATAGAGCGCTCCCAGCGCTTTAAGGCACACAACAGCAAAAGTCCAGGCAGTTTCTCCCCTGCATGCAGCAGGGCAGGGGTGGGGGGCAAGGATGGACCCAGAGCCAGCTCACTGGGCCTCCAGGCAGGGAGGTAGTCCAAGTGGCGGTCCTCTGGTCCAGCAGCAGCAGCAGCCCCCCTCAGGCAGGATCCTGGCAAAGAACAGTTTCTGTGGGGACACAGCCCCATTTTTATACAGGCAAACCCTTTGTTCTGGGTTCAGGGTGAGGGGGAAAACCAGTCGCAGCTGGTTGGGGAGCACCCTTGATGTGCTCAGCCCCTCACTCTATTCACTGGCAGGGCTAGGGTCGTCAGTCGCACCACAGGGGGCGGGGCCAGCATTGTGTGTGGAAAACCCTGTCCTATTCAGGACCCAGGTGTACTCCTCCCACCCATCTAGCTGCTGACCTCCCCATTCACCACTGGGTGACTCATCCTGACTCTGGGGAATCCCTAGCCCGTCACCTGACATGACCAGCCAATCACGCGACAGACACACTGCACACAGAAGTGCCCACTTCTAGAAGTGGCACTTCCACACTAGGTACATGCACGCCGCACACATCATCGCGCAGCATTCACTCCCACGAGTCCGCACATACCAAACTCGGGCCTGCACACCCCACGCATCAGGAACTACTAGGGACACATACACTCCCCATGCATTCCTATGGGAGGGCAGGCCTATCTCACCACATGCACTCAGAGCACGCACGCACTTTACCCTGGGACACAGGGAAAGTGCGCAGAAACCAAAAAAATTACCACACCAAGTCACCAATAAAAAGCCAAAAAGTCCAGGGGTGAACCTGCCAGAAGGGCCAAGTCCAACACACTCATACCCATCATTAACACCTCCAAATCTTCAGCTACATTTCCTGTCCTATGCAAACACATCACAGTCCTCTTACTCAAGAAACCCTCTGCGGACCCATATATACTTGCCAACTACAGACCAATTTCCCTGCTGTCGCATCTAGTCAAAGTACTAGAGAAACTCATCAACAGATGCCTCACTGACCATCCCAACACCCACCAGCTCCTCAACATCACACAGTCAAGCTACAGACCCAACCACAGCTCAGAAACAGCCCTCACTGCTGCCACAGATGATGTGCACATGATAGTAGACTGAGGAGACACAGTGGCCCTCATCCTCTGGAACCAATCCTAGCTTCTAACGCAATCTCCCAACCTACCCCTACACAAGATTGGAATCCAATGAATCCCCTCTCCATTGAATCTGTTAATTTCTTACTGAACAGACACGAGCTGTCAGTCTGGTCTCTTACTCTTCAGATGCCCATAACCTCATATGTGGAGTACCGCAAGACTCCTCTCAAACCGATTCTCTTCAATGCTTATATGCTTCCTCTGGCCAGCGTTATCTGTGGCCATGACATCAAGGTCCTCTCCTACGCCCACAACACTCAACTCATACTCTCCATCTCAGACAAGACTTTCAACACCAGGAACAAGTTCACCGCTTGCATGACTCAAGTTGCAGATTGGATGAAGCCCAACTGTCTCAAATTCAACAACGATTACACAAAGGTCATGATTACGAGGTTGGTGGAAGCAGTGGGCCCAAGTACTCCATCGAGTCAACGGTCTCTCGGCCGCCGTATTTAGAATGTCACCGCTGGCCCAGCAGCGGTGCTTCTGATGGCAGGGAACTGACGCAGGACGCTGTCAGCAATTCAAAAATATTTTTTCATATGTGTCGATGCAGGTGTGTACATTTTGCCTATATAAGTGTAAAATGTACACATATGCATGACACATGTGAAAAAACACCTTGTGTGAGTACTTTTCCATTGCTGGAGTCTGGACCATATGTGTCCAGTCCAGTAAATGGGAGAAAAGTGCGAAACAGACTTACCTGGATATCCATGCCGATGGGGTCACTTTCTTCTGGGTCAAGTTGCTGCTGTGAAGGGGGGCCCTGGACGAAGATGTCTATGTTGGAGACTGAAGGGAATACACGGAAATGGCCGAGCTTGCACCCTATTTCCTTCGATTTCACTGACGTGACGCAGGTTGTCTCCATGCTCCAGTTAGCTTGACGGAAAGGCATTTTGTAATCCAGATGGTGGGAACCTTGTCTGTACCGCCCTCTGAAAGCTGCTTTTCCCCATCCTACAGTCAGCGAATGGCTGGTAGAGTTGGTGGGACTCCAGCGGTCTTTCGTTCAGCAACCTGCCAACATCGTAATACAGGGGGCAGACGGCAAACTAGGTAGACAGGGAACCCAATGCTATTTCGACGGCGGTACACTTTCTGACAAACTCATAATCAGGCCCTAAGTCATGATCTTGAGCAAGAAAACCTCACTGTGGGACTCCACCTGGGGCGGTATTATGCATATGGCACACTTTCCCTGTTTGCGCCACTGTGCACCTTTCAAAAGGTGCACCGGGCGCAGACAGGGACAGTGCGCCATATTATAAAGAATGTTCTGACCCTGGGCAGTTGCAAACTTGTGCTGCCCTCAGGGCACCTCATTCAAGTGAAATATGGAGTGGCTGCTTCAAAGCCACTCTCTATTTTACAGTGCAGGCAGCATGGCGCCTGCACTTTGAAGAGAAGAGAGAGACTCAGTTGGAGGTGGGCAAATTGAGTGACCGCACCCACATGCAGGTGGTGCCTGTGGGGTCCATGAGGCCCCCTTTGTGCCCTGTGTGAGGCCTGGCATTAGGAGGCACACTGAAAGTGCGCCACCTTTTTGTGACACACTTTCAGTGCGCCTCCTAAAGGCATGATTGCCTCTGCATTCACGTCCCTAATACAACGCAGAGGCAAAATGATTCTCTCATTTGCATGGTGTCAGGCCATCATGTGAATGAGGGAACCCACTCCCATAATAGCGCTGGCACTACATATGCACCAGCGCTATTAGTATTGTAAAAGGGGATGCACAAGAGGCCCCTTCTGCAATACCATTGTGCCCAGGGGCACACAAAGCAGGCGCACATGCCCTTTGCACTCCTGGGACACAAGGTATAATACGGTCCATGGTGGTCATCTGAACTAAGACCCTCACACACCCCTACCACTCATGCCAGGAATCTCTGGATCATCATGAACAGCAAACAGGAGATGACCTCGCAAGTCAACGCCATCACAGCATCCTCCTTCCACACTCTGAAGATGCTGAGAAAAATATTCAGATGCCTCTCGAACAACAGCTGCATAACCATCACACATGCCCTTGTTACTAGCAAGTTGGACTATGGGAATCAGCATGCATCTCACGAGAAGACTTCAGACCATTGAGGCAGCAAGAATTACCCTAAACCTCACACACAGCACTCATATCCCGACATCTCAAGGAGCTCCACTGGATCACGATATACAAGTGCGATATACAAGTGTGCTCAGCTCAAACACCTCACTCACACCTTCAAAGCACTTCACCACTCTGTCCCTGCCTACTGTTATATCTTGGTACAGTGTGTTTATTCCTATTTACCTCTCCATCAGTGGAACACTGGGTGATGATGTCATGTGGAATGTTGATCTGTGAAACACACAGTTGGAGATGGGCTGAGCGCCTGGCTGGCTGCTCCTGGTGGGGCTCTTTAAGGGCTCTTCTCTGGCTCTTCACTGGCTTAACTCTGGCTTTACACTGGCTGTACTACTGATCCTGTAACCAACCTGAATAAATCATCTGAATCATACCTACCAGTGTGGACTTGATTACTACATATTTTTGGCGACGAATTTAAACTAAGAACCTGCTTCTGCTACCTCTGTTACCTTCAATGTCAAGTCTACAAGAGAGGAGTTCCTACTATCAAGCTAAAGCAACTCAAGGAACTAGGAACTCAAGGAACTACAGCTGCGTCAACTCAACTTCTGGCACACGATCTGGAGAAAATCTCACGCTTAAAGCAACATGAAGTCAAGCAAAAATGAAGAGTGGACAAAGAGAACGTGTAGAAAAGAACTAAGGTCAAGAAAAATGAAAAAAAAGAAACAAGCGTCAAGAAATTTAAAGAAGAGAAAATAAACATGTTGAAGAAAAAGAAATATGTCAAGCATGCCTGTTTGCCCCACCAGTGTCCACTACATCGGACAGCCCAGCCCAGGCATGTTGTGTCTTCAACTTATCATCAGGAAAATACAGTTACAAGCCAGTTTACATTTGGAGAAGAAATTATGCCACAAAAACGTCTATTGTGCCACTACCAAGGAACTTTGAGCAACTAGTTACAAGGTAATCTGTGGCTGTATGTGACTTTGCCAACCATTTTGTGGTTAAAATATTCTTTTTGTCGAAAGGAAACCAGTTTAAAATTTGTGACTGTCCAGAAGCTTTAGACTGTAGTTTTCCATGGGCTCTTAAAGGGTGCTCTATTTGGACTTGTTGACTAAATTTTCGTGTGCCTAAATCTGCTGTTAATGCAGTTTTTGTTCATTGACTGGAACTGTGTCATGGAAGTGGATGTGAAAATGCTATCTGTCAAAATTTATGGAAGCGGGCGATGTACGGGAAGAAAATGTGATCTCAAGCCATCTGTGTGAGGAAATGACATTTTTTTTTTCTTAATAGTGAAAAGTTGTCACGTATTCTGCTTGGATGGTGAGATTGCAGTTGCGCTCATTTTTTTTAAACATTCAAACGAGGCTCGCGCACCTTACCGTGTTTTTGGTGTCGCGTGGAGCCGATCGAGAACTCTTCGTGATGTGACGTGCCAAGCTCTGCATTGTTGCCCATGACGTTCTTGCAGCTGGAGCGTGCCGTGAGCCATTCGGCATGCGTCTCCACTGCGTGCAGCCATTTTAGAGTTGGCGGATACACCAATACCGATCTTCTGTCATTTACATCGATGCATTAGTTGCCAACCACGTTTAAAGTTTTTCCTCTACATCAAAGACCACGGCAGTTTTGTGACGTGCGGATCTCTTTCGCTTGCTGTTCATTTTTCAGTCTCTCTTGTTGGGTCGTGCTGTCCCACAAGTCCTCTGCTGTCTCGATGTTTGAGCAGTAAGTCAGTTCGTGAAGTGTGCAGTTTCATACGTCCGGCATTTTTACATTTTGTCAACCACGTTCAGCGTCTTCTATTAAAAAAATAATGACATGAATGCCGCAAAGAGAAATTTTCATCTGTCGAGCATGTTCGTGTGGAAGAGGGAGTAAACAAGTATGGTTTAAAAATTCTCTCTAGTTCAGGCACTGGACACAGCTATTATTTACATTTATTAGTGCTAATTTGTTTTTTTGGAATGCCTGTCGCGGTGACAGGCACACCATTGACTTTAGAAATTCGAGTTGTAGGTTATGATTTAATGATTTCACGCAAAAAATTGTTTTTTTTTTCCAAGTGAAAGAATTTAACGCAAAAATGTTTCACAAGAAAATTAATTTATCGCAAAAATGTTAATTTCTTTCTACAATGTCTTCTGATTGAATTATGCCAACGTTGTTTATCGCTATGTTAAAGATCTTGTTTTGTTGGCATGGGAGTGGGTACTAGTCCCATGTCTCTAATTTACGCAGTTTCTGGTTACAAAAATTATATCCTTGTCTAAAGGATAGGGGTGGGTTTTTAGTCCCATGACCCTTATATAAAAAGTTTTATCCCTGCCTGCCTAAGGGATAGGAGTGGGTTTTAGTCCCATTTCCTCTTTAGATAGTTTTATCCCTGCCTTAGGGATGGGAGTGGGTTTTTAGTCCCATCACCCCACGTTCACAGTAATTTATATGGGAATGGGTTTTAGCCCCATTTTTACAGGGGGTTTTAGTCCCACCTTTGTCACTTTGAGTTTGGGTGTTAGTCCCATTTACTCTGTTATAGGGGGTAAGAGTCCTACCTATTTATAGGGGGTTAGTTTCCCACCTATGTCATTAGTAATGGGTACCAGTCCTATTTACTAAGTTTAAAGGGGGTCTTAGTCCCACCTTTACGTGTATGTTGGGTATCAGTCCTTTCATTTACGTTTTCACTGTCTTGTGTGTGTGTAGTCATCTTTTGATGCCACACCGTGCTGCATGTCGGTTTTACATTATGCACGTGTCAGTGGGTTTCAGTCCCATGTGACGTAATATTTAAATTTGGGTGTTAGTCCCAAACACGTGGGTTTTAGTCCCATAGTGTCCCTTACATGAGGGGTGGCATTTTGAGTTTTCATCAGGGTCTTCTCACGTGAGAAGTACTTCCTTGGGTGTTGTTCTACCCATAGACATTTATACCCGTAGGATTCTACTCTGGGTATCATATTCATTTGTCGTATGTGAGCTCTTATTTCACTTCTACAATTTTTCTTTGTTCAGTATTAAGGGAAGGGGATGGTGTTAGTGTGTTGATCTATGCTTGCATCTTTCCTTTCTCCGTAGTGTGTCTGTTTTCCCTCTCGTGATGTATTTCTACATGCATTCCTGGGTTTATGGACTATTCATATCTTGTGTACATTTCTGTATTTATTTGTTTGCTTATTAGTAGTTTGGGTTTATTTTAGGTTTTATTAATTTTCAGTGTAAAGGAAGAGGATGTGTAGTATCCTCAGGTCATGTTATTATGTTCCCTTCATTCTGTACCTAGCTGCTCAGCCAGTGTCAGTGTTCCGCGTAGAATGTTAGTGTGGGTGGAATGCTTGGATACTGTGTGGGACTGAGACAGTTGGGAAGATGGGCTGAGCAGCTAGGAGGCTGCTCCTGGTGGGGTTAATGCTGGGGCCTATGTTGGGGCCTATTGTGGAGCCTGTTCTGGATTTACTACCTCTACACTAAGATCTCAATAAACTTCATCTACTCCTACCTGGCCACGTCTACAGCGTCTACTTGTACCTCCTACACACATGGGGGTGGACCACTACACCTACCTTAACAGCTGCATCACCTTTCACAAATTTTGTGGACTACTTCGCTCAGTTGGGCTCATGCTTGCACACATCCAATGGATATGCAGAACTAGATCCGGAGGTCAGGCATTCTGTTATCTCGCTCCTAAAGGGTGGAATGACCTACCACTACATATCAGAGCCTACTCCTCTCTCCTTGAGTTCCACAAGAAGCTGAAGACCTGGCTTTTCGAATAGCTCCCCTGCCTGCCCTTGGTGAGCTAAACTCATACCTTCTTAGTGCCATGATACTCTCCCGGGTTATAGTGTGCTCTACAGATTTCCATAACATAATATGCATATTATGATTATAATATAGTGCACGACCATGGTGGATGAATAACAAATAGCTCAGGTTTATCTTTTTAGGTCTGGCCTTTGAGAGTTTTAGCTGTTTTGCCAGACTATTGTTTTTTTACAAAAATATAAATAATATACATAGATATTGGGGCTTTTTGTCATTGTTTTTCAGCCATTCGTCTGTTAACTGTCACCGGCATTCTGTTTCTGCCCACCACATTATACAGCATGGTGCAATAAGCCAGTCCACTTTAGTCATTGACTTCCCTCACTGTGAGTGATGGCATTTAATACCTTTACATTTGAATCAGAGATGCAAAGAGGTCCGTCTAAAGCAATGAGCGTGGTGATCTCCACACAGGACCACCACCACGCTGAACGGCTGTGTGCGCACAGAACTGGAAGGATGTTACATATGCTGTGTATGCTATAATATGTTTCCCAGCAGTGTGCACATTTGGGGCATTTCACAGGCAGCAATTCGCAGTATGTAAAGCAGCACACAGTTGTACCACAAACTGCAAATCACAAACCTACAGGTGGAGACCTCTGCCTTTCCTGTCTTTTATAGGCAGAGATCTCAGCCACCATATTCTTTATAATTTATCAAAAAACACATTAATAAATAAAACAACACTTTCACTTACAAAATTATCAGAGCTATTGGCTTTGCCAATGCTTTTTTTAGTCAGGAGCTTACTATATAGATATTGGCAAAAGTGTAATTGTTATTGTCTTTGTAATCTTTTTATTGGCATTTAGCAATAGAGAACAATACAACCACAGGAATCACAGTCACGTTTACACAAGAAAAGTTTGAGCAGTACAGATGCAATTTACACATCATTCAGAAAAAAGAAGGAGGAGAGGCTAGTGACGTGCATGTAGCAGTTAACAGCTTAATATCCTGCACATAGTTTAACCAACATGCTGGTCACATGTCCATCAAGTCTGCACGTATAACCATTCATCTTAGCAAGAGTACCGTGCTATTTCACTCTTGGGAAGCTGGGGTCGATGGTTAAGTGCTATCTTGATCCGAGTGTGCCCCCGATCAGACTCATCTGCCAATGACGAAGAGGCATCATTTAGGCGAAGAAAGGATAGAAAGGGCTCTCATGTGTCTTTGGGATGGGAACGTATTGGCATTAAATCCCAGAAATCAGATAATTGCTCCTGACAATATGTGACGTCACACAACCAAGCCTTGCATGTGGGAGCAGGTTCCCACCCCAGTGTATGGTCACCCTTCGTTTAGCTAATACCAGCAGCATGTCAGTGAGTCTGTGGTTAGATACAGTCGTGTCTGCGATGAACCCAAGGATCCCCACCAGGGGGTTGTAGGGTGGTAGGTGCCCAGTTATAGCACGTATAGTTGTGTAACCTTTTCCCAGAAAGAAGTTACTCTCGGATACTACCATGCCAGATGGATACAGGAAGCCTGACGGGAGCCGCAGTAGAGGCAGTGGGGTCAGGGACCAGCCCCATTCTGAATAGCTGGAGTGGGGTGTGGTATAAGGGGTGGAGAAATTTAAAGTGTATCAGACGTAGTTTATAATTTGGAGAGGGGAATGACAGCTGACTGCAGCACAACTTCCATTGCTTATCCGTTGGGGTGGGGTCAATGTCTACATCCCACGCCCTACGTACAGGTGGAGTGGTGAACGGGTAGACAGTTTGCATACTGTTATATAGGTGGGTAATTAGTTGGGGATGGGGAAACATGGACAAGTTCCAGTGCTGGCAGAGGTGATGGTGGGGGGCCAAAGAAGTTGTCATAAATAGCGTGACAAGCTGCCCTGAGTAGATAATGCAGGATAGTGTCTAGGAAGGTTGGGGTAGGGGAGGATGTGGCTTTGAACCGGGGAATTAAATGATCCTCAGTGTATAGGTCTGAGAATGTCATTAGCTGTCGCACGCGTGTTCCCATCTCAGCACCCCTTTCATGGAGAGATGGAAGCAGGGGGTTGCCAGTAAGGGAGATGGAAGGGACTTGCAGACATCCTAATCCAGCTCGCCAGCGCAATCCCTCCCATGGCCAGTGCAAACATGCCACTGTGTCAATTTTCACCTTTGGTATTTTATAGGGTGCATAGATTGCTGTAGTCAAAGGCCATGGGGTTGCACAATCTAATTCTATGGCTGTATGAGGCTGGAATGGAGTGGGGTGAAGCTAGTAGTGGAGACATTGAGCTTGGGCACACAGTGCATATAGTAACATGTCAGGCACTCCCAGTCCGTCCTGGGGAAGGAACAAAGTGAGGAGATCCTAAGATACACACGGGTGTTTGTTTGCCCATATAAATTTAGATTGGACTTGAGACGGTTAAAGAATGTTACGGAACAGGTATAGGTACTTGGGGAGGATTATCATTATCATCTTTGCTATTGCAATGCGTCCCACTAGTGACAGTGGCAGATTGGACCAAGTGGAATGCTGTAGTTAGCTCACCATAATTCTTCGAGATCTTGGCTTAAACAAATGCCCAAGTACCAGACTAGAACTGACTCCCATTTGTGGGGGCATTCCATTTAGAATGGTAGTGTCCAGTTCGTGAGTGGAAATAAAATGGATTTGGACCAGTTGATTTCTATGCCTAAGTAACTGCCAAATCTTACCACATCACGCATCAAGGGAGCCAAATTCTCCCCCAGATCTTTGACGTATAAGGTAATATTGTCTGCGTACATCGAAACCACCAGTCCCCTGACGGTAAAGCCAATGCCCCTATTCGCATGGCACTGTCTGAGTCTTGCCGACAAAGATTCCATCGCTGTCGCAAAAAGAAGCAGCACTAGCATGCATCCTTGTGGCGTGCCGCAGGTGATCGCCAAATATTGGAGAGTATTCCATTCAACTGAACCCTAGTAGTTGGCAAGGTCATTGTCAATAGTTAGCATGATAAATTCGGAGGCTAAGATGTAGGAGCAATATTGGGAGAAGCCATGACAATATTCTTCAGTAAGAATGAGAGAAAGGGAAGAAAATGAGAAAAGGGTGGGGTAATGAGGAAGAAAGAGTGAGAGAGTAGATGAGAAAGATAAAATGTGATTTTATGTCTGGCCTACATAGTATAATCTTTGTTACTCCCAGACTATGTCTTCCTCACATTCCTTACACTTGGATCATCATTTAACCAGGCTGTAGCTGGAAACGACTGCTCACTGTGGTCTTGGCTCAGCCATTGGTTATTGGCCAGGTTCTTAAGGCCTTTAGTCCTGTGGTACTGCTCGTTAGAGCACTGTTGTACTGCTTATTAGATACCCAAAAATTTAATTTGGGTTTGACTATACAAGGGTAGAGTGGTCATGCAGTGAAAGGAGATATGTGCTTAGCCCACAGATACCATTTGAAATGCTGTTCAACCTTAAGGTGGAAAAAATATTGTTGATATTTTATATTGTTGCAGAAATATCGTTTGGTCAAAATTATTGTGGGGCACAATTTCACAGGTAAGAATCTGTTTTATTTCTATGTTTTTAATATTGGTATTAGTAATACTTGTATTTGTATAATGTATATTGTATTTATTTTAGTTTAATTTTTTATTGTTGTTTTTACATTTGTAGTAAATATTTTTGTTGATTTAGTTATTTTAATTGATGCTTTAGCACTTGTTTATAGGTTTTTAAAGGAGTAGGTTTGCATGTGTTTTAAATATATTTGTTTTCTATTTTTGGGATATTTTTAATGATTATTTTTTAGATTTAAAAATGTTTTTAAAAATGTAAAAAAATGATACTTAATTTTAAGAAAGGTTAAATTTTACATACTTACATTTTTATACTTTGTAAACTTTTTTTGTGCATCCAGTTTTAGATGTTCATAATGTTTTTGTAGAATGTTGTTGGGTTTGTAGGGCAGTAAGACGGGAAGTGTTTTAAACAGTTTTTGGAAATGATGTAATTTTTATATTTGATTAATTTTTAAATATAAAAATGTAATACAGTTTTGAAAATGGTAATTGTCTTAAGGTGAATTTTTTTTAATTACTATTTTAACAAACATTATGACATCGACACGTCAGGGAAGGGCTTGTGAGGGCTTTGTGGTCTCTGTTGACGTCACATTGTGGGCGTCGTCGCTGCGGGGTCACTTGGTGTCCTCTGCCGACGTGCGGAGGTGTTGCTGTGGAGACATTTCCGTATCCGGTATGGCACCTGGGGATGGTTCGGGGTGGGGAATCTGCGGCTAGATCCTATCTCTAGCAGATAAGGTGTTACCGAAGATAAGTCACTTATTCTTTTTGTTTAACCAACATCTCTGATGTTCTTAGGCTATAGTCTATTTTTATATGTTAGAATGATTTTATTCGGCTTTTTTTTTAAGAGGTCACCAATCTTAATGTGTAGGAAAGTGCCCCTTATTGCATGTGTAGCACCCACTTTTTGCCTGATTACTGATGCACTTTCACAATATGCACTGGGTCCCTGCTAGTCAGGTTCCCAGTGCCTGTGTTCTTTCCCCAAACTGTACCTTTGTTCCCACAATTGGCACTCCTCTCGCACACATAGAAGTCTCTTGTAAAAGGTACAACTGGTACCAAGAGCCTTGTGAGCAGAAAGGGTCTCAAAGGGCTGCAGCATGTATAGTACCCCCCTCAGACACCCCTCACTAAAAATATGCCCACTGCCATTGCAGACTGTGTGTTTTGGTGCAGCTAAAACTAAAGAGTTGACATGGCACACATCCCTGTGTGCCATGTCTACAAACCACTGCCTGTGGCATAGGTAAATCACTCCTCTAGCAGGCCTCACAGCCCTAAGGCAGGGTGCACTATCCCACAGGTGTGGGCATAGCTGCATGAGCAATATGCCCCTTCAGTGTCTAAGTCCATGCTCAGACATTGTAAGTGCAGTGAAGCCACATTGAGCACATGGGCTGGGAGTTTGTCATTACGAACTCCACAGCTCCATGATGGTTTTGCTGAATGGAAGGAAGTTTGATATCAAACTTCTCAGCATAATAAACCCACACTGATGCCAGTGTTGGATTTATTGTCAAATGCACTCAGAGGGCATCTTAGAGATGGCCCCTGAAAAACGTCCAACTCTCTGGTGTCCAGCTGACTGGTCTGCACCAACCTGCCGCTTTCAGACCTGTTCCTGACCCCCTGAGGTGGGAGCCTTGTGCTCTCCTGTGTCAGAAACAAAGCCTGCTTAGGGTTAGGGTGTAGGTGCTTCTAACCTACCCCCAAGCAGGAACAGCATTCAGGGCGGTGAGCCTCAAAGGCTTCCTGCCCTTTGTTATGTTAGCCAGGGTCTCTCCAGCTAGTGGAGATGCCTGTCTCTGTGACCAAGCCCAACCTTTGGCGGCAAGGTCGTCGGGAAAAGTAGTCATCTGGAGAGGTGTGTCCCCTCTCTGCCAGGACCACCCCTAAGGTGTCCCGAGCTGAAGTGACCCCCTCCTTAGGAAATGCTCGATGTTGGATGGAAGGAGTTTGGCCGATAGGATTAGGGGATGCGCCCTCTCCAAAGGGAGGGAAATACAAGGGGTGTAGTTATTGTAAAGGTAAGTAGCCCATTGGCTACTACCTGCCAGTACCTGTAACACCCTAAATTGAGCATTTAGGGGGTAACCCTGAACCTTGATTTTCAGATTCCTGCAGACCTAAAGAAGGACCACAGAGATATGCAGCAGTGAAGACTCCTGAGGACAACTGACTTCGTCCCAACCCTACCGGCCTGTCTGCAGCCCTGGAAGAAACCTGCTCAAAGAAGTGACTCGTTCTGCAGGCCCAGCAACCTCCACAACCCTGGGAGGACTACCTACCTTCCCTAAAGACCAAGAACTCCAGAGGACAGCGGTCCTGTCCACAAAGAAACTAACACCGAGGACTCCCTTGCCTTCCGGATCTGCGAGTCCTGCCCACTCTGCACCCGATGCCCATGGCCAGAGTCTGAGTGGTCTGCCACCTTCTGAAGTCTCCCCATCGATCTTGCCTCAAAACTATCGGTGGCTGACCTCTCCTAGACTCCATAAAGACGCCTGCAGCCTCTACACAAAGGGTCCCCCTGACTGCGACCGGCTCCGGTGAAGATTTTCTGACATCCAAAGGCACCCCTGCATCCTCAGGCCCCGACCTTGGAGAGCCCATTTGATGGTGCCCCGGCATTCACAGACATCCTAACTTACCTGCCCAGTCATTGGTCACCTTCGTCCAGCTTCCTGTTCCCAGCCTGCAGTCTCTTTGTGAAACCGAGTTTCTCCATCCACTTGCATTGGGTGCATGACGCAGCCTTTGCACCCCGCACTCAGCCTCACTCATGTTGCTTGTGGTATACAACTGGTGCTGCCTTGTGCCCCCCCGTGTGCTTGCTCAAACCCCCGGGCCTGTGCCCTGAAACTGCAAGTATTTACTTGCAAATCTTGCATCTCCAACCACCCCCGTCTCCATAGACCAACATTGGGTTTTGGGCACCACCTTTGACCTCTGCACTTGGCTGCCCCTGTGCTGTTGGTGTTGCAGAGTTGGTGCCCACTTGAACCTTTCCCTGTGTTGTCCAAACCCCCCGAAGACTGGGAATGTAAGTTGTGCACTTACCTGTTAATGTGCATAAGTCCAACTCCCTTTTACTCATCCCAAACCCCCTTCTACAGCTATGAATAAAATTCTAGACCCTTCCCTCTTCTTTTCCTCTACTATTCCTTTTCAATCCAAATAACAGACTAACATATCCACCGCTCAAATTACTTCATATTTCACTATACTAATTCCCCACTAATCCTGTTTGGGTTCCAGAGTAGTGTGCTACTCGACGAAAAGCGCTTCAACACCTCATCAGGGATAGCAAGCGCTATATAAATGCAAAAATGTTTCTCTTCTATCCCTTCATGATTATTCTCAATGGAAATAAGGCTAATATATCCACCGCTCAAATCACTTCCATATTTCACAATATTAATTCACCACTAATCCTTTATGGGTTATAGAGTGGTGTGCAACATGCCGAAAACGTGCTTAGAAGCCTCGTCAGGGGTAGTAAGTGCTATATAAATGCAATTACAATACAATACAATATTAACTAGGAAGAATAGTTTCCATTATATTAATTAAAATGCTAAATTTATGTATAAAGGCTTTTTGTGGGTTTTGATGGAAAATGTTTCTGGTTATGTACTTATTTTAGTTTTTGTATATTTTGTTTATCAACATGTAATTAGTAATTATTTTTAAATAATTGTATTTTAATTAATTGTATTCTAGTAATAATTATTAATTAGAAAATGTTTTCTTTGTTTTTGTTAAGGTATTTTTGTGGATTATATGAGGTTGAGTTGTTTGTATTAATTTAGGTTTTATGTATTAAATATTTAAAATTGCAAATTTCTTTTGTTTAATCCTGTTTTTTATTTATTGAGGTATTGGTGAGGTATATCATTATTGTATTCTTTTCTTTGTAATTGTGTGTTTATTTATTCGATGGCTTATGTATTTACTAACTATTTTGTAGTCTTTTTTTATGTTTAACTGTGTTTTATATCTATTTTAATTGTTTTCTTATTTCTTATTTATATATATTATTTTTGTATTATGTTGTGATATGGTGATCATTATTCGTTAGGTTTTACAGTATGAATGTTATTTTTTGTAGTTGGAAAAATACTTACAAAGCCCTCATCTTCCTCAGAATTCAACACCTACCTCTACCCCATACAATAATCAGCGAAAACCAGCGACAGGCCTGCAATTCCCACGTGTCATGCGGGAAAATGCACCATAAAAGCAAAAAAAAAAGGGAGATGCATAGCACCATGGATGCACCTGGACCGAGTACAGAGGCCAACGCGAACACCACAAGCCCCACAGACCACTAGCAAGAAACCTCGTGGTCGGGGAAGGCCAAGGAGAAGAGGAAGAGGCAGACGGGGTGCAGTCCGCAGGAAAACCAGATCAGCGTCACAGAGGTGACAGAACACTACCACCCACTGAACGTCAAAATGACAAACGTGAATGCAGTTGGAGTGTCGAGGAGGTCTATGGAGGAGGACAAGAGGCGCTGAAATGATGTGAAAAGCCAAACCAAGCACAAACCTGCTGCCAACAGGAAGTCAGCAACGGCAACAGGAGGTGGGAGTCCTGTGCCACAGGAGGAGCCGGAGGAAACAGAGGCCACAGTCATCAGGGTGGAGACGGCGCAAGGAGTTGGGAGTCCGGACACAGCTCGATAGGACCTGACCCAACGGCAACAGGGTGAGCAACGACCAGGGCCTGGGGGGACGAATGAAATGGGCACAATGGCACACATGCACAAAGATGTGTAGCACACTGCACACCCACAATGCCCCTGGATCATGTCCCTGATCCCCGTGGCACACTGCAGCACACACACATAGCAATGACAGCACATTCGACGACAATGTGGCACAAAGTGCAACACCGACACTGCAGAACAGAGGACACAACTGGGTCCGCTCATGCGCAGAAACAGGCCAATCACATCTAACATAGCAGGAAACTGTGCGATGGAAATGCACGTGTACAACCACACATCCGTCATGTAGTCCAAATGTCCACTGTCCTGCAACAAATATACAGAACCTCCCAAACAGTCACAATGTACATAGTCATACAGTCTGCATGTAAACAGAACAATGCGCCAACATACATGTCAACACAATGTCAACATGCATCTCCCCTTCACATTGCAGATGGACAAACAACACCTCCAGCAGAGCAAAACAGGCAACTCATCAGTGATGCTGGAGAGGACCACCACACCTTCGATACCGACGCCCTACAACAGACCATGGATGTGAGAAGTTGGCCTGTTATATGCGGTCCACTAGTTATAGTGGGCATCCTGTATCAGTCCAAACAACCTCTTATTGGTTATGGGTTAAAGACAACCTTTATTGAAAGCTATCCTAGTGGTAGCTATGGAGAGCAGCCTTCAGGCTAAGTCTTGAAGGAATGTAAAGCAGCTTGTTTTACCAGTCTATAATCTCTTGAGTCACTAAATGAAAGATATCCACACCAAGTATATATATAAAATATATGTATTTATTACTAAACACACCCTCCTAGTCTCTTTATGAGACTAGAGGTCAAAACACATAAGTTACACTTCAATAATCACAGTAAAATAGCACAAATACACGTCAGGCCCTAGGGGCGAGCCAAACCATATACTAAAAGAGTGGTATAAGAACCACGACTTAACTAGACACAAGGCCTAGAGCCTGTAGAATCGCTGGGGCCCCAAGGAACCACCCAAGGTAGTGACACAGTGTGTGAACACAGTCGCAAGCTCCAGTTAGCTTCTATGGGGAAAGTCGCGGTTAGATTTTTAAAGATTAGGGACACTTAGAAATGAGTCAGGACCAAACACTTTTGGACTTAGGAAGTTCTAGGGATAGCACCCGCGGGAGCCCTGGAGTACTCGTGTTACCTCACCCAGGGAAGTCGGGTCCATAGGTGTCTTTTGGTGTCGGGTCGCGTCGTCGATTTCAATGGGAGCTGGCGAAGAAGTGCTGCGTCCGTGAAGATGCGAAGTGTCCGAAGAGATCCAAGCCTGGATCGAAGATGAGAAGAACCTGAAAGCAGAGGGGACAGAGTCTGGGTCACTAGCCAGTGACCAGGAAGGCGATGAGCAGATGCCCACCGATGTCGGGTGATTTCAGGTGAAAGAGGTGAAGCTTGACTCTTCAGCCACGAGGACCAGGAGGTGTCAAGGACAACCAGGAGCTGGATTTGAGCTGTCCCACAAAGGATGTCGAGTGCTGCAGCATCGGTGCCCGGATTGGACACAACAAGCCTTGGCAACAGCAACCCACACAGAAACGAGAAAGATGCTTCGGTGCAGACCAGCAAGGTCTGTGGGACTCACCACTTGTTTGGGAGTCAGGGCACGTCTGGAGCAACCAGGAAAGCCTGAGGAAATGCAAAGTTACCCCCTCAGGGACCCACCAGTCAACGGACCAGGGATCGCGAAGGGACCTTGAGACGAAACACAAAATGGTGGCCCACAGGTCACTCGGAATGACCAGGCCAACAATCTTCAGTGGATTCAGTGCTCGAGGTAGGGGCTGCAAGTCAGCCCAAGCATGACTTCAAGAGACGTCGAGAAGTTAATACACTTGCAAAAGTACACATGACCAGGAGTTCCGGTTCCACGCTACTCACAAGGGCTGCGGGTCTCAGCTTTGCTGGGGACTCGTGTCGGCCTCTGTGATGTCTGGAAATCCTCGTCCTGGGCTACAAATACTTCAGAGTCCAGCAGGAGCTTCAATAATGCAGACCTGCAAATTGCTTCGTTGGTGCCTGCCGAGCAGGGGAGTCACTCCTTGACCCCAAGGGAGATTTCTTCAGTCCTCTGGTCTTGAGCAGAGCGTCAAAGGTCCAGGATTCAGCGTCAGAGTTTTGTCCAGGGTAATCTAAAGTCCTAAGGACTGGGGTCCCATACTTATACTAAGGTAGGGGGTTGGACATACTCTGGGGAACCACCTATGGGAGGGTTTGGAAAGAGGGATGGCTACACCCATTTCCTTTGTCCAGTTTTGCGCCAGAGCAGGGGCTGGAAGCCCCCAAACCGGTTTGAGCTGGACTATGCACAGGGACACCAAATGTGCCCCCAGGGCAGGACCTCAAAGCACACAGAGAGTGCTCCCATCCAGCCCCAATACACATAAGCCGGTCTGGGAGGTGGTTACACCTCCCTATGACAGGAAACCTATTGTCCAGGCCTCCCCTGCTGGAGTTTTGGTCAGCAGCAGGAGGCCAAACCCGTGTCTGTGGCTGCAGCACCCATTTGGTGATACCAGGGCTCTATTAAGTTTCTACCGGGTATACCAGTGCTGTCATGTCCCTCCCTCTAGAAGGGTGGGATCATACTCCCACACCAGTTACTGGTGTGGGGGTATGATTCCAAGGTGTTTGACACCAAACAAGACATGTTTCCATGCAGCCAGTCCAAAGTTAGCATTTACCATTTGGTTATAATGCACTTAAGAGTATATGGTCTGGCTGCATCACAGACAACCCCGGAGAAGAGATTCCGAAGGCTGCAGAGGGGCTCTGCTCATGCAGGGGCACCCTCTCACATAAGAATCAAGCACTCTGCCTTCAGGATTGATAAGGCCAGCCATAGGAGGGACTTATGGGTTTATATGTGTGTATATATATATTGATATAGGTAACCTATACCATAGTAAGGGGTGCATGCACCACCTTACCCAGGCTGCAGTAGTAGACCTGTGGTGTCATTTTGGGTGGCTTTCCAGGGGTGGCATAATACATGCTTCAGCCCCTGGTAGGTCTCTGGGGTACCTATGCCCTGGGTACATAGTATACCATATACTAGGGACTTATAAGGATACCTCAGATCCAATCTGAACTGTATCTAAAGTACATGGAATCATTTTAGAGAGGAAGCACCTAGTCTGGGGCCCTGAATAGCAGGGTCCCAGCCAGACTAAAGTCGAAAAACTGTGAAACACCAGCAAGAAGTTGGAGTAAACATGTGAAGCAGATCCTACTCTCCTACAATAGACATCTTAGGCAACCCACCCCCAGGAGCAGGGCAGTCAAGCCACACAGAGGAGAGCCCAGCCCCTGGACAGACCACACAGCAGGAAGCACCCGCCAGCACGGCTGGCTCCCAACACTTCACCTCGGCACACATCGCATTTCAATGCCAGGTGTCAGAATGCCAAAAGGAGGTGGCCGAACTGGTGCGGGTGCGGTCAGAGCTCATGGAAGCCGAACTAGATCACATACGTGGGTGTTCAAGTCCCATAAGGGACCACTTACACCCCACAAAAGAGACCCACACCACGACAGATACACATGCATGTGCACATTTCCTGCAATGAACCACGCCCAGAGCCCAGGAATCATCATTCACACCCCCATGCTGGACCGCCGTATGACGGCCCAGTCTACTCCTCTTACGCATTGAGTGGCTGACGACAAAGCTACATGGCCAAGGTCTTACCCGCTGCCAGCGTTGACATGGTTGCGCCTGCTGTACACAGCACAATGTAATTTTGGAGGCCCCGGGGCCCTCATGCATACATCATGACTACACGGACACACACAGATAATTTGTGGAACTGGCTACGGGCACGTGCGCCCGGCCCCTTTATTGGCAGAGTCACATTTACAGTGACACCTGTGCTGGATGGGTGTGGGGTGAGTGTAAGCCAGCCCGCACGGGGTGGTTGGTGCTGGCAACAACTTGAACAGTGAACACCATCAAAACGGAAACAGAAAACCCCAGCATTACAGAGACAACTGCGGAGCATCATGGAGGTAGTTGCAGCACGTACAGAGGTCACCCAATATGCAAACAGAAGTGTCCATGAGTTGCAGAGCACTGCATCTGGGGCACTAGAGATGAGCGTGCTCATGTGAAAAAAATGTCGAGGATTGTATCCCTCTGGTTATTCCTGATGCAGCTGCAGTGAGGTGTGTTACACATGCATCAGCTTTCTCATCATCGTCTCAGGTCTCCCACTCTGCCTAAGGTGACATTGCTGCGTGAGCTCACCACAGCACTCAACGCATTCAGAAATGGTCCATGAGTCATGGTGTACTGAGTTAGTGGCACCTGGAGTGCTGAGCAAGGTATCTGGCAGATGATGGCATCCACGACAGGCGTGAGCAAATCCATTAGTCTGCCAGTACGGCTGTTTCGACTCTGGCAGTTGGTGTTTGGAGGTGGTCCTGGCGGTAGTGGCGTGTGCCTCCTGCAGTGATGCGACGTCCAGGCCGGTCAGAACTCGATTTGATGTGTGAGCCCTGGTGGACAGCATTTGAGTCCAGAGGCAGCGGACATTGCAGGGCCACAGACACATGACGTGGATGTATGACATTACAACACGTGTCATTACAACGCGTGCAGTTACATCGCATGCGTTACAACGTATGCGATGTTACAACGCTATCCCATTACAACGCAAGTCTTTACATCGACTTGCACTAGATGGCGTGCTAACATTAGAAAAGTGTAATTTACTATTCCAACTCCAGTCCACGTAACAGTAGGGAAGGTGTTGGGATAGTAAACTACACTATTTGTAATGTTAGCACGCCATCTAGCGCAAGTCGATGTAAAGACTTGCGTTGTAATGGCATTGCGTTGTAACATCGCATGCGTTGTAACGCATGCGATGTAAAAGCTGCGCGTGGTAAAAAACGCGTTGTAATGGCTGTTGCCCCATGACGTTGAGGACCCCAAGTCACCGGACAGGGTCCCTGACTTGAACTGCACAGAGTTAGTGGCCCTGGATACACTGCGGCCGGACAGGCACACCGCCACGGGACGGTGACTTGCATTGCAGTGAGATAAGCCACGCGAGCTGAGCGGGTCCTCATCGATGTCCGAGATGAATGTGGCGGAGGGTTGCAGGTGACAGTGGAAGGTGTCCTCCACAGGTGTCCATCAGAGTGGTAAGGAGACACTCTCATGATGGAGAACAGCAATGGCAGACAGGATTTGTAATGGCAGTCACATCACTTTAGATTGATGGACACGTCAGTAAACACACACACACCTGATCAAAATCTATTAAGAAACAACACCTGCAACTCCCACTTCAAAAGACACACTTCTAACCACACAAACATTTACCATTCACAGCACGAACCACCAGTAGTAGACCTGTGTCTTTTTTTGAAAAATGATTTGAAGAAGACAACCCAGTTTCTCTGAAAATAAGTTACCTGTCACAGCAAATGAGATAATTAAGGCTGAGCGACATTTGTTTGGAACACTGATCCAGACAACTACCATGAGCCAGTGAAGGTAAATGTGACACAGAGGTGCCGATCACGATCCGGCAAAAACCGGGTACGAACCGTCGGACGGAGCATAATCTCCGCCCGACGCGTACCCGGTCGTCAAATTTTACAAACAAGGAATTACGATTCGCACGGGTACACCATTACCGTACGAATCGTAAAAAAGCCCGACCGAACAAAAAACACCTACCAATGCGATCCGGGAAAGCGCCGACCTGACGTCGGGACGCACGCAGCCAGCCATTCACGACCCAGGAATCACGATTCGCACCGACGTCACCCCGCACGGTCAATATTTTGCGGCAGCCAAAAACTGCCGGGAAATCAGGACGACGCGAACAAGGACCACCAGTACGCGACGGACAGACGACGCCACGAACAAGGAGGACCAGTACGTGACGGACAGACATGGACCCGAACCTACGAGTCATCCCTGCCCTCATAGCAGTCCACCTCCTCTACAGGTTACGACGCAGACGCCGCAGAAGGTCAGAATAACTAAGGGAGGGGGGAAAGTGGGGTGGGGTGGGGGTGGCACGACCAGGGCAGGCCACAAAACAACCACATGAGTGACACACTACACATGGCCTGGACATACCTGACTCCCATGCCCTGGTCACCACGAGGGGGTGGGGGCGTGTCCTGAAAAGCCAGCGACCGCCACAACGGAAGTCCGTCACCACGCGAACCGGCAACACAACCAGACAGGTACGTCCCGTACCCACGCCTGAAGAGCGTGGGTACGAGTCGGACCACGCCCACACACGTCACCCCAACAATGGCGGGACGGATCGCACCCACGTGGCAAAGGCCTGGGTACGGGCCGCACAAACATCACATAGTGTGGGGACGGATATGTACGGACCCTACCCCCACCCCGTATGCAAGGAGCGTACCCCCCACCCCAACAGTGCAAGTACGACCCGTACCCCCACCCGCGTATGCAAGGAGCGTACCCCCCATGCCAACAGTGTAAGAACGACCCGTACCCCCACCCGCGGACGTACGGAGCGTACCCCCCATGCCAACAGTGTAAGTACGACTCGAACCCCCACCCACGAATGCAAGGAGCGTACCCCCCACCCCAACAGTGCAAGTACGACCCGTACCCCCACCCGCGTATGCAAGGAGCGTACCCCCCATGCCAACAGTGTAAGAACGACCCGTACCCCCACCCGCGGACGTACGGAGCGTACCCCCCATGCCAACAGTGTAAGTACGACTCGAACCCCCACCCACGAATGCAAGGAGCGTACCCCCCAGCCCAACAGTGTAAGTACGACCCGTACCCCCACCCGCGTATGCATGGAGCGTACCCCCCATGCCAACAGTGTAAGTACGACTCGAACCCCCACCCACGAATGCAAGGAGCGTACCCCCCAGCCCAACAGTGTAAGTACGACCCGTACCCCCACCCGCGAATGCAAGGAGCGTACCCCCCATGCCAACAGTGTAAGAACGACCCGTACCCCCACCCGCGGACGTACGGAGCGTACCCCCACCACACCAGTGTCAGTAGACTCGTACCCTCACCTCGAATGCATTGTGCGTACCCCCACCGTGTATGTGCCAAGCGCACACATCCAGAAATCGGAGGTGTGTGTGCAGAGTCCACCCAGCAGTGCCCTGAGACAGGAGTGGTGGGTGCAGAGTCCTCCCAGCAGTGCCCAGACACAGGAGGGGTGGGTGTGGAGTCCTCCCAGCAGTGCCCTGAGACAGGAGGGGTGGGTGTGGAGTCCTCCCAGCAGTGCCCTGACACAGGAGGGGTGGGTGCAGAGTCCTCCCAGCAGTGCCCAGACACAGGAGGGGTGGGTGCAGAGTCCTCCCAGCAGTGCCCAGACACAGGAGGGGTGGGTGTGGAGTCCTCCCAGCAGTGCCCAGACACAGGAGGGGTGGGTGCAGAGTCCTCCCAGCAGTGCCCAGACACAGGAGGGGTGGGTGTGGAGTCCTCCCAGCAGTGCCCTGAGACAGGAGGGGTGGGTGTGGAGTCCTCCCAGCAGTGCCCTGACACAGGAGGGGTGGGTGCAGAGTCCTCCCAGCAGTGCCCAGACACAGGAGGGGTGGGTGCAGAGTCCTCCCAGCAGTGCCCAGACACAGGAGGGGTGGGTGCAGAGTCCTCCCAGCAGTGCCCAGACACAGGAGGGGTGGGTGTGGAGTCCTCCCAGCAGTGCCCAGACACAGGAGGGGTGGGTGCAGAGTCCTCCCAGCAGTGCCCAGACACAGGAGGGGTGGGTGTGGAGTCCTCCCAGCAGTGCCCTGAGACTGGAGGGGTGTAACACATGTGTGTGAGGCCAGAATTATCCACATGCATACTGGCTACAAGGGAACATGTCCCCATGAACTCATGTCAACAGACTCCACACACAAGTACAGTGATCACCAAGGATGCCACGATTGTCGCAGGTGGAGACATGGCCCTGCATGCATGGCCAAAGTAGAAGGGCTCCGTCACACACACAGCTCATGTAGACACAGCTCTGCGCTAAACATTGGGAACACCCTGCAGGGAAGAAAGCTGGGTACACAGAGGAAGGAATACACCCTTGGACAAGTGCACCATGCAGTAACTGCCTACATGAACAAAGAAAGTTGGCCAACACCTTGTGATGGCACACAGATCACAGGGTCCCACCAATGAGCAGTACACTACTACATATCCCACACACCCAAACCCTTACACACCACCCAAAACCATGTAGCAGCCCCACCAACACCAATACCAGCATAGCAGTAGTGTGATAATGAAAACAAAATTAAGCTTTATTCAGCAGGAGCACAATGTCCGTGGATCGCAGGCAGTTCAATCTTCACAAAGCCCATAGGGCAGTCAATGATTCTCAGCTGGATGGGGGACACAGTTGGATGCGTGTCCCCTACCTTGCCTGCACAGTCAAATGGCATCGTCTTCCACACTGGTGAGGGCATCAGGGGGGGGGGGAGCAACAGGCACCGCAGGGACATCAGGGCAAAGGGGCGGCGTTGTGGGTGCAGGGATGGAGGACTCCACCACAGGGGGTGGGTCAGTGCCAAAGGCGGAGGCCAGGATGGCACTACACACCTTTGCAAGGTCCTCCAGGGAGTCCCCTGCACCCGAAGGGACCTCAGGCCCCAAGGAGGGGGGGGGTCAGAGGGATGGGTCGCAGCGCCACCGGGGGAGGGTGGAGACAGGGGGGGAGACTCAACCACCCTGACCGGGGACCTCCGTGACCGCTTGCGTGGTGGTGTAACTGTGGGGCTCAGGGACAGAGCGGCCATGAAGGAGTCCTTGGGGGAGATGTGGCCAGGAGAGCTGAGGGGAGGGGATTTGGAGGGAGTGGACTGGGTGGAATGCGGACTCCCACTATGGCTGCGTGTCACACGTTTGCCCCCCGACCCAGTGGGTGTGCCTACCTCACCCTGTGTGTGCGTGTCAGGAGGAGTGCGGTGGACCTTCCCTGCTGGTGTGGTGCCCGTGTCCGTTGATGTGGGTGCATGCCGACGTCTGGGTGTACGTGGGACAGGCATGGGAGTGGGAAGTGTGGATGGGGCAGGGGTAGGTGGGGGGAGGTCGCGCTGCAGGAGACCCACTGCTGCAGTCAGTGTGGAGTCGATGGACCTCAGCAAGTTGCGTTGGTCAGCCTGCGATGAATGAATGCCCTCCAAGAAAGCCTCGATGTTGGTGAGGGTTTTGCCGTGGGCATGGAGGACATTAAGGATCGCAGCCTGACCAACCTGCAGTTGCCGCTGGATGTCCACAGACTCTGCATTGGCGGCAGCAGTGGAGACAGGGGCAGGGGGCGCGGTGCCTGGCAGGAAGGAGACATGCTGTGACCGGGCACGCTGGGAAGGGACACGAGCAAGTGGGAGGCGGCTGGTGAAAACTGAGGGGGCGGTGCGAGGTGTTGTTCCGCTGTCAGCTGCTGGTGCAGCCTCCGCCCACTCGGCGACATCGTCCCCGGACCTGTCAGCCTCGTAGTCTGATGTGCCAGTCGACAGGTCCTCGGCCACACTCTCCTCCGCCTCTGTCCCACTCGATGTGCCAGACCCGATGTCACGGCTGGCACTGGTGCTCGGTCCCTCCGCCTGGTCTGTGTCCATGTCTCCCTCTGTGTCCCCCGACGATGCTGTGGGCAGGGTGGAGAGACAGAAATTATTCAGACACCTGTACACATCTGTCACATGAGTCCAATCTACATAGGTAACATTGCATGGCCTGAAAAGGAAGATCCCTAACATCTACTGAACAGGGTACCGATGTAGGGCATGAAACACACAGTTGGTTGAGCCACCATGCCACTGAAATACCATGGAGAGCATGAGACAATAGCTAAACACAGGAACAGGAGTCTGACATAGCACCCAGGTCCTGGGGACAATCCAGCACTGCATCTGCACCACACAGCGTTGGCTAAAATACCGATGACCAGGGACCATATCCATGAACTTGAGACACATGCTGCATAGGTAATGCTGAAAACATGCACAACATGACTCGGTCACTGCACATTGCGTGTGTGTCCAGGCACATCACACACTGCCCAGACCCAGCAAGTGGTAATCAGGATTTAACACATAGGCATTGCCCGCCCCAACAAGACCCTACACGAGGCAAATTGTGGAGACACAGGTGGCACCAACATCTCATGGTCTGGGTGATACACACAGGGGCAGGCAAAAAGCAAGATTGGACGCCAAACAGCCAAGGTGCGCCTGTACAAATAATGAGGTACCAGTGCCCATCCTCAGATGAGTATAACAAGACACACAGGCACTGGCAACTGTGAGTATGAAGAAGGACAATCAGGTCAGGCTGCACAGTGGACACCTGTACAAATTAGCACGTCTATATACATGGTGACAGGGGACAATGGCACAGAGCACAACTTACGCTGTAGACACTGACAGTGGCCACGTTCATGATGACACATACACCACTGAGGAAAAGGTGCCCCAGGGGACAGTAGTGGGCACGCAACTACATGCTACTGAATGGTAATGACAGCAACACACGTCACCATCCCTGCACTATGTGTATCGCACAGTCATGCACATCATGTCACAGGCCACTACATAGGACATGCGCGCTGTAAGGCATGACACATGAGAGACCAACTCCCATGTCTGGAGTCAGCATCAGTGCCAACTGACATGGAACCCACATGCAGTGAACTTGACAGTGCACAGGCAAGGTCCCACAACCTGTTACACACCACCCCAACACACATGATGCTACAGACATTGTTCCCGTGGACAAAGCGCCAGCCTACATTACCCTGTGAAGGAGTGACTACACACAGACCAGGGAACACATTGCAAGGAGGGGAAGGGTGGCAGGGGCACAGCGCTATACTGGGGCAAACAGGATCTGCACAGCACCTTTAAACCCTGCCAGTGGATTCATGCTACTGTGCCCTTACAAATGCCGGTGACACACAACAAACACACATGTACCTACCCCCTTCCGGCTGCTGCATCGCCTGTAAGCGCCTCTCAAGGTCTGGAAAGACCACCGGCAGCACACGCCTGTGGAGGTGGCTCAGACGGCGGCGGCCGCGGTTCTTGTGGCTCTCAGGTGAGTCCCCCAGCAGGAGCCGTGCAATCCTCCGCGTCCAGCACCGGATATCCTGCCAGCGTTTCCTCACCTGGGCCATGCGCCGCCTCCGACCATCCACACCCCTCACGGCACTGACGGCGGTCAGCCAGATCTGCTCCTTGGCAGTGGCGCCTACCTGTGAGGAGGAACAAGTGACACCACATCAATACACCAGCCACATGTCACAGAGAGACATATGGGTACAAATTAGCTGGTAACAACAAGGCATGTCATGCAGCCAACGCATTGCACCTTTGTCATAGGGACATCATCCCCTGGTGAGGGGAAAAGCACTACGTGCCACAGTGGGTACACAGGTGGAATGATGGCAATGTCACAATCAATGATCTAGGCTCACACTGTGCATCACACCCACCCCTCCTGGCTCAGGGCACTGCTGGGAGTGATGGGCACCCACCCCACCTGTCTCAGGGCACTGCTGTGAGGACTCCACACCCACCCCTCCTGGCTCAGGGCACTGCTGTGAGGACTCCACACCCACCCCTCCTGTCTCAGGGCAATGCTGGGAGGACTCTGCACCCACCCCTCCTGTCTCAGGGCACTGCTGGGAGACATCAGGCACCCCCCCCCCCCTGGGACCCCCCCGACAGTACATGGCATGTGTGTTACACCTGGACGCAATGGCAGAAGTCACAGTCACCACATAGGGACAGTCTGTGGCAGTGGCCTATGCACTCACCTGATAACCTGGTCGCCCATACAGCATGGAGTACTGTGGGAGGATCACATCCAGCAGAGCCATGTTCTCCTCCAGGGTGAATGGCTGTGTCCTCTCCACAGCCCTTGACATGGTTCCAGGGAATCAGTAGCAGCAGCTGGGTCGACGAATGCAAAGATGTGCAGGCAAGTGCTCCCTCATGGGACCTGGCTGCCTTATATGTGCCCTTCTGCCCAGTCTCATGCACAGGAGTACAGAGAGATTGGTCACTCACATTTGCATCCTATGTTTCCACCAATCCCTTCAAACCTAGCAGTCTGTGGGTTCTCTATCGGTTTCATTCTCCTGCATGATGTCAGCCCCACAAACACATTGCAACAAAGTAGACAAATCCCAACTGACTTCTGCTGTGCACCTTCCAGAACAATTTCGAATTTTGAACTTGGTCTCCATGACAACCAGCATGCATGTAGGCCTTAATACTTGTCCCCTATGTAATTTGGAGCATCACACACAGGTACGGTGCGTGTGGGGGCCCTAGGGCACCCCAAATGCATGGCAACGGCCCGTACATGCATGCCTACGCTCTCCATCACTTTTGGTCTGCACGCGTATGCGTACCCGTAGTGGTACGGACCGTACACTCGCATCTACGCTCACTATCACTATGGCTCTGCACGCGTATGCGTACCCGTAGTGGTACGGACCGTACACTCGCATCTACGCTCACTATCACTATGGCTCTGCACGCGTATGCGTACCCGTAGTGGTACGGACCGTACACTCGCATCTACGCTCACTATCACTACGGGTACGCATACGCGTGCAGAGCCATAGTGATAGTGAGCGTAGATGCGAGTGTACGGTCCGTACCACTACGGGTACGCATACGCGTGCAGAGCCATAGTGATAGTGAGCGTAGATGCGAGTGTACGGTCCGTACCACTACGGGTACGCATACGCGTGCAGACCCATAGTGATAGGGCCGTACACTCGCATCTACGCTCTCTATCACTATGGGTCTGCACGCGTATGCGTACTCGTAGTGGTACGGACCGTACACTCGCATCTACGCTCACTATCACTATGGCTCTGCACGCGTATGCGTACCCGTAGTGGTACGGACCGTACACTCGCATCTACGCTCACTATCACTACGGGTACGCATACGCGTGCAGAGCCATAGTGATAGTGAGCGTAGATGCGAGTGTACGGTCCGTACCACTACGGGTACGCATACGCGTGCAGAGCCATAGTGATAGTGAGCGTAGATGCGAGTGTACGGTCCGTACCACTACGGGTACGCATACGCGTGCAGACCCATAGTGATAGGGCCGTACACTCGCATCTACGCTCTCTATCACTATGGGTCTGCACGCGTATGCGTACTCGTAGTGGTACGGACCGTACACTCGCATCTACGCTCGCCATCACGATGGGTACACATACGGCAGCACTCCCACAGTGATTTGGGAACATGCACAGGCCCTCTCAGCAGCAGTACGGCGGATTTTACACTTCACTGTGGTGATAGGCGACACACATGTCGGAATAGGGCGGACATACTTGTCCATGGATGGACATACTTGTCCAGGAATGGACACCAAGGCATCGTCTGTGCATTACCACATGTGTGGGGCACAGGTGTCACAGGCTGTGATGTGGAACATGCCTCCTGAGTGGAGAAGGCACCAGATGTATGATGAGATGTGTACATGTGTACTGTGTGAGGGTGCAATGTGTGCCAGGCATGCCCTTGACTCCTTTGACATGTGTGCATGTGGGACTGCGCACTTGGGGTGAGCGTCACTGGCATGGCACGGACACCAACACACGGAAGTGTCCCATGATGCCCGGTACAGGGGTCATGACACATGACTCATCACTACCCACAGTGCACAATGTGACTATGCCATATATGTGTCCGGGATTTACATCGGGTTGATGTTGTAGCACCCTCAAAAGCTGCAGCCGTTGCAGCAACCAACATGTGGCTGTGTGTAGATTGTCATTGCACACTGTTCCCAACACCATGCCACATGTGTTACCGGATGTGAGGTGCACATGTATGCAAGGGACACGGAGTAGCGTGACAAGGCCATGTCAGCAAACTCACAAGGAATGTGTGGGGAGTCATGACATGTGCACCTTCATGGCAAGGTGTGTGGGCTGGACTAGTGTAATGTCATGTGACCTGTGGCTCAAGTGTTCCGCTGCCAGTCTCTGCAATCAGCATCACACTTCTGCTGATGTGTGGGTGTATGTCACTCCTGTCTTGCGTCGGGCAGTGCACTTGCACTGGGACACAGCTATTTTCATGGCGTGGCATGGGGAGGTTCTCAATCACCGTGTGTAGCTGGGTCTTGGAAGGAGTGTCACCTTGCATCCATACGTGTCCTGGGCATGTAGCACATGCCTGACTCCCTATGTGGCATGTGTGTATTGCCAGATTTACATGTGCTCAGTAGACATGAGTTGTTCTCGTAGTGCACTCACTCTTCCTTGTCACTTCCAAATTACTGCAGAGCGCCTCCTGTTGCCCGAAGAATTCCCGACTTGGCCACCATGCAGGAGAATGACACGATCCGGCTCTACCGCTTCACCCAACCGTTGATTCTGGAGCTGACGGCGAGACTGGCACCACACCTGCAACCGCAGCACAGGTATCCTACGGCACTGACACCCCAGCTGAAGGTAATGGCTGCCCTACATTTCCTTGCCACGGGTACCTTCCAATATACCATAGCTCATGTTGGTGGCATGTCCCAGAGCATGTTCAGCGGTGTGCTGCATGATTTCTTGGAGGCCATGTTGATTCACCTGGATGACTTCATCAAGTTCCCAACCCCTGAACAGATGACTGAGGTCAAGCGTGGTTTCTATGCCCTGGGAGGGATGCCCCATGTCATTGGGTCCATAGATGGGACACATGTAGGTTTGGTACCACCACACGCACGGGAGGTGGCGTACCGCAATCGGAAGCACTACCACTCCATCAATGCCCTTGTGGTGTGTCTCTCCAACATGGTGATTTCACATGTCTGTGCTCGTTTTCCAGGATCAGCACACGATGCCTACATCATGAGGCGTAGCGGGATGCCTGATATGATGATGCAGCTGCGCAACGAACGGGCATGTGTTGTTGGTGGGTACAGTCTGTCTGTCCTGTATTCTGTTTGGCCGAGCAGCACTACCGCTTCGCCAGTTCTAACGATATCCATGTGCTTTCCATTTAGGGGACGCTGGCTATCCCAACATGCCTTGGCTGCTGACACCTCTCCGCAACCCCATCACGCCGGCCCAGCTCCGCTACAACACTGCCCATGGCCGGACAAGGCGAGTGATAGAGAGGACGTTTGGCATGCTGAAGAGCCGATTCAGGTGCCTCCACAAGACCGGAGGCGCACTCCCATATGCCCCGGCGAAGGTCTGCAAGATCTTCATGGTCTGCTGCATGCTGCACAACATGGCAGTTGAAAGAGCTGTGCCCCTCATCCTGGATCAAGATGACGAGGACCATCCACCCGTGGAGGACGAAGGGCTTGGCAATGGGGCTAGTGATGTGGAGGATGTGGAGCCGCAAGAGGACATCCGGACTCGGCTCATACGCGACTTCTTTGCTTAGTGGTGAGTACCAGGGTCTGAGTGTGCACGCATTGATCCCCGTGTGGCATGCGTTGTGATGTGTGTCTCCACCTGCATGTATGGCACGTGGGTCAGAGGTGTGTGTGGGTGTGTCACTGGAGTGATGGTGGCAGTGATGGTAGTATTTCCCCAGGCATAATTGTGACCTAGCATGTTGTCATACATACATGTGTCGAGTAAATGCACATGCAAGTGGCTGTGCTTTTTGTGGCTGACTTCTTGTGTGTCTCTCTTCCCCAGGTACCTGCGCATGCCGTCTTCTGGTTGCATTGTTGTGGCACTGCTATTCATCATGGACATGGCATCGTGGGCTGACTCAGCGTTACAGGCACGGACACGTTTGGAAGTCTCCATGGGGTAAGGGATGCATCTGGGGTGTATTGGGTGTGGCAGTTGTTCACGATGTGTGCACACTGCCCCGGTCGGGGTTTGGGTCCTCTGCAGACATGTGGCATCCCCATGGGACACGACATGCAGCTGGGTACACCTGAATAGATGGGCTGCCTGGTTGTCAGTCATCAGTGATGGGATAGTGGATTGTGATGAAGGCATCAATGTGTGTGACACTGCCCTCGGACACATACGGTTAACATTGTCTTGACATGGCGTGGGACTTCCACATCAGCGGATGTATGGTGTATGGCAGTCTCTCCGTGAGCAGCTGTGGGTATTTAGCTGTTATCCGACACTTGTGTGCCAGTTCCATGGCTATCACGCATTTGTGCTGCAGAAGGGGGGTGCCAGTGTTGGAGCCACATGTTACTCCACATGATGTGTTCATGTGTACTTCAAGTTGCCTCTGCAATCCCAAACACATGACTATTAAAGGTGTCCCTATGCCTCCAAGGTGCCTCTTCTCAGTCAATGCTGGTGTGTTGGCACGGTGCATCCTGCATGTCTGGCATGGTATTCCCTGATTGTGGCTATGTGTCAATGTGTCGAGTGGCAAGATGCAAGCTGTGTGTGTGTGCTGAGACTGTGTAATGGGCATGATGTCCATGACTGTGTGGGTATTGTGACATGTGCCATCCCCATGCATCCAACGTTGTCCATGACCCCATTCTCTGCATCCACCGGACTCAGGCTTGCAGGACATGGTTCTGCCACCTGTCTACACGTACCTGGGTGCCCCCCAGGACACGGGCCAGGATCCCTGACCTCTGCGCATGACTGTTGCTGTACTCAATGTGTCTGTCAGCACGGTTGTTCGGCCACCCCCTCAGCTGGTTCTGACCATCACGGGTGTGTATGGTGCTCCATGTCTGTCTTGCCTAGAAAACTGTGACCCATGTGTCCTGTGCCAGACTCAGGCCCCAGGGTGTGGATGGTTGAAGTGAACAGATGACTCAGGCATGTTTAGACTGTACAAGACACATGTTAGGTAATAATGCTACCAGCAGGCATCTACTCTTAATAGTGTGATTTATTATTGGGGGGGGGGGGGCCAAGTGAGGGCCTTTCCGGGATTAGGGAATCCAAAGTTCAGTAGGGGAGTTGGTGTCCTTGCCATTGGAAATCCTCAGAGTCCATGCCACAGTCTTTGTCAACATTGGTCAGCCAGTGACCAGCAGGGCCATGTGGCAGAGAATGTCTCTTGATGCTGTGATGCTGTTGCTCCAGTGGGCCAGGTGCCAGGCCAGGTGTCCTGGGAGATGGTGATGTAGCAGCCACCCTCACGGTCCTTTCCGCGGACGACCCGGCTTCCTGCGGGGAACCTCAGCAGCAGGCCGTGACGACGTCTGGGATGCTCCGTCGGATGTTTCCTCCTCCTCCTCATGATCCCTCCCTGTGGGTGGTGATGTTCTCCGCCTTCTGGCACAGGGAGGGTCGGCCATGGTGTCGGCCATCCGACGGAGTTCAGCGTGAATCCCCTGGGACGCCGTCACTTGCTGAGCCTGTCTGTCCTCCATCCTCCGTTGGTGTAGCTGTAGACAGGCTATTAGCTCCGCATGTTGCTGGGCCTGCTGGACCTTGATCCCCTCGAGGACGGACACAACCTGGGCCATGCCCGTGGTGTCCTGCCGGTATGAGTCCAGGATGTTACGGACATGGGAAAATACCGGATCCCCAGCCAACTGGTCAGGCTTGCGCCTCCGCCGTCCTCCACTCCCACCACCCCTGCCCACTTGCGTCTGGCCTGCACTTGTGGGCACATCGGGTCTCCGGGACCCCTGAGGGGTGGCATTGGCGTTGTCGCCTGCCTCCTCCTGGGTGCCCGGGACACCGTGTCCCTCCTGGCGAGCCTGGCTGCATTGTGGTGTTGGGGCAGGGATCCTGGGTGTCTCCTGGGATGTGGCAGGAGTGGGGGTGGTGGTTGGCACGGTTGTACCTGACGCAGGTGCTGCAGGTGGTTGGACACCAGAGGGGCCAGGTCGGTCGGGGTCGTCCGCAGAGTGGTGAGAGTGGTCGCTGCCGGTGGGATCGGTCTCCTGCAGATCCGGGTCCTGTGAGTGTTCCCCCCCAGTGTTGGGGGGTGCAGCACGACGTTGACCTGTGTGTGAGAGAGACAATGTTAATTTTGATCCATGCAACATCCATGTTTCATCCGTTAGAAAGTTGGCACATTTCCTCTTGGAATTAGGATCTGTCTTGCATTCCACTCACAGTGCACTTGTGCATGTGTGTGTCCCTTGGGCACCAATTTGGCCCCTTTAACTATGTGTGGCACAGTCTTACTTGCTGCGTCAAGTGTGACTGCAGTCAGCAGTGGAGTGTGCATGTGTGCCGAGCTATGCATTTGCGCCTTCCTTGTAGCACTGTACATGTGCACATGGAGTGGATCCACACACTCATATGATGCAGGTGGCTGTCCTTGTGCTCGTGTACAGGTTGTAACATGGCCCTGCGTTTTGCCATGATGAAGAGGGGGGGTTCTGGCACTGGCCACCCTTGTCTACATGCACGCAGTCCACCTGCTGACGAGCAGACATTCCCACACACCAAAGGACTGATTTGCTCTCCCTGTGTCTCCCTCCTTCTCTGTCCCCCTCTCCCTCCCTCTCTGTCCCCCTCTCCCTCCCTCTGTGTGTCAGCCTCCTCCCTGTGTCCATCTTCCTGTGTCTCCCTCTCTCTCTGTCCCCCTCTCCCTCCCTCTCTGTCCCCCTCTCCCTCCCTCTGTGTCCCCCTCTCCCTCCCTCCGTGTGTCACCCTCTGTCACCTTGGCCCAGCTTCCTGGGCACACACTGTTAGCAGATCTTTGCGTGGCCCTTGGCCTGTTGATGTGAGTTTGTTTCTGATCTCCGGGCACCCATTTTGTCTGCTGTGTGTCTGTGCGCTGCTGCTGTGGTGGTGTGTGCTGCCACTCTTTCACACTGTTGGCTGTTCATTGGCTGCTGTCATGTGCAAAACAGTGCCTTCACCCCCATGTGTTGATGCAAGGCGTCCGCCATTTGCTGGCAAGTCATTCCTGTGTTGGGACACAGTGTTTGTCTGGCTGTGACCTAGGCCATATGGGCAGAGGGCATTGTTGTCTGCTTTGGAGTCGCACTATGTGATTCTTGGTGCCCAGCCTCCCGCCATCCGGGTTACCGTGTCATGTGTTGTTGTCTTCTGTGGCCTGTGACTTGACATTGTCCAGCTGGGTGCATGGGGCATGGTGGCAGCAGTGGCATGTGCCTGCTCATGGAGTGTGGTTGAGTAATGCGATGGCTTGTGGTGGTTGCGTGCCTGTTATTAATTTTGGTTGTGGTTGCAGTTCCCCCCATGTGAGGTGCGTTGTTTGTGTACTCACCCGGGTCTCGGAGTCCTTCTACTCCTTTCAACTGCCTCCACCGGCAGAATGGCCATCACCCTCTCCTCCCAGGGATGGTACTGTACGGCTCTGCGGGAGGGCCCTCCTCCGGTGGCGTTGGCCTGGTCGTGTTCCTCCTGCCTCTTGGCTCTGACCCTCCTCCGCAGATCGTACCACCTGTTCTGGCAATCCTGCTTGGTCCTCCTGGTGTCCGCAACAGCATTCACAGCATCGACGATGGTCTGCCACATGGCTGTTTTGGCTGCCTGGCTGGTGCTTCTGACCAATGTTCCAAAGATCTGTGGCTCGACTCTGAGGATTTGATCAACAAGGACCTCCAACTCTCGGTGACTGAACTTTGGATTCTTGGTAGTGGGCATGGTGAGGGGTGTGGGTGGGGATGGTGTGGGTGTGAGGGGGGGTGTGGATGTTGGGGGGGGGTGTGGATGGTTGTGTGTGTGTGTGAATGTGATGAGAGGGTGTTTGTGAGGGTGGTCGTGTGAAGGTGTGCAAGTGTAAGGTGTGGTGTAGCTTGTAGTCTGGTTCTGTGGTGTCTGGCAGCAGTGAGTCTGTTGCAAAGGCTCATGGTTTGTGTGTGTGGGCCCTTTTTATTGGTCCATGGGTGGGTGTGGCAGTTTTTGAATTTTGGGTGGGTGTGTTATAAGGAGTGGTGGTGTATTGGGCCTCTGTTTGTTTTTGGCAGTTGCAGGTCAGTGATTGTGTTATTTAAGTGGTTGTTGGCCATGTTTAGTGGCTGTGTGCCTTTCGAATGGTGTATTCTTGTGTTGTTTTATTTTGTCCTGGTTGTGTACGTGCGTTTTGAGCGTGTGTACGGTGTGTACATGGGCCATTTGGTTGTACGATTTTGTCCTTGTGTGTGGCTTTGTAAGACTCGTACATGCGGTTGTGATGTTGGGGCATGGGGTGCGCTCCGTACTTAGGAGGTTGTGTTGGGGGTGCGCCAGGAACGTACTGGGGTGGGGGTACGACTGGAACGTACTGGGGTGTGGGTACACGGGGGGTACGACACGTCCAGGGGTGGGGGGTGTACATTGACGGTGGTACGACACGTACTGGGGTGGGGGGGTGTACATTGACGGTGGTACGACACGTACTGGGGTGGGGGTACGACTGGAACGTACTGGGGTGTAGGTTCACGGTGGTACGACACGTCCAGGGGTGGGGGTACGACTGGAACGTACTGGGGTGTGGGTACACGGGGGGTACGACACGTCCAGGGGTGGGGGGTGTACATTGACGGTGGTACGACACGTACTGGGGTGGGGGGGTGTACATTGACGGTGGTACGACACGTACTGGGGTGGGGGTACGACTGGAACGTACTGGGGTGTAGGTTCACGGTGGTACGACACGTCCAGGGGTGGGGGGTGTACATTGACGGTGGTACGACACGTACTGGGGTGGGGGGGTGTACATTGACGGTGGTACGACACGTACTGGGGTGGGGGGGTGTACATTGACGGTGGTACGACACGTACTGGGGTGGGGGGGTGTACATTGACGGTGGTACGACACGTACTGGGGTGGGGGTACGACTGGAACGTACTGGGGTGTAGGTTCACGGTGGTACGACACGTCCAGGGGTGGGGGTACGACTGGAACGTACTGGGGTGTGGGTACACGGGGGGTACGACACGTCCAGGGGTGGGGGGTGTACATTGACGGTGGTACGACACGTACTGGGGTGGGGGGGTGTACATTGACGGTGGTACGACACGTACTGGGGTGGGGGTACGACTGGAACGTACTGGGGTGTAGGTTCACGGTGGTACGACACGTCCAGGGGTGGGGGTACGACTGGAACGTACTGGGGTGTGGGTACACGGGGGGTACGACACGTCCAGGGGTGGGGGGTGTACATTGACGGTGGTACGACACGTACTGGGGTGGGGGGGTGTACATTGACGGTGGTACGACACGTACTGGGGTGGGGGTACGACTGGAACGTACTGGGGTGTAGGTTCACGGTGGTACGACACGTCCAGGGGTGGGGGTACGACTGGAACGTACTGGGGTGTGGGTACACGGGGGGTACGACACGTCCAGGGGTGGGGGGTGTACATTGACGGTGGTACGACACGTACTGGGGTGGGGGGGTGTACATTGACGGTGGGACGACACGTACTGGGGTGGGGGTACGACTGGAACGTACTGGGGTGTAGGTTCACGGTGGTACGACACGTCCAGGGGTGGGGGTACGACTGGAACGTACTGGGGTGTGGGTACACGGGGGGTACGACACGTCCAGGGGTGGGGGGTGTACATTGACGGTGGTACGACACGTACTGGGGTGGGGGGGTGTACATTGACGGTGGGACGACACGTACTGGGGTGGGGGTACGACTGGAACGTACTGGGGTGTAGGTTCACGGTGGTACGACACGTCCAGGGGTGGGGGTTCGACTGGAACGTACTGGTGTGTGGGTACACGGGGGGTACGACACGTCCAGGGGTGGGGGGTGTACATTGACGGTGGTACGACACGTACTGGGGTGGGGGTACGACTCGAACGTACTGGGGTGTACCTAGACGGGTGGGGGTATACATACACGGGGGGTACGTGTCGGACGTACGGGGGCTGGGGGGAGTGTTGGGCGCGTATGCGGGCACATGTCTCCATGGTTGCTATAGGTGTTCGGTGCGGACGGTGTTTTTTCCATACGGTTGTACGCTCGGACGCACGGGATGGATCGTGATTCCTCGGTCGGACTTGGATTTTCACGTTTGTAAGGTAAATCGTCCGAGGACGTGTCGGACACATTTTCCGACCCGAGGACGTGTGGGGAATGATTCCCAGTGCGGTTCGTATGGACTTTTTACCATGCGAATCGTGATTGCCAGTTCGTACGGCACTTGTACGATTCGTACGGTAAAAAGACCCGATACGAGTCGCACGGGGGAATTTTTTACCGGATCGTGATCGGCACCAGAATGGTGAAGGGAAGGGTACGTGCCCTCACTTCCAGGGCACACCAAGAGGCGCAGGTGGTGGCTCTCTGGGGGTCCTCAACCTCATTCCCTGGGAGGAGAAGGTGTTGTGAATACTCTACACTCAAGGCATCATGAAAATTTCAGGCGGAGTGTAGTGTGGTAAGTATCAACACTACTTATCACAAAATACCTAATACAACTTCTCCGCACTCTCACACTCCTAATCCTTAATGCAAATCTCTACATTAATGACAACCTATTCACACAAGTGTGGCAAATGATGTCTCTCACACCTAACTACATTCTCTAGGTATGCATAATCTCCCATATTCTCATTAACACAACTCATATATGGAACACAGTCAAACAGATGTGATTTAACATTTGGAAAAAAAAATCACATATCCAATATGTATAGACAACATCTATCAAGTTACTCATTAAGCTCTAGCCATTCTTTTCAGATTCACATAACACGTGCTGTTTCTCTTGATCTGATGCAATATAAAAGAAATAATTTGTGATTGTAGAATTTGAACAGTCACTAGGACTACAGTGTTTCAGTTCTGGTTTTGGAAATAACATATCATTGAATTTTAAGATTTTGTTTTTATTCTTTTTTTTACTGTAGTAGAAACAAACATGATTAGAATAATCAATTAAGCTGGGCAAGCAATAGGAATAATTTGTCCAGTGTAAGAGTGTATCCAAAGATAATAGCTGCCCACTATCATCAGAAGTCTAAACAACAAAGTATTTGTAATGGAGAAGGCATCCAAAAATAATTCTTCAAATGCAGGTTCTTTGAATACCAAATCTTAGATTTATTATTCAGATACATAAATAGTATGGATAATATGTGTCTTTCACCATGTTTTCATCAGAACATAATACATTCAATTTGGAGATTTTGCCCGCCACAGGGTGCACGATTTTACACAGCCAACCCTCTCTTCAATGGGAGGCTTTATCTTCATTCAGAACACAGGCTCCCATTGAAGTCACTGGGAGTCTGACCAAATCGTATCCAGATGGATGTATGACATTACAACGCGTGTCATTACAACACGTGCAGTTACATCGCATGCGTTACAACGCATGCGATGTTACAACGCTATGCCATTACAACGCAAGTCTTTACATCGACTTGCACTAGATGGCGTGCTAACATTAGAAAAGTGTAATTTACTATTCCAACTACAGTCCACGTAACAGTAGGGAAGGTGTTGGGATAGTAAACTACACTATTTGTAATGTTAGCACGCCATCTAGCGCAAGTCGATGTAAAGACTTGCGTTGTAATGGCATTGCGTTGTAACATCGCATGCGTTGTAACGCATGCGATGTAAAAGCTGCGCATGGTAAAAACCGCGTTGTAATGGCTGTCTCCCTATCCAGATGCATCCAAATCGCTTGGTCGGACTTCCCCGATCCAAGTCGTCCGGAAAGCATTCCGGAACAGATTCAGTCGGAATGCTTTCCGAAAGGGATCAGCCCCTAAGTGTTTAAACAGTCTGCTAGTACGGTTGGTCTGGGCAGGTATGCGGCCATGGGTGGCTCTGGACACATTAAAATTGGACCGGGTTTGTATTACCATATATGGAGTGTATAATTACGCTGTCCATATTCAATATGGGGGCAAAATGGCTGGCGGACTCTGAAAATAGTGAAAAGAGATTGCTGAAAGGGATGCTTTGGGGCGTACCCCTGGTGGAGTTTGTTGATATGAGGGCTAGACTGGGGGATGAGTTTCCTTACCTAGTGCACCACACAGCCCAGGCCTGGGAGTGGATTATAACAAGAGTTCTGAGATGACCACCCTTTTCTAGGTATTTTTTAATGTCTGGGTGTTGAAAACCTTCAAGGACATGGGATCATCATATCTATCACCCGATGGCAAGAGGAGGACTGCAGAAGTCTTGGAGATTTGTAGCTGGGGAAGGGATTCATCACGTACCTTCTCTCTGGGCCATGCCAATACTAACAAAATGCTAAAATTACACAAACGGCAAGAGAAATATGGAGAGAGTTTCCACAGGTGCCGTCAGGCTCTGAGACTTTGCAGACGTTGCTAAATAAGTGGTGCGGTGCCTGTCACACATAATCTCCTCATTGTGCAGGGCTATTAGGTCAGACAGACACAGAACAGTTAGCAAGCAGAAAGGCATAGGGGAGGAGCTGGGGGCGCTACTCACGGACAGGGAATGGAAACAGACTTGTGCATTAGTTAAAGCGGTTTCGGGTAATGCCAGGTGTAACCCATCACATTTTAACTTTTTGCACCACACATATCTTACACCCATTGAACTCAATAAGATATTTGTGGAATGTTTGACTACATGCCCCGCTGTGGGTGTAGGAGGGTTTAGGTTCTTACATATAGTGTGGCAGTGTGGGGAGGTGCATATCTATTGGCTAGAGGTGGTGGCACGGTTACAGCAGACAACAGGGTTGACATAGGACCCCAAGCCCAAGCAGTGCCTCCTGGGAATCCTGTGCTGTCCCAAATGGGGTGAAATGCATTGTTAGTTTCTGCCGTTGGCACTGCTATTGGCTAAAAGACAGGTGGCTATTATGTGGCTAGGCAAACAGAGCCCTTCAGTGGCCAGCTTGGTAGGAGACATGATTGAATACATACATGCATGCAAATATTATATGAAATAAAATAAAATAATAATTTTTATACAAATAAATATGTTTATTTACAAATGATTTATTAACAAAAACATTAATTATTCCATAAATTTAGTGTATTTACTTCATACCCTGTAATACCACAAAATTCACAACCCACATCTGCAATCTAAAAACAAATCTATTTGCACAATTAACATAATTAATTATCAATTTAACTAATATTATTAATAAAAAACAAATTAAAACTCATAGCAATTAATTAACTTCTCACCCTTTACCTCTATAATCTCACAACCAGCACCTAAAATAAAACTTTAAAAATATTAATTACACATAGAATTTAACAACTGATTATAAAGTGAATAAAATTAATTTACTCACCCTCCTTTCCCCCATGAACCCAAAACCCATACACAAAAAAGGTAATTAAACAATTACCATAATGAATTATCAATTAATTAATTAAATAATAATTATCAACTAATTATTAATTAATTAAAAATAAATGACTTCCCACCCTTTGCCCCTATAAACCCCACAAATCACACCTAAAATAAATTGCACAATTTACATTTGAACTATCAATTAATTAGTTAATATTAATAACCAACTAATTATTAATTAATTTTAAAACAATTACTTCCCACCTTTTAGCCCTGTAAACCCAAAACCCACATGCAAATTGTTTTTATTGAACAATTAACAAATGTAATTATCAATACATTATTGTTAATTATCAATTAATGATTAATTAATTAAAAATACATTATTCCCACCCTTTACCCGTATAAACTCCACAAGCTACACCTATAAAAATGACACATTCATTCTCAATCAATTAATTATTTTTAATTAACAATTAATTAATAATTAATAAAAAAATACATGACTTCCCACCTTTTAACCTCTAAACCTCACAACCCACAAATACAATTTACCCCCCCAAAATTAAAAGCACAATGAACACTATAACATAGCAGTTAAATAAATATTAATAAATAAAAAAGAATCATTCATTTGTTATAATTATATAAATTTCCACCTTATTCCCCTATAAACCCACAGCCCGCTTCGGAACTAAAAAATGGGAAATATAATGAAAATAAAATTAATAACTACTAAAAATGTAACACATATATCAAAAAACATAACCAATACTTATACAAAAAAATACATCACATACATTTAAAATATATACTAAAATACAAAACACTATTTAAAAAATCAATATATTTTAAACAGCTATTTTTTTGCAAACGATATTAATACCTTCTATATTTTGGAAATCGATAATACTTACCTTACAGTCGATATTCTAGTCCACGATATTTTTGCTGTTGATATTTCTGTGTCACGATATTTACAACTCGATAATTATGTCAGTCGATATTAACAACTCAATATTTTGTCTAAATACCCTCTATATGAGGCCCAGAGTGTTCCCTGCAACTAACTATAACATAGTGTTTGATGTTGGATTACAACTGTGGATATACGTAAATGTAACTTTACTTAAAATTTGTTCTTTAACAGATACAGTGCATGTTTTGGAGTTTTGCAGATGGGTAGTTTGTCACAAAAGTAACGAGTATTCCATCCACCATATTACAAATGCTATATAATAAAATGTGCATGTAATAAGACAGGCTGAATATCCACCAGACCCAACTTTAAGCACCCGTACCCAACTATCTATTAGAGAAGACATTTTATTTACATGGTGTAACACCCCAAACGCTCTCCTGAAGCTATGCCCCTCGACACAGGCCAGATTTAGGGGTTTGCAGGAGAGCCACTGAGAGTCGAAAGGTTGAGCCACCAACACTGAGGGACCCAGCAACATTGAGGGAGATGGGGCTGGCTAGGAGGCCACAAGACCAGCACAATCTAGGGCCTCCAACTCAGCCCAGCCTCTTGTGGTAGCATCTGAACCAACACAGCCTTTAACATCTGTTCCTGTGGAAGCCACCACCAGCTGAACTCTAACCCCTATCCCACGGGTACAAGCCAGCATCCAGTCAACAAATGGGATGGAGTCTCCTTTTCCCCAGGCACCTCTTCCTCAGCACCCATAACATCAGCACATTGTGTCAAAAAAGGCAATGGCGGTTCTAATTCATGCCATCCAGATTGTCAGTCAGCAACTTACACAAGTGATCGCCATTCTGGATGACATGCACTCTGCCATGTCTTACTTTACCGGCTGGTTCTCTCACACCTAGGGGCATATTATCAAGACACGGCGTTAAAATTATCGCCGCTTTGGTGGCAGAAAACTCCCGCTAAAGCGGCAATAATGGGCTTGATAATATGGCCTTGAGAATTCCCACAGAAGCCCATGTTCTGGTGTCAACATGTGCTTCTATTGGAATTCTCTGCGGCATATTGTCAAGCCCATTATCGTCGCTTTAGCCGCAGTTTCCTGCCGCTAATGCGGCGATAATTTTAACGCCGTGCTTGATAATATGCCCCTAGTTCCTCAGCTGACACAGTGCTTCTGGCACATCTGCCTCTATTCCTCCATCTGACCACATTGCAACCCCTGATTCCATTTCACACTCTTCCCCCAAAGTCCTGACCTCATTCCACCATCTGCTCCTATTCAAAGCTCTGACCCTGTTCCACATCCAAACCCAATTTCTCCTATAGACACAATCCCTCCACCTTCCTCTATCATTCACCTGTCCTAAAACTACCCCTTACCCGTAAACATTCCCATACCCCAAAACCTCACCATTCACATCCCTCCACGGAACCAACTGGCCAGACCTAAACAAATTCAGAGAACTCCCACTCCAGTCCAATCATTTGGTGGTTGCACATCCATTTGATCCTGCCTGATATAGTGCCCCATGAAGAGGAGACTACAGTGGTGTTGGTGCAAGATTACTACATAGAAATGTAAGAGTGTGCTATGACACCATTTTTATTACCTAAACCTGCACTTTACTTTGATTGTTTATTTTTTATTTTAAAAACAAAAACATGTTATACCCATTAGATGAAGATTCATGTTTCCTGTTCATACTTGCGTAATAAAATATATTGCTTAGATTAACTATTCTTATCCATTCTCAGGTGTTATAATTTCCTATGTGGGAGATGCAGTTCCTACCTTTTATCATATGTGTTAGAGGAAGTGGTAATGTTGTTACGAGGGCCTTCTATGAGTGGTTACATTTAACTTCATTAATTTTGTGATTAAATGTTGAAATACCTTTATATTATGGGGTTCGCATATACTCCATTCCATACATTATGTATGCCTATACCTAGTTTGAGGATATGAGTGCAATGCCTGGCATGTAGGTGTGCGTCTAGCCCATCATGTTATGTGGCAGATTTAAAGGCATAACATATCATGTATGGGAGTGCAAATATTTACTTGGGGTACATGGTTGCATTATAAGATTGTGGGGTGTGTGGTAAATGGGTAAAGTAGGATGAAGGTTAGGCTCAGAACAGTTGTATGATTTGTGGAAAACACTCAGGGCCCTATTTACGAGAAACTAACCAGCGCGCGGTGTCGCAAGTCATTTTACTGCGCTGGGCTGCGCTGCATTAGTTTCAAAGCACAGGGATGCAACATTATTACAACACTATGTCGCATCTTTGTGCGCTTCCCTGCGCTGGCGCACAAACTACTGCCATGCACCGGCCAGGATACCCGTTGGGTGATAGTGCGCTATACAAATCTAGTTTACATTACATTACTTGTACCATGTACCTTCCTGCACAAAAACAATAAATTGAGATGATTTCCTCTTCCATTGCGTGCTGTAGGATGCAGCACGCATTGAAAGAGGAAAAAACGGGGAGAAATAAAAAATCTCTCTTCGATACGCCTCGCTACGCCACCCCTGGGGTGGTGTAGCATTCTGACGCAGTTTCAGGTTTACGATTGCTCGTAAATCTGGAAATGCATCAGTGGACGTGGGTGTTGCGTGGGAGCACCCACAGCAACACCCATGTCACGCCCCTAACACCCAAAGTGTTTCATGAAAAGGGGCGATATTTACAAGCGCACGTAATGCCACTCAGGGTGGGTTTACGTGTGCTTGTAAATATCACGCAGCATGATTTCCCCAACGGTGCGTCATGCAACGTGACGCAACAGCGGCACAAGGGGCTTGTAAATAAGCCCCTTACATTTTGGTTATTAATAGTATTCTTTAATTTTGTTAAACATTTGAAACACCTTAGGTTAGTTAGCATTACATTAGGAGTGTCAGCATTATGGTGCCAATTACGATCCGGTAAAAAAATTCCCCGTGCGACTCGTATCCGGTCTTTTTACCGTACGAATCGTACAAGTGCCGTACGAACTGGCAATCACGATTCGCATGGTAAAAAGTCCATACGAACCGCATCGGGAATGATTTCCCACACGTCTTCGGGTCGGAAAATGTGTCCGACACGTCCTCGGACGATGTACCGTACAAATGTGAAAGGTGAAGTCCGAGCGAGGAATCACGATCCATCCCGTGCGTCCGATGTTACAACCGTATGGAAAAAACACCGTCCGCACCGAACTCCCATAGCAACCATGGAGACATGTGCCCGCATACGCGCCCAACACTCCCCCCCGCCCCCGTACGTCCGAGACGTACCCCCGTGTATGTACACCCCCACCCGTGTATGCACACCCCTGTACGTCCGAGTCGTACCCCCACCCCTGTACGTGTCGTACCACCGTCTATGTACACCCCAGTACATTTGAGTCGTACCCCCACCCCTGTACGTGTCGTACCACTGTCAATGTACACCCCAGTACGTTCGAGTCGTACCCCCACCCCTGTACGTGTCGTACCACCGTCTATGTACACCCCAGTACGTTCGAGTCGTACCCCCACCCCTGTACGTGTCGTACCACCGTCAATGTACACCCCAGTACGTTCGAGTCATACCCCCACCCCTGTACGTGTCGTACCACCGTCTATGTACACCCCAGTACGTTCGAGTCGTACCCCCACCCCTGTACGTGTCGTACCACCGTCAATGTACACCCCAGTACGTTCCAGTCGCACCCCCACCCCTGTACGTGTCGTACCACCGTCAATGTACACCCCAGTACGTTCGAGTCCTACCCCCACCCCTGTACGTGTCGTACCACCGTCTATGTACACCCCAGTACGTTTGATTCGTACCCCCACCCCTGTACGTGTCCGACCCCATGTATGTACACCCCAGTACGTTCGAGTCGTACCCCCACCCCTGTACGTGTCGTACCACCGTCTATGTACACCCCAGTACGTTCGATTCGTACCCCCACCCCTGTACGTGTCCGACCCCCATGTATGTACACCCCAGTACGTTCGAGTCGTACCCCCACCCCTGTACGTGTCGTACCACCATCTATGTACACCCCAGTACGTTCGAGTCGTACCCCCACCCCTGTACGTGTCCGACCCCCATGTATGTACACCCCAGTACGTATGAGTCGTACCCCCACCCCTGTACGTGTCGTACCACCGTCAATGTACACCCCAGTACGTTCGAGTCGTACCCCCACCCCTGTACGTGTCGTACCACCGTCTATGTACACCCCAGTACGTTCGAGTCGTACCCCCACCCCTTTACGTGTCGTACCACCGTCTATGTACACCCCAGTACGTTCGAGTCGCACCCCCACCCCTGTACGTGTCGTACCACCGTCAATGTACACCCCAGTACGTTCGAGTCCTACCCCCACCCCTGTACGTGTCGTACCACCGTCTATGTACACCCCAGTACGTTCGATTCGTACCCCCACCCCTGTACGTGTCCGACCCCCATGTATGTACACCCCAGTACGTTCGAGTCGTACCCCCACCCCTGTACGTGTCGTACCACCGTCTATGTACACCCCAGTACGTTCGAGTCGTACCCCCACCCCTGTACGTGTCCGACCCCCATGTATGCACACCCCAGTACGTACGAGTCGTACCCCCACCCCTGTACGTGTCGTACCACCGTCTATGTACACCCCAGTACGTTCGAGTCGTACCCCCACCCCTGTACGTGTCGTACCACCGTCAATGTACACCCCAGTACGTTCCAGTCCTACCCCCACCCCTGTACGTGTCGTACCACCGTCTATGTACACCCCAGTACGTTCCAGTCGCACCCCCAACACAACCTCCTAAGTACGGAGAGCACCCCAGGCCCCAACATCACAACCGCATGTACGAGTCGTACCAAGCCACACACAAAGACAGCACCGTACAACCAAATGGCCCATGTACACACCGTACACACGCTCAAAACGCACGTACACAACCAGGACAAAACAAAACAACACAAGAATACACTATTCAAATGCCACAAAGCCACTAAACATGGCCAAGAAACACTAAAAACACACATTCACTGACCTGCAACTGCCAAAAACAAAGGCCCAAAACACCACCACTCCTTATAACACACCCACCCAAACTTCAAACACAGCCACACCCACCAATGGACCAATAAAAAGGGCCCACACACACAAACCATGAGCCTTTGCAACAGACTCACTGCTGCCAGACACCACAGAACCATACTACAAGCTTCACCACACGTTACACTTGCACACCTTCACACAACCACCTTCACAAACACCCCCTCATCACATTCACACACACACCTGCACAACCACACCCACACACCCACAACCATCCACACACCCCCCCCACCATCCACACCCACACCCCTCACCATGCCCACTAACAAGAATCCAAAGTTCAGTAACCGAGAGTTGGAGGTCCTTGTTGATGAAATCCTCAGAGTCGAGCCACAGCTCTTTGGAACATTGGTCAGACAGACCAGCATTGCAGCAAAAACAGCCATGTGGCAGACCATCGTCGATGCTGTGAATGCTGTTGCGGACACCAGAAGGACCAGGCAGGAATGCCAAGCCAGGTGGTACGATCTGCGGAGGAGGGTCCGAGCCAAGATGCTGGAGGAACACAACCAGGCCAACGCCACTGGAGGAGGGCCCTCCCGCAGACCCGTACACTACCAGCCCTGGGAGGAGAGGGTGATGGCCATACAGCCGGTGGAGTCAGTCGAAGGATTAGGAGGACTCCGAGACCCGGGTGAGTACACAAACAACACACCTCACATGGGGGGAACGTCATCCACAACCAAAATCACTAACAGGCACGCAACCACCCCAAGCTATCGCATGACTCAACCACACTCCATGAACACGCACATGCCACTGCCGCCACCATGCCCCATGCACCCAGCTGTACAATGTCAAGTCACAGGCCACAGAAGACACCAACACATGACAAGGTAACCCGGATGGCGGGAGGGTGGGCCCCAAAATTCACATAGTGCAACTCAGAAGCAGACAACAATGCCCTCTGCCCATATGGCCTAGGTCACAGCCATACAAACACTGTGTCCCCACACAGGAAAGACCCGCCAGCAAATGGCGGACGCCTTGCATCAACACATGGGGGTGAAGGCACTGTTTTGCACATGACAGCAGCTAATGAACAGCCAACATTGTGAAAGAGTGGCAGCACACACCACCACAGCAGCAGCGCAGAGACAGACACTACACCCAATGGGTGCCTGGAGATCAGAAACAAACTCACATCAACAAGCCAAGGGCCATTCAAAGATCTGCTAACAGTGTGTGCCCAGGAAGCTGGCCTGAGGTGACAGAGGGTGACACACAGAGGGAGGGAGAGGGGGACACAGAGGGAGGGAGAGGGGGACAGAGAGGGTGGGAGACACAGGGACACGGACAGAGGGAGGAGGCTGACACACGGAGGGAGGGAGAGGGAGACAGAGAGGGAGGGAGACACAGGGACACGGACAGAGGGAGGAGGCTGACACACGGAGGGAGGGAGAGGGGGACAGAGAGGGAGGGAGACACAGGGACACGGACAGAGGGAGGAGGCTGACACACGGAGGGAGGGAGAGGGGGACAGAGAGGGAGGGAGACACAGGAAGACGGACAGAGGGAGGAGGCTGACACACAGAGGGAGGGAGAGGGGGACAGAGAGGGAGGGAGAGGGGAACAGAGAGGGAGGGAGACACAGGGACACGGACAGAGGGAGGAGGCTGACACACGGAGGGAGGGAGAGGGGGACAGAGAGAGAGGGAGACACAGGGACACGGACAGAGGGAGGAGGCTGACACACAGAGGGAGGGAGAGGGGGACAGAGAGGGAGGGAGACACAGGGACACGGACAGAGGGAGGAGTCTGACACACGGAGGGAGGGAGAGGGGGACAGAGAGGGAGGGAGACACACGAAGACGGACAGAGGGAGGAGGCTGACACACAGAGGGAGGGAGAGGGGGACAGAGAGGGAGGGAGAGGGGGACAGAGAGGGAGGGAGACACAGGGACACGGACAGAGGGAGGAGGCTGACACACGGAGGGAGGGAGAGGGGGACAGAGAGGGAGGGAGACACAGGGACACGGACAGAGGGAGGAGGCTGACACACAGAGGGAGGGAGAGGGGGACAGAGAGGGAGGGAGACACAGGAAGACGGACAGAGGGAGGAGGCTGACACACAGAGGGAGGGAGAGGGGGACAGAGAGGGAGGGAGAGGGGGACAGAGAGGGAGGGAGAGGGGGACAGAGAGGGAGGGAGACACAGGAAGACGGACAGAGGGAGGAGGCTGACACACGGAGGGAGGGAGAGGGGGACAGAGAGGGAGGGAGAGGGGAACAGAGAGGGAGGGAGAGGGGGACAGAGAGGGAGGGAGACACAGGGACACGGACAGAGGGAGGAGGCTGACACACGGAGGGAGGGAGAGGGGGACAGAGAGGGAGGGAGACACAGGGACACGGACAGAGGGAGGAGGCTGACACACAGAGGGAGGGAGAGGGGGACAGAGAGGGAGGGAGACACAGGAAGACGGACAGAGGGAGGAGGCTGACACACAGAGGGAGGGAGAGGGGGACAGAGAGGGAGGGAGAGGGGGACAGAGAGGGAGGGAGAGGGGGACAGAGAGGGAGGCAGACACAGGGACACGGACAGAGGGAGGAGGCTGACACACGGCGGGAGGGAGAGGGGGACAGAGAGGGAGGGAGACACAGGGAGAGCAAATCAGCCGTGTGGTGTGTGGGAATGTCTGCTCGTCAGCAGGTAGACTGCGTGCATGTAGCCAAGGGTGGCCAGTGCCAGAACCCCCCCTCTTCACCATGGCAAAACACAGGGCCATGTCACAACCTGTTCACGAGCACAACGACAGCTACCTGCATTATATAAGTGTGTGGATCCACTCCATGTGCACATGTACAGTGCTACACGGAAGGCGCCAATGCATGGCTCGCCACACCTGCCCACTCCACTGCTGACTGCAGTCACACTTGACGCAGCAAGTAAGACTGTGCCACACATAGTTAAAGGGGCCAAAGTGGTGCCCAAGGGACACACCCATGCACAAGTGCACTGTGAGTGGAATGCAAGACAGATCCTAATTCCAAGAGGAAAAGTGCCAACTTTGAAACTGATGAAACATGGATGTTGCATGGACCAAAATTAACATTGTCTCTCTCACACACAGGTCAACGTCGTGGTTCACCCCCCAACACTGGGGGGGAAGACTCACAGGACCCGGATCTGCGGGAGCCCGATCCCACCGGCAGCGACGACTCTCACCACTCTGTGGACGACCCCGACCGACCTGGCCCCTCTGGTGTCCAACCACCTGCAGCACCTGCGTCAGGTACAACTGTGCCAACCACCACCCCCACTCCTGCCACATCCCAGGAGACACCCAGGAGCCCTGCCCCACCACCACAATGCAGCCAGGCTGGCCAAGAGGGACACGGTGTCCCGGGCACCCAGGAGGAGGCAGGCGACAACGCCCATGCCACCCCTCAGGGGTCCCGGAGACCCGATGTGCCCACAAGGGCAGGCCAGGTGCAAGTGGGCAGGGGTGGTGGGAGTGGAGGACGGCGGAGGCGCGAGCCTGACCAGTTGGCTGGGGAACCGGTATTTGCCCATGTCCGTAACATCATGGACACATACCGGCAGGACACCACGGGCATGGCCCAGGTTGTGTCCATCCTCGAGGGGATCAAGACCCAGCAGGCCCAGCAACATGCCTGTCTACTGCAACACCAACGGAGGATGGAGGACAGACAGGCTGAGCAAGTGACGGTGTTCCAGGGGATTCACGATACACTCCGTCGGATGGCCGACAACATGGGCAACCCTCCCTGTGCCAGACGGCGTAGAACATCACAACCCACAGGGAGGGATCAGGAGGAGGAGGAGACATCCGACGGAGCATCCCAAACATCGTCACGGCCTGCTGCTGAGGGTCCCCGCAGGAGGCCGGGTCGTCCACGGAAAGGACCGTGAGGGTCGGCGCTACATCACCATCTCCCAGGACACCTGGCCTGGCACCTGGCCCACTGGAGCAACAGCATCACAGCATCAAGAGACATTCTCTGCCACATGGCCCTGCTGGTCACTGTCTGACCAATGTTGACAAAGACTGTGGCATGGACTATGAGGATTTCCAATGGCAAGGACACCAACTCCCCTACTGAACTTTGGATTTCAAACTCCCGGAAAGCCCCTCACTTTATCCCCCCCCCACCCAAAAATAAAAAATCACACTATGAAGAGAAGATGCCTGCTGGTTGCATTATTACCTTACATGTGTGTTGTAAAGTCTAAACATGCCTGAGTTCTCTTTTGACTTCAACCATCCACACCCTGGGGCCTGAGTCTGGCACAGGACACACAGGTCACAGTGTATTAGGCAAGACAGACATGGAGCACCATACACACCCGTGATGGGCCCAACCAGCTGAGGGGGTGGCCGCACAACCGTGCTGACAGACACATTGAGTACAGCAACAGTCATGCGCAGAGGTCAGGGATCATGTGGAGTGTCCTGGGGGACACCCAGGTATGTGTAGACAGGTGGCAGAACCATGTCCTGCAAGCCTGAGTCCGGTGGATGCAGAGAATGGGGGCCTGGCCAACGTTGGATGCATGGGGATGGCACATGTCACAATACCCACACAGTCATGGACATCATGCCCAATACACAGTCTCAGCCCACACACACAGCTTGCATCTTGCTACTCGACACATCGACACATAGCCACTATCAGGGAAATCCATGCCAGACATGCTGGATGCACCGTGGCAACACACCAGCATTGACTGAGAAGAGGCACCTTGGAGGCATAGGGACACCTTTATTAGTCATGTTTTCGGGATTGCAGAGGCAACTTGAAGTACACATGAACACATCTTGTGGAGTAACATGTGGGTCCAACACTGGCACCCCCCTTCTGCAGCACAAATGCGTGTTAGCCATGGAACTGGCACACAATTGTCGGCTAACAGCTAAACACCCACAGCTGCTCACGGAGAGACTGCCATACACCATTGATCCGCTGATGTGGAAGTCCCACACCATGTCAAGCCAATGCTAACCGTATGTGTCCGAGGGCAGTGTCACACACATTGATGCCATCATCACAATCCACTATCCCATCACTGATGACTGTCAACCAGGCAGACCATCTATTCAGGTGTACACAGCTGCATGTCGTGTCCCATGGTGATGCTACATGGCTGCAGAGGAACCAAACATCGACAGGGGCAGTGTGCATACATCGTGAACAACTGCCACACCCAATACACCCCTGATGCATCCCTTACCCTATGGAGACTTCCAAACGTGTCCGTGCCTGTAACGCTGAGTCAGCCCACGATGACGTGTCCATGAGGAATAGCAGTGCCACAACAATGCAACCAGCAGACGGCATGCGCAAGTACCTGGGGAAGAGAGACACACAAGAAGTCAGCCACAAAAAGCACAGCCACTTGCATGTGCATTTACTCGACACATGTAAGGATGACAACATGCTAGGTCACAATTATGACTGGGGAAATACAACCATCACTGCCACCATCACTCCAGTGACACACCCACACACACCTCTGACTCACGTGCCATACATGCAGGTGGAGACACACATCACAACACATGCCACACAGGGACCAATGCGTGCACACTCAGACACTGGTACTCACCACTAAGCAAAGAAGTCGCGTATGAGCCGAGTCCGGATGTCCTCTTGCGGCTCCACATCCTCCACATCACTAGCCCCATTGCCAAGCCCTTCGTCCTCCACGGGTGGATGGTCCTCGTCATGTTGATCCAGGATGAGTGGCACAGCTTTCTCAACTGCCATGTTGTGCAGCATGCAGCAGACCATGAAGATTTTGCAGACCTTCGCAGGGGCATATGGGAGCGCGCCGCCGGTCTTGTGGAGGCACCGAAATCGGCTCTTCAGCAGGCCAAACGTCCTCTCTATCACTCGCCTTGTCCGGCCATGGGCGGTGTTGTAGCGGAGCTGGGCCGGCGTGATGGGGTTGCGGAGAGGTGTGAGCAGCCATGGCATGTTGGGATAGCCAGCGTCCCCTACATGGGAAGCACATGGACATCGTTAGAAGTGGTGAAGCGGTCGTGCTGGTAGGCTATGCAAAATACAGGACAGACAGACTGTACCCACCAACAACACATGCTCTTTCGTTGCGCAGCTGCATCATCATTTCAGGCATCCTGCTACGCCTCATGATGTAGGCATCGTGTGCTGATCCTGGAAAACGAGCACAGACATGTGAAATCACCATGTTGGACTGACACACCACAAGGGCATTGATGGAGTGGTAGTGCTTCCGATTGCGGTACGCTACCTCCCGTGCGTGTGGTGGTACCAAAGCTACATGTGTCCCATCTATGGACCCAATGACATGGGGCATCCCTCCCAGGGCATAGAATCCACGCTTGACCGCAGTCAACTGTTCAGGTGTTGGGAACTTGATGAAGTCATCCTGGTGAATCAACATGGCCTCTAAGAAATCATGCAGCACACGGCAGAACATGCTCTTGGACATGCCACCAACATGAGCTATGGTATATTGAAAGGTACCCGTGGCAGGAAAATGTAGGGCAGCCATTACCTTCAGCTGGGGTGTCAGTGCCGTAGGATACCTGTGCTGCGGTTGCAGGTGTGGTGCCAGTCTCGCCGTCAACTCCAGAATCAACGGTTGGGGGAAGCGGTAGCACCGGATGCTGTCATTCTCCCGCATGGCAGCCAAGTCCGGAATTGGTCGGGCAAGAGGCGGCGCTCTGCAGTAATTAGGAAGTGACAAGGAAGAGTGAGTGCACTACGACAACAATTCATATGTACTGAGCACATGTTAATCTGTCAATACACATATGCTACATAGGGAGTCAGGTATGTGCTACATGCCCAGGACACGTATGGCTGCCAGGTGACACTCCTACCAAGACCCAGCTACACACGGAGATTGAGAACCTCCCCATGCCATGCCATGGGAATAGCTGTGTCCCAGTGCAAGTGAACAGCCAGACGCAAGACAGGAGTGACATACGCCCACACATCAGCAGAAGTAGGATGCCGATTGCAGAGACTGGTAGCGGAACACTAGAGCCACAGGTCACATGACATTACACTAGGACAGCCCACACACCTTGCCATGAAGGTGCACATGTCATGACTCACCACACATTCATTGTGAGGATGCAGACATGTCCTTGTCACGCTACTCCGTGTCCCATGCATACATGTGCACCTCACATCCGATACCACATGTGGCATGGTGTGCGGAACAGTGTGCAATGTCAATCTACACACAGACTCATGTTGGTTGCTGCAACAGCTGCAGCTTTTGAGGGTGCTCCAACATCAACCTGATGGGAAGCCCCCACACATACATGACATAGTCACATTGTGCACCGTGGGTAGTGACAAGTCAGGTGTGGTAACCCCTGTACCGGGCATCAGGGGACACCTCCGTGTGTTGGTGTCCGTGCCATGCCAGTGACGCTCACCCCAAGTGTGCAGTACGACATGCACACATGTCAAAGAAGTCAAGGGCATGCCTGGCACACATTGCACCGTCACACAGTACATCTGTACACATCTCATAATACATCTGGTGCCTTCTCGACTCAGGAGTAATGTTCCACATCACAGCCTGTCACACCTGTGCCCCACACATGTAGTAATGCACAGACGATGCCTTGATGTCCATTCATGGACAAGTATGTCCATTCATGGACAAGTATGTCCATCCATGGACAAGTATGTCCATCCATGGACAAGTATGTCTGCCCTATTCCTACCTGTGTGCCGCCTGTCACTACTGTGATGTGTGAAAACCGCCGTACTGCTGCTAAGAGGGCCTGTGTACGTTCCCATATCACTATGGGAGTGCTGCCGTATGTGTACCCATCGTGATGGCGAGCGTACAGGCATTTGTACGACCGTACCACTACGAGTACGCATACGCAAGAACACCCATAGTGGTAGGGCCATACGCACGCCTGTACGCTCCCTATCACTATGGGTGTCCTCGCGTATGCGTACTCGTAGTGGTACGGGCCGTACACACGCCTGTACGCTCCCTATCACTATGGGTGTCCTCGCGTATGCGTACTCGTAGTGGTACGGGCCGTACACACGCCTGTACGCTCCCTATCACTATGGGTGTCCTCGCGTATGCGTACTCGTAGTGGTACGGGCCGTACACACGCCTGTACGCTCACTATCACTATGTGTACGCATACGCGAGGACACCCATAGTGATAGGGAGCGTACAGGCGTGTGTACGGCCCGTACCACTACGAGTACACATACGCGAGGACACCCATAGTGATAGGGAGCGTACAGGCGTGTGTACGGCCCGTACCACTACGAGTACGCATACGCGAGGACACCCATAGTGATAGTGAACGTAGGCACGCGTGTACGGGCCGTTGCAATGCATTTGGGGTGCCCTAGGGCCCGGAACGCACCGTACCTGTGTGTGAAGCTCCAAATTACATAGGGGACACATGAGGGACAAGTATTAAGGCCTACATGCATGCTGGTTGTCATGGAGACCAAGTTCAAATTTTGAATTTGTTCTGGAAGGTGCACAGCAGAAGTCAGTTGGAATTAATCTACTTTGTTGCAATGTGTTTGTGGAGCTGACATCATGCAGGAGAATGAAACCGATAGAGAACCCACAGACTGCTAGGTTTGAAGGGATTGGAGGAAACATAGGATGCAAATGTGAGTGACCAATCACTCTGTACTCCTGTGCATGAGATGGGCCAGCAAGGCAGATATAAGGCAGCCAGGTCCCATGAGGGAGCACTTGCCTGCACATCTCTGTATTCCACGACCCAGCTGCTGCTACTGATTCCCTGGAACCATGTCAAGGGCTGTGGAGAGGTCACAGCCATTCACACTGGAGGAGAACATGGCTTTGGTGGAAGTGATCCTCCCACGGTACCCCATGCTGTATGGGCGACCAGGTTATCAGGTGAGTGCAGTGTCCACTGCCACAGACTGTGTCCCTTTTTTGTGACTGTGACTTCTGCCATTGTGTCCAGGTGTGACACACATGCTATGTACTGTAGGGGGGGTCCCAGGGGGGGGAATGCCTGATGTCTCCCAGCAGTGCCCTGAGACAGGAGGGGTGGGTGCAGAGTCCTCCCAGCAGTGCCCTGAGACAGGAGGGGTGGGGGCCTATCACTCCCAGCAGTGCCCTGAGACAGGAGGGGTGGGTGCAGAGTCCTCCCAGCAGTGCCCTGAGACAGGAGGGGTGGGGGCAGAGTCCTCCCAGCAGTGCCCTGAGACAGGAGAGGTGGGGGCCTATCACTCCCAGCAGTGCCCTGAGACAGGAGGGGTGGGTGCAGAGTCCTCCCAGCAGTGCCCTGAGACAGGAGGGGTGGGGGCAGAGTCCTCCCAGCAGTGCCCTGAGACAGGAGGGGTGGGGGCCTATCACTCCCAGCAGTGCCCTGAGACAGGAGGGGTGGGTGCAGAGTCCTCCCAGCAGTGCCCTGAGACAGGAGGGGTGGGGGCCTATCACTCCCAGCAGTGCCCTGAGACAGGAGGGGTGGGGGCAGAGTCCTCCCAGCAGTGCCCTGAGACAGGAGGGGTGGGGGCAGAGTCCTCCCAGCAGTGCCCTGAGACAGGAGGGTGGGGCCTATCACTCCCAGCAGTGCCCTGAGACAGGAGGGGTGGGTGCCTATCACTCCCAGCAGTGCCCAGTCACAGGAGGGGTGGGGGTCTATCACTCCCAGCAGTGCCCTGAGACAGGAGGGGTGGGTGCAGAGTCCTCCCAGCAGTGCCCTGAGACAGGAGGGGTGGGGGCAGAGTCCTCCCAGCAGTGCCCTGAGACAGGAGGGGTGGGGGCCTATCACTACCAGCAGTGCCCTGAGACAGGAGGGGTGGGGGCCTATCACTCCCAGCAGTGCCCTGAGACAGGAGGGGTGGGTGTGATGCACAGTGTGAGCCTGGCTCATTGATTGTGTAGTTGCCCTCATTCCACCTGTGTCCTTTCAATGGCACGTACTGCTTTTGGCCTTCCCCCACAGGATCATGTCCCTATGACAAAGTTGCAATGCGTTGGATGCACACTATGCCTTGTTGTAAACAGCAAATGTGTTCTAATCTGTGTCCCCGTGACATGTGCAAGGTGTATTGATGTAGTGTCACTGGTTCATCCTCACAGGTAGAGGCGTCTGTCAAGGAGCAGATATGGCTGGACGCCGTCAGCGCCGTGAGGAGTGCGGATGGTCGGAGGCGGCACCTGTCCCAGGTGAGGAAACGCTGGCAGGATATCTGGTGCTGGACGCGGAGGATCGCACGGGTCCTGCTGGGGGACTCACCTGAGAGCCACAAGAACCGCGGGCGCCGCCGTCTCTCCCACATCCAGAAACGTGTGCTGGCGGTGGTCTTTCCTGACTTGGACAGGCGTCTACAGGACATGCAGCAGCCGGAAGGGGGTAGGTACATGTGTGTGTGTTGTGGGCTACCATGTCTCTTTTGTCCTCCCTTTTCTTGTCCTATCTTGCTTTCTCCTCTGGGGTCTGGAATGCATGTGTACATTCCAGGTGTCCAGGGATGAGCTGCGGGGGAGGTTCTGGAACTTGGGGAGCTTTGGCAGTTGGGGAGCTGTGCCACTGCTGGGATGCTGTGTTGCTGTATAACCGTGGTCCAATTTGTTGTATCCTGATTAAACTACTGGAGGACTTGTACACGTCTTTATCATCTTTTCACTGGCGACGAGTTGTACCTGTGTGGGGACAGGTGTCTGGACCACTGGTTTCCCCACCGAACCCACAAGAAACTGAAGAATACTGATCTCAGTTCTGCCTGAAATGCGAGAAAAATCGTTCATTGAGAGGGAGAAAGGCTCATGACAAGCTGAGTCCTGCTTGGTTGAAGCTGGATGTGAATGATTTGAGGAAGGATGAGCAGGTAGATGTGAAAAGAAGGGTCTATCAAAGTGAATATAAGCGCAGATTTGATCAAAGGAATTCCACATCCCTTAGACGCTGGTGTGTTGGGGACGAAGTTTTGATCAGGAATCCTGGTTTGCTGAAGAAGGGGCGTCCTAGGTTTATGGGTCCTTTTGTCATCAGGGAGGTCAGGAGGAATGTGGTTGTGTTGGACTCTGGTGATGTATGGAGCATGTCAAGGTTGGTTAAGTGGGAGCCTGGTGTTGATGCTCCTGAATTTGACCAGGCATGTGGATCGGGTTCTAAGGAGATCTATGGTAATGCTGCTACAGGTGCTTCTGGTTCCGGCACTTGTAGGAGGTTAAGATGTAGGCCGAATTGGCATAAAGATTATCTTATGTCTTGAAATGTATTCTTTATCATTTGAATGTGGCTGTGTGGCAATAAGTTTATTGTATATCTTGAAATGTTTATTTTGTTGTTGCCATTTCTCATTCCTTTTGTTGCTAAGGAATAATGTTGTTCCCACATGTTCTGTTCCTTGCATTTTATTTCTCATATAAGTTTTCATCCTTTATTTTTAAGGGTAGGGGATGTGTTGTGGGCTACCATGTCTCTTTTGTCCTCCCTTTTCTTGTCCTATCTTGCTTTCTCCTCTGGGGTCTGGAATGCATGTGTACATTCCAGGTGTCCAGGGATGAGCTGCGGGGGAGGTTCTGGAACTTGGGGAGCTTTGGCAGTTGGGGAGCTGTGCCACTGCTGGGATGCTGTGTTGCTGTATAACCGTGGTCCAATTTGGTGTATCCTGATTAAACTACTGGAGGACTTGTACACGTCTTTATCATCTTTTCAGTGTGTTTGTTGTGTTTCACCAGCATTTGTAAGGGCACTGTTCCATGGATACACTTCCAGGGTTTATGGTGCTGTGCAGATCCTGTTCCCCACAGTATTGCAGTGCTCTCCTGCCTCCCTTCCCCTCCTTGCAATGTGTTCCCTGGTCTGTGTGTAGTCACTCCATCACAAGGTTATGTAGCCTGACACCTTCTCCAAGTGTACAATGCCTGCAGCATCATGTGTGGGGGTGGTGTGTAACAGGTTTTCTGACCTTGCCTGTGCCCTGTCCAGTTCTGGACTTGTGGGTTCCATGTCAGTTGGCACTAATGCTGAGTCCAGACATGGGAGTTAATCTCTCGAGTGCCAGGCCTTCCAGCAGGCATGTCCCATGTGGTGGCCTGTGACATGATGTGCATGAGTGTGCGTTAGGCATAGTGCAGGGATGTTAGCGTGTGTTGCAGTCATTCCCATTCAGGAGCATGGAGTTGTGTGGCCACTACTGTCCCCAGGGGCATATTTTCCTAGGTATCATGTGTGTAATCCGAGAATGTCGACAATCTCTGTGTCTACAGCATAGGTTGTGCTCTGTGCCATTGTCCCCTGGCACCATGTTTCTTGACGTGAGATGTATTACAAGTGTCCACTGTCCAGCCTGACCTGATTTTCAAAGTACATACTCACGGTGGCCATTGCCTGTGTGTCTTGTTGCAATCATCTGATGATGCCCATTTGTAGATTATTATTAGGACAGGCGCACCTTGGGTATTTGGTGTGCAATCTTGAATTGTTGCATCCCATGTGTATTTCACCCAGACTAAGAGATGTAAGTGCTTCCTGTGTCTCCACAGATTTGTCTCATGTAGGGGGTGGGTGGGGCGGCCATGGCCTACATGTCAAGACCTGTCATCTCCTTGCTCGGACTGGCCAGTGTGTGATGTTTGTCTGGACATACACTCAAGGTGCAGCGTGCCAGTCAGGGTGGGCATGTTCTCAGTATTACCTATGCTGCATGTGCCTCTAGTTCCTGGATTTGGTCCCTGCTCATCCCAATTTCCTGCCACGCTGTGTGGTGCAGATGCAGTGCTGTATTGTCCCCAGGGCCTTGCTCCTCAGTCAGAATACCATGTCATCTCATTTGCTATTGTGTCATGCTCTCCATAGTTTTTCCATGGCATGGTGTGTCACACAACTGTGTCTTGCAGGGCCTACGTATGTACCTTGTTTTGTAGTTGTAACTCATCCTTTGTTTCAGGCTATGCACTGTAACCTACGTAGATTTGACTCATGTGACATATGTATACAGGTGTATGATTAATTTCTGTCTCTTCACCCTGCCCACAGCATCGTCGGGGGACACGGAGGGAGACATGGACACAGACGGCGCGGAGGGACCGAGCACCAGTGCCAGCGGTGACATCGGGGCTGGCACTTCGAGTGGGACTGAGGCGGAGGAGAGTGAACCCGGGGACCTGTCGACTGGCACAACAGAGTATGAAGCTGACGGGTCCGAGGATGATCTCTCCGAGTGGGCGGTGGCTGCACCACCATCTGACAGCAGCCCTACATCTGGCACCGCCCCCTCCATTGGCATCAGCCGCCTCCCACGTGCTCGTGTCCCTTCCCAACGTGCCCGGTCACCACATGTCTCCTTCCTGCCAGGCACCGCACCCCCTGCCCCTGTCTCCACTGCTGCCGCCAATGCTGAGTCTGTGGACATCCAGCGGCAGTTGCAGATTGGTCAGACTGCGATCCTTAATGTCCTCCATGGCCACAGCCAGGTCCTCAACAACATGGAGGCATACTTGGAGGGCATTTATTCATCGCAGGCTGACCAACGCAACTTGCTGAGGTCCATAGACTCCACACTGACTGCAGCAGTGGGTCTCCTGCAGCGCTACGTCCCACCCCCTACCCCTGCTCCTTCCACAATTCCCACTCCCATGCCTGTCCCACATACACCCAGACGTAAGCATGCACCCACCACAACAGACACAGGCACCACACCAGCAGGGAAGGTCCGCCGCACACCTCCTGACACGCACACACAGGGTGAAGTAGGCACACCCACTGGGTCGGGGGACAAACGTGTGACACGCAGCCAGAGTGGGAGTCCGCATTCCACCCAATCCCCTCCCTCCAAATCCCCTCCCCTCAGCTCTCCTGGCCACATCTCCCCCAAAGACTCCTTCATGGCCGCTCTGTCCCTGAGCCCCACAGTGGCGCCACCACGCAAGCGGTCAAGGAAGTCCTCGGTCAGGGTGGTTGAGTCCCCCCCCTGTCCACACCCTCCCCCAGTGGCGCTGCGACCCATCCCTCTGACCCCCCCCCCTCCTTGGGGCCTGTGGTTCCTTCGGGTGCAGGGGAGTCCCTGGAGGACCTTGCTAAGGTGTGCAGTGAGATCCTGGCCTCCACCTTTGGCCCTGCCCCACCCCCTGTGGTGGAGTCTTCCATCCCTGCACCCACGACGCCTACCCTTCACCCTCCTGTCCCTGCGGTGCCTGTTTCTTCCCCCCCACATGATGCCCTCACCCCTGTGGAAGACAACGGATTGTAACTGTGCAGGCAAGCTAGGGGACACGCATCCCACTGTGTCCCCCATCCAGCTGGGACTCCTGGACTGCCCTATGGCCTTTGTTAATATTGGACTTACGTCATACTCGTTTTTTGCTCATGCTGAATAAAGCTATTTGTTTTTTGCCCTTGGAACACTCCTGCATTGCTGGCATTGCTGTTGGTGGGGCTGCTACATGGTTGTGGGTGTTGGTCATGTGTTGGGTGTGTGGGAAATGTAGTAGTGTGCTGCTCATAGGGGGGACCCTGGGATCTGTGTGCCATCACACGGTGTTAGCTACCTTTCTCCATTCATGTAAGCAGTTGCTGCATGTTGCAATTGTCCCAAGGTGTATTCCTTCCTCTGTGTACCCTGACTTCTTCCCTGCAGGGTGTCCCCTGACTTTAGCACAGAGCTGTGTGTCCATTAGCTGGGTGTGTGACGTAGTCCTTCACCTTTGCACATGCATGCTGAGCGATGTCTTCACCTGCATCATTCGTGGCATCCTTGGTAGTCAATGTGCTTGTGTATGTGGCCTATTGACATGACTTCATGTGTACATGTTTCCTTTTCTGCGCTATGCATGCGTATACTCCCAGCCTCGCACACATGTGGTACATGTACTGCAGGGTCTTTGTGCACCTGACTGACATTTGTGGGCATGGTATCTGTGACTACTCCCCCCTTTGCGTTCCATGGGCACTGCTGGGAGTGATGGGCACCCACCCCTCCTGTCTCTGGGCACTGCTGGGAGGACTCTGCACCCACCCCTCCTGTCTCTGGGCAGTGCTTGGAGGACTCTGCACACACCCCTCCTGCCTCTGGGCACTGCTGGGAGGACTCTGCACACACCCCTCCTGTCTCTGGGCACAGCTGGGAGGACTCTGTACACACCACTCTTGTGACTGGGCACTGCTGGGAGGACTCTGCACCCACCCCTCGTGTGACTGGGCACTGCTGGGAGTGATAGGCACCCACCCCTCCTGTCTCAGGGCACTGCTGGGAGGACGCTGCACCCACCCCTCCTGCCTCTGGGCACTGCTGGGAGGACTCTGCACACACCCCTCCTGTCTCTGGGCACTGCTGGGAGGACTCTGCACACACCACTCTTGTGACTGGGCACTGCTGGGAGGATTCTGCACCCACCCCTCCTGTCTCAGGGCACAGCTGGGAGGACTCTGCACCCACCCCTCCTGTCTCTGGGCACTGCTGGGAGGACTCTGCACACACCCCTCCTGTCTCTGGGCACTGCTGGGAGGACTCTGCACACACCACTCTTGTGACTGGGCACTGCTGGGAGGACTCTGCACCCACCCCTCGTGTGACTGGGCACTGCTGGGAGTGATAGGCACCCATCCCTCCTGTCTCAGGGCACTGCTGGGAGGACGCTGCACCCACCCCTCCTGCCTCTGGGCACTGCTGGGAGGACTCTGCACACACCCCTCCTGTCTCTGGGCACTGCTGGGAGGACTCTGCACCCACCCCTCCTGTCTCAGGGCACTGCTGGGAGGACGCTGCACCCACCCCTCCTGTCTCAGGGCACTGCTGGGAGGACTCTGCACCCACCCCTCCTGTCTCTGGGCACTGCTGGGAGGACTCTGCACACACCCCTCCTGTCTCTGGGCACTGCTGGGAGGACTCTGCACACACCACTCTTGTGACTGGGCACTGCTGGGAGGACTCTGCACCCACCCCTCCTGTGTCTGGGCACTGCTGGGAGTGATAGGCCCCCACCCCTCCTGTCTCTGGGCACTGCTGGGAGTGTTAGGCACCCACCCCTCCTGTCTCTGGGCACTGCTGGGAGGACTCTGCACCCACCTCTCCAATTTCACAATATGTACGCTCATGACATGCACGGATGTGGGTACGCTCCATGCATTCGAGGTGGGGGTATGTGTCGTACTTACACTGTTGTGGTGGGGGTACGCTCCATGCATTCGAGGTGGGGGTACGTGTCGTACTTACACTGTTGGGATGGGGGTACGCTCCATGCATTCGAGGTGAGGGTACGTGTCGTACTTACACTGTTGGGGTGGGGGTACGCTCCATGCATTCGAGGTGAGGGTACGGGTCGTACTTACACTGTTGGGGTGGGGGTACGCTCCATGCATTCGAGGTGAGGGTACGTGTCTTACTTACACTGTTGGGGTGGGGGTACGCTCCATACGTACGCGGGTGGGGGTACGTGTCGTACTTACACTGTTGGGGTGGGGGTACGCTCCATGCATTCGAGGTGAGGGTACGGGTCGTACTTACACTGTTGGGGTGGGGGTACGCTCCATGCATTCGAGGTGAGGGTACGTGTCTTACTTACACTGTTGGGGTGGGGGTACGCTCCATACGTACGCGGGTGGGGGTACGTGTCGTACTTACACTGTTGGGGTGGGGGTACGCTCCATGCATTCGAGGTGAGGGTACGGGTCGTACTTACACTGTTGGGGTGGGGGTACGCTCCATGCATTCGAGGTGAGGGTACGTGTCTTACTTACACTGTTGGGGTGGGGGTACGCTCCATACGTACGCGGGTGGGGGTACGTGTCGTACTTACACTGTTGGGGTGGGGGTACGCTCCATACGTACGCGGGTGGGGGTACGGGTCGTACTTACACTGTTGGGGTGGGGGTACGCTCCATATGTACGGGGGTGGGGGTACGTGTCGTACTTACACTGTTGGGGTGGGGGTACGCTCTATACGTACGCGGGTGGGGGTACGTGTCGTACTTACACTGTTGGGGTGGGGGTACGCTCCATACGTACGCGGGTGTGGGTACGTGTCGTACTTACACTGTTGGGGTGGGGGTACGCTCCATACGTACGCGGGTGGGGGTACGGGTCGTACTTACACTGTTGGGGTGGGGGTACGCTCCATACGTACGCGGGTGTGGGTACGTGTCGTACTTACACTGTTGGGGTGGGGGTACGCTCCATGCATACGGGGTGGGGGTAGGGTCCGTACATATCCGTCCCCACGCTATGTGATGCTTGTGCGGCCCGTACCCAGGCCTTTGCCACGTGGGTACGAGCCGTCCCGCCATTGTTGGGGTGACGTGGGTGTGGGCGTGGTACGACTCGTACCCACGCTCTTCAGGCGTGGGTACGGGACGTACCTGTCTGGTTGTGTTGCCGGTTCGCGTCGTGACGGACTTCCGTTGTGGCGGTCGCTGGCTTAGCTGGACACGCCCCCACCCCTCGTAGTGACCAGGGCATGGGAGTCAGGTATGTCCAGGGCATGTGTGCTGTGTGACTTTGGTGGGGGGTTTGTGGCCTGCCCTGGTCCTGCCACCCCCACCCCACCCCACTTACCCCCCTCCCTTAGTTGTTCTGACCTTCTGCGGCGTCTGCGTCCGAACCTGTAGAGGAGGTCGACTGCTATGAGGGACGGGATGACACGTAGGTTCGGGTCCATGTCTGTCCGTCACGTACGGGTCCTCCTTGTTCGCGTCGTCCTGTCTGTCCTTCGCGTACTGGTCCTCCTTGTTCGCGTCGTCCTGTCTGTCCGTCGCGTACTGGTACTCCTTGTTCGCGTCGTTCTGTCTGTCCGTCGCGTACTGGTCCTCCTTGTTTGCGTCGTCCTGTCTGTCCGTCGCGTACTGGTAGTCCTTGTTCGCGTCGTCCTGATTTCCCGGCAGTTTTTGGCAGCCGGAAAATATTCACCGTGCGGGATGACGTCGGTGCGAATCGTAATTCCTGGTTCGTGAATGGCAGGCTGCGAGCGTCCCGACGTCAGGTCGGCGCTTTCCCGGATCGCATTTGTAGGTTTATTTTGTTCGGTCGGGGTTTTTTACGATTCGTACGGAAATGGTGTTCCCGTGCGAATCGTAATTCCATGTTTGTAAATTTTGACGACCGGGTACGCGTCGGACGGAGAATATGCTCCGTCCGACGGTTCGTACCCGGTTTTTACAGGATCGTGATCGGCACCTATATGTTTTGTGACCATGAAGGTTTTCTCCAGTTCTACACTCACTTACTAACTTGATGTGGGATGTGCTGTGGGTAGCAAAATTGTATCAGTTGATTATTATTTACTATGGATATGTAGTGTGAGGCATGTAGCCTAACAGGGAGACAATGTTAATTGATGTTACATATGCTTTGTTAAGTTAAGTCTGGCGTCATTGATAGTTAACATAGTGCATTTTAAAACTTGGACTTGCCTTCTCTTTTATTGAGCATAGTATTTTTGTTCATCAAACACTGCCAGGTTGATTCCCAGGCCTTGGAGTATCAGGGACATGTTGATAGAGTTTGCCTTGATGCTGTTGAAAACATGTTGAAACAATTGCAGTCTCTGCTGGGATTTCTGAATTTTGTCAGGGCTTACATCCCTGACTATGCATAAGCATTGAACCACTTTATGAATTGATACACCCTCCTTTTTCCCCTGCATGTTGGACATCAGAACCCACGCATACCCTCAGATCTTTACAATCTGACTTACTTGAAACAAACCACTTGCATACTCATGTCAATACCACAAACCTCATCCGTATTTACCTGGTGCAATTAGATTTACATACATCACCTTTAATGAAGGTGAAACTGTGCCCATTCATATTCTAGTGCGGAAATGCGTTTTGCTTCAAATGAAAAAATACTGACAGCCATGTAGATGGCTATCCTTAAAGAACAGCCACTTGCTCAAGGTAAATGCATTATTGGCATTACTCCCATGCCAGCCTTAGAGGCTGTCACCAAAGCTAACATTCCGAACACTAAAGCACTCCATCCTAGATGGATACAATGGGCGACATCCTTAAGAGCTGTTGATTTGGACTTTGTCTTTTACCCTTTTTTGCAGACACAAGAATTTCTACAGTATGAGCATGCTTACCCTTTACCCTCTACTGTTCTGCCTCTTGAGCAGTATAAATATGCTATTTACACTTAATATTCAGTTCAACCTGCTATAGGGTCTAAGCAGCAATACTGGGCGGTATGCAGCATCGTTTTTGGTGTTATGTTGGATGGCAAACTCCAACCTCAAACACCTTGCACGCAGTCTTTAGGAGACTGTACTGTGCAGTTAGCTGAACTGAAGGCTTTGCTTCCTGCACTTGAATGTACGGATCCTGAATTCCCCACTCTTATTGCATGTGATTTGTATTGTGTGTGATTCGTATTACTGTGCACAGTTCTTTAATGATAATCTACATTATTGGCAACAAATTGGATTCAGAGATTCAAAGGGTAGCACACTCAAGCATAAAGTGCTTTGGGTTAAAATAGCAGACTTCAAAAATAGGTTGCCACAAACTCATGTAATACATATTGTTATATAAGAATGATCAGCACACACCATCTACTGTGGGTAATAAGTGTCAGATACACATTATTTACTTAAACATAGTGCACAGTCTCCATCCATTTTTTCTTTAAGAGGTTCTTTTAATTCACATCTTCTCTTTTTCTTTTTATAAAAGCTTTTCTTCCAATGTAGCCAACATTTTTTGTCTAAAATATGAGACTTCTTCAGGGCTTGTGATGTAATGGCACCTGTGTTGACTGGTATTAGTTTGATGACCAGTCAGTTAGTGAATCATTTTCGCACCTTGTTTAGAGGACTAATTATAGTATCTTTTTTCTCAAGAATACTTTTATACTCTTATGTTCACACCCATGTAGTCATTAATTGCTTATACAGTTCCAACCTCTGTTGGCATCCAAATCCATTAAAAACCGTGTGCGTCGAATCCTGGCGAGCAGTGTTGATGAAGACAAATCTTCAGGCTGCACAACGCTGCTCAGTGGGATTCGGCGCACACGGTTTTGAATAAACTTGGATGCCAACAGATGCTGGAACTGTATAAGCAATTAATGGGTATGGCCACAGCGCTGGGCAGACTCTCAAACAATTTTTAAAGACTTGCATATCTTTTTCGGGACATATGCTTACTGTGTGTTCCACTCGGACCAGGGTCTGGCTTTCACGCCCCAAAGCATTTTAGGATTCAATGACACCCCAGGGTGTACAGATGCATTATTCTTCTCCATATAGGCCCGAGGGCAATTGTGTTGTGGAAAGAATGAACCATGACTTAAAGCAGTCCTTAACTGCTGGAGTATTAGATACTGGCATAGTTGGGTCACCAACCTCTACAGGGTTCAACGAGCTCTCACAAACCTCCCTAAAAGATCTATGAGTGGGCGGACCCCGTACAAAGTACTTTTTGGCATCAAGATGTATGTTCCAGACCTTGATGGTCCAGACATTATGTGGGCTGCTGCAACCTTTGACGTAGATGACCATTGTGCTGTCTTGCAGGACCTACAAAAGTTCAGTAACACTCAATGAAGCAAACACTTGCATACGTCTCTCACTCCAAGTGCAGACGTAAAGACTGAACTTTCCCACTGGATTAAAAAAATTGGAGGTCTTGTTTGAGAGAAGGTGGCGAATAAAAAGGAGCTTGGTCCATCCTACCATGCTCCAGTGCCGGTCTTTCGTATCCAAGGTGCAATACCTGTAATTTTGCCACCCCTTCCTGGTTCTATAGACAAAAGTCTTGTCTCCATCGAACATGTCAAACTACACCATGTGGCCAATTCTAGACAGTTAGCCACTGGGTGTGCATGCTACCCAACAAGACATTCTTTTGCAGCCTGTTAGCTCCACCGATGCTGTTACTCCCTGGCTGCGGGGGTGGGGGAGGTTAGGCTGAGTCCTCAACCGACAACATGACTGAAATGAGTGCAATCTCTACCACTGAGTCTTCTGCAGCTGAAGTCATTTATACTGATCCACAATTGGTGGATCCACCTCTGTTGGACTTTCCCAGTCCTGCTATTGAACCCTGACCTTCAGTTTTTCAATTAAGTACCTCCGGGTATTACATGGATCAAGATGAGTTTTCTTCAGACAGTTTTTCTGCTTTGCATCTACCTCCAGCACGGATTTGTGTTTTTATTTCATGACTGAAACACACATATCTAGTCCTGCCTTGGATATATGTTTGGGTCATACTTTCATTCGTTTTCTTGTCCACAAGAATTGGATTAGCAACAGTATTTTCCTGTTGATCAGTGGCCACTACCTTCCAGAACGTTCTGCTATGGGACTGGTCAATAGGATTTTGGCCCCTCATTCCTTTTCGCATAAACTGAAAAGCTGTGCCAGTGACTGATGGTATTTTTTGGGGTAAAGTTCCTTTCGATATATTCTGCCCCATGGAGATCCTGCAGATACCATATGTATTGATAGTTTCTATGGGTGATGCAATAGTACCTGGGTTACAATCAGATGATTGGGTTGTTGAAACTGTATAGTCTATGCTTTCAGAGCTGGAATGCTATACTGTTTTTGAATCGGAGGACCAATAGCTCAATTCTGCTAACTATGCTGCTATGTTCTGTTATCACCATTATGGACATAATTTTCTACATAGAGTCAGTAGTCGACGTACACCTTTTGATTATACACAATGGGATTATTGTCCGACTCCCCACAAGGGAGTTCTAAAACACATCATGTTCACAGGATATGAAACTTTACACCCCATGTCATAATATTTCAAATTAGTCTGTACCCCATCAAAAAAATATATGCTTACACAGACCAAGCTAATATATACAACTTTGTCTGTTAATCAGTAAGCCTTTCAAGGCTGCATTTACTGGAAAGATACAATTGATTTGTAATCAATTTGGGGAATCAGACCTTGGCAGGTTCAGGGAACGGAAACCCTATTTCAAGACTGCTTAATTCCCAAACAAAGGATCTTCTTGAATGACACCGTCCAGCAGACTACATGTGTCGGATTGGCAAACATTAAAGAAATTAATGCCCCAACAATTCCCTCTGTTGCCCGCTTTGATAATTGGCAAAGTTTGACAAACTATACCAAAAACAACTCAATAGCATGGTGCAGAATGGTACAGTTAATTCTACACTTTCAGGTCCTAACAGGTGGTTACTGTGGCCAGTAGACACTTATGGTTGTCATGCTTGTTTTCTCAATTCCACACCTGGGTTCAAATCAAGACGACCCGATTCACGATATTCTTACTCACAGCATTCTGGTATTGTTACCGCATATTCATTAGGAAAATTGTGTCAACATTGGTCAGAACATTCCACACTGTCGGCAGTGAAACAACATCTTTCTCTCCTGTTCGAAGACATGGATTTGTCAAATTTTGTTTTAGGTCCCAAATCTCCATGTTCCAAAAGATTTGCTTATGCTATTTATAATGAAATTTGGAAATTGTCGCAAATGGAAGCTGCTGCACGTTTAGGACAAATTGACCAAGATAATTTAGATAAAGTGCTTGCTGTTGTTGATAATAGTATTGACACGCTGTCTTCTTGTATTTATACTTTAAATAGCATTGTGTTATTGATAATATGCAACGTGAAATGTAAACATTGTATCATGGGCAAAGTCAGCTTAGATCTATTAAGCAGTTTAGCAGGACGCTTTAAGCCCTTAAAAATGGGTGCATACCATGGTGCTATTTGAATTGCAGTAATTTATTCTTGCCCTTTCATATAACATGCAAACAACAACTAATGGCAATGAAAGATGCCACCTACACAGTGCTACATTTAGAGATTCTTCCATTCTCTATAGCTGAAACTCCTTCAACTGTATGGTTTAATACACAGCGTTAGACACACAATTGATGGACAGAACAAATCAAAACATTCACCCCCAGTCAAGAGATCTGGGTTAAATCCATCATTCTTTTGCTCACCATGCCACTCCAGTTTTGACTTGGCCATATGCAAATCAGTCTTGACCCTGTGCCTCCTGGGAAAAGTCCAGCCCGAACTGCCAAGCCAGGTCCTCCCTGAACCGGAAGCAAGCATCCTAGGACCGGTTTCAAGGTTTCACCTCTCATCAGCCAGGATAGCTTGATTCCAGTGGCACAGTGAGCTAAGGACCCACGTCTGGGCATACCTGGCGCACTTAGGGCAAGAAAGCAAAAGACACACAATTGATGGACGGAATGCAGAACAAATCAAAACATTCACCCCAGTCAAGAGATCTGGGTTAAATCCATCATTCTTTTGCTCACCATGCCACCCCAGTTTAGACCTGGCCATATGCAAATCAGTCTTGACCCTGTGCCTCATGGGAACAGTCCAGCACGAACTGCCAAGCCAGGTCCTCCCTGGTCCGGAAACAAGCATCCTAGGACCGGTTTCGGGGTTTCACCCCTCTTCAGCCAGGATAGCTTGATTCCAGTGGCACAGTGAGCCCAGGACCCACGTTATCGCTTTACCTATTTCGACATTTCAGTTTACAGCTTCAATGAAGCATTTTCCTGTTGGTAGATATGAACCCCTCGGAGGCAGCTTCATTCATGAGTTATGGTCACTTCCCTTCTCCTGTCATTGTGAATGTGCCAATAAGTTTTCCTTACTGGAGAGGAATGTGACTCTTCTGTCTGACATTCACTCATTTGCAAACATGTTAAGATCCACGGCGCATTTAATGCTTCAGTGCCAGATTTAAAAGGAATACCAGTTCCCGCAATTCTTACACTTATTACGGTCCTTTCAAATAGGAGTTATTTAATGCTTAGTGATCAAGACTGCTGCTGAATGCAAGCTGGAGTCCTTTACATCTCGTCTGTTTCCCAGCTCGTTACTTGTTGCAACAACGTCCTGTTCCCCCCTACGCATGGGATTATAGATAGGTTGTTGTGGCCTTCCAGTCCAACTTTGAAGGCAGATTTCAACAAGCTAAACAGACTCAAATCATTATTGTTTCGAAAGGAGGTAGCTCTCACATCTGCTCACGAAACCTTCAAATTGTGGGTGGCTAGAACTTCTAGTGAAATACATTCATTGTTAAATACAAACCTGCATTTTGGTGAATTAGTGCATTGAATTTGTAATGCCTCTAACACGGACGGTCTTGCACCCTTTTTTAAAGTTGTCGGTTCCGGCCTCGTCAGTTCATTCCAAACTGTCTTTGGAATAATACAAGTTTTTATTTATTCAATTTTTTTCCAGTGTACTCAGAATTTCTATTGCTGTTATTCCTCATTTGTGGCATTCTCATCCTAATTCTGCTTCACCGCAATGGATGTTCCATTTGCAGCCCCCCTTGAACTACAGCCACTCCAACACTATTGTGAATGCATGCTTCAGTATTTGGAATATTTCTACTACAAGAACTGGATTTTGATTGGTCCCTAGCATTCTGGCCTGTCTGGTTTACCTACGTACAACTCGTGTTCCACTGCCTCTGGTGCCCCTTTGAATGGGCGCTGAATATTTGTCTGGCTTTGCTGACGCCCGCTGCTGTGGATATTGAAATGCTAATGAGTCCCTTAGCGACCCATTTTCAGGACTGTCCCTTAGGTTTGCAGCTTATCCACAATGTGAGGTTTGAGCCACTCACTTTTGAGGAAATATGTACATTAGCACATGGCTCAAAGAATACAGGCCCTACTAACACGGATGCAGGTTACCCGCTAACTATCTCAGTGATGGCTGAGACCGAGGATCATGTATGTTCGTTGAAACTTGTGACTTGGGTTATTAATCAATCATCTTTTGCAGAGTCTGACTCCTTTTTAGAGTCTCTGGCCTTTGAATTTTTACGAGTGATACAATGGATTCCTCTAAAACACCATAATTTGACTATTTTTCTAAATTGACAATTTTTTTAGCTTTCCCAATATAATGTTCCGAATAATGCTTTGAGGTTGTTAATCTTTCTGTTGGACTTGGCCCTTCTGGCAGGTTCACCCCTGGACTTTTTGGCTTTTTATTGGTGACTTGGTGTGGTAATTTTTTTGGTTTCTGCGCACTTTCCCTGTGTCCCAGGGTAAAGTGCGTGCGTGCGCTGAGTGCATGTGGTGAGATAGGCCTGCCCTCCCATAGGAATGCATGGGGAATGTATGTGTCCCTAGTAGTTCCTGATGCGTGGGGTGTGCAGGCCCGAGTTTGGTATGTGCGGACTCGTGGGAGTGAATGCTGCGCGATGATGTGTGCGGCGTGCATGTACCTAGTGTGGAAGTGCCACTTCTAGAAGTGGGCACTTCTGTGTGCAGTGTGTCTGTCGCGTGATTGGCTGGTCGTGTCATGTGACGGGCTAGGGATTCCCCAGTGTCAGGATGAGTCACCCAGTGGTGAATGGGGAGATCAGCAGCTAGATGGGTGGGAGGAGTCCACCTGGGTCCTGAATAGGACAGGGTTTTCCAAACACAATGCTGGCCCCGCCCCCTGTGGTGCGACTGACGACCCTAGCCCTGCCAGTCAATAGAGTGAGGGGCTGAGCACATCAAGGGTGCTCCCCAACCAGCTGCGACTGGTTTTCCCCCTCACCCTGAACCCAGAACAAAGGGTTTGCCTGTATAAAAATGGGGCTGTGTCCCCACAGAAACTGTTCTCTGCCAGGATCTTACCTGAGGGGGGCTGCTGCTGCTGCTGGACCAGAGGACCGCCACTTGGACGACCTCCCTGCCTGGAGGCCCAGTGAGCTGGCTCTGGGTCCAGCCTTGCCCCCCACCCCTGCCCTGCTGCATGCAGGGAAGAACCTGCTGGACTTCGTGGTGCTTTTTAGGCTAAAGCGCTGGGAGTGCTCTTCCTGTGTCCCTAAGCGCTTGGAAGCGCTTTCATTTTCCTTTAGCGCTCAGGAGCGCTTTATTTCTAACAGCCGGTGCCCACCCGGCGTTTGCCCCGTCTATACAGATCCTGAAATCCCCTGGCAGGTGCCCACCCTGCCAGGGACCTTGCTGTGCTCGTTGGCGGGTGCCCACCCCGCTTATTTGTTTATTTTACGGCGGGTGCCCACCCCGCCGTACATCCACTGTAACGAGGGAGCCTACCCCTCTTGTGACGGGAAAAATCACCGCTGCAGCCCGGTTCGGGACTCACAGGAAGTCAGGCAAATCTCAGAGGGACGTAGGCGGGGCCTCGCCTCAAACAGGAAGCGGACGGGAGCCTACCCCGCCTCCGCCTGCAAAGGAGAGTCCCGCGTCGCCGGAGGAAGCCAGCGGATCCGGGGATCGGTGCTGGCGAAGGATTCCCGAGTCCCTGAGCGGGACTCCACGAAGCGCTGCCGTCGGCCGGGACCTGTGTGTTCACCCGGTGAGTGTCCGCTACTGGGGGTGTGACGGGGCCCTGGGTTCGGTCCTCCCCGGCAGCGCCCAGCGCTGGTCCTGTTGCTCGGCCCCTCCCACAACGGGGGCATTATTTCTGGGGTCACTAGAGCCCCGAGGCTCCACCGACTGGCAGCGATTGTCTTTGAGCGCGAGGCGCTCCAACGTGGGGATTGTGTTTTGTCGTGCCCACGAAGCTCCATCGCTGGGGGCATGATTATCTTGTAGTGTCCAGAGGGACTCCCCCGCCGGCCAGCATTATTTGTTTAGAGTCCAGAGGGACTCCCACGGGCCTGGTGTGCCTAAGAGCTCCGTGTAGCTCCAACGTTGGGGGCATTCTTCCGATAGAGCCTGTGAGGCTCCAACACGTGGGCCCATTGCTTGTAGAGCCTGCGAGGCTCTGGGGGCATTTCTTTTGTGACTGAGTGGCCCCAGATGGCAGCGGGCCACTCCCACCTTGCCCCACAGTGACGTTCAGAGCCACGAAGGCTCTAGGGGGCATTTTGTACAGCTAGAGCCCAGGAGAGGCTCCACGTGAGTACTACATATTTGTTTAGGAAGGCACAGTGGTGCCCCAGCATTTCTCCAGTTGCCCAGCACTTAGTGGGCAACTGCCACGTTTAGGTGGTGCTTTGTGCGCGCTGGTTTGCGCAGCCTGCGCCGGCGCGCCCTGACTTGCTGGACGCAGGGCGTCCTTACCCCTCCACGGCCAGTTGGCCTAGGGACTGCCACAGATAGTGGCTAATGTGAGTTTTTGCGCCATTGTACCTTTCCTGCACCTCTGAATGTGGTTATGCGTCATGTGCTTTGCTTTACACCTCTGAATGTTATGCATCATGTGTTTATGTGCTTAGACCCCTACAGGTATTGTGATACTTAGGTGGTTGTTTTCTCCCTAGTACAGGTGGTGCCAGTGAGGTCCTGATTCCCTGCGCAATATTTTCCTAAGGTGGTTAGGGTTGCGTCGGTGGTACTTACCTGATACCAGTAGTGACTGGTTGTGTGCTAGGTGTAATTTTGTGCAACAATAATTTTATTTCCTATGTTCCAAGTGCTATGTTCTAAGAGTGCTAATTCCGGACAGCGGTCCATGTGGCCCTGTCCCCTGTACATATAATCCCTTGTAAATTCTGCCCGTGCCTGTTGGCACATTGTAGAGTGTGTGTTTTTCTCTAATGTGTTGTGTATAATACAAAGGCTATTTTTATAGAATACCTTGTGTGGAGTTTCCTTTGTGGTGGGCCTTGGGTGTTGTTGCTGGGTGCGCGCGCAAACGCCTTACACATCGCCTCAGGGATAAGCCTGACTGCTCGTGCCAAGCTACCAAGGGGGTGAGCAGGGGTTATCTTTGGCGTGTAACTCCCCAGCCCTGACTAGAGTGGTGGTTTCTGTCTGGCTTTGGCGCAAGCCCTAGCCAACCAGAAATCGCCATTTCTAACACTTTCGATTACATTTATATTTTTGGGTGATTTATTGTGCTATTATCCTGACCAAATGGAGGGTGTTGTGTGTTTCTCGTATGGCCAATTGTTGTTTTCCCTATGTTGGCCTAATTGTACACGATGTAGGCCGCTTTTAATTTGAACATGTTACTAAATATCATGATTGCCTTTGTCCCACATTTTATTTTCTATGCCTGGGCTAAAATTCCGTTCCGCTTGCGGAAATTGCAATAATTTGACATTTTCGCGTTCCGCGGAGAGCGCGAAAATGTCAAAATTTCCTCAATCCGCATTTTACCGGAAATCTTTTGCTTGCTTGCGCTGTAAAATAATACATTCTCACGTGCCTTACCTGAATCCCCACGTTCGCCGACAAGTTTTCCCGATCTGGTCGCGTTCTCCACAAGATGTTGGATTGTTGGTAGCCATTTGCGCTGTCTCTCGACAGTTCGCGCCCGCAGTAACGTCATTCGTCGCGCGATCACGCCTTTCTTCTCGCGATCATGCACCGCGAGACAAGTGAAAACAAGATGGCCGCGTCCGTGAGCAACCGCATGAGTAAGTTGGCGAGCTGCGACCACGCAGAAAATACCGCGAATGGGCGGGAAAAAAACTTCTGCATCTTCGCGATATTTCCGCGTGTTTGCGGAGATTTTTAACATTTTCGCGATTAATTTGCGAAAGTGAATTTCGCAAATTCCGCCCACCCCTAGTGGACACAGAACCAGCACATGTTTTTATATTTTATTCCTTTCCTGAGATTTAGTCTGAACAGCCTAGGCTAAGTCAAACAAAATTGCCTCTTGTTATTCTTTCTGGTCAGACACTAGCACCTAGACATAATAAAAGAATGCAGCTGCTGTTTTGAATACACATATTTTGTCATATAACTGAGAACAGTGGTTTTGGAAAAACAGACACACGGAGCGAAGGTCCTGAGACAAGAGTCCTGTGTCAGCTGAGATGCAGAACATCCACCTTTGTATGCTAAGGTATGAGGTCCACCACTAAACCCAGAGATCTATCATTTATAACCACTTAGCTTCTGTAGTACAGGAGAGTTTTGGCAGATGTCAGATAACATGACAGGGCTTTTTATTGTATATGGTTTATTAACCATGCTGATGACATTATTGACATGTATTTGTTTCCTAATAGTGGCGCAATTATTGCATCTTAGAACACAATAGTTTAAATAAACATTGTAAACTTCCTTTGTGTTTCTTTTTTATCCTATTGTGGACAAGAACGAGTGAGAGAGAGAAAGGGTGTGTCCTGTTACCACGATCTCTGAGAAGGTCGAGAGTTGTATGTTCTGGGGTGTCAAATCACTTTTCTTTCTGGAAAGGTTAGGAGGGCAATTGAGGCCCTATAGCTAGTCGGACTCGGGCTCATAGATATTGATGTGGAATGGTGGCTCAGTGCCCTACAGACTGATGTTTTATGGTCCCAAACATCATTCTGTTCCTGAGCAGAATCCCTGCAACACTGCTAGTTTTGTAAAATGTGTGCGGTGGGCCTAATTATGTAGTGTCTCATCTGTATCAATCAATCAATCAGCATTTGTATAGCGCAGCACTGTCACTGCTGTGGGGGTGGTGTCTCCATTGAAAAGCCAGGTCTTGAGTTTCTTTCTGAAGTCTGCCAGGGAGGGTGCTGTTTGAGGATTGAGAAGGATGTCATTCCAGGTCTTGGTGGCAATGTAGGAAGAGGAGCAGCCTCCGCTGCAGCTGTGATAGCTGCTGAGAGTGTGCACACAGGCTAGTGAGGAGGAATGTAGGTCTTTTGTGGGTAGATGAAAGTTCAGTCGGTGGTTGATGTAGGCCAGTCCTTGATTGTTTAGAGCTTTGTAGGGGTGAGTGAGAATCATACACTGGCATCTCTTCTGGATGGGTAGCCAGTTGAGGGTTCTGAGGTGAGGTGATGTCGGTCCGTTGGGGAGGTCCAGGATGAGTCTGGCATAAGCATTCTGTATGGTATGGAGTCTTCTGAGGCGCCGGGTGGAGATTCCTGTGTAGAGGGCATTGTTGTAGTTGCTGGGGCTGGTGACGAGGACCCGGGTGACGGTCTTTCTGGTGTAGACTTGGATCCATCTGAAGATTCTGCGGAGCGTGAGCAGGGTGTGGAAGCAGGAGGATGTGACTGCATTAACTTGTTGTTGCATGGTCAGTTCACTGTTGAGGATGATACCTAGGTTGCGCACCTGGTCTGTCAGATTGGATTTTGCTCTGAGTTCTTCTGGCCACCAGCTGTGGTCCCATATGGAAGTGTACTTCTGTTTTGTTGGAGTTGAGTTTAAGGCAGTTGTCTCTCATCCAGTTGGCTAGTTTGGACACGGCTTCGCAGAAGTTGGTTCTGGTGGTGGATGGGTTTTCGGTGAGCGAGAGGATGAGTTGAATGTTGTCTGCAACGGAATTTATGTTGTGGCCGTGGGATCTGACTATGTCTGTGACGGGAGTCATGTCGGTGTTAAACAAGGTGGGCTGAGGGATGATCCTTGGGGGACGCCGCATATGTTGTCCTTGGGTTCAGAGGTGAAGGGAGGTGCTCTGTGTGCATCCAGTAAGGAAAGAGGCGATACACTTGATGGTGTTTTGCTGTGTGTCGATGTTGTAGAGTCTGTTGATGAGGGTGTGGTTGGATATCGTGTGGAACGTTGCAGAGAGGCCAAGGAGGATCAGGGCCACAATCTCTCAGCGGCTGATGAGGGTTCTGATGTAGTCTGTGGCAGCAATCAGCGCAGTCTCAGTGGTGTGGTTGGCAAGGAATCCTGATTGAGAAGCGTCAAGTAGGAGGTTTTGTTCCAGGTATTCCGTGAGCTGTTGGTCGATGGACTTCTTGAGTACTCTGGCAGGGTAAGGGAGCAAGAAGATCGGTCAATAAGTTTTGAGTTCACTGGGGTCAGCGGAGATTTTCTTTAGGAAAAGTTGGACCTCTATGTGGAGGGCATGGATGACAAGATGGCAGTGGTGGTCTGAGTGATGCATAGACCAAGTTGTGATCAGTCGCCTATTGTGCGCTGGTTGGTCGAGGCTGTTGAGGTTGAGGGCCATGGGTGGGGGGTTGAGGTTGTTGTAGATGGTGGCAATCTTGCTGTGGAAATAGTCTGAGAGGGTGTCACAGAATTCTTGGGAGGGGTGGATTGTGTTCTCTGTGGCTGTTGGGTTAAAGAATTCCTTCACTATTTTGAAGAGTTATTTTGGCTGTTCTCTTGGCTTTCTTGATGAGCAGTTGGTATCCCTCAGCTCCTTTGTGGGCGGCTCTGTTACAGGAGTACCTTGTAGCGCTCCATCGTTTCCTGGGTCATTTCTTCTAATTTTTAAATATTTTTGGAGTTTCTTTAGAGTGTCAATGGATTTAATAGGTTCTCATTGGCTGAACTTTCTAATTTTTCCTATTTTGTTTTGCATTTTTGGGAATCTAATCTGTTCTAATATTGGTGATTATTTTGACTTTTGATTGTCAACTATAGATGCAGAACTTATGCTACAAAATTACAAGTACAAATTTTGTTTTTATTTTATTGTTAGGTAGAATTAATATTTTACAATGTGATTTTATATCATTTATTTGCATTACTATATGTTATAGTATATGCTTCATTGAGGGTGTAATTTATTCATATGTGTTTGTTTATTGTGAGTCTTTTTGGTATTCCATATTTATATAAATATTAATAAGTTACATCAGTTCTTATGAATTTATTTTTTATTGTTTATTATTTTCAGAGTGATAAAAATAATATTTAGATTTGTATTATTTATAAACCTTTTTTGATCCCAGTTTTTAGATATTGTTTCAATGTTAATTGTTATTTTGGGGTTTATTGTTAATGGTTTTCCTTTAGAATATAGTTCTGGCTATTGTTTTGAGCTATGGTAGGCTTGAACAGTTGGGAAATTAAAGGACTTTGCTTGCTAGCATTTCATGCATGTGCTTAGTCTGTTTGGATACTTTTGGTTTTGTTTGAAGTCAGGGTTGTTCTATTTATAGCTCTTGATAGCTTTGTTCTATTTTAATATTTCATGGAACTGGTAGAGTGTAGGGTAGCGTTTCTATACATTTTCTATACCTAACTTCATATAAATGTACCTTGGTGTATATATTATTCCCAAAACGTGTTTTCTCATGCAATTTCCATAGGAAACTTTAGACAAGGCTACAGGTCAAACTGCCAAACGGAATTACGCCAAATTGAACAGGGAGAAAGATCTTGGTCCAGAAAGCATGCTCTTGTTTAAAAGGGATAAGTCCGTTCAGTAGTTTTAGAGAAATATCACAGATATCGATATTTGAGAATTCTGACATCTGATTGGCTGAGGCGTTAGGAGCATGAGCGTACGGCTCATTGGCTGCGAACTGTTGAAACTAGAAAGTGTTGGCAGCCATTTTGTGACTGAGTTGAAAGGCGTAGGGCAAAAAATAGAGAATAATTGTATAAGAGGGTATAGTAGGAACACTATGGTCTTAGTTTAAGCAGTCTGTACGGTGCAGAGGCAGGGAGTTTGAATGTTGCATAGGCCATGGAAATCACGTCCGCAGAACAACGGTGTGCGGTATTGCAGCAAGGTTGCGTAGGCTCTGGAAATCCTGTCAGGAAAACAATGCACCGTATTGCGGCAAGCAGTGTGTAGGGTGCACACACAGGTAGTGTGAATGTGTGGTATTGCGCCAATGTACAGTAGACTGTGTAAATTATATTGGGAAAATAACAATGCGCCATATTGCAGCAGTCCTTTAATATAATGCGCAGTAATGTTTACTTATAATGCGGTGTTCACCTTTATCACGGACCATGTCACTTTCTTAGACGAAATTTAATATAATGTGGGAGGGCGTGTTCTGTTCCTGTGCGCGGAACAAAATCAACGTTTAATTGGCTGAGGTGTTCCAACAACAAGCTCAATGTTCATCAGCTGCGAACCATTGAAAGTAGAAGTGTTGCCAGCCATTTCCTCCCCGTCCGCGGAGTGGCAGGGACATCTGATTGGCTGACGTGTTCCAAGCAGGACCTTCCCAAGCTTAATGTTCATTGGCTGCGAACCATTGAAATTAGAAGTGTTGCCAGCCATTTCCTTCCCGTTCGCGGAGTAACAGGGACATCTGATTGGCTGACGTGTTCCAAGCAGGACCTTCCCAAGCTTTATGTTCATTGAGTGTTGGCAGCGATTCTCTCCCCCTCTGCGGAACACCATGGACATTTTATTGGCTAAAGTGTTCCGAGTCCAAGTTTGCTCATTATTGGCTGGGAAGGGTTCAATGTTGTGAAACATTTTGTGACACACTTCAATGGAGTACAGGAAGACAAAGTCGTAGCGGGGAGGGTAAGAACACTATTAACTCTGTACAGTGGTCACAAGGTGGTGGACAGGGATTGTGACGGTAAAAAATGTTTTTTAATATATTTTAAGGGCCATTTACATAATTGACGTGGGGTGCACAAATCCCGGCAGGGAAATAACAGAGTGTGTTTTGCGGTTTTCTTTTTATTAAGTTTGTGGGTGGGATACTTCCCAGGAGCACTATTTACTTAGAATGCGGTGTTTACTTTTCTGATGGGGAGCTGTGGTTGCGCAGCAAAAATTTCAGTCTAGGTTTGAAACAGTTTTTATTAAGCAATTACAAATATACTTTCTTTGGAAACTTAAGCTGTATATATCAAAGGGGTGACTAATAAAAACACAATTCATAAAATATCCCTTAAGCATGGCCACACCCTCCCTTTTTTCTGCTATAGTTTGTAAAAGTGTTGCCCCATATTCTTGATAATATAAGAGAGCGTGAGTTATTTTTAGATAAAGTAGAAAAGAAGTTCTACAAGAAACACTCCCGCACTACATCATCTCAGGTCACAAGAACAATAACAAGTAAAAATCAGTTCAACACAAATGACTTTATATTACATAGAAATGTATGCTTTATCATTTTTTACAATTTCTATTCTGTAGAATTCGGGAAAGTTCTGTCGTAGTGCTTAGAGGTCGCTCACTGCTCCGCTAACAAATCACATACTCTTTTAAGAATATATAGGATAGTAGTATAATAATATACACTACTGGTCATATATATTCTATAGGGAGAAGGTGAATATGAACCGCAACAGAGAAAAATAGAAATACCAAAATAAATTCAGAAATGTAGGGTTTATCAAAGGTATTCACTAAGAAAGTACGCAAACTATCTTTTTTTAAACTCCAATTTCGAAAAATATATTCACTGTAAAAATATCTGATCAAGTAAGTTATAAAGGTCAGTAAGCTGTATTTCAGATGGTTTACTCCTGACAGCGAAAAATCTCCAATTACTGTTGTGTGAAAATATCTCACACTATTACAATATACAGAGTGTCACTGATGCCACACAAAAAGGAAAAGGAACATAAACTCATGAATACAAAACAAGATCAATAACAAAATACTTTCCAGCGATGAATATGTTCAGAGCTTCTTTTCTTCGGGACTTCGAAATCATTCATCTTCGCGCCGACGGGTCATAAACTCCTCTAAGATCACAATGACTGTTAATATTATAATATACATATTCACAGTATATGATCCCAAGGGGGAAACAGAGTTTGAACCAGAAGGTGCGGGCGTTACATATAGATTTTTAGTCTTCGCGCCGACGGGTCATAAACTCCTCTGAGATCATAATGGGTGGTTATTATAATATACATAATCACACTATATGATCCCAAGGGGGAAACGGACTAAGACCAAGAGGCTGCTTACATTACATATAAATCTTTAGTCTTCACGCCGATGGGTCACCAATACCTCTAAGGTCAAGTACAGTGTCAATATTATAATATACAAAGTCACATTATATGAGCTCAACGGAGCCAGAAAAGGAACAATGTTTGCTATATTCTGTCTGCTTCTGAAAACAAGCTGCTGACGTTACTTATAAATGGCAAAAACAACCAATAACACTTTTTCCTAAATACAAATGTTTAAATATTGAAAAGTAGCTACGTATTATAAATATCTACTATGTCATAATCAAACAACTTACAACTCTGGATTATGTTTTGTGGCCACAAAAGAAGAATCCGACTCTAGAAAAGAGCACCTGCATCACTAAATGGACACGCATAAATAACTCGCAAAAAAGAAACAAATCAATCAACAGGTGTGGTTTATATACTTTTTGGTTATTGAGTAGTCTATGGAAGGATGATGCGGCCCCGCCCATTTAATGTCACGTTTTACAGTTGACACATGCTCACGTTTAAACTGTTTAACTTGTGCACATGTTGGGAAAAGTTCCAAAATGTGAAGCGGTAACGGTTTCGATTTCGATCCTAACACGTATAAGGTCCTTAATATGTACATACGTTGGAGAGCTTAAAAACTGTTAGCCAGCAAACTGTGTCATTTCCATTCTCACGACTAAATACATCTATTAATTGCCATAATTCTAAATAGAAGACATAAAAAAAAATATCTTTCAGAATAGAAGAAAAAATAAACGTGCTAATATTTCTCATCACTATGGTTTTAAATTTAAAAAATGTGAGCATTTGTAAAGTGTACAGCTACCCCTGGAAAGGTGTGCCACCGCTCAGGGGCGTCGGAAAGATTAAGCAAGGTGTTGCCCACAGTGACAAAGAGGTGGGCTAACATGCCGCTGGAGCCGGGAATCGAACTGTGAACGCTGCTGTTCGAAGTCCGGTATCCTAGCTGCTGCGTCACACTTTTTCCACACTTATATGTTAATTAGTGCTAATTAATTTTTAAACAATGTTAAATTATAACTTAGAACAGACTACTGTTACAGTTAGTTTTTCACTCCAAAAAGTATGCACATCTTTTTAAAATTTACTTAAAAACAATTTAGGTTTCAGGGACATTGTAGTTAGAAATTAGAATTTATAAAACCTTAGAAATTCGCTGAAAAAACCATAGGTTTTACAGACGTTATAGTTAGAAATTAGCATTTAAAAATCTTTGAAATTCACTGAAAAAAAACATAGGTTTCAGGGGCGTTATAGTTAGCTGATATTTCAATCGTACAAAACCATAGAAATTCCACCGTTCAGCTAACTATAACTCGCGCCCCCGCAATGCACTGCTCATAACGTCACATATTACATCATTCACGGCATGTTCAGTGACATCACTGATGAAATCACTGATGACATCTCAAATGACATCACTGATGACATCATCCAGCGACTGTGTGTTTCTGTAATTTTTAAATATGTTTTATATATATTCGTAGGTGTACTGAAGAATGAGTGGGTGTACAAGTGTCTGGATTGGGGATTTAGCAGGTGTGTGATTAAACGTGTCTTATAGAATGCATGGGTTAGTGACTAAACTGTGCGAATGTCTGTATCAGTCTGTCTGTTGTTGTGTAAGCTGCTACATGGGTTGGTCAGGAGCTACATGAGTGTCTATATGGGTTATTGATTGTTTGCCTGAGTATTTGTATGGGAGACTGAGTGTGTGCGTGGGTGGGTTTGAGGTGTGTGACTCTGTGCATAGATGTGTGAGTGGTTGATTCACTGGGTGTAAGGGTTCAAGAGTGCATGTGGAAACAGCTTTATGGGTGGGTGGGTGGGTGGGTGGGTTGGTGAGTGTGTGTATGGGTGTGTTGGTGAGTGAATGGATGTCTCAGTGGTACATGTGTGAGTAACTACATATGTAAAAGGCAGTATATGTGAGTGATGGTGTATATAAATGCCTATATGTGAGAGTGAGTGATTGAGAGAGTGGCTGTATGGATGAGTGTGTACTTGTATCAGTGATTATATAAGAGAGTAAGTATGCATTAGTATCTGTATGAATTCGTGAGGTGGTATGTGTATAACTGTATAAGTGAGTAAATGGGTGTGTGATTCTTTGCATGACTGACTAGGTGTGTGAGTAACTCCATGGATGAGTGGTGGTGTGTGGGTGTCTGAATAGGTGTATGAGTGCATATGATAGCGTTGTATTGATGAGTGACTGCATGTATAAGTGATTGTATGGGTGAATGAATGGATGTGTGTTTAGACCTAGGAATCAGCGAGTGCGTATGTAGTAACAGGTATTGGTATCTTAATGGTTTCGAAAATGGTAGTCTGTATTTTATAGTGGGTGTATCAAAGGTTATATTAGACTGTGAGGAGGTGCATCAGAATTTCACGTGAATGATGTCATCCGTGATGTCATCTGTGATGTCATTTGAGATGTCATCAGTGATGTCACTGACCATGCCATGAATGATGTAATATGTGATGTCATGAGCAGTGCATTCCGAGTGCACGAGTTATAGTTAGCTGAACTAACTATAACGGTGGAATTTCTATGGTTTTGTACGATTGAAATGTCCAGCTAACTATAACGCCCCTGAAACCTATGGTTTTTTCAGTGAATATATATCTATATATCTATAAATATATATATATATATATATATATATATATATATATATATATATATATATTCACTGAAAAAACCATAGGGTTTAGGGAAATTTATAGTTAGTTGGACATTTCACTCGTACAAAACCAGAGAAATTCCCCCGTTATATTTAGTTCAGCTAACTATAACTCGCGCCCCCGCAATGCACTGCTGATGATGTCACATATTACATCACTCATGACATGGTCAGTGACATCACTGATGACATCACTGATGACATCTCAAATGACATCACTGATTACATCACTGATGACATCATCCATGTGATAATTTGGTGCATCTTCTCACACCCTAATATAACCTTTGATACACCCACTCTAAATTACAGACTGCCATTCTCAAAACCATAGACACACCAACACCAATAACTACATACCCACTCACTGATTCTTAGATTTACACACACATCTACTCACTCACCCGTACAGTCACTCATACTTATGGTCACTCAGTACAGGACTATCATATGCACTCATACACCTATATAGACACTCACATATCACCACTCATCCATAGAGGTACTCACACATCTAGCCAGTCATGCAAATAATTAATCACACTGCCATTTACTCACCTATACACACACCAGCTCACTTACTCATACAAATACTAGCACATTCTTAAGCTCTTATACAATCGCTGATACAAGCACACACTCATCCATACAGCCACTCTCACAATCACACACTCTCACGTATAGCCATTTATATAAACCAACACACATATATACTGCCTTTCACATATGTAGTTACTCACACATGTACCACTGAGATATACATTCACTCACAAACATACCCATACACACACTCACCCACCCATACAGTCCATCACAGATGCACTCTTGAAACCATGCACCCGGTGAATCACCCACTCACACATCTATGCACAGAGTCACACGCCCCCCATCCACACAAACACTCAGGCACCCATACAGATACTCAGACAACCAATCAAAAACCCATATAGACACTCATGTAGCTATTCACAAACCCATGCAGCCGCTTACACACCAACAGACAGACGGATACAGACATTCACACAGTTTAGTCACTAACCCATGCATTCAGTAAGATACGTTTAATCACTCACTTATAGTCAGTCACACACCTACTAAATCATCCATTCAGACACTTATACTCCCACTCATTCTTCAATATGCCTTTCCCTATATATATTAAACATATTTAAACTTTACAGAAACACACAGTCACTGGATGATGTCATCAGTGATGTCATCAGTGATGTCATTTGAGATGTCATCAGTGATGTCATGAGTGATGTCACTGAACATGTCATGAGTGATGTAATATGTGACATCATCAGCAGTGCATTGCGGGGGCGCGAGTTATAGTTAGCTGAACTAATTATAATGGGGGAATTTCTCTGGTTTTGTACGAGTGAAATGTCCAACTAACTATAACTTTCCCTTAAACCCTATAGTTTTTTCAGTGAATTTTTAAAGTTTTTTAAATGCTAATTTCTAACTATAACGTGCCTGAAACCTATGGTTTTTTCAGTGAATATGTAGATATATATATATATATATATAATATAGAGAGACAAATATCTGGACAGTTGATATCCAGATATGCTATGGTTGGGTAATTTAAGGGGACAAGTAAATCCTGAATCCTGATTGAAAATGCTTTAGCAGCCATTATAAAACTCAGGGACTTGGCCCCTGTGTTCTGTAAATTAATTTTAAAAGTATATAAGAGGGCAGAGTGAGCACACCCAGACCATAAAGGGCATGTGGGAGGCTCCCAATAAGGACCCCCCTCTTTATTGGCTGATCACATCATGGAAACATAGTGTGGCAGCTGTTACAGGACTCTGGGACATGGCCCTCATTGAAATGCATTTTAGTCAATAGCAGATTTTGAGAGTCACAAAAAGGAGCATGTATAAAGGGTGATAACAGAGTTTATATATAATATAAATCATTTGTTGGTGGTACCATAGTAATTTTAGGAATTGTGGTATGTTCTAACTAAGGCAATTTTACACTGTGAAAAATGCTAACCTTCTGCTGGGGTTTCATGGTTGAGAGAAAACAGTTTTCTCATGATTTTGTTATAGAAGTTCTGGAAGGTGTTCCAGAAGTAAAATTAGAGTGTTTATTCTGTAAATTCATAAAATCTTTCTCAGCCATATGAGTATAAAGTCTGACATTTTCAGTAAAACATGTACTTCTATCAGTAGCAGACTGTCCGTTGATTCTCCTGTGTTATACTGGAGCCTCTCGGAGTGTTCTAAAGAAAAACTAGAGTGCTAACAGTCTTACTTATGACAAAAGTGTGGCACACCTGAATCAATCTTGATTGAATCAGACTGGTAAAACTTAAAACATTTGATTTAGAAAGAAACACAATGAAGGGGTCATTGTTTCATAGACATTATGGTTAGTGCTGTAGAAAAACAAATTCGAACACATTCTGAATGAGTCCTCAAATATCTTCCTCTTCTATATCATTAAAAACATTCTGACATGCAGGCTGAAAAATACACTTTCAACACCAGCAACAGGATGAGCAGCAGAATGCCAGTTAACGTCCCAATGATCAGCAGATTTACCACAGTGTTCTAATGAGCAACTAAAGTGCTAACATTTTGTATGTATGCCAAAGGTCGAGCACATCTGAATGCCATCTTTATGGAATTGAAGTTGAAAATGGAAAGCATTTTCTACTGAGGATATTGCAGTAAATGAGGAAATTAGGGAGCTTGTTATATTATATATTATATTATATATGTTATATTATATTATGCAAACTGCAGGTGGTCCAGAACACCGCTGCCCGATTAGTAAATAACGCACTTCCCAGGACCCCCTGAGCTCCTTTGCTTCACGACCTCCATTGGCTCCCTATAAAAAAGAGGGTCAGATTCAAAATCTGTTGCATGGTTTTTAAATCCCTGCACAACTTGGGTCCTGGCTACTTTGCTCGGAAACTTGTTAGATACATTCCCACTAGATTACTGAGATCCAGCCAACTTGCATACCTGCAAATCCCTCGCATCAAACTTGCCCGGATGGGAGGTAAGGCGTTCTCCTATCTGGCACCCCGTTACTGGAATCTCCTCCCATTACATCTTCGCCAATGTACTAATTTAGCGGTCTTCAGGAAATTACTGAAAACACATCTTTTCTAATCATACTTCCCTCAGTGGCCAATTCAGCAGTCTAAAGCGCAGAGATACCCCGTATGGGGTGATTCGGGCGCTATACAAAACCCGTAAATAAAAAAAAAAATAAAAAAAATGTTATGGTATGTTATGTTAAAGGAACTTGTAAAGCGCATTTGCACCTCAAGGTTTCATGATGCTGAGATAAAGACAAGAATCAAGATCACAGAACTCCAATGAGATAATGTACTAACAATGCACTTGCTAAAATACCAGGTCTTTAGGGCCAGTCTGTACTTCATATAGTTCAAAGACAGCCGCATTATAGGAGGAAGGGAGTTCCAAATCAGTTGAGCTAACACAAAAAAACTGATCCCACACATTCTTTTCTTTTTATACTTGGGGTGGCCAGAACAGAAGATTCTGAGAAGAGGAGTGAATACTCTGATTCAGGGTATATTTCTTGAATCTAGATTTTATAAAAGAAGGGCCTTCATCATCAAGAGCCGAAAAGTAATGCAACCTATTTTTAAAACAATCCTCTGCTCCAGAGGGGGTCAAGGAAGGTCCTTCAAAAGAGGAGTGATGGGACAGTTTCTAGGCTGTTTATAAATGAGATGTGCTCCTTGGTTCTAAACAAGCTGGAGTCTAAAAAGTTAAAATTTAGTAAACCAATAAAAAAGAGAGTTAGCATAATCAAGACGGGAAAGAACCAAAACCAAAACCACTTGGGTCAGGGCTCTGAAAGTGAGGAATCTAGCTATTTTTTTATTCTACAATCAAATAATTAATATAGCAAATAATTTAAAAGCTCTTTGTAGCTATTTTAGAAGTCAGAAAAAGTGTCCTCATTGTATTTTTTAGCGCACTAATACTAATTTTTATGGGTAAAGACCCCTCATTTTTATATTTTTCAAAAGGAAACGCTTTAGGTGTTACAGTTCAATTACATCAAGATGACTTCAGTCATGTCACACTTTTGTGATAAATACAAAATGTTAGCAATCTAGTTGTTCATTGGAACACTGTGTGGAGGCAGAGGTCAGGGGCATGGACTTGGGCAATTAAGGGCAGGAAGGAGGGGCCAGAGGCAGCAATTTCTCGATATAAGAAACAGGACGCGATTAGTGCTCCTAACTGAGATGTTAAGGAAAGCTCATTATGAATCATTACTCCCAAACGTTTGCCCAATTCCTTTGGAGACAGAGGATTCCCTTGTCCATGGGCCAAAAGGAATCATTCCAGTAAGCTAATTTACAGCTCGTAATGACATTCTCTGTTTTATCTGAATTAAGTTTGAGACAATTACTACTTAGAGGCCTAAACGCCATTGAACCTCAAGAGTATGTGTAAGTTGTAGATTGTACAATTCATATTTCTTAATGCCTGAATGAGAGGTCGGATGAAAATATTAAAGAGGAGTGAGCAGAGAAAGGAGCCTTGTGGAATACCGCAATCCAGCTGTACCTGAAAGGGGCAAACCAGACTGACTGGGTCTGATTCTCCAAGAAGGATTTAATAAATTTTAAGGCTGAGCTACAAAACCCAGCGGCCTTGATACAGTCCACCAGTATATTGTGTTTGACAATGTTGAAAGCTGCATACAGATCTAGGGGAACCAGCACAGAGGCGAGTCCTTCATCACATTCCTACTGCATATTATGTATCACTGACAAGATATCTGCCTCATTGAAGTGTGCAGGTCGAAAGTCAGCTTGACACAAACGTAAGAATTGCGACTTCTCTAACTAAGAAAGGGACATTGTTCTTCATGAGCTGCTAACAGTTTTACCAAAAAGGCAAGAGTGCAATGGAATAATTATTTTTTAACAAAAAAATGTTCCTGCCAGGTGGGAGCAAACATATGTTTCCCTGCTGGGGTCAGTGCATGCATGGAATCTGCTGTGTCCCAGAGGTGAACTGCCCGGGACACAGCAAGTGAGCCAGCCCAGGGGGATGGGGTACCCTGGGCCATTAATGGCTCAAGAAAAGGGCCAGCGTGGACACCCTTCTTTTTTTTTAACTAGCTGCCCTGGGGGAAAAGGAGGGATGTGACACATTCTAGGCTGTTTATAGATAAGATGTGATGCTTGGTTCTGAACAATCTGGAATAAAGGATCTTCACCCGATTTCTTATGAAGAGGGATTACAACTGCATTCTTTTTTTTTTTTTAAAGATTTCTTTATTGATTTCAAACTTCAAATAATCACAAACATTAGCATGTATACATTTCAATCTGTTTACAGCAGGTACCTAGAGCATAACAGTGCACAGTGAGTCAGTCAATCATTTCAGGTGAGTGTCTATTGTTTCTTGACATTTCCATCTCTACGGTTGGTGATATACCTAAGTCCCCTCTATGCACATTCCACCTGCTCCATTTTTTATCCCATTTCTTAGGACATCCTCTGGATTTAAATACTTCTTTTTCCGCAATCATGCACTTTTCCAGTTCAGCTGCCCAAACCCCAGTCGATGGTTTTTCCGCTGCCCCCCATTTCCTTGCAATTGCTCTTTTCACTAAAGTGTATCCCAGAGTGGCTAGTTGCTGTTCCACTTCCTTGAGATCAGTTGCTTCCCAAATGTTAAGAAGTCCCAGCGGTGGTGTCAGAGTTATCTGTTTCTCTATTGCGTCCTGCATTTCTGTTGTTGCCCTGTCCCATATGTGTCGTATTTGAGTACAGTCCCATATAGTGTGATAGAAGGTTGCCTCTTGGTGACATCCGCGCAAACTATCGTATCCTGTCTAGTTCCCATTTCGCTAAAGTAATCCCCGTAAGGTACTTTCTATGTAGGATTTTAATTGGATCAGTCGGAAACGAAGAGTAATAGATGCTTCCCTTGGGGACATCAGTGCTGTTTGCCATTCTTCGTCTTCGATGTGTCAGATATCGGCTTGCCACCTATCTCGGAGAGTTCGAAAGGGAACTGGCGGGTTATGGCATAATTTACGATATGTTAGTGATATGGCCTTATCTGGAATGGGCTCAGAAAGCGGCCGGTCTTCCAAGGGGGATGATTCCGGCAAAGTTCCTATGTCTGGAACTGCTACTGTGAGTGTATGGGGATTTGCAGATAGCGAAAAAACTCCCCTTGAGCCAGTTCATATTTCTCCTGTAGTTCACTAAATGTAAGCATTTTGCCCTTCTTTATTAGATGGCCTATGGTGGAGAGTCCAATTGTGTCCCACTTATCAAATCCTAATTGATGCCACAGGAGCCCTAATTTTTGAGAGGACCACAAGGGTGTGGCCTGAGTCAGCACACCGGTACAGCCTAGACGTTTAGTCACCTGATGCCAAATTTTCACCATCCATTCATTTCCACTATTTTAATCTTACATCCCGGGGGAAGCTTGGGAACTGGACCCCGAAGAACAAACAGCACTGATTTAGTCCAGTTGATGGCATAGCCGGTGTATTTGCCAACATTTTTTAAATATTCAAAAGTCTGTGTATTGAAGTAGAGGGGGATGCTAGATTCAACAGAATGTCGTCCGCTTAGAGTGATATCCTATCCTCATTCCCTTCCCCCCATTTAAGCCCTCTAAGTAGTACGTCCCCTCTCACCCAGGATGCCACTGGTTCCAGAATCAAGGTGAAAAGCAGGGGGATAGGGGGCAGCCTTGTTTGGTGCCTCTGCCTAATGTAAATATTCGGGATGTGCGGCTATTGACCACTACTTGACCCCGCAACTCTGTGTAAATTGCCCTAATCCACCACAGAAATCGCGGGCCGAACCCCAGACGTCCCACTTCGAAAAGATAAGGCCAATCTATAGAGTTGAATGCCATGGAGGCATCCAGGGAGAGCACCACTGCATCTTCGTCTATATATTGTTGACGCCCCAAAAAATTGTGAATGCGGCGGATATTCAGTGCCGTGTTCTGCCCCGGTATAAAGCCTGATTGGTCAGCATGGACCAATGATGGGATTATTGACACCAAGCGGAAAGCCAGGAGCTTTGCCAGAACTTTAGCCTCAATATCAATTAAGGAAATCGGTTGATAAGAACCACAACTGTTAGCAGGTTTTCCCGGCTTTCGAATGACTACAATAGAAGCCAGACGTTGGTCTTCCGGCAGGATTCCTTTCTCAAAGCCTTCATTATACATGTTTTTAAGGTGGGGCGCGATTTGTAGGGCCATGGACTTAAGGAATTCAATAGGGACTCCATCGGGCCTCATTGCCTTCCCTGATTGGATACTATTTATTGCTTTGCAAATTTCATCATCCATGAGATCTGCTTCCATTACATTTCTATCAGCCTCCGATAAACTAGATAGGATCATATCTGCTAGCAATTGCCGGGAGTCCTCAGCCGTATACGTATTTGAGAAGGTATAAACTGCCTCCAGATGGTCAGCAAATGCCTCTGCGCTGTCTTGCGGATCTGAGATCTGCTCTGCCCCCTTAATTGACAGTCTGGGTATGCAGCATTCCCCTTGTTCCCTTTTCTCTAGCCAAGCAAGCATTTTTCCGGCCCTGTCTCCCAGCTCGTACACATTATGTTCTGTTTTTAATAGTCTAGCCTGAGTTCTCTCTCCTGCCAAAGTTTTACATTCTAGCTGCTTGATAGGTACTTGGTGTACGGTGGCCTCACTGGGTGAGGAGGTATTTTGTGCCTCCAGCTTCTGGAGTTCACTCTCTAGTTGTGACCGCTGTTGGTTTTGTTTTCTAACATATCCCAATTTAAGCGCTAGTGCGTGCCCTTTCAACATCGCCTTGTACGCCTCCCATATTATCTGTGCCGAGTCCACTGAGCCGACATTTTCGGTTAAGTAGTAGTCTGTTTGCATAAGCAAGTTCTCTTTTATGTCCGGAACTTTAAGCAACCAGGGATTGAGGAGTATTGTGCTGCGTTGCTTTTATTGTGATAGGTAAGCTTGATCCACACTAGGAAATAACCTGAAATGCCCCTCGGCAGACCACATGGATGTCTAAAATGTCCGATATCTGCTAGATGCGTAAGGAAATAGTCTATGCGGGACATGCTCTTGTGTGCGTTGGAATAGTAAGTATAGTGTGTCATGTCTGGTTGAAAAGAGCGCCACACATCTGTTAGGCCCATGGCCCGTGTGAATTCGTCCATCTGAGTATCAGGGGTTGTCGTGGTTGACTGTCTCTTTGATCGTCCATGGTCATATTAAAATCCCCTCCCAGAATTAGAGTGCCTATGCGGAGATCTATCAGAATTTTCCCCAAGTCACTAAGCGCCTCCTTGCCTAGCGCAGGGGGAAGATACACTGAGACCACATTAAGCGGCTTCCCTTCCCAGCTGGCCTCCAAAACTGCAAATCTCCCTTGGGGATCTGCCCATGTGCGGGTTGGAGTGAGTGCAAGGCTTCTCCGAACTAGGATACCGGTGCCCTTTGAACCTGAGGTAAACCCTGCATGGACCAGGAGTTTATATCCCCACAGAGTGAGGGCCTTATAATTATTACCCACCAAGCTGCCTGAGACCCCCTGAGACGCAGTGTCCTCAACCTCACCTGCCTTCGACCAGGCAAATTTGGCCAGTCTGTTTCCTGCACCAAAACCAAATCTGGGGCTTCTCTCTTAAGATACTGTAGCACAACTCCTCGCTTTATTTTGTCCCCCAGCCCATTTACATTCCACGTCAGAATGGATAATGATGTTTCTTCCGTACTCCCCATCACAGATTATGTGAAAAGTTTATGAGAAAACCTGTGGGTACATCGAGAGGGGCAACTGCTGCGCCCCACAACACCGTAGCCAAGTTTACAGACATGAAATGACCTTCGAGCATATACTGCCTTAAGAACCACATAATTGCATACCCTGCATTTGAAATGAGGACAGAGATAAATGAGTCTGATATTTGACACTTTGTGATTTGAGAACGAACAACAAAAACAAAAAAATAAAAAAATAAATCCACCCTTAATACTTTACTCACCTCCCAGACCTCCCCCCTCCCTGTCCCCCTGCCAGTGGATTTCAAACTACCCACTCCCCAACAAGTTAGAGTGCATGTCGCCTCACCCCTATTCGAGAGGTACTTGGTTTACAGCCTTACCCCCCCGCCGTATTTTAAGGATGGCTTCATGGTATACTGAAGAATGGGGATAGATCCCGGCCCCCTCTCGTGCCTTTGGTATTGAAGTGTCATATTTCAGTTTCTCCAACCCAGGCTTATTATTACCAAGTCACCAATGTCTGCTATGGTTCGGTGGAGAATACCCCACTCTGCTCTACTTGAGCCACTTTCCTACCTCAAAGTCACTATACATGGCAAATGAGTCCATACCAGCACCAAGAGCGCCTTCTTCTCAGCTGCGTGATGTTGAGTCTGTCTCTTTCCTGACAGGATCGCCTCATTGTCTGGTGCTGTTGTCTGGCCTGGTAGCACGGGGTCCTCCGTTTGTTCTTTATGCGAGTTCTCCAACCGGCGCCAGCCCTCCAGTCAATCCCACGCATCCTCAGGGGAGGAAAAGAACCACGTCTTGCCCTCTGATTCAATACAGAGTTTCTCCAGGAAAAGCATGGTGTACTTTATCTCCTTATCACGCAATGCCCGCTTGACCACAATAAAACTGCGGCATTGAGCTTGGACTTTTGTGGTGAAGTCTGGAATAAAGGTGACCAAACTGTCCTCCAATTTAAGCGGCGGGTTAGCACGTGCAGTCTGAAGTATGATGTCAAGATCTCTGAAGTTGAAGACTCATGCTATAATTGGCCTTGGAGGGGTTCCTGGTTTAGGCCTGCCACCGGGGACTAGATGAGGGCGTTCAATGGAGCAGTAGCTTGACAGTCTTTTTGGTTATAGCTGTTTCAGAATTAGTTCCTCAACGAAGAAGTCTACTGCAGGACCTTCCACCTGCTCCAGAACTCATTATTTCTGCATGCCCTACCTTCATAGTCATCAAGCAGCCCCTCCATTTTGGTCTGTTGATCTTGTAGTTGGCACACTTGTTGTTTTAGCAGGGCAGTGTCTTCATTCAGTACTGTTGTGACATCTTCTATTTCCTTTACTCTGGAGTCCATTTTCCTGAGGTCAGCTCTTATGCGGGAGACCTCAATATTCACAGTGTCGATACGAGTCTCTAGGGAGGTCCAAACTCCCGTAATGGCCACCATAATGTCTTGGAGCGTCAAGTCATGCTGCAGTGGCGGGTGTTGCTAGCTGTCTGAGACCCCCTGAGACGCAGTGTCCTCAACCTCACCTGCCTTCGACCAGGCAAATTTGGCCAGTTTGCTTTGCGCAGGTGTTATAGTTCCTTTCCTGCTTGCCATTTTCAAACTGTGGTGTTTGGTCTATGACTGAGCTTCCAGAGATCAGTCCCAGTACTCACCACTGCCTGCCCAGGGTAGGGTACTGTCCCCTGCCGCCTGTTGGGTTTCCTGGTCTACTGACCCCTCTACAAGTGGGGGGAGGGAAAGGGACGGAGCACAAAACAGAGCAGTTGTAATCCCCTTGCTAGTCGAGATACGTAGAGCACTTCTTTAACAGCTTACTGCGCTCCATTACCCCCTTATGCGTACATCACAGGGGTAGTGCTGGATGATTGGCAGAAGCAGGCTAGGGCCGCGCACCAGTTGCACTACTTGACCTCCAAAGACCCACCCAATTCATCCGGCCAGTATATTTCCTCTACCCTTCGCTGAGCACGCCAAGTCCCAAGGTCCCAGAGCTATGTTGGAGCGGGTACAGCCAAGCGGTACCACGTCTATGCACTTTCCGCCCATGCTAGGGTACTACTTGCGTAGATGTTTAAACCCGCATTAACAGCAGGTAAATGAGATTTGTGCCGGATTATATCAAGGCTACTATAGAATATTGCCGGCTGCTCCTTACTTATCCCCAGTCTTAACACTATTGGGCATATAATGTCAGGCCCCACCTGGGAGAGCCCCGCACTGCTTGCCGTTTCAGCCTGCTGCCTCCTCCATGTGAAGAAATGGCTCACCGCTGCCGTTGGCCACAAATGTCCCATCAGGGGTCCATTGAAAAGGAGGGCTGTATTTGCTTCACTCACAGCGGGTACGTTGCAGCCACTGCGGTTGATCCTGGCCGTCCAATACCGAGGCCCACAAGGCCCGTAAAGCTGGGGTCTCCGTTATGATTATGGCTGGTTTGCTGCTTCCGCGCCCGGTGGGTGGATCCTGCCTTCCCTGGGCACGCGCCAGAGTTGTCGGACGCTGCCTGCCAAGGTATGTTCCGGCCCGCTCACTGCCTAGAGGGTATGCCGCTGTCTGTGGCCGGCTCCGCTGAAGGTCTCACTGTAATAGGTGTTGCAGTCAGCGCTCTAGCGGTTCCCGCTAGAGCGCTCTTGTTACTGGTGACGTGCGTACGCCACGACGGTGGCGTACGCGTAGATCATAAATAAAGGGGGCGTGCCCATGTCGGGCATTCGCGCACCGACTCTGACTCCGAGTGTGTGGTCTCCATTATTGCGCGCAGCTACCGCCAGGCCCGCGCTGCGCACAAAGTCAACATTGGCGATGAGGCGGTCGGACCCGCCGCGTACACCATCAACAGCGCCCCCAGCTGAGCGCATCGCGGCAGACCCGCGATCGCGCACCTGATGCCCTCGAGCTTGTCCTGCTCCAGCGATCTTCACGCTACAGGCCTGACCTGCGAGGTGAGCACGTGTGCACCAACCACAGACCACGCGACTGAGCGGACGAAGATTCCCGCCCTCTGGCCCTGCACCGAGCCTGCTTCTGCCCTGGCTGTTGGCACGGCCCACGTGCCACCCACTGCCCGAAGCCCCGGCTGTGCTGCCTTTAGGCCAATTTCTGTGCACCCCACTACCCGGAGTCACCCCCCCGTTGCAGTGCCATGGCAGATGACAACGCTCCGCCTCCTGCCCACCCGTTCCACCCGCCCACAGGTGTCCTGCCTCCGTTTAGTGAGACGGCTGACCCGGCGACCGCCGCACCACGCTGGCACACGTGGATTGGGCGTTTGAACAACTATTTTATCGGCTCCCGGGAGACGGATGGCGCGGTGAAGAGGTCCCTCCTTCTTCACTACGCAGGGGAGGAGGTCTACCTGTTATTCAAGCACCTCCCGAACACTGGTGGCGCAGATGACTACGATGCAGCTGTGACGGCCCTTAACACACATTTCGACCCCCAGACGAACCCGGACTTCGAAATGTTCAAAATGCGCCAAGCCAAGCAAAAGGAGGGGGAGTCGGTGGACGCATTTCATGCACGGCTGAGGGTGCTGGCGGACACCCACCTGGTCGGCGACCGCGCAAAAGAGGAAATTAGAGCCCAGCTTATCTACGGCATCCGCAGTAAGAAGTTGCGGACCCTCATCCTCCGCCAACCGAACATTCCCATGGCCGACATCCTAGTGCTAGCCCGCTCCCACGACCTATCCGACGCACGGGCAGAAGAGATGGAACACCATCAAAACAGAGCGCGCGGACGCAGTGCGGACACACGAGAAGAAACGCAGACCAGCAGCCAGACAGTCAACCCCGACGCAGTGCGACTACTGCGGGTATGAAGAACACCAGGGGAAAACCTGCCCAGCAAAAGGGAAGACGTGCACGAACTGTGGTACGCTGAACCACTTCTCCTCCGTCTGCAGAAAGCGCGCCACAAGGAAGGATGCTGGAGGGAAGAGGCCCACAAGAGGCATGGTGAGGCAACTGTCCCACCTGTCCCTCTCCTCTAAAACCGACACAGGGCAGCGACACGCACAAGCCCTACAGGAAGATGACTCGGAGTCCGATGACGACGAAGAGACATACGTGGTCTCGTTCACCAGGGCACTAAAAAGCACGAGACGTCCCCAGCCTTGGTGCGACATCATGGTCGCTGGATCGAAGGTGAACGCCGTGATCGACACAGGGGCGTCTGTCACCGTCATGGGAGTGCAGCAGTACAACCGCCTTCGACCCAAGCCAGAGCTCAGAACCTCGAAGGCCCGGATCTATGCCTACGGCAGCGATGTCCCTTTGCCCCTCCTGGGGAAGATGACAGTGCCGGTGGGGACGGAGGATGCGGAGATCACCATTGAAGTGCACATCATCAACCAAGAGGTAGACACCCTCCTGAGTGGGCATGCCGCTGAGGACCTGGGGCTCCTGATGTTCCTCAGGAAAGTTCAGGACACGCAAACGGCCGACCTTCTGGATCAGTTCCCCGAACTGTTCACTGGCCTGGGGAAAATCAAACGTCCACCGGTCAAACTTCACATCGACCGCTCTGTCGCGCCCACGGCCCTGAAGCACAGGCGAATCCCGTTCTGTCTACGACCTCTGGTAGAGGAAGAACTCCGGAAACTCGAAGAACAAGGGGTCATAGAGACAGTCACCGGGCCCACTCCGTGGGTGTCCCCAATGGTAATCGCGGAAAAACCTCGCCAACCAGGCAAGATCCGGGTGTGCATCGACATGAGGCTCCCCAACAAAGCCATCAAGAGGGAGAGGCACATCACGCCCACCATGGATGACAACATCGCAGACCTGAATGGCGCGCGGTGGTTCTCCAAACTGGACCTCAACGCAGGTTATCACCAGTTAACACTAGCCAAGGAGAGTAGGTACATCACCACCTTCAGTACGCACCTAGGGCTGAGACGGTACCAGCGACTCAACTTCGGAATATCTTCGGCAGCGGAAATATTCCAGAACACTATCAGAGACATCCTACAAGGCCTGCCTGGGGTCATGAATGTGAGCGACGATATCCTGATTCCCTCTACGACCGTAGACGAACACTATCGGCGGGTCAGAGCCACACTGACACGCCTCAGAGAATACGGAGTCACTCTCCACAAAGACAAATGCCAGCTGTTTCAGCAGCGGATAGAGTTTTTCGGATACACATTCACAAACGACGGCATTCAAGTGGACCCTCGCAAGTCACAAGCCATCAAGGACGCTCCTGCACCCACATCTGCCGCAGAGGTGCGCAGTTTTCTGGGGATGGCCACATACTGTGGAAGGTTCATTCCGAACCTAGCAACGATTGCAGAGCCGCTCCGACAGCTCACGAAAAAGGACGCCCCATGGCAGTGGGGGCCCAAGAAGACTCGGCGTTCCAGTCCGTCAAAACGGCGCTCCTTGACCAGGCCACGTTGGTATACTTCGACCCGGAAAAGAAGACAGAGCTGATAGTCGACGCCAGCCCAGTGGGACTTGGTGCAGTCCTCACCCAAGAGCAAGAACCAGGCCGGTGGGCCACGCTGGCTTACGCAAGCAAGGCCCTCACAGCGACCGAACGGAGATATTCCCAGATTGAGCGAGAGGCACTGGCTATACGATGGGGCTGTCGACACTTCCACTGTATGTCTGTGGACATCCGTTCACGGTCGTGACGGACCATCAACCGCTGGTACCCCTGTTCAGAGGAACAGCTCCGCACCCCCCGCCACGGATAGAACGGTGGGCCATCGGGCTGCAACAGTACCACCTGGACATAACGTACCGGCCTGGAGCCAAGAACCCAGCCGATTTCTTGTCCAGGCACCCAGGCCCTCGCGAGCACATCCCGGAAGGGACAACAGAGGAAGACGACGCAGAAGCGCACCTCGATTTCATCGCGGCCCTAACATGCCCACAAGTGCTGACAATACAGGAGATAATGCAAGCGGCGGAACAAGACCCCATGATGGCCAGAACCAAGGAAGCCCTCCTGCAAGGATCATGGGCAAATTTCCTACAATCCGCCAACACGTGGACACCGGAAGAAAGAGCGGATTTGCAGCAGATCTGGCGAGTACGAAACGAGCTCAGTATTACCAGAGACGGAATAGTCCTACGAGGGGCCAGGATTGTCGTGCCAACAACCTTGCGACGCCAAGCCACCCTTCTGGCCCACAATGGACATCAAGGGACCGAGAAAATGAAAGCCAGGATGCGAGAGAAGGTGTGGTTCCCAGGGCTAGATGCCCTGGTGGGTGAGGTCGTAAAGAGCTGTCCAGCGTGCCAGATGACCAGCGGACCAGAACGTCCGGCCCCCATCACAACTGAAGAACCCGGAAGACACCCCTGGGATAAAATCAGCGTGGACTTTGGGACCCTCCCTGATGGCAGAGTCACGCTGGTAGTGATGGACAATTTCTCCAAGTATCCACTGGTGGAGGCGCTGCCATCCACCGCGTTCACATTTGTAGGGCCAGCGCTGGAGAAGATATTCCACATGTTCGGACGCCCGTCGGAACTAAAAAGTGACAACGGGCCGCCGTTCCAAGGCCACGAGTTTAAGGAGTTCCTCGCCATCCAAGGAATACGACACCGGCGGATCACCCCACAGTGGCCTCAGGCAAATGGCGAGGTCGAACGCTTTATGAGGACACTGAACAAAACCCTCCGCATTGCCAGCGCCGAACAGCTGGACCCCGAGCGAGAAATTCAGCGTTTCCTTGGAGAATATCGAAGTACACCCCACTGCTCCACCAAGCAAACTCCCTGGGCCCTCATGCTGAAGGGGACCCGCTGGGATGGTCTACCCACAGTCCCAGGATGGGTTCCTCCACCGTTTGATGCGGAACAAGCGCTACGACGACGAGCGCACCGAAACCAGCAGGTGAGCCGGGCGAGAGGGTGTCGGGAGCGCGCCCTCGAGCCGGGAGACAATGTCCTCATCAAGGACCGACGACCGGGGGGAAAATTCAAGTCACGGTATGAGCCGGGAAGTTGGACGGTAGAACGACGCCGGGGGACAATGGTCACAGTTCGCCGGGGAAATGAGTCAGCCACCCGAAACATCTCGTGGTTCAAACGTATTCCCACAGCCACAAGACACCGGCCAGAGTCGGAGGGAGAGGACGAGGGGGACGCCCGGGGCCCCGAGAGAGAGCAGTCACCGCCGCCCGACCAGCCTGAAGAGACGGCAACCCGGGACGGGCCCAGCTCCGAAGCTGAGGAAGCGGCACGTGACGACCCGGCGGTTACCAACACCCGAGCGACGGCCAGGTATGAACTGCGACGGAACCCCCCGCCAAGCAGCCGCCTCAAAGACTTTGCCTGTCAAGTAAGTGACTGATAAAAGGGACTTTTGGTCCAAGGTTCATTTAGCCAAAGTTGGATAGGGATGTTGCAGTCAGCGCTCTAGCGGTTCCCGCTAGAGCGCTCTTGTTACTGGTGACGTGCGTACGCCACGACGGTGGCGTACGCGTAGATCATAAATAAAGGGGGCGTGCCCATGTCGGGCATTCGCGCACCGACTCTGACTCCGAGTGTGTGGTCTCCAATATTGCGCGCAGCTACCGCCAGGCCCGCGCTGCGCACAAAGTCAACAATAGGGACCTCTACCCTGCCACACTGGCAAACAGTGGAGCGAGGGCGCGCCACCATTTTCTGACTCAGAGCTCCGGCCGCGTTGGAGATGCCCCGTTATATTTTGCCTTCTCCGACTGGAATTTGCCCACAGTTGTTGCCCTCGGACTCTGGGGCTGAAACGCCACTCCACCAGGGGGTTAACTACAAGAGTTTGACCGGATTAATGCAGGATAGACAGTGGGGGCCCTGGAGCCGCATTAGAGTGCGGCCATGTCTGTTCGCTGCCAGCCATGCCCCCCACAACTGCATTTTTAAAGGATCTGGGCACACATCCCTGGGATAAAGAAGAGTTAAGTAGGGACAATTTCTGGTCCAGGTGTTACTGGAAAAACAGTTTTAAGGACCCTAGGCTGGCAAGGGCCTTTAGGAGAGCCTGACTTATATATTAACAATAAAAAGCGCGCTTCCCTAATAGAATAGAAAGTAGCTAAGGTAGTGTGATTCATATACTCTAGTTAATGAACTTCTTGTCCTTGCCAACGGGAATGCTGTCCTTTATCACTTTAATCTTTTTAACAAAAAAATAATTTTACATGTCCAAAAATTCTGGGAAGTAGAGAAAGGAAGAGAGTCTATTGGGTAGATAACTCTGAAACAATTTTGCAGATTTCCTTTGATTTGTTCACGCATTCTAATATCTTATTAGTAAAGAAGGGTGACATTTCCTGCAATATCAACGCTTTATACTCCTTAAGATGCTTTCTAAATATTGGTCTCTTTTCTGGGGCATATTCTTTCCGCCATATCCCATCTGCTTGACGTAATTCCAACTTAGCTGATTTGAATTCTTCTGAGAACCATCTAGAGCAATCATGGTGTCTAACCACTTTGCACATGTGAATAGGTGCATAAATATTGCTGCCCTCGAGTAACCAGACATTCATGTCCTTTCCAATAAAGTGGTCATCTTGAGTCAAGCTCGGTGGGGAAGCAACAAGGTAGTCAAATAAGTATTCAATGTCTAGACGGGACAATTATGTGAGTGTGAGTGTTTTATCATAAAAAAAAAGTCTCCCAAAATGACCACCAGAGAAAAAAGAGCCCTAATGAAGCACAAATATAACCCAAATGTAGCCCAAGTTTAGTGCAAAACACTTCATTCCTTGTTTGAAGTTTTATATAGGATGGACTTAACCCAAAAGTGCTTAACCTGAGTATCAGTCACATTACACAAGGACGCAATCATTTTGGTTTTAGGCATTGGGAGATTAAGTGATTTGCCCAGAATCGCAGGATGTTTAACCAATGCTGAAACTGGAACCTCGAAAGTTGGCAGCTCTGACAGCAATGCCATTTGCTCTCCCCTAAGTGCAACAAACAATTAAGAGATTGACTGGATATGAAAACATTAATATAGCAAATAATTTAAAAGCTCTTTGAAGCTATTTTTGAAGTCAGAAAATGAGTCCCCATTTTATTTTTTACGACACAAAAGCCAATTTTTATGGGTAAAAGACCCCTCCTTTTTTATATTTTTCAAAAGGAAATGTTTTATGTATTACAGTTTTGATTACATCAAGATGAATTGAGTCATGCCACACTTTTGTAATAAATACAAAACTGGCCACAACTGGCCAAAGCCAAATTAAGTTTGGTACAAACCACAGGTGGCATACTAAGACTCCACAGAGAGTCCTCCACTAAGCCAGTTGCTTCTATCGTGGAAATATATAGATCCCAAGCACGTGGTGCTATTTTGTATGGAGCCGAACTGTGGGGCCACTCTTCGATAACTAACATCTATAGGTCAGAAAACGCATTCTTCAGATCACTGTTGGCTCTACCTTCTAGCACCCCTCTCAATCCCATCAGAATGGACTTGGGCATTAGATCTATTGAAGAAGTAGTCACCTTACGACCTCTATTATATTGGCGTAGATTCTGGGTAACCCCTGAGTTGTTGCACTTTAGACTAGAAACCCAAGAGCTGTTGGTCCTCGTGGGAACCCACAAACTGCCCTGGTTTGCCTTTATAAAGAATTCAAGTGTGAAATTGGGCATCCCAGGTCTTTGGTCTAATCCCGCCTTATTTTGTGCCGAGATGTCTCGTGCTGATTTGGTTCATTTACATCGCACGCACAGCATCTCGACCATTCCCAGTAATCCTGGGTTGGGCTCACTCACACTTGACTATTTTAATCTAAAAACTGTTTATAGAGTAGAGCCATTCCTTGACGAGATATTGCCGATCTCTGCGAGAAAACTGTATTTACAGTTTAGATACGGTACACTCCCACTAAGGGTTTTCTCATGTAAATGGTCGAATGATAAGTCCATGGAATGTCCGGCTTGTGGGGGTAAGGAAGAGTCTCTAGCCCATGTTTTTTTTTCTGTACTGGATACAAACTCATACGACATCGCTGGCTTATTCCACCTTGTAGAAATCTTGGGGTCAGAAATTATAAACAGGCACTCAGAATACTACAAACTAATACCTCCACGCCCATAGTCTTCTCGGTCTCACGTTTCATTAATGCCATGTGGCGTAGGAGAAAATCCTTTTTATAAACCCATGAGATCCATCTTTTTTTGCTGTTTACTCAGGAAGAATTATTCTTCTGTACCTTTTTTAACTTTTTATTTTTTATTTTTTAACTGTAAATAATCTGTATAACACATTATTTATATTCTGTTTTTATCATTCTCTTTTGCATTTGTACCCTATTTGTCTGAAATTTTGTATCTTTGAGGGTCTTTGACCGAAATAAAGATTATCTGATTGATTGTAACAAATACAAAATGTTATCAATCTTGTTGTACTTTGGAACACTGTAGGGAGGCAGAGGTCAGGGGTATGGACTCGGATAATGAAGGGTAGGGAGAAGGGGGCAGAGGTAGCAACTTAATCATGCTGGCAAAGCGGGAGGGGCAGTGGCAGCACAACAGACCATGGAGGGCAGGGGCCACAAATCAACCTTGCAGGGCAGACAAGAGAGGCTGTGGCAATACAACAGACTATTGAGGGCAGAGGGAGAGGCAGTGGCATAACAACCATGCATGCCAATGGCTTCGATTCAGGAGACTCCCAATGTTTTAGAGCCCAAAAGGCTTTATTTTATCTGTCTCCAGCCTAAAATCTCCCCTCTTTCAATGTAAGCCAATGGGAAAGATCAATCCCCCAGATTTTTTTCTTCAAAATATTGCTCTTAGCAAGCTGATGGAATGGGACAATAGAGGGGAGGAGAGGTGGGCAAGGCACCAAACTGACCTTACAGGGCTGGCTCCAGAGGCTGCAGTAGCACAATACACCACACAGACCAAGCTGGTAGACAGTACAGCACAACGGACCATGGGAAGCAATAGGGAGGGGACAGGGCCTTGCACATGTACAATAGATAGCAGAGCGGAAAGAGGCAAAGGCTGACAGAAAAAGGGAGAGTTACAGCACAAAGGACCATGACAAGTAGGAGAGAGAGGGCAGGGGCATGCCAACGGGCCTTGGAGGACAGGAGAGAGTGGATAGGGGCCCACACATGGCAAATGGAGGGCGAGGGTAGGGGAGGAGCAGCAAACTGACCATGCAGGGCGGGCGGAATGGGCACTTGAAGCACAACACACCATGGAGGGCAACAGGGACACTATAATGGCATATACAAAGACAATGGTGGGAAGGTAGGAGGAGGTCACAGACAGCACAAAGGACCATGCATAGCAAGCGGGAGGGTTAGTGGCAGCACAATGGCTATGGTGGGCAAGAGGGAGGTGGCGGGGTCATGCACAAAGGACCTTGGAAGCCACAAGGGAGAGGTAGGGGCTGGGCACAGACCAGAAAGGGCAGGGGAAGGGGGCAAGACCATGTAGGGGGGGCAGAAGAAGCATTTGCAGCACAACAGAGCACAGAAGGCAGAAGGCAGTGGCAGCAAAATGAGCCATTGAGGACAAGAGGGAGGGGATGTAGCATAGAGCCTGGGCAGTGGAAGGCAGGGTGGTGGGGGCAGTGACAGGTGGCAGCCATCTGGCAATGCTTGGCAGGCTCGAGGGGCAGTTTCAGCTCAAAATATCACTCAGAGTAGACAGGAGGGCTAGTGGCAAGTCCATGGAACATGGTAGGAAAAAAGGGAGGTAGCAGGGCATGCACATAGACATTGGAGGTAAGTAAGAAGGAGGATAGAAGCAGCAAGCTAAGCATTGAAGCTACGCAGAGGGTAATGATAGGGGCATAGCCTCAGGCAATGGAGAGTAGAAGGAGTAGGCAGGGAATAAAAGTAACTGGAGGGCAGTGGCAGCACAACGGACCACACAGGACGCATGGACTCGGAGTACAGGGGGCAATGAAGAGGTGGATAGGAGCATCAAGCTAACCGTGCATGACAGGCAGGAAGGGAAGTGGCAGAAGAATGGCTACACAGGGATGGATGACATGGAAGGCATATGGACTTTGAAAATGGAGGGCAAGGAGGAGTAGGGCAGGGGCAGCAAGCTCAGATGGAGGTAGCAAAACTGACAGTGCCTGCACAGATCCTATGTCCACCCCCTTGCGTACATTACAATGGAAATCTTACTTTACGTTAAAAAAACCTAGAAATTCACTGAATCAAAGTTAAAGTGATGTTAAAGTTAGTAATCGTAAGAATATCTACTGTTATATTAAATAACCTTAGAAATTCACAGAAAAAAGCCCAAAGATTAAAGGGATGTTATAGTTGGGAGAAAATGTCATGTGAAACTTACTATTTGAAACAAACAAAACCACTGATATTTAAACAGTTGTAGTTATTCCAAGTAACTATAACTCCTAGCCCAAAGTAATTTTAACTTGTGCCCTTCCGTGCACTGATTTTAGCCTTGCATATTAAATCCCTCACGACATATTCGTTGACTGTGTTTCTAACATCACTAATCACATATGAAAGGCTATCATTGGTGATAATATTGTACATGCCTGGGGCACGAGTTATAGTTACTTTTAGGGTATGTGTATACAGATATATAGATATATATATATATATATATATATACACATGTATATATATATGCATAAATATATATCTATATCTTTCTATATATATCTAGATATCTATCTATCGATCTATCTATATATATATATTCACTGAAAAAAACATAGGTGTCAGGCAAGTTATAGTTAGAAATTAGCATTTAAAAAACCATAGAAATTAACTGAAAACACCATAGGTTTCAGGAACATTATAGTTAGTTGGACATTTCACTCGTACAAAACCATAGAAATTCCGGCGTTATAGTTAGTTCAGCTAACTATAACTCGCGCCCCAGCAATGCACTGCTGATGACGTCACATATTACATCATTCATGACATGGTCAGTGACATCACTGATGGCATCACTGATGACATCTCAAATGACATCACTGATGACATCATCCAGTGACTGTGTGTTTCTGTAAAGTTTAATTTTGTTTTATATATATGCCAAGCTGTATTGAGTAATGAGTGGGTGTATAAGTGTCTGTATGGAGGATTTAGTAGGTACGTGACTGACTGTATAAGTGAGTGATTAAATGTGTCTTACTGAATGCATGGGTTAGTGACTAAACTGTGTGAAAGTCTGTATCAGTCTGTCTGTTGTTGTGTAAGCTGCTGCATGGGTTGGTGAGTAGCTACATGAGTGTCTATATGGGTTATTGATTGCTTGCCTGAGTGTGTGTCTGAGTGGGTGGGAGGTATGTGACTCTGTGCATAGATGTGTGAGTGGTTGATTCACTGGGTATATGGGTTCAAGAGTGCATGTGGAAACAGCTGTATGGGTGGGTGAATGTGTGTATGGGTGTGTTGGTGAGTGAATGGATGTCTCAGTGGTACATGTGCAAGTAACTACATATGTAAAAGGCAGTATATGTGAGTATTGGTGTATATAAATAACTATATGTGAGAGTCAGTAATTGTGAGAGTTGCTGCATGAATGAGTGTGTATTTGTATCAGTGATTCTATGAGAGAGTAATTATGTGTTAATATCTGTATGAATAAGTGAGGTTGTGTCTGTATAACTGTAAAGGGGAGTAAATGGAAGTATGATTGATTCTTTGCATGACTGACTAAGTGTGTGAGTAACTCTGGGTATGTGGCACTGTGTGAGTGTCTGTATAGGTGTATGAGTGCATATGATAGTGTTGTATTGATGAGTGACTGTATGGGTGAATGAGTGGATGTGTGTGTAGACCTAGGAATCAGTCAGTATTTAGTAACTGGTATTGATGTGTCTATTTTTTCGAAAATGGTAGTCTGTATTTTAGAGTGGGTGTATCAAAGGTTAATATTCAGGTGTGAGGAGGTGCATCAGATTTTCACGTGGATGATGTCATCAGTGATGTCATCAGTGATGTCATTTGAGATGTCATCAGTGATGTCATCAGTGATGTCATTGACCATATCATGAATGATGTAATATGTGACGTCTTCAGCAGTGCATTGCGGGGCCGCGAGTTATAGTTAGCTGAACTAACTATAACGCCAGAATTTCTATGGTTTTGTACAAGTGAAATGTCCAACTAACTATAACGTTCCTGAAACCTATGGTTTTTTCAGTTAATTTCTCTGTTTTTTTAAATGCTAATTTCTAACTATAAAGTGCCTGAAACCTATGGTTTTTCCAGAGAATTTCAAAGGTTTTTTAAATGAAAATTTATAAGTCTAATGTACCTCAATCCTATTTTTTTAAATTTTATATATATATATATATATATATATATATATATATATATATATATATATATATATATATATATATCCATTACTCCGTCGTCAAGCATTTGCAGAAAAGACGAAGATAGACCCAGGTTTGTGTGCTTCTTTACAGATTTATTTCACAAGCCCATACACCATCGCCATTACGCGTTTCAACCTCGCGGAGGCCTTGATCACATGGTATGCTGAGACAGAGTTTTTTTCAGTATTTAAAGTGCAAGTGCGCAAAAACGTGTGCAATGAACACTCCTACCTCATTGCGTAGACATAGAGAAAAGATAACCCCCATGATTGAAGGGTGTTCCGATAATTGTGCAAAACTGAGCAGCGTCATACAGTACTGTGATAAAGTATCAGAGTGCAAAATAGCGCCAACATAGTAAATATACACACATAAATATATAAATAAATATATAAATATATAAATACATGTGCATGGATAGAAACATAGCATTGATAAAATATCATAGTAAATGCTAAAAACAATCTACCACTGTTAAAATGTTGTACACATAAAAACACTTAGCACCTTGAATGGTAAACATAAGAAAAGTTTTTTTCATATGTCAAGGACACCTATACTGGACATAAATGCCCCTGGTGGATGCCAACAATAAAGGAACCCAAAAAAATGTTGTCTCCGTCTCACAGCCAATATGCTGAGTGCAAAAAACACTTTGTCTAGTGATCTGCCCAAGTGGGCCTTAATCATATGAGGTAGGAAAATTAAAGTGCAAATGTGTGCTGTGCAAAGTAAGCCAATTTACATCCTATCACAGCCGTGATTGAGGATATGTAAACTAATACAATGGGGAAATAAGAAAAATAATTTCTGTTACCCGCAACTAATGCACAGAATTAAAAAACTGCAGTTATGCTAAAAAAACCCTAAATGAAGATGATGAATCATCATCAAGAGGCAGCAGCGAATTACAGTAATAAAACAGAACAGAACAGTGTATATATACTTTCAAAGACAGGTAAAAAAATCTTCACTAGCATTTAAGCCCTGTGGTGTCTTACTGTCAAGTCTAAGTATATACCTAGTTTCCATCTGACGCAGCAATCTTTCTCGATCACCCCCTCTTCTTAGTGGCGGCACCGAATCAATGACGTAATATTTGAGGTGTGCTAAATTGTTGTCATGGCATTCCTTGAAGTGCCTAGCCACTGGGTATGCCGCATCACAATTGTTGATGGCTCTTATGTGCTGGAGCACCCGCTTGTGGACCTGGAGCTTAGTGCTCCCAACATAGCGCAAGCCACACGGGCACTCCAGCACATATACCGCATACTCAGTCTTGCAGGTAAGGGCCTTGTTGATTTTTCCAGGACTAAGTTGGAATGGCACCTGGTAAGTTTGTGTATTGACACCAAATTTGCATGCCTTGCAGCTAGCACATTTCATGAATCCTTTGCTTTTCCCAAGCCATGTGTTGATAGACCTGATCTCCGGACTGCTCCTGACCAGAGAATTGCTCATAGAGCGTGCTTTTCTAAAGGCAACATCAGGAGACTTGTTGATGCATTTACCAAGGACAGGATCATTGCAAACTAAGGGCCAGTTTTTATTGACAATTCTACGTATAGATTTATGTTGTAGATTATATGTCAATATGAGACGAGTTGTCTGAACCAAATCAGAATTCAAGTTAGATTTACGTCTCAATGTGTCCACTCTCTGTATTTTATTGGCTTCAATCATAGCTTGATCCAAGACTGCCTCAGAGTATCCCCTGTCTAAGAACCTCCATTTGCATTCTTGCTGGGCTAATGTACATTCCCTGTCTGTACTGCAGATCCTACGAATTCTCAGCATTTCCCCAAAGGGGATGCTGTTGATTAGATGTAGCGGGTGATGACTGTGTGCATGCAGGACTGTGTTGCCAGAGGTGGGTTTTCTATGCAGTCGTGTTTCCAGTCTATTGTTGGAAACAAAGACCTCTACATCTAAATAGAATACACTGCTGTTACTAATTACCGCCGTGAATTTCAGATTTAAGTTATTCATGTTGAGATTGCCAATGAACTCTTGTGCAGATACTTCTGTGCCTTTCCAAATTAAAAACAAGTCATCTATATACCTGTACCAACAAACAATATGCTGCCTTACAGTGTCGCAGTGGGTGCCCATGAGGGCCTGCTCCTCCCAAAGCCCCATATGCAAGCAGGCATAGCTTGGAGAGAAGCAAGCCCCCATGGCGACGCCCCTAATCTGCTGATACACTTGATTGTGAAACATGAAAAAGTTATTCTCTAAACAATCAGAAATCATGCTCAAAATCATTTTGTTGTGTGAAATGCTGTTGAGGGGACGTGTATTTAAAAAATGTTCAACAGCCTTTAGTCCATCCTTATGATAAATACTCGTGTACAATGATGCCACGTCTAATGAAATTAGTAGATATCCAGGGTCCGATTTCACATGTTCAATTTTGCCAAGAAAATCCCCCGTGTCCTGCACATACGAAGGTCATTTTTTGACATGTTCTTGTAAAAAGTAATCAACAAATTTTGAAGTGTTTTCCATGACACTCCCTTGGGCAGAGATTATTGGTCTCCCTGGGGGTTTGGCAGCATGCTTGTGGATTTTCGGTATAAAGTAAATAGTTGGAATGATAGGAAATTCGATTTTTAGAAACTTAAACTCATTGAGAGACAATAAACCGGAAGATTTCCAAGCAATCAGTTTGGTATAAAACGTGCTCCATGTGATTTTGACGGCTTGCATGTCACTACGTTTATAACATTCTCTGTCATTAAGCTGTGAGAGTGCCTCCTCCATGTATAGAGACCTTTGCCATAGCACAACGTTGCCCCCTTTGTCCGATTGTCTAATAATGATTTTGTCATCCCCTTGCAATTTTTTCATCAATTGGAAGTATAAGTTATCCTGCTTCGTATACTTCTTGGGGGCATGGGAGACAGAGCATTGTAATTTCTTTAGTTCCGATGTGATGTTGTCGTGAAAAATATCCACATTGTCTCGAATCATTATGGGGCAGAATGTAGATTTTAATTTGAAGTTCGACTGGGCGCCCCCACCAAACTGCATCATTTCAGGACTGCATTCATCCTCATCCCCATTGCTTTCCCCTTGCAATTCATGCATGACTGGGAGGAGGGTTGCATCACCTGCTGTTAATGACGAGCCACTGTCCTGCACTTGAGGGATGGTCACTTTGGATTTATTCTGGGTGCCCCGGACAAGATGATACTTTTTCAGCTTCAGTTTACGAACAAATTTGTAGACGTCTATCCTTGTCTGCGCATAGTCAAAATTACTTTGAGGACTATAAGATAATCCGAGTGCAAGTATATCCACATCGCTCTCGCTGAGTGTACAGTCTGTTAAATTGATTATAGACTGTGCATTGGAACGTCCTCTCACTTGCGCTTCCATTTTTTGTTGTTCGGTTTTTTGTTGTTTCTTGCGTGAGTGCTGGTGTTTACGTCGCTCCCGTCTTTTGATATATATATATATACTTTTATATATATTTTAAAAAATTGTGAATCATTTTTAGTTAGGAAAACTATATTCATTCTTTTTTATTTTTAATATTATACAGAAGTCACACACCCTTCGCGCACCCTACACGATGGCTGTGCGCATTCCGGTAGCCATTTTGAAAAGTCGGGCTGGTGTTGCGATTTCGGCATAATTTGTAAAGTATGAAATATCATTAAATTAATTATAAATAAAAGTTTTCCTTTAAGTGTTTGTTTAAATTTATTAATAAAAGTATTTTGAAAGTATTATTTTCAATATAATTTCGACTAAAAATGATTCTATTATTATTGGATTCGGAGGTTAGGAGGGATGGCCATTTTGCTCGATCTGTTTTGCAAGATTTTTTTGTCTAGTCAGGTGGACACCCTCCTCCGGGTGAGGTACGGCTTGAGGATTCTATTCAAAAGGTGAGGAATCAACAGGCAGAAGTATCCATCAGAAGAGCAAGTTACTTACCTTTGGTAACGCTTTTTCTGGTGGATACAGTATCTGCCTGTGGATTCCTCACTGTCCCACCCACCTCCCCGTTGTCCATCTGTTTCTACCAAAAAGATGCTTTTACTGTTTGGCATGAATGTTTTTAATATGTCTGAATCATGCTTATGTTTTAATAGTGAGAAATGCTTGATCTGTTGCTATTTCTTTATGCCTTTATTGGTTATGCATTTGTATATGTATATATATATATATATATGTTTAGTTTACTATGTATACAGGTAAAAATGTGTCGGTCCACCTGTTTACCTCGGTGGCACAGAAAAATGGGTGGAACTGACGTCAGCAAGCTGACGAGGTCCTCTTATGGCTCCTATGACGTCATACGGTGTTGTGAGCGGAGCCGTGCTATTATGACATCGTCGTCGACGTGGGTGAGCTAGGAAAGAATTTCCACGGAATGCTGGTGCAGGGGATATTCACGTAAGTGTTCAGGCTAATCCATTGGGAGCAACTGTTTATGTTGCCACTACAGAAACAGAAACCAGTGATCCGAGGGCAGAGGCCCTGCAGATGGCACATGAGGTGGGGAGCCCAATCGTGTTCACCGGCGGGGCAGCGAAGTGACAAGCCCCACTACCCACAGAAAAGGTATCAAGGGCACTGAATAACACAGGATCTTCTCTTTGTATCCGGCAGGAACAACAAGATTAAAATGCCCTAGTTCCAAATGTAGAATTAGTGCAACCACGGTCTTCAAGAGGACCTGCGATGGATGCCGCTTCTGCCTTCCGTACACTGACACTGAAGGCGGCACATGGGTCACGCGGCACTGTCATACTGCGGTGGGACGCACACTCGTTGACCTCTCATGGCACTGCTCCACACTTTCCATTAGCTGTGTTTTCTGATGACATGTCGCGCCGGCCCCGTCCAACGGCAGACCCCCTTTAGATCTAAACAGACTCCTCCACTCTCTCACCAGAAGTGAAACCAGGCCGCGTGGACACTTTCACAATACAACAGCCGGGAATGCACTTTTCGGTAAAAAAACACATTCCTTCCTCCTCATTTATCAAATAAACGACTCACTGAAGAACAGGGCCCAGCTTTGATTGGTAAACAGCCGTTACAACAACCTATTTACTTCGCGATACCATTACAACGCATGCATTACCACATCAATACTACGCATTTTTTTAGAACACATGGTCATTTACCACGCATGCCTTTACAACGAATTTTGTTGTAAAGGTATGTATGGTAAATGACCATGAGTTCTAAAAAAATGTAGACGATCCACGTTGTTGTAAGGAAACAGAGGTCGTTCCGTTTCCTCACAATGACGTGCACCATCCCTCAGAGATGACATGAAGCAGGAACCACGAGGAGAGAGGAACCACAAGGAGTGAGAGGTAAGGGGGATTGGGCATGGGGTGGTGGTTACATATCTAGGGTTTAGGGTAGTGCAGTGGTGTTTGGGTAGTGTAGGGGGTCGTGCTGAGGGTAGTGTTTTAGGGTTTAGGGTAGTGCAGTGGTGTTTGTGTAGTGTAGGGGGTCGTGCTGGGGTAGTGTTTTAGGGTTTAGGGTAGTGCAGTGGTGTTTGTGTAGTGTAGGGGGTCGTGCTGATGGTAGTGTTTAGGGTTTAGGGTCGTGCAGTGATGTTTGTATAGTGTAGGGGGTATTGCTTGGGGTAGATTTAGGGTTTAGGGTAGTGCACTGGTGTTTGTGTAGTGTAGGGGGTTGTGCTGGGGGTAGTGTTTAAGGGTTTACGGCAGTGCAGTGGTGTTTGTGTAGTGTAGGGGGTCATGCTGGGGGTAGTGTATTAGGGACTAGGGTAGTGCAGTGGTGTTTGTGTAGTGTAGGGGATCGTGCTGGGGGTAGTGTTTTAAGGTTTAGGGTAGAGCAGTGGTGTTTGGGTAGTGTAGGGGGTTGTGCTGAGGGTAGATTTAGGGTTTAGGGTAGTGCAGTGGTGTTTGGGTAGTGTAGGGGGTTGTGCTGAGGGTAGTGTTTTAGGGTAGTGCAGTGGTGTTTGTGTAGTGTAGGGGGTCGTGCTAATGGTAGTGTTTTAGGGTTTAGGGTAGTGCAGTGATGTTTGGGTAGTGTAGGGGGTTGTGCTGGGGTAGGGAGTCGTGCTGGGGGAGTGTCTTAGGGTATAGGGTAGTGCAGTGGTGTTTGGGTAGTGCAGGGGGTTGTGCTGGGGGTAGATTTAGGGTTTAGTGCAGTGCAGTGGTGTTTGGGTAGTATAGGGGGTTGTGTTGGGGGTAGTGTTTTAGCGTTTAGGTTAGTGGAGTGGTGTTTGGGTAGTGTAGGGGGTCGTGCTGGGGTAGTGTTCTAGGGTTTAGGGTAGTGCAGTGGTGTTTGGGTAGTGCAGGGGGTTGTGCTGGGGTAGATTTAGGGTTTAGTGCAGTGCAGTGGTGTTTGGGTAGTATAGGGGGCCGTGCTGGGGGTAGTGTTTTAGCGTTTAGGTTAGTGGAGTGGTGTTTGGGTAGTGTAGGGGTCATGCTGGGGGTAGTGGTTTAGGGTTTAGGGTAGTGCAGTCGTGTTTGGGTATTGTAGGGGGTACTGCTGGGGGTAGTGTTTTAGGGTTTAGGGTAGTGCAACGGTGTTTGGGTAGTGTAGGGGTACTGCTGGGGGTAGCGTTTTAGGGTTTAGGGTAGTGCAGTGGTGTTTGGGTAGTATAGGGAGTACTGCTGGGGGAAGTGTTTTAGGGTTTAGGGTAGTGCAGTGGTGTTTGGGTAGTGTAGGGGGTCATGTTGGGGGTAGTGTTCTAGGGTTTAGGGTAGTGCAGTGGTGTTTGGTTAGAGTAGGGGGTCGTGAGGGGGGTAGTGTTTTAGGGTTTAGGGTAGTGCAGTGGTGTTTGGGTAGTGTAGGGGGTCATGCTGGGGGTAGTGTTTTATGGTTTAGGGTAGTGCAGTGGTGTTTGGGTAGTGTAGGGGGTCGTGCTGGGGGTAGTGTTCTAGGGTTTAGGGTAGTGCAGTGGTGTTTGTGTAGTGTAGGGGGTTGTGTTTTAGGGTTTAAGGTAGTGCAGTGGTGTTTGTGTAGTGTAGGGGGTCATGCTGGGGGTAGTGTTTTAGGGTTTAGGGTAGTGCAGCAGTGTTTGAGTAGTGTAGGGGGTCGTGTTTTAAGGTTTAAGGTAGTGCAGTGGTCTTTGGGTAGAGTAGGGGGTCATGCGGGGGGTAGTGTTTTAGGGTTTAGGGTAGTGCAGTGGTGTTTAGGTAGTGTAGGGGTTTATGCGGGGGGTAGTGTTTTATGGTTTAGGGTAGTGCAGTGGTGTTTGGGTAGTGTAGGGGGTCGTGCTGGGGGTAGTGTTTTAGGGTTTAGGGTAGTGTAGTGGTGTTTGGGTAGTGTAGGGGGTCATGCTGGGGGTAGTGTTTTAGGGCTTAGGGTAGTGCAGTGATATTTGCGTAGTGTAGGGAGTAGTGCTGGGTGTAGTGTTTTAGGGTTTAGGGCAGTGCAGTGGTGTTTGTGTAGTGTAGGGGGTCGTGCTGGGGGTAGTGTTTTAGGGTTTAGGGTAGTGCAGTGGTGTTTGGGTAGTATAGGGGATCGTGCTGGGGTAGTGTTTTATGGTTTAGGGTAGTGCAGTGGTGTTGGTCAAGTGTAGGGTATCGTGCTAGGGGTAGTGTTTTAGGGTTTAGGGTAGTGTAGTGGTGTTTGGGTAGTGTAGGGGGTCGTGCTGAGGGTAGATTTAGGGCTTAGGGTAGTGCAGTGGTGTTTGGGTAGTATATGCGGTCGTGCTGGGGGTAGATTTAGGGTTTAGGGTAGTGCAGTGGTGTTTGGGAAGTGTAGGGAGTCGTGCTGGGGGTAGTGTTTTAGGGTAGTGAAGTGGTGTTTGGGTAGTGTAGGGGATCATGCTGGAGGTAGTGGTTTAGGGTTTAGGGTAGTGCAGTGATGTTTGGGTAGTGTAGGGTGTACTGCTGGGGGTAGTGTTTTAGGGTTTAGGGTAGTGCAATGGTGTTTCGGTAGTGTAGGGGGTACTGCTGGTGGTAGTGTTTTAGGGTTTAGGGTAGTGCAGTGTTGTTTGGGTAGTGTAGGGGGTCATGCTGGGGTAGTGTTTTAGGGTTTATGATAGTGTAGTGTTGTTTGGGTAGTGTAGGGGGTCATGGTGGGGGTAGTGTTTTAGGGTTTAGGGTAGTGAAGTGGTGTTTGTGTAGTGTAGGGGGTAGTGTTTTAGAGTTTAGGGTAGTGCAGTGGTGTTTGTTTAGTTGAGGGGTTGTGCTAGGGGTAGTGTTTTAGGGTTTAGGGTAGTGCAGCGGTGTTTTTGTAGTGTAGGGGTAGTGTTTTAGGGTAGTGCAGTGGTGTTTGGGTAGTGTAAGGGGTCCTGCTGGGGATAGTGTTTTAGGATTTAGGGTAGTGCAGTGGTATTTGGGTAGTGTAGGGGTTTGTGCTGGTGTAGTGTTTTAGGGTTTAGGGTAGTGCAGTGGTGTTTGGGCAGTGTAGGGAGTCGTGCTGGGGGTGGTGTTTTAGGGTTTAGGGCAGTGCAGTGGTGTTCGGGCAGTGTAGGGGGTCATGCAGGGGGGTGGTGTTTCAGGGTTTAGGGCAGTGCAGTGGTTTTCAGGCAGTGTAGGGGCCGTGCAGGAGGGGTGGTGTTTCAGGGTTTAGGGCAGTGCAATGGTGTTCTGGCAGTGTAGGGGGTCGTGCAGTGGGGTGGTGTTTCAGGGTTTAAGGCAGTGCAGTGGTGTTCTGGCAGTGTAGGGGTCATGCAGGGTGGTGGTATTTCAGGGTTTAGGGCAGTGCAGTGGTTTTCAGGCAGTGTAGGGGCCGTGCAGGGGGGTGGTCTTTCAGGGTTTAGGGCAGTGCAATGGTGTTCTGGCAGTGTAGGGGGTCGTGCAGGGTGGTGGTATTTCAGGGTTTAGGGCAGAGCAGTGGTGTTGGGGCAGTGTAGGGTTTCGTGCAGGAGTGGTGTTTCAGGGTTTAGGGCAGTGCAGTGGTGTTCGGGCAGTGTAGGGGGTCATGGTGGGGGTGGTGTTTCAGGCTTTAGGGCAGTGCAGTGGTGTTCGGGCAGTGTAGGGGGTCATGCAGGGGGTGGTGTTTCAGGGTTTAGGGCAGTGCAGTGGTGTTCGGGCAGTGTAGGGGTCCATTCAGGGGGTGGTGTTTCAGGGTTTAGGGCAGTGCAGTGGTGTTCAGGCAGTGTAGGGGGTCGTGTTTCAGGGTTTAGGGCAGTGCAGTGGTGTTCGGGCAGTGTAGGGGGTCGTTCTGGGGGTGGTGTTTCAGGGTTTAGGGCAGTGCAGTGGTGTTCGGGCAGTGTAGGGGGTCGTTCTGGGGGTGGTGTTTCAGGGTTTATGGCAGTGCAGTGGTGTTTGGGTAGTGTAGGGGGTCATGCTGGGGTAGTGTTTTAGGGTTTAGGGTAGTGCAGTGGTGTTTGTGCAGTGTAGGGGGTAGTGCTGGGGATAGTGTTTTAGGGTTTAGGGTAGTGCAGTGGTGTTTGTGTAGTGAAGGGGGTCATGCTGTTGGTAGTGTGTTAGGGTTTAGGGTAGTGCAGTGATGTTTGTGTAGTGTAGGGGGTAGTGCTTGGGGTAGATTTAGGGTTTAGGGTAGTGCAGTGGTTGTGTAGTGTAGGGGGTCGTTCTTGGGGTAGTGTTTTAGGGTTTAGGGTAGTGCAGTGGTGTTGGTCTAGTGTAGGGGTCATGCTAGGGATAGTGTTTTTGGGATAGTGTTTTTGGGTGTTTGGGTAGTGTAGGGGGTCGTGCTGGGGGTAGATTTAGGGTTTAGGGTAGTGCAGTGTGTTTGGGTAGCGTAGGGGGTCGTGCTGGGGGTAGATTTAGGGTTTAGGGTAGTGCAGTGGTGTTTGGGTAGTGTAGGGAGTCGTGCTGGGTGAGTGTTTTAGGGTTTAGGGTAGTGCAGTGTTTGTGCAGTGTAGGGGGTAGTGCTGGGGATAGTGTTTTAGGGTTTAGGGTAGTGCAGTGGTGTTTGTGTAGTGAAGGGGGTCGTGCTGTTGGTAGTGTGTTAGGGTTTAGGGTAGTGCAGTGATGTTTGTGTAGTGTAGGGGGTAGTGCTTGGGGTAGATTTAGGGTTTAGGGTAGTGCAGTGGTTGTGTAGTGTAGGGGGTCGTTCTTGGGGTAGTTGTTAGGGTTTAGGGTAGTGCAGTGGTGTTGGTCTAGTGTAGGGGTCATGCTAGGGATAGTGTTTTTGCGTTTAGGGTAGTGCAGTCATGTTTGGGTAGTGTAGGGGGTCGTGCTGAGGGTAGATTTAGAGCTTAGGGTAGTGTAGTGGTGTTTGGGTAGTGTAGGGGGTCGTGCTGGGGGTAGATTTAGGGTTTAGGGTAGTGCAGTGGTGTTTGGGTAGCGTAGGGGGTCGTGCTGGGGGTAGATTTAGGGTTTAGGGTAGTGCAGTGGTGTTTGGGTAGTGTAGGGAGTCGTGCTGGGTGAGTGTTTTAGGGTTTAGGGTAGTGCAGTGTTGTTTGGGTAGTGTAGGGGGTCGTGCTGGAGGTAGTGGTTTAGGGTTTAGGGTAGTGCAGTGGTTTTTGGGTAGTGCAGGGGGTACTGCTGGGGGTAGTGTTTTAGGGTTTAGGGTAGTGCAATGGTGTTTGGGTAGTGATGGGGGTACTGCTGGGGGTAGTGTTTTAGGGTTTAGGGTAGTGCAGTGTTTGGGTAGTGTAGGGGGTCATGGTGGGGGTAGTGTTTTTTGGGTTTAGGGTAGGGCAGTGGTGTTTGTGTAGTGTAATGGGTAGTGCTTTAGAGTTTAGGGTAGTACAGCGGTGTGTGTGTAGTGAAGGGGGTCTTGCTGGGGGTAGTGTTTTAGGGTTTAGGGTAGTGCAGCAGTGTTTTTATAGTGTAGGGGTAATGTTTTAGGGTTTAGGGTAGTGAAGTGGTGTTTGGGTAGTGTAAGGGGTTGTGCTGGGAGTAGTGTTTTAGGGTTTAGGGTAGTGAAGTGGTCTTCAGGCAGTGTAGGGGGTCGTGCTGGGGGTGGCGTTTTAGGGTTTAGGGCAGTGCAGTGGAGTTTGGGCAGTGTAGGGGGTCGTGCGGGGGTGGTGTTTCAGGGTTTAGGGAAGTGCAGTGGTGTTCGGGCACTGTAGGGGGTCGTGCAGGGGGGGTGTTTCAGGGGTTAGGGCAGTGCAGTGGTGTTCGGGCAGTGTAGGGGGTCATGCAGGGAGGTGGTGTTTCAGGGTTTAGGGCAGTGCAGTGGAGTTTGGGCAGTGTAGGGGGTCGTGCGGGGGTGGTGTTTCAGGGTTTAGGGAAGTGCAGTGGTGTTCGGGCAGTGTAGGGGGTTGTGCAGGGGGGGTGTTTCAGGGGTTAGGGCAGTGCAGTGGTGTTCGGGCAGTGTAGGGGGTCATGCAGGGAGGTGGTGTTTCAGGGTTTAGGGCAGTGCAGTGGTGGTAGGGCAGTGTAGGGGTCCGTGCAGGGGGTGGTGTTTCAGGGTTTAGGGCAGAGCAGTGGTGTTCGGGCAGTCTAGGGGTTCATGTTGGGGGTGGTGTTTCAGGGTTTAGGGCAGTGCAGTGGTGTTTGTGTAGTGGGCAGCGCATGCGCTGCGTCGCTAGGCGAGACCTAATAAGCATTGCACCAAGATGGCTGCCAACACTTCCTGGATAGAAGTGTTGACAGCCAGTTAGAGCCAAGCTTGTGCTTGTGTAGTTAGGTCCCGCCCAGATATATAAAGATTTTTTTCCTTTAATATCTCGAAAACTACTGAACGGATTTAGACCATTTAAAAAAAATGGCTCTTTCTGAACCAAGGGCTACCATTTTGCCAAATTTGGTATAATTCTGTTCAGCAGTTTGGGCTGTAGTCGTGTCTAAAGTTTCCTATGGGAAATAACATGGAGAAAACACATTTTGACCCCCTTTTTTCTCAGCCCCCACTTGGCAAATCACCCTGAACCTTTCAGGATAGGAGCTGACCAGAGCGGGCTACAAGTTTTGATAATTTTGCGAAGATTCGTCAACCGGCGCCAAAGTTATTGGGAAAAGAAAAAACACTTTTCCTATGGAAACTAGGTCCTAACTATAACTATCTATTGGCGACCGCCAGTAGATAATATATACGTATATATATATTTAAAAAAATTGTGAATAATTTTTAGTCAGGAAAACTATATTCATTCTTTTAAAAAAAAAAATATTATACAGAAGTAGCGCACCCTTCGCGCATCCTACATAATGGCTGCGTGCATTCCAGTAGCCATTTTGAAAAGTCGCGCTGGGGTCGCAACTTCGGCGTAGTTTGTAATGTATGAAATATCTTTAAATTAATTATAAATAAAAGTTTTCCTTCAAGTGTTGGTCTAAATTTATTAATAAAAGTATTTCTAAAATATTATTTTCAATATAATTTCGACTAAAAATTATTCTATTATTATTAGATTCGGAGGTTAGGAGGGATGGCCATTTTGCTCGATCCGTTTTGCAAGATTTTTTGGTCTAGTCAGGTGGACACCTTCCTACGGGTGAGGTACGGCTTGAGGATTCTATTCAAAAGGTGAGGAATCAACAGGCAGAAGTATCCATCAGAAGAGCAAGTTACTCACCTTCGTTAACGCTTTTTCTGGTGGATACAGTATCTGCCTGTGGATTCCTCACTGTCCCACCCGCCTCCCCATTGTCCACCTGTTTCTACCAAAAAGATGCTTTTACTGTTTGGCATGAATGTTTTGAATATGTCTTAATCATGCTTATGTTTTAATAGTGAGAAATGCTTGATCTGTTGCTATTTCTTAATGCCTTTATTGGTTATGCATTTGTATAGATATATATATTTAGTATACATGTGACAATGTGTCGGTCCACCTGTTTACCTCGTGGCACGGAAAAAATGGGTGGAACTGACGTCAGCACGCCGACGAGGTCCTCTTATGGCTCCTATGATGTCATACGGTGTCGCAAGCGGAGCCGTGCTAATATGACATCGTCGTCGACATGGGAGAGCTAGGAAAGAATTTCTGCGGAGTGCTGGCGCAGGGGATATTCACCTAAGTGTTCAGGCTAGTCCTTTGGGAGCAACTGTTTATGTTGCCACTCCAGAAACCAAAACCAGCGATCCGAGGGCAGAGGCCCTGCAGATGGCACTTGAGGTGGGGAGCCCAATCGTGTGCACCGGCGGGGCAGCGAAGTGACAAGCCCCACTACCCACAGAAAAGGTATCAAGAGCACTGAATAACACAGGATCTTCTCTTTGTATCCGGCAGGAACAACAAGATTAAAATGCCCTATTTCCAAAATGTTGGATTAGTGCTACCACGGTCCTCAAGAGGACCACCGATGGATGCCGGTTCTGCCTTCCGTACACTGGAGGTGGCACATGGGTCACGCGATACGGTCATACTGCGGTGGGATGCACACTCATTGACCTCATGGCACTGCTCCACACTTCGGGGACAACACTTTCCATTAGCTGTGTTTTCTGATGACGTGTCACGCCTGCCCCGTCCAACAGCACAACCCCTTTAGATCCAAACAGACTCTTCCACTCTCTCACCGGAAGTGAAACCAGGCCACGCGGACACTTTCACAATACAACAGCTGGGAATGCACTTTTCGGTAAAAAAACACATTCCTTCCTCCTAATTTATCATATAAACGACTCACTGAAGAACAGGGGCCAGCTTCAATCGGTGAACAGCCGTTACAACAACTTTTTTTTCTCGTGATACCATTACAACGCATGCATTACCACGCATGTGTTGTACATCGCAAAGTCATTACTACGCATTTTTTTAGAATGCATGGTCATTTACCACGCATGCCTTTACAACAAATTTTGTTGTAATGGTATGTATGGTAAATGACCATGAGTTCTAAAAAAAATGTAGATGATCCACGTCATTGTAAGGAAACAGAGGCTGTTCCATTTCCTCACAACGATGTGCACCGCCCCTCAGAGATGACATGAAGCAGGAACCACGAGGAGAGAGGAACCACGAGGAGTGAGAGGTAAGGGGGATTGGACATGGGGTGGTGGTTACTTATCTAGGGTTTAGGGTAGTGCAGTGGTGTTTGGGTAGTGTAGGGGGTCGTGCTGAGGGTAGTGTTTTAGGGTAGTGCAGTGGTGTTTGGGTAGTGTAGTGGATACTGCTGGGGGTAGTGTTTTAGGGTTTAGGGTAGTGCAGTGGTGTTTGTGTAGTATTGGGGGTAGTTCTGGGGGTAGTGTTTTAGGGTTTAGGGTAGTGCAGGGGTGTTTGGGTAGAGTAGGGGTAGAGCTGGGGGTAGTGTTTTAGGGTTTAGGGTAGTGCAGTGTGTAGGTAGTTGGAATCTGACTGCATGGTTGCCCCCACTTTTTTCCTGGTGTTTTGCTATTCAGGTCCCCAGCCTATCTGCTTTCTCTTATAAATTGATTGCATGTACTTTAGGTACATTTCAGATTATATCTGGAGTGCCCTTATAAGTCTCTAGTATATGGTATACTATATTCCCAGGGCATAGGTACCCCAGAGGCCTACCAGGGGCTGAAGCATGTATTATGCTACCCCTGGAAAGCCACCCAAAATGAAACCACAGGTCTGCTACTGCAGCCTGGGTAAGGTGGGGCATGCACCCCTTACTGTGATATAGGTTACCTATATCACTATATATATATACACACATATAAACCTTTAAGTCACTCCTATGGCAGGCCTTATCAATCCTGAAGGCAGAGTGCTTGGTTCTTATGTAAGAGGGTGCCCCTGCATGAGCAGAGCCCCTGTGCAGCGTTCGGAGACCCTTCTCTGATGCTGTTTGTAGTGCAGCCTGACCATATACTCTTAAGTCCATTATAACCAAACGGTAAATGCTAACTTTGGACTGGCTGCACAGAAACATGTTGTGTTTGGTGTCAAGCACCTTGGAATCATGCCCCCACGCCAGTAACTGGTGTGGGAGAATGATCCCACCCTTCTAGAGGGAGAGACATGACAGCACTGGTATACCTGGTAGAAACTTAATAGAGCCCTGGCATCACAAAATGGATGCTACAGCCACAGACACGGGTCTGGCCTCCTGCTGCTAACCCAAACTCCGGCAGGGGAGGCCTGGACAATAGGTTTCCTGTCACAGGGAGATGTAACCACCTCCCAGACAGGCTTATGTGTATTGGGGCTGGGTGGGAGCACTCTCCGAGTGCTTTGAAGTCCTGCACTGGGGGCACATTTGGTGGCCCTGTGCATAGTCCAGCTCAAACCAGTTCAGGGGCTTCCAGCCCCTGCTCTGGCGTAAAACTGGACAAAAGAAATGGGTGTAGCCACCCCTCTTTCCAAACCCTCCCATAGGTGGGTCCCCAGAGTATGTCCAACCCCCTACCTTAGTATAAGTATGGGACCCCTGTCCTTAGGACTTTAGATTACCCTGGACGAAACTCTGAAGCTGAATCCTGGACCTTTGACGCTCTGCTCAAGATCAGAGGACTGAAGAAATCTCCCTTGGGGTCAAGGAGTGACTCCCCTGCTTGGCAGGCACCAACAAAGCAATTTGCTGGTCTGCATTATCGAAGCTCCCACCGGACTCCGAAGTATTTGCACACCAGGAAGAGGATTTCCAGACATCTCAGAGGCCGACCCGAGTCCCCAGCAAAGCTGAGAGCCGCAACCCTGAGACCTGCAACCCTTGTGAGTAGCGTGGAACTGGAACTCCTGGTCACTGTGCACTTTTACAAGTGCATTGACTTCTCGACGTCACTTGAAGTCATGCTTCAGCTAACTTGTAGCCACTACCTCGAGCACTGAATCCACTGAAGATTGTTGGCCTGGTCATTCCGAGTGACCCGTGGGCCGCCATTTTGTGTTTCATCTTGAGGTCCCTTCACGATACCTGGTCCATTGACTGGTGGATCCCTGAGGGTGTAACTTTGTATTTCCTTGGGATTTTCTTGTTGCTCCAGACGTGCCCCGACTCCCTACCAAGTGGTGAGTCCCACAGACCTTGCAGGTCTGCACCGAAGCATCTTTCTCGTTTCTGCGTGGGTTGCTGTTGCCAAGGCTTGTTGTGTCCAATCCGGGCACCGATGCTGCAGCACTCGAAAACCTTTGTTGGACAGCTCGAATCCAGCTCCTGGTTGTCCTCGACACCTCCTGGTCCTCGTGGCTGAAAAGTCAAGCTTCAACTCTTTCACTTGAAATCACCTGACGTCGGTGGGCATATGCTCATCGCCTTCCTGGTCATTGGCAAGTGACCCAGACTCTGTCCCCTCTGCTTTCAGGTTCTTCTCATCTTCAATCCAGGATTGGATCTCTTCGGACACTTTGCATTTTCACGGCAGCAGCACTTCTTCGCCAGCTCCCTTTGAAATCGACGACACGACCCGACACCAAAAGACACCTATGGACCTGGCTTCCCTGGGTGATGTAACAAGAGTATGCTGGTGCTCCCGTGGGTGCTAGCCCTAGAACTTCCTAAGTCCAAAAGGGCTTGGTCCTGACTCATTTCTAAGTGTCCCTAATCTTTAAAAATCTAACCACGACTTTCCCCATAGAAGCTAACTGGAGCTTGCGGCTGTGTTCACACACTGTGTCACTACCTTGGGTGGTTCCTTGGGGTCCCAGCGATTCTACAGGCTCTAGGCCTTGTGTCTAGTTAAGTCGTGGTTCTTATACCACTATTTTAGTATATGGTTTGGCTTGCCCCTGGGGCCTGACGTGTATTTTTGCCATTTTACTGTGATTATTAAAGTGTAACTTATGTGTTTTGACCTCTAGTCTCATAAAGAGACTAGGAGGGTGTGTTTAGTAATAAATACATATATACCTGGTGTGGATAGCTTTCAATTAGTGACTAAAGAGATTATAGACTGGTAAAACAAACTGCTTTACATTCCTTCAAGACTTAGCCTGAAGGCTGCTCTCCATAGCTACCACTAAGATAGCTTTCAATAAAGGTTGTCTTTAACCTATAACCAATAAGGGGTTGTTTGGACTGATACAAGGTGCCCACTATAACTAGTGGGCAGCATATATCAGGCCAACTTCTCACACAGTGGTGTTTGGGTAGTGTATGGGGTCGTGCTGGGGGTAGTGTTTTAGGGTTTAGGGTAGTGCAGTGGTGTTTGTGTAGTGTAGGGGGTAGTGCTGGGGGTAGTGTTTTAGGGTTTAGGGTAGTGCAGTGGATTTTTTGTAGTGTAAGGGGTAGTGTCGTAGGGTTTAGGGTAGTGCAGTGGTGTTTGTGTAGTGTAGGAGATGGTGCTGGGGGTAGTGTTATACGGTTTAGGGTAGTGCAGTGGTGTTTATATAGTGTAGGGGGTAGTGTTTTAGGGTAGTGCAGTGGTGTTTGGGTAGTGTAGGGGGTAGTGCTGGGGGTAGTGTTTTAGGGTTTAGGGCAGTGCAGTGGTGTTTTTGTAGTGTAGGGAGTAGTGTCATAGGGTTTAGGATAGTGCAGTGGTGTTTGTGTAGTGTAGGAGGTGGTGCTGGGAGTAGTGTTTTAGGGTTTAGGGTAGTGCAGTGGTGCTTGTGTAGTGTAGGGGGTCGTGTTTTAGAGTTTAGGGTAGTGCAGTGGTGTTTGGGTAGTGTAGGGGGTCGTGCTGGGGGTAGTGTTTTAGGGTTTAGGATAGTGCAGTGGTGTTTGGGTAGTGTAGGGGGTCGTGCTGTGGTAGTGTTTTAGGGTTTAGGGTAGTGCAGTGATGTTTGGGCAGTGTAGGGGGTCCTGCTGGGGGTGGTGTTTTGGGGTTTAGGGCAGTGCAGTGGTGTTCGGGCAGTGTAGGGGGTCATGCTGGGGGTGGTGTTTCAGGGTTTAGGGTAGTGCACTGGTGTTTGTGTAGTGTAGGGGGCCATTCTGGGGGCAGATTTAGGGTTTAGGGCAGAGCAGTGGTGTTTGTGTAGTGTAGGGGGTCGTGCTGGTGGTAAAGTTTGAGGGCTTAAGGCAGAGCAGTGGTGTTTGTGTCGTGAAGGGGGTCATGCTGGGGGTAGTGTTTTAGGGTTTAGAGTAGTGCAGTGCTGTTTGTGTAGTCTAGGGGGTCGTGCTGGGGTAGATTCAGGGTTTAGGGTAGTGCAGTGGTGTTTGGGTAGTGTAGGGTGTCATGCTGGGGGTAGTGTTTTAGGGTTTAGGGTAGTGCAGTGGTGCTTGTGTAGTGTAGGCGGTCGTGCTGGGGGTAGTGTTTTACGGTTTAGGGTAGTGCAGTGGTGTTTGAGTAGTGTAGGGGTTCTTGCTGGGGATAGGGTTTTAGGGTTTAGGGTAGTGCAGTGGTGTTTGGGTAGTGGGGGGTCATGCTGGGGTAGATTTAGGGTTTAGGGTAGTGCAGTGGTGTTTGTGTTGTGAGGGGGTCATTCTGGGGGTAGTGTTTTAGGGTTTAGGGTAGTGCAGTGGTGTTTGTATAGTGTAGAGGGTCACGCTGGGGGCAGTGTTTTAGTGTTTAGGGTAGTGCAGTTGTGTTGTGTAGTGTAGGGGGTCATGCTGGGGGTAGTTGTTTAAGGTTTAGGGTAGTGCAGTGGTGTTTGTGTAGTGTAGGGAGTCGTGTTTTAGGGTTTAGGGTAGTGCAGTGGTCTTAGTGTAGTGTAGGGGTTCGTGCTGGGGTAGTGTTTTAGGGTTCAGGGTAATGCAGTGGTGTTTGTGTAGTATGGGAGGTCATAATGGGGGCAGATTTATGGTTTAGTGTAGTGCAGTGGTGTTTGTGTAGTGTAGGGAGTTGTGCTGGGGGCAGTGTTTTAGGGTTTAGTATAGTGCAGTGGTGTTTGTATAGTGTAAGGGGTAACGCTGGGGGCGGTGTTTTAGTGTTTAGGGTAGTGCAGTTGTGTTGTGTAGTGTATTGGGTCATGCTGGGGGTAGTTGTTTAGGGTTTAGGGTAGTGCAGTGGTGTTTGTGTAGTATGGTAGGTCATAATGGGGGCAGATTTAGGGTTTAGTGTAGTGCAGTGGTCTTAGTGTAGTGTAGGGAGTCGTGCTGGGGGCAGTGTTTTAGGGTTTAGTGTAGCGCAGCGGTGTTTGTGTAGTGTAGGGGGTTGTGCTGGGGGTAGTGTTTTAGGGTTTAGGGTAGTGCAGAGGTGTTTGTGTAGTGTAGGGGGTAGTGTTTTAGGGTTTAGGGTAGTGTAGTGGTGTTTGTGTAGCTTAGGGGGTCATGCTGGGGGTAGTGTTTTAGGGTTTAGGAGTAGAACAGTGATATTTGGGTAGTGTAGGGAGTCATGCTGGTGGTAGTGTTTTATGGTTTAGCGTAGTGCAGTGGTGTTTGGGTAGTGTAGGGGTTGATGCTGGGGTAGATTTAGGGTATGGGGTAGTGCAGTGGTGTTTGTGTTGTGAGGGGGTCATGCTGGGGGTAGTGTTTTAGGGTTTAAGGTAGTGCAGTGGTGTTTGTATAGTGTAGGGGTCATGCTGGGGGCAGTGTTTTAGTGTTTAGTGTAGTGCAGTGGTGTTTGTGTAGTGTAGGGAGTAGTGATTTAGGGTTTACGGTAGTGCAGTGGTCTTAGTGTAGTGTAGGGGGTCATGTTTTAGGGTTTAGTGTAGTGCAGTGGTGTTTGGGTAGTGTAGGGGTTCGTGCTGGGGTAGTGTTTTAGGGTTCAGGGTAATGCAGTGGTGGGTGTGTAGTATGGGAGGTCATAATGGGGGCAGATTTATGGTTTAGTGTAGTGCATTGGTGTTTGTGTAGTGTAGGGAGTCGTGCTGGGGTAGTGTTTTAGGGTCGTGCAGTGGTGTTTGGGTAGCTTTGGGGGTAGTGCTGGGGTAGTGTTTTAGGGTTTAGGGTAGTGCTGTGGGGTTTGTGTAGTGTAGGGGGTCGTGCTGGGGGTAGTGTTTTAGGTTTTAGGGTAGTGCAGTGGTGTTTGTGTAGTTTAGGGGGTCGTGTTTTAGGGTTTAGGATAGTACAGAGGTGTTTGTGTAGTGTAGGGGTAGTGTTTTAGGGTTTAGGGTAGTGTAGTGGTGTTTGTGTAGCTTAGGGGGTCATGCTGGGGGTAGTGTTTTAGGGTTTAGGGTAGTGCAGTGATATTTGGGCAGTGTAGGGAGTCATGCTGGTGGTAGTGTTTTATGGTTTAGCGTAGTGCAGTGGTGTTTGGGTAGTGTAGGGGTTCATGCTGGGGGTAGTGTTTTAGAGTTTAGGGCAGTGCAGTGGTGTTTGGGTAGTGGGGGGGTCATGCTGGGGTAGATTTAGGGTTTAGGGTAGTGCAGTGGTGTTTGTGTTGTGAGGGGGTCATGCTGGGGGTAGTGTATTAGGTTTTAGGGTAGTGCAGTGGTGTTTGTATAGTGTAGAGGTCATGCTGGGGGCAGTGTTTTAGTGTTTAGGGTAGTGCAGTTGTGTTGTGTAGTGTAGGGGGTCATGCTGGGCGTAGTGGTTTAGGGTTTAGGGTAGTGCAGTGGTGTTTGTGTAGTGTAGGGAGTAGTGTTTTAGGGTTTAGGGTAGTGCAGTGGTCTTAGTGTAGTGTAGGGGGTCATGTTTTAGGGTTTAGTGTAGTGCAGTGGTGTTTGGGTAGTGTAGGGGTTCGTGCTGGGGTAGTGGTTTTGGGTTCAGGGTAATGCAGTGGTGTTTATGTAGTATGGGAGGTCATAATGGGGGCTGATTTATGGTTTAGTGTAGTGCATTGGTGTTTGTGTAGTGTAGGGAGTCGTGCTGGGGTAGTGTTTTAAGGTTTAGGGTCGTGCTGTGGTGTTTGGGGAGCGTTGGGGGTAGTGCTGGGGTAGTGTTTTAGGGTAGTGCAGTGGGGTTTGTGTAGTGTAGGGGGTCATGCTGGGGGTAGTGTTTTAGGGTTTAGGGTAGTGCAGTGGTGTTTGTGTAGTTTAGGGCGTCGTGTTTTAGGGTTTAGGGTAGTGCAGTGGTGTTTGTGTAGGTTAGGGGTTCGTGCTTGGGGTAGTGTTTTAGTGTTTAGGGTAGTGCAGTGGTGTTTGTGTAGTATAGGGGGTCATGCTGGGGGTAGATTTAGGGTTTAGGGTATTACAGTGGTGTTTGTGTAGTGTGGGGGGTCGTGCTGGGGGTTGTGGTTTAGGGTTTAAGGCAGTACAGCGGTGTTTGTGTAGTGAAGGGGTCGTGCTGGGTGTAGTGTTTTAGGGTTTAGGGTAGTGCAGTGGTGTTTGTGTAGTATAGGGGGTTGTGCTGGGGTAGATTTAGGGTTTAGTGTAGAGCAGTGATGTTTGGGTAGTGTAGGGAGTCATGCTAGAGGTAGCGTGTTAGTGTTTATGGTAGTGCTGTGATGTTTGGGCAGTATAGGGGGTCGTGCTGGGGGTAGGGTTTAAGGGTTTAGGGTAGTGCAGTGGTGTTTGGGTAGTGTAGGGGTTTGTGCTGGGGTAGATTTAAGGTTTAGGGTAGTAGTGGTCGGGTAGGGAAGGGGGTATTGCTGGGGGTAGTGTTTTAGGTGTTTACGGTAGTGTAGTGGTGTTTGTGTAGTGTAATGGGTCATTCTGGGGGAAGTGTCTTAGGGTTTAGGGAAGCTCAGTGGTGTTCGGGTAGTGTAAGGGGTCGACATGGGGGTAGTGTTTTAGGGTTTAGGGTAGCGCAGTGGTCTTTGTGTAGTATAGGGGGTCATGCTGGGGGAGTGTTTTAGCATTTAGGGTAGTGCAGTGGTGTTTGTGTAGTGTAGGGGGTAGTGCTTTAGGGTTTAGGGTAGTGCAGTGATGTTTGTGTAGTGTAGGGGGTCGTGTTTTAGGGTTTAGAGTAGTGCAGTGGTGTTTATGTAGTGTACGGGGTCGTGCTGGGGGTATTGTTTTTGGGTTTAGGGTAGTGCAGTTGTGTTTGGGTAGGCAAGGGGGTCGTACTGGGGGTAGTTTTAGGGTTTAGGGTAGTACAGTGGTGTTTGTGTAGTGTAGGGGGTCATGCTTGGGGCAGTATTTTAGGGTTTAGGGTAGTGCAGTGGTGTTTGTGTAGTGTAGGGGGTCATGCTGGGGGTAGATTTAGGGTTTAGGGTAGTGCAGTGATGTTTGTGTAGTGTAGGGGGTCATGCTTGGGGTATTGTTTTAGGATTTAAGGCAGTGCAGTGGTGTTTGTGTAGTGAAGGGGGTCGTACTGGGGGTAGTGTTTTAGGGTTTAGTATAGTGCAGTGGTGTTTGTGTAGTGTAGGGGGTAGTGCTGGGGTTAGATTTAGGGTTTAGGGTAGTGCAGTGGTGTTTGGGTAGTGTAGGGAGTTGTGCTGGTGGTAGTGTTTTAGGGTTTAGCGTAGTGCAGTGGTGTTTGGGTAGTGTAGGGGTTCATGCTGGGGGTAGTGGTTTAGGGTTTAGGGTAGTGCAGTGGTGTTTGTGTAGTGTAGGGAGTAGTGTTTTAGGGTTTAGGGTAGTGCAGTGGTCTTAGTGTAGTGTAGGGGGTCATGTTTTAGGGTTTAGGGTCGTGCAGTGGTGTTTGGGTAGCGTTGGGGGTAGTGCTGGGGTAGTGTTTTAGGGTTTAGGGTAATGCAGTGGTGTTTGTGTAGTATGGGAGGTCATAATGGTGGCAGATTTATGGTTTAGTGTAGTGCATTGGTGTATGTGTAGTGTAGGGAGTCGTGCCGGGGGTAGTGTTTTAGGGTTTAGGGTCGTGCAGTGGTGTTTGGGTAGCGTTGGGGGTAGTGCTGGGGTAGTGTTTTAGGGTTTAGGGTAGTGCAGTGGGGTTTGTGTAGTGTAGGGGGTCATGCTGGGGGTAGTGTTTTAGGGTTTAGGGTAGTGCAGTGGTGTTTGTGTAGTGTAGGGGTTCGGGCTTGGGGTAGTGTTTTAGTGTTTAGGGTAGTGCAGTGGTGTTTGTGTAGTGTAGGGGGTCATGCGGGGGATAGATTCAGGGTTTAGGGTATTACAGTGGTGTTTGTGTAGTGTAGGGGGTCGTGCTGGGGATTGTGGTTTAGGGTTTAAGGCAGTACAGCGGTGTTTGTGTAGTGAAGGGGTCGTGCTGGGTGTAGTGTTTTAGGGTTTAGGGTAGTGCAGTAGTGTTTGTGTAGTATAGGGGGTTGTGCTGGGGTAGATTTAGGCTTTAGTGTAGAGCAGTGATGTTTGGGTAGTGTAGGGAGTCGTGCTAGAGGTAGTGTTTTAGGGTTTAGGGTAGTGCAGTGATGTTTGGGCAGTATAGGGGGTGGAGTTTAAGGGTTTAGGGTAGTGCAGTGGTGTTTGGGTAGTGTAGGGGTTTGTGCTGGGGGTAGATTTATGGTTTAGGGTAGTAGTGTTCGGGTAGTGAAGGGGGCATTGCTGGGGGTAGTGTTTTAGGTGTTTACGGTAGTGCAGTGGTGTTTGTGTAGTGTAATGGGTCATTCTAGGGGAAGTGTCTTAGGGTTTAGGGAAGCTCAGTGTTGTTCGGGTAGTGTAAGGGGTCGACATGGGGGTAGTGTTTTAGGGTTTAGGGTAGTGCAGTGGTCTTTGTTTAGTATAGGGGGTCATGCTGGGGGAGTGTTTTAGCATTTAGGGTAGTGCAGTGGTGTTTGTGTAGTGTAGGGGTAGTATTTTAGGGTTTAGGGTAGTGCAGTGATGTTTGTGTAGTGTAGGGGTCGTGTTTTAGGGTTTAGAGTAGTGCAGTGGTGTTTATGTAGTGTACGGGGCCATGCTGGGGGTATTTTTTTGGGGTTTAGGGTAGTGCAGTTGTGTTTGGGTAGACAAGGGGGTCGTGCTGGGGGTAGTTTTAGTGTTTAGGGTAGTACAGTGGTGTTTGTGTAGTGTAGGGGGTCGTGCTTGGGGCAGTATTTTAGAGCTTAGGGTAGTGCAGTGGTGTTTGTGTAGTGTAGGGGGTCATGCTGGGGGTAGATTTAGGGTTTAGGGTAGTGCAGTGGTGTTTGGGTAGTGTAGGGAGTTGTACTGGTGGTAGTGTTTTAGGGTTTAGCATAGTGCAGTGGTGTTTGGGTAGTGTAGGGGTTCATGCTGGGGGTAGTGTTTTAGGTTTTAGGGTAGTGCAGTGGTAATTGGGTAGTGGGGGGATCATGCTGGGGTAGATTTAGGGTAGTGCAGTGGTGTTTGTGTTGTAAGGGGGTCATGCTGGGGGCAGTGTTTTAGTGTTTAGGGTAGTGCAGTTGTGTTGTGTAGTGTAAGGGGTCATGCTGGGGGTAGTGGTTTAGGGTTAGGGTAGTGCAGTGGTGTTTGTGTAGTGTAGGGAGTAGTGTTTTAGGGTTTAGGGTAGTGCAGTGGTCTTAGTGTAGTGCAGGGGGTCATGTTTTAGGGTTTAGTGTAGTGCAGTGGTGTTTGGGTAGTGTAGGGGTTCGTGCTGGGGTAGTGTTTTTGGGTTCAGGGTAATGCAGTGGTGATTGTGTAGTATGGGAGGTCATAATGGTGGCAGATTTATGGTTTAGTGTATTGCATTGGTGTTTGTGTAGTGTAGGGAGTCGTGCTGGGGTAGTGTTTTAGGGTCGTGCAGTGGTGTTTGGGTAGCTTTGGGGGTAGTGCTGGGGTAGTGTTTTAGGGTTTAGGGTAGTGCTGTGGGGTTTGTGTAGTGTAGGGAGTCGTGCTGGGGGTAGTGTTTTAGGTTTTAGGGTAGTGCAGTGGTGTTTGTGTAGTTTAGGGGGTCGTGTTTTAGGGTTTAGGATAGTACAGAGGTGTTTGTGTAGTGTAGGGGTAGTGTTTTAGGGTTTAGGGTAGTGTAGTGGTGTTTTTGTAGCTTAGGGGGTCATGCTGGGGGTAGTGTTTTAGGGTTTAGGGTAGTGCAGTGATATTTGGGCAGTGTAGGGAGTCATGCTGGTGGTAGTGTTTTATGGTTTAGCGTAGTGCAGTGGTGTTTGGGTAGTGTAGGGGTTCATGCTGGGGGTAGTGTTTTAGAGTTTAGGGCAGTGCAGTGGTGTTTGGGTAGTGGGGGGGTCATGCTGGGGTAGATTTAGGGTTTAGGGTAGTGCAGTGGTGTTTGTGTTGTGAGGGGGTCATGCTGGGGGTAGTGTATTAGGTTTTAGGGTAGTGCAGTGGTGTTTGTATAGTGTAGAGGTCATGCTGGGGGCAATGTTTTAGTGTTTAGGGTAGTGCAGTTGTGTTGTGTAGTGTAGGGGGTCATGCTGGGGGTAGTGGTTTAGGGTTTAGGGTAGTGCAGTGGTGTTTGTGTAGTGTAGGGAGTAGTGTTTTAGGGTTTAGGGTAGTGCAGTGGTCTTAGTGTAGTGTAGGGGGTCATGTTTTAGGGTTTAGTGTAGTGCAGTGGTGTTTGGGTAGTGTAGGGGTTCGTGCTGGGGTAGTGGTTTTGGGTTCAGGGTAATGCAGTGGTGTTTATGTAGTATGGGAGGTCATAATGGGGGCTGATTTATGGTTTAGTGTAGTGCATTGGTGTTTGTGTAGTGTAGGGAGTCGTGCTGGGGTAGTGTTTTAAGGTTTAGGGTCGTGCTGTGGTGTTTGGGGAGCGTTGGGGGTAGTGCTGGGGTAGTGTTTTAGGGTAGTGCAGTGGGGTTTGTGTAGTGTAGGGGGTCATGCTGGGGGTAGTGTTTTAGGGTTTAGGGTAGTGCAGTGGTGTTTGTGTAGTTTAGGGGGTCGTGTTTTAGCGTTTAGGGTAGTGCAGTGGTGTTTGTGTAGGTTAGGGGTTCGTGCTTGGGGTAGTGTTTTAGTGTTTAGGGTAGTGCAGTGGTGTTTGTGTAGTATAGGGGGTCATGCTGGGGGTAGATTTAGGGTTTAGGGTATTACAGTGGTGTTTGTGTAGTGTGGGGGGTCGTGCTGGGGGTTGTGGTTTAGGGTTTAAGGCAGTACAGCGGTGTTTGTGTAGTGAAGGGGTCGTGCTGGGTGTAGTGTTTTAGGGTTTAGGGTAGTGCAGTGGTGTTTGTGTAGTATAGGGGGTTGTGCTGGGGTAGATTTAGGTTTTAGTGTAGAGCAGTGATGTTTGGGTAGTGTAGGGAGTCATGCTAGAGGTAGCGTGTTAGTGTTTATGGTAGTGCTGTGATGTTTGGGCAGTATAGGGGGTCGTGCTGGGGGTAGGGTTTAAGGGTTTAGGGTAGTGCAGTGGTGTTTGGGTAGTGTAGGGGTTTGTGCTGGGGTAGATTTAAGGTTTAGGGTAGTAGTGGTCGGGTAGGGAAGGGGGTATTGCTGGGGGTAGTGTTTTAGGTGTTTACGGTAGTGTAGTGGTGTTTGTGTAGTGTAATGGGTCATTCTGGGGGAAGTGTCTTAGGGTTTAGGGAAGCTCAGTGGTGTTCGGGTAGTGTAAGGGGTCGAATGGGGGTAGTGTTTTAGGGTTTAGGGTAGCGCAGTGGTCTTTGTGTAGTATAGGGGGTCATGCTGGGGGAGTGTTTTAGCATTTAGGGTAGTGCAGTGGTGTTTGTGTAGTGTAGGGGGTAGTGCTTTAGGGTTTAGGGTAGTGCAGTGATGTTTGTGTAGTGTAGGGGGTCGTGTTTTAGGGTTTAGAGTAGTGCAGTGGTGTTTATGTAGTGTACGGGGTCGTGCTGGGGGTATTGTTTTTGGGTTTAGGGTAGTGCAGTTGTGTTTGGGTAGGCAAGGGGGTCGTACTGGGGGTAGTTTTAGGGTTTAGGGTAGTACAGTGGTGTTTGTGTAGTGTAGGGGGTCATGCTTGGGGCAGTATTTTAGGGTTTAGGGTAGTGCAGTGGTGTTTGTGTAGTGTAGGGGGTCATGCTGGGGGTAGATTTAGGGTTTAGGGTAGTGCAGTGATGTTTGTGTAGTGTAGGGGGTCATGCTTGGGGTATTGTTTTAGGATTTAAGGCAGTGCAGTGGTGTTTGTGTAGTGAAGGGGGTCGTACTGGGGGTAGTGTTTTAGGGTTTAGTATAGTGCAGTGGTGTTTGTGTAGTGTAGGGGGTAGTGCTGGGGTTAGATTTAGGGTTTAGGGTAGTGCAGTGGTGTTTGGGTAGTGTAGGGAGTTGTGCTGGTGGTAGTGTTTTAGGGTTTAGCGTAGTGCAGTGGTGTTTGGGTAGTGTAGGGGTTCATGCTGGGGGTAGTGGTTTAGGGTTTAGGGTAGTGCAGTGGTGTTTGTGTAGTGTAGGGAGTAGTGTTTTAGGGTTTAGGGTAGTGCAGTGGTCTTAGTGTAGTGTAGGGAGTCATGTTTTAGGGTTTAGGGTTGTGCAGTGGTGTTTGGGTAGCGTTGGGGGTAGTGCTGGGGTAGTGTTTTAGGGTTTAGGGTAATGCAGTGGTGTTTGTGTAGTATGGGAGGTCATAATGGTGGCAGATTTATGGTTTAGTGTAGTGCATTGGTGTATGTGTAGTGTAGGGAGTCGTGCTGGGGGTAGTGTTTTAGGGTTTAGGGTCGTGCAGTGGTGTTTGGGTAGCGTTGGGGGTAGTGCTGGGGTAGTGTTTTAGGGTTTAGGGTAGTGCAGTGGGGTTTGTGTAGTGTAGGGGGTCATGCTGGGGGTAGTGTTTTAGGGTTTAGGGTAGTGCAGTGGTGTTTGTGTAGTGTAGGGGTTCGGGCTTGGGGTAGTGTTTTAGTGTTTAGGGTAGTGCAGTGGTGTTTGTGTAGTGTAGGGGGTCATGCGGGGGATAGATTCAGGGTTTAGGGTATTACAGTGGTGTTTGTGTAGTGTAGGGGGTCGTGCTGGGGATTGTGGTTTAGGGTTTAAGGCAGTACAGCGGTGTTTGTGTAGTGAAGGGGTCGTGCTGGGTGTAGTGTTTTAGGGTTTAGGGTAGTGCAGTAGTGTTTGTGTAGTATAGGGGGTTGTGCTGGGGTAGATTTAGGCTTTAGTGTAGAGCAGTGATGTTTGGGTAGTGTAGGGAGTCGTGCTAGAGGTAGTGTTTTAGGGTTTAGGGTAGTGCAGTGATGTTTGGGCAGTATAGGGGGTGGAGTTTAAGGGTTTAGGGTAGTGCAGTGGTGTTTGGGTAGTGTAGGGGTTTGTGCTGGGGGTAGATTTATGGTTTAGGGTAGTAGTGTTTGGGTAGTGAAGGGGGCATTGCTGGGGGTAGTGTTTTAGGTGTTTACAGTAGTGCAGTGGTGTTTGTGTAGTGTAATGGGTCATTCTAGGGGAAGTGTCTTAGGGTTTAGGGAAGCTCAGTGTTGTTCGGGTAGTGTAAGGGGTCGACATGGGGGTAGTGTTTTAGGGTTTAGGGTAGTGCAGTGGTCTTTGTTTAGTATAGGGGGTCATGCTGGGGGAGTGTTTTAGCATTTAGGGTAGTGCAGTGGTGTTTGTGTAGTGTAGGGGTAGTATTTTAGGGTTTAGGGTAGTGCAGTGATGTTTGTGTAGTGTAGGGGTCGTGTTTTAGGGTTTAGAGTAGTGCAGTGGTGTTTATGTAGTGTACGGGGCCATGCTGGGGGTATTTTTTTTGGGTTTAGGGTAGTGCAGTTGTGTTTGGGTAGACAAGGGGGTCGTGCTGGGGGTAGTTTTAGTGTTTAGGGTAGTACAGTGGTGTTTGTGTAGTGTAGGGGGTCGTGCTTGGGGCAGTATTTTAGAGCTTAGGGTAGTGCAGTGGTGTTTGTGTAGTGTAGGGGGTCATGCTGGGGGTAGATTTAGGGTTTAGGGTAGTGCAGTGGTGTTTGGGTAGTGTAGGGAGTTGTACTGGTGGTAGTGTTTTAGGGTTTAGCGTAGTGCAGTGGTGTTTGGGTAGTGTAGGGGTTCATGCTGGGGGTAGTGTTTTAGGTTTTAGGGTAGTGCAGTGGTAATTGGGTAGTGGGGGGATCATGCTGGGGTAGATTTAGGGTAGTGCAGTGGTGTTTGTGTTGTAAGGGGGTCATGCTGGGGGTAGTGTTTTAGGGTTTAGGGTAGTGCAGTGGTGTTTGTATAGTTTAGGGGTTTTGCTGGGGGCAGTGTTTTAGTGTTTAGGGTAGTGCAGTTGTGTTGTGTAGTGTAAGGGGTCATGCTGGGGGTAGTGGTTTAGGGTTAGGGTAGTGCAGTGGTGTTTGTGTAGTGTAGGGAGTAGTGTTTTAGGGTTTAGGGTAGTGCAGTGGTCTTAGTGTAGTGCAGGGGGTCATGTTTTAGGGTTTAGTGTAGTGCAGTGGTGTTTGGGTAGTGTAGGGGTTCGTGCTGGGGTAGTGTTTTTGGGTTCAGGGTAATGCAGTGGTGATTGTGTAGTATGGGAGGTCATAATGGTGGCAGATTTATGGTTTAGTGTATTGCATTGGTGTTTGTGTAGTGTAGGGAGTGGTGCTGGGGTAGTGTTTTAGGGTCGTGCAGTGGTGTTTGGGTAGCTTTGGGGGTAGTGCTGGGGTAGTGTTTTAGCGTTTAGGGTAGTGCTGTGGGGTTTGTGTAGTGTAGGGGGTCGTGCTGGGGGTAGTGTTTTAGGTTTTAGGGTAGTGCAGTGGTGTTTGTGTAGTTTAGGGGGTCGTGTTTTAGGGTTTAGGATAGTACAGAGGTGTTTGTGTAGTGTAGGGGTAGTGTTTTAGGGTTTAGGGTAGTGTAGTGGTGTTTGTGTAGCTTAGGGGGTCATGCTGGGGGTAGTGTTTTAGGGTTTAGGGTAGTGCAGTGATATTTGGGCAATGTAGGGAGTCATGCTGGTGGTAGTGTTTTATGGTTTAGCGTAGTGCAGTGGTGTTTGGGTAGTGTAGGGGTTCATGCTGGGGGTAGTGTTTTAGAGTTTAGGGCAGTGCAGTGGTGTTTGGGTAGTGGGGGGGTCATGCTGGGGTAGATTTAGGGTTTAGGGTAGTGCAGTGGTGTTTGTGTTGTGAGGGGGTCATGCTGGGGGTAGTGTATTAGGTTTTAGGGTAGTGCAGTGGTGTTTGTATAGTGTAGAGGTCATGCTGGGGGCAGTGTTTTAGTGTTTAGGGTAGTGCAGTTGTGTTGTGTAGTGTAGGGGGTCATGCTGGGGGTAGTGGTTTAGGGTTTAGGGTAGTGCAGTGGTGTTTGTGTAGTGTAGGGAGTAGTGTTTTAGGGTTTAGGGTAGTGCAGTGGTCTTAGTGTAGTGTAGGGGGTCATGTTTTAGGGTTTAGTGTAGTGCAGTGGTGTTTGGGTAGTGTAGGGGTTCGTGCTGGGGTAGTGGTTTTGGGTTCAGGGTAATGCAGTGGTGTTTATGTAGTATGGGAGGTCATAATGGGGGCTGATTTATGGTTTAGTGTAGTGCATTGGTGTTTGTGTAGTGTAGGGAGTCGTGCTGGGGTAGTGTTTTAAGGTTTAGGGTCGTGCTGTGGTGTTTGGGGAGCGTTGGGGGTAGTGCTGGGGTAGTGTTTTAGGGTAGTGCAGTGGGGTTTGTGTAGTGTAGGGGGTCATGCTGGGGGTAGTGTTTTAGGGTTTAGGGTAGTGCAGTGGTGTTTGTGTAGTTTAGGGGGTCGTGTTTTAGGGTTTAGGGTAGTGCAGTGGTGTTTGTGTAGGTTAGGGGTTCGTGCTTGGGGTAGTGTTTTAGTGTTTAGGGTAGTGCAGTGGTGTTTGTGTAGTATAGGGGGTCATGCTGGGGGTAGATTTAGGGTTTAGGGTATTACAGTGGTGTTTGTGTAGTGTGGGGGGTCGTGCTGGGGGTTGTGGTTTAGGGTTTAAGGCAGTACAGCGGTGTTTGTGTAGTGAAGGGGTCGTGCTGGGTGTAGTGTTTAGGGTTTAGGGTAGTGCAGTGGTGTTTGTGTAGTATAGGGGGTTGTGCTGGGGTAGATTTAGGGTTTAGTGTAGAGCAGTGATGTTTGGGTAGTGTAGGGAGTCATGCTAGAGGTAGCGTGTTAGTGTTTATGGTAGTGCTGTGATGTTTGGGCAGTATAGGGGGTCGTGCTGGGGGTAAGGTTTAAGGGTTTAGGGTAGTGCAGTGGTGTTTGGGTAGTGTAGGGGTTTGTGCTGGGGTAGATTTAAGGTTTAGGGTAGTAGTGGTCGGGTAGGGAAGGGGGTATTGCTGGGGGTAGTGTTTTAGGTGTTTACGGTAGTGTAGTGGTGTTTGTGTAGTGTAATGGGTCATTCTGGGGGAAGTGTCTTAGGGTTTAGGGAAGCTCAGTGGTGTTCGGGTAGTGTAAGGGGTCGACATGGGGGTAGTGTTTTAGGGTTTAGGGTAGCGCAGTGGTCTTTGTGTAGTATAGGGGGTCATGCTGGGGGAGTGTTTTAGCATTTAGGGTAGTGCAGTGGTGTTTGTGTAGTGTAGGGGGTAGTGCTTTAGGGTTTAGGGTAGTGCAGTGATGTTTGTGTAGTGTAGGGGGTCGTGTTTTAGGGTTTAGAGTAGTGCAGTGGTGTTTATGTAGTGTACGGGGTCGTGCTGGGGGTATTGTTTTTGGGTTTAGGGTAGTGCAGTTGTGTTTGGGTAGGCAAGGGGGTCGTACTGGGGGTAGTTTTAGGGTTTAGGGTAGTACAGTGGTGTTTGTGTAGTGTAGGGGGTCATGCTTGGGGCAGTATTTTAGGGTTTAGGGTAGTGCAGTGGTGTTTGTGTAGTGTAGGGGGTCATGCTGGGGGTAGATTTAGGGTTTAGGGTAGTGCAGTGATGTTTGTGTAGTGTAGGGGGTCATGCTTGGGGTATTGTTTTAGGATTTAAGGCAGTGCAGTGGTGTTTGTGTAGTGAAGGGGGTCGTACTGGGGGTAGTGTTTTAGGGTTTAGTATAGTGCAGTGGTGTTTGTGTAGTGTAGGGGGTAGTGCTGGGGTTAGATTTAGGGTTTAGGGTAGTGCAGTGGTGTTTGGGTAGTGTAGGGAGTTGTGCTGGTGGTAGTGTTTTAGGGTTTAGCGTAGTGCAGTGGTGTTTGGGTAGTGTAGGGGTTCATGCTGGGGGTAGTGGTTTAGGGTTTAGGGTAGTGCAGTGGTGTTTGTGTAGTGTAGGGAGTAGTGTTTTAGGGTTTAGGGTAGTGCAGTGGTCTTAGTGTAGTGTAGGGGGTCATGTTTTAGGGTTTAGGGTCGTGCAGTGGTGTTTGGGTAGCGTTGGGGGTGGTGCTGGGGTAGTGTTTTAGGGTTTAGGGTAATGCAGTGGTGTTTGTGTAGTATGGGAGGTCATAATGGGGCAGATTTATGGTTTAGTGTAGTGCATTGGTGTATGTTTAGTGTAGGGAGTCGTGCTGGGGGTAGTGTTTTAGGGTTTAGGGTCGTGCAGTGGTGTTTGGGTAGCGTTGGGGGTAGTGCTGGGGTAGTGTTTTAGGGTTTAGGGTAGTGCAGTGGGGTTTGTGTAGTGTAGGGGGTCATGCTGGGGGTAGTGTTTTAGGGTTTAGGGTAGTGCAGTGGTGTTTGTGTAGTGTAGGGGTTCGGGCTTGGGGTAGTTTTTAGTGTTTAGGGTAGTGCAGTGGTGTTTGTGTAGTGTAGGGGGTCATGCGGGGGATAGATTCAGGGTTTAGGGTATTACAGTGGTGTTTGTGTAGTGTAGGGGGTCGTGCTGGGGATTGTGGTTTAGGGTTTAAGGCAGTACAGCGGTGTTTGTGTAGTGAAGGGGTTGTGCTGGGTGTAGTGTTTTAGGGTTTAGGGTAGTGCAGTAGTGTTTGTGTAGTATAGGGGGTTGTGCTGGGGTAGATTTAGGCTTTAGTGTAGAGCAGTGATGTTTGGGTAGTGTAGGGAGTCGTGCTAGAGGTAGTGTTTTAGGGTTTAGGGTAGTGCAGTGATGTTTGGGCAGTATAGGGGGTGGAGTTTAAGGGTTTAGGGTAGTGCAGTGGTGTTTGGGTAGTGTAGGGGTTTGTGCTGGGGGTAGATTTATGGTTTAGGGTAGTAGTGTTCGGGTAGTGAAGGGGGCATTGCTGGGGGTAGTGTTTTAGGTGTTTACGGTAGTGCAGTGGTGTTTGTGTAGTGTAATGGGTCATTCTAGGGGAAGTGTCTTAGGGTTTAGGGAAGCTCAGTGTTGTTCGGGTAGTGTAAGGGGTCGACATGGGGGTAGTGTTTTAGGGTTTAGGGTAGTGCAGTGGTCTTTGTTTAGTATAGGGGGTCATGCTGGGGGAGTGTTTTAGCATTTAGGGTAGTGCAGTGGTGTTTGTGTAGTGTAGGGGTAGTATTTTAGGGTTTAGGGTAGTGCAGTGATGTTTGTGTAGTGTAGGGGTCGTGTTTTAGGGTTTAGAGTAGTGCAGTGGTGTTTATGTAGTGTACGGGGCCATGCTGGGGGTATTTTTTTTGGGTTTAGGGTAGTGCAGTTGTGTTTGGGTAGACAAGGGGGTCGTGCTGGGGGTAGTTTTAGTGTTTAGGGTAGTACAGTGGTGTTTGTGTAGTGTAGGGGGTCGTGCTTGGGGCAGTATTTTAGAGCTTAGGGTAGTGCAGTGGTGTTTGTGTAGTGTAGGGGGTCATGCTGGGGGTAGATTTAGGGTTTAGGGTAGTGCAGTGGTGTTTGGGTAGTGTAGGGAGTTGTACTGGTGGTAGTGTTTTAGGGTTTAGCGTAGTGCAGTGGTGTTTGGGTAGTGTAGGGGTTCATGCTGGGGGTAGTGTTTTAGGTTTTAGGGTAGTGCAGTGGTAATTGGGTAGTGGGGGGATCATGCTGGGGTAGATTTAGGGTAGTGCAGTGGTGTTTGTGTTGTAAGGGGGTCATGCTGGGGGTAGTGTTTTAGGGTTTAGGGTAGTGCAGTGGTGTTTGTATAGTTTAGGGGTTTTGCTGGGGGCAGTGTTTTAGTGTTTAGGGTAGTGCAGTTGTGTTGTGTAGTGTAAGGGGTCATGCTGGGGGTAGTGGTTTAGGGTTAGGGTAGTGCAGTGGTGTTTGTGTAGTGTAGGGAGTAGTGTTTTAGGGTTTAGGGTAGTGCAGTGGTCTTAGTGTAGTGCAGGGGGTCATGTTTTAGGGTTTAGTGTAGTGCAGTGGTGTTTGGGTAGTGTAGGGGTTCGTGCTGGGGTAGTGTTTTTGGGTTCAGGGTAATGCAGTGGTGATTGTGTAGTATGGGAGGTCATAATGGTGGCAGATTTATGGTTTAGTGTATTGCATTGGTGTTTGTGTAGTGTAGGGAGTCGTGCTGGGGGTAGTGTTTTAGGGTTTAGGGTCGTGCAGTGATGTTTGGGTAGCGTTGGGGGTAGTGCTGGGGTAGTGTTTTAGGGTTTAGGGTGGTGCAGTGGGGTTTGTGTAGTGTAGGGGGTCGTGCTGGGGGTAGTGTTTTAGGGTTTAGGGTAGTGCAGTGGTATTTGTGTAGTTTAGGGGGTCATGCTGGGGGTAGGGTTTAAGGGTTTAGGGTAGTACAGTGGGGTTTGGGTAGTGTAGGGGTTTGTGCTGGGGGTAGTGTTTTAGATGTTTACAGTAGTGCAGTGTTGTTTGTGTAGTGTAATGGGTCATTCTGGGGGAAGTGTCTTAGGGTTTAGGGAAGCTCAGTGGTGTTCGGGTAGTGTAAGGGGTTGACATGGGGGTAGTGTTTTAGGGTTTAGGGTAGCGCAGTGGTCTTTGTGAATAATAGGGGTTCATGCTGGGGGAGTGTTTTAGCATTTAGGGTAGTGCAGTGGTGTTTGTATAGTATAGGGGGTAGTGTTTTAGGGTTTAGGGTAGTGCAGTGATGTTTGCGTAGTGTAGGGGGTCATTTTTTAGGGTTTAGTGTAGTGCAGTGGTGTTTATGTAGTGTACGGGTTCATGCTGGGGGTATTGTTTTTGGGTTTAGGGTAGTGCAGTTGTGTTTGGGTAGTCAAGGGGGTCGTGCTGGGGGTAGTTTTAGGGTTTAGGGTAGTACAGTGGTGTTTGTGTGGTGTAGGGGGTCGTGCTTCAGGCAGTATTTTAGGGCTTAGGGTAGTGCAGTGTTGTTTGTGTAGTGTAGGGGGTCATGCTGGGGGTAGATTTAGGGTTTAGGGTAGTGCAGTGATGTTTGTGTAGTGTACGGGGTCATGCTTGGGGTATTGTTTTAGGATTTAAGGAAGTGCAGTGGTGTTTGTGTAGTGAAGGGGGTCGTGCTGGGGGTAGTGTTTTAGGGTTTAGTATTGTGCAGTGGTGTTTGTGTAGTGTAGGGGGTTGTGCTGGGGTTAGATTTAGGGTTTAGGGTAGTGCAGTGGTGTTTGGGTAGTGTAGGGAGTTGTGCTGGTGGTAGTGTTTTAGGGTTTAGCGTAGTGCAGTGGTGTTTGGGTAGTGTAGGGGTTCATGCTGGGGGTAGTGTTTTAGGGTTTAGGGTAGTGCAGTGGTGATTGGGTAGTTGGGGGGTCATGCTGGGGTAGATTTAGGGTTTAGGGTAGTGCAGTGGTGTTTGTGTTGTAAGGGGGCCATGCTGGGGGTAGTGTTTTAGGGTTTAGGGTAGTGCAGTGGTGTTTGTATAGTGTAGGGGTCATGCTGGGGGCAGTGTTTTAGTGTTTAGGGTAGTGCAGTTGTATTGTATAGTGTAAGTGGTCATGCGGGGGGTAGTGGTTTAGGGTTTAGGGTAGTGCAGTGGTGTTTGTGTAGTGTAGGGAGTAGTGTTTTAGGGTTTAAGGTAGTGCAGTGGTCTTAGTGTAGTGTAGAGGGTCATTTTTTAGGGTTTAGTGTAGTGCAGTGGTGTTTGGGTAGTGTAGGGGTTCGTGCTGGGGTAGTGTTTTTGGGTTCAGGGTAATGCAGTGGTGTTTGTGTAGTATGAGAGGTCATAATGGGGGCAGACTTATGGTTTAGTGTAGTGCATTGGTGTTTGTGTAGTGTAGGGAGTCGTGCTGGGGGTAGTGTTTTAGGGTTTAGGGTCGTACAGTGGTGTTTGGGTAGCGTTGGGGGTAGTGCTGGGGTAGTGTTTTCGGGTTTAGGGTAGTGCAGTGGGGTTTGTGTAGTGTAGGGGGTCGTGCTGGGGGTAGTGTTTTAGGGTTTAGGGTAGTGCAGTGGTGTTTGTGTAGTTTAGGGTGTCGTGTTTTAGGGTTTAGAGTAGTGCAGTGGTGTTTGTGTAGTGTAGGGGTTCGTGCTTGGGGTAGTGTTTTAGTGTTTAGGGTATTGCAGTGGTGTTTGTGTAGTGTAGGGGGTCATGCTGGGGGTAGATTTAGAGTTTAGGGTATTACAGTGGTGTTTGTGTAGTGTAGGGGGTCGTGCTGGGGATTGTGGTTTAGGGTTTAAGGCAGTACAGTGGTGTTTGTGTAGTGAATGGGTCGTGCTGGGTGTAGTGTTTTAGGGTTTAGGGTAGTGCAGTGGTGTTTGTGTAGTATAGGGGGTTGTGCTGGGGTAGATTTAGGCTTTAGTGTAGAGCAGTGATGTTTGGGTAGTGTAGGGAGTCGTACTAGAGGTAGTGTTTTAGTGTTTAGGGTAGTGCAGTGATGTTTGGGCAGTACAGGGGGTCGTGCTGGGGGTAGGGTTTAAGGGTTTAGGGTAGTGCAGTGGTGTTTGGGTAGTGTAGGGGTTTGTGCTGGGGGTAGATTTAAGGTTTAGGGTAGTAGTGGTCGGGTAGTGAAGAGGGTATTGCTGGGGGTAGTGTTTAAGGTGTTTACGGTAGTGCAGTGGTGTTTGTGTAGTGTAATGGGTCATTCTGGGGGAAGGGTCTTAGGGTTTAGGGAAGCTCAGTGGTGTTCGGGTAGTGTATGTGGTCGACATGGGGGTAGTGTTTTAGGGTTTGGGGTTGCGCAGTGGTCTTTGTGTAGTATAGGGGGTCATGCTGGGGGAGTGTTTTAGCATTTAGGGTAGTGCAGTGGTGTTTGTGTAGTGTAGGGGGTAGTGTTTTAGGGTTTAGGGTAGTGCAGTGATGTTTGTGTAATGTAGGGGGTCGTGTTTTAGGGTTTAGAGTAGTGCAGTGGTGTTTGTGTAGTGTAGGGGGTCATGCTGGGGGTAGATTTAGTGTTCAGGGTAGTGCAGTGATGTTTGTGTAGTGTAGGGGGTCATGCTTGGGGCATTGTTTTTGGATTTAAGGCAGTGCAGTGGTGTTTGTGTAGTGAAGGGGGCCGTGCTGGGGGCAGTGTTTTAGGGTTTAGTATAGTGCAGTGGTGTTTGTGTAGTGTAGGGGGTTGTGCTGGGGTTAGATTTAGGGTTTAGGGTAGTGCAGTGGTGTTTGGGTAGTGTAGGGAGTTGTGCTGGTGGTAGTGTTTTAGGGTTTAGGGTAGTGAAGTTATATTTGTGTGGTGTAGGGGGTCGTGCTGGGGGTAGTATTTTAGGGATTATGGTAGTGCAGTGGTGTTTGGGTAGTGTAGGGGGTACTGTTTCAGGGTTTAGGGTAGTGCAGTTGTGTGTGGGTTGTGTAGGGGGTCGTGCTGGCGTAGTGTTTTAGGGTTTAGGGTAGTGTAGTGGTGTTTGGTTAGTGTAGGGGGTCATTCTGGAGGTAGTGTTTTAGGGTAGTGCAGTGGTGTTTGTGTAGTGTAGGGGGTCGTGCTAAGGGTAGGTCTTTAGAGTTTAGGGTAGTGCAGTGGTGATTGGGTAGAGTAGGGAGTCGTGCTGGGATAGGGGTTTAGGGTAGTGCAGTGGTGTTTGTGTGGTGTAGGGGGTTATTCTGGGGGTAGTGTTTTAGGGATTATGGTAGTGCAGTGGTGTTTGGGTAGTGTAGGGGGTAGTGTTTCAGGGTTTTGGGTAGTGCAGTTGTGTTTGTGTAGTGTAGGGGGTCATGCTGGGGGTAGATGTAGGGTAGTGCAGTGGTGTTTGGGAAGTGTAGGGGGTAGTGTTTAAGGGTTTAGGGTAGTACAGTGGTGTTTGGGTAGTGTACGGGGTCATCTTGCGGATAGTGTTTTAGGGTTTAGAGTAGTGCAGTGGTGTTTGTGTAGTGTAGGGGGTCATGTTGGGGGTAGTGTTTTAGGATTTAGGGTAGCGCAGTGGTGTTTGTGTAGTGTAGGGAGTAGAGTTTTAGGATAGTGCAGTGGTGTTTGTGTAGTGTAGGGGGTCATGCTGTGGGTAGTGGTTTAGGGTAGTGCAGTGGTGTTTGTGCAGTGTAGGGGGTCATGTTTTAGGGTATAGGGTAGTTCAATGGTGTTTGGGTAGTGTAGGGGGTCATGCCGGGGTTAGTGTTTTAGGGTTTAGGGTAGAGCAGTGGTGTTTGGGTAGTGTAGGGGTCGTGCTTGGTGTAGTGTTTTAGGGGTTAGGGTGGTGCAGTGGTGTTTGTGTAGTCTATGGGGTCGTGCTGTGGGCATTGTTTTAGGGTTTAGAGAGAGCAGTGGTGTTTGGGTAGTGTAGGGGGTCATGTTTTAGGGTTTAGGGTAGTGCAGTAGTGTTTCGGTAGTGTAGGGGGTAATGCTGGGGGTGGTGTTTTAGGGTTTAGGGCAGTGCAGTGGTGTTCGGTCAGTATAGGGAATGTGCTGGGGTGGTGTTTCAGGGTTTAGGGTAGTGCAGTGGTGTTTGTGTAGTGTAGGGGGTCGTGTTTTAGGGTTTAGAGTAGTGCAGTGGTGTTTATGTAGTGTACGGGGTCGTGCTGGGGGTATTGTTTTGGGGTTTAGGGTAGTGCAGTTGTGTTTGGGTAGTCAAGGGGGTCGTGCTGGGGGTACTTATAGGGTTTAGGGTAGTACAGTGGTGTTTGTGTAGTGTAGGGGGTCGTGCTTGGGGCAGTATTTTAGGGCTTAGGGTAGTGCAGTGGTGTTTGTGTAGTGTAGGGGGTCATGCTGGGGGTAGATTTAGGGTTTAGGGTAGTGCAGTGATGTTTGTGTAGTGTAGGGGGTCATGCTTGGGGCATTGTTTTTGGATTTAAGGCAGTGCAGTGGTGTTTGTGTAGTGAAGGGGGCCGTGCTGGGGGCAGTGTTTTAGGGTTTAGTATAGTGCAGTGGTGTTTGTGTAGTGTAGGGGGTTGTGCTGGGGTTAGATTTAGGGTTTAGGGTAGTGCAGTGGTGTTTGGGTAGTGTAGGGAGTTGTGCTGGTGGTAGTGTTTTAGGGTTTAGCGTAGTGCAGTGGTGTTTGGGTAGTGTAGGGGTTCATGCTGGGGGTAGTGTTTTAGGGTTTAGGGTAGTGCAGTGGTGATTGGGTAGTGGGGGGGTCATGCTGGGGTAGATTTAGGGTTTAGGGAAGTGCAGTGGTGTTTGTGTTGTAAGGGGGTCATGCTGGGGGTAGTCTTTTAGGGTTTAGGGTAGTGCAGTGGTGTTTGTGTAGTGTAGGGGGTCATGCTGGGGGTAGATTTAGGGTTCAGGGTAGTGCAGTGATGTTTGTGCAGTGTAGGGGGTCATGCTTGGGGTATTGTTTTAGGATTTAAGGCAGTGCAGTGGTGTTTGTGTAGTGAAGGGGGTCGTGCTGGGGGGTAGTGTTTTAGGGTTTAGTATAGTGCAGTGGTGTTTGTGTAGTGCAGGGGGTTGTGCTGGGGTTAGATTTAGGATTTAGGGTTTAGGGTAGTGCAGTGGTGTTTGGGTAGTGTAGGGAGTTGTGCTGGTGGTAGTGTTTTAGGGTTTAGGGTAGTGAAGTTATATTTGTGTGGTGTAGGGGGTCGTGCTGGGGGTAGTATTTTAGGGATTATGGTAGTGCAGTGGTGTTCGGGTAGTGTAGGGGGTACTGTTTCAGGGTTTAGGGTAGTGCAGTTGTGTGTGGGTTGTGTAGGGGGTCGTGCTGGCGTAGTGTTTTAGGGTTTAGGGTAGTGTAGTGGTGTTTGGTTAGTGTAGGGGGTCATTCTGGAGGTAGTGTTTTAGGGTAGTGCAGTGGTGTTTGTGTAGTGTAGGGGGTCGTGCTAAGGGTAGGTCTTTAGAGTTTAGGGTAGTGCAGTGGTGATTGGGTAGAGTAGGGAGTCGTGCTGGGATAGGGGTTTAGGGTAGTGCAGTGGTGTTTGTGTAGTGTAGGGGGTTTTGCTGGGGGTAGTGTTTTAGGGATTATGGTAGTGCAGTGGTGTTTGGGTAGTGTAGGGGGTAGTGTTTCAGGGTTTTGGGTAGTGCAGTTGTGTTTGTGTAGTGTAGGGGGTCATGCTGGGGGTAGATGTAGGGTAGTGCAGTGGTGTTTGGGTAGTGTAGGGGGTAGTGTTTAAGGACTTAGGGTAGTACAGTGGTGTTTGGGTAGTGTACGGGGTCATCTTGCGGATAGTGTTTTAGGGTTTAGAGTAGTGCAGTGGTGTTTGTGTAGTGTAGGGGGTCATGTTGGGGGTAGTGTTTTAGGATTTAGGGTAGCGCAGTGGTGTTTGTGTAGTGTAGGGAGTAGAGTTTTAGGATAGTGCAGTGGTGTTTGTGTAGTGTAGGGGGTCATGCTGTGGGTAGTGGTTTAGGGTAGTGCAGTGGTGTTTGTGTAGTGTAGGGGGTCATGTTTTAGGGTATAGGGTAGTTCAGTGGTGCTTGGGTAGTGTAGGGGGTCATGCCGGGGTTAGTGTTTTAGGGTTTAGGGTAGAGCAGTGGTGTTTGGGTAGTGTAGGGGTTCGTGCTGGGGTAGTGTTTTATGGTAGTGCAGTGTTTGTGTAGTGTAGGGAGTCGTGCTGGGTGTAGTGTTTTAGGGTTTAGGGTAGTGCAGTGGTGTTTGGGTAGTGTAGGGGTCGTGCTTGGTGTAGTGTTTTAGGGGTTAGGGTGGTGCAGTGGTGTTTGTGTAGTCTATGGGGTCGTGCTGTGGGCATTGTTTTAGGGTTTAGGGTAGAGCAGTGGTGTCTGGGTAGTGTAGGGGGTCATGTTTTAGGGTTTAGGGTAGTGCAGTAGTATTTCGGTAGTGTAGGGGGTAATGCTGATTTATGGTTTAGTGTAGTGCATTGGTGTTTGTGTAGTGTAGGGAGTCGTGCTGGGGGTAGTGTTTTAGGGTTTAGGGTCGTGCAGTGATGTTTGGGTAGCGTTGTGGGTAGTGCTGGGGTAGTGTTTTAGGGTTTAGGGTAGTGCAGTGGGGTTTGTGTAGTGTAGGGGGTCGTGCTGGGGGTAGTGTTTTAGGGTTTAGGGTAGTGCAGTGGTGTTTGTGTAGTTTAGGGGGTCATGCTGGGGGTAGGGTTTAAGGGTTTAGGGAAGTGCAGTGGTGTTTGGGTAGTGTAGGGGGTCATGCCGGGGTTAGTGTTTTAGGGTTTAGGGTAGAGCAGTGGTGTTTGGGTAGTGTAGGGGTTCGTGCTGGGGTAGTGTTTTATGGTAGTGCAGTGTTTGTGTAGTGTAGGGAGTCGTGCTGGGTGTAGTGTTTTAGGGTTTAGGGTAGTGCAGTGGTGTTTGGGTAGTGTAGGGGTCGTGCTTGGTGTAGTGTTTTAGGGGTTAGGGTGGTGCAGTGGTGTTTGTGTAGTCTATGGGGTCGTGCTGTGGGCATTGTTTTAGGGTTTAGGGTAGAGCAGTGGTGTCTGGGTAGTGTAGGGGGTCATGTTTTAGGGTTTAGGGTTGTGCAGTAGTGTTTCGGTAGTGTAGGGGGTAATGCTGGGGGTGGTGTTTTAGGGTTTAGGGCAGTGCAGTGGTGTTCGGGCGTTATAGGGAATGTGCTGGGGTGGTGTTTCAGGGTTTAGGGTAGTGCAGTGGTGTTTGTGTAGTGTAGGGGGTCGTGTTTTATGGTTTAGGGCAGCGCAGTGGTGATCGGGCAGTATAGGGAATGTGCTGGGGGTGGTGTTTCAGGGTTTAGGGTAGTGCAGTGGTGTTTGTTTAGTGTAGGGGGTCGTGTTTTAGGGTTTAACGTAGTGCAGTTGTGTTTGGGTAGTGAAGGGGGTCATGTTGGGGGTAGTGTTTTTGAGTTTAACGTAGTGCAGTTGTGTTTGGGTAGTGAAGGGGGTCATGTTGGGGGTAGTGTTAGGGTTTAGGGTAGCACAGTGTTGTTTGTGTAGAGTAGGGGGTCATTCTGGGGGTAAATCTAGGGTTTAGGGTCGTGCAGTGGTGTGTCTGTAGTGTATGGGGTCGTGCTGGGGGTAGTGTGCTAGGGTTTAGGGTAGTGCAGTGGTGTTTGGGTAGTGTAGGGGGTCATGCTGGGGATAGATTTAGGGTTTAGGGTCGTGCAGTGGTGTATGTTTAGGGTAGGGGTAGTGTTTTAGTGTTTAGGATAGTGCAGTGGTTTTTGTTTAGGGTAGGGGTAGTGTTTTAGGGTCTAGGGTAGAGCATTGGTGTTTGCGTAGTGTAGGGGGTCATAATGGGGGTAGATTTATACTTTAGTGTAGTGCAGTGATGTTTGGGTAGTGTAGGGAGTCGTGCTGGGGGTAGTGTTTTAGGGTTTATGGTAATGCAGTGGTGATTGTGTAGTATAGGGAGTCCTGCTGGGGGTAGTGTTTTAGGGTTTAGGGTAGTGCAGTGCTGTTTGGGTAGTGTAGGGGGACGTGCTGGGGGTAATGGTTTAGGGTAGTGCAGTGGTGTTTGTGTAGTGTAGGGGGTCGTGTTTTAGGGTTTAGGGCAGCACAGTGGTGTTCGGGCAGTATAGGGAATGTGCTGGGGGTGGTGTTTCAGGGTTTAGGGTAGTGCAGTGGTGTTTGTTTAGTGTAGGGGGTCGTGTTTTAGGGTAGTGCAGTGGTGTTTGAGTAGTGTAGGGGGTCGTGCTGGGGGTAGTGTTTTTGTGTTTAATGTAGTGCAGTTGTGTTTGGGTAGTGAAGGGGTCATGCTGGGGGTAGTGTTAGGGTTTAGGGTAGCACAGTGGTGCTTGTGTAGTGTAGGGGGTCGTGCTTGGGTAGTGTTTTAGTGTTTAGGGTAGAGCAGTGTTGTTTGTGTAGTGTAGGGGTCATGCTGGGGGTAAATTTAGGGTTTAGGGTCGTGCAGTGGTGTTTCTGTAGTATATGGGGTCGTGCTGGGGGTAGTGTTTTAGGGTTTATGGTAATGCAGTGGTGATTGTGTAGCATAGGGAGTCCTGCTGGGTGTAGTGTTTTAGGGTTTAGGGTAGTGCAGTGCTGTTTGTGTAGTGTAGGGGGTCATGCTGGGGGTAGTGTTTTAGGGTTTAGGGAAGTGCAGTGGTGTTTGGGTAGAGTTGGGGGTAGTGCTGGGGTCGTATTTTAGGGTTTAGAGTAGTGCAGTGGTGTTTGTGTAGTGTAGGGGGTTGCGTTTTAGGGTTTAGGGTAGTGCAGTGGTGTTTGTGTAGTGTAGGGGTGGTGTTTTAGGATTTAGGGTAGTGCAGTGGTGTTGTGTAGTGTAGGGGGTCGTGCTGGGGTAGTGTTTTTGGGTTTAACGTAGTGCAGTTATATTTGGGTAGTGAAGGGGTCGTTCGGGGGTTACTGTTTTAGGGTTTAGGGTAGTAAATTGGTATTTCTGTAGTGTAGGGGGTCGTGCTGGGGGTAGTGTTTTAGGGTTTAAGGCAGTGCAGTGGTGTTTGTGTAGTAAAGGGGTCGTGTTAGGGGTAGTGTTTTAGGGTTTAGGGTAGTGCAGTGGTTGTGTAGTGTAGGTGGCTGTGCTGGGGGTAGATTTAGGGTTTAGGGTAGTGCAGTGATGTTTGGGTAGTGTAGGGCGTCTTGCTGGGGTGGTGTTTAAGGGTTTAGAGTAGTGCAGTGATGTTTGGGTAGTGTAGGGCGTCATGCTGGGGGTAGTGTTTTAAGGTTTAGGGTATTGCAGTGGTGTTTGTGTAGTGTAGGGTGCAGTATTTTCTGGTTTAGGGTAGTGCAGTGGTGTTTTTGTAGTGTAGGGTGTTCTGCTGGGTGTAGTGTTTTTGGGTTTAGGTTAGTTCAGTGGTGTTTGTGTAGTGTAGGGGGTCGTGTTTTAGGGTTTAGGGCAGTGTAGTGGTGTTTGTGTAGTGTAGGGGGTTGTGCTGGAGGAAGTGATTTTGGGTTTAGGGTAGTGCAGTTGTGTTTGGGTTGTGAAGGAGGCCATGCTGGGGGTAGCGTTTTAGGGTTTAGGGTAGTGCAGTGGTGTTCTTGTATTGTAGGGGGTAGAGTTTTAGGGTTTAGGGTTGTTCAGTGGTGTTTGTGTAGCATAGGGGGTCATGTTTTAGTGTATAGGTTAGTGCAGTGGTGTTTGGGTAGTGTAGGGGGTCATGCTGGGGTTAGTGTTTTAGGGTTTAGGGTAGTGCAGTGGTGTTTGGGTAGTGTAGGGTGTCATGCTGGGGGTAGTGTTTTAGGGTTTAGGGTAGTGCAGTGGTGTTCGGGTAGCGTAGGTGGTCGTGCTGGGGTAGTGTTTTAGGGTTTTAGGGTATTGCAGTAATGTAGGGGTAGTGCTGGGGGTAGTGTTTTAGGGTTTAGGATAGTGCAGTTGTGTGTGGGTTGTGTAGGGGGTCGTGCTGGCGTATTGTTTTAGGGTTTAGGGTAGTGCAGTGGTGTTTGGCTAGTGTAGGGGTTCGTGCTGGGGGTAGTGTTTTAGGGTTTAGGGTAGTGCAGTGGTGTTTGTGTAGTGTAGGGGGTCGTGCTAAGGGTAGGTCTTTAGAATTTAGGGTAATGCAGTGGTGTTTGGGTAGTGTAGGGGGTCGTGCTGGGGTAGATTTAGAGTTTAGGGTAGTGCAGTGGTGTTTGGGTAGTGTAGGGAGTCGTGCTGGGGGTAGTGTTTTAGTGTTTAGGGTAGTGCAGTGGTGTTTGTGTAGTTTAGGGGGTAGTTTAGGGGGTAGTGTTTTAGGGATTATGGTAGTGCAGTGGTGTTTGGGTAGTGTAGGGGGTCATGCTGGGGGTAGATTTAGGGTTTAGGGTAGCGCAGTGGTGTTTGTGTTGTGAGGGGGTCATGCTAGGGGTAGTGTTTTAGGGTTTAGGGTAGTGCTGTGATGTTTGTATAGTGTGGGGGTCATGCTGGGGGTCGTGTGTTAGGGTTTAGGGTAGTGCAGTGGTGTTTGGGTAGTGAATGGGGTCATCCTGCGGATAGTGTTTTAGGGTTTAGAGTAGTGCAGTGGTGTTTGTGTAGTGTAGGGGGTCATGCTGGGGGTAGTGATTTTGGATTTAGGGTAGTGCAGTGGTGTTTGTGTAGTGTAGGGGGTCATGTTTTAGGGTATAGGGTATTTCAGTGGTGTTTGGGAAGTGTAGGGGGTCATGCCTGGGTTAGTGTTTTAGGGTAGTGCAGTGGTGTTTGGGAAGTGTAGGGGGTCATGCTTGGTATAGATTTAGGGTTTAGGGTTGTGCAGTGGTGTTTGTTTAGGGTAGGGGTAGTGTTTTAGTGTTTAGGGTAGTGCAGTGGTGTTTGTTTAGGGTAGGGGTAGTGTTTTAGGGTTTAGGGTAGTGCAGTGGTGTTTGCGTAGTGTAGGGGGTCATAATGGGGGTAGATTTATACTTTAGTGTAGTTCCGTGGTGTTTGGGTAGTGTAGGGAGTCGTGCTGGGGTAGTGTTTTAGGGTTTATGGTAATGCAGTGGTGTTTGTGTATTATAGGGAGTCTTGCTGGGGGTAGTGTTTTAGGGTTTAGGGTAGTGCAGTGCTGTTTGGGTAGTGTACGGGTCGTGCTGGGGTAATGTTTTAGGGTAGTGCAGTGGTGTTTGTGTAGTGTAGGGGGTCATGCTGGGGGTAGTGTATTAGGGTTTAGGGAAGTGCAGTGGTGTTTGGGTAGAGTTGGGGGTCATGCTGGGGGTAGATTTAGGGTTTAGGGTAGCGCAGTGGTGTTTGTGTTGTGAGGGGGTCATGCTGGGGGTAGTGTTTTGGGGTTTAGGGTAGTGCTGTGATGTTTGTATAGTGTGGGGGTCATGATGGGGGTAGTGTTTTAGGGTTTAGGGTATTGCAGTGGTGTTTGGGTAGTGAATGGGGTCATCCTGCGGGTAGTGTTTTAGGGTTTAGAGTAGTGCAGTGGCGTTTGTGTAGTGTAGAGGGTCATGCTGGGGGTAGTGATTTAGGATTTAGGGTAGTGCAGTGGTGTTTGTGTAGTGTAGGGGGTCATGTTTTAGGGTATAGGGTAGTTCAGTGGTGTTTGGGTAGTGTAGGGGGTCATGCCTGGGTTAGTGTTTTAGGGTAGTGCAGTGGTGTTTGGGTAGTGTAGGGGTTTGTGCTGGGGTAGTGTTTTATAGTAGTGCAGTGCTTTTTGTGTAGTGTAGGGAGTCGTGCTGGGGGTAGTGTTTTAGGTTTTAGGGTAGTGCAGTGGTGTTTGGGTAGTGTAGGGGGTCGTGCTTGGGGTAGTGTTTTAGGATTTAGGGCAGTGCAGTGGTGCTTGGCGTAGTGTAGGGATCATGCTGGGGGTAGTGTTTTAGGGTTTAGGGTAGTGCCGTGGTGTCTGTGTAGTATAGGGGGTAGTGTCATAGGGTTTAGGGTAGCGCAGTAGTGTTTGGGTAGGTTAGGGGTAATGCTGGGGGTGGTGTATTAGGGTTTAGGGCAGTGCAGTGTTGTTCGGTCAGTGTAGGGGGTCATGCTGGGGGTAGTGTTTTAGGGTTTAGGGTCGTGCAGTGGTGTTTGGGTAGTGTACGGGGTCATCTTGTGGGTAGTGTTTTAGGGTTTAGAGTAGTGCAGTGGTGTTTGGGTAGTGTAGGGGGTAGTGCTGGGGAAGTGTATTAGGGTTTAGGGCAGTGCAGTGGTGTTTGTGTAGTGTAGGGGTCGTGCTTTGGGCATTTGTTTTAGGGTTTAGGGTAGAGCAGTGGTGTTTGGGTAGTGTAGGGGGTCATGTTTTAGGGTTTAGGGTAGTGCAGTAGTGTTTCGGTAGTGTAGGGGGTAATGCTGGGGGTGGTGTTTTAGGGTTTAGGGCAGTGCAGTGGTGTTCGGGCAGTATAGGGAATGTGCTGGGGTGGTGTTTCAGGGTTTAGGGTAGTGCAGTGGTGTTTGTGTAGTGTAGGGGGTCGTGTTTTAGGGTTTAGGGCAGCGCAGTGGTGTTCGGGCAGTATAGGGAATGTGCTGGGGGTGGTGTTTCAGGGTTTAGGGTAGTGCAGTGGTGTTTGTTTAGTGTAGGGGGTCCTGTTTTAGGGTAGTGCAGTGGTGTTTGAGTAGTGTAGGGGGTCGTGCTGGGTGTAGTGTTTTTGAGTTTAACGTAGTGCAATTGTGTTTGGGTAGTGAAGGGGGTCATGCTGGGGGTAGTGTTAGGGTTTAGGGTAGCACAGTGGTGCTTGTGTAGTGTAGGGGGTCGTGCTTGGGTAGTGTTTTAGTGTTTAGAGTAGAGCAGTGTTGTTTGTATAGTGTAGGGGGTCATGCTGGGGGTAAATTTAGGGTTTAGGGTCGTGCAGTGGTGTTTCTGTAGTGTATGGGGTCATGCTGGGGGTAGTGTTTTAGGGTTTATGGTAATGCAGTGGTGATTGTGTAGTATAGGGAGTCCTGCTGGGGGTAGTGTTTTAGGGTTTAGGGTAGTGCAGTGCTGTTTGGGTAGTGTAGGGGGATGTGCTGGGGGTAATGGTTTAGGGTAGTGCAGTGGTGTTTGTGTAGTGTAGGGGGTCATGCTGGGGGTAGTGTTTTAGGGTTTAGGGAAGTGCAGTGGTGTTTGGGTAGAGTTGGGGGTAGTGCTGGGGTCGTATTTTAGGGTTTAGAGTAGTGCAGTGGTGTTTGTGTAGTGTAGGGGGTTGTGTTTTAGGGTTTAGAGTAGTGCAGTGGTGTTTGTGTAGTGTAGGGGGTTGTGTTTTAGGGTTTAGGGTAGTGCAGTGGTGTTTGTGTAGTGTAGGGGTGGTGTTTTAGGATTTAGGGTAGAGCAGTGGTGTTGTGTAGTGTAGGGGATCGTGCTGGGAGCAGTGTTTTAGGGTTTAGGGTCGTGCAGTGGTGTTTCTGTAGTGTATGGGGTCATGCTGGGGGTAGTGTGTTAGGGTTTAGGGTAGTGCAGTGGTGTTTGGGTAGTGTAGGGGGTCATGCTGGGGATAGATTTAGGGTTTAGGGTCGTGCAGTGGTGTATGTTTAGGGTAGGGGTAGTGTTTTAGGGTCTAGGGTAGAGCATTGGTGTTTGCGTAGTGTAGGGGGTCATAATGGGGGTAGATTTATACTTTAGTGTAGTGCAGTGGTGTTTGGGTAGTGTAGGGAGTCGTGCTGGGGGTAGTGTTTTAGGGTTTATGGTAATGCAGTGGTGATTGTGTAGTATAGGGAGTCCTGCTGGGGGTAGTGTTTTAGGGTTTAGGGTAGTGCAGTGCTGTTTGGGTAGTGTAGGGGGACGTGCTGGGGGTAATGGTTTAGGGTAGTGCAGTGGTGTTTGTGTAGTGTAGGGGGTCGTGTTTTAGGGTTTAGGGCAGCGCAGTGGTGTTCGGGCAGTATAGGGAATGTGCTGGGGGTGGTGTTTCAGGGTTTAGGGTAGTGCAGTGGTGTTTGTTTAGTGTAGGGGGTCGTGTTTTAGGGTAGTGCAGTGGTGTTTGAGTAGTGTAGGGGGTCATGCTGGGGGTAGTGTTTTAGGATTTAGGGTAGAGCAGTGGTGTTTGTGTAGTATGGGGGTAGTATTTTAGGGTTTAGGGTAGTGCAGTGGTGTTTGTGTTGTGTAGGGGGTCATGTTTTAGGGTATAGGGTAGTTCAGTGGTGTTTGGGTAGTGTAGGGGGTCATGCCTGGGTTACTGTTTGAGGGTTTAGGTTAGTGCAGTGGTGTTTGGGTAGTGTAGGGGTTCGTGCAGGGGTAGTGTTTTATGGTAGTGCAGTATTGTTTGTGTAGTGAAGGGAGTCGTGCTGGGGGTAGTGTTTTAGGGTTTAGGGTAGTGCAGTGGTGTTTGGGTAGTGTAGGGGGTCGTGCTTGGGGTAGTGTTTTAGGATTTAGGGCAGTGCAGTGGTGTTTGTGTAGTGTAGGGATCATGCTGGGGGTAGTGTTTTAGGGTTTAGGGTAGTGCTGTGGTGTCAGTCTAGTGTAGGGGGTAGTGTCATAGGGTTTAGGGTAGTGCATTAGTGTTTGGGTAGTGTAGGGGTAATGCTGGGGGTGGTGTGTTAGGGTTTAGGGCAGTGCAGTGGTGTTCGGTCAGTGTAGCGGGTCATGCTGGGGGTAGTGTTTTAGGGTTTAGGGTAGTGCAGTGGTGTTTGTGTAGTGTACGGGTTCATGCTGGGGGTAGTGTTTTAGGATTTAGGGAAGTACAGTGGGGTTTGTGTAGTATAGAGGGTAGTGTTTTAGGGTTTAGGGTAGTGCAGTGATGTTTGTGTAGTGTAGGGGGTCATGCTGTGGGTAGTGGTTTAGGGTAGTGCAGTGGTCTTTGTGTAGTGTAGGGCATCATGTTTTAGGGTATAGGGTAGTTCAGTGGTGTTTGTGTAGTGTAGGGGGTCATGCCGGGGTTAGTGTTTTAGGGTTTAGGGTAGTGCAGTGGTGTTTGGGTAGTGTAGGGGTTCGTGCTGGGGTAGTGTTTTATGGTAGTGCAGTGTTGTTTGTGTAGTGTAGGGAGTCGTGCTGGCAGTAGTGTTTTAGGGTTTAGGGTGGTGCAGTGGTGTTTGGGTAGTGTAGGGGTCGTGCTAGGGGGTAGTGTTTTAGGGTTTAGGGTGGTGCAGAGGTGTTTGTGTAGTGGATGGGGTCGTGCTGGGGGCATGGTTTTAGGGTTTAGGGTAGAGCGGTGGTGTTTGGGTAGTGTAGGGGGTAGTGCTGGGGTAGTGTTTTAGGGTTTACGGCAGTGCAGTGGTGTTTGTGTAGTGTAGGGATCATGCTGGGGGTAGTGTTTCCGGGGTTTGGGTAGTGCAGTGGTGTCTGTGTGGTGTAGGGGGTAGTGTTTTAGGGTTTAGGGTAGTGCAGTTGTGTTTGTGTAGTGTAGGGGGTCATGTTTTAGGGTTTAGGGTAGTGCAATAGTGTTTGGATAGTGTAGGGGGTAATGCTGGGGGTGGTGTTTTAGGGGTTACGGCAGTGCAGTGGTGTTTGGTGAGTGTAGGGGGTCATGCCGGGGGTGGTGTTTTAGGGTTTAGGGCAGTGCAGTGATGTGCGGGCAGTATAGGGGATGTGCTGGGGGTGGTGTTTCTGGTTTTAGGATAGTGCAGTGGTGTTTGGGTAGTGTAGGGGGTCATGCTGGGGATAGTGTTTTTGGTTTTAGCGTAGTGCAGTTGTGTTTGGGTAGTGAAGGGGGTCGTGCTGGGGGTAGTGTTAGGGTTTAGGGTAGCACAGTGGTGTTTGTGTAGTGTAGGGGGTCATGCTGGGGATAAATTTAGGGTTTAGGGTAGTGCAGTGGTGTTACTGTAGTGTATGGGGTCGTGCTGGGGGCAGTGTGTTAGGGCTTAAGGCAGTGCAGTGGTGTTTCTCTAGTGAAGGGGGTCGTGTTGGGGGTTGTGTTTTAGGGTTTAGGGAAGTGCAGTGGGGTTTGTGTAGTCTAGGGGGTTCTGCTGTGGTAGATTTTGGGTTTAGGGTAGTGCAGTGGTGTTTGGGTAGCGTAGGGAGTTGTGCTGGTGGTAGTGTTTTAGACTTTAGGGTAGTGCAGTTATGTTTGGGTAGTGTAGAGTGTCATGCTGGAGGTAGTGGTTTAGGGTTTAGGGTAGTGCAGTGGTACTTGTGTAGAGTAGGGGGGCTTGCTGGGGGTGGTGATTTAGGGTTTAGCGTAGTGCATTGGTGTTTGGGTAGTGTAGGGGTTCTTGCTGGGGGTAGTGTTTTAGGGTTTAGGGTAGTGCAGTGGTGTTTGGGTAGTGTAGGGGGTCATGCTGGGGATAGATTTAGGGTTTAGGGTCGTGCAGTGGTGTTTGTTTAGGGTAGGGGTAGTGTTTTAGTGTTTAGGGTAGTGCAGTGGTGTTTGTTTAGGGTAGGGGTAGTGTTTTAGGGTTTAGGGTAGTACAGTGGTGTTTGCGTAGTGTAGGGGGTCATAATGGGGGTAGATTTATACTTGAGTGTATTGCAGTGGTGTTTGGGTAGTGTAGGGAGTCGTGCTGGGGGTAGTGTTTTAGGATTTAGGGTAGAGCAGTGGTGTTTGTGTAGTATGGGGGTAGTATTTTAGGGTTTAGGGTAGTGCAGTGGTGTTTGTGTTGTGTAGGGGGTCATGTTTTAGGGTATAGGGTAGTTCAGTGGTGTTTGGGTAGTGTAGGGGGTCATGCCTGGGTTACTGTTTGAGGGTTTAGGTTAGTGCAGTGGTGTTTGGGTAGTGTAGGGGTTCGTGCAGGGGTAGTGTTTTATGGTAGTGCAGTATTGTTTGTGTAGTGAAGGGAGTCGTGCTGGGGGTAGTGTTTTAGGGTTTAGGGTAGTGCAGTGGTGTTTGGGTAGTGTAGGGGGTCGTGCTTGGGGTAGTGTTTTAGGATTTAGGGCAGTGCAGTGGTGTTTGTGTAGTGTAGGGATCATGCTGGGGGTAGTGTCTTAGGGTTTAGGGTAGTGCTGTGGTGTCAGTCTAGTGTAGGGGGTAGTGTCATAGGGTTTAGGGTAGTGCATTAGTGTTTGGGTAGTGTAGGGGTAATGCTGGGGGTGGTGTGTTAGGGTTTAGGGCAGTGCAGTGGTGTTCGGTCAGTGTAGCGGGTCATGCTGGGGGTAGTGTTTTAGGGTTTAGGGTAGTGCAGTGGTGTTTGTGTAGTGTACGGGTTCATGCTGGGGGTAGTGTTTTAGGATTTAGGGAAGTACAGTGGGGTTTGTGTAGTATAGAGGGTAGTGTTTTAGGGTTTAGGGTAGTGCAGTGATGTTTGTGTAGTGTAGGGGGTCATGCTGTGGGTAGTGGTTTAGGGTAGTGCAGTGGTGTTTGTGTAGTGTAGGGCATCATGTTTTAGGGTATAGGGTAGTTCAGTGGTGTTTGTGTAGTGTAGGGGGTCATGCCGGGGTTAGTGTTTTAGGGTTTAGGGTAGTGCAGTGGTGTTTGGGTAGTGTAGGGGTTCGTGCTGGGGTAGTGTTTTATGGTAGTGCAGTGTTGTTTGTGTAGTGTAGGGAGTCGTGCTGGCATTAGTGTTTTAGGGTTTAGGGTGGTGCAGTGGTGTTTGTGTAATGGATGGGGTCGTGCTGGGGGCATTGTTTTAGGGTTTAGGGTAGAGCAGTGGTGTTTGGGTAGTGTAGGGGGTAGTGCTGGGGTAGTGTTTTAGGGTTTACGGCAGTGCAGTGGTGTTTGTGTAGTGTAGGGATCATGCTGGGGGTAGTGTTTCCGGGGTTTGGGTAGTGCAGTGGTGTCTGTGTGGTGTAGGGGGTAGTGTTTTAGGGTTTAGGGTAGTGCAGTTGTGTTTGTGTAGTGTAGGGGGTCATGTTTTAGGGTTTAGGGTAGTGCAGTAGTGTTTGGATAGTGTAGGGGGTAATGCTGGGGGTGGTGTTTTAGGGGTTACGGCAGTGCAGTGGTGTTTGGTGAGTGTAGGGGGTCATGCCGGGGGTGGTGTTTTATGTTATGTCATGTTATGTTACGACTATTTATTGTGCGCACAGATACTCCAGCCAAGGAGCGTCCTGGCGCAGAGACAAGGTAGCACGTAACACAACCACAGGCTAAAAACAGAAACTAAGCTTTTAGGGTTTAGAGCAGTGCAGTGATGTGCGGGCAGTATAGGGGATGTGCTGGGGGTGGTGTTTCTGGTTTTAGGATAGTGCAGTGGTGTTTGGGTAGTGTAGGGGGTCATGCTGGGGATAGTGTTTTTGGTTTTAGCGTAGTGCAGTTGTGTTTGGGTAGTGAAGGGGGTCGTGCTGGGGGTAGTGTTAGGGTTTAGGGTAGCACAGTGGTGTTTGTGTAGTGTAGGGGGTCATGCTGGGGATAAATTTAGGGTTTAGGGTAGTGCAGTGGTGTTACTGTAGTGTATGGGGTCGTGCTGGGGGCAGTGTGTTAGGGCTTAAGGCAGTGCAGTGGTGTTTGTCTAGTGAAGGGGGTCGTGTTGGGGGTTGTGTTTTAGGGTTTAGGGAAGTGCAGTGGGGTTTGTGTAGTCTAGGGGGTTCTGCTGTGGTAGATTTTGGGTTTAGGGTAGTGCAGTGGTGTTTGGGTAGCGTAGGGAGTTGTGCTGGTGGTAGTGTTTTAGACTTTAGGGTAGTGCAGTTATGTTTGGGTAGTGTAGAGTGTCATGCTGGAGGTAGTGGTTTAGGGTTTAGGGTAGTGCAGTGGTACTTGTGTAGAGTAGGGGGGCTTGCTGGGGGTGGTGATTTAGGGTTTAGCGTAGTGCATTGGTGTTTGGGTAGTGTAGGGGTTCTTGCTGGGGGTAGTGTTTTAGGGTTTAGGGTAGTGCAGTGGTGTTTGGGTAGTGTAGGGGGTCATGCTGGGGATAGATTTAGGGTTTAGGGTCGTGCAGTGGTGTTTGTTTAGGGTAGGGGTAGTGTTTTAGTGTTTAGGGTAGTGCAGTGGTGTTTGTTTAGGGTAGGGGTAGTGTTTTAGGGTTTAGGGTAGTACAGTGGTGTTTGCGTAGTGTAGGGAGTCGTGCTGGGGGTAGTGTTTTAGGATTTAGGGTAGAGCAGTGGTGTTTGTGTAGTATGGGGGTAGTATTTTAGGGTTTAGGGTAGTGCAGTGGTGTTTGTGTTGTGTAGGGGGTCATGTTTTAGGGTATAGGGTAGTTCAGTGGTGTTTGGGTAGTGTAGGGGGTCATGCCTGGGTTACTGTTTGAGGGTTTAGGTTAGTGCAGTGGTGTTTGGGTAGTGTAGGGGTTCGTGCAGGGGTAGTGTTTTATGGTAGTGCAGTATTGTTTGTGTAGTGAAGGGAGTCGTGCTGGGGGTAGTGTTTTAGGGTTTAGGGTAGTGCAGTGGTGTTTGGGTAGTGTAGGGGGTCGTGCTTGGGGTAGTGTTTTAGGATTTAGGGCAGTGCAGTGGTGTTTGTGTAGTGTAGGGATCATGCTGGGGGTAGTGTCTTAGGGTTTAGGGTAGTGCTGTGGTGTCAGTCTAGTGTAGGGGGTAGTGTCATAGGGTTTAGGGTAGTGCATTAGTGTTTGGGTAGTGTAGGGGTAATGCTGGGGGTGGTGTGTTAGGGTTTAGGGCAGTGCAGTGGTGTTCGGTCAGTGTAGCGGGTCATGCTGGGGGTAGTGTTTTAGGGTTTAGGGTAGTGCAGTGGTGTTTGTGTAGTGTACGGGTTCATGCTGGGGGTAGTGTTTTAGGATTTAGGGAAGTACAGTGGGGTTTGTGTAGTATAGAGGGTAGTGTTTTAGGGTTTAGGGTAGTGCAGTGATGTTTGTGTAGTGTAGGGGGTCATGCTGTGGGTAGTGGTTTAGGGTAGTGCAGTGGTGTTTGTGTAGTGTAGGGCATCATGTTTTAGGGTATAGGGTAGTTCAGTGGTGTTTGTGTAGTGTAGGGGGTCATGCCGGGGTTAGTGTTTTAGGGTTTAGGGTAGTGCAGTGGTGTTTGGGTAGTGTAGGGGTTCGTGCTGGGGTAGTGTTTTATGGTAGTGCAGTGTTGTTTGTGTAGTGTAGGGAGTCGTGCTGGCATTAGTGTTTTAGGGTTTAGGGTGGTGCAGTGGTGTTTGTGTAATGGATGGGGTCGTGCTGGGGGCATTGTTTTAGGGTTTAGGGTAGAGCAGTGGTGTTTGGGTAGTGTAGGGGGTAGTGCTGGGGTAGTGTTTTAGGGTTTACGGCAGTGCAGTGGTGTTTGTGTAGTGTAGGGATCATGCTGGGGGTAGTGTTTCCGGGGTTTGGGTAGTGCAGTGGTGTCTGTGTGGTGTAGGGGGTAGTGTTTTAGGGTTTAGGGTAGTGCAGTTGTGTTTGTGTAGTGTAGGGGGTCATGTTTTAGGGTTTAGGGTAGTGCAGTAGTGTTTGGATAGTGTAGGGGGTAATGCTGGGGGTGGTGTTTTAGGGGTTACGGCAGTGCAGTGGTGTTTGGTGAGTGTAGGGGGTCATGCCGGGGGTGGTGTTTTATGTTATGTCATGTTATGTTACGACTATTTATTGTGCGCACAGATACTCCAGCCAAGGAGCGTCCTGGCGCAGAGACAAGGTAGCACGTAACACAACCACAGGCTAAAAACAGAAACTAAGCTTTTAGGGTTTAGAGCAGTGCAGTGATGTGCGGGCAGTATAGGGGATGTGCTGGGGGTGGTGTTTCTGGTTTTAGGATAGTGCAGTGGTGTTTGGGTAGTGTAGGGGGTCATGCTGGGGATAGTGTTTTTGGTTTTAGCGTAGTGCAGTTGTGTTTGGGTAGTGAAGGGGGTCGTGCTGGGGGTAGTGTTAGGGTTTAGGGTAGCACAGTGGTGTTTGTGTAGTGTAGGGGGTCATGCTGGGGATAAATTTAGGGTTTAGGGTAGTGCAGTGGTGTTACTGTAGTGTATGGGGTCGTGCTGGGGGCAGTGTGTTAGGGCTTAAGGCAGTGCAGTGGTGTTTGTCTAGTGAAGGGGGTCGTGTTGGGGGTTGTGTTTTAGGGTTTAGGGAAGTGCAGTGGGGTTTGTGTAGTCTAGGGGGTTCTGCTGTGGTAGATTTTGGGTTTAGGGTAGTGCAGTGGTGTTTGGGTAGCGTAGGGAGTTGTGCTGGTGGTAGTGTTTTAGACTTTAGGGTAGTGCAGTTATGTTTGGGTAGTGTAGAGTGTCATGCTGGAGGTAGTGGTTTAGGGTTTAGGGTAGTGCAGTGGTACTTGTGTAGAGTAGGGGGGCTTGCTGGGGGTGGTGATTTAGGGTTTAGCGTAGTGCATTGGTGTTTGGGTAGTGTAGGGGTTCTTGCTGGGGGTAGTGTTTTAGGGTTTAGGGTAGTGCAGTGGTGTTTGGGTAGTGTAGGGGGTCATGCTGGGGATAGATTTAGGGTTTAGGGTCGTGCAGTGGTGTTTGTTTAGGGTAGGGGTAGTGTTTTAGTGTTTAGGGTAGTGCAGTGGTGTTTGTTTAGGGTAGGGGTAGTGTTTTAGGGTTTAGGGTAGTACAGTGGTGTTTGCGTAGTGTAGGGGGTCATAATGGGAGTAGATTTATACTTTAGTGTATTGCAGTGGTGTTTGGGTAGTGTAGGGAGTCGTGCTGGGGGTAGTGTTTTAGGGTTTATGGTAATGCGGTGGTGTTTGTGTAGTATAGGGAGTCCTACTGGGGGTAGTGTTTTGGGGTTTAGGGTAGTGCAGTGCTGTTTGGGTAGTGTAGGGGTCGTGCTGGGAGTAATGTTTTAGGGTTTAGGGTAGTGCAGTGGTGTTTGTGTAGTGTAGGGGGTCATGCTGGGGGGTAGTGTTTTAGGGTTTAGGGAAGAGCAGTGGTGTTTGGGTAGAGTTGGGGGTAGTGCTGGGGTAGTATTTTAGGGTTCAGAGTAGTGCAGGGGTGTTTGTGTAGTTTAGGGGGTCGTGTCTTAGGGTTTAGGGTAGTGCAGTGTTGTTTGTGTAGTGTAGGGGGTCATGCTGGGGGTAGTGTTTTAGGATTTAGGGTAGAGCAGTGGTGTTTGTGTAGTATGGGGGGTAGTATTTTAGGGTTTAGGGTAGTGCAGTGGTGTTTGTGTTGTGTAGGGGGTCATGTTTTAGGGTATAGGGTAGTTCAGTGGTGTTTGGGTAGTGTAGGGGGTCATGCCTGGGTTAGTGTTTGAGGGTTTAGGTTAGTGCAGTGGTGTTTGGGTAGTGTAGGGGTTCGTGCAGGGGTAGTGTTTTATGGTAGTGCAGTGTTGTTTGTGTAGTGAAGGGAGTCGTGCTGGGGGTAGTGTTTTAGGGTTTAGGGTAGTGCAGTGGTGTTTGGGTAGTGTAGGGGGTCGTGCTTGGGGTAGTGTTTTAGGATTTATGGCAGTGCAGTGGTGTTTGTGTAGTGTAGGGATCATGCTGGGGGTAGTGTTTTAGGGTTTAGGGTAGTGCTGTGGTGTCAGTCTAGTGTAGGGGGTAGTATCATAGGGTTTAGGGTAGTGCATTAGTGTTTGGGTAGTGCAGGGGGTAACGCTGGGGGTGGTGTGTTAGGGTATAGGGCAGTGCAGTGGTGTTCGGTCAGTGTAGCGGGTCATGCTGGGGGTAGTGTTTTAGGGTTTAGGGTAGTGCAGTGGTGTTTGTGTAGTGTACGGGTTCATGCTGGGGGTAGTGTTTTAGGATTTAGGGAAGTACAGTGGGGTTTGTGTAGTATAGGGGGTAGTGTTTTAGGGTTTAGGGTAGTGCAGTGATGTTTGTGTAGTGTAGGGGGCATGCTGTGGGTAGTGGTTTAGGGTAGTGCAGTGGTGTTTGTGTAGTGTAGGGCATCATGTTTTAGGGTATAGGGTAGTTCAGTGGTGTTTGTGTAGTGTAGGGGGTCATGCCAGGGTTAGTGTTTTAGGGTTTAGGGTAGTGCAGTGGTGTTTGGGTAGTGTAGGGGTTCGTGCTGGGGTAGTGTTTTATGGTAGTTCAGTGTTGTTTGTGTAGTGTAGGGAGTCGTGCTGGCAGTAGTGTTTTAGGGTTTAGGGTGGTGCAGTGGTGTTTGGGTAGTGTATGGGGTCGTGCTGGGGGCATTGTTTTAGGGTTTAGGGTAGAGTGGTGGTGTTTGGGTAGTGGAGGGGGTAATGCTGGGGTAGTGTTTTAGGGTTTACGGCAGTGCAGTGGTGTTTGTGTAGTGTAGGGATCATGCTGGGGTAGTGTTTTCGGGGTTTGGGTAGTGCGGTTGTGTCTGTGTGGTGTAGGGGGTAGTGTTTTAGGGTTTAGGGTAGTGCAGTGGTGTTTGTGTAGTGTAGGGGGTCATGTTTTAGGGTTTATGGTAGTGCAGTAGTGTTTGGATAGTGTAGGGGGTAAAGCTGGGGGTGGTGTTTTAGGGGTTACGGCAGTGCAGTGGTGTTTGGTGAGTGTAGGGGGTCATGCCGGGGGTGGTGTTTTAGGGTTTAGGGCAGTGCAGTGATGTGCGGGCAGTATAGGGGATGTGCTGGGGGTAGTGTTTCTGGGTTTAGGATAGTGCAGTGGTGTTTGGGTAGTGTAGGGGGTCGTGCTGGGGATAGTGTTTTTGGTTTTAGCGTAGTGCAGTTGTGTTTGGATAGTGAAGGGGGTCGTGCTGGGGGTACTGTTAGGGTTTAGGGTAGCACAGTGGTGTTTGTGTAGTGTAGGGGGTCATGCTGGGGGTAAATTTAGGGTTTAGGGTAGTGCAGTGGTGTTACTGTAGTGTATGGGGTCGTGCTGGGTCAGTGTGTTAGGGCTTAAGGCAGTCCAGTGGTGTTTGTATAGTGAAGGGGGTCGTGTTGGGGGTTGTGTTTTAGGGTTTAGGGAAGTGCAGTGGGGTTTGTGTAGTCTAGGGGGTTCTGCCGTGGTAGATTTAGGGTTTAGGGTAGTGCAGTGGTGTTTGGGTAGTGTAGAGTGTCATGCTGGTGGTAGTGGTTTAGGGTTTAGGGTAGTGCAGTGGTGCTTGTGTAGAGTAGGGCGTTTTGCTGGGGGTGGTGTTTTAGGGTTTAGCGTAGTGCATTGGTGTTTGGGTAGTGTAGGGGTTCATGCTGGGGGTAGTGTTTTAGGGTTTAGGGTAGTGCAGTTATGTTTGGGTAGTGTAGAGTGTCATGCTGGTGGTAGTGGTTTAGGGTTTAGGGTAGTGCAGTGGTGCTTGTGTAGAGTAGGGGGTTTTGCTGGGGGTGGTGTTTTAGGGTTTAGCGTAGTGCATTGGTGTTTGGGTAGTGTAGGGGTTCATGCTGGAGGTAGTGTTTTAGGGTTTAGGGTAGTGCAGTGGTGTTTGGGTAGTGTAGGGGGTCATGCTGGGGATAGATTTAGGGTTTAGGGTCGTGCAGTGGTGTTTGTTTAGGGTAGGGGTAGTGTTTTAGTGTTTAGGGTAGTGCAGTGGTGTTTGTTTAGGGTAGGGGTAGTGTTTTAGGGTTTAGGGTAGTACAGTGGTGTTTGCGTAGTGTAGGGGGTCATAATGGGGGTAGATTTATACTTTAGTGTATTGCAGTCGTTTTTGGGTAGTGTAGGGAGTCGTGCTGGGGGTAGTGTTTTAGGGTTTATGGTAATGCGGTGGTGTTTGTGTAGTATAGGGAGTCCTACTGGGGGTAGTGTTTTGGGGTTTAGGGTAGTGCAGTGCTGTTTGGGTAGTGTAGGGGTCGTGCTGGGAGTAATGTTTTAGGGTTTAGGGTAGTGCAGTGGTGTTTGTGTAGTGTAGGGGGTCATGCTGGGGGGTAGTGTTTTAGGGTTTAGGGAAGAGCAGTGGTGTTTGGGTAGAGTTGTGGGTTGTGCTAGGGTAGTATTTTAGGGTTCAGAGTAGTGCAGTGGTGTTTGTGTAGTGTAGGGGGTCATGTCTTAGGGTTTAGGGTAGTGCAGTGGTGTTTGTTTAGTGTAGGGGTAGTGTTTTAAGATATAGGGTGGTGCAGTGGTGTTTGTGTAGTGTAGGGGATCGTGCTGGGGCAGTGTTTTAGGGTTTAGGGTCATGCAGTGTTGTTTGTGTAGTGTAGGGGGTTGTGTTTTATGGTTTAGGGTAGTGCAGTGGTGTTTGGGTAGTGTAGGGGGTCGTGCTGGGGTAGTGTTTTTTGTGTTTAGGGTAGTGCAGTTATGTTTGGGTAGTGAAGGTGTAGTTCTGGGGGTACTGTTTTATGATTTAGGGTAGTAAATTGGTATTTCTGTAGTGTAGGGGGTCGTGCTGGGAGTAGTGTTTTAGGTCTTAGGGTAGTGTAGTGGTGTTTGAGTAGTGTAGGGGTCATGCTGGGGGTAGTGTTTTAGGGGTTAGGGTAGTGCAGTGGTGTTTGTGCAGTGTAGGGGGTCGTACTGGGGGTAGTGTTTTAGGTTTTATGGTAGTGCAGTGGTATTTGTGTAGGCTAGGGGTCATGCTGAGGGTAGTGTTTCAGGGTTTAGGGTAGTGCAATGGTGTTTGGGTAGTGTAGGGGTTTGTGAACGGGGGTAGATTTAGGGTTTAGGGTAGTGCAGTGGTGTTTGTTAAGTGTAATGGGTCATGCTGGAGGAAGTGTCTTAGGGTTTAGGATAGCGCAGCGGTGTTCGGGTAGTGTAAGGTGTCATGCTGGGGGTACCTCCCCTGGGCACTCCCCTCCCCAGGCCCTCAGCCAATCGGCCGTAAGGAGGTGGAGCCAGAGGTGGGGCACAGGTACAAAGCTCGCCTCAGCGCGAGGAGCTGGCAATTGTCTAAATTGTCGCTTGGAACGGCGGCGTGCAGCGCTTGTAATTGAATCAGAAATTGCATCTGAATCCTTTTAAAAGCCAGAGGCGGGGCACAGGTACAAATGCCCACCTCAGCATGGGAGCGCAGCGGACGAGTGCAGCGGGCGCGCCGACAGCACGCCGAAGGCGCGCTAAAGGCAAGCCCGTCTGCGTCCGTCCGCGCCCAGCCAGGGCTAGGGGTCACAACTCATGGCCTACTATTCAAATACTCTCCAGAGACACTTCGATCCTTAGCCACTATTCGCTCTCCCCTTGATCTAACCACGTAAAACCGCTTCACGGAAAACAATATATATTCAGATAAACTCCAACCACCCGGCCACCGCCAATCCTAATCCATTTAACCAGTCTACTCTCCGTATCATTTATCTTAATACTCGTTCCTTAGTTAAACATCAACTCGACATCCTCTTGCTACTCAGATCTGAGAAACCAGACGTTCTTCTGCTCACTGAGCCATGGCTTACTGAAAACTCCGCCCCTGACATCTTAGCAGCCCTCCCCGCGGACTACTACATCCTGGTGGCAAATCGGCCCCCTGGAAAACACGGCGGGGGGGTAGCCGCTATTATTCTCAAAGATTATCAGTTCACTACCCTTACTCCTCTCATCCTTCCTGAGGTGGAAAACTTGGTCATCACATTAGACGCCATGTTCGGCTCTATTCTCTGTGTATTAATTTACCGTCCCCCCAGGCGATGGTCTCCTTCCCGCTTTCCCTTAACGAACAAATGGCTGACCTTGTTACCAACTACGCTAGGGTCATGCTCACAGGCGACCTAAACTACTGGTTAAATGATACCTCGGGTGGACCACAAGCGGCAGAACTGTTGGAGCTATTGTCCAGCCTGAACCTGGTTCATCACATATCCTCTCCCACCCATATAAAAGGTCACACATTGGACCAAATCTGGTCCTCTAATCTTATAATATCTACCCCTATCATCTTACCCTGCATATGGTCTGATCATCATTCTATCGATTTCACTATCACTACCAACTCTAGGATCAAGATCCCTCTAACAAGTGGAGGGACAAGTAGGAAATGGCGAGCCATCGACAAACTTGCATTTATAGACACCCTAGCCAGCTCCATACCTACTCTCGACCCAGACGTCAATATCTCGGATGCCAATATTTCGGACTGGCTTTTGAAGGCGTGTAATACTCATGCTCCACTGACTAAATTCTCACGTGCACGATACACAGAGGCTCATAAATGGTTCTCTGCCGAGCTGAAAAAGCAAAACCTTGAGCTGCGCCAGAAAGAAAGGAAATGGAGGCTTAACTACTCCATGGAGGACAAATTACAATTCTCTTTAGCCTGCAAGGACTATAAAAGAGCGATCCGAGAGGCCAAAGCGGCTTATTTCTCGGCTAGAATTCTGGACGCACATAACACACCCAAAGAAATCTTCACCATAGTCAACAACCTCTGTAACACTGAAAGAATTCACCCCATCCAAACACCCACTCAGGCTCTATGCAACTCCCTCAACACCTACTTTCTGGACAAAATCGCCATTATCAAAGCCAGTATCCCTACTTCTTCAGACAGGGTCGACGCGATCATCACACCTATCAACCCCATCACCATGGATCATTTCCCCGCCATCTCCCCTCAGACTCTCTTAGATCTACTGGCCCGGGCCAAATCCGGCTCCCCAAACGACTGCTGTCCCCCTTACATTCTTATGGACGTCCTGTCCACCCTCCCTCACAGTGTGCTCCCCTTCCTTAACGATTCACTTCTTCAGGGTAAGGTCCCCAGCACCTTTAAGAATGCAATAGTGGTCCCTCTATTGAAAAAACTAGGAGCTGATCCAGCAAATACCTCAAACTACCGCCCTATCTCTTTCCTCCCCTACTTAGCAAAAATTCTCGAGGCTCATGTCGCTAAATCTCTCTCCAATTTTCTAGAACAGTCTGAATACTTAGAACCCAACCAAGCAGGTTTCCGACCCGCCCACTCCACCGAGTCAGTTATCCTCGCAGTCCTGGACACACTGAGAGCAAACGCAGATAGGGGAAGCCCTCAAGCCTTGGTCCTCCTCGACCTGTCGGCCGCGTTCGACACGGTCGACCATAACATCTTGTTAACTCGTGTCGAACAGGCTGGCCTTCAGGGTTCTGCATACAACTGGATTAAATCCTTCCTTGATGATCGAACCCAAGCAGTCCGTCTTGGACCCTTCACTGCACCTAGGTCTGCCACCTTCTGTGGGGTGCCTCAGGGCTCGTACCTCTCACCTCACCTATTCAACCTTTACATTAAACCCTTGGTAAACTCTTTAAAAAACAGAAAGGTAACTACCTTCAACTACGCGGACGATCTGCAACTTATTTTTACACTGGATTCCCCGGACTCTGCCCTTGAATTCCAAGCTACCATGCTCCACATCCAACAATGGATGAACCGTAACCACCTCAAACTCAATCCCGGCAAGGCAGAACTTGTATTGCCGGGAGGGAGCGAGATCAATTGGGGCCCCCACTTCTGGCCTACGGACCTCGGACCACCCCCCACCCCCTCTACCTCAGTGAAAAGCATGGGCATCACCCTTAATTCTGACCTCTCCCTCAGAGGTCAGGTGGGGTCAATGGTCTCTTCCTGCGTCTTCCAACTGAGGAAAATCAGGAAAATAAGCCACTTATTGACCCAATCGGCACTCATTCAGGTAGTGATCTCCTTGGTACTCTAGCGCCTGGATTTCTCCAACTCTATCTACCTTGGCCTGCCGGCGTACCTACTCAAGCGACTACAAATAGCTCAAAACCAGGCAGCGAGACTGATATTCAAACATCCCAAATGGCTTTCGGCCAGTCCCCTGTTAGACAAACTGCACTGGCTTCCCATCGGCAAACGTGCTGCTTTCAAGACCGGATGTCTGATCTTCAAGGCCTTGTACTGCAGGAGCCCTAAATTCATTAATCGTCTGACCATCAAACATGCCCCACGCCGCAACCTCCGATCTGCCCACCTTAAACTCCTCACCATCCCAGTTTTCAAACTTAAACGCCAAGGCGGTTGCAGGTTCTCCTACCTAGCTCCTAACCTCTGGAACTCCTTCCCATTGAACATCAGGATGCAGGACACCTTGACGGGTTTCAGAAAGGCCCTCAAGACCTGGCTGTACTCGCAAAGTTACGCTTAGCTCATTCCGTCGCAACATTTACACAAATAGCACCATTAAACCTTTTGGTGACCGCGCGCTCTACAAATTCAGGTTAACATAACATAACATAACGTAGTGTATTAGGGTTGCACAGTGTTTGTGTAGTGTAGGGGGTCATGCTGGGGGTAGATTTAGGGTTTACGGTAGTGCAGTGGTATTTGGGTAGTGTAGGGGGTCTTGTTGGGGGTAGATTTAGGGTTTAGGGTAGCGCAGTGGTGTTTTTGTAGTGTAGGGGGTTGTGCAGGAGGTAGTGTTTTAGAGTTTTGGGTAGTGCAGTGGTGTTTGGGTAGTGTAGGGGGTCATGCTGGGGGTAGTGTCTTAGGGTTTAGAGTAGTGCAGTAGGGTAGTGCAGTGGTGTTTGTGTAGTGTTTTAGCATTTAGGGTAGTGCAGTTGTGTTTGGGTAGTGTAGGGGGTCATGCTGGGGGTAGTGTTTTAGAGTTTAGGGTAGTGCAGTGGTGTTTGGGTAGTACAGGGGGTACTACTGGGGGTAGTGTTTTATGGTTTAGGGTAGTGCAGTGGTTTGTGTGTGGTGTAGTGGGTCGTACTGGGGGTAGTGTTTTAGGGTTTAGCGTAGTGCAGTGGTGTTTGTGTAGTGTAGGGGGTCGTGCTGGGGGTAGTGTTTTAGGTTTTAGGGTAGTGCAGTAGTGTTTGTGTAGTGTAGGAGGACGTGTTTTGGGGTTTAGGGTACTGCAGTGGTGTTTGTGTAGTGTAGAGGGTCGTGTTTGAAAGTGTTTTAGGGTTTAGGGTAGTACAGTGGTGTTTGTGTAGTATAGGGGTCATGCTGGGGGTAGATTTAGGGTTTAGGGAAGTACAGTGGTGTTTGTGTAGTGTAGGGGATAGTGTTTTAGGGTTTAGGGTAGTGCAGTGGTGTTTGTGTAGTGTAGGGGGTCGTACTGGGGTTAGTGTTTTAGGGTTTCAGGTGGTGCAGTGGTGTTTGGGTAGTGTAGGTGGTCATGCTGGGGGTAGTGTTCTAAGGTGTAGAGTAGTGCAGTAGGGTAGTGCAGTTGTGTTTGTGTAGTGTAGGGGTCATGCTGGGAGCAGTGTTTTAGCGTTTACGGTAGTGCAGTGGTGTTTGGGTAGTACAGGGGGTACTACTGGCAGTAGTGTTTTATGGTTTAGGGTAGTGCAGTGATTTGTGTGTGGTGTAGTGGGTCGTGCTGGGGGTAGTGTTTTAGGGTTTAGGGTAGTACAGTGGTGTTTGTGTACTGTAGGGGGTCGTGCTGGGGGTAGTGTTTTAGGTTTTAGGGTAGTGCAGTGGTGTTTGTGCAGTGTAGGGGTCATGCTGGGGGTAGATTTAGGGTTTAGGGTAGTACAGTGGTGTTTGTGTAGTGTACGGGGTAGTGTTTTAGGGTTTAGTGTAGTGTAGTGGTGTTTGTGTTGTGTAGGGTGTCATACTGGGGGTAGTGTTTTAGGGTTTAGGATAGTGCAGTGGTGTTTGTGTGCTGTAGGGGGTCGTGCTTGGGGTAGTGTTTTAGGGTTTAGGGTAGTGCAGTGTTTGTGTAGTGTAGGGGATCATGCTGGGGGCAGTGTTTTAGGGTTTAGGGTAGTGCATTGGTGTTTGTGTAGTGTAGGGGGTCGTGTTTTAAGGTTTAGGGTAGTGCAGTGGTGTCTGGGTAGTGTAGGGGGTCGTGCTGGGGGTAGTGTTTTTGGGTTTAGAATAGTGCAGTTGTATTTGGGTTCTGAAGGGGGCATACTGGGGGTAGAATTTTAAGGTTTAGGGTAGTACAGTGGTCTTTGTGTAGTGTAGGGGGTCGTGCCGGGGGTAGTGTTTTGGGGTTTAGAATAGTGCAGTTGTATTTGGGTTCTGAAGGGGGCATACTGGGTGTTGTGTTTTCGGGTTTAGGGCAGTGCAGTGCAGTGGTGTTTGGGTAGTATAGGGCATTGTGCTAGGGGTAGTGTTTTAGGGTTTAGGGCTGTGCAGTGGTGTTTGTGTAGTGTAGGGGGTTGTGTTTTAGGGTTTAGGGTAGTGCAGTGGTGTTTGTGTAGCATAGGGTGTCGTACTGGGGGTAGTGTTTTAGGGTTTAGGATAGTGCAGTGGTGTTTGTGTAGTGTAGGGGGTCGTGTTTTAGGGTTTATGGTAGTGCAGTGGTGTTTGGGTAGTGTAGGGGGTCGTGCTGGGGGTAGTGTTTTAGGGTTTAGGGTAGTGCAGTGGTGTTTGTGGAGTGTACGGGTTAGTGCTGGGGTAGTGTTTTAGGGTTTAGGGCAGTGCATTGCAATGGTATTTGGGTACTGTAGGGGATTGTTTGGGGTTTATGGCAGTGCAGTGGTATCTGTGCAGTGTAGGGGTCATGCTGGGGGTAGTGTTTCAGGGTTTCGGGTAGTGCAATGGTGTTTGGGTAGTGTTGGGGTTTGTGAACGGGGGTAGATTTAAGGTTTAGGGTAGTGCAGTGGTGTTCGGGTAATGTAAGGTGTCGTGCTGTGGGTAGTGTTTTAGGGTAGCGCAGTGGTGTGTGTAGTGTAGGGGGTCATGTTGGGGGTAGATTTAGGGTTTAGGGTAGTGCAGTGGTGATTGGGTAGTGCAGGGGGTAGTGCTGGGGGTAGATTTAGGATTTAGGGTAGCGCAGTGGTGTTTTTGTAGTGTAGGGGGTTATGCAGGAGGTAGTGTTTTAGGGTTTCGAGTAGTGCAGTGGTGTTTGGGTACTGTAGGTGGTCATGCTGGTGGTAGTGTATTAGGGTTCAGGGTCGTGCAGTGGTGTTTGGGTAGTGTAGGGGGTACTGCTGGGGGTAGTGTTTTAGAGTTTAGGGTAGTGCAGTGGTGTTTGGGTAGTATAGGGGGTAACACTGGGGGTAGTTTTTTAGGGTTTTGGGTAGTTTGTGGTGTTGGAGGTCGTTCTGGGGGTAGTGTTTTAGGGTTTAGGCTAGTGCAGTGGTGTTTGTGTAGTGTAGAGGGTCATGCTGGGGGTAGTGTTTAAGGGTTTAGGGTAGTGCAGTGGTGTTTGTGTAGTGTAGGGGGTTGTGTTTTAGGGTTTAGGGTAGTACAGTGGTGTTTGTGTTGCATAGGGTGTCGTACTGCGGGTAGTGTTTTAGGGTTTAGGATAGTGCAGTGGTGTTTGTGTAGTGTAGGGGGTCGTGTTCTAGGGTTTATGGTAGTGCAGTGGTGTTTGGATAGTGTAGGGGGTCGTGCTGGGGGTAGTGTTTTAGTGTTTAGGGTAGTGCAGTAGTGTTTGTGTAGTGTAGGGGTTCGTGCTGGGGTAGTGTTTTAGGGTTTAGGGCAGTGCATTGCAGTGGTGTTTGGGTAGTGTAGGGGATCGTGCTGGGGGTAGTGTTTTGGGGTTTATGGCAGTGCAGTGGTATCTGTGTAGTTTAGCGGTAATGCTGGGGGTAGTGTTTCAGGGTATAGGGTAGTGCAATGGTGTTTGGGTAGTGTAGGGGTTTGTGAATGGGGGTAGATTTAGGGTTTAGGGTAGTGCAGTGGTGTTTTTGTAGTGTATGGGGTTGTGCAGGAGGTAGTGTTTTAGGGTTTCGGGTAGTGCAGTGATGTTTGGGTACTGTAGGGGGTCGTGCTGGTGTTAGTGTTTTAGGGTTCAGGGTCGTCCAGTGGTGTTTGGGTAGTGTAGGTGGTACTGCTGGGGGTAGTGTTTTAGGGTTTAGGGTAGTGCTGTGGTGTTTGTGTTGTGTAGGGGTCATGCTGGGGGTAGTGTTTTAGAGTTTAGGGTAGTGCAGTGGTGTTTGTGTAGTGTATGGGGTTGTGTTTTAGGGTTTATGGTAGTGCAGTGGTATTTGTGTAGTGTAGGGGGTTGTGCTTGGGGTAGTGCTTTAGGGTTTAGGTAGTGCAGTGGTGTTTGTGTAGTGTAGGGGGTCGTGCTTGGGGTAGTGTTTTAGGGTTTAGGGTAGTGCAGTAGTGTTTGTGTAGTGTAGGGGGTTGTGCTGGTGTAGATTTAGGGTTTAGGGTAGTGCAGTGCTGTTTGGGTAGTGTAGGGAGTCGTGCTGGTGGTAGTGTTTTAGTGTTTAGGGTAGTGCAGTGATGTTTGGGTAGTGTAGGGGGTCGTGCTGGGGTAGTGTTTAAGGGTTTAGGATAGTGCAGTGGTGTTTGTGTAGTGTAGGGGGTACTGTTTTAGGGTTTAGAGTAGTGCAGTGGTGTTTTTTGTAGTGTAGGGGATCGTGCTGGGGGTAGTGTTTTCGGGTTTAGGGTAGTGCAGCGGTGTTTGTGTAGTGCAGCGGGTCATGTTTTAGGGTTTAGGGTAGTGCAGTGATGTTTGGGTCAGGCTGGGGGTCATGCTGGGGGTAGTGTTTTGGGGTTTAGGGTAGTGCCGTTGTATTTGGGTTCTGAAGGGGGTCACACTGGAGGTAGTGCTTTAGGGTTTAGGGTAGTACAGTGGTCTTTGTGTAGTGTAGGGGTTAGTGCTGGGATAGTGTTTTCGGGTGTAGGGTAGTGCAGTGGTTTGTGGGTAGTGTAGGGAGTCATGCTGGGGGTAGTGTTTTCAGGTTTATGGCAGTGCAGTGGTGTTTGGGTAGTATAGGGTGTTGTGCTGGGGGTAGTGTTTTAGGGTTTAGGGCAGTGCAGTGGTGTTTGTGTAGTGTAGGGGTTTGTGCTGGGGTAGATTTAGGGTTTAGTGTAGTGAAGTGGTGTTCGGGTAGTGTAGGGGGTCATGCTGGGGGTGGTGTTTTAGGGTTTAGTGTCGTGCAGTGGTGTTTGGGTAGTGTAGGGGGTACTGCTGGGGGTAGTGTTTTAGAGTTTAGGGTAGTGCAGTGGTGTTTGGGTAGTGTAGAGGGTCGTGCTGGGGGTAGTGTTTAAGGGTTTAGGGTAGTGCAGTGGTGTTTGTGTAGTGTAGGGAGTTGTGTTTTAGGGTTTAGGGTAGTACAGTGGTGTTTGTGTTGCATAGGGTGTCGTACTGCGGGTAGTGTTTTAGGGTTTAGGATAGTGCAGTGGTGTTTGGGTAGTATAGGGGGTAACACTGGGGGTAGTTTTTTAGGGTTTAGGGTAGTTTGTGGTGTTGGAGGTCGTTCTGGGGGTATTGTTTTAGGGTTTAGGCTAGTGCAGTGGTGTTTGTTTAGTGTAGAGGGTCGTGCTGGGGGTAGTGTTTAAGGGTTTAGGGTAGTGCAGTGGTGTTTTTGTAGTGTAGGGAGTTGTGTTTTAGGGTTTAGGGTAGTACAGTGGTGTTTGTGTTGCATAGGGTGTCGTACTGCGGGTAGTGTTTTAGGGTTTAGGATAGTGCAGTGGTGTTTGTGTAGTGTAGGGGGTCGTGTTCTAGGGTTTATGGTAGTGCAGTGGTGTTTGGATAGTGTAGGGGGTCGTGCTGGGGGTAGTGTTTTAGTGTTTAGGGTAGTGCAGTAGTGTTTGTGTAGTGTAGGGGTTCGTGCTGGGGTAGTGTTTTAGGGTTTAGGGCAGTGCATTGCAGTGGTGTTTGGGTAGTGTAGGGGATCGTGCTGGGGGTAGTGTTTTGGGGTTTATGGCAGTGCAGTGGTATCTGTGTAGTTTAGCGGTAATGCTGGGGGTAGTGTTTCAGGGTATAGGGTAGTGCAATGGTGTTTGGGTAGTGTAGGGGTTTGTGAATGGGGGTAGATTTAGGGTTTAGGGTAGTGCAGTGGTGTTTTTGTAGTGTATGGGGTTGTGCAGGAGGTAGTGTTTTAGGGTTTCGGGTAGTGCAGTGATGTTTGGGTACTGTAGGGGGTCGTGCTGGTGTTAGTGTTTTAGGGTTCAGGGTCGTCCAGTGGTGTTTGGGTAGTGTAGGTGGTACTGCTGGGGGTAGTGTTTTAGGGTTTAGGGTAGTGCTGTGGTGTTTGTGTTGTGTAGGGGGTCGTGCTTGGGGTAGTGTTTTAGGGTTTAGGGTAGTGCAGTAGTGTTTGTGTAGTGTAGGGGGTTGTGCTGGTGTAGATTTAGGGTTTAGGGTAGTGCAGTGCTGTTTGGGTAGTGTAGGGAGTCGTGCTGGTGGTAGTGTTTTAGTGTTTAGGGTAGTGCAGTGATGTTTGGGTAGTGTAGGGGGTCGTGCTGGAGTAGTGTTTAAGGGTTTAGGATAGTGCAGTGGTGTTTGAGTAGTGTAGGGGGTCGTGCTGGGGGTAGTGTTTTAGTGTTTAGGGTAGTGCAGTGGTGTTTGTGTAGTGTAGGGGGTCGTGTTCTAGGGTTTATGGTAGTGCAGTGGTGTTTGGATAGTGTAGGGGGTCGTGCTGGGGGTAGTGTTTTAGTGTTTAGGGTAGTGCAGTAGTGTTTGTGTAGTGTAGGGGTTTGTGCTGGGGTAGTGTTTTAGGGTTTAGGGCAGTGCATTGCAGTGGTGTTTGGGTAGTGTAGGGGATCGTGCTGGGGGTAGTGTTTTGGGGTTTATGGCAGTGCAGTGGTATCTGTGTAGTGTAGGGGTAATGCTGGGGGTAGTGTTTCAGGGTATAGGGTAGTGCAATGGTGTTTGGGTAGTGTAGGGGTTTGTGAATGGGGTAGATTTAGGGTTTAGGGTAGTGCAGTGGTGTTTTTGTAGTGTATGGGGTTGTGCAGGAGGTAGTGTTTTAGGGTTTCGGGTAGTGCAGTGATGTTTGGGTACTGTAGGGGGTCGTGCTGGTGTTAGTGTTTTAGGGTTCAGGGTCGTCCAGTGGTGTTTGGGTAGTGTAGGTGGTACTGCTGGGGGTAGTGTTTTAGGGTTTAGGGTAGTGCTGTGGTGTTTGTGTTGTGTAGGGGTCATGCTGGGGGTAGTGTTTTAGGGTTTAGGGTAGTGCAGTGGTGTTTGTGTAGTGTATGGGGTTGTGTTTTAGGGTTTATGGTAGTGCAGTGATATTTGTGTAGTGTAGGGGGTTGTGCTTGGGGTAGTGCTTTAGGGTTTAGGTAGTGCAGTGGTGTTTGTGTAGTGTAGGGGGTCGTGCTTGGGGTAGTGTTTTAGGGTTTAGGGTAGTGCAGTAGTGTTTGTGTAGTGTAGGGGGTTGTGCTGGTGTAGATTTAGGGTTTAGGGTAGTGCAGTGCTGTTTGGGTAGTGTAGGGAGTCGTGCTGGTGGTAGTGTTTTAGTGTTTAGGGTAGTGCAGTGATGTTTGGGTAGTGTAGGGGGTCGTGCTGGGGTAGTGTTTAAGGGTTTAGGATAGTGCAGTGGTGTTTGTGTAGTGTAGGGGGTACTGTTTTAGGGTTTAGAGTAGTGCAGTGGTGTTTTTTGTAGTGTAGGGGATCGTGCTGGGGGTAGTGTTTTCGGGTTTAGGGTAGTGCAGCGGTGTTTGTGTAGTGCAGCGGGTCATGTTTTAGGGTTTAGGGTAGTGCAGTGGTGTTTGGGTCGGGCTGGGGGTCATGCTGGGGGTAGTGTTTTGGGGTTTAGGGTAGTGCAGTTGTATTTGGGTTCTGAAGGGGGTCATACTGGAGGCAGTGCTTTAGGGTTTAGGGTAGTACAGTGGTCTTTGTGTAGTGTAGGGGTTAATGCTGGGATAGTGTTTTCGGGTGTAGGGTAGTGCAGTGCTGTGTGGGTAGTGTAGGGAGTCATGCTGGGGGTAGTGTTTTCGGGTTTATGGCAGTGCAGTGGTGTTTGGGTAGTATAGGGTGTTGTGCTGGGGGTAGTGTTTTAGGGTTTAGGGCAGTGCAGTGGTGTTTGTGTAGTGTAGGGGTCATGCTGCGGGTAGTGTTTCAGGGGTTAGGGTATTGCAGTGGTGTTTGGGTAGTGTAGGGGTTTGTGCTGGGGTAGATTTAGGGTTTAGTGTAGTGAAGTGGTGTTCGGATAGTGTAGGGGGTCATGCTGGGGGTAGTGTTTTAGGGTTTAGTGTAGTGCAGTGGTGTTTGTGTAGCGTAATGGGTCATGCTGAAGGAAGTGTATTAGGGTTTAGGGAAGCGCAGTGGTGTTCAGTTAGTGTAAGGCGTCCTGCTGGGGGTAGTGTTTTAGGGTGTCTTGGGTAGTGCAGTGGTGTTTGGGTAGTGCAGGGGGTCATGCTGGGGGTTGTGTTTAGGGTTTAGGGTAGTGCACTGGTGTTTGGGTAATATAGGGCGTAGTGCTAGGGGTAGTGTTTTAGGGTTTAGGCTAGTGCAGTGGTGTTTGTATAGTTTAGGGGGTCGTGCTGGGGGTAGTGTTTTAGGGTAGTGCAGTGTTTGTGTAGTATAGGGGGTCGTGCTGGGGGTAGTGTTTTAGGGTTTAGGGTAGTGCAGGGGGTGTTTGTGTAGTGTAGGGAGTTGTGCTGGGGGTAGTGTTTTAGGGTAGTGCAGTTATGTTTGGGTAGTGTAGGTGGTCATGCTGGGGGTAGTGTTGAAGGGTTTAGGGTAGTGCAGTGGTGTTTGTCTAGTGTAGGGGTTTTGCTCGGGGTAGTGTTTTAGGGTTTAGGATAGTGCAGTGGTGTTTGGGTAGTGTAGGGGGTCGTGTTGGGGGTAGTGTTTTAGGGTTTAGAGTAGTGCAGTGGTGTTTGTGTAGTGTAGGAGTTCGTGCTGGGGTAGTGTTTTCGGGTTTAGGGCAGTGCATTGTAGTGGTGTTTGGGTAGTGTAGGGGGTCATGCTTGGGGTAGTGTTTTGGGGTTTATGATAGTGCAGTGGTGTTTGTGTAGTGTAGGGGGTCATGTTTTAAGGGTTTACGGTAGTGCAGTGGTGTTTGGGTAGTGTAGGGGTCGTGCTGGGGGTAGTGTTTTAGGGTTTAGGGCAGTGCATTGCAGTGGTGTTTGGGTAGTTTAGGGGATCGTGCTGGGGTAGTATTTTGGGGTTTATGGCTGTGCAGTGGTATCTGTGTAGTGTAGGGGTCATGCTGGGGGCAGTGTTTCAGGGTTTAGGGTAGTGCAATGGTGTTTGCGTTGTGTAGGGGTTTGTGAACGGGGGTAGATTTAGGGTTTAGGGTAGTGCAGTGGTGTTCGGGTAATGTAAGGTGTTGTGCTGGGGGTAGTGTTTTAGTGTAGCGCAGTGGTGTTTGTGTAGTGTAGGGGGTCATGTTGGGGTAGATGTAAGGTTTAGGGTAGTTTAGTGTAGGGGGTCGTGCTGGGGGTAGATTTAGGGTTTAGGGTTGCACAGTGGTGTTTTTGTAGTGTAGGGGGTTGTGCAGGAGGTAGTGTTTTAGGGTTTCGGGTAGTGAAGTGGTGTTTCGGTACTATAGGGGGACGTGCTGGTGGTAGTGTTTTAGGGTTCATGGTCGTGCAGTGGTGTTTGGGTAGTGTAGGGGGTACTGCTGGGGGAAGTGTTTTAGGGTTTAGGGTAGTGCCTTGGTGTTTGGGTAGTATAGGGGGTACTACTGGGGGTAGTTTTTTAGGGTTTAGTGTAGTTTGTGGTGTTGGAGGTCGTTCTGGGGGTAGTGTTTTAGGGTTTAGGGTAGTGCAGTGGTGTTTGTGTAGTGTAGGGGCTTGTGTTTTAGGGTTTATGGTAGTGCAGTGGTGTTTTTTTGTAGTGTAGGGGGACGTGCTTGGGGTAGTGTTTTAGGGAGGGTTTAGGTAGTGCAGTGGTGTTTGTGTAGTGTAGGGGGTCATGCTGGGGGTAGATTAAGGGGTTGGGGTACTACAGTGGTGTTTGTGTAGTGTAGGGGGTTGTGCTGGGGTAATGTGTTAGGGATTAGGGTAGTGCAGTAGTGTTTGTGTAGTGTAGGGGGTTGTGCTGGTGTATATGTAGGGTTTAGGGTGGTGCAGTGCTGTTTAGGTAGTGTAGGGAGTCGTGCTGGTGGTAGTGTTTTAGTGTTTAGGGTAGTGCAGTGATGTTTGGGTAGTGTAGGGGTCGTGCTGGGGGTAGTGTTTAAGGGTTTAGGATAGTGCAGTGGTGTTTGTGTAGTGTAGGGGTACTGTTTTAGTGTTTAGAGTAGTGCAGTGGTGTTTTTGTAGTGTAGGGGGTCGTGCTGGGGTTAGTGTTTTAGGGTTTAGGGTAGTGCAGTGGTGTTTGTGTAGTGTAGGGGGTTATGTTTTAGGGTTTAGGGTAGTGCAGTGGTGTTTGGGTCGTGCTGGGGGTAGTGTTTTGGGGTTTAGGGTAGTGCAGTTGTATTTGGGTTCTGAAGGGGGTCATACTGGAGGTAGTGTTTTAGGGTTTAGGGTAGTACAGTGGTCTTTGTGTAGTGTAGGGAGTCGTGCTGGGGGTAGTGTTTTCGGGTTTAGGGCAGTGCAGTGGTATTTGGGAAGTATAGGGTGTCGTGCTGGCGGTAGTGTTTTAGGGTTTAGGGCAGTGCAGTAGTGTTTGTGTAGTGTAGGGGTCATGCTGCGGGTAGTGTTTCAGGGGTTAGGTTAGTGCAGTGGTGTTTGGGAAGTGTAGGGGTTTGTGCTGGGGTAGATTTAGGGTTTAGTGTAGTGAACTGGTGTTCAGGTAGTGTAGGGGGTCATAGTGGGGGTAGTGTTTTAGGGTTTAGGGTGTTTGTATAGTGTAATGGGTCATGCTGAAGGAAGTGTCTTAGGGTTTAGGGAAGCGCAGTGGTATTCAGTTAGTGTAAGGCGTCCTGCTGGGGGTAGTGTTTTAGGGTTTAGGGTAGTGCACTGGTGTTTGGGTAGTGAAGGGTGTAGTGCTAGGGGTATTGTTTTTGGGTTTAGGGTATTACAGTGGTGTTTATGTAGCAAAGGGGTAGTGTTTTATGGTTTAGGGTAGTGCAGTGGTGTTTGTATAATTTAGGGGTCGTGTTGAGGGTAGTGTTTTCGGGTTTAGGGCAGTGCATTGCAGTGATGTTTGGGTGGTGTAGGGGGCGTGCTGGGGGTAGTGTTTTGGGGTTTAGGATAGCGCAGTGGTGTTTGGGTAGTGCAGGGGTCATGCTGGGGGTTGTGTTTTAGGGTTTAGGGTAGTGCCCTGGTGTTTGGGTAGTGAAGGGTGTAGTGCTAGGGGTATTGTTTTTGGGTTTAGGGTAGTACAGTGGTGTTTATGTAGTAAAGGGGTAGTGTTTTAGAGTTTAGGGTAGTGCAGTGGTGTTTGTATAGTTTAGGGGTCGTGTTGGGGGTAGTGTTTTCGGGTTTAGGGCAGTGCATTGTAGTGATGTTTGGGTAGTGTAGGGGGGCGTGCTGGGGGTAGTGTTTTGGGGTTTAGGATAGTGCAGTGGTGTTTGTGTAGTGTAGGGGGTCATGTTTTAGGGTTTATGGTAGTGCAGTGGTGTTTGGGTAGTGTAGGGGTCATGCTGGGGTTAGTGTTTTAGTGTTTAGGGTAGTGCAGTGGTGTTTGTGTAGTGTAGGGGTTCGTGCTGGGGTAGTGTTTTAGGGTGTAGGGTAATGCAGTGGTGTTTTGGTAGTGTAGGGGGTCGTGCTGGGGGTAGTGTTTTAGGGTTTAGGGTAGTGCAGTGGTGTTTGTGTACTGTAGGGGGTCTTGTTGGGGGTAGTGTTTTAGGGTTCAGGGTAGTGCAGTGGTGTTTGAGTAGTGTAGGGGGTCAACCTGGGGTTAGTGTTTTCGGGTTTAGGGCAGTGCATTGCAGTGGTGTTTGGGTAGTGTAGGGGATCGTGCTGGGGTAGTGTTTTGGGGTTTATGGCAGTGCAGTGGTATCTGTGTAGTGTAGAGGTCCTGCTGGGGGTAGGGTTTCAGGGTTTAGGGTAGTGCAATGGTGTTTGGGTAGTGTAGGGGTTTGTGAACGGGGGTAGATTTAGGGTTTAGGGTAGTGCAGTGGTGTTTGTGAAGTGTAATGGGTCATGCTGGGGGAAGTGTCTTAGGGTTTAGGGTAGCGCAGTGGTGTTCGGGTACTGTAAGGTGTCCTGCTGGGGGTAGTGTTGTAGGGTTTAGCGTAGTGCAGTGGTGTTTGGTAGTGTAGGGGGTTCTGCTGGGGGTAGATTTAGGGTTTAGGGTAGCGCAGTGATGTTTTTGTAGTGTAGGGGGTTGTGCAGGAGGTAGTGTTTTAGGGTTTCGAGTAGTGCAGTGGTGTTTGGGTAGTGCAGGGGGTCGTGCTGGTGGTAGTATTTCAGGGTTCAGGGTCGTGTAGTGGTGTTTGCGTAGTATAGGGGTCATGCTGGGGGTAGTGTTTTAGGGATTAGGGTAGTGCAGTTATGTTTGGGTAGTGTTGGGGGTACTGCTGGGGGTAGTTTTAGGGTATAGGGTAGTGCCGTGGAGTTTGTGTAGTTTAGGGGTTCATGCTGGGGGTAGTGTTTTAGAGTTAAGGGTAGTGCAGTGGTGTTTGGGTAGTATGGGGTACTAGTGGGGATAGTGTTTTAGGGTTTAGGGTAGTGCAGTGGTGTTTGGGTAGTGTAGGGAGTCTTGCTGGTGGTAGTGTTTTAGGGATTAGGGTAGTGCAGTTATGCATGGGTAGTGTAGGGTGTCGTGCTAGGGGTAGTGTTTAAGGGTTTAGGGTTGTGCAGTGGTATTTGTGTAGTGTAGGGGATCGTGCTGGGGTAGTGTTTTAGTTTAGGCAAGTGCAGTGGTGTTTGTGTAGCATAGGGGTAGTGTTTTAGGTTTTTTTTAAACTTATTTTTTTATTTAAGTATTGCCGGAGTATAACAAAAAAAGAAGGATGCAAAACAGTAAATTCAAAAAAGACAAAAGTACAATACAAATTAACACAAAATATAAAGAATATATGCACAATTTAAATCAGCTAAAAGAAATTATCCCAGATAATACTTAGCCATACAATAGCTAATTATTACTATCCAATTATAATCAATTTACATTATTAGTCCAAGCAGCAATGGGTGACCAAATCTTAAGTCCACGAGTTCTTGACTGTCTACCCCTTGAGGAGTATATAGCTTTTTCCTGGCTATAAATTCCCAAAAACCTAGAGAGCCACATCTGAAAGGTAGGGGAATCCATGTCCTTCCATCTGGCTGCTAGCAGAATTCTATAAATTGCAGTTCCTATAAAGAGACCTAATTCCTCCTCAAATTTTAGCCCTAATGTTCCGTCGTAACCAAGAATCAGCAATGTAGGTAATTCAGCTAATCTATGCCCAAATACCTCTTCCCAGAACTTTAAGAGCTCATTTTTGAGTGGAGCTAGCTTATTACAATCATAAAACAAATGAATCAAAGTAGCAGGTCCTAGTCCACACCTAGGACAAGAATCGTCTATCCTTTTCCCCCATGAAAACAGCTTAGCAGGCGTAAAATATAGGTTAAAAATAGTTTTATATACTTGGGCTTTCAAATTTGATGATAGAAGTACCCTTGATGTTAAAGATAGACTCATGACAATGTCAACATTGGGATTATTACGTTTAATCGCCCATGATGATTCAATATGTTCCAGATCATCAAGATTTCTATCAAGAAGCATATCATATAATATACCGATTTTTATTGTTTTTTTTGTTATAACATCTAGAAGTGGAATCCTTTCCAATAAAATCTTAGGAGTCTTTAATCTAAGAATATTTTGGATCTGAATAAACTTAAAATAATGACTATTGGGAATTCCAAAAAGATTCTGAAGCATAGGAAACTGAGAATCTAATGTTCCGATGGAAAAATCAGCAATTGTTCTTATCCCCAGATTTTCCCACCTTTTCTCCATATCATCATTAATTTGCATCGAAAATAATGATGAGTGCCAAAGGGGAGTGTATCTATTGAATTTCGGGATTTCCATCAGCTTTGAAACCTTCTTCTATATAGACCATGCAGTAATAATCACCTTAAACTTAACTTTTTTATAATAGCTTGGTTCTACTTGCTTCAACAAGAGGCCTTGAGCTTTTTGCCCAATAGAGAGTTAAAAAATGGTGGGTATTTTTATATCTAAATTAGTTTGATTTACGGTCTCGAAAGTAAGCAAAGGGGCGATTTGGTGAAGAAGAGCCGCACAGTAGTATAAGGTAACATTGGGGATAGTAAGGCCACCTCTACTATATGGTAAGGCTAAGTATTTCAAAGATCTCCTAATTTTCCATTAGTTCCAGATAAAATTTGAAAAGAGTGATTCTATTGTATGCAAAAAATGATCTTCCAAGGCCAAAGGTATTGCCCGAAATAGATACAATAGTTTCGGAAGCACGTTCATTTTCAAAAAATTGCCCCTGCCAATAATAGATAATTGTAAACCATTAACCCTCCTTAGATCTTTCCTAATGTTTTCAATCAAGGGTTCATAATTAAATTTAATGATATCTCCTATTTTGGGGGAGACATGAATCCCAAGATATGTAGCTTTATCTGATTTTCTAGAGTCAGTATATTCAATATTATCAGTACATAAGATAACAGTTTTTGCTTTATTAAGTAAATAGCCTGAGTAGCGGCCAAACTGCTCAGTAATTCTATCTATTTCTAAAATTGCCTCTGCTGGATTTGGTGTAATTATTGCCACGTCATCGGCATAAGCAAGAACTTTTGTCTCATGAGGGCCTGTAACAATTGGGGTAATTTTCGGGCTTTGTAACAGTTGAATAATCAAGGGGGTTAATGTAGAGAGCAAATAAAATTGGTGAACAGGGACAACCCTGTCTTGTGCCCCTAGATATATTAATGATATGGGATTCTCTACCCATTATTTGCAAACGAGCTTTCGGAAGTATATACATAGCTCTGATCGATTTAATGAGCTGGGGTCCAAAATTATTTATTTCAAGTATCCCCCATAGAAACTCCCAAGATACCCGATCAAATGCTTTCTCTGCATCAAGGAGGATCATAGACATCCGGTCACCCGTGACAGACATGATATCAAAAAGCGAGATAACTCTACGAGTATGGTCTGTAGTACCTTTTCCAGGAATAAAACCATGCTGCCACGGGGAGACCAGACGCTCAATGACCCTCCTAAGCCGATTCGCCAAGATCTTCGCATATAGTTTAGAATCCGAATTGATCAGGGAGATTGGTCGGTATGAGGAAGGATTGTCGATAGGTTTACCCTTCTTAAGAAATATAATAATATCAGTTTCCTTCCAAGATTCCGGGGGATTTCCACTTGATTGTACTCCTTTAAACATATCCAATAAAAATGGCATGATAACTTTCCTGAAATTTTATAAATCTCTATGGGCAGTTTATCAGGACCTGCAGCTTCACCTGAGGCCAGCTCGGAGAGTGCTAATTGAACTTCTATGATGTTAAATTCATTTTCTAATTCATCTCTTGTTGGATCCTCTAATCCATTTTCAAGTTTATAATTGATAGTCAATTGTTTAATTACCTCCTGGACTTCAGCAGTGTTTTTCGAAGTATCTTCTTGATATAACTTTTGGTAATAGCATTGGAATGCCTCAATAATGTCTCCCGGAGAGGTATATTCTTGTCCACCCATTTTTATAGAAGATATAGCATTGTAAATAATCTTTTGATGGGTGCGTAGGGTCAGTAGTTTCCCTACACTTTCTCCATTCTCGTAGGAGCTATTCAGATGTGACTGGAAGTTTTCTGCTGATCTCTGAGTTAGCCAACTATTTAATTCTGTTTTTAGAATCAATATGTGGTGAAGAATATCAGCCCCATCATCACCCTGTATAATTGTTGAGATATGCTCTTCCTCGGCTCTAGCCAGATCAAATAGGAGTTCTTGATTTTTTCGTGCTTGTTGTTTTTTTACTCTGGCAATATAGCTAATAGTTTCTCCTCCAAGAGTGACCTTAAAGCAGTCGCAAACAAGCCCTCGAGCCGCGCTATATTGATTCATATCGAAATAGCTCTGTGCCCAGTCTCTGATGAATTTTATATAGTCCTCATTGACAAGAAGCTTTCTGTCAAACGTCCATTTAGTACGTAGTCTAACAAAGCAAGTTAAATCTATAACTAAAATTAAGGGGTTGTGGTCCGAGATTATTTTAGGTAATTTCATAATTTTAGCTTGAGGTAGCAAATCTTTTGTTATAAAAAAATTATCGATCCTAACATATTTTTTATGTGGATATGAAAAATATGTAAATCCAGGGTCGGGCTGATTCGATAACTTCCAAAGATCTAACAAACCATGACTAATCTTAAATTGGGTTAAGGCGCGGTATACTCTAGGTTTGCGACCTACCTATCTAGTTTGATTTAGTCTCTAGGCCTGGGCAAACATTTCGTTCCGTTTGCGGAAATTGCGATAATTTGACATTTTCGCGTTCCGCGGAGATCGCGAAAATGTCAAAATTTCCGCTTTCCGCAGCTTGGCGATAATTTGTTTCTTGCTCGCGCTGTAAAAAAATACATTCTCGTGCGCGTGCAATCGCCTTACCTGAATCCCTGCGTTCGCCGACAAGTTTTCTTGATCCGGTCGCGTTCTCCATGAGATGTTGGATTGTTTTTAGCCATTTGCGCTGTCTCGCGACAGTTCGCGCCCGCAGTGACGTCATGCGTCGCGCGATCACGTCTTTCTTCTCGCGATCATGCACCGCGAGACAACTCAAAACAAGATGGCCGCGCCCGCGAGCAACCACATGGGTAAGTTGGCGACCCGCAACCATGCAGAAAATCTCGCGAACATGCGGGAAAAAAAATTCCGCATCTTCGCGATATTTCCGCTTGTTTGTGATAATTCTAAACATTTTCGCGATAATTTGCGAAAGTGGATTTCGCAAATTCCGCCCATCCCTATTAGTCTCCCAGGTTCGGGGTCTAAAGAGATGATTAGATCTCCACCAAAGATTATAGATTTTGGCCAGGAAGCAAGCTCAATTTCAAGATTCTCAAATATATGCGGATCATCTTGATTAGATCCATAAACCAAGCAGATAGTAATACCGGATATAAATTCTATAATTGCCCACCTTCCTAATGTGTCTGCTGCCTTACGTTTTGCAAGACCCAACGACGTTTTTGCCAAGATAGCTACCCCCCAAGTATTAGAAGTTTGACTTGTACAGGCTAGAATATTATAGCCCCATAGCTTCAATAATTCTCTTTTTTCCCAGGGTATATGTGTCTCCTGTGTACAAACTATATCGATGGAATTTAGTTTAATGATCTCCGCAAAGCGGGCCCTTTTAGTCCTATCATTCAGACCCGCTACATTCCAAGAACACATTTTTAGCTTCCCCATTAAAGTCTCCTAGATAGTCTCATATATAGCTTTCTTATAAATGACCAGAACCCATTGTCAGTCTTCCATATATATCTTAGTTCTTTTGTAGCTTGTGTTTTGATTATCATTATTGATTGTTGTAATGTATCAGTATTATTTCCGGCAGTGCTTTTTAAAAAAAGATTTTTTGTGATTTCCACCCTCCCCCCATTCCCACCACCTCCCTCCCCTCCCCCGCAACCCATCCCAAACCCCCACCCTGCACCCTTTCTGAGGCATACAGACTCCAGCTAGAGTCTGTAGATGATGAGCATGCTTCGAATGACCATTTATTATTTAAGTGCTGAATTCTTAAATTTTAAACAAAATGCCTTTTTTTTCCCCAAGACATACTTTTTTTTTATTTTTTATACATTCCACCTAAATTCTTATTTTTTTTGTTATTTTTTTTGTATCCACCTTTAACATACATTATTTAGGACATTGAAAAGAGGACATCGTAATAGCAAAACTTTAAAGGGAGGTAGCTCACAGCTAACCAGATAATTAGTCTAAATACTCTTTAGCTTTAATCTCTGAGAGAAAAACTTTTGTTTGCCCCCCCCAAATCACTTTAAGCCGAGCAGGGTTGTTAAGAAAAGCCAGGGCTTTCTTATCCTGGAATGGTTTAATTAATTGACGTAGTCTCCTCCGCCTCTCGACGGTGGAGTGACAAAAATCAGGACGGACAAAATAAGAGATCTCATTCCTAGATCTCTTTGATTCCGGTCTAGCTTTTTCAAAGACCGCCTGGCGGAGTAGAAAATTACCAAAATACACCAGGATGGCACGAGGGAAGCCCCCTACTTTTACTGGATGTTTTAAATTAAATGGAACCCGATGAGCGCGTTGAATTTCTGAGGCCCAGTTCCATCCAGTTAATTCAGGCATAGAGTCCCGGAGAAGTTCCACCACATAGGAGCGTATATCTTCTCCCTCCACCCCTTCCGGAACCCCAAGTACACGTAGGTTGTTCCTTCGCTGGCGGTTCTCAAAATCCTCCAATTTCTATTTGATATCAACCAGTTGTGCCTCATGAGAATCAACCCGTATTTGATTAGAGGCCAATTCTGTCTCAGTTGAAACAATCCTAGATTCTATCTCAGTAAGCCGATCCCCAAATGCACTACATGTTTTTGTTAGTCTACGAACCACACCTTGCACCTTACGCAAGGCAGCTTGGGCCTTACGTCCATCTTGATGTGTCTCTTCGCGGTGCATTGAAATGGCTTGAAGTATCGTGTCTAAATATGTGGGAGCTGAAGTTAGCTGTTCCGGGTGTTCTATTTGTGTTTTCCGATGATCAGTAAGTTGAGTTGTAGGGGTATAGTCCCAGACCAAATCTTTTTCTACATGTCTTTTTTTCTTCCTAAGAGTAGTTTGGTGGTTGGAGCTAAGGTCATCTCCCTGATCGCTATAGCTCTCATCTGCAGTAGATAAGACGTCATCAGACCAATCGTCCCTGTCAGAGAAAGAAAAAAAATCGCTAGGATCTTTCTCTTGTTCATTGAAGTCATCCGGTTTAGCTTCTGATACCGGTTGTATCTGTTGTATCTGAGAAATCTGTGGCACCAGTGGGGGTGAAATAGATAAAATATCAGCCCCTACATCGTTGTCTGACAAGACCAGGGGTCCCCCTAAATTATGATCAGCATCGTGAAGGACGGTTACTGTTTGTAAGGTACTCGACGATTTAAGCAGGGTCTCATTGGCGCCGATTTCAAAATCTGTCTCTACAACCTCTTCAGCCAAGGGGGAGACTAAGCTGTGCATAGTTTCGGTTATCACTGCCAACGAGCCTGTTGTAAGGTTTTTAGCAACTTCGTTTCGTACATCGCCCCCCACCCCCTTGCAAACCTCCGAGAGTATTCATATTATCAGAGATGATTACCGTGGGGCCGGGAGCAGCATGTTCTAGCTTCTTGTTGGAGTCGATGCCAGCCACTGTATTTTGGGACACCCTCTCAGTCTCCGAAGGTCCAGCCCCACTCTTCCCACGATGACCCGAATCCGCTCTCACCGACCCCCGCAGTAACAGATCAGCAACTGTGGGGCCGACCGGATGCTTCACCTGAGCGGCGCCGCGCTTACGCTGGGAAAGCGGCTGAGAGGAGCTGGGTGCCTCCACTGTGGCGTCTCCGAGCCCTGAGCCAGCCAACTCGGGCATTCCACGCAGCGCTGACCTAGCCGCTCTCGTCTTGACAGCAGCGGCATTCACCTTAGGCGCCATCAGAGTTGTACCTGGGAGCAAAGCAGATCCGCTGCAGCCAGCACCGACCTCCAGCGGCAGACACAGCTGATTTCTCTTCGCCTCAGCCGCAAGGTAGGTGCTCCCCAGATATCTAAGAATGGCGAGTCCGATTACAGTCCCCAGGGTGTATATTTGCTTCGTGATAGGATTTATCTCTTCTCGGCTAGGTTCCGGAAGCATTTTCTAATGCTTTTAATATCATTAACTCAGCACGGTTTGCATACTTGCTTTCTTAGCAGGCCATGGTCATTCGCAAGTGTACTGCGGTCTCAAGCAACCGCCATCTTGCCCCCTTCTCAGCAACTCCTCCCTGCGGGGTAGTGTTTTAGGGTTTAGGGTAGTGCAGTGGTGTTTGTGTTGTGTAGGGGGTCGTACTGGGGTAGTGTTTTAGGTTTTAGGGTAGTGCAGTGGTATTTGTGTAGGCTAGGGGATCGTGTTTTAGGGTTTAGGGTACTTCAGTGGTGTTTGGGTAGTGAAGAGGGTCGTGCTGGGGGTAGTGTTTTAGGGTAGTGCTGTGGCGTTTGTGTAGTGTAGGGGATCATGCTGAGGGTAGTGTTTTAGGGTTTAGGGTAGTACAGTGGTGTTTGTGTACTCTAGGGGGTCTTGCTGGGGGTAGTGTTTAAGGGTTTAGGGTAGTGCAGTGGTGTTTGTGTAGTATAGGGGGTCGTGCTGGGGGTAGTGTTTTAGGGTTTAGGGTAGTGCAGTGGTGTTTGTGTAGTGTAGGGGGTAGTGTTTTGGGGTTTAGGGTACTGTAGTGGTGTTTGTGTAGTGTAGGGTGTCGTGCTGGGAGTAGTGTTTTAGGGTTTAGGGAAGTGCAGTGGTGTTTGGGTAGTATAGGGGTTCATGCTGGGATAGTGTTTTAGGGTGTAGGGTAGTGCAGTGGTGTTTGTGTAGTATAGGGGGTCATGCTGGGGGTAGTGTTTTAGGGTTTAGGGTAGTGCAGTGGTGTTTGTGTTCTGTAGGGGGTCTTGCTGGGGTAGTGTTTTAGGGTTTAGGGTAATGCAGTGGTGTTTGAGTAGTGTAGGGGGTCGTGCTGGGGTAGTGTTTTTGGGTTTAGGGCACTGCATTGCAGTGGTGTTTGGGTAGTGCAGGGGATCGTGCTGGGGTAGTGTTTTGGGGTTTATGGCAGTGCAGTGGTATCTGTGTAGCATAGGTGTCATGCTGGGTGTAGTGTTTCAGGGTTTAGGGTAGTGCAATGGTGTTTGGGTAGTGTAGGGGGTCGTGTTGGGGGGAAATTTAGGGTTTAGGGTTGCACAGTGGTGTTTTTGTTTGTAGGGGGTTGTGCAGGAGGTTGTGTTTTAGGGTTTCGGGTAGTGCAGTGGTGTTCGGTAGTGTAGGGGGTCCTGCTGGGGGTAGTGTTTTAGGGTTTAGAGTAGTGCAGTGATGTTTGTGTAGTGTAGGGGTCATGCTGGGGGTAGTGTTTTAGCGTTTAGGGTAGTGCAGTTGTGTTTGGGTAGTGTATGGGGTCATGCTGGGCTAGTGTTTTAGAGTTTAGGGTAGTGCAGTGGTGTTTGGGTAGTACAGGGGGTACTACTGTGGGTAGTGTTTTATGGTTTAGGGTAGTGCAGTGGTGTTTGTGTGTGGTGTAGTGGGTCGTGCTGGGGGTAGTGTTTTAGGGTTCAGGGTAGTGCAGTGGTGTTTGTGTAGTGTAGGGGTAGTGTTTAGGGGTTTAGGGTAGTGTAGTGGTGTTTGTGTAGTGTAGGGTGTCGTGTTTTATGTTTTAGGATAGTGCAGTGGTTTTTGTGTGCTGCAGGGGGTCGTGCTTGAGGTAGTGTTTTAGGGTTTAGGGTAGTGCAGTGTTTTTTGTAGGGGGTCATGCTGGGGGTGGTGTTTTAGGGTTTAGGGTAGTGCATTGGTGTTTGTGTTTTGTAGGGGGTCGTGTTTTAAGGTTTAGGGTAGTGCAGTGGTTTTTGGGTAGTGTAGGGGGTCGTGCTGGGGGTAGTGTTTTTGGGTTTAGAATATTGCAGTTGTATTTGGATTCTGAAGGGGGTCATACTGGGGGTAGTGGTTTAGGGTTTAGGGTAGTACAGTTGTCTTTGTGTAGTGTAGGGATTAGTGCTGGGGTAGTGTTTTAGGGTTTAGGGTAGTGCAGTGGTGTTAGTGTAGTGTAGGGGGTTGTGTTTTAGGGTTTAGGGTAGTGCAGTGGTGTTTGTGTAGCGTAGGGTAGGGTGTCGTACTGGGGGTAGTGTTTTAGGGTTTAGGATAGTGCAGTGGTGTTTCTGTAGTGTAGGGGGTCGTGCTGGGGGTAGTGTTTTAGGGTTTAGGGTAGTGCAGTGGTGTTTGTGTAGTGTAGGGGTTCGTGCTGGGGCAGTGTTTTAGGGTTTAGGGCAGTGCATTGCAGTGGTGTTTGGGTAGTGTAGGGGATCGTGCTGGGGTAGTGTTTTGGGGTTTATGGCAGTGCAGTGGTATCTGTGCAGTGTAGGGGTCATGCTGGGGGTAGTGTTTCAGGGTTTAGGGTGGTGCAATGGTGTTTGGGTAGTGTAGGGGTTTGTGAACGGGGGTAGATTCAGGGTTTAGGGTAGTGCAGTGGTGTTCGGGTAATGTAAGGTGTCGTGCTGGGGGTAGTGTTTAGTGTAGCGCAGTGGTGTTTGTGTAGTGTAGGGGGTCATGTTGGGAGTAGATTTACGGTTTAGGGTAGTGCAGTGGTGTTTGGGTAGTGTAGGGGGTCGTGCTGAGGGTAGATTTAGGGTTTGGGGTAGCGCAGTGGTGTTTTTGTAGTGGAGGGGGTTGTGCAGGAGGTAGTGTTTTAGGGTTTCGGGTAGTGCAGTGGTGTTTGGGTACTGTAAGGGGTCGTGCTGGTGGTAGTGTTTTAGGGTTCAGGGTCGTTCAGTGGTGTTTGGGTAGTGTAGGGGGTACTGCTGGGGTTAGTGTTTTAGGGTTTAGGGTAGTGCCGTGGTGTTTGTGTTGTGTAGGGGTCATGCGGGGGGTAGTGTTTTAGAGTTTAGGGTAGTGCAGTGGTGTTTGGGTAGTATAGGGGTCGTGCTGGGGTAGTATTTTAGGGTTTAGGGTAGTGCAGTGGTGTTTGTGTAGTGTAGGGGGATGTGTTTTAGGGTTTATGGTAGTGCAGTGGTGTTTGTGTAGTGTAGGGGGTCGTGCTTGGGGTAGTGTTTTAGGGTTTAGGTAGTGCAGTGGTGTTTGTGTAGTGTAGGGGTCATGTTGGGGGTAGATTTAGGGTTTAGGGTACTACAGTTGTTTGTGTAGTGTAGGGGGTTGTGCTGGGGGTAGTGTTTTAGGGTTTAGGGTACTGCAGTAGTGTTTGTGTAGTGTAGGGGGTTGTGCTGGCATAGATTTAGGGTTTAGGGTAGTGCAGTGCTGTTTGGGTAGTGTAGGGAGTCGTGCTGGTGGTAGTGTTTTAGTGTTTAGGGTAGTGCAGTGATGTTTGGGTAGTGTAGGGGGTCGTGCTGGGGGTAGTGTTTAAGGGTTTAGGATAGTGTAGTGGTGTTTGTGTAGTCTAGGGGGTACTGTTTTAGGGTTTAGAGTAGTGCAGTGGTGTTTTTGTAGTGCAGGGGGTCATGCTGGGGGTAGAGTTTTAGGGTTTAGGGTAGTGCAGTGGTGTTTGTGTAGTGTAGGGGGTCATGTTTCAGGGTTTAGGGTAGTGCAGTTGTATTTGGGTTCTGAAGGGGGTCATACTGGAGGTAGTGTTTTAGGGTTTAGGGTAGTACAGTGGTCTTTGTGTAGTGTAGGGGTTACTGCCTGGGGTAGTGTTGTAGGGTGTAGGGTAGTGCAGTGGTGTTTGGGTAGTGTAGGGAGTCGTGCTGGGGTAGATTTAGGGTTTAGTGTAGTGAAGTGGTGTTCGGGTAGTGTAGGGGGTCATGCTGGGGGTAGTGTTTTAGGGTTTAGGGTAGCGCAGTGGTGTTTGTATAATGTAAGGGGTCATGCTGGGGGTACATTTATGGTTTAGGGTAGTGCAGTGGTGTTTGTGTAGTGTAGGGAATCGTGCTGGGGATAGTTTTAGGGTTTGGTGTAGCGCAGTGGTGTTTGTGTAGTGTAGGGGCTCATGTCGGGGGTAGTGTTTTAGGGTTTCGGGTAGTGCAGTGGTGTTTGGGTTGTGCAGGGGGTCATGCTGGGGGTTGTGTTTTAGGGTTTAGGGTAGTGTAGTGGTGTTTGGGTTGTATAGGGCGTAGTGCTAGGGGTATTGTTTTTGGGTTTAGGGTAGTACAGTGGTATTTATGTAGTGAAGGGGTAGTGTTTTAGGGTTTAGGGTAGTGCAGTTTTGTTTGTGTAGTGTAGTGGGTCATGCTGGGGGTATTGTTTTATGGTTTAGGGTAGTGCAGTTGTGTTTGTGTAGTGTAGGGAGTCGTGCTGGAGTAGTGTTTTAGGGTTTAGGGTAGTGCAGTGATGTTTGGGTAGTGTAGGGGGTCATGCTGGGGGTAGTGTTTAAGGGTTTAGGGTAGTGAAGTGGTGTTTGTGTAGTGTAGGGGGTTGTACTGGGGTAGTGTTTTAGGTTTTAAGGTAGTGCAGTGGTATTTGTGTAGGCTAGGGGATCGTGTTTTAGGGTTTAGGGTAGTGCAGTGGTGTTTGGGTAGAGTAGGGGGTCATGCTGGGGGTAGTGTTTTTAGGGTTTAGGGTACTGCAGTGGTGTTTGGGTAATGAAGAGGGTCGTGCTGGGGTAGTGTTTTAGGGTAGTGCCGTGGCGTTTGTGTAGTGTAGGGGGTCATGCTGAGGGTAGTGTTTTATGGTTTAGGGTAGTGCAGTGGTTTGTGTGTGGTGTAGTGGGTCGTGCTGGGGGTAGTGTTTAAGGGTTTAGGGTAGTGCAGTTGTGTTTGTGTAGTGTAGGGGGTAGTGTTTAAGAGTTTAGGGTAGTGCAGTGGTGTTTGGATAGTATAGGGGTACTACTGGGGATAGGTTTTTAGGGTTTATGGTAGTTTGTGGTGTTGGAGGTCGTTCTGGGGGTAGTGTTTTAGGGTTTAGGGTAGTGCAGTGGTGTTTGTGTAGTGTAGGGGTTGTGTTTTAGGGTTTATGGTAGTGCAGTGGTGTTTGTGTAGTGTAGGGGGTCGTGCTTGGGGTAGTGTTTTAGGGTTTATGCAGTGCAGTGGTGTTTGTGTAGTGTAGAGGGTCATGTTGGGGGTAGATGTAGGGTTTAGGGTACTACAGTGGTGTTTGTGTAGTATAGGGGGTTGTGCTGGGGTTAGTGTTTAAGGGTTTAGGATAGTGCAGTGGTGTTTGTGTAGTGTAGGGGGTACTGTTTTAGGGTTTAGAGTAGTGCAGTGGTGTTTTTGTAGTATAGGGGGTCGTGCTGGGGGTAGTGTTTTAGTGTTTAGGGTAGTGAAGTGGTGTTTGTGTTGTGTAGGGGGTCATGTTGTAGGGTTTAGGGTAGTGCAGTGGTGTTTGGGTCGTGCTGGTGGTCGTGCTGGGGGTAGTGTTTTAGGGTTTAGGGTAGTACAGTGGTCTTTGTGTAGTGTAGCGGTTACTGCTGGGGTAGTGTTTTAGGGTGTAGGGTAGTGCAGTGGTGTTTGGATAGCGTAGGGAGTCGTGCTGGGGTAGTGTTTTCGTGTTTAGGGCAGTGCAGTGGTGTTTGGGTAGTATAGGGTGTCGTGCTGGGGGTAGTGTTTTAGGGTTTAGGGCAGTGCAGTGGTGTTTGTTTCAGGGGTTAGGGTAGTGCAGTTGTATTTGGGTTCTGAAGGGGGTCATACTGGAGGTAGTGTTTTAGGGTTTAGGGTAGTACAGTGGTCTTTGTGTAGTGTAGGGGTTACTGCTGGGGTAGTGTTGTAGGGTGTAGGGTAGTGTAGTGGAGTTTGGGTAGTGTAGGGAGTCGTGCTGGGGTAGATTTAGGGTTTAGTGTAGTGAAGTGGTGTTCGGGTAGTGTAGGGGTCATGCTGGGGGTAGTGTTTTAGGGTTTAGGGTAGCGCAGTGGTGTTTGTATAATGTAAGGGGTCATGCTGGGGGTACATTTATGGTTTAGGGTAGTGCAGTGGTGTTTGTGTAGTGTAGGCAATCGTGCTGGGGATAGTTTTAGGGTTTGGTGTAGCGCAGTGGTGTTTGTGTAGTGTAGGGGCTCATGTCGGGGGTAGTGTTTTAGGGTTTCGGGTAGTGCAGTGGTGTTTGGGTTGTGCAGGGGGTCATGCTGGGGGTTGTGTTTTAGGGTTTAGGGTAGTGTAGTGGTGTTTGGCTAGTATAGGGCGTAGTGCTAGGGGTATTGTTTTTGGGTTTAGGGTAGTACAGTGGTATTTATGTAGTGAAGGGGTAGTGTTTTAGGGTTTAGGGTAGTGCAGTTTTGTTTGTGTAGTGTAGTGGGTCATGCTGGGGGTATTTTTTTATGGTTTAGGGTAGTGCAGTGGTGTTTGTGTAGTGTAGGGAGTCGTGCTGGAGTAGTGTTTTAGGGTTTAGGGTAGTGCAGTGATGTTTGGGTAGTGTAGGGGTCATGCTGGGGGTAGTGTTTAAGGGTTTAGGGTAGTGAAGTGGTGTTTGTGTAGTGTAGGGGGTCGTACTGGGGTAGTGTTTTAGGTTTTAAGGTAGTGCAGTGGTATTTGTGTAGGCTAGGGGATCGTGTTTTAGGGTTTAGGGTAGTGCAGTGGTGTTTGGGTAGAGTAGGGGGTCATGCTGGGGGTAGTGTTTTTAGGGTTTAGGGTACTGCAGTGGTGTTTGGGTAGTGAAGAGGGTCGTGCTGGGGTAGTGTTTTAGGGTAGTGCCGTGGCGTTTGTGTAGTGTAGGGGGTCATGCTGAGGGTAGTTTTTTAGGGTTTAGGGTAGTGCAGTCGTGTTTGTGTACACTAGGGGGTCTTGCTGGGGGTAGTGTTTAAGGGTTTAGGGTAGTGCAGTGGTGTTTGTGTAGTGTAGGGGTTCATGCTGGGATAGTGTTTTAGGGTGTGGGGTAGTGCAGTGGTGTTTGTGTAGTGTAGGGGGTCATGCTGAGGGTAGTGTTTTATGGTTTAGGGTAGTGCAGTGGTTTGTGTGTGGTGTAGTGGGTCGTGCTGGGGGTAGTGTTTAAGGGTTTAGGGTAGTGCAGTTGTGTTTGTGTAGTGTAGGGGGTAGTGTTTAAGAGTTTAGGGTAGTGCAGTGGTGTTTGGATAGTATAGGGGTACTACTGGGGATAGGTTTTTAGGGTTTATGGTAGTTTGTGGTGTTGGAGGTCGTTCTGGGGGTAGTGTTTTAGGGTTTAGGGTAGTGCAGTGGTGTTTGTGTAGTGTAGGGGTTGTGTTTTAGGGTTTATGGTAGTGCAGTGGTGTTTGTGTAGTGTAGGGGGTCGTGCTTGGGGTAGATTTAGGGTTTGGGGTAGCGCAGTGGTGTTTTTGTAGTGGAGGGGGTTGTGCAGGAGGTAGTGTTTTAGGGTTTCGGGTAGTGCAGTGGTGTTTGGGTACTGTAAGGGGTCGTGCTGGTGGTAGTGTTTTAGGGTTCAGGGTCGTTCAGTGGTGTTTGGGTAGTGTAGGGGGTACTGCTGGGGTTAGTGTTTTAGGGTTTAGGGTAGTGCCGTGGTGTTTGTGTTGTGTAGGGGTCATGCGGGGGGTAGTGTTTTAGAGTTTAGGGTAGTGCAGTGGTGTTTGGGTAGTATAGGGGTCGTGCTGGGGTAGTATTTTAGGGTTTAGGGTAGTGCAGTGGTGTTTGTGTAGTGTAGGGGGATGTGTTTTAGGGTTTATGGTAGTGCAGTGGTGTTTGTGTAGTGTAGGGGGTCGTGCTTGGGGTAGTGTTTTAGGGTTTAGGTAGTGCAGTGGTGTTTGTGTAGTGTAGGGGTCATGTTGGGGGTAGATTTAGGGTTTAGGGTACTACAGTTGTTTGTGTAGTGTAGGGGGTTGTGCTGGGGGTAGTGTTTTAGGGTTTAGGGTACTGCAGTAGTGTTTGTGTAGTGTAGGGGGTTGTGCTGGCATAGATTTAGGGTTTAGGGTAGTGCAGTGCTGTTTGGGTAGTGTAGGGAGTCGTGCTGGTGGTAGTGTTTTAGTGTTTAGGGTAGTGCAGTGATGTTTGGGTAGTGTAGGGGGTCGTGCTGGGGGTAGTGTTTAAGGGTTTAGGATAGTGTAGTGGTGTTTGTGTAGTCTAGGGGGTACTGTTTTAGGGTTTAGAGTAGTGCAGTGGTGTTTTTGTAGTGCAGGGGGTCATGCTGGGGGTAGAGTTTTAGGGTTTAGGGTAGTGCAGTGGTGTTTGTGTAGTGTAGGGGGTCATGTTTCAGGGTTTAGGGTAGTGCAGTTGTATTTGGGTTCTGAAGGGGGTCATACTGGAGGTAGTGTTTTAGGGTTTAGGGTAGTACAGTGGTCTTTGTGTAGTGTAGGGGTTACTGCCTGGGGTAGTGTTGTAGGGTGTAGGGTAGTGCAGTGGTGTTTGGGTAGTGTAGGGAGTCGTGCTGGGGTAGATTTAGGGTTTAGTGTAGTGAAGTGGTGTTCGGGTAGTGTAGGGGGTCATGCTGGGGGTAGTGTTTTAGGGTTTAGGGTAGCGCAGTGGTGTTTGTATAATGTAAGGGGTCATGCTGGGGGTACATTTATGGTTTAGGGTAGTGCAGTGGTGTTTGTGTAGTGTAGGGAATCGTGCTGGGGATAGTTTTAGGGTTTGGTGTAGCGCAGTGGTGTTTGTGTAGTGTAGGGGCTCATGTCGGGGGTAGTGTTTTAGGGTTTCGGGTAGTGCAGTGGTGTTTGGGTTGTGCAGGGGGTCATGCTGGGGGTTGTGTTTTAGGGTTTAGGGTAGTGTAGTGGTGTTTGGGTAGTATAGGGCGTAGTGCTAGGGGTATTGTTTTTGGGTTTAGGGTAGTACAGTGGTATTTATGTAGTGAAGGGGTAGTGTTTTAGGGTTTAGGGTAGTGCAGTTTTGTTTGTGTAGTGTAGTGGGTCATGCTGGGGGTATTGTTTTATGGTTTAGGGTAGTGCAGTTGTGTTTGTGTAGTGTAGGGAGTCGTGCTGGAGTAGTGTTTTAGGGTTTAGGGTAGTGCAGTGATGTTTGGGTAGTGTAGGGGGTCATGCTGGGGGTAGTGTTTAAGGGTTTAGGGTAGTGAAGTGGTATTTGTGTAGTGTAGGGGGTTGTACTGGGGTAGTGTTTTAGGTTTTAAGGTAGTGCAGTGGTATTTGTGTAGGCTAGGGGATCGTGTTTTAGGGTTTAGGGTAGTGCAGTGGTGTTTGGGTAGAGTAGGGGGTCATGCTGGGGGTAGTGTTTTTAGGGTTTAGGGTACTGCAGTGGTGTTTGGGTAGTGAAGAGGGTCGTGCTGGGGTAGTGTTTTAGGGTAGTGCCGTGGCGTTTGTGTAGTGTAGGGGGTCATGCTGAGGGTAGTTTTTTAGGGTTTAGGGTAGTGCAGTCGTGTTTGTGTACACTAGGGGGTCTTGCTGGGGGTAGTGTTTAAGGGTTTAGGGTAGTGCAGTGGTGTTTGTGTAGTGTAGGGGTTCATGCTGGGATAGTGTTTTAGGGTGTGGGGTAGTGCAGTGGTGTTTGTGTAGTGTAGGGGGTCATGCTGGGGATAGTGTTTTAGGGTTTAGGGTAGTGCAGTGGTGTTTGTGTTCTGTAGGGGGTCTTGCTGGGGTAGTGTTTTAGGGTAGTGCAGTGGTGTTTGAGTATTGTAGGGGTCGTGCTGGGGGTAGTGTTTTCGGGTTTAGGGCAGTGCATTGCAGTGGTGTTAGGGTAGTGTAGGGGATCATGCTGGGGTAGTGTTTTGGGGTTTATGGCAGTGCAGTGGTATCTGTGTAGCGTAGGGGTCATGCTGGGGGTAATGTTTCAGGGTTTAGGGTAGTGCAATGGTGTTTGGGTAGTGTAGGAGTTTGTGCAGGGGGTAGATTTAGGGTTTAGGGTAGTGCATTGGTGTTTGTGAAGTGTAATGGGTCATGCTGGGGGAAGTGTCTTAGGGTTTAGGGTAGCGCAGTGGTGTTCAGGTAGTGTAAGGTGTCATGCTGGGGATAGTGTATTAGGGTTTAGGGTAGCGCAGTGTTGTTTGTGTAGTGTAGGGGGTCATGCTGGGGGTAGATTTAGGGATTAGGGTAGTGCAGTGGTGTTTTTGTAGTGTAGGGGCTTGTGCAGGAGGTAGTGTTTTAGGGTTTCGGGTAGTGCAATGGTGTTTGGGTAGCGTAGGGGGTCATGCTGGGGGTAGTGTTTTAGGGTTTAGAGTAGTGCAGTAGGGTAGTGCAGTGGTGTTTGTGTAGTGTAGGGGTCATGCTGGGGGTAGTGTTTTAGCGTTTAGGATAGTGCAGTTGTGTTTGGGTAGTGTAGGGGGTCATGGTGGGGGTAGTCTTTTAGAGTTTAGGGTAGTGCAGTGGTGTTTGGGTAGTACATGGGGTACTACTGCGGGTATTGTTTTATGGTTTAGGGTAGTGCAGTGGTTTGTGTGTGGTGTAGTGGGTCGTGCTGGGGGTAGTGTTTTAGGGTTTAGGGTAGTGCAGTTGTGTTTGTGTAGTGTAGGGGGTAGTGTTTAAGAGTTTAGGGTAGTGCAGTGGTGTTTGGGTAGTATAGGGGGTACTACTGGGGATAGGTTTTTAGGGTTTATGGTAGTTTGTGGTGTTGGAGGTCGTTCTGGGGGTAGTGTTTTAGGGTTTAGGGTAGTGCAGTGGTGTTTGTGTAGTGTAGGGGTTGTGTTTTAGGGTTTATGGTAGTGCAGTGGTGTTTGTGTAGTGTAGGGGGTCGTGCTTGGGGTAGTGTTTTAGGGTTTATGCAGTGCAGTGGTGTTTGTGTAGTGTAGGGGGTCATGTTGGGGGTAGATGTAGGGTTTAGGGTACTACAGTGGTGTTTGTGTAGTATAGGGGGTTGTGCTGGGGTTAGAGTTTAAGGGTTTAGGATAGTGCAGTGGTGTTTGTGTAGTGTAGGGGGTACTGTTTTAGGGTTTAGAGTAGTGCAGTGGTGTTTTTTTTGGAAAAGGGGTTGTGCTGGGGGTAGTGTTTTAGTGTTTAGGGTAGTGAAGTGGTGTTTGTGTTGTGTAGGAGGTCATGTTGTAGGGTTTAGGGTAGTGCAGTGGTGTTTGGGTCATGCTGGTGGTCGTGCTGGGGGTAGTGTTTTAGGGTTTAGGGTAGTACAGTGGTCTTTGTGTACTGTAGCGGTTACTGCTGGGGTACTGTTTTAGGGTGTAGGGTAGTGCAGTGGTGTTTGGATAGCGTAGGGAGTCGTGCTGGGGTCGTTTTTCCGTGTTTAGGGCAGTGCAGTGGTGTTTGGGTAGTATAAGGTGTCGTGCTGGGGGTAGTGTTTTAGGGTTTAGGGCAGTGCAGTGGTGTTTGTTTCAAGGTTTAGGGTAGTGCAGTGGTGTTTGGGTAGTGTAGGGGTTTGTGCTGGGGTAGATTTAGGGTTTAGTGTAGTGAAGTGGTGTTCGGATCGTGTAGGGGGTCATGCTGGGGGTAGTGTTTTAGGGTTTAGGGTAGTGCAATGGTGTTCGTGTAGTGTAATGGGTCATGCTGAAGGAAGTGTCTTAAGGTTTAGGGAAGCGCAGTGGTGTTCGATTAGTGTAAGGCGTCCTGCTGGGGGTAGTGTTTTAGGGTTAGGGTAGCGCAGTGGTGTTTGTATAGTGTAAGGGGTCATGCTGGGGGTACATTTATGGTTTAGGGTAGTGCAGTGGTGTTTGGGTAGTGTAGGGAGTCGTGCTGGGGATAGTTTTAGGGTTTAGTGTAGCGCAGTGGTGTTTGTGTAGTGTAGGGGGTCGTACTCGGGGTAGTGTTTTAGGGTTTAGGGTAGTGCAGTGGTGTTTGGGTAGTATAGGGCGTAGTGCTAAGGGTATTGTTTTTGGGTTTAGGGTAGTACAGTGGTATTTATGTAGTGAAGGGGTAGTGTTTTAGGGTTTAGGGTAGTGCAGTGTTGTTTGTGTAGTGTAGTGGGTCATGCTGGGGGTATTGTTTTATGGTTTAGGTTAGTGCAGTGGTGTTTGTGTAGTGTAGGGAGTCGTGCTGGAGTAGTGTTTTAGGGTTTAAGGTAGTGCAGTGATGTTTGAGTAGTGTAGGGGGTCATGCTGGGGGTACTGTTTAAGGGTTTAGGGTAGTGCAGTGGTGTTTGTCTAGTGTAGGGGTTTTGCTGGGGGTAGTGTTTTATGGTTTAGGGTAGTGCAGTGGTGTTTGTGTAGTTTAGGTGTTCGTGCTCGAGTAGTGTTTTCGGGTTTAGGGCAGTGCATTGTAGTGATGTTCGGGTAGTGTAGGGGGTCGTGCTGGGGGTAGTGTTTTGGGGTTTAGGATAGTGCAGTGGTGTTTGTGTAGTGTAGGGGGTCACGTTTTAGGGTTTATGGTAGTGCAGGGGTGTTTGGGTAGTGTAGGGGTCGTGCTGGGGGTAGTTTTAGTGTTTAGTACAGTGGTGTTTGTGTAGTGTAGGGGTTCGTGCTGGGGTAGTGTTTTAGGGTGTAGGGTAATGCTGTGGTGTTTTGGTAGTGTAGGGGGTCGTGCTGGGGGTAGGGTTTTAGGGTAGTGCAGTGGTGTTTGTGTACTGTAGGGGGTCTTGCTGGGGGTAGTGTTTTAGGGTACAGGGTAGTGCAGTGGTGTTTGAGTAGTGTAGAGGGTCATCCTAGGGGTACTGTTTTCAGGTTTAGGGCAGTGCATTGCAGTGGTGTTTGGGTAGTGTAGGGGATCGTGCTGGGGTAGTGTTTTGGGGTTTATGGCAGTGCAGTGGTATATGTGTAGTATAGGGGTCATGCTGGGAGTAGTGTTTCAGGGTTTAGGGTAGTGCAATGGTGTTTGGGTAGTGTAGGGGTTTGTGAACGGGATAGATTTTGGGTTTAGGGTAGTGCAGTGTTTTTTGTGTAGTGTAGGGTGTCATGCTGGGGGTAGTGTTTTAGGGTTTAGGGTAGTGCAGTTGTGTTTGGGTAGTGTAGGGGGTCATGCTGGGGGTAGTGTCTTAGGGTTTAGGGTAGCGCAGTGGTGTTCGGGTAGTGTAAGGTGTCCTGATGGGGGTAGTGTTTTAGGGTTTAGGGTAGTGCAGTGGTGTTTGTGTAGTGTAGGGGGTCGTGCTTGGGGTAGTGTTTTAGGGTTTAGGGTAGTGCAGTGGTGTTTGTGTAGTATAGGGGGTACTGCTGGGGGTAGTGTTTTAGGGTTTAGGGAAGTGCAGTGGTGTTTGTCTAGTGTAGTGGGTAGTGTTTTAGGGTTTAGGGTAGTGCAGTGGTGTTTGTGTAGTGTAGGGGGTCGTACTTGTGGTAGTGTTTTAGGGTTTAGGGTAGTGCAGTGGTGTTTGTGTAGTGTAGTGGGTTGTGCTGGCGTAGATTTAGGGTTTAGGGTAGTGCAGTGCTGTTTGGGTAGTGTAGGGAGTCGTGCTGGTGGTAGTATTTTAGTGTTTAGGGTAGTGCAGTGATGTTTGGGTAGTGTAGAGGGTCGTGCTGGGGGTGGTGTTTAAGGGTTTAGGATAGTGCAGTGGTGTTTGTGTAGTGTAGGGGGTACTGTTTTGGGGTTTAGAGTAGTGCAGTGGTGTTTTTGTAGTGTAGGGGTCGTGCTGGGGGTAGTGTTTTAGGGTTTAGGGTAGTGCAGTGGTGTTTGGGTAGTGTAGGGGGTCGTGCTGGGGGTAGTATTTTTGGATTTAGGGTAGTGCAGTTGTATTTGGGTTCTGAAGGGGGTCATACTGGGGGTAGTGTTTTAGGGTTTAGGGTAGTACAGTGGTTTTTGTGTAGTGTAGGGGCTAGTGCTGGAGTAGTGTTTTAGGGTGTAGGGTAGTACAGTGGTGTTTGGGTAGTGTAGGGAGTCGTGCTGGGGGTAGTGTTTAGGGTTTAGGGTAGTGCAGTGGTGTTTGAGTAGTGTAGGGGGTCGTGCTGGGGGTACATTTATGGTTTAGGGTAGTGCAGTGGTGTTTGTGTAGTGTAGGCAATCGTGCTGGGGATAGTTTTAGGGTTTGGTGTAGCGCAGTGGTGTTTGTGTAGTGTAGGGGCTCATGTCGGGGGTAGTGTTTAAGGGTTTAGGGTAGTGCAGTGGTGTTTGTCTAGTGTAGGGGTTTTGCTGGGGGTAGTGTTTTATGGTTTAGGGTAGTGCAGTGGTGTTTGTGTAGTTTAGGTGTTCGTGCTCGAGTAGTGTTTTCGGGTTTAGGGCAGTGCATTGTAGTGATGTTCGGGTAGTGTAGGGGGTCGTGCTGGGGGTAGTGTTTTGGGGTTTAGGATAGTGCAGTGGTGTTTGTGTAGTGTAGGGGGTCACGTTTTAGGGTTCATGGTAGTGCAGGGGTGTTTGGGTAGTGTAGGGGTCGTGCTGGGGGTAGTTTTAGTGTTTAGTACAGTGGTGTTTGTGTAGTGTAGGGGTTCGTGCTGGGGTAGTGTTTTAGGGTGTAGGGTAATGCTGTGGTGTTTTGGTAGTGTAGGGGGTCGTGCTGGGGGTAGGGTTTTAGGGTAGTGCAGTGGTGTTTGTGTACTGTAGGGGGTCTTGCTGGGGGTAGTGTTTTAGGGTACAGGGTAGTGCAGTGGTGTTTGAGTAGTGTAGAGGGTCATCCTAGGGGTACTGTTTTCAGGTTTAGGGCAGTGCATTGCAGTGGTGTTTGGGTAGTGTAGGGGATCGTGCTGGGGTAGTGTTTTGGGGTTTATGGCAGTGCAGTGGTATATGTGTAGTATAGGGGTCATGCTGGGAGTAGTGTTTCAGGGTTTAGGGTAGTGCAATGGTGTTTGGGTAGTGTAGGGGTTTGTGAACGGGATAGATTTTGGGTTTAGGGTAGTGCAGTGTTTTTTGTGTAGTGTAGGGTGTCATGCTGGGGGTAGTGTTTTAGGGTTTAGGGTAGTGCAGTTGTGTTTGGGTAGTGTAGGGGGTCATGCTGGGGGTAGTGTCTTAGGGTTTAGGGTAGCGCAGTGGTGTTCGGGTAGTGTAAGGTGTCCTGATGGGGGTAGTGTTTTAGGGTTTAGGGTAGTGCAGTGGTGTTTGTGTAGTGTAGGGGGTCGTGCTTGGGGTAGTGTTTTAGGGTTTAGGGTAGTGCAGTGGTGTTTGTGTAGTATAGGGGGTACTGCTGGGGGTAGTGTTTTAGGGTTTAGGGAAGTGCAGTGGTGTTTGTCTAGTGTAGTGGGTAGTGTTTTAGGGTTTAGGGTAGTGCAGTGGTGTTTGTGTAGTGTAGGGGGTCGTACTTGTGGTAGTGTTTTAGGGTTTAGGGTAGTGCAGTGGTGTTTGTGTAGTGTAGTGGGTTGTGCTGGCGTAGATTTAGGGTTTAGGGTAGTGCAGTGCTGTTTGGGTAGTGTAGGGAGTCGTGCTGGTGGTAGTATTTTAGTGTTTAGGGTAGTGCAGTGATGTTTGGGTAGTGTAGAGGGTCGTGCTGGGGGTGGTGTTTAAGGGTTTAGGATAGTGCAGTGGTGTTTGTGTAGTGTAGGGGGTACTGTTTTGGGGTTTAGAGTAGTGCAGTGGTGTTTTTGTAGTGTAGGGGTCGTGCTGGGGGTAGTGTTTTAGGGTTTAGGGTAGTGCAGTGGTGTTTGGGTAGTGTAGGGGGTCGTGCTGAGGGTAGATTTAGGGTTTGGGGTAGCGCAGTGGTGTTTTTGTAGTGGAGGGGGTTGTGCAGGAGGTAGTGTTTTAGGGTTTCGGGTAGTGCAGTGGTGTTTGGGTACTGTAAGGGGTCGTGCTGGTGGTAGTGTTTTAGGGTTCAGGGTCGTTCAGTGGTGTTTGGGTAGTGTAGGGGGTACTGCTGGGGTTAGTGTTTTAGGGTTTAGGGTAGTGCCGTGGTGTTTGTGTTGTGTAGGGGTCATGCGGGGGGTAGTGTTTTAGAGTTTAGGGTAGTGCAGTGGTGTTTGGGTAGTATAGGGGTCGTGCTGGGGTAGTATTTTAGGGTTTAGGGTAGTGCAGTGGTGTTTGTGTAGTGTAGGGGGATGTGTTTTAGGGTTTATGGTAGTGCAGTGGTGTTTGTGTAGTGTAGGGGGTCGTGCTTGGGGTAGTGTTTTAGGGTTTAGGTAGTGCAGTGGTGTTTGTGTAGTGTAGGGGTCATGTTGGGGGTAGATTTAGGGTTTAGGGTACTACAGTTGTTTGTGTAGTGTAGGGGGTTGTGCTGGGGGTAGTGTTTTAGGGTTTAGGGTACTGCAGTAGTGTTTGTGTAGTGTAGGGGGTTGTGCTGGCATAGATTTAGGGTTTAGGGTAGTGCAGTGCTGTTTGGGTAGTGTAGGGAGTCGTGCTGGTGGTAGTGTTTTAGTGTTTAGGGTAGTGCAGTGATGTTTGGGTAGTGTAGGGGGTCGTGCTGGGGGTAGTGTTTAAGGGTTTAGGATAGTGTAGTGGTGTTTGTGTAGTCTAGGGGGTACTGTTTTAGGGTTTAGAGTAGTGCAGTGGTGTTTTTGTAGTGCAGGGGGTCATGCTGGGGGTAGAGTTTTAGGGTTTAGGGTAGTGCAGTGGTGTTTGTGTAGTGTAGGGGGTCATGTTTCAGGGTTTAGGGTAGTGCAGTTGTATTTGGGTTCTGAAGGGGGTCATACTGGAGGTAGTGTTTTAGGGTTTAGGGTAGTACAGTGGTCTTTGTGTAGTGTAGGGGTTACTGCCTGGGGTAGTGTTGTAGGGTGTAGGGTAGTGCAGTGGTGTTTGGGTAGTGTAGGGAGTCGTGCTGGGGTAGATTTAGGGTTTAGTGTAGTGAAGTGGTGTTCGGGTAGTGTAGGGGGTCATGCTGGGGGTAGTGTTTTAGGGTTTAGGGTAGCGCAGTGGTGTTTGTATAATGTAAGGGGTCATGCTGGGGGTACATTTATGGTTTAGGGTAGTGCAGTGGTGTTTGTGTAGTGTAGGGAATCGTGCTGGGGATAGTTTTAGGGTTTGGTGTAGCGCAGTGGTGTTTGTGTAGTGTAGGGGCTCATGTCGGGGGTAGTGTTTTAGGGTTTCGGGTAGTGCAGTGGTGTTTGGGTTGTGCAGGGGGTCATGCTGGGGGTTGTGTTTTAGGGTTTAGGGTAGTGTAGTGGTGTTTGGGTTGTATAGGGCGTAGTGCTAGGGGTATTGTTTTGGGGTTTAGGGTAGTACAGTGGTATTTATGTAGTGAAGGGGTAGTGTTTTAGGGTTTAGGGTAGTGCAGTTTTGTTTGTGTAGTGTAGTGGGTCATGCTGGGGGTATTGTTTTATGGTTTAGGGTAGTGCAGTTGTGTTTGTGTAGTGTAGGGAGTCGTGCTGGAGTAGTGTTTTAGGGTTTAGGGTAGTGCAGTGATGTTTGGGTAGTGTAGGGGGTCATGCTGGGGGTAGTGTTTAAGGGTTTAGGGTAGTGAAGTGGTGTTTGTGTAGTGTAGGGGGTTGTACTGGGGTAGTGTTTTAGGTTTTAAGGTAGTGCAGTGGTATTTGTGTAGGCTAGGGGATCGTGTTTTAGGGTTTAGGGTAGTGCAGTGGTGTTTGGGTAGAGTAGGGGGTCATGCTGGGGGTAGTGTTTTTAGGGTTTAGGGTACTGCAGTGGTGTTTGGGTAATGAAGAGGGTCGTGCTGGGGTAGTGTTTTAGGGTAGTGCCGTGGCGTTTGTGTAGTGTAGGGGGTCATGCTGAGGGTAGTGTTTTATGGTTTAGGGTAGTGCAGTGGTTTGTGTGTGGTGTAGTGGGTCGTGCTGGGGGTAGTGTTTAAGGGTTTAGGGTAGTGCAGTTGTGTTTGTGTAGTGTAGGGGGTAGTGTTTAAGAGTTTAGGGTAGTGCAGTGGTGTTTGGATAGTATAGGGGTACTACTGGGGATAGGTTTTTAGGGTTTATGGTAGTTTGTGGTGTTGGAGGTCGTTCTGGGGGTAGTGTTTTAGGGTTTAGGGTAGTGCAGTGGTGTTTGTGTAGTGTAGGGGTTGTGTTTTAGGGTTTATGGTAGTGCAGTGGTGTTTGTGTAGTGTAGGGGGTCGTGCTTGGGGTAGTGTTTTAGGGTTTATGCAGTGCAGTGGTGTTTGTGTAGTGTAGAGGGTCATGTTGGGGGTAGATGTAGGGTTTAGGGTACTACAGTGGTGTTTGTGTAGTATAGGGGGTTGTGCTGGGGTTAGTGTTTAAGGGTTTAGGATAGTGCAGTGGTGTTTGTGTAGTGTAGGGGGTACTGTTTTAGGGTTTAGAGTAGTGCAGTGGTGTTTTTGTAGTATAGGGGGTCGTGCTGGGGGTAGTGTTTTAGTGTTTAGGGTAGTGAAGTGGTGTTTGTGTTGTGTAGGGGGTCATGTTGTAGGGTTTAGGGTAGTGCAGTGGTGTTTGGGTCGTGCTGGTGGTCGTGCTGGGGGTAGTGTTTTAGGGTTTAGGGTAGTACAGTGGTCTTTGTGTAGTGTAGCGGTTACTGCTGGGGTAGTGTTTTAGGGTGTAGGGTAGTGCAGTGGTGTTTGGATAGCGTAGGGAGTCGTGCTGGGGTAGTGTTTTCGTGTTTAGGGCAGTGCAGTGGTGTTTGGGTAGTATAGGGTGTCGTGCTGGGGGTAGTGTTTTAGGGTTTAGGGCAGTGCAGTGGTGTTTGTTTCAGGGGTTAGGGTAGTGCAGTTGTATTTGGGTTCTGAAGGGGGTCATACTGGAGGTAGTGTTTTAGGGTTTAGGGTAGTACAGTGGTCTTTGTGTAGTGTAGGGGTTACTGCTGGGGTAGTGTTGTAGGGTGTAGGGTAGTGTAGTGGAGTTTGGGTAGTGTAGGGAGTCGTGCTGGGGTAGATTTAGGGTTTAGTGTAGTGAAGTGGTGTTCGGGTAGTGTAGGGGTCATGCTGGGGGTAGTGTTTTAGGGTTTAGGGTAGCGCAGTGGTGTTTGGGTAGTGTAGGGGGTCGTGCTGGGGGTAGTATTTTTGGATTTAGGGTAGTGCAGTTGTATTTGGGTTCTGAAGGGGGTCATACTGGGGGTAGTGTTTTAGCGTTTAGGGTAGTACAGTGGTTTTTGTGTAGTGTAGGGGCTAGTGCTGGAGTAGTGTTTTAGGGTGTAGGGTAGTACAGTGGTGTTTGGGTAGTGTAGGGAGTCGTGCTGGGGGTAGTGTTTAGGGTTTAGGGTAGTGCAGTGGTGTTTGAGTAGTGTAGGGGGTCGTGCTGGGGGTACATTTATGGTTTAGGGTAGTGCAGTGGTGTTTGTGTAGTGTAGGCAATCGTGCTGGGGATAGTTTTAGGGTTTGGTGTAGCGCAGTGGTGTTTGTGTAGTGTAGGGGCTCATGTCGGGGGTAGTGTTTAAGGGTTTAGGGTAGTGCAGTGGTGTTTGTCTAGTGTAGGGGTTTTGCTGGGGGTAGTGTTTTATGGTTTAGGGTAGTGCAGTGGTGTTTGTGTAGTTTAGGTGTTCGTGCTCGAGTAGTGTTTTCGGGTTTAGGGCAGTGCATTGTAGTGATGTTCGGGTAGTGTAGGGGGTCGTGCTGGGGGTAGTGTTTTGGGGTTTAGGATAGTGCAGTGGTGTTTGTGTAGTGTAGGGGGTCACGTTTTAGGGTTTATGGTAGTGCAGGGGTGTTTGGGTAGTGTAGGGGTCGTGCTGGGGGTAGTTTTAGTGTTTAGTACAGTGGTGTTTGTGTAGTGTAGGGGTTCGTGCTGGGGTAGTGTTTTAGGGTGTAGGGTAATGCTGTGGTGTTTTGGTAGTGTAGGGGGTCGTGCTGGGGGTAGGGTTTTAGGGTAGTGCAGTGGTGTTTGTGTACTGTAGGGGGTCTTGCTGGGGGTAGTGTTTTAGGGTACAGGGTAGTGCAGTGGTGTTTGAGTAGTGTAGAGGGTCATCCTAGGGGTACTGTTTTCAGGTTTAGGGCAGTGCATTGCAGTGGTGTTTGGGTAGTGTAGGGGATCGTGCTGGGGTAGTGTTTTGGGGTTTATGGCAGTGCAGTGGTATATGTGTAGTATAGGGGTCATGCTGGGAGTAGTGTTTCAGGGTTTAGGGTAGTGCAATGGTGTTTGGGTAGTGTAGGGGTTTGTGAACGGGATAGATTTTGGGTTTAGGGTAGTGCAGTGTTTTTTGTGTAGTGTAGGGTGTCATGCTGGGGGTAGTGTTTTAGGGTTTAGGGTAGTGCAGTTGTGTTTGGGTAGTGTAGGGGGTCATGCTGGGGGTAGTGTCTTAGGGTTTAGGGTAGCGCAGTGGTGTTCGGGTAGTGTAAGGTGTCCTGATGGGGGTAGTGTTTTAGGGTTTAGGGTAGTGCAGTGGTGTTTGTGTAGTGTAGGGGGTCGTGCTTGGGGTAGTGTTTTAGGGTTTAGGGTAGTGCAGTGGTGTTTGTGTAGTATAGGGGGTACTGCTGGGGGTAGTGTTTTAGGGTTTAGGGAAGTGCAGTGGTGTTTGTCTAGTGTAGTGGGTAGTGTTTTAGGGTTTAGGGTAGTGCAGTGGTGTTTGTGTAGTGTAGGGGGTCGTACTTGTGGTAGTGTTTTAGGGTTTAGGGTAGTGCAGTGGTGTTTGTGTAGTGTAGTGGGTTGTGCTGGCGTAGATTTAGGGTTTAGGGTAGTGCAGTGCTGTTTGGGTAGTGTAGGGAGTCGTGCTGGTGGTAGTATTTTAGTGTTTAGGGTAGTGCAGTGATGTTTGGGTAGTGTAGAGGGTCGTGCTGGGGGTGGTGTTTAAGGGTTTAGGATAGTGCAGTGGTGTTTGTGTAGTGTAGGGGGTACTGTTTTGGGGTTTAGAGTAGTGCAGTGGTGTTTTTGTAGTGTAGGGGTCGTGCTGGGGGTAGTGTTTTAGGGTTTAGGGTAGTGCAGTGGTGTTTGGGTAGTGTAGGGGGTCGTGCTGGGGGTAGTATTTTTGGATTTAGGGTAGTGCAGTTGTATTTGGGTTCTGAAGGGGGTCATACTGGGGGTAGTGTTTTAGGGTTTAGGGTAGTACAGTGGTTTTTGTGTAGTGTAGGGGCTAGTGCTGGAGTAGTGTTTTAGGGTGTAGGGTAGTACAGTGGTGTTTGGGTAGTGTAGGGAGTCGTGCTGGGGGTAGTGTTTAGGGTTTAGGGTAGTGCAGTGGTGTTTGAGTAGTGTAGGGGGTCGTGCTGGGGGTACATTTATGGTTTAGGGTAGTGCAGTGGTGTTTGTGTAGTGTAGGCAATCGTGCTGGGGATAGTTTTAGGGTTTGGTGTAGCGCAGTGGTGTTTGTGTAGTGTAGGGGCTCATGTCGGGGGTAGTGTTTTAGGGTTTCGGGTAGTGCAGTGGTGTTTGGGTTGTGCAGGGGGTCATGCTGGGGGTTGTGTTTTAGGGTTTAGGGTAGTGTAGTGGTGTTTGGGTAGTATAGGGCGTAGTGCTAGGGGTATTGTTTTTGGGTTTAGGGTAGTACAGTGGTATTTATGTAGTGAAGGGGTAGTGTTTTAGGGTTTAGGGTAGTGCAGTTTTGTTTGTGTAGTGTAGTGGGTCATGCTGGGGGTATTTTTTTATGGGTTAGGGTAGTGCAGTGGTGTTTGTGTAGTGTAGGGAGTCGTGCTGGAGTAGTGTTTTAGGGTTTAGGGTAGTGCAGTGATGTTTGGGTAGTGTAGGGGTCATGCTGGGGGTAGTGTTTAAGGGTTTAGGGTAGTGAAGTGGTGTTTGTGTAGTGTAGGGGGTCGTACTGGGGTAGTGTTTTAGGTTTTAAGGTAGTGCAGTGGTATTTGTGTAGGCTAGGGGATCGTGTTTTAGGGTTTAGGGTAGTGCAGTGGTGTTTGGGTAGAGTAGGGGGTCATGCTGGGGGTAGTGTTTTTAGGGTTTAGGGTACTGCAGTGGTGTTTGGGTAGTGAAGAGGGTCGTGCTGGGGTAGTGTTTTAGGGTAGTGCCGTGGTGTTTGTGTAGTGTAGGGGGTCATGCTGAGGGTAGTGTTTTAGGGTTTAGGGTAGTGCAGTCGTGTTTGTGTACACTAGGGGGTCTTGCTGGGGGTAGTGTTTAAGGGTTTAGGGTAGTGCAGTGGTGTTTGTGTAGTGTAGGGGTTCATGCTGGGATAGTGTTTTAGGGTGTAGGGTAGTGCAGTGGTGTTTGTGTAGTGTAGGGGGTCATGCTGGGGATAGTGTTTTAGGGTTTAGGGTAGTGCAGTGGTGTTTGTGTTCTGTAGGGGGTCTTGCTGGGGTAGTGTTTTAGGGTAGTGCAGTGGTGTTTGAGTATTGTAGGGGTCGTGCTGGGGGTAGTGTTTTCGGGTTTAGGGCAGTGCATTGCAGTGGTGTTAGGGTAGTGTAGGGGATCATGCTGGGGTAGTGTTTTGGGGTTTATGACAGTGCAGTGGTATCTGTGTAGCGTAGGGGTCATGCTGGGGGTAGTGTTTCAGGGTTTAGGGTAGTGCAATGGTGTTTGGGTAGTGTAGGAGTTTGTGCAGGGGGTAGATTTAGGGTTTAGGGTAGTGCATTGGTGTTTGTGAAGTGTAATGGGTCATGCTGGGGGAAGTGTCTTAGGGTTTAGGGTAGCGCAGTGGTGTTCAGGTAGTGTAAGGTGTCATGCTGGGGATAGTGTATTAGGGTTTAGGGTAGCGCAGTGTTGTTTGTGTAGTGTAGGGGGTCATGCTGGGGGTAGATTTAGGGATTAGGGTAGTGCAGTGGTCTTTGGGTAGTGTAGGGGGTTGTGTTGGGGTAGATTTAGGGTTTAGGGTAGCGCAGTGGTGTTTTTGTAGTGTAGGGGCTTGTGCAGGAGGTAGTGTTTTAGGGTTTCGGGTAGTGCAATGGTGTTTGGGTAGCGTAGGGGGTCATGCTGGGGGTACTGTTTTAGGGTTTAGAGTAGTGCAGTAGGGTAGTGCAGTGGTGTTTGTGTAGTGTAGGGGTCAGGCTGGGGGTAGTGTTTTAGCGTTTAGGATAGTGCAGTTGTGTTTGGGTAGTGTAGGGGGTCATGGTGGGGGTAGTCTTTTAGAGTTTAGGGTAGTGCAGTGGTGTTTGGGTAGTACATGGGGTACTACTGCGGGTATTGTTTTATGGTTTAGGGTAGTGCAGTGGTTTGTGTGTGGTGTAGTGGGTCGTGCTGGGGGTAGTGTTTTAGGGTTTAGGGTAGTGCAGTTGTGTTTGTGTAGTGTAGGGGGTAGTGTTTAAGAGTTTAGGGTAGTGCAGTGGTGTTTGGGTAGTATAGGGGGTACTACTGGGGATAGGTTTTTAGGGTTTATGATAGTTTGTGGTGTTGGAGGTCGTTCTGGGGGTAGTGTTTTAGGGTTTAGGGTAGTGCAGTGGTGTTTGTGTAGTGTAGGGGTTGTGTTTTAGGGTTTATGGTAGTGCAGTGGTGTTTGTGTAGTGTAGGGGGTCGTGCTTGGGGTAGTGTTTTAGGGTTTATGCAGTGCAGTGGTGTTTGTGTAGTGTAGGGGGTCATGTTGGGGGTAGATGTAGGGTTTAGGGTACTACAGTGGTGTTTGTGTAGTATAGGGGGTTGTGCTGGGGTTAGAGTTTAAGGGTTTAGGATAGTGCAGTGGTGTTTGTGTAGTGTAGGGGGTACTGTTTTAGGGTTTAGAGTAGTGCAGTGGTGTTTTTTTTTGGAAAAGGGGTTGTGCTGGGGGTAGTGTTTTAGTGTTTAGGGTAGTGAAGTGGTGTTTGTGTTGTGTAGGAGGTCATGTTGTAGGGTTTAGGGTAGTGCAGTGGTGTTTGGGTCGTGCTGGTGGTCGTGCTGGGGGTAGTGTTTTAGGGTTTAGGGTAGTACAGTGGTCTTTGTGTAGTGTAGCGGTTACTGCTGGGGTAGTGTTTTAGGGTGTAGGGTAGTGCAGTGGTGTTTGGATAGCGTAGGGAGTCGTGCTGGGGTAGTTTTTTCGTGTTTAGGGCAGTGCAGTGGTGTTTGGGTAGTATAAGGTGTCGTGCTGGGGGTAGTGTTTTAGGGTTTAGGGCAGTGCAGTGGTGTTTGTTTCAAGGTTTAGGGTAGTGCAGTGGTGTTTGGGTAGTGTAGGGGTTTGTGCTGGGGTAGATTTAGGGTTTAGTGTAGTGAAGTGGTAATCGGATCGTGTAGGGGGTCATGCTGGGGGTAGTGTTTTAGGGTTTAGGGTAGTGCAATGGTGTTCGTGTAGTGTAATGGGTCATGCTGAACGAAGTGTCTTAAGGTTTAGGGAAGCGCAGTGGTGTTCGATTAGTGTAAGGCGTCCTGCTGGGGGTAGTGTTTTAGGGTTAGGGTAGCGCAGTGGTGTTTGTATAGTGTAAGGGGTCATGCTGGGGGTACATTTATGGTTTAGGGTAGTGCAGTGGTGTTTGGGTAGTGTAGGGAGTCGTGCTGGGGATAGTTTTAGGGTTTAGTGTAGCGCAGTGGTGTTTGTGTAGTGTAGGGGGTCGTACTCGGGGTAGTGTTTTAGGGTTTAGGGTAGTGCAGTGGTGTTTGGGTAGTATAGGGCGTAGTGCTAAGGGTATTGTTTTTGGGTTTAGGGTAGTACAGTGGTATTTATGTAGTGAAGGGGTAGTGTTTTAGGGTTTAGGGTAGTGCAGTGTTGTTTGTGTAGTGTAGTGGGTCATGCTGGGGGTATTGTTTTATGGTTTAGGTTAGTGCAGTGGTGTTTGTGTAGTGTAGGGAGTCGTGCTGGAGTAGTGTTTTAGGGTTTAAGGTAGTGCAGTGATGTTTGAGTAGTGTAGGGGGTCATGCTGGGGGTACTGTTTAAGGGTTTAGGGTAGTGCAGTGGTGTTTGTCTAGTGTAGGGGTTTTGCTGGGGGTAGTGTTTTATGGTTTAGGGCAGTGCAGTGGTGTTTGTGTAGTTTAGGTGTTCGTGCTCGAGTAGTGTTTTCGGGTTTAGGGCAGTGCATTGTAGTGATGTTCGGGTAGTGTAGGAGGTCGTGCTGGGGGTAGGGTTTTGGGGTTTAGGATAGTGCAGTGGTGTTTGTGTAGTGTAGGGGGTCACGTTTTAGGGTTTATGGTAGTGCAGGGGTGTTTGGGTAGTGTAGGGGTCGTGCTGGGGGTAGTTTTAGTGTTTAGTACAGTGGTGTTTGTGTAGTGTAGGGGTTCGTGCTGGGGTAGTGTTTTAGGGTGTAGGGTAATGCTGTGGTGTTTTGGTAGTGTAGGGGGTCGTGCTGGGGGTAGTGTTTTAGGGTAGTGCAGTGGTGTTTGTGTACTGTAGGGGGTCTTGCTGGGGGTAGTGTTTTAGGGTACAGGGTAGTGCAGTGGTGTTTGAGTAGTGTAGAGGGTCATCCTAGGGGTACTGTTTTCAGGTTTAGGGCAGTGCATTGCAGTGGTGTTTGGGTAGTGTAGGGGATCGTGCTGGGGTAGTGTTTTGGGGTTTATGGCAGTGCAGTGGTATATGTGTAGTATAGGGGTCATGCTGGGAGTAGTGTTTCAGGGTTTAGGGTAGTGCAATGGTGTTTGGGTAGTGTAGGGGTTTGTGAACGGGATAGATTTTGGGTTTAGGGTAGTGCAGTGTTTTTTGTGTAGTGTAGGGTGTCATGCTGGGGGTAGTGTTTTAGGGTTTAGGGTAGTGCAGTTGTGTTTGGGTAGTGTAGGGGGTCATGCTGGGGGTAGTGTCTTAGGGTTTAGGGTAGCGCAGTGGTGTTCGGGTAGTGTAAGGTGTCCTGATGGGGGTAGTGTTTTAGGGTTTAGGGTCGTGCAGTGGTGTTTGGGTAGTGTAGGGGGTAGTGTTTTAGGGTTTACGGTAGTGCAATGGTGTTTGTGTAGTGTAGGGGGTCGTGCTTGGGGTAGTGTTTTAGGGTTTAGGGTAGTGCAGTGGTGTTTGTGTAGTATAGGGGGTACTGCTGGGGGTAGTGTTTTAGGGTTTAGGGAAGTGCAGTGGTGTTTGTCTAGTGTAGTGGGTAGTGTTTTAGGGTTTAGGGTAGTGCAGTGGTGTTTGTGTAGTGTAGGGGGTCGTACTTGTGGTAGTGTTTTAGGGTTTAGGGTAGTGCAGTGGTGTTTGTGTAGTGTAGGGGGTTGTGCTGGCGCAGATTTAGGGTTTAGGGTAGTGCAGTGCTGTTTGGGTAGTGTAGGGAGTCGTGCTGGTGGTAGTATTTTAGTGTTTAGGGTAGTGCAGTGATGTTTGGGTAGTGTAGAGGGTCGTGCTGGGGGTGGTGTTTAAGGGTTTAGGATAGTGCAGTGGTGTTTGTGTAGTGTAGGGGGTACTGTTTTGGGGTTTAGAGTAGTGCAGTCGTGTTTTTGTAGTGTAGGGGTCGTGCTGGGGGTAGTGTTTTAGGGTTTAGGGTAGTGCAGTGGTGTTTGGGTAGTGTAGGGGGTCGTGCTGGGGGTAGTATTTTTGGATTTAGGGTAGTGCAGTTGTATTTGGGTTCTGAAGGGGGTCATACTGGGGGTAGTGTTTTAGGGTTTAGGGTAGTACAGTGGTCTTTGTGTAATGTAGGGGCTAGTGCTGGGGTTGTGTTTTAGGGTGTAGGGTAGTACAGTGGTGTTTGGGTAGTGTAGGGAGTCGTGCTGGGGGTAGTGTTTAGGGTTTAGGGTAGTGCAGTGGTGTTTGAGTAGTGTAGGGGGTCGTGCTGGGGGTAGTGTTTTCGGGTTTATGTCAGTACAGTGCAATGGTGTTTGGGTAGTATAGGGGGTCGTGCTGGGGTAGTGTTTTAGGGTTTTTGGGCAGTGCAGTGGTGTTTGTGTAGTGTAGGGGTCATGTTGCGGGTAGTGTTTCAGAGGTTAGGGTAGTGCAGTGGTGTTTGGGTAGTGTAGGGGTTTGTGCTGGGGTACATTTAGGGTTTAGTGTAGTGAAGGGGTGTTCAGGTAGTGTAGGGGGTCATGCTGGGGGTAGTGTTTTAGGGTTCAGGGTAGTGCAGTGGTGTTTGTGTAGTGTAATGGGTCATGCTAAGGGAAGTTTCTTAGGGTTTAGGGAAGCGCAGTGGTGTTCGGTTAGTGTAAGGGGTCCTGCTGGGTGTAGTGTTTAAGGGTTTAGGGTAGCGCAGTGGTGTTTGTATAGTGTAAAGGGTCTTGCTGGGTGAAGATTTAGGGTTTAGGGTTGTGAGAAGTTGGCCTGATGTATGATGTCACTAGTTCTAGTGTACACCTTATATCAGTCCAAATACCCTTATGGTGATTGGTTGTAAAGTCAACCTTATAGACCAGCTATCCTAGTGGTAGCATGGACAAGAGCAGTCTTAGGCTAAACTCTGAATGGCATGTGAAGCCAGCTGTGATACCATATATAATCCCTTGAATACCAAATGAAAGGACACCACAACAGATATATATATAAAATAAAGTGTATTTATTCTAAGCAAACCCTCAGCACTCTTTATGAGATTAGAGGTAAGTACAACACAGTCTTATTTATGCATACATTAAGTCACACAGGTAAGTAATACAGTTAGGCCCTAGGGGCCACGCAAACCATATACTAAGTAAGTGGTATAAGAACCACTGTCACGGAAATAGAATAGGCCTAGGCCTAGGGAATCGCTGGGGCTACACTACACTAGCGTTAGTTAGGAAGTGGGAGGCCCACGGGATTCGTGTGCAGAGTGGAAACACTCACGCGTAATGCGTAAAAGTCAATAGCAATAGTACAGTTTAGAAAACGGTAGATTTAGGACACTTCCGGAGTAGCTAGGAAGTTGAGACTTGAAAACTAGACACTAGGATAGTCACTATCCTGATGAGCACCGGAGTACCCAAGTTACCTAGCCCACAGGCTGCGGGTGCATAGGGGTGAAGATGCGTCGTTTTCGTCGTCAACTCCTATGGATGCCTGAAGAAAGATGCTGACAGGCAGTCAGTGAAGAGTGTCCGGTGGATCCCAAGGCTGGGATCAAGAAGAAAGGAAACCTGCAAGCAGAAGGGACAGAGTCAAGGTCACTAGCCAGTGACCACGTGGAACCAGGAAGGAACCAGGCGATGTCGTGAAGATTGCAGGTGAAGGTGAAGCTTGTCGCTGCAGCCAGGAGGACCAGGAAGCGTCGAGGACGACCAGGACCAGGAGGCGAGCTGTCCCACGAAGGCTCTTGCTGTCGGCGGCGTCGAAGTTGGACTAGGACTCACCAAGCCTTGGCAAGCGGAACCCACGAAGAACGAAGGACTTGCTTCTGGTGCAGACCAGGAAGGTCTGGGGTGCTTCTTCTTTGCAGAGAAGCGGGAGCCAGTCTGGAGGAGCCAAACCAGCGCAGAAGATTTCAGGGTGCGTCGTCACAGAGGCCACTAGCCAGCGGGCAAGCAACCGGACAGACGCGGCAAGCAGGAAAATGCTGAAGGGCCCCACGCAGGACTCGTGGAGTGTGGGGGGCTGATCTTCGGTGCAGATGGTGCTTGGGGTTGGGGCTTCTCAATCCCCGGTGCACAACTTCGAGGGTTCCTCAGAAGCTGCGCTGTAAGTTACTAGCCACTTTTTCCAGGTAGCCGGTCCCACGTCGCTCGTCGCCTCCACGGATCTCAGCTCTGCTGCAGATGTGGATGAAGGTCGGAGAAGTCTGGAAGTCAAGGCTCTGGTCGGGCTCTGCAGTCGGTTCCTCGTAGAACGGTCGCAAAGCAAAGGGTAGTCTCTTGATGGTGCCTGTTTGCACAGGGTAGCCACTCCTTGGCTACAAGGGAGATTCTTCAGTCTTCTTCTTTCGTCGAATGTCGAAGGTCCAGAGTTTCTGTTCAGTTTTGCAGATTCAGGATAATCTAAAGTCTTGAGGCCCAACTCCCACTCTTATACTAATCTGGGGGGCTGGGATACCTGCTAGGTCACGCCTTATGGGTGGGACCTGGGAGGGGGTGGTTACACCCACTTCCCTTTATCCAGTTTCGCGCCAGAGCTGGGGCTGGAGTGCCCCAGCGCCGGTTTGAACTGGACTATGCAAGGAACACCTTGTGTGCCCCAGGCATGTCTCATTCCTTTCAGCCCACCCTGCCCCAATACACTAAAGGCTGTCTGGGGAGGTGCTAGCACCTCCCCAAGCAGGAAACCTATTGTCCAGGCCTCCCTGGCTGGGATCACTCCCAGCTGCAGGAGGTCAGACTTGTGTCGTGGCAGCAGCATCCATTTTGTGATGCTGAGGCTTTGGTCAGAGTTAAACAGCAAAGTAGGATTTTAACATGTCTCTCCCTCTAGAAGGGAGGAATAATATCCTCATCACCAGAAATGGTATGGGGGTATTATTCCAAAGTGTTAGACACCTTACACGACATGTTTTGATAAAGCCAAACCATAGTTACCATAACCGTTTAAGATTATAAGGCACTTTAAGAGTATATGGTAGGCTATATCATAGAACAGCTATAAGGACATGGTTCCGAAAGCTGCAGACAGGCTCAGCTCATGCTAGAGCACCATCTCACATGTTACCAAGCACTCTGCCTCCAGGATTGTTAAGGCCTGCCATAGGAGTGACTGATAGGTACACATGTGTCTATATATAAGGGTAGATATAGGCATACTATATCTAAGCAAGGGGTGATTACACGACCTTGCCCCAGCTGAGTGATCAGCCAGTGGTGTCTGATTGGAAGGCCAGACCAGGGGTGGCATAATACATGCTGCAGCCCCTGGGAGGCCTAGGGTACACCCATGCCCTGGGTACCTAGGGTACACTGTACAGGGTCCAATAAGGTGATCCTTACCAATTGGGAATGTACCTAGGGTACATGGAGTCCATTTTAAAGAGAGAGCAGACAGCCTGAGACCCTGAATGGCAGGATCTCAGGCCAACTAAGTCGAAAAACCAGCTAAACACTAGGCAAAAAGTTGGGGGTAACCATAGTCAGATATCCACCTTCCTACAAGGGTAATGCAGTGGTGTTTGGGTAGTGTAGGGAATCGTGCAGGGGATAGTTTTCGTGTTTAGTGCCGTGGTGTCTGTGTAGTGTAGGGGGTCATGCCGGGGGTAGTGTTTTAGGGTTTCGGGTATTGCAGTGGTGTTTGGGTTGTGCAGGGGGTCATGCTGAGGTTAGTGCTTTAGGGTTTAGGGTAGTGCAGTGGTGTTTGGGTAGTGTAGGACGTAGTGCTGGGGGTATTGTTTTTGGGTTTAGGGTAGTGTAGTGGTGTTTGTGCAGTGAAGGGGGTAGTGTTTTAGGGTTTAGGGTAGTGCAGTGGTGTTTGTGTAGTGTAGGGAGTTGTGCTGGGTTAGTGTTTTAGAGTTTAGGGTAGTCCAGTGATGTTTGGGTAGTGTATGGGGTCATGCTGGGTGTAGTGTTTAAGGGTTTAGGATAGTGCAGTGGTGTTTGTGTAGTATAGGGGGTCATGTTTTCGGGTTTAGGGCAGTGCATTGTAGTGGTGTTTGGGTAGTGTAGGGGGTAGTGTTTTGGGGTTTATGGCAGTGCAGTGGTGTCTGTGTAGTGTAGGGGTCATGCTGAGGCTAGTGTTTCAGGGTCTAGGGTAGTTCAATGGTGTTTGGGTAGTGTAGGGGTTTGTGCGGAGGTAGATTTAGGGTTTAGGGTAGTGCAGTGGTGTTTGTGAAGTGTAATGGGTCATGCTGGGGGAAGTGTCTTAGGGTTTAGGGTAGCGCAGTGGTGTTTGGGTAGTGTAAGGTGTTGTGCTGGGGGGTGTTTTAGGGTTTAGGGTAGCGCAGTGGTGTTTGTGTAATGTAGGGGGTTATGCTGGGGATAGATTTAGGGTAGCACAGTGGTGTTTTTGTAGTGTAGTGGGTTGTGCAGGAGGTAGTGTTTTAGGGTTCAGAGTAGTGCAGTGGTGTTTGCGTAGTGTAGGGGGTCATGCTGGGGGAATATTTAGGGTTTAGGGTAGTGCAGTAGGGTAGTGCAGTGTTTTTTGTGTAGTGTAGGGGGTCATGCTGGGGGTAGTGTTTTAGGGTTTAGGGTTTAGGGTAGTGCAGTTGTGTTTGGGTAGTGTAGGGGGTATGGCTGGGGGTAGTGTTTTAGGGTTTAGGGTAGTGCCGTGGTGTTTGTGTAATGTAGGGGGTCATGCTGGGGGTAGTGTTTTATGGTTCAGGGTAGTGCAGTGGTGTTTGGGTAGTATAGGGGGTACTACTGGGGGTAGTGCTTTAGGGTAGTGCAGTGGAGTTTGTGTAGGATTGGGGGTAGATCTGGGGGTAGTGTTTTAGGGTTTAGGGTAGTGTACTGGTGTTTGGGTATTGTAGGGGTAGATCTGGGGGTAGTGTTTTAGGGTTTAGGGTAGTGCAGTTGTGTTTGGGTAGTGTAGGAGGTCTTGCTGGGGGTAGTGTTTTAGGGTTAAGGGGAGAGGAGTGGTGTTTGGGTAGTATAGGGGGTCGTGCTGGGGGTAGTGTTTTATTGTTTAGGGTAGTGCCGTGGTGTTTGTGTAGTGTAGGTGGTCGTGCTGTGGATAGTGTTTTATTGTTTAGGGTAGTGCCGTGGTGTTTGTGTAGTGTAGGGGGTCATGATGGGGTAAGTTTTTTAGGGTTTATGGTAGTGCAGTGTTTGGGTAGTGTAGGGGTCGTGCTAGGGGTAGTGTTTTAGGGTAGTGCAGTGGTGTTTGTATAGTTTAGGGGGTCGTGCTGGGGGTAGTGTTCTAGGGTTTAGGGTAGTGCAGTGTTTGTGTAGTGTAGGGGTCGTGCTGGGAGTAGTGTTTTAGGGTTTAGGGTAGTGCAGTGGTGTTTGTGTAGTGTAGGGAATCGGGCTCAGGGTAGTGTTTTAGGATTTAGGGTAGTGCAGTGATGTTTGGGTAGTGTAGGGGGTCATGCTGGGGGTAATGTTTAAGGGTTAAGGGCAGTGCAGTCGTGTTTGTGTAGTATAGGAGGTCATGTTTTAGGGTTGAGTGTAGTTTAGTGGTGTTTGGGTAGTGTAGGGGGTCGTGTTGGGGTAGTGTTTTAGGGTTTAGGGTAGTGCAGTGGTGTTTGTGTAGTGTAGGGGTTCATACTGGGGTAGTGTTTTCGGGTTTAGGGCAGTGCACTGTAGTGGTGTTTGGGTAGCGTAGGGGGTCATGCTGAGGGTAGTGTTTTGGGGCTTATGGCAGTGCAGTGGTGTCTGTGTAGTGTAGGGGGTCATGCTGGGGGTAGATGTAGGGTTTAGGGTAGTGCAGTGGTGTTTGCGTAGTGTAGGGGGTTGTACTCGGGGTAGTGTTTTAGGGTTTAGGGTAGTGCAGTGGTGTTTGGGTAGTATAGGGCGTAGTGCTAAGCGTATTGTTTTTGGGTTTAGGGTAGTACAGTGGTATTTATGTAGTGAAGGGGTAGTGTTTTAGGGTTTAGGGTAGTGCAGTGTTGTTTGTGTAGTGTAGTGGGTCATGCTGGGGGTATTGTTTTATGGTTTAGGTTAGTGCAGTGGTGTTTGTGTAGTGTAGGGAGTCGTGCTGGAGTAGTGTTTTAGGGTTTAAGGTAGTGCAGTGATGTTTGAGTAGTGTAGGGGGTCATGCTGGGGGTACTGTTTAAGGGTTTAGGGTAGTGCAGTGGTGTTTGTCTAGTGTAGGGGTTTTGCTGGGGGTAGTGTTTTATGGTTTCGGGTAGTGCAGTGGTGTTTGTGTAGTTTAGGTGTTCGTGCTCGAGTAGTGTTTTCGGGTTTAGGGCAGTGCATTGTAGTGATGTTCGGGTAGTGTAGGGGGTCGTGCTGGGGGTAGTGTTTTGGGGTTTAGGATAGTGCAGTGGTGTTTGTGTAGTGTAGGGGGTCACATTTTAGGGTTTATGGTAGTGCAGGGGTGTTTGGGTAGTGTAGGGGTCGTGCTGGGGGTAGTTTTAGTGTTTAGTACAGTGGTGTTTGTGTAGTGTAGGGGTTCGTGCTGGGGTAGTGTTTTAGGGTGTAGGGTAATGCTGTGGTGTTTTGGTAGTGTAGGGGGTCGTGCTGGGGGTAGTGTTTTAGGGTAGTGCAGTGGTGTTTGTGTACTGTAGGGGGTCTTGCTGGGGGTAGTGTTTTAGGGTACAGGGTAGTGCAGTGGTGTTTGAGTAGTGTAGAGGGTCATCCTAGGGGTACTGTTTTCAGGTTTAGGGCAGTGCATTGCAGTGGTGTTTGGGTAGTGTAGGGGATCGTGCTGGGGTAGTGTTTTGGGGTTTATGGCAGTGCAGTGGTATATGTGTAGTATAGGGGTCATGCTGGGAGTAGTGTTTCAGGGTTTAGGGTAGTGCAATGGTGTTTGGGTAGTGTAGGGGTTTGCGAACGGGATAGATTTTGGGTTTAGGGTAGTGCAGTGTTTTTTATGTAGTGTAGGGTGTCATGCTGGGGGTGGTGTTTTAGGGTTTAGGGTAGTGCAGTTGTGTTTGGGTAGTGTAGGGGGTCATGCTGGGGGTAGTGTCTTAGGGTTTAGGGTAGCGCAGTGGTGTTCGGGTAGTGTAAGGTGTCCTGATGGGGGTAGTGTTTTAGGGTTTAGGGTCGTGCAGTGGTGTTTGGGTAGTATAGGGGGTAGTGTTTTAGGGTTTAGGGTAGTGCAGTGGTGTTTGTGTAGTGTAGGGGGTCGTGCTTGGGGTAGTGTTTTAGGGTTTAGGGTAGTGCAGTGGTGTTTGTGTAGTATAGGGGGTACTGCTGGGGGTAGTGTTTTAGGGTTTAGGGAAGTGCAGTGGTGTTTGTCTAGTGTAGTGGGTAGTGTTTTAGGGTTTAGGGTAGTGCAGTGGTGTTTGTGTAGTGTAGGGGGTCGTACTTGTGGTAGTGTTTTAGGGTTTAGGGTAGTGCAGTGGTGTTTGTGTAGTGTAGGGGGTTGTGCTGGCGTAGATTTAGGGTTTAGGGTAGTGCAGTGCTGTTAGGGTAGTGTAGGGAGTCGTGCTGGTGGTAGTATTTTAGTGTTTAGGGTAGTGCAGTGATGTTTGGGTAGTGTAGAGGGTCGTGCTGGGGGTGGTGTTTAAGGGTTTAGGATAGTGCAGTGGTGTTTGTGTAGTGTAGGGGGTACTGTTTTGGGGTTTAGAGTAGTGCAGTGGTGTTTTTGTAGTGTAGGGGTCGTGCTGGGGGTAGTGTTTTAGGGTTTTTGGGCAGTGCAGTGGTGTTTGTGTAGTGTAGGGGTCATGTTGCGGGTAGTGTTTCAGAGGTTAGGGTAGTGCAGTAGTGTTTGGGTAGTGTAGGGGTTTGTGCTGGGGTACATTTAGGGTTTAGTGTAGTGAAGGGGTGTTCAGGTAGTGTAGGGGGTCATGCTGGGGGTAGTGTTTAAGGGTTTAGGGTAGCGCAGTGGTGTTTGTATAGTGTAAAGGGTCTTGCTGGGTGAAGATTTAGGGTTTAGGGTAATGCAGTGGTGTTTGGGTAGTGTAGGGAATCGTGCTGGGGATAGTTTTTGTGTTTAGTGCCGTGGTGTCTGTGTAGTGTAGGGGGTCATGCCGGGGGTAGTGTTTTAGGGTTTCGGGTATTGCAGTGGTGTTTGGGTTGTGCAGGGGGTCATGCTGAGGTTAGTGCTTTAGGGTTTAGGGTAGTGCAGTGGTGTTTGGGTAGTGTAGGACGTAGTGCTGGGGGTATTGTTTTTGGGTTTAGGGTAGTGTAGTGGTGTTTGTGCAGTGAAGGGGGTAGTGTTTTAGGGTTTAGGGTAGTGCAGTGGTGTTTGTGTAGTGTAGGGAGTTGTGCTGGGTTAGTGTTTTAGAGTTTAGGGTAGTCCAGTGATGTTTGGGTAGTGTATGGGGTCATGCTGGGTGTAGTGTTTAAGGGTTTAGGATAGTGCAGTGGTGTTTGTGTAGTATAGGGGGTCATGTTTTCGGGTTTAGGGCAGTGCATTGTAGTGGTGTTTGGGTAGTGTAGGGGGTAGTGTTTTGGGGTTTATGGCAGTGCAGTGGTGTCTGTGTAGTGTAGGGGTCATGCTGAGGCTAGTGTTTCAGGGTTTAGGGTAGTTCAATGGTGTTTGGGTAGTGTAGGGGTTTGTGCGGAGGTAGATTTAGGGTTTAGGGTAGTGCAGTGGTGTTTGTGAAGTGTAATGGGTCATGCTGGGGGAAGTGTCTTAGGGTTTAGGGTAGCGCAGTGGTGTTCGGGTAGTGTAAGGTGTTGTGCTGGGGGGTGTTTTAGGGTTTAGGGTAGCGCAGTGGTGTTTGTGTAATGTAGGGGGTCATGCTGGGGATAGATTTAGGGTAGCACAGTGGTGTTTTTGTAGTGTAGTGGGTTGTGCAGGAGGTAGTGTTTTAGGGTTCAGAGTAGTGCAGTGGTGTTTGCATAGTGTAGGGGGTCATGCTGGGGGAGTATTTAGGGTTTAGGGTAGTGCAGTAGGGTAGTGCAGTGTTTTTTGTGTAGTGTAGGGGGTCATGCTGGGGGTAGTGTTTTAGGGTTTAGGGTAGTGCAGTTGTGTTTGGGTAGTGTAGGGGGTATGGCTGGGGGTAGTGTTTTAGGGTTTAGGGTAGTGCCGTGGTGTTTGTGTAATGTAGGGGGTCATGCTGGGGGTAGTGTTTTAGGGTTCAGGGTAGTGCAGTGGTGTTTGGGTAGTATAGGGGGTACTACTGGGGGTAGTGCTTTAGGGTAGTGCAGTGGAGTTTGTGTAGGATTGGGGGTAGATCTAGGGGTAGTGTTTTAGCGTTTAGGGTAGTGTACTGGTGTTTGGGTATTGTAGGGGTAGATCTGGGGGTAGTGTTTTAGGGTTTAGGGTAGTGCAGTTGTGTTTGGGTAGTGTAGGAGGTCTTGCTGGGGGTAGTGTTTTAGGGTTAAGGGGAGAGGAGTGGTGTTTGTGTAGTGTAGGCGGTCGTGCTGTGGATAGTGTTTTATTGTTTAGGGTAGTGCCGTGGTGTTTGTGTAGTGTAGGGGGTCATGATGGGGTAAGTTTTTTAGGGTTTATGGTAGTGCAGTGTTTGGGTAGTGTAGGGGTCGTGCTAGGGGTAGTGTTTTAGGGTAGTGCAGTGGTGTTTGTATAGTTTAGGGGGTCGTGCTGGGGGTAGTGTTCTAGGGTTTAGGGTAGTGCAGTGTTTGTGTAGTGTAGGGGTCGTGCTGGGAGTAGTGTTTTAGGGTTTAGGGTAGTGCAGTGGTGTTTGTGTAGTGTAGGGAATCGGGCTGGGGGTAGTGTTTTAGGATTTAGGGTAGTGCAGTGATGTTTGGGTAGTGTAGGGGGTCATGCTGGGGGTAGTGTTTAAGGGTTAAGGGCAGTGCAGTCGTGTTTGTGTAGTATAGGAGGTCATGTTTTAGGGTTTAGTGTAGTTTAGTGGTGTTTGGGTAGTGTAGGGGGTCGTGTTGGGGTAGTGTTTTAGGGTTTAGGGTAGTGCAGTGGTGTTTGTGTAGTGTAGGGGTTCGTACTGGGGTAGTGTTTTCGGGTTTAGGGCAGTGCACTGTAGTGGTGTTTGGGTAGCGTAGGGGGTCATGCTGAGGGTAGTGTTTTGGGGCTTATGGCAGTGCAGTGGTGTCTGTGTAGTGTAGGGGGTCATGCTGGGGGTAGATATAGGGTTTAGGGTAGTGCAGTGGAGTTTGCGTAGTGTAGGGGGTCATGTTGTGGGAGTGTTTTAGGGTTTAGGGTAGTGCAGTAGGGTAGTGCAGTGGTTTTTGTGTAGTGTAGGGGGTCATGCTGGGGGTAGTGTTTTAGGGTTTAGGGTAGTGCAGTTGTGTTTGAGTAGTGTAGGGGGTACTGCTGGGAGTAGTGTTTTAGGGATTAGGGTAGTGCCATGGTGTTTGTGTAGTGTAGGGGTCATGCTGGGTGTAGTGTTTTAGGGTTTAGGGTAGTGCAGTGGTATTTCTGTAGTTTTGGGGGTAGATCTGGGGGTAGGGTTTTAGGGTTTAGGGTAGTGCACTGGTGTTTGGGTATTGTAAGGGTAGTGTTTTAGGGTTTAGGGTAGTGCAGTTGTGTTTGGGTAGTGTAGGAGGTCATGCTGGGAGTAGTGTTTTAGGGTTTAGGGTAGTGCAGTGGTGTTTGTGTAGTATAGGGGGTCATGCTGGGGGTAGATTTAGGGTTTAGGGTAGTGCAGTGATGTATGGGTAGTGTATGGGGTCATGCTGGGGGTAGATTTAGTGTTTAGGGTAGCGCAGTGGTGTTTTTGTAGTGTAGGGGGTTGTGCAGGAGGTATTGTTTTATGGTTTCGCGTAGTGCAGTGGTATTTGGGTAGTGCAGGGGTCGAGCTGGTGGTAGTGTTTTAGGGTTCAGGGTAGTGCACCGGTGTTTGGGTAGTGTAGGGGTAGGGCTGGGGGTACTGTTTTAGGGTTTAGGGTTTAGGGTAGTGCCGTGGTGTTTGTGTAGTGTAGGGGGTCCTGATGGGGTAAGTATTTTAGAGTTTAGGGTAGTGCAGTGTTGTTTGGGTAGTGTAGGGGGTCGTGCTAGTGGTAGTGTTTTAGGGTATAGGGTAGTGCAGTGGTGAAGGTGTAGTGTATTGGGTCATGATGGGGTAAGTGTGTTAGGGTTTAGGGTAGTGCAGTGTTGTTTGGGTAGTGTAGGGGGTCGTGCTAGTGGTAGTGTTTTAGGGTTTAGGGTAGTGCAGTGGTGTTTATGTAGTGTAGGGGTTCGTACTGGGTGTAGTGTTTTAGGGTTTAGGGTAGTGCAGTAGTGTTTGTATAGTATAGGGGGTTGTGCTGGGGCAGATTTAGGGTTTAGGGTAGTAGAGTGGTGTTTGGGTAGTGTAGGGGGTCGTGCTGGGGTAGTGTTTTAGGGTTTAGGATAGTGCAGTGGTGTTTGGGTAGTGTAGGGGTCATGCTGGGGGTAGTGTTTTAGGGTTTAGGGTAGTGCAGTGATGTTTGGGTAGTGTAGGGGGTTGTGCTGAGGTAGTATTTAAGGGTTTAGGGTAGTGCAGTGGTGTTTGTGTAGTATAGGGGTCTTTCTAGTGGTAGTGTTTTAGGGTTTAGGGTAGTGCAGTGGTGTTTGTGTAGTATAGGGGTAGTGTTTTAGGGTTTATGGTAGTGCCGTGGTGTTTGTGAGTGTAGGGGGTCATGCCTGGGGGTAGTGTTTTAGGGTAGTGCAGTGGTGTTTGTGTAGTGTAGGGGGTCATGTTTTTGGGTTTAGGTTAGTGCAGGTTTGTTTGGGTAGTGAAGAGGTCTTGCTGGGGGTAGTTTTTTAGGGTTTAGTGTAGTACAGTCGTGTTTGTGTAGTATAGGGAGTCGTGCTTGGTGTAGTGTTTTAGGATATAGGGTAGTGCAGTGGTGTTTGTGTAGTGTAGGGTGTCTTGCTGGGGGTATTGTTTTAGGGTTTAGAGTAGTGCAGTGGTGTTTGTGTAGTGTGGGGGTTGTGCAGGAAGTAGTGTTTTAGGGTTTCGGGTAGTGCAGTGGTATTTGGGTAGTGCAGGGGTCGAGCTGGTGGTAGTGTTTTAGGGTTCAGGGTAGTGCAGTGGTGTTTGCGTAGTGTAGGGTGTCATGCTGGGGGAGAGTTTTAGGGTTCAGGGTAGTGCAGTGCTGTTCGGGTAGTATAGGGGGTACTACTGGGGGTAGTGTTTTAGGGTTTATGGTAGTGCAGTGGTGTTTGTGCAGTATTGGGGGTAGATCTGGGGGTAGTGTTTTAGGGTTTAGGATAGTGCACCGGTGTTTGGGTAGTGTAGGGGTCGGGCTGGGGGTACTGTTTTAGGGTTTAGGGTTTAGGGTAGTGCTGTGGTGTTTGTGTAGTGTAGGGGGTCCTGATGGGGTAAGTATTTTAGGGTTTCGGGTAGTGCAGTGTTGTTTGGGTATTGTAGGGGGTCATGCTAGTGGTAGTGTTTTAGGGTATAGGGTAGTGCAGTGGTGATTGTGTAGTGTATTGGGTCATGATGGGGTAAGTGTGTTAGGGTTTAGGGTAGTGCAGTGTTGTTTGGGTAGTGTAGGAGGTCGTGCTAGTGGTAGTGTTTTAGGGTTTAGGGTAGTGCAGTGGTGTTTATGTAGTGTAGGGGTTCGTACTGGGGGTAGTGTTTTAGGGTTTAGGGTAGTGCAGTAGTGTTTGTATAGTATAGGGGGTTGTGCTGGGGCAGATTTAGTGTTTAGGGTAGTAGAGTGGTGTTTGGGTAGTGTAGGGGGTCGTGCTGGGGTAGTGTTTTAGGGTTTAGGATAGTGCAGTGGTGTTTGGGTAGTGTAGGGGTCATGCTAGGGGTAGTGTTTTAGGGTTTAGGGTAGTGCAGTGATGTTTGGGTAGTGTAGGGGGTTGTGCTGAGGTAGTATTTAAGGGTTTAGGGTAGTGCAGTGGTGTTTGTGTAGTATAGGGGTCTTTCTAGTGGTAGTGTTTTAGGGTTTAGGGTAGTGCAGTGGTGTTTGTGTAGTATAGGGGTAGTGTTTTAGGGTTTAGGGTAGTGCCGTGGTGTTTGTGTAGTGTAGGGGGTCATGCTGGGGGTAGTGTTTTAGGGTAGTGCAGTGGTGTTTGTGTAGTGTAGGGGGTCATGTTTTTGGGGTTAGGGTAGTGCAGTTGTGTTTGGGTAGTGAAGGGGTCTTGCTGGGGGTAGTTTTTTAGGGTTTAGTGTAGTACAGTCGTGTTTGTGTAGTATAGGGAGTCGTGCTTGGTGTAGTGTTTTAGGATATAGGGTAGTGCAGTGGTGTTTGTGTAGTGTAGGGGGTCTTGCTGGGGGTAGTGTTTTAGAGTTTAGAGTAGTGCAGTGGTGTTTGTGTAGTGTGGGGGTTGTGCAGGAAGTAGTGTTTTAGGGTTTCGGGTAGTGCAGTGGTATTTGGGTAGTGCAGGGGTTGAGCTGGTGGTAGTGTTTTAGGGTTCAGGGTAGTGCAGTGGTGTTTGCGTAGTGTAGGGTGTCATGCTGGGGGAAAGTTTTAGGGTTCAGGGTAGTGCAGTGCTGTTTGGGTAGTATAGGGGGTACTACTGGGGGTAGTGCTTTAGGGTTTATGGTAGTGCAGTGGTGTTTGTGCAGTATTGGGGGTAGATCTGGGGGTAGTGTTTTAGGGTTTAGGATAGTGCACCGGTGTTTGGGTAGTGTAGGGGTAGGGATGGGGGTACTGTTTTAGGGTTTAGGGTTTAGGGTAGTGCCGTGGTGTTTGTGTAGTGTAGGGGGTCCTGATGGGGTAAGTATTTTAGGGTTTAGGGTAGTGCAGTGTTGTTTGGGTAGTGTAGGGGGTTGTGCTAGTGGTAGTGTTTTAGGGTATAGGGTAGTGCAGTGGTGATTGTGTAGTGTATTGGGTCATGATGGGGTAAGTGTTTTAGGGTTTAGGGTAGTGCAGTGTTGTTTGGGTAGTATAGGGGGTCGTGCTAGTGGTAGTGTTTTAGGGTTTAGAGTAGTGCAGTGGTGTTTATGTAGTGTAGGGGTTCGTACTGGGGGTAGTGTTTTAGGGTTTAGGGTAGTGCAGTAGTGTTTGTATAGTATAGGGGGTTGTGCTGGGGCAGATGTAGGGTTTAGGGTAGTAGAGTGGTGTTTGGGTAGTGTAGGGGGTCGTGCTGGGGTAGTGTTTTAGGGTTTAGGATAGTGCAGTGGTGTTTGGGTAGTGTAGGGGTCATGCTGGGGGTAGTGTTTTAGGGTTTAGGGTAGTGCAGTGATGTTTGGGTAGTGTAGGGGGTTGTGCTGAGGTAGTATTTAAGGGTTAAGGGTAGTGCAGTGGTGTTTGTGTAGTATAGGGGTCTTTCTAGTGGTAGTGTTTTAGGGTTTAGGGTAGTGCAGTGGTGTTTGTGTAGTATAGGGGTAGTGTTTTAGGGTTTAGGGTAGTGCCGTGGTGTTTGTGTGGTGTAGGGCGTCATGCTGGGGGTAGTGTTTTAGGGTAGTGCAGTGGTGTTTGTGTAGTGTAGGGGGTCATGTTTTTGGGTTTAGGGTAGTGCAGTTGTGTTTGGGTAGTGAAGGGGTCATGCTGGGGGTAGTTTTTTAGGGTTTAGGGTAGTACAGTCGTGTTTGTGTAGTATAGGGAGTCGTGCTTGGTGTAGGGTTTTAGGGTATAGGGTAGTGCAGTGGTGTTTGTGTAGTGTAGGGGGTCTTGCTGGGGGTAGTGTTTTAGGGTCTAGAATAGTGCAGTGGTGTTTGTGTTGTGTAGGGGGTCAAGCTGGGGCTAGTGTTTCAGGGTTTAGGGTAGTGCAATGGTGTTTGGGTAGTATAGGGGTTTGTGCGGGGGTAGATTTAGGGTTTAGGGTAGTGCAGTCGTGTTTGTGAAGTGTAATGGGTCATGCTGGGGGAAGTGTCTTCTGGTTTAGGGTAGCGCAGTGGTGTTTGTGTAGTATAGGGGGTCATGCTGTGGGTAGATGTAGGGTTTAGGGTAGTGCAGTGGTGTTTGGGTAGTGTAGGGGGTCATGCTGGGGGTAGATGTAGGGTTTAGGGTAGCGCAGTGGTGTTTTTGTAGTGTAGGGGGTTGTGCAGGAGGTAGTGTTTTAGGGTTCAGGGTAGTGCAGTGGTGTTGCATAGTGTAGGGGGTCATGTTGGGGGAGTGTTTTAGGGTTTAGGGTAGTGCAGTAGGGTAGTGCAGTAGTTTTTGTGTAGTGTAGGGGTCATGCTGGGGGTAGTGTTTTAGGGTTTAGGGTAGTGCAGTGGTGTTTGGGTAGTATAGAGGGTACTACTGGGGGTAGTGTTTTAGGGTTTAGGGTAGTGCAGTGGTGTTTGTGTAGTATTGGGGGTAGATCTGGGGGTAGTGTTTTAGGGTTTAGGATAGTGCACCGGTGTTTGGGTAGTGTAGGGGTAGTGCTGGGGGTAGTGGTTTAGGGTAGTGCCGTGGTGTTTGTGTAGTGTAGGGTGTCCTGATGGGGTAAGTGTTTTAGGGTTTAGGGTAGTGCAGTGGTGTTTATGTAGTGTAGGGGGTCGTGCCGGCGGTAGTGTTTTAGGGTTTAGGGTAGTGCAGTGGTGTTTGTATAGTGTAGGGGGTTGTGCTGGGGCAGATTTAGGGTTTTGGGTAGTAGAGTGGTGTTTGGGTAGTGTAGGGGGTCGTGCTGGGTGTAGTGTTTTAGGGTTTAGGATAGTGCAGTGGTGTTTGGGTTGTGTAGGGGTCATGCTGGGGGTAGTGTTTTAGGGTTTAGGGTAGTGCAGTGATGTTTGGGTAGTGTAGGGGGTTGTGCTGAGGTAGTATTTAAGGGTTTAGGGTAGTGCAGTGGTGTTTGTGTAGTATAGGGGGTCGTTCTAGTGGTAGTGTTTTAAGGTTTAGGGTAGCGCAGTTGTGTTTGTGTAGTATAGCGGTAGTGTTTTAGGGTTTAGGGCAGTGCCGTGGTGTTTGTGTAGTGTAGGGGGTCATGCTGGGGGTAGTGTTTTAAGGTAGTGCAGTGGTGTTTGTGTAGTGTAGGGGGTCATGTTTTTGGGTTTAGGGTAGTGCAGTTGTGTTTGGGTAGTGAAGGGTCATGCTGGGGGTAGTGTTTTAGGGTTTAGGGTAGTACAGTCGTGTTTGTGTAGCATAGGGGGTCGTGCTTGGGGTAGTGCTTTAGGGAATAGGGTAGTGCAGTGGTGTTTGTGTAGTGTAGGGGGTCTTGCTGGGGGTAGTGTTTTAGGGTTTAGGGTAGTGCAGTGGTGTTTGTGTAGTGTAGGGGTTCAAGCTGGGGGAAGTGTTTTAGGGTAGTGCAGTGGTGTTTGTGTAGTGTAGGGGGGCATGTTTTTGGGTTTAGGGTAGTACGGTTGTGTTTGGGTAGTGAAGGGGGTCATGCTGGGGGTAGTGTTTTAGGGTTTAGGGTAGTACAGTCGTGTTTGTGTAGTATAGGGGGTCTTGCTTGGGGTAGTGTTTTAGGGTGTAGGGTAGTGCAGTGGTGTTTGTGTAGTGTAGGGGTCTTGCTGGTGGTAGTCTTTTAGGGTTTAGGGTAGTGCAGTGGTGTTTGTATAGTGTAGGGGGTTGTACTGGGGCAGATTTAGGGTTTTGGGTAGTAGAGTGGTGTTTGGGTAGTGTAGGGGGTCGTGCTGGGTGTAGTGTTTTAGGGTTTAGGATAGTGCAGTGATGTTTGGGTAGTGTAGGGGGTTGTGCTGAGGTAGTATTTAAGGGTTTAGGGTAGTGCAGTGGTGTTTGTGTAGTATAGGGGGTCGTTCTAGTGGTAGTGTTTTAAGGTTTAGGGTAGCACAGTTGTGTTTGTGTAGTATAGCGGTAGTGTTTTAGGGTTCAGGGCAGTGCCGTGGTGTTTGTGTAGTGTAGGGGGTCATGCTGGGGGTAGTGTTTTAAGGTAGTGCAGTGGTGTTTGTGTAGTGTAGGGGGTCATGTTTTTGGGTTTAGGGTAGTGCAGTTGTGTTTGGGTAGTGAAGGGTCATGCTGGGGGTAGTGTTTTAGGGCATAGGGTAGTACAGTCGTGTTTGTGTAGTATAGGGGGTCGTGCTTGGGGTAGTGCTTTAGGGAATAGGGTAGTGCAGTGGTGTTTGTATAGTGTAGGGGTTCAAGCTGGGGGAAGTGTTTTAGGGTAGTGCAGTGATGTTTGTGTAGTGTAGGGGTGCATGTGTTTGGGTTTAGGGTAGTACGGTTGTGTTTGGGTAGTGAAGGGGGTCATGCTGGGGGTAGTGTTTTAGGGTTTAGGGTAGTACAGTCGTGTTTGTGTAGTATAGGGGGTCGTGCTTGGGGTAGTGTTTTAGGGTGTAGGGTAGTGCAGTGGTGTTTGTGTAGTGTAGGGGTCTTGCTGGTGGTAGTGTTTTAGGGTTTAGGGTAGTGCAGTGGTGTTTGTGTAGTGTAGGGGGTCAAGCTGGGGGTAGTGTTTTAGGGTTTAGGGAAGTGCAGTGGTGTTTGTGTAGTGTAGGGGTCATGCTGGGGATAGATTTAGAGTTTAGGGTAATGCAGTGGTGTTTGGGTAGTGTAGGGGGTCGTGCTAGGGGTAGTGTTTTAGGGTTTAGGGTAGTGCAGTGGTGTTTGTGTAGTATTGGGGTAGATCTGGGGGTAGTGTTTTAGGGTTTAGGATAGTGCACCGGTATTTGGGTAGTGTAGGGGTAGGGCTAGGGGTAGTGTTTTAGGGTTTAGGGTAGTGCCGTGGTGTTTGTGTAGGGTAGGGGGTCCTGATGAGGTAAGTGTTTTAGGGTTTAGGTTAGTGCAGTTGTGTTTGGGTAGTGAAGGGGTTATGCTGGGGGTAGTGTTTTAGGGTTTAGGGTAGTAAAGTCGTGTTTGTTTAGTATAGGGGGTCGTGCTTGGGGTAGTGTTTTAGGGTTTAGGGTAGTGCAATGGTGTTTGTGTAGTGTAGGGGGTCAAGCTAGGGGTAGTGTTTTAGGGTTTAGGGAAGTGCAGTGGTGTTTGTGTAGTGTAGGGGTCATGCTGGGGATAGATTTAGAGTTTAGGGTAATGCAGTGGTGTTTGGGATCTTCATTTAATTAATTCAGAAGCCACTCACACAAAAGGCCATCTTTTGGACCCTCTCTTCACTAACCTGCCAAAAACTGAGGTTCAACCTGTGATCCCTCTCCCTTGGACTGATCACTTTCTCATCCCATTCACCTGGCAAACTCCAGTAAAAATGGCCCAAACACCATTCCCCAGAGTACACGATAGAATATGGTCTAGACTATCATTTGAGCGCTGGACACAGGAGCTAATCCGCTCCGCTCCTCAGCCACTCCCCGACCCGGTAAAAGCAGACGAGAACTTCACCAGTTGGGTCACTTCCACTCTGGATATAATCGCCCCTAAACAAGATCTAAAAAAGAAAAATAACTCCTTTAAATCTCCATGGTACTCACAAGAACTCAGGAACCTTCGAAAAATCTGCAAAATCCATGAGAGAAAGTGGAGGAAAAAGTGGGACCCCCTTATCAAGGAAGAGTATAAAACAGCAATGAGGACCTACAAAGCAGCTCGAAAATCAGCCCAAATCTCCTTCTTTGACAAAAAAATTAAAACTGCATCCAGCTCATCCCGAGAGACTTACAAAATAGTCAAAGAACTTCTCAAAATACCCAACCCCCCCTCTTTTCAACAACCCTCAGTTGCCAGATGCAACCAAATAGCGGGCTTTCTCCAGAACAAGATCACTAACATTCTGCAATCACTTCCGCCCAAAGCAGACAACAACCCCCCTATTGCCCCCCCTCCCCCCACCCTGAGACCAACCCTGGACAGCTTCAATCAACTGTCCAATGAGGACTTCTTGAAAGCCCTCTCAGACCTGAAAAGTGGTTCCCCCAACGACCCTGCTCCCATTCGAATCCTAAAACAAGTTGGACCTACCATCTCTCACCTGGCCTCCAACCTTATTAACACATCGCTGCGCCAAGGAGTGGTCCCCCCCAGCTGGAAGCATGCCATGGTCAAGGCATTACAGAAAAAACCAGGCCACGACCCCTCAGATCTATCCAACCTCCGACCGATCTCCCTCTTGCCTGGCATGAGTAAGATCGCAGAGAAGGCAGTCAACCAGCAATTGTCAGCCTTCCTCGAATCCAATAATCTCCTTCGACCCTCACAAACAGGCTTCCGTCCAGGCCAGGGGACTGAGACAGCCCTCCTGAAAGTGGTAGAGGAGGCCAGATGCATCTTGGATTCAGGGGGATCGGTTTTACTGCTCCTCCTGGATCTAAGCGCTGCATTTGATACGGTGGACCACAAGATCCTTATCCAACGACTATCTGAGCTAGGAGTGAGAGGCACTGCACTCTGTTGGCTCTCATCTTTCCTAGAAAACCGTACCTTCCAGGTTTGTGAAGGGAACGTTCGATCAGATATTCTTTCCCTCCAGTGCGGGGTTCCACAGGGCTCTTCACTGAGCCCTACACTCTTTAACACATATATGGCCCCCCTGGAGGATGTGGTCACCCCATTTGGGATAAAAGCCGTCACCTACGCTGACGACACCCAAATGATCGTATCATTCTCACTTGAAGAAGAAAAAATCAAAAACCTCCATGACTGCCTAGAAGGCATATACGTTTGGATGTCCAATTCAAGGCTTAAGCTCAACGGCTCAAAGACCGAGCTTATGCTCCTGGGACAACAACTACCATCTCTCCCCATTGCGATGTGGCCTTCATGCCTAGGACCCCTCCCCCAGCCCAAGACTGAAATTAAAAGTCTAGGGTTCTGGCTGGAACAGAATCTCTCCATGACAACACAGGCAAAAAAAACAGCCGGCACCTGTGTTGGTCTACTTCGATCAACTAGGAAGATTCTTCCACTACTCCCCACAACCTCACAAAAAATGCTCATGCAAGGTCTAATACTGTCAAGATTAGACTACTGCAATGCCCTTTTTTTGGCCGCCCCTGAAGCTACGCTCAATGTCCTGCAGCGAACACAAAATGCCGCTGCAAGGATACTCACGGGAACATCCCGCAGAGTTTCAGCCAAACCTGCCCTAAAGGCATTGCACTGGCTGCCGATCCGAGAAAGGGTCAAATTTAAAACCTTATGTACCACCCACAGAGCCATGCAAAATCAAGGACCCCCAATGTTGAAATCTATGATCTGCCCATACTTACCTAATAGACCCTTACGATCAGCGCAGGGCAACTTGGCAAAGGTCCAACGAATTAAAAGAGCTCGAACCGGTGGACGCCGTTTTTCGGTGATCGCCGCAACCCTCTGGAATTCTCTTCCAATCCAACTCCGGTCTGAGCCTAATCACATGAGATTCCGAAAACTTCTCAAAACCCACCTCTTTCCGCAATAACCTCTCCCCTCTCCCCGTCTGCTTCTACCCTCAGGTGTTTGTCTGCAATCTCAGCGCTGGGACGCTTCCGGGCAGCCATGCGCTATAGAAGTCCCAAAATTAATTCATTCATTCATTCATTCATTCATTCATTCATTCATGTTGTTTGGGTAGTGTAGGGGGTCGTGCTAGTGGTAGTGTTTTAGGGTATAGGGTAGTGCAGTGGTGTTTGTGTAGTGTATAGGGTCGTTATGGGGTAAGTGTTTTACTGTAGTGCAATGTTGTTTGGGTAGTGTAGGGGGTTGTGCTAGTGGTGGTGTTTTAGGGTTTAGGGTAGTGCAGTGGTGTTTATGTAGTGTAGGGGGTCATGCTGGGGTAGTGTTTTAGGGTTTAGGGTAGTGCAGGGGTGTTTGTATAGTGTAGGGGGTTGTGCTGGGGTAGATTTAGGGTTTAGGGTAGTACAGTGGTGTTTGGATAGTGTAGGGGATCGTGCTGGGGGTAGTGTTTTAGGGTTTAGGAGAGTGCAGTGGTGTTTGGGTAGTGTAGGGGTCATGCTGGGGGTAGTGTTTTAGGGTTTAGGGTAGTGCAGTGATGTTTGGGTAGTGTAGGGGGTTGTGCTGAGGTAGTATTTAAGGGTTTAGGGTAGTGCAGTGGTGTTTGTGTAGTGTAGGGGGTCGTTCTAGTGGTAATGTTTTAGGGTTTAGGGTAGTGCAGTGGTGTTTGTGTAGTGTATCTAGTTTATCTAGGGATCGAATTCTGTTTAATACTAAAATGAATAGTTTCCTTGTTACTTCAAAAGCCTTTTCAACAATGGTTTCAATATGCTTCTTCTTTTTATAAAATAGAGCTCTCTTTTTATATTTCTTCGTATCTTTCAGTAAATTATGTACTACTCTCTTGTAAAATAATTTTTGCGTATTTCTTTATACTGATTTTGTCTTCTTTTACCATACTTCGTGTCCTTTAACTGTCCATTTGCTTTTTTTCTTTTCCTATTATTTTGAGTATTTTTTCTATTTGAAGCATTCTCAGAGGTTTCCGCATTCTGTACATTCTGTCTGGTCCTACAAACATTTTTAATAAATTGCTTTGTGATCTTACCAGAAGATTTTTTCTTTTTATCCACATTACGTTGTTTATCCAATACTTGTGGTTGATTTTTCTTCAAGTAACTGTCCTTTTTCTGTTCTTCTCTTTTTCTTACTTTGTCAGGCATGATTACTTTATTTTAATGGTGATAAACAGTATCTGTAAAAATTAATCATAAGTAAATATATATTAATATCTTTATAAATTATACGTTTCTATTACTATACAAACACATTTTATATAAATACTGACTAAGAAATTATAGGCCTGAAGCACAAGTGTAAAAGTGATTAGACCACTTCATGCATAGTGCATAGCAGTTTGAAGCACTCCATGTCCTACAGCCTGGCTCACTGCATGAGTACATGCATACTGACTGTATGATTACAGTACTATAAGGAGACACACTAGGTGAATTCATAATTGGTTGAGTTTTACTTTAGTGAATGTTTAACTACATGGTACTGAAAGAATCACTATGGGATTGCAACAGCAGTCACACTGTGTTTGCTGGAGTGTATGTATAGTAACTGGGGAATTGTAGGCCTGAAGCACAAGTGTGACATTGGTTACACCACTACATGCATAGTGCATACTAGTTTGAAGCAGTTCATGCCCTAAAGCCTGCCTCACTGCATGAGTAAATACTTACTGACTGACTGATTACAGTACTATAAGGAGAGACACTGGGTGAATTCATAGTTGGTTGAGTTTTACTTTACTGAATGGATTACTACATGGTACTGAAAGACTTACTATGGGTTTGCAACAGCAGTCACATTGCGTTTGCTGGAGTGTATGCATAGTGACTGGGGAATTGTAGGCCTGAAGCACAAGTGTGAAAGTGGTTAGACCACTACATGCATAGTGGATAGTTATTTGAAGCAGTCCTTGTGCAAAGGCATGGTTCACTGCATGAGTACCTGGGTACTGACTGAAAAATTAGAGTACTGCAAGGAGAGTGCCTGGATGAATCTTTTAAGTTTTTGGGTTTTGGCGCAGTGAGTAGATTAGTACATGGTGCTGGATGAGTCACTGGAGGTGTGTAAGGGGAGTGACACGGTGTTTATTTGAGTACATAGATACTGACTGGGCAATTGAAGGTGTGAAAGACAATTGTGTAGCTGGTTAGAGGCCTTCGTGCATAGTGGATAGACGTTTGAAGTAGTCCATGTACTAAGGCTGGGTTCACTACATAAGTACCTGGGTACTGACTAAATCATTAGAGTACTACAAAGAGAGTGCCTCAGTGAATTTATAAGTGGTTGGGTGTTGGTGCAGTCAATGGATTAGTGCATGATGTTGAATGGGTCACTGTAGAAGTGTAAGGGGAGTGACAGAGTGTTTGCAGGAACTGTATGAATACTGACCGGGGTATTGAAGGTGTGAAAGACAAGTGTGTAGGTGGTTAGAGGCCTGCATGCATAGTGGATAGATGTTTGAAGCAGTGCATGTGCTAAGGCCTGGTTCACTGCATGAGTACCTGGGTACTGACTGAATCATTAGAGTACTGCAAGGAGAGTGCCTGGGTGAATTTTTAACTGGTTGGGTTTTGGCGCACTGAATAGATTAGTACATGGTGCTGGATGAGTCACTGGAGATGTGCAAGGGGAGTGACAGGGTGTTTATTGGAGTATATAGATACTGACTGGGCAATTGAAGGTGTGAAAGACAATTGTGTAGGTGATTTGAGGCCTGCATGCATAGTGGATAGGTGTTTGAATCAATCCATGTGCTAAGGCCTGGATCAGTGTATGAGTACTTGGGTACTGACTAAATGATTAGAGTTTTTTAAGCAGTTATGTGCATGCAAAGACATACAGTACCCAAAACCTTCTCTCAGAATGCTTCCTAAATGCATACAGTGTGATTCTAGACAACAAACACTATCCCATGCATATTACCAAATCACATTTTCTTATCCGGAATTGGTAAATGGAGTACACACAATCCACATATTGTACTACTGCACATAATTGTAGAACCCTGACTCTTTTTACAAATACCTTACCAATGACTGGTTTCTAATTCTACCAAAGTATGAGAACAGGATAGGTTTTTAAGCAGTTATGTGTCTGCAAACACATGAAATACCCAAATCCGTCTCTCAGTACAGTTTCTAAATGCACACAGACGCAGTGTGATTCTAGAAAACAAACAGTTTCCCTTGGATTTTACAAAAACACATTTACTATTCTTGAAGAGGTAATGTGACTGCACACATTCCACATATTTTACTACTGCTCATTAGTGTATAAGCCTGACTCATTTTACAAACACATAAACAATAAATGGTTTCTATTTCTACCAAAATGTAAGAACAGGATAGGTTTTTAAGCACTTATGTGTCTGCAAAAACATGAAACACCCAAATGCTTCTCTCACATGCACACAGACTCACAGTGTGATTCTAGACAAACACTATTCCTTGTACTTTACCAAAACACATTCACTAGTGTGGAAGGGGTGAAGTGACTGCAGAGATTCTACATATTTCAGTACTGCACACTACTGTGAAAGCCTGACTCATTTTGTGAATGCATAAGCAATGACTGGCTTCTAATACTACTAAAACTTGACAACATGAACGATTTTAAAACAGTTATCTCTCAGCAAATACCCGATGTAACCAAATGCTTCCCTCACAATGGTTGCGCAAATGCACACAGACTCACAGTGTGATTCTAGACAAGCAACACTATCCCTTGCATTTTACAAAAACACATTTAGTAGTCTGCACACTTTCCACAAAAATTTCTACTACACATTAGTACCAAAATGTTTCTCTCAAAATGATTCCTAAATGCACACAGACTCACTGTGTGATTCTAGACAAACAACACTATCCCTTGCATTTTATCAAAACATATTTCATAATCTAAAAGGAGTACTGCATTTTAGTGTAGAAACTTGACTCATTTTGCAAATACATAAACAATGACTGGGTTCTAATTCTACCAAAACATGAAAACAGCGCAGTTATCTGTCTTCAAACACATGAACAACACAAATGCTTATCACAGGATGGTTTCTAAATGCACACACACTGACAATAAGATTCTAGACAAAAAAAGTACTCCCTGCACTTTAGCAGGAGAAACACATTAGTGTGATTAAAATCAAAATGGACCACATACATCCCCTCACAATTAAAAAACTCACCTTTCAAGTTGTTTTGTAGATTAAGAAGTATGTCAGTCACACACCAGATTTTCTTATACAGAATCTCTGCACTGTGCACCTGTCAGCAAAACCAAAGAATGGCAATGTCTCCCTCTCATTTTGCACACATATACATGTAAACACCAAATCACATTCCTTCCCACATTTATTCAAAATCAAACACACATTTCTTTTGGTTACACATTTCAACCCTTTCCAAATGACATAAATTTGAACCCTACCCCCAATCTGCCTTCTGCCTGTTACCATAGAAACAGTTCATGGAACACTTAACTGAGCACACAGGTCACAAGTTCAGCACACAATGTTGCTAATCAAAACAGCAAGTGTGCTTGACTTTTCAACATATCAGCTTATCCTATATAATGTTCCATTCAATCAGTTTTTGTTAACCTATAAGAATCATGCGCTTAAAAAACAGAAACATGCACCCTAGTTTTCAGTGTGGAATGTTGTCAAACAACCAATCATTTCTTTTCTTTTTTCAAAACTGCATCTTATCCACCATTTTAGAAAAATCTTACTTTTCAAACTGCCATTTCATTTACAGAGACCATCTGACTGCATCCAGGCCTCCCTTCAAGATGCTTAGAGTGTGGATTGTGGGACACAGCTATATTTTCTGGAGCCAAAGGTATGCAGAAAACAAAGGCATTCACAATGACCTAGCTTTACCAAATGTAGACATTAAATGGATTGGACAGAGAGGGTTAAAGTGGTACCAATTGATGCCATTGGTAAAATCCTTTTTGCATCTCCAACACCCTAACCTCATAATTGTGCACTGTGGTGGCAATGACCCAGGCACTTTGACTGGGGTAGGTCTGGAAATGCTTATTAAGGACACCTTTGCAGAATTGATTTCACTTTTACCCCAAACTGCCTTTGTCTATTTTAACATATGCCAAAGGCAGAAATGGAACTGGTCCAATCATTTTTGTCCACAGATTGAGAAAGCTAGGAAACATGTGAATAAATCTGTTTCTGCTTTTCTCCGAGACTATAGAATGGGGTCCATTTACAACAACAATCTGCGTTTTAATATGCAAGACATCTATAGGAGAGATGGTGTACATTTTACTGATGAGGGTAACAGAGTCTTCCTCAACAACTTTAGACTCTCTATAGGTACTTACTTATAAGTACAAAAAACTGTCAATGAACACAACGGCTCTTTTTAGAGCCACTCAAGATCGAAACACATAAGCTTGATGTTTATCTCAAAAAAATTCATTTTGTTTTTGTTTGGGGTCGCGCACCCAAAGCGTTAGGACTCGCACACCCTACGCGAGAGGAATCGTGCACCCAACGCGTACACACAAAGAACTGTAAGCGGAATCGTGCACCCAACGTGATAGGAGTCATGCACCCAACACATGCACACCAGGGGGACGCTGAGAGCCGTGCGGACTACGCGACTCCTAATTTTATCGTAATAGAAAAAATAGCCCCTATCACAAATTTGTATTATCCCCGGAGACCCCATCCGCCGGGGCTTATAAAAAATGTTGGAGACCGTAGGGGGAGCCCCAACGCCCCCCCCAGTCCCAGCCGGCTCCCCGTGTCCTTCGGGAGCCGGCATTGCTTATCCACATAGGGTCCTGCTGACATGCAGCTCCTCGTGTGGAAAAGCAATATGGTTTGGATTTTGAAAGAGAGAGCAGGTTTCCCTGCTCTCTCTTTCAAAATCCAAACGAAGTTTGCTATGGGAGGGTGGGAGACTCCCGCCTTCTCATAGCAGACAACAGTATCCTGGGGGTGGGCACCCCAGGACACTGCAGGAGCCGGCCCTTGGGGTGGCGGTCCCCAGGGCCCTCGAGGGCTCCAGGAGGGGGGCCACGCAGCCCCCCTCCCTCAATAAATAAAGCCCCAGAGGGTGGTGGTCCCCAGGGCTTGGGGGGGCTGTTGAGCCCCCCTACCTATTTATTTTGTAGCCCCGGGGTGTAGCGGTCCCCGGGGCTGGGGGGCCCCCCTGGCCCCTCATAAAATTTTACGGTTTTGGCACCCGGAATTTGCCCCCCCCAGGAAATAATGGCTACCAACAGTTCCTGGTTTCGAATGTTGACAACCACTTGACAACCAATTAGCATTCAGTGCGTGATCGGGAGGGTGCGCGCAGGGTGCGCAGATGGTGAGCTCAGGGTGCGCATAGTGTGCACGGATCCTCCGAGGCCATAGATATATATGTACTTTTAACTGTAATTTTCTCAGGATTTGCGAACCCTCCCGAGCATGAGCTTCATTCTGATTGGCTGCCAACACTCCAAACCAGAATGTGTTCGCAGCCATCTTGTGACTCGGTAAAACCGAGCCACAAGAAATCAGTTAAATAAAGGATAAAAAACAAGAAAAGGGGGCAGGAAAGAAACACCATGACCCCCTAGGCCTGCCTAGGGCCAAAAAAAGCTTTTTTTTAATTTAACCGTCCAAATTCACTCTGGGTTTGTGAATCCGGCCAAATAGTTTTTTTAAAAACGAAGCGTGGGCTCCTTCGCTTTGTTTCTTTAAGCCTCCAGGTGGGCTAGGTGCTGGAGGAAATGTCTTAGTATGGTGCGGGGACCCCCGCAGCCCTCGGGACCGCCTCCTCTCTGAACTTTAATAATAGTGCGCAGGGGGGCACACTGGTCCCCCGCAGCACCTGGGACAGTCACCTCCCCGGGGCTTTGTTATTGAAATGCGTCGGGGGCTCCTTCCCTTCCATGCAGCCCCAGGGACCACCACCTCCCCGGGGCATTGGTTTTTAGGAGTGGGGGCCTTGCGGTCCCCCCAAGCCCCGGGGACACCACCTCCCCGGGGCATTCAATATTTTTGGGAGGGGGCCTCGCAGGCCCCCCAAGCCCCGGGGACCACTATCATTCCGGGGCTACAACTAAAAACTCTGTGTGGGGGGCTCGAGCCCTGCCACACTGCCCCGGGGACCACCACCTTCTCGGGCACACTTTATTTAAATATGGGGTCCGTTGCTGACCCCCGGCCCCGGGGACCCCCACCTCCCCAGGGGTATTTTTACAGGGCCCTCTTTGGAACTGGGGACCGCCACCCCCTGGGTCGGCTCTGGCAATGTCTTGGGGTGTTCACTCCTGGGACATTGCAGTTTGCATTGACAGGGCGGGAGCAGTCATTGCAAACTTCTGCTTTGCTTCATGGAAGCAAAAGAAGGAAACCTTTTGCTTTTGAACAAGGGGAGCTGCATGTTAACAGCTCGCCTTGTCCAAAAGCAATGCCTGCTCCCGCAGGAGGCAGGAAACCAGCTGGCACCGCGGGGGCATTGGGGCTCCCCCGGCGGTCCCCGTGAGTCCAGGCCCCAGGGGCCAAAAATGGCCTGGGAGGGGGGCCGCTAAGCTCCCCTTAAATAAATAAAATAAAAAGGATTGCCCAAGCCCCGGGGGATAGGGTCCCCAGGGCCAAAAGTGGCTTCTATTAAAAAAGGTTTTGCCGGGTGTGAGAAGTTGGCCTGGCATATGCTGGTCACTAGTTAAAGTGGCCACCTTGCACCAGTCCAATTCGAATCTTATGGTAGATAGGTTTAAGACAACCTTTTAAAGAAAGCTATCCTAGTGGTAGCTGTGGAGAGCAGCCTTCAGGCTAAGTCACAGAGGCAAAGCAGCTTGTTTTACCTTATAATCTATTGAATTACCAAATGAAAAGACACCACACAGGTATATATATAAAATATATATGTATTTATTTCAAGACACACTCTACTAATCTCTTTATGAGATTAGAAGTCAGAAACATATTCACAAATCAATGTTTCACAACAAATTGAGCACTTATATGGCTGAGGCTCTAGGGGCGTACCAGACCATATACTAAAAAAGAGGTATAAGAAGAACGACTTGAGAAGGGAGAAGGCCTAAGCTCTTCAGAAGCGCTGAGACCTCACTAATCCACCCAAGGCAGGTAAGTAAAGGACCCACGGGAGACGCATGCAGTGTGAGAACACAGCCGCGGATCCCAATAGAATTCAATGGAGCAATTCGGGGTTGGAATTTTAAAGTTTTAGGGTACTTCGGGAGAGTCTACAAGCAAGTCACTTACAGGGTAAGTAGTTTGAGGGCCAACACACACAGGAGCACCGGAGTGCACGAGTTACCTCACCCAGGGAAGCCGGGTGCATAGGTGTCTTTTGGTGTCAGGTCGCGGCGTCGTTTTCAATGGGATCCAAAGAAGAATTGCTGCTTGTGAAGACAGGAGAAGTGTCCGGTGGAATCCAAGGCTGGATTCTGAAGAAAAAAGACCTGAAAGCAGAGGAGACAGTGTTCAAAGTCACTTGCCAGTGACCCGGGCCCAGGAAGATGGATGCCCACAGTCGTCGGGTGATTACAGGTGATCATGGGTGTCTTGACTCTTCAGCCATGAGGTCCAGGAGGCATCAACGACAACCAGGAGCTGGATTCAGAGTGTCCCACAATGTCTGCAGCTTGCTGAGGTGACGGCAACCAGATTGGAGCCAACAAGCCTTGGCAACAGCAAGTCTCGTGGAATGTGAAGAAAGTCAGCGGTGCAGACCAGCAAGGTCTGAGGGACTCACCCAGCCAGGGTAAGTCAGGGAAGGCCTGGAGCAACCAGAGGAGCCATTTGGTTTGATGAAAAAGTCTTCAGGGGACCCACAAGCCAACCGGCAAGGGATCGCAAAGACGCCTCGGGAGGATTCACTTCACAGAAGCCCATGGGCACTCGAGACAAGGTAGGTCACTAATCCTCAGTGGAAATCCTGCTGGAGGCTTGGACCACATGTGGTCCAATGCACAAGTTCGTAGAACATCGTGAAGGGGTTGCACTTGACAATAGTGCATGGTACCCAGGTATTGCTGTTCCTCGTCACTCGTGGGGTCCACTAGCCTCAGTTTTGCTGGGGACTCACAATGGCTGTCAAGAAGTGAGGAAATCTACTTCTGGGGCTGCAGGAACTTCAGACTCCATCGGGAGCGGGAAAGTTTGCAACCGTTGATTCAAAGTTTTGGTGCCTGCCAAGCAGGGGAGTCACTCCTTGACTCCAAGGGAGATTCTTCAGTCTTCCAAAGGTAGTGGAACATTGAAGGTCCAGGATTCTTCTTCCAGAGCGTCGTCCAGGGATATCTAGTTTGCCATGGCAAGTTTTCCCTATCTTATACTAAAGGAAAGAGAGGGACTAGCTCTATGACCACTCCTATGGGAGGGTCAGGGGAGTGGGTGGTTACATCCACTTCCCTTTGTCCAGTTTCACACCAGAGCAGGGGCTGGTAGCCCCTGAACCGGTTTGAGCTGGCATATGCACAGAGGAGCCTACTGTTCCCCCAGTGCAGGACTTCAAAGCACTCTTGGAGTGCACCCACCCAGCCCCAATACACTAAATCTTGTCTGGAAGGTGGTTACACCTCCCTGTGACAGGATGCCTATTGTTGGGCCTTCTCCACTGCGAGTTTCGGGCAGCAGCAGGAGGGCAGCCCAGTGTCTGTGCTGGTGGCATCCATTTTGTGATGCCAGGGCTCTTTCAGGATTCTACCGTGTTTCCACAGTAGGTACATGTCTATCCCTCTAGAAGGGTGGGATCATACTCCCACACCAGTACTGGTGTGGGGGTATGATTCCAAGGCGTTTGACACCAAACATGACATGTTTTGATGCAGCCATCCCAAAGTTAGCATTTACCACTAGGTTATAATGCACTTAAGAGTATATGGTTTAACCGCATCCACAAACAGCCACAGAGAATAGACTCTTCCAGCTGCAGAGGGGCCCTGCTCAGGCAGAGGCACCCCCTGATATGGAAACCAAGCACCCTGCCCTCAGGATTGATAGGGCCTGCCTTAGGGGTGACTGATAGGTTTATGTGTGTGTGTAAGGTGAGATATAGGGAACCTATACCTCAGTGAGGATTGCTTACACTACCTCACCCAGGCTGCAGTAGCAGGCCTGTGGTGTCAGATATAGTCTGCTTCCCAGGGGTGGCATAATACATGCTTCAGCCCCTGGTAGGCCGGTGAAGTACCTATGCCCTTGGTACCTAAGGGCATAGGGTACCTAGGGGCAAATAAGGTACCTCAGTATCCAATCACTAGTGCATCTAATATGCACTCCAAGTTGTTTAGAGAGAACAGAGAGGCTGGGGCCCAGCCAGACAATAGCCAGAAACCAGTGTAAACATCAGAAAAAAGTGGGGGCAACATAAGTGCAGATCCTACTCTCCTACACAATTCCCCCCCCCCCCCAAACGCAGGGACACTAAACTAACCTTGACCATTTGAGACTTCGTGTTCTAAGTGGAAATACCTTGAGAGTCCATCTGCATCGGCATGTTGGGTCCCAGGTCTATGTTCCACTGTAGGGAAATGGACCACCTTGAAAGTTTTGGGTTTTCACCTTTCATCATTTTGAGCCATAGGAGGGGCTTGTGGTCAGTCTGAACTACGAAGTGAGTGCCAAACATGTATGGCCTCAGCTTCTTCAGGGCCCACACCTCAGCAAAGGCCTCCCTCTCTATAGCTGACCAACGTTTCTCTCTAGGAGTCAGCCTTCTGCTAATAAAAGCTACTGGCTGGTCTTGACCTTCATCATTCAGTTGAGACAGTACAGTTTCCACACCCAGCTCAGAAGCATCTGTTTGGACAATGAACTTTTTGGTGTAGTCTGGACTCTGTAAGATGGGGGCAGTGCACATTGCCTGCTTTAGGTCTTCAAATGCCTTTTGACAGCTAGCTGTCCACTGAACCTTTTTTGGCATTTTCTTTGAGGTAAGATCATTTAAGGGGGTCACTATAGATCCATATCCCTTACAAACCTCCTATAGTACCCAGTCAGGCCCAAAAAGGCTCTCACCTGTGTCTGGGTGGTATGGGTGGTTGGAGCAACCCATTCCATGATGGTTTGGATTTTGCTCTGTTAAGGTTGAACCTGGCCTCCACCTACAAGGTGGCCTAGGTACACAACCTGACTCTGCCCTATCTGGCACTTATTGGCCTTGATAGTGATGCCTGCTTTTTGCAGGGCCTCCAAAACATTTCTGAGGTGGACCAGGTGATCCTGCCAGGTGGAACTAAAGACAGCAATATTATCTAGATAAGCTGAGCAATAAGTTTCCATACCTGTCAGAACTTTGTTCACCAACCTCTGAAAAGTGGCAGGTGCATTTTTCAAACCAAAGGGCATCACCACAAAGTGGTAGTGCCCACCAGGGGTCGAACATGCTGTTTTGGCCTTGGCATCCTTCGGGAATGATTTTACTTGTTCGCGTTGCTTTTTGCGTGCTCGGGGAGAAAATATCGCCCGAACTTGCGCACGTGGTCGCAATGGGCGCGGCCATCTTGCTTTTCACTCTAGTGCATGGATCTGGGGCCTGATTTTCAATCCTCCCTGCATCTTTCCAATCTTTTCTTTGAAGCCACTTTTTTTAAATCTTTTTAATTTATTATTTCTATAACTATTTCCTGCTTCTATATTTTTGGTTTTTGTCTACTTTTTTTAGTTTTTTAGCTACCTTTTCACTCTTTCTAATGCCTGCTATTTATTTCCTTTACTTACTTTTTATATTTTATTATCCCCAGAACCATGTCAAAGGGTAGGACTCGCCACAGCCAGAGCCGTGACTGCCTTCCTTGTGGAAGGCGGCACCTACAAGGGGTGCAGGCAAGGGGCCTTATTTGGGGAGGTGGAGTTGGCGGAACTCATTTTCTTTGTGCAGCGCCACCTCCCCTCAACCCAGGCAGCAGGTGGCAGGCTTGGGTCCGGGTACGGGCTCCGGGAGCGTCAAGCGCGGTCGGGGAAGGTGCGCCGGGCAGTGTTGCGCTGCTCTGGGGTCCGGCGCACTCAGGCACAGTTGACGCACTGGTGGTCCGACATCCTGGACCGTGAGCAGGACCTGCTGGACCTGCTAGGAGTGGAGGTCCCGGGTCTAGGTGAGTAACTATTTAATTATTACTACTTTATGTCTGTTCTTCTGCTCTGTGTTATATATTGCACATATCTTTTTTTCTTCCAACCAGCTAGAATGTTGCTGCTTACATTCCAGGTTAATTACGTTTAAAAGTCTTCTGTGATTTACAGGTGCTCCTCTGCGCTACTACTAATCTTACTTGTTTGCAACTTTGCGTTTGCGCTCGCTTAGCGTGATTATGTAAGACTTCATTTTAGAGAAATTAAGTTACGTAATGCTATAGTGACTCTAGTCCTTACTTTGTCCTGTCACTAAGAGATAGGGGCGGATTGATACTTAGGTTTAGTTACTTTGTATGAGTTTGTAATTTTTTAGTGGTATGCGTGATGCCCCCTCAGTTACGTCACGTGCTGCGAGTACGCCAGTCTTTATTAGAACCTTTTCTAGTTTGTTCAATGAGTGGTGGTAATTGGCTTAGCACTAGCACAACATCTACATCAATCAATCAACCCAAAATTTGGTGTATACAAAAAATGTAGTCATGTGTCCTCTATTTGACCATATGCATTGTTGAGGACTAAAAGAAGTGGAAATGCATACTTCAACGTACAATTGGGTGGCACGCCTGGAATAGGTGGGCTAGGTTGGGTGGTACGTCGTACTTAGGCTTAGTTAGTATTCTGGAATCAGAATGGAAGACTGGATTACTGTTGATAAATAGTAAGTAGTCGATCCGCGAATCCCCCGATACTACTTGTTGACCAGATGAGATCGGTCAATTTAGTTATTGCAATTGTTGTATACATAAGTGTTTTTTGACCGTTCTTTAAAAATATTTTATTTGTTTGACACCATCCATCAATGTTTCTCTTTCTTATATCTTTCCTGTTCAGCACCCAGGGGCAGGCAGACAGGGAGTGGGCGGTCGGCGGGAGAACACCACCAGGAGGACACCAACGAGGGCTCCTCTGCTGGCCCTAGTAAGTCTTCTTGTTTTTAATAATTCTTATTCCATAACTTTTACTGCACCATATTTTTCCCGAACTATTGTTTCAGTTTCCCAATGCTATTTTTTACCAACAATTATCCTTCGATCTGTACGGTTTCAAAAATCTTGTTATCCCAGCCTCTGCTATGATGACTCTCTGTACTACTACTACTATCAGTCTGTCTGTACTGTAGTAGCTAAGCTTGTCCAGTTGCCAACTCTTTATTTGAAAGGTTGTAAATAAAACTCAGATTCACCAGTAGCTCTAGCCATTGAGTCCAGTCCTTTGGGTCGTCCTCTTGTACTACTTCTAGTCTTATTGATCTTGAGTCTTTGTTAATCTTGAGGCTTTGACAATTCACACCAACAAATGCCCAACCAGATTTATTACTATTTTGATATGATAGGACATACTACTACTGTTGTAGGGATTTTGCACATACAGACCTTTGCACAACAAAATAGGATGTTGGTGATGGTAGGTTGGACCTTCCTCACACACCTCAATCAGAAATTCAGAACCCACCACAATCCCCTGCCCGACTAGTTATAGTAGTGTCTTGTCATAACTATTAGGTCTCCGAACCCTCCCCCCAAGATACCCAACAAGTAGACAACCCAGAACATAACACACCCAACCTCTCCGTCGTGGAAGCAATGCACATGCACACCCTTCCTTTAATTTTCTCGCTCGTGTAAGTCCACACCAAATACCACCAAGTCTATGTAAGTTCAAAATGTTTATTTTGAATTGAGAAGTGTAGTGTTCTGACTTGGTGATGTCATATGCTTATGTCATGCATTCTTGTTACCCTGTGCTTGTACTTCTTTAGTGTTCCTTCTCAGAATGTTCTTGTGTAGAATGTTACTTCTTGAATGTAACTTCAGTTGGATCTGCTTGTTGGAGGATGAGGTCTCTAGTTTACCTTCCACATTAAAGAACCCTCAAGCAACCCTACAGTTTCCTGTTTTTACTTCGGCGTGCTCCACACCTCATTTTGGCGACGACTGGAAATCATCACAAGAGACCTCAACTCAACATTTTGTCTGCAATCCACTATGGAAAACTCACCCCATCTGGACTCTGATACATCCTCTCCTGAATAGTTTATTCACTTAAAAAAAAAGAAAAGAAGAAATTCCTACCTTCCAAAGGCTTCAAAGACACAGCGCTTCATTTTCAATGCTGTCAGCGCTATTCTGGACTCACTTCGTGACGACGGGTGAGATGCATTGGATGCATCTTTAAAATTCGCCTCTGTGATCGTCTCAAGCCTCGTTCTGCTCAGCGATACAGATTTAATGACTGAGGCTTGCAGGTCTTCCGGATACAGCTCGTCGGCGCAGAATCAATAATTCCGGTACAGTTGCCTGGCAATTCGCCTCCCCTAAGGCCTACCAGTACTGCTCACACTGTTGTCTAGTAACGCGCCACCCGCGTCACCTCGCGTACCTCGCGAGGCCTACCGGCACTTCCACCACTGTTGCCTGGCAACTCGCCTCCCCTAAGGCCTACCAGTACTGCTCACACTGTTGCCTAGCAACGCGTCACCCGCGTCACCCCGTGTACCTCGTCATCCCGTTAATCCCGACGTCACCAACATCAGCGCGTCTCCCAGCAGCTTCTACCGTCTCACTGGGCTCACCACAGCGAGAGGATTAAGCGTTGTGCGGTGAGCATCTCTCTCACTCTGCGAGGGAAAAAGGTACTGTTAATTTATCTTTGATCACACACCCACTGCCTACTGCCTCAATGGAAAAGAAAGGTACCATTTGTTAAAAATTTTACTTGACGTCCTCACTGATCTGCACAGCCGTCTTTCTTTTAAAACTGTCTTGCTGCAGATCATTTACTTTAGAACTGTGCTTGTGTAATCTCCAGACCACGCTGATCTACACAACTTTTTCTTTCCTGTTTAAAATGGAATGTGTAGTTTAGGAGCGTTGCACAACTTCTGTCTCACATTCAAGGAAAGATTGAAAGCCTATTTTCACGTTATTCGCATACTCTTTCAACTACTTGGTCTTAATTCACAGGTGTGATTTGATATGTGTTGTTACTTTTGCCTTGTTTTATTTCTTTTTCTTCTCAGTAGGTAAATGTTGTCGTTAAGGAGTTAGAGCCAACTTTCATATTTAGCGTACATTCTGTCTCATTTTGGATTATTCACGCTCCTCCTCACCACTCCCTCATTACCACCATGCAAAACGTCACCTCTCCTCCTTTCTTTCTTTCCGCTCCAGGTGAACCTCCCATACCTTGGCTCAAATGGAAGAAAGTGTTTGCTAACTATGCTAGGGTCTGTGGTACGTCCCTGAGTGCGGAAAGAAAGTCTGCTCTGTTTCTCCATTGCTTAGGTTCGGAGGGACAGGAGGTGTTTGAGCACCTCCCAGATCTACCTGATAGTGAAGGCAACTCTCTCAATGAGTACGAGATTTGTATTAGGAAGATGGATTTACATTACCTACCTAAAATTACCATGATTTTGGAACGGTATCACTTTGGTAAAAGAGTTCAAAGACATGATGAGTCAGTGTTACCTCTTTACGCAAACTCGCTTCCACTTGTTCGTTTGGTGGGAGCTCAGATGAAAGGCTCAGAGACCAACTCATGTTGGGTTCCTCTACAGACAAAGCAAAAGACGCGCTTTGGCAAAAAGATAATCCGTCCCTTGAAGATGTTATCACTACTCTGAAACTGCATGAGCATTCTAAAGCATGCTCTGAAGCCATACGTAAAGTTACAGATAACAAAGGTGCTGAATCTGATGTCAAAGAGATAAAGGCAGAATCGTCTGCAGGTTCCGATAAGCCTTCCAAATCTCCTCAACAGAACACTTAAAGTTCTTTAAAATTCACACGACCGAACTTGAATACCCTGGGGCAGATTTATGTTTCCTGGCGCATCCCTGCAAATCAGCAGGGATGCGCCAGGAAAGATGCGTCACGAAAGTTTACCCTTGCGCCACAATAGATGCGCCGCATTTACAATGCAGCGCATCGTGGCGCAAGGATAAACAGATGCGTGACGCATCTGATGACGGAAGGTTGGCGCATTGCTGGAGTTGCTTCGCAAGCGCGACGCAGCTCCAGCAAGGCTCGGGGGTGCCCTATTGTTGCAATGCTGCTTCAATCCTTACACCTGCTTCAAGCAGGCGCAGGGTTTTGACGCAGCATGGCCGGAAAAGTGACTGAGTGAAATCTTGTAGATTTCACTCAGCCACTTTTCGGAGGCGTTCCTGCGCCGGAACGCCCCCCCCCCCTGTGCAGGTACGCCCACATGTGGCGCAAGCTTTACAACGTGACGCATCTCCCTAGATGCGTCACGTTGTAAATGGGGCGCAACATGGCGCAGGGTTTACACCGCCGCTGCGTCACAAAAGTGACGCAACGGCGACGTAAAAGTGGCGCAAGTCCGATATAAATCTGCCCCTAAGTCTTTTTCTGTGAGATGTTTTCGTTGTGGTAATGCGGGACATGTTGCCAACTTCAAAGACTGTCCTGGGTGGAAGAATATATGCTCGATTTGTAAAAAGAAAGGTCACTTCTCTAAGTGTTGTAGATCTAATAGGGGTATAAAGAATGTGAGGGAGGTAGATCTTTACGAACAAGATGATGACAACCTTTTTGTATCTCAAATTTGCTGTCAAGTTATAGATGGTCCTATGGAAAAGGTTCTGATTGATAACAGCAGTGTTGATATGCTATTTGACTCTGGAGCAAAAATTACTCTGGTGCCAAAAACTTTCTATGAGAAATATCTCTCCACGAGAGTGAAGCTTTTCAAGCCTGATATTGTTCCAAGAGGCTATGGTGGTCAAATCATAAATTTGTTGGGGTACTTTATGGGAACAATAGACTTCATAGGGAGAATTACTGCAGGCAAGATATATGTCTCAATGAAAGGAGACTCACTGATCAGTTGGTCTCATCAACGTGATCTTGGAGTTTTTCTAGATCCTAATGAATCTCCCTCGGTATGTTTAAGAGATCTTTCCACCATTGCCTCGATCTCTGATCACAACTCCTGGGTCGAAAGATTTCCCAAAGTTTTCGATAAAAATCTCGGTTGTCTAAAAAAATACTTACACCTAATCAAACTGAAAAGTAATTCTTTTCCTGTTGCAGCCAAAGTCAGGAATGTTCCTTTGTTGGTCAAAGATAGAATGAAAGAAGAATTAAACAAGTTGCTAGATAATGGTGTCATCCAAGAAGTAGAAGCAACTGAATGGATCTCTCCGGTTGTTATGGCTCAGAAGGCCAACGGAGAGGCCAGGCTATGCATTGATATGAGGGAACTAAACAAGGCAATGGTAGTTGATCGTTATCCCCTTCCAAAAATAACGGAGATGTTGTCCTCCTTGGGTGGTGCCACACACTTTTCCACCTTGGACTTATCATCGGCCTATCACCAGGTCAGACTCCATCCCTCTTGCCAAGACTTGACAGCTTTTATAACACCTTTTGGCACCTTTAAATTTCTTAGAATGCTGTTTGGCTTACTTTCAGCTGCTTCGGTGTTCCAAAGGGTGATAGAGAGCATCTTGTGTGACATTGATGGCGTTAAGGTCTACCAAGATGATGTTCTTGTTCATGGTTCAAATCTACGAGAACATGATGAGAGAGTAGATATAGAACTGTCTAGGTTACAAGACTCAGGGCTTACTCTCAGGGTAGACAAATGCAAGTTTGATGTGAAAGAAATCGAATATCTTGGGCATTTGATCTCTGGGTCGGGTATCAAACCTAAACCATCCTTAGTGGAAACCATTTCCAATCTCAACTATCCTGTAAATAAGGATGAGCTTGTAAAGTTTTTAGGAATGGCTGAATTTTACAATAAATTAGTTCCGAACTTTGCTAAAAAAACAGAGAAAATCAGGTCCTTGTTAAAAAGAGGGAGTGAATTCGCGTGGGATAAGTCTTGTGGAGATGAGTTTGATCTAATCAAAGATTGTTTGAATAAAGCACCCAATATTTCTAGCTTTGACCTCATGAAACAGTCTTACGTCATGACAGACGCTAGTTGTAAGGGACTTGGTGCCGTGCTTTTACAGCCTGGTGGAAAGGTGGACAACACGATTTTGTTTATCTCGAGACCACTCAGAGGTGCGGAATGCAATTACTCGGTTGTTGAAAAAGAGGCCTTGGCCGTGTATTGGGCTGTTCGGAAACTCAAGAAGTTTTTGTGGTGTAAAGTGTTTTCTGTAATTTCTGATCATAAACCTTTAAAGGAAGTGTTTGAGAAGAAAGGAATTGATCATGTTTCCCATAGAATAAGGAGATGGATAGTTGCTCTACAAGATTTTGAGTTCAGTGTGTGTTATTTACCGAGAGCTAATAACATTCTTGCGGATTGACTATCGAGGTTGGGTGGTTCCACCGATTGTGATAGTGATGATTGCGACTGTTTTCTTGGGGAAGATGCTGGAGAAGGTTTGAAAGGGTGTCTGGTCACTCAAGGTGTGATCTCTGAAGAAGAATGAAATGCGGAAATGAGTGATGATTCTGTTCTTCAACGGGTCATTGGTTTTGTACGTGATGGGTGGTGCGAGAAGCGTCTTTGTGATGAAGACATTAGAGGTTTTTGGTGTGTCAAAGAGGAGTTGTCCTTTTCTAATGGTGTCCTTTTCAGGGGGTGTAGGCTTGTAGTTCCTTTAGTTTTACGCAAAAAGCTAGTGGAAAATGCGCATGCTAGTCACATGGGAATCGCAAAAACTAAATAAAGGCTTAGGGAAACATATTGGTGGCCTGCGATGGACACACAGATTGAGAGGTTAGTGCGCTCTTGTCCTCAGTGCGCCAGTAGTGATAACGTTCTCAAATGTAGAACCCAACCAATGATTGTTAGAAAGCAAGCAACTGGTCCCGGGGTAGACGTAGCCATTGATATTCTAGGTCCTATCAAAGTAAGATCTCAAGATCAGTACGTCCTTGTGTGCATTGACATGTTCTCCAGGTGGCCAGCTATCAAAATTGTTAATTGTGTAGATTCCGCATCTGTTATTAATTTTCTTGACGATCTTTTTGCGAATGAAGGGTTGCCAAGTTCTGTGTTGACAGACAATGGGTTGCAATTCGTCTCCAGAGTAGTGGAGGAGTTCTTGAGTGAAAGAGGGATTACCCATAAACGTGCAGCGTTATACCACCCAGAATGCAATGGGGTAGAAGAAAGATTTGTAAGAGTTCTGAAGGAGGCTATGCAATTAGCCTTGGTTTCTAATTACAACTGGGAGGAAGCCGTAAAGAAGAAAGTGTATGAGTATAGATTTACTCCCCATTCCTCAACTGGCATCACTCCTTTGCGCTGTTCAAAGGAAAGGTGCCTATCACTCAACTGAATCCTCCTTGGGTGACTTCAAAGAGATTAGGAGTAGGTGGTGCTGTCGACCAAACGGTAGGTTGGAAAGATCGTGAGTTGGAGAAAATTATCAAAAGGAAAAATGTGTTTGATGCAAGGAAGGCTGTAAAGAAAACCATTGTTCAGGTTGGTGACTGGGTCAGGATAAAACTTCCTGAGAGGAAGTTTGGTAAGTCCAAGTTTGGTCAGCCGATTAAAGTTACTAAACTTCTAGGAAATGCGGTGAGAACGCAAGATCACAGAGTGTGGAATCTCAATAGAATAGCCAAATGTCCTCCTAAATGTAGCGAGGGAAATCCTCCTGAGGTTCTTGCAGCTCCTGCATTTTCCAGTGAAACTAGACCGGTTAGGCTAAAGAATGTTGCTTTCCGTTTTCAAAGTTAAATGTAAAGTGTTGGATTTGTGTTAACCTGCTGCTTTTATTTCCTCTTGTTTTGGTGATGAAAAGAGGGAGGTGATGTAGTGTTCTGACTTGGTGATGTCATACGCTTATGTCATGCATTCTTTTTACCCTGTGCTTGTACTTCTTTAGTGTTCCTTCTCAGAATGTTCTTGTGTAGAATGTTACTTCTTGAATGTAACTTCAGTTGGATCTGCTTGTTGGAGGAGTTTACCTTCCACATTAAAGGACCTTCAAGCAACCCTACAGTTTCCTGTTTTTACTTCGGCGTGCTCCACACCTCAAGAAGCTGTGAACATTGTTCTATTATATAATGCAGCACCAACAGGAAAATCAATAACATTAAAACAATAAACATTGTTACTCTTACTTACAGTTGGGAATTAAATCATAACTGAACAGTGGTGGAAGCACCACCATCCCCTAGGAATTTAGTTTATATAAATTTATAAATGAAGATCTCTGAGTGAAGGGGCCCCTCACCTTAGAAGAACCTAGTACTGGTAGTTGTTGCATCAGAAGCTCTGCAAAGCTCTGGTTCGTAGAAGGGAATCTTCCGTCTGTAATGCGAAAAATGAAATGGTGCGCGTTAGTATATTGCAACTTGCAAGTATTTCTCAGCCGTGCCAAAAAGTGTAGCATTTATGGATAAGCAATATGGACTAACAGTACACCAGTACTTCATAAAGAGTGGCTTGTGAATGTTTGGTTGACCGCTTGTACGCAGCGCGTAGACAGTAGCAGTGTGAGGTCATGTGGGCTCAAAGGTGTCTTATAAAACAAGCTGCAAGGTAACGTCACATGTGCAAAAATAAAAGACACAAAGGTAAAATGGTTGCATGGCTCGGGCTAACTAAGCAAAGGCTAGAATGACCCTAGAGGGGACCATATATAACTATTAGTGTCTACTCTACTACTACTTGATTTGTACTAGTGATGTATGTTGTTATATACTATTAACTCATTTTTCAATCTTGCTACTGACCAATAGGGGGAGGTGTATATGACGCCTAAAAAATGTGTAATGTTTTCTAGGCGCACTACCGACCACGACCATTGCCGGGGCCAGCGAAGGCGACGCGGAGGGAGAGGGTGCGGCAGTTGCCATTACCGATGATGGAGCGGTAGGGAAAGTGCCAGCACCAGTGGTGGGCGGTGGTAAGTTAGATTCATAATCCTTAACTATTGTTGACACTACACTCACTGCAAGGGTGTACTGTATGTATACTGTACTGTTGAGACTTAGGGCCCCATTAGGTGGCGGGCGGATTGACCCCGCCGGGCCGGCGGTAGTCACCGCCGACCCCGCAGGGGCAAAACTCCCGCCATCCCTGTAGAAAAGACCCCCCGCCATAGATATTACAATGGCTGGGGGGTCCGCGACGGATAGAAACCGTCCGCCGATTTTCAGCACAGTCGACATGTCGACCGGGCGGAAAAGGGTTCAATATGGTGGCGGTGTCTGAACACACCGCCAGCCATATAATCTGCATTTTGGAATGCCTTTGCCACGGATAGGCATGCGGAGAATGCTTGGGGGCCCCCATGGAGGGTACCTATGCTATGGTACCCCCCTGCCTTTCAAAGCACAACGTGGCAGGCTCCACGCGGGGCCTGTCACGTTGTGCTTGGAAAAGCGCAACATGTATTTTTAGCATTGCTTTCAGCACCGCCCACCACAATGTAAAAAAAACAGGATGCGCCCACCACTGTGGCAGGTGCATCCTAATTGTCCCCACGGGACCCCTGCCTTTTTTAGCGTGAGGATGGCGGGCGGACAAAGTCCGCCCGCCATCCGATGTCCTAAGTAAGTAAGAGTTGTTGTGAACGTTTGAAGAGTGAAGACTTGATACCCTTTAATTGGCATAGGGGCGGGAGTATTGAGTAACCAATGGCATGATCTATCTGATTTCAACTCCGCTTTGAAAGTTTTATGGAGAAGACTAAAAGTCAGATCAGATCACCTGGTGTTCAACTAAACAGTGAAAGACGGGTGAAAGGAAGAAGGACGGGCGACATTTAATAAATGTTATGTACTGTGCTTTATAGTTCTACCATGCCACTATGTGTATAATTAACTTGTCTTACTGTTTTTCTAAGAGTATATTTTACAATTGTCTTGTTTTTTTCTTTTTGATACACAGCTACTCCTTCCAAAGTTAATCGAAAGGAGTTGGCCGCCAAGGCACGGCGCCGGAAGCTGGAGGCAAACCAGCAGGAATATCCGTGGCTGGTGGTCTTGGCAGAGGAGGAGGAGGAGACTGCAGCAGCACTTCAAGCCTCCCCCAGTGCCCCGGGCCCCAGCCACCACCCTCCAGCGGTACGGTACCACCGTCTGGCGGCTGCCCGCCACCCTCGCAATACCATCTCTGGTGCCCCCCCCCACTGTGGCTGCAACTGCCACACCCTCAGACGCCGCGTCGCCCGTCTAGAGGAGCAGATGCGTGTTGTCCTGCAATCCTGCCCCACACCTTAGTCCCTGTCTTCTGCCCCTTTTTTAATTCTTGTTTGGGTGGGTGGGAATTGGGCGTTGGGGTTTTGGACTATTGTCTGGACTTTCTTACGGACATTGGTTGGGGTTAGGGAGGGGGGTGGATCAGCTTTTGTGGGTTTTTTGTTTATTTTTGTTAGGGTCAATTAAATCTATTTTTCTACGTTACATGCAATGTTGCAAATGTTTTGTAGGTGGAGTTACTGTTTTACATCACACTGTTTCCTTGCTGGTGCAGGCCCACCCATAGCCAGTGTTTGATTTAAATAATTGGCTGACTGTGTAAGACACAAACAGATAGATGTGACACCCCTCACTGATTGAGTTGTCCTACTAGTACTTTCAGTCTCTCTTCTAGTCTATGCATTCTTTATCTGGACTCAAAGGGGTGTGTGAAATTGAATTCATTGAAAACATGTCCATTATTAATTATGCCTCCCCCAAACTTCTCTTACCTTTGCTTGATGTTTAACTTAGGCACAGCAATGGCTGCATGGTGAAGATGGTTTCCTTTTTCTAACATGCCATGATTGGGGTGGTGGTGGTAGTTTAGTAGTAGTAGTAGACACTGGCAGGGCAGCAGCATTTGCAAAAAAAGAAAATGAGACAGTCAGTCACCTTTGAGAGACTGTTCGAGGAGTAGTAGAATGAAGTACAGTACAGAACTTACCGAGCAACAATAATATGCTAAAATAATTTACAACAAAACATAATGGTGGTGGGGATAGCCTACTAGACAGAGTTACAAACTATAGTTGTGTCGAGTCACTTGACTAGGCCTACAGCGTAACAGTTAGTGCTGTGTATGAGGAATGACAACAAATCCAATCAATGCCGGCAATTAATGCTGAGGTATATGTTCCTTTGTTAAATAAAAACACCTCTAAAATATACTGCTCATGGGTGGGCAAGCAGAAGAAGATCATAGCTCTGCCTTGAAATTGAAGTACTGTTGCTTTCACCACATCTGCCCCAGCAAGCGTGTGATTAAGTATTGGTGTACATTTAATTTAGTCACACCTCGACAATAAGTCACACAGCCCGGGGGAAGAGGGTTAGGGTTTGTTGAATGGATGGGAAGGGGGTTTGGGGAAAGGTTTGACAGTGAAAAACAGTACACATGGACAAACAAACGACAATCTTTGAAGACTACCATATCCATATCAATATGTTAAGGAAGAAAAAGGAAATGCATGCATGATGATGATTGATAAGGAGACCCGGATTACATGCACTTCTTGTTCTGTTGTTCCGGCCTTAATACTTTTACAGATAGCAAATAGAAATTTTAAATATTGGTAGGGATGAATCATAAACAGAGAGCAAACCTAATGATGATAATAACACCAACAAGAGGAACACACTGTTGTAAAGATTGTAGACAAAAAAATTAATCAAATTATCCAAAAGAAGATGAAAGTTGATACTGTTACTGTGTTATCCTGGTCAAAAATGTGGACTGGATTTGCATCTCGGCATTCCTCTTGGTCCTCTCGTCCATCAATCTTGGGTGTCGCCACTCGCCATTGCCCGGCTGAATTTTTTTTAGATTTATTGGTAAGGTAAGTGTGCATTGTAATGTTTTCCCAAGTATAGGGCAAGGCCCGGCCTGTAATTGTAGATGGAAATACAAAGGGGATATTGAGAAACAAAGTTGAAATAAATTCACAAGTTATGGTGTAGTGCAACAAGAACCCTTTCCGAGGCGGCATGTATGCATCATCTCTACTCTAGTCTGTTTCCAGCATTGACCTTCAACAACAACAGGAGAAAGCAGGCCCACAGTAGCAGGCCTCACGGCACGTTGCTTAGCACATCCTCCGTTTAGAGTACTTTTTTATTTTTTAAAGAGTTGGACAAAGGCAAAGCACATATCCATTCGAAACATAGCATTTTACAAATTTAAGTTAGTAAATCAATGCACCGCAGTCATCCCACCGCTACACTCGGCTCCACTTCTACACAGACATTTGGGTCTGCTGTGGTTGTTGTTGACGTGTTTACCTTTAGGCTTTTATGCCACTCATGAAACGTCCTCCTGACTTATTATTCCATCAATCATCTCCGATACTTGTACTAACTGACTGTGAAGATCGGCCTGCAGTACAAGTAAAATGTTGTTATTACACAACAAGAGTAGAAATATTATTGACTAGAGTCACTCTTTAGTGTGTACAGTAAGACTACTAGTACACTTTGACTTCACTTCGTGCACAACAAACAAACAACAAAAACACAAACACCAATCGCTCAGAGTCAGGTGTCCAATGCATGCCATTAATTGTCATTACCTGTTCCTTCTCATCTTAAGTTAATGGGCCGTCTTTTTCGCCATCATCATCATGATGGACGGTTCTGTTGTCAATCATACTCAGTGCGCAGATGGAGTCCCCTTCCTGTATTCAATTAAAAGCAATGTATCAAGCTGCAGGAGAAGTACAAATTTCTTATTTGCAAGAAGGGGAAAATTCACCTTGAGTTACATTTAGTCTGTACTGTAGAAAGATTATTAGTGCACAATGACATAACTTCATACACAACAAACAACAACAAAATCACTCAGTCTGCGACTCTGCGTCCAATGCATGGCATCAATCATTACCTGTTCCATCTCATTTCAGTTAATGGGCAGTCTCTCTCGGCTCTGAAAGAAGGATAGCTATAGTAGTCATCTGATTCATGCGCCTCTTCTTTTGGCGGGACTAGGAAAGTTTTTATTTTTTCTTCTATTTTCCATCATCCAATCATCATTCACGAGGGCAATCGATTTAGGCGGGAGATTCAGTATGATGGAGTGGAGGAGCTGGATTTGGAGGACTGTACTGTCAAATTGCAGACACCTGAAACTTGTATATTAAATAAGATGAGTAGAAGACGGTGCTAATGAATTTGTTGTGATTCACAAGTTTGTAACCGGAACGACAGACACACAAATAAAGGGGAAAAAAAGGGAGTAAGACAGTAAGTGCAAGCCTAATTGTCAGGGAAGTATAGCTCGTCCTCAAACTCTGGGGGTTCAGACAGTAGTAGGTAATCATGTGACACACTACTTCCGTCACCTGAGCCGCTGTCCTCATCTTCCTCCCTTCCTTCATGTATTGTGTAATTCGGTGGTATGAAGTGCTGATTCATTTTGATCATTGTTAACCTCTCCACGTTTTTGGGTGAGAGACTGGTCCTTCTCACTGTTACAATGGAACCAGCAGCACTGAAAACACGTTCGGAAGAAACACTTGCGACAGGGCAAGCCAGATAGCTTATCGCCAGCCTGCTGAGCAGTGGCCATTCAGACCTTTTCCTATACCAATACTGCAATGTGTTTGTTTTGATCAAGGTACACCTCTGTTGGGTCGTCCAGATAGGCCTGGACCATCCGCTCAATGTTCAGGGGTGCTGCTGGTAAGCTTTCGGGCTCTTTTCTCAGTGCATCAGCACTGTGCTTATTAATGCCTAACTGTACGTACCAATCGTCTAACGATTCTACTGGGCCTAATGATCCAGTTATTGTTGCTGTTGTCGATAGTGATGGTGAGTTTTGTGATCCAAACGCACTGCCCTCAGCCTCCGAAGTTGCACTTGATGCTGCATGCCCTGCTGCAGTACTTCTTGTGGGTTGATCTTGCGGGCTTTTAATTAGCAGCCGTTCATTTTCCAACTTACTCGCTGCCTCAGCTATACAAGGTTTTTTAGCAGGTAACAGCAATCTCTGAAAAAGGAAAGAATGTCTTCAGTCCAAATTTTGCCCGTGGATCCAGAATTGTGGCACAAATGTAATGTTCTTGTGACAACATTTTATTTTCTATCCTTGTATTTTCAGCTAAGCGACGGGCTAAGCTCTCCACCAAGTCATAGGCTCCCTTTTTGTCCTCTACACCTTTGTATGATTCAGACACCTTCTTCAGCTGATGCTCTAGCATTTGCAATAATGGGCTAGCTTGGCCCATTGTACAGTCCTCCTTGCTGACTTCACGTGTGAAGACCTCAAAAGGACGAAGCATCTCAGTCAGGCATTTAACTAGGCCCCATTGCTCCATCTGAAGGGTCATGCCTTTCACAGTAGCATCCCCTCTTTCCATGACATATTCATTGAATGGCCTGTACTGCTCAAACAGACGATCAAGCATGTAATACGTTGAGTTCCAACGTGTTGCCACCTCCTGGATGAGTGCTTTGACTGTCATCCTATATTCACGTTGAATGATCCTCAGCTGCTTCCGAGCTTTAAAAGAATGGCTGAAATGAGTGCATATTCTTCGGCAGATGGCCAGTAAGTTGCTGACTATGGGTTCTTTTTTCAGAAAGTCTTGAACTATAATGTTTATGCAGTGCGCCAAACATGGAACCCTGAAATAGGAACCAAGATCCATGGCCTTAAGTACATTACTTCCATTGTCTGTGGCAACAAAACCAATACTAAGCCCTTTTGGGCGCAGCCATTCAAAAACCTTGCTGCGAAACTCTTGCAAAATGTTTACAGCGGTATGAGATTTCTCCATGGCGAACATGGCTACAGTTGCATGTTTCCGAGTACCTTTAAAAATCGCAGCTGTGTCAACAGCACCTCGTTCAGATAGCTAATCTCTAACCCCCACAAAAGAGACCCAGTGTGCAGTGATGCACATGTAATCTGTGGCTTGGCAACTGGTCCACATGTCTGTTGTCAGGTGGATATTGTGAACAGCACTCTGCTGCAAAGCTTGTCCAACCAATTCCAGCACATCATGATGTAGTGCCGGAACAGCAATTCTTGCGAAATAGGACCTGCTGGGAACCTTCCATTTAGGGCAGATGGCTGACACAAATTCAAGGAAACCCACCCCTTCCACAAATGAAAAAGGGAGAAGGTCCAGCGCTAACATTTTAGCCAACTTCGCATTGTACAACCGTGCCATTTGGCGGTTGCGTTGGAACTGCCTCTCCAACCTAAGCATGCTCCCAATGGTAGGCTGGATTACTTTCCTTTGTGGTGCTGTTGTTATCATTAACCCACTTAGGCTCAACGATGCAGTTTGTCTCAGTGCGGTACTCGGTCGCCTTGGTGTCTCAGCCTGACTCTGAGTATGGCTCTTACTGCGGTGCCACTCAGATGTTACTGAGGAGGATGTGGGCGGTACCACTACACTACTGGGGACAGGGCTAGAAATGCCTCCCTCTTCACCTTCCACCGCAATAATATCGCCCCCTGATTCTTCCTGACCAACTTCAATGGGTTGAATTTTTCTACTTTCTTTAAACTGAAGTAGGTGATTCTCCCACACGATAGTGTGGTGTATTCTGATATGACTTGCTTGGCCTCCGGTACCATAGTTGGTACCAAGCTTACCCCGCCGAACACCTTGTCGACAAATTGAGCATATAGCAATGTTCTCCTCCTTGGTGCTAACAGAAAAGAAGTCCCAAACTGGGGAGGAGAACTTTCTGGCACTGCTGGATGTGCCACTTTCAATACCAGATGAACTGGAGGGTGTGCTTGGAATGTGACCCTGTGCAGCTACACTGTGACTTTTACTACCACTACCACCTGAGATGGTTGAGCTGGATGTAGGTCCCTGCCTTGCCTTGGAAAATATGGCTGCTGGAGGTAGTGGTGGTGTAACCTGTGTTGGTGATATCCGTGCTACATCCTGCTCAGTAGCAGCCTTTCTGGATAGGGTGAGAATGTTGGTCTCCAATCCCTTTGGGGTGGGAGTGATGTGAGTGATGACTGGCTTGTCTTCACCAACATCACTCCCCTCTTCTACATCTACCTCCATAGCTACGTTTTTCTGGGACCTTCCTTTTCAGAAGCATTGTCTTGTGGTGTGCATCACTCTCAGACTGAGCTGGTGGCTGCCAAGTGGCATCACGATCATCAGAAGCGGGCTTGAAGAAGAAGATGATGGACTAAGCCTCATTTTCCTAGCTGGTGCTCTGGAAGACAATAGATCTTCCGAAACAGTAGTTTGCTCCACTTTGTCTGCAGGAAGCTCGATTTCCTGAAATGCCCCTAAGTCAGGAGCAACAACTACCACGGTGGGCTGTTGTTGCGGCTGCTGCTGTTCTTGTCGCGGCTGCACACTTATCTGCTGAGTTTCTGCCTGCGTTGATTGTGTACTACTTTGCGATAATGACATTTCAACATCGCTGCTCGTTAGTAGACTGGCTACCTCTGCGACACTCAAGGCCCTGGGCCTAGGTTGGTGGGGTTGGACAGCTGGTGCTGAGGTGCTGCTCCCAGCTTGGTTCCCGGACAACGTTGCTGCAGGCGTAACTTTTTTGGTGGCAAAAAAAACATTGGCCGGCACACCGGTCCTGGTTAATGGCACTTCCTTTTTCTGTTCCTTCTTCTCACCGGCAACTTTCTTGGTACTGGACCTGGTACCTTTCTTTGGGGCCATCTTCTTCAGATGTCAGGCAGGACGCAGATGCACAACAAGTTCTGGTCACACGTGGACGTGATGCGCAGCAGGACTTTTGCCTGGCTGGCAGTACAACGGGTGATGATGATGACACCTCCTCCTCTGGCTTTTTGTGCACCTAAAGGCCAGACAAGAGACAACAAGCTTGCAGGCCTAGGCTTCAAAATGGCCACCAGCCACATGGCCAGGCCCAACAACATCAGAAAGCTCACCCCAAAAAAACACACTTCCCCAACTCAATCCAATGCCATCCATGCCCTAAATGATGTCTAAATTCAACAGACCACACAGAAACACTTGGTTAATAAAGCTGTGGCTACCTGCTCTGATCCTACTGGATGAAAGCAGGCCTGTTGGTAGACAAGGCCAGACAAGCTTGCAGGCCTAGGCTTCTAAATGGCCACCAGCCACAAGGCCAGGCCCAACAACAGAAATCCCACCCCAAAAAAACACATTTCGCAACTCAATCCAATGCCATCCAGGCTCTAAATGATGCTTGAAAATGAAATACATCCAAAAAACACCAAAGGAACAGTTGCTTCATCATGCACACACCCATGAGGCCATGACTAGCTCGGGCCTACTACTGACTACTACTACCCACAACATTTAAAAAAAAAGAATGATAGTTACCAAAAATAAATTGTCGTTACAACAACTGCAATGCCCCCAATCAAACAGACACAACAACCACTTACTTGTAAAATATCCAATTAAAAAAACCTCAAATCCAATTGCAATGATGCAGCAGACAAAAAGAGTGATCTTTCCAGCTCAAAATCCAAAGGCAGAATGAGCAGGAGATGGACAAAGCACTGGGAGGAGCCTGCTGGACAGGAACAGGAAGTTGGAGATTCTGTGGCACTTCCTCCCTCTCCCCACCTTTTTAAACAAGCATTGGCATAGCCAATAGGTGTCGCCTTTGGGACCTTATAAGTGTTTAGCCATGCAACAGTTGCATAACTAAATACTTATAAGGTCCCAAAAGCGAGACCTATTGGCTATGCCAATGCTTGTTTTAACTGCTGCAATCTATTAAAGCCACACGGACAACATCAAAGCGGCAGTGTGGCCGCGAAAGTGATGGTGATCGCGATCAAACATCAAAGGGGCCGTGGGGCCGCGAAAGTGAAAGTAATCACGGTAAAGCGCGACGCGCGCGCCCGTGCACATGCACTGTAGCTCTAGGCTGGCCTGGTAGCACTTTTTGGAGCCCTCACAAAATCTCTCGCCAGACCAGCGCATGCGCTGGGTCAGGCGAGACCTAAAAAGAACTCCTTGCACAAAAAAGGACAGCCAAATGTCAATCTGAGGAGTTGTTTTCATCCAAATCATCATTTGCAGAAGGTTTCATGCTGCTAGAGCTGATATTCTTCTCCAAATTGAAAATTTTACATGTTCGAGTTCTCGAGCTTCACATTACTTCCGCCAGATGTCGATGGCGTGTCCAAAATGGCTTGATCGCGTTTTCTCGCTCCCTGTCGCGTTGGATATGACGTGTTCGGGGTCTCTTGCTCCTTTTCGCGTTCGATATGACATGCCGCGTCCTCACTCTCTCGCTCGCGGTGGAGAATGACGTGTTTGAGATCTCAATCATCTCATACTCTCGCGGTGCATGATCGCAAGAAGAAAGACGTGATCGCGCGACGAAGACGTGATCGCGCAAAGAATGACTGTCGCAAGACAGCGCAAATGGCTAGCAACAATCCAACATCTCGTGGAGAACGCGACCGGATCGAGAAAACTTGTCGGCGAACGCGGGGATTCAGGTAAGGCAATCGCGCGCACGCGAGAATGTATTTTTTTACAGCGTGAGCAAGAAAACAATTTCCAGTAAGATGCAGATTGCGGAAATTTTGACATTTTCGCACTCTCCGCGGAACGCGAAAATGTCAAATTATCACAATTTCCGCGAGCGGAACGGAATTTTCACCCAGGCCTAACTAGGACTACTGGAGTAGCCCAAGGGATATCTGAAGGCTCAATCACACCTAGTTCCAACATTTTCTGGACTTCAGTCCTGATACAGTATCTGACATGGTCAGGTTGCCTGTAGATTTTACTCTTGACAGGCAGACTGTCTTCAGTGTCCACCTCATGGGTGCACCAGGAAGTCTGACTAGGGGTCAAGCTAAACATATGTCCAAACTGTTGCAGAACTTGTCTGCATTCAGTTTGCTGATGATCAGTGAGGTTGCTTGCCAAAGCAACACCATCTACTGACCCATCATCAGGGTTCTGTGAGAGCAGGTCAGGGAGAGGGTCACTCTCCTCCTCCTGTTCCTCATCAGTTGCCATGAGCAAGCCCATGTCAGCCCTGTCAACATATGGTTTCAATCTGTTGACATGGAGCACCCTAAGGGGGCTCCTGGGAGTTCCAAGATTCACCAGGTAGGTGACTTCTCCCTTTAGCTCAACAATTGTATGGGGGCCACTCCACTTGTCTTGGAGAGCTGCTGGGGCCACAGGCTCCAACACCCACACTTTCTGTCCTGGCTAGTACACAGTCAGCACAGCCTTTTGGTCATGCCAAGTTTTTTGTAGTTCTTGGCTGACCTCCAGGTTTTTAGTTGCCTTCTTCATGTATTCAGCCATCCTGGAGCACATCCTGTTTGGCAGGTTTGAGAGGTAACTCCCAGCCCTCCTTCACCAAACATAATGGACCTCTTACAGGATGCCCAAACAGAAGTTCAAAAGGGCTGTAACCATCCCCCTTTTGTGGAACCTCTCTGTATGCAAACAGAAGGCAGGGAAGTAAAAGGTCCCATTTTCGCCTAAGCTTTTCTGGGAGGCCTTTAATCATTCCCTTTTGGGTTTTGTTGAACCTTTCAACTAACCCATTGTATTGTGGGTGATAGGGGGTAGTGAATTTATAATTTACACCACACTCCTTCCACATTGCTTTTAGATATCCTGACATGAAGTTGGGATCTCTGTCAGATATGACCTCCTTAGGGAAACCCACTATGGAGAAAACTCCAATGAGGGCTCTTGCCACCACAGGGGTTGTGGTGGTCCTCAGGGGAATTGCTTCTGGGTACCTGGTGGCATGATCCACTACCACCAGGATAAACCTGTGCCCAGATGCTGTTGGAGGGTCAAGGGGACCAACAATGTCAAGCCCTACCCTTTCAAAGGGTACCCCCACCACAGGTAGTGGTATCAGGGGGGCATTGGTTGTGCCACCTGACTTGCCACTGGCTTGGCAAGTGACACAGGAGCGACACAACTCCTTGGTGTCCTCTGACATATGTGGCCAATGAAAATGTGGAACAAGCCTGTCCCAGGTCTTGTTTTGGCCCAAGTGTCCTGCTAAAGGAATGTCATGTGCTAGGGTCAAGAGGAACCCCCTAAACTTCTGAGGTATTACCAACCTCCTGGTGGCCCCAGGGGTAGGATCTCTACCCTCAGAATATAGGAGTCCCTCATCCCAATAAACTTTATGGGACCCACTAGCACTCCCAGCAGCCTCAGCAGCAGCCTGCTGTCTGAGGGGTTCAAGAGAGGGCAGCACTGTTGCTCTTTGCTCAGATCTTCCCTAGAAGGGCCCCCTGTCCCCAAGAACTCAACCTGATCAGGCTCAAGTCCCTCTGAGGCAGTTCCTTTTTCAGGATCTGCTTCTCCTCCCTCAGGAGGGGAATCTGTGATCTGAGAAGACAGCGGGGAAGGCACTGCCTTAACCCTACTGCTCCTCCTCTTGGGTAGCATCTGGTCCATAGTTTCAGGATCCAGAGCTGGTTCAGCTTTATGCATTTTGGCCTGTGACCTGGTCACAGCAAATACCTCTGCAGGTATACCCAAAATCTCAGCATGAGTCCATAACTCTACTTCAGACCAGGCTGAAGTCTCTAGATCATTGCCCAATAGACATTCGACAGGGAGGTCTGCACTGACTACTACTTTCTTGAGGCCAGTTACCCCTCCCCAGGAGAAATTAACAACTGCCAGACTATGGTTGGTCCTGACATTGCTTGCATTGGTAACCTGGTACATTTCACCCAGGATGATCTGCCCAGGGTCCACAAAATCCTCTGCCACCATGGTGACACTAGCACCTGTGTCCCTGAATGCCAAAGCCTGTTTGCCATTTATTACAGGCTGTTTGTATTTGCCCAGATTACTGGGGCTCAATAGGAAGGACATATCAATGTCTCCATCACAAATCAGCAATGCCTGAGTGGGTACTCTGACTAGGCCAGAGTCCACTTCAGAACCCAGGGTCAACGCTACTACACCCGTATTCTGATTACCACCTCCACCAGTAGCTGTACTAGGGGGAACAGTTGCCTTAGGGGCAGGAGTGGTGGTGGTTTGGTCTTTGAACTTGTTACAGTCAGAAGTCCAGTGCCCTTTCTGTTTACAGAATTTGCACCAGGGCTTCTTTTGGCCTTTTCCTTTGTTGGACTGTGAATCCCCACCAGAGGCAGATTTTTGGGGCCCTTGTGAAGACTTCTGGTCTTTTGACTTATCCCCACCTTTCTCAGAGCCTTTAGGATCCTGCTGCTTAGTGTCACCCCCTTGGTTCTGGGTTTTCTGCCTCACCCTGGTTCTGACCCATTTGTCTGCCTTCTTTCCCAATTCTTGGGGAGAGGTCAGATCAGAGTTCACCAGGTACTGATGCAACAACTGGTTTTGGCAATTATTAAGGATCTGTTCTCTTATCATAAGATTATACAATCCCTTAAAATCAGTAACTCTACTACCAACCAGCCAACCCTCCAGAGCCTTGGTTGCACAATCTACAAAGTCAGTCCAGTCCTGATTCTGTGCTTTCTGGGTGTCTCTGAACTTCAACCTGTACTGTTCAGTGGTTAAGTCAAACCCATCTATTAATGCACTCTTCAGGACTTCATAGTCATCAGCATCCTCTTCTCTAACAGTGAGGAGATTGTCTCTGCCTTTATCTGAAAAGGAGAGCCACAAGATTGCTGCCCACTGTTTCTGGGGGACCTGTTGTACTCTGCAGGCCCTTTCCATAGCAGTTATCCATTTGTGGATATTATCCCCACTCTGGTAGGGAGGAACAACCTTGGACAGGTTCCTATGGTCTGGAATGTATTCTCTGACTCTAGGGACACTGTTGCTGCCCCCAGGGGGTTCTAACCCCTCTCTTTTAGAAGCTCTCTGGAGCTCAAAGCCTTCTTTGTCTAATGCCAACTGCTTGGTTTTGAGGGCAAATCTTGCTTCCTCATACTGCAGCAGTTTGTACATTCTTTCAGAGGAGGTCTCTCTTCTATTAAAGGATGAGTTCCTCTGCTGGACAGATTCTCTGCCAGAGTAATAGGAGTGGTCAGATTACCTTGAAGGGGACCTAGGCCTCGCTTCCACTCTGTCAGCTCTCTTAGGGAGAATTCCTCTGTCCTTTTCAGATCCCTGTGGATCTGGCCCTTCAACCACAGAGTCCAGGTCATCTTGATTTTCATCATCTGACCCAGACACTGTAATTGACCTACCCCCCTGATTATTCAGACTCATTAGCTCCTAGAGCTAATCTAAGGTAATCTGCTGTCAGCAGATCTATCAGGTGAAGTGTGTCCTATCCTCAGGTGCCTTGCAGCACACATGGCTTTCAAGTCAAAGGAAGTCATGTCCTTATACTGAGGCTGGGTGGACCCACTGGCTCCAACCCTTAAGCACATTTTAGTGTTGTGCAGTGTTGTACTACCTACACTAGTTTGTGGCCTACTGATCCTAGCTTGCGCTGTAAAAAGCGTGTGCTATCCCTTGACACACAGCTCTAAGTTCAGTAGAACTTATTGATACTAAGCTTGACTTTATATGTACCTTGAGTACCTATAGTGGTTTTTAGTTAGTAATTCAAATAGAGATTTTCTGCTAAAAAAATGGCAAGCTGTAATCCCACACGCTGCCCACCAATGTGAGAAGCCGGCCTGGTATATGCTGGTCACTAGTTAAAGTGGCCACCTTGCACCAGTACAATTCGACTCTTATGGTAGATAGGTTTAAGACAACCTGTTAAAGAAAGCAATCCTAGTGGTAACTGTGGAGAGCAGCCTTCAGACTAAGTCTCAGAGGATTGTAAAGCAGCTTGTTTTACCTTATAATCTCTTGAATCACTAAATGAAAGGACACCACACAGGTATATATATAAAATATATATGTATTTATTTCCAACACACTCTACCAATCTCTTTATGAGATTAGAAGTCAAGGACATTTGCACAAATCAACATTTCACAAGTTAAGCACAATTATGGCTGGGGCCCTCGGGGCGTACCAGACCATATACTAAAAAAGAGGTTTAGGAATATCAACTTGAGAAGACACAAGGCCTAGGGCCTTCAGAAGCGCTGGGGCCTTACTAATCCACCAGAGGAAGGTAAGTAAAGGACCCACGGGAGACGCATGCAGTGTGAGAACACAGCAGCGGATCCCAATAGACTTCAATGGAGTCTACAAGCAAGTCACTTACAGGGTAAGTAGTTCTAGAGCCAACACCCACAGGAGCACCGTAGTGCTGGAGTTACCTCACTCAGGGAAGCCGGGTGCATAGGTGTCTTTTGGTGTCGGGTCGCGTTGTCGTTTTCAATGGGAGCCAAAGAAGACTTGCTGCTTGTGAAGACAGGAGAAGTGTCCGGTGGAATCCAAGGCTGGATTCAGAAGAAAGAAGACCTGAAAGCAGAGGAGACAGTGTTCAAAGTCACTTGCCAGTGACCCGGAGCCAGGAAGCTGGATGCCCACAGTAGTCAGGTGATTTCAGGTGATCATGGGTGTCTTGACTCTTCAGCCACGAGGTCCAGGAGGCGTCGACGATGACCAGAAGCTGGATTCAGTGTGTCTGACAAAGTCTGCAGCTTACTGAGGTGTCGGCAACCGGATTGGAGCCAACAAGCCTTGGCAACAACAAGTCTTGTGGAAAGTGAAGAAAGTCAGCGGTGCAGACCAGCAAAGTCTGAGGGACTAGGGGAACGCTTTGGTTCTGTAGAAAAGTCTTCTGGGGACCCACAAGCCAACCGGCAAGGGATCGTGAAGACACCTCGGGAGGATTCACTCACCAGGAGCCCACGGTCATTTGGGATGAGGTAGGCCTCTGATCTTTGGAGGAAATCCTGCTGAAGGCTTGGACCACATGTGGTCCAAAGCACAAGTCCTCAGAATGTCGTGAAGGGGTTGCACTCGACAGTAGTGCACGGTACCAGGGTATTACTGTTCCTCGTCACTCGTAGGGTCAACTTGCCTCAGCTTCGCTGGGGACTCACGATGGCCTTGGAGAAGTCAGGAAATCCACTTCCAGGGCTGCAGTGACTTCAGACTCTGGCGGGAACGGGAAAGTTTTCGACCGTTGATGCAAAGTTTTGGTGCCTGCCAAGCAGGGGAGTCACTACTTGACTCCAAGGGAGATTCTTCAGTCTTCCAAAGGTAGTGGAACATCGAAGGTCCAGGATTCTTCTTCAGAGAGTTGTCCAGGGATATCTAGTTTGCAATGGCAAGGGTTCCCTAACTTATACTACAAGGAAGGGAGCGACTAGCTCTATTACCACTCCTATGGGAGGGTCAGGGGAGTGGGTGGCTACACCCACTTCCCTTTGTCCAGTTTCGCGCCAGAGCAGGGGCTGGTAGCCCCTGAACCGGTTTGAGCTGGCATATGCACAGAGGAGTCTACTGCTCACCCAGTGCAGGACTTCAAAGCAAACTAGGAGTGCACCCACCCAGCCCCAATACACTAAATTCTGTCTGGAAGGGTTTACACCTCCCTGTGACAGGATGCCTATTGTTGGGCCTCCTCCACTGCGAGTAACCGTCAGGAGCAGGAGGGCAGCCCAGTGTCTGTGCTGGTGGCATCCATTTTGTGATGCCAGGGCTCTTCAGGATTCTACCGTGTTTCCACAGTGGGTACATGTCTATCCCTCTAGAAGGGTGGGATCATACTCCCACACCAGTTACTGGTGTGGGGGTATGATTCCAAAGCGTGTGACACCAAACACGACATGATTTGATGCAGCCATCCCAAAGTTAGCATTTACAGCTAGGTTATAATGCACTTAAGGGTATATGGTTTAACCGCATCCACAAACAGCTACAGAGAATAGACTGAGAGCTGCAGAGGGGCCCTGCTCAGGCAGAGGCACCCCCTCACATGGAAACCAAGCACCCTGCCCTCAGGATTGTTAGGGCCTGCCTTAGGTGTGACTGATAGGTTTATATGTGTGTGTAAGGTGAGATATAGGGAACCTATATCTCAGTGAGGAGTGCTAACACTACCTCACCCAGGCTCCAGTAGCAGGCCTGTGGTGTCAGATTTAGTCTGCTTCCCAGAGGTGGCATAATACATGCTTCAGCCCCTGGTAGGCCTGTGGAGTACCTATGCCCTTGGTACCTGAGGTACCATATACTAGGGGCTCATAAGGTACCACAGTATCCAATCACTAGTGCATCTAATATGCACTCCAAGTTGTTTAGAGAGAACAGAGAGGCCGGGGCCCTGATTAGCAGGGTCCCAGCCAGGGTATAGCCAGGAACCAGTGTAAACATCAGAAAAAGTGGGGGGCAACATAAGTACAGATCCTACTCTCCTACAGGCCCATTGTGTCTGCTGAAGGAGGGATGGGAGTTACCTCTCAAACCCCTCAAACAGAACATAGTGGATTATGTACTTGGTCTCTGCTCCAGGATGGCTGAGTATATGAAAAAGGCAACTAAAAACCTTGAGGCTAGCCAGGAATTACAAAAGGCCTGGCATGACCAAAAGGCTGTGCTGAATGTTTACCAGCCAGGGCAGAAGGTGTGGGTGTTGGAGCCTGTGGCCCCAGCAGCCCTCCAAGATAAGTGGAGTGGCCCCCATATAATTGTTGAGAAGAAGGGAGAGGTAACCTCCTTGGTAGACCTTGGAACTCCCAGGAGTCCCCACAGGGAACTCCATGTCAAAAGACTGAAACCATATGTCGTAAGGGCTGACATTGACTTGCTCATGGCAACTGATGAGGGACAGGAGGAAAAGAGTGACCCACTCCCTGACCTGCTCTCTCAGAACCCTGATGATGGGTCAGTAGATGGTGGAGCCTTGGCAGGCAGCCTCACTGTCCAGCAACAAACTAACTACAGAAAAAGTTCTCAGCCAGTTCAGGCATATGTTCTCTCTGACTCCAAGTCAGACAACCTGGTGCACTCATGAAGTGGACACTGGGGACAGTCTGCCTGTGAAGAATAAGATCTACAGGCAACCTGGTCATGTCAGGGACTGTATCAGGACAGAAGTCCAAAGGATGTTGGATTTGGGAGTCATTGAACCCTCGGATAGCCCTTGGGCTAGTCCTGTAGTCCTGGTGCCTAAACCTCACACCAAAGATGGTAAGAGAGAGATTAGGTTTTGGGTGAACTACAGGGGTCTCAATGCAGTCACTAGGACTGATGCCCATCCCATCCCAAGGGCAGATGAGCTTATAGATACTTTGGCCTCAACCAAGTTTCTGAGCACATTTGACTTGACAGCTGGCTACTGGCAGATCAGACTAGCTGATGATGCAAAGCCAAAGACAGTATTTTCTACCCCTAGTGGGCATTACCAATTAGTGGTGATGCCCTTTGGTTTGAAGAATGCACCTGCTACTTTCCAAAAGTTGGTGAATCAAGTCCTTACAGGCCTGGAAGACTATAGTGCAGCATATTCTGATGATATTGTTGTCTTTAGCTTCACCTGGTAGGATCACCTGGTCCACCTAAGGAATGTTTTGGAGGCTCTGCAAAAATCAGGCCTAACTATCAAGGCCACTAAGTGCCAGATAGGGCAGAGTCAGGTTGTGTACCTGGGCCACATTGTAGGTGGAGGCCAGGTTCAACCATTAAAGAGCAAAATCCAGACCATAATAAACTGGGTTGCTCTCACTACCCGGACTCAGGCCAGAGCTTTCTTGGGCCTGACTGGGTTTTACAGAAGATTTGTAAAAGGTTATGGGTCCATTGTGACTCCATTGAATGACCTTACTTCTAAAAAATGCCCAAGAAAGTTGAGTGGACAGTTAGCTGTCAAAAGGCATTTGATGACCTGAAGCTGGCCATGTGCACTGCTCCCGTCCTGATTACTCCAAATATTTCCTTGTGCAAACAGATGCATCTGAGTTGGGGGTAGGGGCTGTACTGTCACAGTTGTATGATGAAGGTCACGATCAGCCAGTAGCTTTTATTAGCAGAAGAATGACCCCCAGAGAGAAACATTGGTCAGCCATTGTGAGGGAGGCCTTTGCTGTGGTTTGGACTCTGAAGAAGTTGAGGCCATACTTGTTTGGTACTCATTCATTGTTCAGACAGACCATAAGCCCCTCTTATGGCGTATGGCTAAAAAAGATAAAGGGTGAAAACCCTAAACTTTTAAGGTGGTCCATTTCCCTACAGGGGATGGACTATACAGTGGAACATAGCCCTGGGAGTAACCATGCCAATGCAGATGGACTCTCCAGATATTTCCGCTTAGAACATGAAGACTCAACTGGTCAAGGTTAGTTTGATGTCCCTGCGTTGGGGGGGGGGGGGGGTTGTGTAGGAGAGTAGGATCAGCTTCACATGTACACCCCCACTTTTTGCTGATGTTTCACGGTTTTTCGACTTTAGTCTGGCTGGGGCCCTGATATTCAGGACCCCAGACTAGCTGCCTCCTCTCTAAATTGATTCCATGTACCTTGGGTACACCACAGATGAGCTTCATTTACCTATTGCCTGAGGTTGGATTGACACGCATTTCTTACCTGTGGACACTATCACTGCTGGGGCCCTGACGCTGCTGTTCTCCCCGCCGCCGTTGCCTGTAACACCACACGGCCGCTGTAGGGGAGGACTACAGCTCCCAGCTAGCACAGCGGTGACCAGCACCGCCCACTTCCTGCTGTGCGCGCCCGGAGGCGCTTAAAAAACAGCTACTCCCTCGGTGGAGCGGGGGCTTCATTTACCTATTGCCTGAGGTTGGATTGACACGCATTTCTTACCTGTGGACACTATCACTGCTGGGGCCCTGACGCTGCTGTTCTCCCCGCCGCCATTGCCTGTAACACCACACGGCCGCTGTGGGGAAGGACTACAGCTCCCAGCTAGCACAGCGGTGACCAGCACCGCCCACTTCCTGTCGTGCACGCCCGGAGGCACTTAAAAACCAGCTACTCCCTCCGCGTCGCGGGACGCGTGCGGGCGGCGCCGGGCTAAGCCCGGGCCAAGGGCGGGCCCGTTTAAGCCCGTTAAAGACCGGGTAAGACTGGGCTGGGCCCCCCCTCTTATATTTGAACTTGAGACTCTAGTTATATTTCCTTATATATCACGCAAATTCATAGTTGTCTCTTTTTAGAACTTCTATTCAATAGTTTGTGGGGGAATATACTAATGTCATGATGACTAGGGGTAGCAGGAGTAAAATTGCACAGGGGTCAGCGCATGTCACTGGCCCAATCGACCAGTATATTACTAGGGCTAATGAGGCGATAAACCAAGTCATATCACTCCTGGAGCGTAGGGTGTCTCAGGATCTGGCCTTATCCAGGCATTCATCAATGGGCTCTCTAGTTTTAGCCAAGTCACCCATTAATCCAAGGGAGAACAGGCCCCTAATTGAAGTACGAGCAGAAACACATAGTGTGCCAAATACGGCTGATTTTTCGGCATCTTTGATACTCTCGGATACGCAGTTGAGTGAAGGGCTTGAGAAGACGCCCAAACTTTTTTCGAGCCCGAGGCAGGAGGATCACAACACAGATCATTCCAGGGGAAAGAGGGAGGGCGCTATATCAAAGCGAAAGAAGCCCAAGGAAGTGAAAAATCGTAAATCTAATAAAAAACTTCCCATTATTCATACGCCAGGAAAAAATGCATCTACATTGAGTAGCTCAATCAATGTAGCAACAGATATGATAACCCTCTCTTTGAATCCATCAAATCTTAACGACCCTGGTAGTCTGGGTGAGGGCTGCAAAGTTTGTGAGGTAAACAACCAACTATTACTCAGATTGGGAGAACTTATCAAAATCTATATGCAGCCCATCGAACTATCTCTTTCAAATATCGAAAAGCAGATAGCTTCTATGAATGCAACTCCTAATATTCAGACGGGTGCCGGGTTGGTTAAACCAAGGGGGTCAAAAACAAATAGAAAAAATTCAATGGGGGAGTTGCAAACCAAAAAAGTAGCCACTGATGGGCCAAACATAAAAACGAAGCCAACTCCAGCATTATTGAAGAAGGTTATAGAGCCACTCAAAACCCCAGTCCCTTCTGACAATACTAAAGCTATGCCGGTTAAACCATCAGGGTCACTGTATAAAAATGATAAGACCAGGGATGGGGGTGGGTACCCAACACATCTACCACCAGAGGCAAGTCCATATGTTGTAATCATGACCGGAGTTCCCGAGTCAAAATGCGGAGGAACCGACATGGTCTCTAAAAAATAAGGTACAGCATTGGCTTACTACCAATAGACCGCTGCCACCTCATTGTAGCAGCAGGATCTTAATGGTGCGCAGGGTACCCTGGATAGGAAATGAGAGTAAAAGGACAAGGGGGGATTGCGTCATAGTCAACTTTGACGACCCCCGAACGGCCGATCATATTTGCTGTTGGGATATGCGGGCAAAGAATGACGGAATAGAGACAAGAAGGCTTTCTTTTTTCTACCCCCTACAAATCGATACAATGATGCCCCTGATTGGAGCAGGTCACAAGTAAGAAATTGGGATAGAAGAAGGGAGTGGGCTGATTGGTCAGGTCATGGAGGTGGTGACATAGCTCCTCTTGTAGGTTGGAGAGGCATACCAGTCACAAATAGGTTCAGCTGCTTAGAAGCAGTGGATTGACCACTATTGCGTACTGGACATGACCTTGAGGGCATTGAATTCCTTAGTCCCAAACCCTTACAATCCTTGGTTAGCTCTACGACTAATACACATATAGATATTAGTCATATGACCCCAGCGATGCAGACAACTGACCAAACAATCTCACAGGTCCCAGCTTTTTGTCCCCACCATAACTCCGTACCAGGGCCTAGTATTGCTCAGTCCATGACTTCTATTAATCTCATGCCTTCTGCTGTACTCATGCCTTCTATTAAATACCTGGGTCCTCAAAATAACAATGGCCATGATCCTAGGGTTACATTAAAGATTCGTAGTTGGAACCTAGCAGGTATCCATAGGAAATTATGCTCACCAGAATGGAATGCTTTAGTAGAGGCCAATAAGATCTGCCTGTTCCAGGAGACCTGGAGCTTAGAACCACTCCATCGAGTTGGGTATGTTACATACTCTGTGCCTGCAGCACTCCCTAGAAATGGGAAGGGCCGCCCTTCGGGAGGTCTTCTCATCTGGGTAAGCATTTCCCTTAATTGCTGCATAACACCTAAGCATATTAATAGCCCAGATATTCTAGGAATTTCCTTGAGAGGTCCCCACAGGGGGCTAACCCTTGATTTGTTTAACATATATGTTAGAGGTACCAAATATGGGTCTATGTCCCCGATAGTGACCATTCTTGAAACAGAGCTCAGAGAAAATACTGTTGTGCCCAAGTCCTGGTTGCGGGAGACTTTAACTGCACCTATGAGCCTCTCTTAACAGATGACATTCTGGACCTGGGTGAGGACGATGTTAGAAGGGGTATCCCAGCCCTAACTATTCCTCCGATCAAAAGATGGACCCAAAGTGCGATACAGTTAAATGCTCTAAAATTGGAGTTTGGCCTAAGAGCCACAAATGGTCGTACAAACTCAGACCCTATGGGTGCTGCTACTTTTAATAGAGTCAACCATACCTCGAGGATTGATTACATTCTCCTAGATTTTTCACTGTGGGGTTTAGTACAGGATATGCTAGTTCTACCTACTGTTGAAAGCGACCATCATTCGCTTTCTTTGACTCTTAAAAACCCTTCGCCTAGCAAAACACTCGAAGTACCCTCTAAGCAAGCTCATAAAATTTCTGTCTCCTCTTGCGGCAGACGCTTGAAGTGGAATAAAGTTTTTAGCTGAAGAAACTAAACTTAATAATATCAATGAAATGCTTAAAGCCTCACAAACGGAGTTGGATACTATTGATCCGGCCCTGCTAACAACTGGAAGGGTTACATCTATTTTCGAGGGAACACTTAGGTTTATTGGGGATGTTTTCTTGAAAAAGGTACGTGTGGGTAGGAACATGGCAACCCGGAATCCAAGGGGCAAGCATGATTGGTACACATCTGCATGTAGACACGCAAAATCTCTTTTGATTGAGGCTATTAAAGGCAAATCCCAAGCCCTGATACAGGGTGCTAGGAAATAGCATAAGCAAACATTGGCAAGTGCAAGAAAGGAGTGGGAAGAAGAGTATTGGCGCACTTTAAAAGAGGCAAGCTCTGAAAAAGATTCAAGGAGTTTCTGGGATACAATCAGAGCCAGAAATAGACCAGATAGCGACCTCATAACATGTAACATTACTAGCCAAGTGTGGGTTAACCACTTTTCTAAATTGTATACTCGCCAATCTGGAAATGTCGCTACAGCTATACCCAATGATGAACAGGGCTGGGAGGTGGCTCTAGCAAACCCTGACTTTCCAACAAAAAGAGTAGAGCATGCTATTGGTACTACTATGCCCCAAAAGGACTGGGAGGCAGTTTCTGTAGACCCCGACTTCTCAATAAAAGAAGTAGAGTATGCCATTAGTACCATCATGCCCCAAAAGGCGGCTGGTCCAGATGGCATTCCCGGGGACCTGCTTCGCTCAGACATTCCGAAATGGGGGAAATTTATCTATTGCCTGCTCATTGCTATCTGCAGGGGTGCACCGATTCCCACATCCTGGAAAGGGGCGGATGTTGTCCCTATTTCTAAAAAAGGGGCCAGGGACGACCCGTCGAATTATAGACCTATAAGTCTGCTGGATGTAACCCAAAAGGTAGTCGGCAAGGTGCTGTTGGTTAGAATATTACAATGGATTAGCGAAAATAACGTTCTTTCTGACTACCAGGCAGGATTTAGAGCAGGCACTGGCACAATAGAACAAATCTTTAGATTGCTGCTAGTGTACTGGAAGGTGGTGGTCTTGGGCAAAGACAGTCTTTATCTCGCGTTTATCGATTTAAAGACTGCCTTTGACCTTGTACCTAGGAAGACTCTCTGGAGAGTTCTTACTGACTTGGGGATACCACAATACATTCTGTTGCTACTTCTAAGGCTCCATGAAAACAGTTTTGCACAGATAAAATGGGGTACAGAGGGAGAGAAAACTAGCAGAATCCCGGTAGAGAGAGGGGTTCGCCAGGGATGTGTTCTAGCTCCCACCCTCTTTTCTTTGTATGTCAACGGTGTGGTTGAGCACCTGTTGAAAGATCCTTCAGATGAACCTTCCCTGGCGGGGGAGCGTATCCCCACCCTTCTCTTTGCGGATGATACACTCCTGCTGTCCAAATCACCAATGGGTCTTCAAAAACTACTCAATAACTTCCAGTCCTTTTGTGCAGAACGGGGCCTGGTAATCAATACTGATAAAACAAAATATCTTGTGATGAACCCCCCTAAAAACCTGTGCGTCCCTCAAAGTTGAACGCCGTACCTCTGGGGAGGGTGGATGTATTTGATTATCTAGGCATCCGTTTGTCGCACAATATGCAGTGGGCTCCTCATTTATGTAAAATGCTGCTAGCCCACAAGAGGGTAACAGGGGCTCTTCTGAAGGAGCAGCGCTCCTGTGCCATTAGACCTCTAGCCCCTGTTATTGAAATCTATGCAGCAAGGGGAGTTAGCTCTGCTCTTTATGGGGCAGAGCTATGGGGCTCATGCAACACTAGCGAATTGTCAAGATCTGAGAGGAAGTTTTGTAGGGCCATCATGTCACTTCCCCAGGGAACTCCCATGATCCCACTAATGCTTGACCTAGCTTGCCGCCCTATTGGTGATTTGGCAAAGTTCCGGCCTTTACTTTTATGGGCCCGGTTGTGGCGAGCCCCGGAGCTTGCCAAATATGCCAAAGGCCTCTCTGAAGTAATGTCACTCCCTGGGTGGCATAGGATAAAATGGCTGAGAGATATGAAAGCCCTCCTGTGTAACTTGGGTTTAAGTGAAGCTTGGGTAAATAGGTCTTCCCCCCCAAAGGCAACACTCAAGAGTTTGTATTGGAACTGGATTGCAACCCAACGGAGCACTAATTGTACATTGGGTAGACTTATGGAGGACTTTCTGAAATTTAAGGATTTGCCGATCCGGGAACTCTACTTAGACATTATTGAGAGACCATTTGACAGGACCCTTTATTTTAAATTTAGGACTGGGACTCTTCCACTACATGCTTTTACATCTCGGTGGAAATCCCCAGCACAGACAACAGAATTTTGCCCTATTTGCATATCCAGACAAGAGACAGTGGCACACTTTCTGTTTGAATGCCAGGAGTATGCACAACCAAGAAGAAGATGGCTCAAGCAATTGTGTCGTTTGTTGGGAACCAGGCATCATATTGAGGCACTACGCATTTTAATGTCGGACTCTCGCCCATTGTATGTTTGTGCCCTTTCCAAATTCTTATCATGGGCCTGGTGCATTAGAAGCAAAAGGCTTAAAGGAAATGTTTAATCTTTTTTTAAATATTTATTTATTTATGATGTGCTTCTTTTATTTGAAAATCAAGTTTTTAAGGTTAAATGTAATCAAATTCTTGCTTTTCTTTTTCTCTGAAGCTTTTATGATAAGTTTTTTATCGAAATAAAGCCTTTGACTGACTGACTGACTGGATTCTGGGGTGCCCTTATAAGTCCCTAGTATATGGTATAATATGTACCCAGGGCATAGGTACGCCAGAGGTCTACCAGAGGCTGCAGCAGATATTATGCCATCCCTGGGAAGCCCTCCAAAATGACACCACAGGTCTGCTACTGCAGCCTGGGAAAGGTGGTGCATGCACCCCTTACTGAGGTATAGGTTCACTATACCTCACCCTATCACTGCACATATAAACCTATCAGTCACCCCGATGGCAGGCCTTATCAATCCTGAAGGTAGGGTGCTTGGTTTTGTGTGAGAGGGTGCCCATGCATGAGCGGAGCCCCCCTGCAGCCTTCGGAATCTCTTCTCCGGGGTTGTCTGTGATGCAGCCTGACCATATACTCTTAAGTGCATTATAACCAAACGTTAAATGCTAACTTTGGACTGGCTGCACGGAAACATGTCGTGTTTGGTGTCAAACACCTTGGAATCATACCCCCACACCAGTGTGGGAGTATGATCCCACCCTTCTAGAGGGAGAGACATGACAGCACCGGTGTACCCAATACCAGCTAACAGGGCCCTGGCATCAAAATGTATGCTGCCAGCCACAGACACGGGTCTGGCCTCCTGCTGCTGACCGAAACTCTGTCAGGGGAGGCCTGGACAATAGGTTTCCTGTCACAGGGAGGTGTTACCACCTCCCAGACAGGCCTTAGTGGATTAGGGCTGGGTGGAAGCACTCCAGGAGTACTTTGAAGTCTGCACTGGGGGCAAATTTGGTGTGCCTGTGCATAGTCCAGCTCAAACCAGTTGCAGGGGCAACCAGCCCCTGCTCTGGTACGAAACTGGACAAAGGAAATGGGTGTAGCCATCCTTCTTTCCAAACCCTCCCATAGGTGGATTCCCAGAGTTATGCCAACCCCTTCCATGGGTATAAAGAAGGAACCCCGGACTACAGGACTTTAGATATTCCTTGACGAAACTCTGCAACTAAATCCTGGACCTTCGATGATCTGTTCAACGCCAGATGACTGAAGAATCTCCCTTGGGGTAAAGGAGTTACTCCCCTGCTTGGCAGGCACCAAAGAAGCATCTGTCCAGTCTGCATCTCCAAAGCTCCCACCGGATGCCAAAGACTTTGCAACACTAGAGGTGGATTTCTGGACTTCCCAGAGTCCGAACAGAGTCCCCAGTGAAGCTGAGACCCGTAGCCCTTGTGGGTACTGTGAAACTGGAACCCCTGGACACCCCACACATTTGTAAGTGCATCAGCTTTCCAACAACTCTCGAGGCTGTGCATTGGGTTACTTGTAGCCCAGACCCGGAGCACCGTATGCACTGAAGATTGTGGACCTACACTCCATGAGTGTTCCGTGAGTCCGCTCTTTGCATTTGCGCTCGAGGTACCTTCGCGATCCCTGGTCTGTCAACTGGTGGGTCTCTGTGAAGGCAACTCTTACTTCAATTGGGCTTTCCTGGTTGCTCCAGATGTGCCCCAACTCTCCATCACTTGGGGAGTCCCCAGGACCATGCTGGATCGCACCAAAGCATCTTTCTCCTACCTGTGTGGGTTGCTGTTGCCAAGGCTTGTTGTGTCCAATCCAGGCACCAACACTGCAGCACCCGACATCCTTTGTGGGACAGCTCGAATCCAGCTCCTGGTCATCCTCAACACCTCCTGGTCCTCGTGGCTGAAGAGTCAAGCTTCCCATCTTCGCACCTGAAGCACCCGACATCGGTGGGCATTCGTCTATCGTGCCCCTGGACACTGGTAAGTGACCCAGACTCTGTCCCCTCTGCTTTCAGGTTCTTCACATCTTCGATCCTGGCTTGGATCTCTTCGGACACTTCTCCTCTTCACGGCATCAGCACTTTACTGCAAGCTGCCATTGAAAACGACGACACGACCAGACACCATTTGACACCTATGTACCCGGCTTCCCTGGGTGAGGTAGCACGAGTACTCCGGTGCTCCCATGGGTGTTGGCCCTAGAACCATCTAGGTCCAAAAGGGTTTGTTCCGAGTCCACTTCTAAGTGTCCTTAAACTTCTAACCGCGACTTTCCCCATAGAAGCTAACAGGAACTCGTGGCTGTGTTCTCACACTGCACACGTCCCCCGTGGGTCCCCTGTGTCACTACCTTGGGTGGTTCGGTGGGGTCCCAGCGATTCGACAGGCTCTAGGCCTTATATCTAGTCAAGTCGTGGTTCTTATACCACTTTCATTAGTATATGGTTTAGTCTGTCCCTAGGGCCTAACGTGTATTGTGCTAATTTACTGTAATAATTGAAGTGCAACTTATGTGCGTTTGCCTCTAGCCTCATAAAGAGACTAGAGGGGTGTGTTTAGTAATAAATACATATATCTTATATGTGAGAAGTTGGCCTGGTATATGCTGTCCACCAGTTATAGTGGGCACCCTGTACCAGTCCAAACAACCCCTTATTGGTTATAGGTTAAAGACAACCTTTATTGAAAGCTATCCTAGTGGCAGCTATGGAGAGCAGCCTTCAGGCTAAGTCTTGAAGGAATGTAAAGCAGCTAGTTTTACCAGTCTATAATCTCTTGAGTCCCTAAATGAAACACCAGGTATATATATAAAATATATGTATTTATTACTAAACACACCTTCCTAGTCTCTTTACGAGACTAGAGGTCAAAACACATAAGTTACACTTCAATAATCACAGTAAAATTGCACAAATAAACGTCAGGCCCTAGGGGCGAGCCAAACCATATACTAAAATAGTGGAATAAGAACCACAACTTAACTAGACACAAGGCCTAGAGCCTGTAGAATTGGTGGGACCCCAAGGAACCACCCAAGGTAGTGACACAGGGGACCCACGGAGGCCGTGTGCAGTGTGTGAACACAGCCGCGAGCTCCTGTTAGCTTCTATGGGGAAAGTCGCGGTTAGATTTTTAAAGATTAGGGGCACGTAGAATTGAGTCAGGACCAAACCCTTTGGGACTTAGGAAGTTCTAGGGTCAACAACCACAGGAGCACCGAAGTACTGGTGTTACCTCACCCAGGGAAGCGTCGTCGATTTCAATAGAAGCTGGCGAAGAAGTGCTGCTGCCTGGAAGATGTGAAGTGTCCGAAGAGATGCAAGCCTGGATCGAAGATGAGAAGAACCTGAAAGCAGAGGGGACAGAGTCTGGGTCACTAGCCATTGACTAGGAAGGCGATAGGCAGATGCCCACCGATGTCGGGTGATTTCAGGTGAAGGAGGTGAAGCTTGACTCTTCAGCCACGAGGACCAGGAGGTGTCGAGGATGACCAGGAACTGGATTCGAGCTGTCCCATGAAGGATGTCGAGTGCTGCAGCATCGGTGCCCGGATAGTACACAACAAGCCTTGGCAACAGCAACCCATGCAGAAACAAGAAAGATGCTTCGGTGCAGACCAGCAAGGTCTGAGGGACTCACCACTTGGTAGGGAGTCGGGACACGTCTGGAGCAACCAGGGAAGCCCAAGGAAATTCAAAGTTACCCCCTCAGGGGCCCACCAGTCAATGGACCAGGGATCGTGAAGGGACCTCAAGACGAAACACAAAATGGTGGGCCACGAGTCACTCGGAGTGACCAGGCCAACAGTCTTCGGTGGATTCAGTGCTCGAGGAAAGGGCTACAAATAAGCTCAAGCACGACTTCAGGAGACATCGAGAAGTCAATGCACTTGCAAAAGTGCATGGTGACCAGGAGTTCCCGTTCCACGCTACTCACGAGGGCTGCGGGTCTCAGCTTTGCTGGTGACTCGGGTCGGCCTGTGAGATGTCTGGAAATCCTCTTCCTGGGCTGCAAATTCTTCGGAGTCTGGCGGGAGCTTCGGAAATGCAGACTGGCAAATTGCTTCGTTGGTGCCTGCCAAGCAGGGGAGTCCCTCCTTGACCCCAAGGGAGATTTCTTCAGTCCTCTGATCTTTAGCAGAGTGCCGAAGGTCCAGGATTTGCTTCACAGTTTCGTCCAGGGTAATCTAAAGTTCTGGTTACAGGGGTTCCTTACTTATACCTAAGGAAGGAGTTGGACTAGCTCTGGGGACCCACCTATGGGAGGGTTTGGAAAGAGGCGTGGCTACACCCATTTCCTTTGTCCAGTTTCGTGCCAGGGCAGGGGCTGGAAGACCCTGAACCAGTTTGAGCTGGATTATGCACAGGGACACCAAATGTGCCCCCAGGGCAGGACTTCAAAGCATTCAGAGAGTGCTCCCACCCAGCCCAAATACACATAAGCCTGTCTGGGAGGTGGTTACACCTCCCTGTGACAGGAAACCTATTGTCCAGGCCTCCCCCACCAGAGTTTCGGTCAGCAGCAGGAGGCCAGACCCATGTCTGTGGCTGCAACATCTATTTTGTGATTCCAGGTCTCTGTTAAGTTTCTACCGGGTAACCCAGTGCTGCCATGTCTCTCCCTCTAGAAGGGTGGGATCATACTCCCACACCAGTTACTGGTGTGGGGGTATGATTCCAAGGTGTTCGACACCAAACACAACATGTTTCCGTGCAGTCAGCCCAAAGTTAGCATTTACCGTTTGGTTATAATGCACTTAAGAGTATATGGTCAGGCTGCACTACAAAAAACATCAGAGAAGGGTCTCCGAGCGCTGCAGAGGGGCTCTGCTCATGCAGGGGCACCCTCTCACATAAGAGCCAAGCACTCTGCCTTCAGGACTGATAAGGCCTGCTATAGGAGTGACTTGTGGTGTCATCTTGGGTGGCTTTCCAGGAGTGTCATAATACATGCTTCAGCCCCTGGTAGGCCTCTGGGGTACCTATGCCCTGGTACATAGTATACCATATACTAGGGACTTATGAGGGCACCTCAGGTCCAATCTGTAATGTACCTAAAGTACATGGAATCATTTTAGAGAGGAAGCAGCTAGGCTTGGGCCCTGAATAGCAGGGTCCCAGCCAGACTAAAGTCGAAAAACAGTGAAACACCAGCAAAAAGTGGGGGTATACATGTGAAGCAGATCCTACTCTCCTACACAACCCCCCCACCCCAAACACAGGGACATTAAACTAACCTTGACCGTTGAGTCTTCATGTTCTAAGTGGAAATAACTGGAGAGTCCATCTGCATTGGCATGGTTACTTCCAGGTCTATGTTACACTGTATAGTCCATCCCCTGTAGGGAAATGGACCACCTGAGCTGTTTGGGCTTTCACCCTTCATCTGTTTTAGCCATAAGAGGGGCTTATGGTCTGTCTGCACAATGAAGTGAATACCAAACAAGTATGGCCTCAACTTCTTCAGAGCCCAAACCACATCAAAGGCCTCCCTCTCAATGGCTGACCAACGTTTCTCTCTGGGGCCAACCTTCTGCTAATGAAAGCTACTGGTTGATCCTGACCTTCATCATTCAACTGTTACAGTACAGCCCCTTCCCCCAACTCAGATGCATCTGTTTGGATAATGACATTTTTGGAGTAGTCAGGACTTTGCAGACTGGGAGCAGTGCACATGGCCTGCTTTAGGTCATCAAATGCCTTTTGACTGCTAACTGTCAACTTCTAATAAAATGCCCAAAAAGGTTCAGTAAAGTCATTCAAGGGTGTCACTATTGATCCATACCCTTTGACAAATCTCCTATAGTACCCAGTCAGGCCTAAGAAGGCTCTCACCTGAGTCTGGGTAGTTGGAGCAACCCAGTCCATTATGGTCTGGATTTTGCTCTGCAATGGTTGAACCTGGCCTCCACCAACAAGGTGGCCCAGGTACACAACATGACTCTGCCCTATCTGGCACTTAGTAGCCTTGATAGTTAGGCCTGCTTTTTGCAGGGCCTCCAAAACATTCCTTAGGTGGACCAGGTGATCCTCCCAGGTGGAGCTAAAGACAGCAATATCATCTAGATATGCTGCACTAAAGTCTTCCAGGCCTATGAGAACTGTATTCACCAACCTTTGGAAAGTGGCAGGTGCATTCTTCAAACCAAAGGGCATTACCACAAATTAATAGTGTCCACTAGGGGTAGAAAATGCTGTTTTTGGCTTTGCATCATCAGCTAATCTGATCTGCCAGTAGCCAGCTGTCAAGTCAAATGTGCTGAGGTACTTGCCTGAGGCCAAAGTATCTATGAGCTCATCTGCCCTGGGTATTGGATGGGCATCAGTCCTAGTGACTGCATTGAGACCCCTGTAGTCCACACAAAATCTCATCTCTCTTTTTCCACCACTGGTATGAGGTTTTGGCACAAGGACCACTGGACTAGCCCAAGGGCTTTCTGAGGGTTCAATAACTCCCAAATCCAAACTTTTCAGGACTTCTGTCCTGATACAGTCCCTGACATGGTCAGGTTCCCTATACATCTTATTTTTAATAGGCAGACTGTCCCCAGTGTCCACTTCATGAGTGCACCAGGTAGTCTGACTTGGAGTCAGTGAGAACATGTGTCTGAACTGATTGAGAACCTGTCTGCAATCAGTTTGCTGCTGGGCAGTGAGGCTGCCTGCCAAGGCTACACCATCAACTGACCCATCATCAGGGTTCTGTGAGAGGAGGTCAGGGAGTGGGTCACTCTCTTCCTCCTGTCCCTCATCAGTTGCCATGAGCAAGCCCATGTCAGCCCTGTCCACATATGGCTTCAGCCTGTTGACATGGAGAACCCTGTGGGGACTCCTGGGAGTTCCTAGGTCTACTAAATATGTAACCTCTCCCTTCTGTTCAACAATAGTGTGGGGTCCACTCCACTTGCCCTGGAGCGTTGCTGGGGCCACAGGCTCCTACACCCACACTTTCTGTCCTGGCTGGTAAACAGTCCGTACCACCTTTTGGCCATGCCAGGCTTTTTGCAGTTCCTGGCTAGCCTCAAGGTTTTTATTTGCCTTTATGTACTCAGCCATCCTGGAGCAGAGACCAAGTACATAGTCCACTATGTCTTGCTTTGGGGGCTTGAGAGGTAACTCCCATCCTTCCTTCACCAAACACAATGGACCCCTGACAGGGTGACCAAACAGAAGTTCAAATGGGCTGTAGCCAACCCCCTTCTGAGGCACCTCCCTGTATGCAAATAAAAGGCAGGGCAAGAGCAGGTCCAATTTTCGCCTAAGCTTCTCTGGGAGTCCTTTGATCATGCCCTTTAAGGTGTTGTTGCATCTCTCAACTAAACCATTGCATTGTGGGTGATAGGGTGTGGTGAATTTGTAATTCACTCCACACAACTTCCACATAGCAGTTAAGTAACTGGACATAAAGTTTGCATCTCTGTCAGATACTACGTCCTTAGGAAAGCCTACTCTTGAGAACACACTCAAGAGAGCTCTTGCCACTACAGGTGCTATAGTGGTCCTGAGGGGAATTGCCTCTGGGAACCTGGTGGCATGATCTACCGCCACCAGTATAAATCTGTGCCCAGATGCTGTTTGGGGATCCATGGGACTAACAATGTCAATCCCTACCCTTTCAAAGGGCACCCCCACCACAGGTAGTGGTATCAGGGGGGCCTTTGTAGTGTCACCTGCTTTGCCACTGGCTTGGCAGGTTACAAAGGAGCGACAAAACTCCTTTGTGTCTTCAGACATGTGGGGCCAGTGAAAGTGAGGAACAATTCTATCCCAAGTCTTGTTCTGGCCCAGGTGTCCTGCTAGGGGAATATCATGGGCTAGTGTCAATAGGAAACCCCTAAACTTCAGAGGTATAACCAACCTCCTGGATGCACCCGGCTTGGGGTTTCTACTCTCTAAATATAGGAGTCCATCATCCCAATAAACGTTATGGGTGCCACTAGCATTCCCAGCAGCCTCATCAGCAGCTTCCTGTCTGAGGGTTTCACGAGAGGGGCAGGTTTTCTGTTTCTGGCTCATATCAGATCAGGATGGGCTCCCTGTACCCAAGAATTCAACCTGGTCAGGTTAAAGCTCCTCTGGGACAGTTCCTTCTTCAGGCTCAAGATCATCTCCCTGAGGGGACTGATCTGCATTCTGAGTCTGGTGGAAAGGCACTGCCTTAACCCTACTGCTCCTCTTCTTGGGAGGCACCTGGTCCATTATTCCAGAATCCAGGGCCTGTTCAGTTTTAGACATTTTGGCCTGTGAACTAGTCACAGCAAAGACATAAGCAGGGATCCCTAACATTTCTGCATGGGTCCTGAGCGCCACTTCAGCCAAAGTTGAAGTCTCTAGATCCTTGCCAAGCAAGCACTGTACTGGTAGGTCTGCACTTACCACAACCTTCTTATGGCCAGTTACCCCTCCCCAGGAGAAGTTAACAACTTCCAGAGAATGGTCTGTTCTGACATTGCTAGCATTGGTCACTTGGTACATTTCACCAAGTATAATCTGCCCAGGAGCCACAAGATCTTTTGTCACGATTGTGACACTTGTTCCTGTGTCCCTGAATGCCCAAGCTTCTACTCCATTAATTAAAGGCTGCTGTCTGTATTTGCCCAGGTTACTGGGACTCACAAAGGGGGACATATCCATGCCCCCATCACTGACAAGCACAGCCTGAGTTGTTACTCTGACTAGGCCAGAGTCCATCTCAGAATCTCAGAACCCAGGGTCAACCCTACTACACCCTTATTCTGTGTATTCCCACCACCAATTGTAGCTGCACGAGGGGGGGCAGGTGCCTTAGAGGCATTGGTGGAGGCTGGAGTATTTTCTTTGGCCTTGGTGCAGTCACTAGTCCAGTGAATTTTCTGTTTACAGATTTTGCACCAAGGTTTCTTTTGGCCTTTCCCTTTGTTAGCCTGAAGAAGATTTTTGGGGCCCTTTAGAAGACTTCTGGTCTTTACCCTTGTCCCCACCCTTGTCAGAGTTTTTGGAATCTTGCTTCTTTGGGTCACCACCTTGGTTCTGTACCTTCTGCCTCACCCTGGTTCTGACCCATTTGTCTGCCTTCTTTCCCAATTCTTGGGGAGAGGTCAGATCTGAGTCTACCAGGTACTGGTGCAACAGCTCATTTTGACAGTTATTAAGAATCTGCTCCATCATTATCAGATTGTACAATCCTTTGAAGTCACACACTTTACAGCCCAATAACCAACCTTCCAGAGCCTTAGCAGCACAGTCAACAAAGTCATCCCAGTCCTGATTGTGTGCCTTTTGGGTGTCTCTGAACTTTAACCTGTATTGTTCAGTGGTTAGGCCAAACCCATCTATCAGTGCACTTTTCAAGACTTTGTAGTCATCAGCATCCTCTTCACTTACAGTGAGGAGCTTGTCTCTACCTTTGTCTGCAAAGGAGAGCCATAAGATTGCTGCCCACTGACCTTGATGGACCTTCTGTACTTTACAGGCCCTCTCCAAGGCAGTTATCCATTTGTGGATGCCATCCCCACTCTGGTAGGGAGGCACAATCTTACTTAGGTTTCTATGGTCATAAGACCTCTCCCTTTCTCTAGGGAAATTGCTGCCACCAAGGGACTCTAGTCCCTCCTTTCTACTAGCTCTGTAGAGCTCTAGGGCTTTCCTATCTAAGGCCATATGCTGCTTTCTGAGGTTGAACTTGTCTTGCTCATACTTCATCAGTCTCTCTCTCCTGGGAGGTTTCCCTCCCTCTGTGAGAAGAAACAGAGGTTCCTATAGAGATCTATCCTTTCTAGCCCTATTGTCAGGCCTACCAGGAGGAATAAAGGAAGTGGCATTATTTTCATCCTCCTCATCCTCATCCTGGAGGTCTGTGTTCACCAGAGTCTGGTCAGTGTCACCAGTCTGGTCAGCATTAGAGGTAGGGTCAGGGGAAATATTACCCCTAGGCCCACCCTCACCTGCTGTTCCACCCACACTGTCTACCTCATCAGGCCCACTAGGTCCTGTATATCATCCAGTTTCAGTATCTTTATGAGATGCTGGGTGGATGGACTTTTGCCTGTCTTTAGCTTCCTAATGGAACATAAGGCCCTAAGCTGAGCAAAGGTGAGATCCTCATATTTGTAGGGAAGGAGCTCAGTGGTTCCTGGTAGGGACCCACGGGTTCCTGGCTGGTTAGATATTACTAATGTGGTGTGGTGTATTGCACTACCTACACTGGTGTGGCCTACTAAACTCTCTTGAGTTGTAGAAAGGGTGTGCTATCCCTTAACACACAACTCTAAGTTCAGTAGAACTTACTGTAGCTAAACTTGATATTATATGTACCTCAGGTACCTTTAGTGATTTTCAGTTGATAAATTCAATTGAGATTATCTGGTAAAACAATAGCAAACTGGAATCCCACACGCTGCACACCGATGTGAGAAGGTGATATATGCTGTCCACTAGTTCTAGTGGGCACCTTGTATCAGTCCAAACAACCCCTTATGGTGATAGGTTAAAGATAACCTTTATTGAAAGCTATCCTAGTGGAAGCTATGGAGAGCAGCCTTCAGGCTAAGTCTTGAAGGAATGTAAAGCAGCTTGTTTTACCAGTCTATAATCTCCTGAATGATCAAATGAAAGGACAACCACACCAGCTATATATTCCAAATATATGTATTTAATATAAAACACACCCCTCTAGTCTCTTTATGAGACTGGAGTTTGAAGTACTTAGTGAGCAAGAATCAGTAATAGCACAAATACGCGTTTGGGCCCTAGGGGCGTACCAAACCATATACCAAAAAAGTGGTATAAGAACCACAACTGGAATAGACACTAGGCCTATAGCCTGTAGAATCGCTGGGACCCCAAGGAACCACACAAGGTAGTGACGCAGGGAACCCACGGGGACTGTATGCAGTGTGTAAACATAACCGCGGGTTCCCGTTATCTTCTATGGGCAATGTCGCGGTTGGAAATTTAAAGATTAAGGACACTTAGAATCGAGTCAGGACCAAACCCTTCTGGACTTAGGAAGTTCTAGGGCTAGCACCCACGGGAGCACCGGAGTACTCGAATTACCTCACCCAGGGAAGCCTGGTGCATAGGTGTCTTTTGGTGTCGGGTCGCGTCATCGATTTCAATGGAAGCCTGCAAAGAACTGCTGCTGCCGTGAAGAGGAGAAGTGTCCGAAGAGATCCAAACCTGGATCTAGGATGGAAGGAACCTGAAAGCAGAGGGGACAGAGTCTGGGTCACTTGCCAGTGACCGAGGGCAGGATGGACCAATGCCCACAGATGTTGGGTGCTTCAGAGGATTTGAGGGGTGTCTTGACTCTTCAGCCACAAGGTCCAGGAGGTGTTGACGAAGTCCATGACCCGGATTCAAGCTGTACCACGAAGTATGTCGAGTGCTGCGGTGTCGGCGACCAGAATGAACCCAACAAGCCTTGGCAACAGCAAGTCACTGGAATTTAGAGAAAGGACTGCGGTGCAGACCAGCAAGATCTGAGGGACTCACCCAGTGAGGGTAAATCAGGGTATGACTAGAGCAACCAGGAAAGCCCAAGTAGAAAAGGAGTTGCCTTCGTGGGGACCTGCTAGCCAACGGGCTAGTGATCGCGAAGGTGTCTCAAGCGGTCGCACTTGAAGCTGGCCCACGGGCCACTCGTGGAGTGGAGGCCAAAATCTTCGGTTCAGGTGGTGCTCAAGGCTGGGGCTACTCGAAGCCCAAAGCACAACTTCGAGGAGGACCAGGAAGATAGTGTTGCTCAAAAGTTCACAGTGTCCAGGGGTCACGGTTCCACGTTACCCACGATAGCCACGGGCCTCAGCTTTGCTGTGGATTCAGGGTAGCCTCGGGGAAGTCAGGAAATCCACCTCTGGTGATGCAGAGACTTCGGCGTCCAACGGGAGCTTTGGAATTGCAGACTGGACAGTTGCTTCTTTGGTACCTGCCAAGCAGGGGAGTCACTCCTTGACCCCAAGGGAGAGCTCTTCAGTCTTCTAGTCAGGATAAAACATTGAAGGTCCAGGATGTATGTTGCAGAGTTTCGTCCAGGGTAATCTAAAGTCCTAGGGACTGGATTCCTATACTTATAGTAAGTTTAGGGGATGGACTAACTCTAACGCCCCACCTATGGGTGGGCAAGGAAAGACGGGTGGTTTACACCCATTTCCTTTGTCCAGTTGCGCACCAGAGCAGGTTTGAACTGGAGTATGCACAGGAACACCAAACATGCCCCCAGTGCAGGACTTCAAAGCACCAGAGAGTGCTCCCACCCAGCCCCAATACACAGCCTGTCTGAGGAGGTGGGGACACCTCCCTTCGATAGGAAACCTATTGTCCAGGCCTCCCCTGCCGGAGTTTCGGTCAGCAGCAGGAGGCTAGACCGGTGTCTGTGGCAGAGGCATCCATTTTGTGATGCAAGGGCTCAGGAAAGTCCTACCGGGTTTAGCCAGTGTGAACATGTCTCTCCCTCTAGAAGGGTGGAATGCTACCCCCGCCGCCAGAACTAGTGGGGGGTAGTATTCCAAAGTGTTTGACACTAAACACAACATGTTTTGATGCAGCCATCAAAATGTTAGCTTTTACCGCGAGGTTATAATGCACTTAAGAGTATATGGTATGGCTATATCACAGAACAGCCATAAGGAAGTATTTTTGAATGCTGCAGAGGGGCTCAGCTCATGCTTGGGCACCCTCTCACACAAAACCAAGCACTCTGCCTTCAGGATTGTCAAGTCCTGCCATAGGAGTGACTTATAGGTTTATATGTGTCTGTCTATATGTGGTTATAGGTAGCCTATACCACTGTAAGAGGTGCAAGCACACCCTTACCCAGGCTGCAGCAGCAGACCTGTGGTGCCATTTTGGAGTGCTTCCCAGGGGTGGCATAATACATGCTTCAGCCCCTGGTAGGCCTCTGAGGTACCTATGCCCTAGGTACATAGTATACCATATACTAGGGGCTTATAAGGCACTCCAGAATCCAATTAGATATGTACCTAAGGTACATGGAAACCATTTTAGAGAGGAAGCAGCTAGGCTGTGGTCCTGATTAGCAGGGCGTTAGCCAGACTAAGGTCGAAAAACAGTGAAACACCAGCAAAAAGTGGGGGCACCCATGTGAAGCAGATCCTACTCTCCTACATCTGTTGACTCTTTCTGCACCACTATCCCGCTTGCATCTTTGTGCACCACTCTTACCCCTTTGTGCACCCTCTTGCCTCTTTTTGCACCTCTGTTTGTACTTTCTGCACCTCTTTTGCTTCGTTCTGCACTTCACTTGCCTCTTTCCATACCCCTTTTGCAACTTTCTGCACCTCTGTTGGTTCTTTCTGCACTGCTTTTGCTTCTGTCTGCACTTCTGTTCCAACTTTCTGCATCCCTCTTGCCTTTATCTGCACCCCTCTTCCCTCTTTCTGCACCACTCTTGCCTGAGTATGCCCACCGATTCCCTTTCTGCACCCCTTTGCCTGTTTCTGCAACTCTCTTGCTTCTTTTTGCAGTTCTCTTGCCTCCTTTTGCACCTCTATTTCTTATTTCTGTACTTCTTTTGCCTCCTTCTGCTCCCCTCTTGCCTCTTTTTACACCTCTGTTGCTTCTTTCTGCACTTCTCTTGCTTCTATCTGCGCCTCTGTTGCTTCTTTCTGCACCTTTCTTGCCTCTTTCTGCAGCCCTCTTTCCTCTTTCTGCACCCATTTTGCCTGTTTCTGCACCCCTTTTGCCTGTTTCTGCAGTTCTCTTGCCTCCTGCACCTTACTTGCCTCTTTCTGCAACTCTCTTGCCTCCTTCTGCAGTTCTCTTGCTTCCTTCTGCACCTCTCTTGCCTCTTTCAACACTTCTCTTGCCTGTTTCTGCACCTCTTTTGCCTCTTTCTGCAGCTCTTTCCTCTTTCAGCATCCCAGTTGCTTCTTCCTGTACCACTTTTGCCTGTTTCTGCACTCCTCTTCCCCCTTTGTGCAACTCTGTCTCTTTCTGCAGCTCTCTTCCCTCTTCCTGCACCACTCTTGCCTCTTCCTGTACCTCTGTTGCTTTTTTCAACACCCCTCTTACCTACCTCTGCACCTCTCTTCCATCTTTCTGCACCTCTCTTGCATCAGTCTTACCCACCTGTTCCCTCTTTCTCCCCCCTTTTGCCTGTTTCTGCAACTCTTTGCCTCTTTAAACACTTCTCTTGCCTGTTTCTGAACCTCTCTTGCCTCTTTCTGCAACTCTCTTGCCTCTTGCTGCAGTTCTCTTGCCTCCTCCTGCATCTCACTTGCCTTTTTCTGCAACCCTCTTGCCTCTTTCGGCACCTCTAGCCTCTTTCTGTACCCCTCTTGCCTCTTTCTGCACCTCACTTGCTTCTTTCTCCACACCTTTTGCCTGTTTCTGCACCCCTCTTCCCTCTTTGGGCAACTTTCTTGCCTCTTTCTACACCTCTCTTCCCTCTTTCTGTACCGCTCTTGCCTCTTTCTGTACCTCAGTTCCTTCTTTCTGCACTTCTCTGGTCTCTTTCTGCACCCTTTGTGCTTATTTCAGCAACTCTGTTGCTTCTTTCTGCAGTTCTCTTCCTTCTTTCTCCACCCCTCCTGCCTCTTTCTGTATCCCTCTTGCCTCTTTGTGCACCACTCTTACCCCTTTGTGCACCCCTCTTGCCTCTTTTTGCACCTCTGTTGGTTCTTTCTGCACCTCTTTTGCTTTGTTCTGCACTTCACCTGCCTCTTTCTATACCCCTTTTGCCTCTTTCTGCACCTCTGTTGGTTCTTTCTGCACTGCTCTTGCTTCTTTCTGCACTTCTGTTCCAACTTTCTGCATCCCTCTTGCATTTTTCTGCACCCCTCTTCCATCTTTCTGCACCACTCTTGCCTAAGTCTGCCCAGAGATTCCCTCTTTCTGCACCCCCTTTGCCTGTTTCTGCAACTCACTTGCTTCTTTTTTCAGTTCTCTTGCCTCCTTCTGCACCTCTGTTGCTTCTTTCTGTACTTCTCTTGCCTCTTTCTGCACCCCTCTTGCCTCTTTCTGCACCCCTCTTTCCTCTTTCTACACCCCTTTTGCCTGTGTCTGCACCCCTTTTGCCTGTTTCTGCAGTTCTCTTGCCTCCTTCTGCACCTCACTTGCCTCTTTCTGCAACTCTCTTGCTTCGTTCTGCGCTTCTCTTGCTTCCTTCTGCACCTCTCTTGCCACTTTCAACACTTCTCTTGCCTGTTTCTGTACCTCTCTTGCCTTTCTGCAGCTCTGCCTCTTTCTGCACCTCAGTTGCTTGTTTCTGCATTCCCTTTGCCTGTTTCTGCACTCCTCTTTCCCCTTTGTGCAACTCTCTTGCCTCTTTCTACAGATGTCTTCCCTCTTCCTGCACCACTCTAGCCTATTTCTGTACCTCTGTTGCTTTTTTCTACACCCCTCTTACCTACCTCTGCACCCCTCTTCCCTCTTTCAGCACCCCTTTTGCCAGTTTCTGCAACTCTTTGCCTCTTTCTGCAGTTCTTGCCTCCTTCTGCACCTCTCTTGCCTCTTTCAACACTTCTCTTGCGTCTTTCTGCACCTCAGTTGCTTCTTTCTGTACCCCATTTGCCTGTTTCTGAACCCCTCTTCCCTCTGTACCACTCTTGCCTCTTTCTGTACCTCTGTTGCTTCATTCTGCACTTTTCTTGTCTCTTCCTGCACCCTTTGTGCCTATTTCAGCAACTCTGTCACTTCTTTCTGCAGTTCTCTTCCTTCTTTCTCCACCCCTCCTGCCTCTTTCTGTATCCCTCTTGCCTCTTTGTGTACCACTCTTACCCCTTTCTATACCCCTTTTGCCTCTATCTGCACCTCTGTTGCTTCTTTCTGTACTTCTGTTCCAACTTTCTGCATCCCACTTGCCTTTTTCTGCACCCCTCTTCCCTCTTTCTGCACCGCTCTTGCCTGAGTCTGCCCACCGATGCCTTCTTTCTGCTCCCCTTTTGCCTGTTTCTGCAACTCTTGCCTTTTTTGCAGTTCTCTTGCCTCCTTCTGCACCCCTCTTGCCTCTTTCTGCGCCTCTGTTGCTTCTTTCTGTATACTTCTCTTTCTTCTATCGGCACCTCTGTTGCTTCTTTCTGTACCCCTCTTTCCTCATTCTGCACCATTTTTGCCTGTTTCTGCAACTCTTTGCCTCTTTCTGCAGTTCTCTTGCTTCCTCCTGCACCTCACTTGCCTCTTTCTGCAACTCTCTTGAGTCTTTCTGCAGTTCTCTTCCCTCCTTCTGTACCTCTCTTGCCTCTTTCTGCAGCTCTCTTGTCTCTTTCTGCACCTCAGTTGCTTTTTTCTTTACCGCTCTTACCTATGTCTGCACCTCTCTTCCCTCTTTCTGCACCTCTCTTGCCTCAGTCTTACCCACCTGTTCCCTCTTTCTGCCCCCCTTTTGCCTGTTTCTGCAACTCTTTGCCTCTTTCTGCAGCTCTCTTCCCTCTTCCTGCACCACTCTTGCCTCTTTCTGTACCTCTGTTGCTTTTTTCTACACCCCTCTAACCTACCTCTGCACCTCTCTTCCCTCTTTCTGTACCTCTCTTGCATCAGTCTTACCCACCTGTTCCCTCTTTCTGCCCCCCTTTGCCTGTTTCTGCAACTCTTTGCCTCTTTCCGCAGTTCTCTTGCCTCCTGCACCTCTCTGGCCTCTTTCAACACTTCTCTTGCCTGTTTCTGTACCTCTCTTTCCTCTTTCTGAACCTCACTTGCTTCTTTCTGAACCTCTTTTGCCTGTTTCTGCACCCCTCTTCCATCTTTGTGCAACTCTCTTGCCTCTTTCTATACCACTCTTGCCTCTTTCTGTACCTCTGTTGCTTCTTTCTACACTTCTCTGATCTCTTTCTGCACCCTTTGTGCCTATTTCAGCAACTCTGTTGCTTCTTTCTGCAGTTCTCTTCCTTCTTTCTCCACCCCTCCTGCCTCTTTCTGTATCCCTCTTGCCTCTTTGTGCACCACTCTTACCCATTTGTGCACCCCTCTAGCCTCTTTTTGCACCTCTGTTGGTTCTTTCTGCATCCCTCTTGCCTCTTTCTGCACCCCTCTTGCCTCTTTCTGCGCCTGTTGCTTCTTTCTTTCTGTACTTCTCTTGCTTCTATCTGCACCTCTGTTGCTTCTTTCTGTACCCCTCTTGCCTCTTTCTGTACCCCTCTTTCCTCTTTCTGCACCATTTTTGCCTGTTTCTGCAACTCTTTGCAGTTCTCTTGCCTCATTCTGTACCCCTCTTGCCTCTTGCAACACTTCTCTTGCCTGTTTCTGTTACTCTCTTGCCTCTTTCTGCAGTTCTCTTGCCTCCTTCTGCACCTCTCTAGCCTCTTTCTGTACCTCTCTAGCCTGTTTATGCACCTCACTTGCTTGTTTCTCCACCCCTTTTACCTATTTCTGCACCCCTCTTCCCTCTTTGTGCAACTCTCTTCCCTTTTTCTACACCTCACTTCCCTCTTTCTGTACCACTCTTGCCTCTTTCTGTACCTCTGTTGCTTCTTTCTACACTTCTCGTGTCTTTCTTCACCCTTTGTGCATATTTCAGCAACTGTTGATTCTTTCTGCAGTTCTGTTACTTCTTTCTCCACCCCTCCTGCCTCTTTCTGTATCCCTCTTGACTCTGTGCACCACTCTTACCCCTTTGTGTACCCCACTTGCCTCTTTTTGCACCTCTGTTGGTTCTTTCTGCACCTCTTTTGCTTCGTTCTGCACTTCACTTGCATCTTTCCATACCCCTTTTGCCTCTTTCTGTACCTCTGTTGGTTCTTTCTGCACTGCTCTTGCTTCTTTCTGCACTTCTGTTCCAGCTTTCTGCATTCCTCTTGCCTTTTTCTGCAACCATCTTCCCTCTTCCTGCACCACTCTTGCCTGAGTCTGCCCACCGATTCCCTCTTTCTGCACCCCCTTTGCCTGTTTCTGCAACTCTCTTGCTTCTTTTTGCAGTTCTCTTGCCTCCTTTTGAACCTCTGTTGCTTCTTTCTATACTTCTTTTGCCTCTTTCTGCTCCCCTCTTGCCTCTTTCTGCGCCTGTTGCTTCTTTCTGTACTTCTCTTGCTTCTATCTGCACCTCTGTTGCTTCTTTCTGTACCCCTCTTTCCTCTTTCTGCACCATTTTTGCCTGTTTCTGCAACTCTTTGCCTCTTTATGCAGTTCTCTTGCTTCCTCCTGCACCTCACTTGCCTCTTTCTGCAACTCTCTTGAGTCTTTCTGCAGTTCTCTTCCCTCCTTCTGTACCTCTCTTGCCTCTTTCTGCAGCTCTCTTGTCTCTTTCTGCACCTCAGTTGCTTTTTTCTTTACCGCTCTTACCTCTGTCTGCACCTCTCTTCCCTCTTTCTGCACCTCTCTTGCCTCAGTCTTACCCCCCTGTTCCCTCTTTCTGCCCCCCTTTTGCCTGTTTCTGCAACTCTTTGCCTCTTTCTGCAGCTCTCTTCCCTCTTCCTGCACCACTCTTGCCTCTTTCTGTACCTCTGTTGCTTTTTTCTACACCCCTCTAACCTACCTCTGCACCTCTCTTCCCTCTTTCTGTACCTCTCTTGCATCAGTCTTACCCACCTGTTCCCTCTTTCTGCCCCCCTTTGCCTGTTTCTGCAACTCTTTGCCTCTTTCCGCAGTTCTCTTGCCTCCTGCACCTCTCTGGCCTCTTTCAACACTTCTCTTGCCTGTTTCTGTACCTCTCTTTCCTCTTTCTGAACCTCACTTGCTTCTTTCTGAACCTCTTTTGCCTGTTTCTGCACCCCTCTTCCATCTTTGTGCAACTCTCTTGCCTCTTTCTATACCACTCTTGCCTCTTTCTGTACCTCTGTTGCTTCTTTCTACACTTCTCTGATCTCTTTCTGCACCCTTTGTGCCTATTTCAGCAACTCTGTTGCTTCTTTCTGCAGTTCTCTTCCTTCTTTCTCCACCCCTCCTGCCTCTTTCTGTATCCCTCTTGCCTCTTTGTGCACCACTCTTACCCATTTGTGCACCCCTCTAGCCTCTTTTTGCACCTCTGTTGGTTCTTTCTGTACCTCTTTTCATTCGTTCTGCACTTCACTTGCCTCTTTCTATACCCTTATTGCCTCTTTCTGCACCTCTGTTGGTTCTTTCTGCACTGCTCTTGCTTCTTTCTGCACTTCTGTTCCAACTTTCTGCATCCCTCTTGCATTTTTCTGCACCCCTCTTCCCTCTTTCTGTGCCACTCTTGCCTGAGTCTGCCCACAGATTCCCTCTTTCTGCACCCCTTTGCCTGTTTCTGCAACTCTCTTGCTTCTTTCTTCAGTTCTCTTGCCTCCTTCTGCACCTCTGTTGCTTCTTTCTGTACTTCTCTTGCCTCTTTCTGCACCCCTCTTGCCTCTTTCTGCGCCTGTTGCTTCTTTCTTTCTGTACTTCTCTTGCTTCTATCTGCACCTCTGTTGCTTCTTTCTGTACCCCTCTTGCCTCTTTCTGTACCCCTCTTTCCTCTTTCTGCACCATTTTTGCCTGTTTCTGCAACTCTTTGCAGTTCTCTTGCCTCATTCTGTACCCCTCTTGCCTCTTGCAACACTTCTCTTGCCTGTTTCTGTTACTCTCTTGCCTCTTTCTGCAGTTCTCTTGCCTCCTTCTGCACCTCTCTAGCCTCTTTCTGTACCTCTCTAGCCTCTTTATGCACCTCACTTGCTTGTTTCTCCACCCCTTTTACCTATTTCTGCACCCCTCTTCCCTCTTTGTGCAACTCTCTTCCCTTTTTCTACACCTCACTTCCCTCTTTCTGTACCACTCTTGCCTCTTTCTGTACCTCTGTTGCTTCTTTCTGCACTTCTCGTGTCTTTCTTCACCCTTTGTGCATATTTCAGCAACTGTTGATTCTTTCTGCAGTTCTGTTACTTCTTTCTCTACCCCTCCTGCCTCTTTCTGTATCCCTCTTGCCTCTGTGCACCACTCTTAGCCCTTTGTGTACCCCACTTGCCTCTTTTTGCACCTCTGTTGGTTCTTTCTGCACCTCTTTTGCTTCGTTCTGCACTTCACTTGCATCTTTCCATACCCCTTTTGCCTCTTTCTGTACCTCTGTTGGTTCTTTCTGCACTGCTCTTGCTTCTTTCTGCACTTCTGTTCCAGCTTTCTGCATTCCTCTTGCCTTTTTCTGCACCCATCTTCCCTCTCCCTGCACCACTCTTGCCTGAGTCTGCCCACCGATTCCCTCTTTCTGCACCCCCTTTGCCTGTTTCTGCAACTCTCTTGCTTCTTTTTGCAGTTCTCTTGCCTCCTTTTGAACCTCTGTTGCTTCTTTCTATACTTCTTTTGCCTCTTTCTGCTCCCCTCTTGCCTCTTTCTGCGCCTGTTACTTCTTTCTGTACTTCTCTTGCTTCTATCTGCACCTCTGTTGCTTCTTTCTGCACCCCTCTTGCCTACTTCTGCAGCCCTCTTTCCTCTTTCTGCACCTCTTTTGCCTGTTTCTGCACCCATTTTGGCTGTGTCTGCAGTTCTATTGCCTCCTTCTGCACCTTACTTGCCTCTTTCTGCAACTCTCTTGCCTCCTTCTGCAGTTCTCTTGCTTACTTCTGCAGCTCTCTTGCCTCTTTCAACACTTCTCTTGCCTGTTTCTGCACCTCTCTTGCCTCTTTCTGCAGCTCTCTTGTCTCTTTCTGCACCTCAGTTGCTTCTTTCTGTACCCCATTTGCCTGTTTCTGTACCACTCTTGCCTCTTTCTATACCTCAGTTCCTTGTTTCTACACTTCTCTGGTCTCTTTCTGCACCCTTTGTGCCTATTTCAGCAACTCTGTTGCTTCTTTCTGCAGTTCTCTTCCTTCTTTCTCCACCCCTCCTGCATCTTTCTGTATCCCTCTTGCCTCTTTGTGCACCACTCTTACCCCTTTGTGCACCCCTCTTGCCTCTTTTTGTACCTCTGTTGGTTCTTTCTGCACCTCTTTTGCTTTGTTCTGCACTTCACTTGCCTCTTTCTATACCCCTATTGCCTCTTTCTGCACCTCTGTTGGTTCTTTCTGCACTGCTCTTGCTTCTTTCTGCACTTCTGTTCCAACTTTCTGCATCCCTCTTGCATTTTTCTGCACCCCTCTTCCATCTTTCTGCACCACTCTTGCCTAAGTCTGCCCAGAGATTCCCTCTTTCTGCACCCCTTTGCCTGTTTCTGCAACTCACTTGCTTCTTTTTTCAGTTCTCTTGCCTCCTTCTGCACCTCTGTTGCTTCTTTCTGTACTTCTCTTGCCTCTTTCTGCACCCCTCTTGCCTCTTTCTGCACCCCTCTTTCCTCTTTCTACACCCCTTTGCCTGTGTCTGCACCCCTTTTGCCTGTTTCTGCAGTTCTCTTGCCTCCTTCTGCACCTCACTTGCCTCTTTCTGCAACTCTCTTGCTTCCTTCTGCACCTCTCTTGCCACTTTCAACACTTCTCTTGCCTGTTTCTGCACCTCTCTTGCCTTTCTGCAGCTCTGTTTCTTTCTGCACCTCAGTTGCTTGTTTCTGCATCCCCTTTGCCTGTTTCTGCACTCCTCTTTCCCCTTTGTGCAACTCTCTTCCTCTTTCTACAGATGTCTTCCCTCTTCCTGCACCACTCTAGCCTATTTCTGTACCTCTGTTGCTTTTTTCTACACCCCTCTTACCTACCTCTGCACCTCTCTTCCCTCTTTCTGCACCCCTTTTGCCAGTTTCTGCAACTCTTTGCCTCTTTCTGCAGTTCTTGCCTCCTTCTGCACCTCTCTTGCCTCTTTCAACACTTCTCTTGCGTCTTTCTGCACCTCAGTTGCTTCTTTCTGTACCCCATTTGCCTGTTTCTGCACTCCTCTTCCCTCTGTACCACTCTTGCCTCTTTCTGTACCTCTGTTGCTTCATTCTGCACTTTTCTTGTCTCTTCCTGCACCCTTTGTGCCTATTTCAGCAACTCTGTCACTTCTTTCTGCAGTTCTCTTCCTTCTTTCTCCACCCCTCCTGCCTCTTTCTGTATCCCTCTTGCTTCTTTGTGTACCACTCTTACCCATTTCTATACCCCTTTTGCCTCTATCTGCACCTCTGTTGCTTCTTTCTGTACTTCTGTTCCAACTTTCTGCATCCCCCTTGCCTTTTTCTGCACCCCTCTTCCCTCTTTCTGTACCGCTCTTGCCTGAGTCTGCCCACCGATTCCTTCTTTCTGCTCCCCTTTTGCCTGTTTCTGCAACTCTTGCCTTTTTTGCAGTTCTCTTGCCTCCTTCTGCACCCCTCTTGCCTCTTTCTGCGCCTCTGTTGCTTCTTTCTGTATACTTCTCTTGCTTCTATCGGCACCTCTGTTGCTTCTTTCTGTACCCCTCTTTCCTCTTTCTGCACCATTTTTGCCTGTTTCTGCAACTCTTTGCCTCTTTCTGCAGTTCTCTTGCTTCCTCCTGCACTACTCTTGCCTCTTTCTGTACCTCTGTTGCTTTTTTCTACACCCATCTAACCTACCTCTGCACCTCTCTTCCCTCTTTCTGCACCTCTCCTGCCTCAGTCTTACCCACCTGTTCCCTCTTTCTGCCCCCCTTTTGCCTGTTTCTGCAACTCTTTGCCTCTTTCTGCAGCTCTCTTCCCTCTTCCTGCACCACTCTTGCCTCTTTCTGTACCTCTGTTGCTTTTTTCTACACCCCTCTAACCTACCTCTGCACCTCTCTTCCCTCTTTCTGTACCTCTCTTGCATCAGTCTTACCCACCTGTTCCCTCTTTCTGCCCCCCTTTGCCTGTTTCTGCAACTCTTTGCCTCTTTCCGCAGTTCTCTTGCCTCCTGCACCTCTCTGGCCTCTTTCAACACTTCTCTTGCCTGTTTCTGTACCTCTCTTTCCTCTTTCTGCACCTCACTTGCTTCTTTCTGAACCTCTTTTGCCTGTTTCTGCACCCCTCTTCCATCTTTGTGCAACTCTCTTGCCACTTTCTATACCTCTCTTCCCTCGTTCTGTACCACTCTTGCCTCTTTCTGTACCTCTGTTGCTTCTTTCTGCACTTCTCTGGTCTCTTTCTGCACCCTTTGTGCCTATTTCAGCAACTCTGTTGCTTCTTTCTGCAGTTCTCTTCCTTCTTTCTCCACCCCTCCTGCCTCTTTCTGTATCCCTCTTGCCTCTTTGTGTACCACTCTTACCCCTTTGTGCACCGCTCTAGCCGCTTTTTGCACCTCTGTTGGTTCTTTCCGTACCTCTTTTCATTCGTTCTGCACTTCACTTGCCTCTTTCTATACCCTTATTGCCTCTTTCTGCACCTCTGTTGGTTCTTTCTGCACTGCTCTTGCTTCTTTCTGCACTTCTGTTCCAACTTTCTGCATCCCTCTTGCATTTTTCTGCACCCCTCTTCCCTCTTTCTGTACCACTCTTGCCTGTTTCTGCAACTCTCTTGCTTCTTTCTTCAGTTCTCTTGCCTCCTTCTGCACCTCTGTTGCTTCTTTCTGTACATTTCTTGCCTCTTTCTGCACCCCTCTTGCCTCTTTCTGCGCCTGTTGCCTCTTTCTGTACCCCTCTTTCCTCTTTCTGCACCAGTTTTTGCCTGTTTCTGCAACTCTTTGCAGTTCTCTTGCCTCATTCTGTACCTCTCTTGCCTCTTTCAACACTTCTCTTGCCTGTCTGTTACTCTCTTGCCTCGTTCTGCAGTTCTCTTGCCTCCTTCTGCACCTCTCTAGCCTCTTTCTGTACCTGTCTAGCCTCTTTCTGCACCTCACTTGCTTGTTTCTCCACCCCTTTTACCTATTTCTGCACCCCTTTTCCCTCTTTGTGCAACTCTCTTTCCTTTTTCTACACCTCACTTCCCTCTTTCTGTACCACTCTTGCCTCTTTCTGTACCTCTGTTGCTTCTTTCTGCACTTCTCATTTCTTTCTTCACCCTTTGTGCATATTTCAGCAACTGTTGATTCTTTCTGCAGTTCTGTTACTTCTTTCTCCACCCCTCCTGCCTCTTTCTGTATCCCTCTTGCCTCAGTGCACCACTCTTACCCCTTTGTGTACCCCACTTGCCTCTTTTTGCACCTCGGTTGGTTCTTTCTGTACCTCTTTTCATTTGTTCTGCACTTCACTTGCCTCTTTCTATACCCTTATTGCCTCTTTCTGCACCTCTGTTGGTTCTTTCTGCACTGCTCTTGCTTCTTTCTGCACTTCTGTTCCAACTTTCTGCATCCCTCTTGCATTTTTCTGCACCCCTCTTCCCTCTTTCTGTACCACTCTTGCCTGAGTCTGCCCATAGATTCCCTCTTTATGCACCCCTTTGCCTGTTTCTGCAACTCTCTTGCTTCTTTCTTCAGTTCTCTTGCCTCCTTCTGCACCTCTGTTGCTTCTTTCTGTACTTCTCCTGCCTCTTTCTGCACCCCTCTTGCCTCTTTCTGCACCTGTTGCTTCTTTCTGTACTTCTCTTGCTTCTATCTGCACCTCTGTTGCTTCTTTCTGTACCCCTCTTTCCTCTTTCGGCACCATTTTTGCCTGGTTCTGCAACTCTTTGCAGTTCTCTTGCCTCATTCTGTACCTCTCTTGCCTGTTTTAACACTTCTCTTGCCTGTTTCTGTTACTCTCTTGCCTCTTTCTGCAGTTCTCTTGCCTCCTTCTGCACCTCTCTAGCCTCTTTCTGTACCTCTCTAGCCTCTTTCTGCACCTCACTTGCTTGTTTCTCCACCCCTTTTACCTATTTCTGCACCCCTCTTCCCTCTTTGTGCAACTCTCTTCCCTTTTTCTACACCTCACTTCCCTCTTTCTGTACCACTCTTGCCTCTTTCTGTACCTCTGTTGCTTCTTTCTGCACTTCTCGTGTCTTTCTTCACCCTTTGTGCATATTTCAGCAACTGTTGATTCTTTCTGCAGTTCTGTTACTTCTTTCTCCACCCCTCCTGCCTCTTTCTGTATCCCTCTTGCCTCTTTGTGCACCACTCTTACCCCTTTGTGCACCCCTCTTGCCTCTTTTTGCATCTCTGTTGGTTCTTTCTGCACCTCTTTTGCTTCGTTCTGCACTTCACTTGCCTCTTTCCATACCCCTTTTGCCTCTTTCTGTACCTCTGTTGGTTCTTTCTGCACTGTTCTTGCTTCTTTCTGCACTTCTGTTCCAACTTTCTGCATCCCTCTTGCATTTTTCTGCACCCCTCTTCCATCTTTCTGCACCACTCTTGCCTAAGTCTGCCCAGAGATTCCCTCTTTCTGCACCCCTTTGCTTGTTTCTGCAACTCACTTGCTTCTTTTTTCAGCTCTCTTGCCTCCTTCTGCACCTCTGTTGATTCTTTCTGTACTTCTCTTGCCTCTTTCTGCACCCCTCTTGCCTCTTTCTGCACCCCTCTTTCCTCTTTCTACACCCCTTTTGCCTGTGTCTGCACCCCTATTGCCTGTTTCTGCAGTTCTCTTGCCTCCTTCTGCACCTCACTTGCCTCTTTCTGCAACTCTCTTGCTTCGTTCTGCAGTTCTCTTGTTTCCTTCTGCACCTTTCTTGCCACTTTCAACAATTCTCTTGCCTGTTTCTGCACCTCTCTTGCCTTTCTGCAGCTCTGTCTCTTTCTGCACCTCAGTTGCTTGTTTCTGCATCCCCTTTGCCTGTTTCTGCACTCCTCTTTCCCCTTTGTGCAACTCTCTTCCTCTTTCTACAGATGTCTTCCCTCTTCCTGCACCACTCTAGCCTATTTCTGTACCTCTGTTGCTTTTTTCTACACCCCTCTTACCTACCTCTGCACCTCTCTTCCCTCTTTCTGCACCCCTTTTGCCAGTTTCTGCAACTCTTTGCCTCTTTCTGCAGTTTTTGCCTCCTTCTGCACCTCTCTTGCCTCTTTCAACACTTCTCTTGCGTCTTTCTGTACCTCAGTTGCTTCTTTCTGTACCCCATTTGCCTGTTTCTGCACCCCTCTTCCCTCTGTACCACTCTTGCCTCTTTCTGTACCTCTGTTGCTTCATTCTGCACTTTTCTTGTCTCTTCCTGCACCCTTTGTGCCTATTTCAGCAACTCTGTCACTTCTTTCTGCAGTTCTCTTCCTTCTTTCTCCACCCCTCCTGCCTCTTTCTGTATCCCTCTTGCCTCTTTGTGTACCACTCTTACCCCTTTCTATACCCCTTTTGCCTCTATCTGCACCTCTGTTGCTTCTTTCTGTACTTCTGTTCCAACTTTCTGCATCCCCCTTGCCTTTTTGTACCCCTCTTCCCTCTTTCTGCACCGCTCTTGCCTGAGTCTGCCCACCGATTCCTTCTTTCTGCTCCCCTTTTGCCTGTTTCTGCAACTCTTGCCTTTTTTGCAGTTCTCTTGCCTCCTTCTGCACCCCTCTTGCCTCTTTCTGCGCCTCTGTTGCTTCTTTCTGTATACTTCTCTTGCTTCTATCGGCACCTCTGTTGCTTCTTTCTGTACCCCTCTTTCCTCTTTCTGCACCATTTGTGCCTGTTTCTGCAACTCTTTGCCTCTTTCTGCAGTTCTCTTGCTTCCTCCTGCACCACTCTTGCCTCTTTCTGTACCTCTGTTGCTTTTTTCTACATCCCTCTAACCTACCTCTGCACCTCTCTTCCCGCTTTCTGCATCTCTCTTGCCTCAGTCTTACCCACCTGTTCCCTCTTTCTGCCCCCCTTTTGCCTGTTTCTGCAACTCTTTGCCTCTTTCTGCAGCTCACTTCCCTCTTCCTGCACCACTCTTGCCTCTTTCTGTACCTCTGTTGCTTTTTTCTACACCCCTCTAACTTACCTCTGAACCTCTCTTCCCTCTTTCTGTACCTCTCTTGCATCAGTCTTGCCCACCTGTTCCCTCTTTCTGCCCCCCTTTGCCTGTTTCTGCAACTCTTTGCCTCTTTCCGCAGTTCTCTTGCCTCCTGCACCTCTCTGGCCTCTTTCAACACTTCTCTTGCCTGTTTCTGTACCTCTCTTTCCTCTTTCTGCGCCTCACTTGCTTCTTTCTGAACCTCTTTTGCCTGTTTCTGCACCCCTCTTCCATCTTTGTGCAACTCTCTTGCCTCTTTCTATACCTCTCTTCCCTCTTTCTGTACCACTCTTGCCTCTTTCTGTACCTCTGTTGCTTCTTTCTGCACTTCTCTGGTCTCTTTCTGCACCCTTTGTGCCTATTTCAGCAACTCTGTTGCTCCTTTCTGCAGTTCTCTTCCTTCTTTCTCTACCCCTCCTGCATCTTTCTGTATCCCTCTTGCCTCTTTGTGCACCACACCTACCCCCTTGTGCACCCCTCTAGCCGCGTTTTGCACCTCTGTTGGTTCTTTCTGTACCTCTTTTCATTCGTTCTGCACTTCACTTGCCTCTTTCTATACCCTTATTGTCTCTTTCTGCATCTCTGTTGGTTCTTTCTGCACTGCTCTTGCTTCTTTCTGCACTTCTGTTCCAACTTTCTGCATCCCTCTTGCATTTTTCTGCACCCCTCTTCCCTCTTTCTGTACCACTCTTGCCTGTTTCTGCAACTCTCTTGCTTCTTTCTTCAGTTCTCTTGCCTCCTTCTGCACCTCTGTTGCTTCTTTCTGGACTTCTCTTGCCTCTTTCTGCACCCCTCTTGCCTCTTTCTGTACCTCTGTTGCTTTTCTCTACACCCCTCTTTCTGAACCCCAGTTGCTTCTTTCTGCACCACTTTTGCCAGTTTCTGCACTCCTCTACCCCCTTTGTGCAACTCTCTTCCCCCTGTGTGCAACTCTCTTCCCCCTTTGTGCAACTCTCTTACCTCTTCCTGCACCACTCTTGCCTCTTTCTGTACCTGTTGCTTTTTCTACACCCCTCTTACCTACCTCTGCACCTCTGTTGCCTCTTTCTGCACTTTTCTTGCTTCTATCTGTACCCCTCTTGCCTCTTTCTCTACCCCTCTTTCCTCTTTCTGCACCCCTTTTGCCTGTTTCTGCACTCCTTTTGCCTGTTTCTGCAGTTCTCTTGCCTCCTTCTGCACCTCACTTGCCTCTTTCTGCCAGTCTTGCCTCCTTGTGCAGTTCTCTTGCTTCCTTCTGCACCTCTCTTGCCTCTTTCAACACTTCTCTTGCCTGTTTCTGTACCTCACTTGCTTCCTTCTGCACCCCTTTTTCCTGTTTCTGAACCCCTCTTCCCTCTTTGTGCAACTCTCTTGCCTCTTTCTACAGATGTCTTCCCTCTTTCTGCACCACTCTTGCCTCTTTCTGTACCTCTGTTGCTTTTTTATACACCCCTCTTACCTACCTCGTCACCTCTCTTCCCTCTTTCTGCACCTGTCTTGCCTCAGTCTTGTCCACCTGTTCCCTCTTTCTGCCCTCCTTTTGCCTGTTTCTGCAACTCTTTTGCTTCTTTTTGCAGTTCTCTTGCCTCCTTCTGCACCTCTCTTGCCTCTTTCAGCACTTCTCTTGCCTCTTTCTGTACCTCTCTAGCCTCTTTCTGTACCTCTCTTGCCTCTTTCTGCACCTCACTTGCTTGTTTCTCCACCCCCTTTGCCTGTTTCTGCACCCCTCTTACCTCCTTGTGCAACTCTCTTGCCTCTTTCTACACCTTTCTTCCCTCTTTCTGTACAACTCTTGCCTCTTTCTGTACCTCTGTTGCTTCTTTCTGCACTTCTCATGTCTTTCCTCACCCTTTGTGCATATTTCAGCAACTGTTGATTCTTTCTGCAGTTCTGTTACTTCTTTCCCCACCCCTCCTGCCTCTTTCTGTATCCCTCTTGCCTCTTTTTGCATATTTGTTGGTTCTTTCTGCACCGCTTTTGCTTCGTTCTGCACTTCACTTGCCTCTTTCCCTACCCCTTTTGCCTCTTTCTGTACCTCTGTTGGTTCTTTCTGCACTGCTCTTGCTTCTTTCTGCACTTCTGTTACAACTTTCTGCATCCCTCTTGCCTTTTTCTGCACCCCTCTTTTGATTCCTGTAATTGGGAGGGTAGATAAACTCAGACTGAGAAAGCTGTCAGAAGTGTGGTGAATCTAAATGCAGTGTGTAGAAAAAAGTGGTTTAAAATTGATCATCATTGGAAAATAAATTTTATTCTGTATCCAATGACACCAAACTAAAAACAGCAGAAATTGTGAAGGGAGCGTGTCCACAAACGTTATAGGGCCACGCCCTCGTGGGTCAACATGTTTCAGCCAACCTGTGTCTACCCAATGACTATGGCTTTCGTCAGGACCAAAAGGTAACACTACTGCAAGATCGTGAGTGACTAAAGAGTGAAATATAAAGAACGATACAACCTACAGAAGTACCTACTTATCCATGGATATGTGGCACCGTAGTGATGTGACTTAATCACCCGCAAAAAGTCGGGGATGCGCCTACACTCCTGGTTACAACTCAGGGCGTGAGGCAACGCTCTGTCCGTCGTTACCCCGGACTTTCTTCCTGGTTGTAACGAGCGTGCATCCCTTTTGCCTGTTTCTGTACCTCTTTTGCTTCATTCTGCACTTTACTTGCCTCTTTCTATACCCCTTTTGCCTCTTTCTGCACCTCTGTTGGTTCTTTCTGCACTGCTCTTGCTTCTTTCTGCACTTCCTTTCCAACTTTCTTCATCCCTCTTGCCTTTTTCTGCACCCCTCTTCCCGCACCGCTCTTGCCTGAGTCTGCCCACCGATTCCTTCTTTCTGCTCCCCTTTTGACTGTTTCTGCAACTCCTTTGCCTTTTCTTGTAGTTCTCGTGCCTCCTTCTGCACCCCTCTTGCCTCTTTCTGCGCCTCTGTTGCTTCTTTCTGTACCACTCTTGCCTCTTTTTGTACCCCTCTTTCCTCTTTCTGTACCCTTTTTGCCTGTTTCTGCAACTCTTTGCCTCTTTCTGCAGTTCTCTTGCCTCCTCCTGCACCTCACTTGCCTCTTTCTGTAACTCTTGAGTCTTTCTGCAGTTCTCTTGCCTCCTTCTACACTTCTCTTGCCTTTCAACACTTCTCTTGCCTGTTTCAACAACTCTCTAGCCTCATTCTGCAGCTCTTTCCTCTTTCTGCACCCTAGTTGCTTCTTTCTGCACCACTTTTGCCTGTTTCTGCACTCCTCTTCCCCCTTTGTGCAACTCTCTTGCTTCTTTTTGCAGCTCTCTTCCCTCTTCCTGCACCACTCTTGCCTCTTTCTGTACCTCTGTTGCTTTTTTCTACACCCCTCTTACCTACGTCTGCACCTCTCTTCCCTCTTTCTGCACCTCTCTTGCCTCAGTCTTACCCACCTGTTCCCTCTTTCTGACCTCCTTTGCCTGTTTCTGCAACTATTTGCCTCTTTCCGCAGTTCTCTTGCCTCCTGCACCTCTCTTGCCAGTTTCTGTAACCCTTGCCTCTTTCTGCACCTCACTTGCTTCTTTCTGCACCTCTTTCGCCTGTTTCTGCACCCCTCTTCCCTCTTTCTGCACCACTCTTGCCTGAGCCTGCCCATCGATTCCCTCTTTCTGCACCCCCTTTGCTGTTACTGCAACTCTCTTGCTTCTTTTTGCAGTTCTCTTATCTCCTTCTGCACCTCTGTTGCTTCTTTCTGTACTTCTCTGGACTCTTTCTGCACCCCTCTTGCTTCTTTCTGTACCTCTGTTGCTTTTCTCTACACCCCTCTTACCTACCTCTGCACCTCTCTTCCCTCTTTCTGCACCTCTCTTGCCTCAGTCGTACCCACCTGTTCCCTCTTTCTGCACCCCTGTTGCCTGTTTCTGCACCCCTCTTCCCTCTTTGTGCAACTCTCTTGCCCCTTTCTATACCTCTTCCCTCTTTCTGTACCACTCTTGCCTCTTGCTGTACCTCTGTTGCTTCTTTCTGCACTTCTCCGGTCTCTTTCTGTACCCTTTGTGCCTATTTCAGCAACTCTTTGCTTCTTTCTGCAGTTCTCTTGCCTCCTCCTGCACCTCACTTGCCTCCTTCTGCACCTCTCTAGCCTCTTTCTGTACCTCTCTTACCTCTTTCTGCACCCCACTTGCTTGTTTCTCCACCCCTTTTGCCTCTTTCTGCACTTCTCTGGTCTCTTTCTGTACCCTTTGTGCCTATTTCAGCAACTCTTTGCTTCTTTCTGCAGTTCTCTTGCCACCTCCTGCAACTCTCTTGCCTCTTTCTACACCTCTCTTCCCTCTTTCTGTACCACTCTTGTCTCTTTCTGCGCCTCTGTTGCTTCTTTATGCACCCCTCTTGCTTCTTTCTGCACTCCTCTTTCTTCTCCCCTTTTGCCTGTTTCTGCACCCCTTTTGCCTGTTTCTGCAGTTCTCTCGCCTCCTTCTGCACCTCACTTGCCTCTTTCTGCAACTCTTGCTTCCTTCTGCAGTTCTCTTGCTTCCTCCTGCACCTCTTGCCACTTTCAACACTTATCGTGCCTGCTTCTGCACCTCTCTTGCCTCTTTTTGCAGCTCTCTTGTCTCTTTCTGCACCTCAGTTGCTTCTTTCTGTACCCCATTTGCCTGTTTCTGTACCACTCTTGCCTCTTTCTGTACCTCTGTTGCTTCATACTGCACTTCTCTTGTCTCTTCCTGCACCCTTTGTGCCTATTTCAGCAACTCTGTCGCTTCTTTCTGCAGTTCTCTTCCATCTTTCTCCACCCCTCCTGCCTCTTTCTGTATCCCTCTTGCCTCTGTGCACCACTCTTACCCTTTGTGTACCCCACTTGCCTCTTTTTGCACCTCTGTTGGTTCTTTCTGTACCTCTTATGCTTCATTCTGCACTTTACTTGCCTCTTTCTATACCCCTTTTGCCTCTTTCTGCACCTCTGTTGGTTCTTTCTGCACTGCTCTTGCTTCTTTCTGCACTTCCTTTCCAACTTTCTTCATCCCTCTTGCCTTTTTCTGCACCCCTCTTCCCGCACCGCTCTTGCCTGAGTCTGCCCACCGATTCCTTCTTTCTGCTCCCCTTTTGACTGTTTCTGCAACTCCTTTGCCTTTTCTTGTAGTTCTCTTGCCTCCTTCTGCACCCCTCTTGCCTCTTTCTGCGCCTCTGTTGCTTCTTTCTGTACCACTCTTGCCTCTTTTTGTACCCCTCTTTCCTCTTTCTGTACCCTTTTTGCCTGTTTCTGCAACTCTTTGCCTCTTTCTGCAGTTCTCTTGCCTCCTCCTGCACCTCACTTGCCTCTTTCTGTAACTCTTGAGTCTTTCTGCAGTTCTCTTGCCTCCTTCTACACTTCTCTTGCCTTTCAACACTTCTCTTGCCTGTTTCAACAACTCTCTAGCCTCATTCTGCAGCTCTTTCCTCTTTCTGCACCCCAGTTGCTTCTTTCTGCACCACTTTTGCCTGTTTCTGCACTCCTCTTCCCCCTTTGTGCAACTCTCTTGCTTCTTTTTGCAGCTCTCTTCCCTCTTCCTGCACCACTCTTGCCTCTTTCTGTACCTCTGTTGCTTTTTTCTACACCCCTCTTACCTACGTCTGCACCTCTCTTCCCTCTTTCTGCACCTCTCTTGCCTCAGTCTTACCCACCTGTTCCCTCTTTCTGACCCCCTTTGCCTGTTTCTGCAACTATTTGCCTCTTTCCGCAGTTCTCTTGCCTCCTGCACCTCTCTTGCCTCTTTCAACACTTCTCTTGCCAGTTTCTGTAACCCTTGCCTCTTTCTGCACCTCACTTGCTTCTTTCTGCACCTCTTTCGCCTGTTTCTGCACCCCTCTTCCCTCTTTCTCCACCACTCTTGCCTGAGCCTGCCCATCGATTCCCTCTTTCTGCACCCCCTTTGCTGTTACTGCAACTCTCTTGCTTCTTTTTGCAGTTCTCTTATCTCCTTCTGCACCTCTGTTGCTTCTTTCTGTACTTCTCTTGACTCTTTCTGCACCCCTCTTGCTTCTTTCTGTACCTCTGTTGCTTTTCTCTACACCCCTCTTACCTACCTCTGCACCTCTCTTCCCTCTTTCTGCACCTCTCTTGCCTCAGTCGTACCCACCTCTTCCCTCTTTCTGCACCCCTGTTGCCTGTTTCTGCACCCCTCTTCCCTCTTTGTGCAACTCTCTTGCCCCTTTCTATACCTCTTCCCTCTTTCTGTACCACTCTTGCCTCTTGCTGTACCTCTGTTGCTTCTTTCTGCACTTCTCCGGTCTCTTTCTGTACCCTTTGTGCCTATTTCAGCAACTCTTTGCTTCTTTCTGCAGTTCTCTTGCCTCCTCCTGCACCTCACTTGCCTCCTTCTGCACCTCTCTAGCCTCTTTCTGTACCTCTCTTACCTCTTTCTGCACCCCACTTGCTTGTTTCTCCACCCCTTTTGCCTCTTTCTGCACTTCTCTGGTCTCTTTCTGTACCCTTTGTGCCTATTTCAGCAACTTTTTGCTTCTTTCTGCAGTTCTCTTGCCACCTCCTGCAACTCTCTTGCCTCTTTCTACACCTCTCTTCCCTCTTTCTGTACCACTCTTGCCTCTTTCTGTGCCTGTTGCTTCTTTCTGCACTTCTCTTATCTCTTCCTGCACCCTTTGTGCCTATTTCAGCAACTGTCGCTTCTTTCTGCAGTTCTCTTCCTTCTATCTCCACCCCTCCTGCCTCTTTCTGTATCCCTCTTACCCATTTGTGTACCCCACTTGCCTCTTTTTGCACCTCTGTTGGTTCTTTCTGCACCTCTTTTGCTTCGTTCTGCACTTCACTTGCCTCTTTCCATACCCCTTTTGCCTCTTTCTGTACCTCTGTTGGTTCTTTCTGCACTGCTCTTGCTTCTTTCTGCACTTCTGTTCCAGCTTTCTGCATCCCTCTTGCCTTTTTCTGCACCCCTCTTCCCTCTTTCTGCACCACTCTTGCCTGAGTCTGCCCACCGATTCCCTCTTTCTGCACCCCCTTTGCCTGTTTCTGCAACTCTAGTGCTTCTTTTTGCAGTTCTCTTGCCTCCTTTTGCACCTCTGTTGCTTCTTTCTGTACTTCTTTTGCCTCTTTCTGCTCCCCTCTTGCCTCTTTCTGCGCCTCTGTTACTTCTTTCCATACTTCTCTTGCTTCTATCTGCACCTCTGTTGCTTCTTTCTGTACTACTTTTGCCTCTTTCTGCTCCCCTCTTTCCTCTTTCTGCACCTCTTTTGCCTGTTTCTGCACCCCTTTTGCCTGTGTCTGCAGTTCTATTGCCTCCTTCTGCACCTTACTTGCCTCTTTCTGCAGTTCTCTTGCTTCCTTCTGCAGCTCTCTTGCCTCTTTCAACACTTCTCTTGCCTGTTTCTGCACCTCTCTTGCCTTTTTCTGAAGCTCTCTTTCCTTTCTGCACCCCAGTTCCTTCTTTCTGCACCACCTTTGCCTGTTTCTGCACCCCTCTTCCCCTTTTGTGCAACTCTCTTGCCTCTTTATGCAGCTCTCTTCCTTCTTCCTGCCCCACTCTTGCCTCATTCTGTACCTGTTGCTTTTTTTCTACACCCCTCTCACCTACCTCTGCACCTTTCTTGCCTCTTTCTGCACTTCTCTTGCTTCTCTCTGCAGTTTTATTGCTTCTTTCTGTACCCCTCTTGCCTCTTTCTCCACCCCTTTCCTCTTTCTGCACCCATGTTGCCTGTTTCTGCACCCCTTTTGCCTGTTTCTGTACCCCTTTTGCCTGTTTCTGCAGTTCTTGTGCCTCCTTCTGCACCTCACTTACCTCTTTCTGCAACTCTTGCCTCCTTTTGCAGTTCTCTTGCTTCCTTCTGCACCTCTTGCATCTTTCATCACTTCTCTTGCCTGTTTCTGTACCTCACTTGCTTCTTTCTGCACCCCTTTTGCCCGTTTCTATACCCCTCTTCCTTCTTTGTGCAACTCTCTTGCCTCTTTCAACAGATCTCTTCCCTCTTTCTGCACCACTCTTGCCTCTCTGTACCTGTTGCTTTTTTATACACCCCTCTTACCTACCTCTGCACCTCTCTTCCCTCTTTCTACACATGTCTTGCCTCAGTCTTGTCCAACTGTTCCTTCTTTCTGCCCCCCTTTGCCTGTTTCTGCAACTCTTTGCCTCTTTTCGCAGTTCTCTTGCCTCCTGTACCTCTCTTGCCTCTTTGTGCAACTCTCTTGCCCCTTTCTACACCTCTTCCCTCTTTCTGTACCACTCTTGCCTCTTTCTGTACCTCTCTTGCTTCTTTCTGCACTTCTCTGGTCTCTTTCTGTACCCTGTGTGCCTATTTCAGCACATCTTTGCCTCTTTCTGCAGTTCTCTTGCCTCCTCCTGCACCTCACTTGCCTCTTTCTGCAACTCTCTTGCCTCTTTCTGCAGTTCTCTTGCCTCCTTCTGCACCTCTCTTGCCTCCTTCTGCACCTCTCTCGCCTCTTTCAACACTTCTCTTGCCTGTTTCTGAACCTCTCTAGCCTCTTTCTGTACCCCTCTTGCCTCTTTCTGTAACTCACTTGCTTCTTTCTCAACACCTTTTACCTGTTTCTGCACCCCTCTTCCCTCTTTTTGCAACTCTCTTGCCTCTTTCTACACCTCTCTTCCCTCTTTCCGTACCGCTCTTGCCTCTTTCTGTACCTCAGTTCCTTCTTTCTGCACTTCTCTTGTCTCTTTCTGCACCCTTTGTTTCTATTTCAGCAACTCTCTTGCCTCTTTCTGCAGTTCTCTGGCCTCCTTCTGTAGCTCTCTTGTCTCTTTCTGCACCTCAGTTGCTTTTTTCTTGACCCCCTTACCTATGTCTGCACCTCTCTTCCCTCTTTCTGCACCTCTCTTGCCTCAGTCTTACCCACCTGTTCCCTCTTTCTGCCCCCCTTTTGCCTGTTTCTGCAACTCTTTGCCTCTTTCTGCAGCTCGCTTCCCTCTTCCTGCACCACTCTTGCCTCTTTCTGTACCTCTGTTGCTTTTTTCTACACCCCTCTTACCTACCTCTGCACCTCTCTTCCCTCTTTCTGCACCTCTCTTGCATCAGTCTTACCCACCTCTTCCCTCTTTCTGCCCCCCTTTGCCTGTTTCTGCAACTCTTTGCCTCTTTCCGCAGTTCTCATGCCTGCTGCACCTCTCTGGCCTCTTTCAACACTTCTCTTGCCAGTTTCTGTACCTCTTGCCTCTTTCTGCACCTCACTTGCTTCTTTCTGCACCTCTTTCGCCTGTTTCTGCACCCCTTTTCCCTCTTTCTGCACCACTCTTGCCTGAGTCTGCCCATCGATTCCCTCTTTCTGCACACCCTTTGCCTGTTTCTGCAACTCTCTTGCTTCTTTTTGCAGTTCTCTTGTCTCCTTCTGCACCTCTGTTGCTTCTTTCTGTACTTCTCTTGCCTCTTTCTGCACCTCTCTTGCTTCTTTCTGTACCTCTGTTGCTTTTCGCTACACCCCTCTTACCTACCTGTGCACCTCTCTTCCCTATTTCTGCACCTCTCTTGCCTCAGTCTTACCCACCTGTTCCCTCTTTCTGCACCCCTGTTGCCTGTTTCTGCACCCCTCTTCCCTCTTTGTGCAACTCTCTTGCCCCTTTCTACACCTCTTCCCTCTTTCTGTACCACTCTTGCCTCTTTCTATACCTCTGTTGCTTCTTTCTGCACTTCTCTGGTCTCTTTCTGTACCCTTTGTGCCTATTTCAGCAACTCTCTTGCCTCCTTCTGCACCTCTCTAGCCTCTTTCTGTACCTGTCTTGCCTCTTTCTGCACCTCACTTGCTTGTTTCTCCACCCCTTTTGCCTCTTTCTGCACGCCTCTTCCCTCTTTGTACAACTCTCTTGCCTCTTTCTGCACCTCTCTTCCCTCTTTATGTACCACTGTTGCCTCTTTCTGTACCTGTTGTTTCTTTCTGCACTTCTCTTATCTCTTCCTGCACCCTATGTGCCTATTTCAGCAACTCTGTCGCTTCTTTCTGCAGTTCTCTTCCTTCTTTCTCTACCCCTCCTGCCTCTTTCTGTATCCCTCTTGCCTCTGTGCACCCCTCTTGCCTCTTTTTGCATCTCTGTTGGTTCTTTCTGCATCTCTTTTGCTTCGTTCTGCACTTCACTTGCCTCTTTCCATACCCCTTTTGCCTCTTTCTGTACCTCTGTTGGTTCTTTCTGCACTGCTCTTGCTTCTTTCTGCACTTCTGTTCCAAATTTCTGCATCCCTCTTGCCTTTTTCTGCACCCCTCTTCCCTCTTTCTGTACCACTCTTGACTGAGTCTGCCCACCGATTCCTTCTTTCTGCACCCCCTTTGCCTGTTTCTGCAACTCTCTTGCTTCTTTTTGCAGTTCTCTTGCCTCCTTCTGCACCTCTGTTGCTTCTTTCTGTACTTCTCTTGCCTCTTTCTGCACCCCTCTTGCCTCTTTCTGTACCTCTGTTGCTTTTCTCTATACCCCTCTTACATACCTCTGAACCTCTTCCCTCTTTCTGCACCTCTCTTGTCTCAGTCTTACCCACCGGTTCCCTCTTTCTGCGCCCCTTTTGCCTGTTTCTGCACCCCTCTTCCCTCTTTGTGCAACTCTCTTACCCCTTTCTACACCTCTCTTCCCTCTTTCAGTATCACTCTTGCCTCTTTCTGTACCTCTGTTGCTTCTTTCTACACTTCTCAGGTCTCTTTCTGTACCCTTTGTGCCTATTTCAGCAACTCTTTGCTTCTTTCTGCAGTTCTCTTGCCTCCTCCTGCACCTCACTTGCCTCTTTCTGCAACTCTCTTGCCTCTTTCTGCAGTTCTCTTGCCTGTTTCTGCACCTCTCTTGCTTCTTTCTGCACCTCACTTGCTTGTTTCTCCACCCCTTTTGCCTCTTTCTGCACCCCTCTTCCCTCTTTGTGTAACTCTTGCCTCTTTCTACACCTCTCTTCCCTCTTTCTGTACCACTCTTCCCTCTTTCTGTACCTCTGTTGCTTCTTTCTGCACTTCTCTTATCTCTTCCAGCACCCTTTGTGGCAATTTCAGCAACTCTGTCACTTCTTTCTGCAGTTCTCTTCCTTCTTTCTCCACCCCTCCTGCCTTTTTCTGTATCCCTCTTGCCTCTGTGCACCACTTTTACCCCTTTGTGTTCCCCACTTGCCTCTTCTTGCACCTCTGTTGGTTCTTTCTGCACTGCTCTTGCTTCTTTCTGCACTTCTGTTCAAACTTTCTGCATCCCCCTTGCCTTTTCTGCACCCCTCTTCCCTCTTTCTGCACCACTCTTGCCTGAGTCTGCCCACCGATTCCCACTTTCTGCACCCCCTTTGCCTGTTTCTGCAGCTCTCTTGCTTCTTTTTGCAGTTCTCTTGCCTCCTTTTGCACCTATGTTGCTTCTTTCTGTACTTCTTTTGCCTCTTTCTGCTCCCCTCTTGCCTCTTTCTGCGCCTCTGTTACTTCTTTCTGTACTTCTCTTGCTTCTATCTGCACCACTGTTGCTTCTTTCTGCACCCCTCATGCCTCCTTCTGCAGCCCTCTTTCCTCTTTCTGCACCCCTTTTGCCTGTTTCTGCACCCTTTTTGCCTGTGTCTGCAGTTATATTGCCTCTTTCTGCACCTTACTTGCCTCTTTGTGCAAGTCTTGCCTCCTGCAGTTCTCTAGCTTCCTTCTGCAGCTCTTGTGACTCTTTCAACACTTCTCTTGCCTGTTTCTGTACCTCTCTTGCCTCTTTCTGAAGCTCTCTTTCCTTTCTGCACCCCAGTTGCTTCTTTCTGCACCACTTTTGCCTGTTTCTGCACCCCTCTTCCCTTTTTGTGCAACTCTCTTGCCCCTTTCTGCAGCTCTCTTCCTTCTTCCTGCACCACTCTTCCCTCTTTCTGTACCTGTTGCTTTTTTCTGTACCCCTCTCACCTACCTCTGCACCTCTCTTGCCTCTTTATGCACTTCTCTTGCTTCTATCTGCAGTTCTATTGCTTCTTTCTGTACCCCTCTTGCCTCTTTCTCCACCCCTTTCCTCTTTCTGCACCACTTTTGCCTGTTTCTGCACCCCTTTTGCCTGTTTCTGTACCCCTTTTGCCTGTTTCTGCAGTTCTTGTGCCTCCTTCTGCACCTCACTTGCCTCTTTCTGCAACTCTTGCCTTCTTTTGCAGTTCTCTTGCTTCCTTCTGCACCTCTTGCATCTTTCAACACTTCTCTTGCCTGTTTCTGTACCTCACTTGCTTCTTTCTGCACCCCTTTTGCCTGTTTCTGTACCCCTCTTCCTTCTTTGTGCAACTCTCTTGCCTCTTTCTGCAGATGTCTTCCCTCTTTCTGCACCACTCTTGCCTCTCTGTACCTGTTGCTTTTTTATACACCCCTCTTACCTACCTCTGCACCTCTCTTCCCTCTTTCTACACCTGTCTTGCCTCAGTCTTGTCCACCTGTTCCTTCTTTCTGTCCCCCTTTTGCCTGTTTCTGCAACTCTTTGCCTCTTTCCGCAGTTCTCTTGCCCCCTGCACCTCTCTTGCCTCTTTGTGCAACTCTCTTGCCCCTTTCTACACCTCTTCCCTCTTTCTGTACCACTCTTGCCTCTTTCTGTACCTCTGTTGCTTCTTTCTGCACTTCTCTGGTCTCTTTCTGTACCCTTTGTGCCTATTTCAGCAACTCTTTGCTTCTTTCTGCAGTTCTCTTGCCTCCTCCTGCACCTCACTTGCCTCCTTCTGCACCTCTCTAGCCTCTTTCTGTACCTCTCTTGCCTCTTTCTGCACCCCACTTGCTTGTTTCTCCACCCCTTTTGCCTCTTTCTGCACCCCTCTTCCCTCTTTGTGCAACTCTCTTGCCTCTTTCTACACCTCACTTCCCTCTTTCTGTACCACTCTTGCCTCTTTCTGTACCTGTTGCTTCTTTCTGCACTTCTCTTATCTCTTCCTGCACCCTTTGTGCCTATTTCAGCAACTGTCGCTTCTTTCTGCAGTTCTCTTCCTTCTTTCTCCATCCCTCCTGCCTCTTTCTGTATCCCTCTTGCCTCTGTGCACCACTCTTACCCCTTTGTGAACCCCACTTGCCTCTTTTTGCACCTCTGTTGGTTCTTTCTGCACCTCTTTTGCTTCGTTCTGCACTTCACTTGCCTCTTTCCATACCCCTTTTGCCTCTTTATGTACCTCTGTTGGTTCTTTCTGCACTGCTCTTGCTCCTTTCTGCACTTCTTTTCCAGCTTTCTACATCCCTCTTGCCTCTTTATGGACCCCTCTTCCCTCTTTCTGCACCACTCTTGCCTGAGTCTGCCCACCGATTCCCTTTTTCTGCACCACCTTTGCCTGTTTCTGCAACTCTCTTGCTTCTTTTTGCAGTTCTCTTGCCTCCTTTTGCATCTCTGTTGCTTCTTTCTGTACTTCTTTTGCCTCTTTCTGCCCCCCTCTTGCCTCTTTCTGCGCCTCTGTTACTTCTTTCTGTACTTCTCTTGCTTCTATCTGCACCTCTGTTACTTCTTTTTGTACCCCTCATGCCTCCTTCTGCAGCCCTCTTTCCTCTTTCTGCACCCCTTTTGCCTGTTTCTGCAACCCTTTGCCTATGTCTGCAGTTATATTGCCTCCTTCTGCACCTTACTTGCCTCTTTATGCACTTCTCTTGCTTCTATCTGCAGTTCTATTGCTTCTTTCTGTACCCCTCTTGCCTCTTTCTCCACCCCTTTCCTCTTTCTGCACCACTTTTGCCTGTTTCTGCACCCCTTTTGCCTGTTTCTGTACCCCTTTTGCCTGTTTCTGCAGTTCTTGTGCCTCCTTCTGCACCTCACTTGCCTCTTTCTGCAACTCTTGCCTTCTTTTGCAGTTCTCTTGCTTCCTTCTGCACCTCTTGCATCTTTCAACACTTCTCTTGCCTGTTTCTGTACCTCACTTGCTTCTTTCTGCACCCCTTTTGCCTGTTTCTGTACCCCTCTTCCTTCTTTGTGCAACTCTCTTGCCTCTTTCTGCAGATGTCTTCCCTCTTTCTGCACCACTCTTGCCTCTCTGTACCTGTTGCTTTTTTATACACCCCTCTTACCTACCTCTGCACCTCTCTTCCCTCTTTCTACACCTGTCTTGCCTCAGTCTTGTCCACCTGTTCCTTCTTTCTGTCCCCCTTTTGCCTGTTTCTGCAACTCTTTGCCTCTTTCCGCAGTTCTCTTGCCCCCTGCACCTCTCTTGCCTCTTTGTGCAACTCTCTTGCCCCTTTCTACACCTCTTCCCTCTTTCTGTACCACTCTTGCCTCTTTCTGTACCTCTGTTGCTTCTTTCTGCACTTCTCTGGTCTCTTTCTGTACCCTTTGTGCCTATTTCAGCAACTCGTTGCTTCTTTCTGCAGTTCTCTTGCCTCCTCCTGCACCTCACTTGCCTCCTTCTGCACCTCTCTAGCCTCTTTCTGTACCTCTCTTGCCTCTTTCTGCACCCCACTTGCTTGTTTCTCCACCCCTTTTGCCTCTTTCTGCACCCCTCTTCCCTCTTTGTGCAACTCTCTTGCCTCTTTCTACACCTCACTTCCCTCTTTCTGTACCACTCTTGCCTCTTTCTGTACCTGTTGCTTCTTTCTGCACTTCTCTTATCTCTTCCTGCACCCTTTGTGCCTATTTCAGCAACTGTCGCTTCTTTCTGCAGTTCTCTTCCTTCTTTCTCCATCCCTCCTGCCTCTTTCTGTATCCCTCTTGCCTCTGTGCACCACTCTTACCCCTTTGTGAACCCCACTTGCCTCTTTTTGCACCTCTGTTGGTTCTTTCTGCACCTCTTTTGCTTCGTTCTGCACTTCACTTGCCTCTTTCCATACCCCTTTTGCCTCTTTATGTACCTCTGTTGGTTCTTTCTGCACTGCTCTTGCTCCTTTCTGCACTTCTTTTCCAGCTTTCTACATCCCTCTTGCCTCTTTATGGACCCCTCTTCCCTCTTTCTGCACCACTCTTGCCTGAGTCTGCCCACCGATTCCCTTTTTCTGCACCACCTTTGCCTGTTTCTGCAACTCTCTTGCTTCTTTTTGCAGTTCTCTTGCCTCCTTTTGCATCTCTGTTGCTTCTTTCTGTACTTCTTTTGCCTCTTTCTGCCCCCCTCTTGCCTCTTTCTGCGCCTCTGTTACTTCTTTCTGTACTTCTCTTGCTTCTATCTGCACCTCTGTTACTTCTTTTTGTACCCCTCATGCCTCCTTCTGCAGCCCTCTTTCCTCTTTCTGCACCCCTTTTGCCTGTTTCTGCAACCCTTTGCCTATGTCTGCAGTTATATTGCCTCCTTCTGCACCTTACTTGCCTCTTTCTGCAACTCTTGCCTCCTTCTGCAGTTCTCTAGCTTCCTTCTGCAGCTCTCTTGCTTCTTTCAACACTTCTCTTGCCTGTTTCTGCACCTCTCTTGCCTCTTTCTGCAGCTCTCTTTCCTTTCTGCACCCCAGTTGCTTCTTTCTGCACCACTTTTGCCTGTTTCTGCACCCCTCTTCCCTTTTTGTGCAACTCTCTTGCCTCTTTCTGCAGCTCTCTTCCTTCTTCCTGCACCACTCTTGCCTCTTTCTGTACCTGTTGCTTTTTTCTATACCCCTCTTACCTACCTCTGCACCTATCTTGCCTCTTTCGGCACTTCTCTTGCTTCTATCTGCAGTTCTATTGCTTCTTTCTGTACCCCTCTTGCCTCTTTCTCCACCCCTGTCCTCTTTCTGTACCCCTTTTGCCTGTTTCTGCAGTTCTTGTGCCTCCTTCTGCACCTCACTTGCCTCTTTCTGCAACTCTTGCCTCCTTTCGCAGTTCTCTTGCTTCCTTCTGCACCTCTTTCATCTTTCAACACTTCTCTTGCCTGTTTCTGTACCTCACTTGCTTCTTTCTGCACCCCTTTTGCCTGTTTCTGTACCCCTCTTCCTTCTTTGTGCAACTCTCTTGCCTCTTTCTACAGATGTCTTCCCTCTTTCTGCACCACTCTTGCCTCTCTGTACCTGTTGCTTTTTTATACACCCCTCTTACCTACCTCTGCACCTCTCTTCCCTCTTTCTACACCTGTCTTGCCTCCGTCTTGTCCACCTGTTCCTTCTTTCTGCCCCCCTTTTGCCTGTTTCTGCAACTCTTTGCCTCTTTCCGCAGTTCTCGTGCCTCCTGCACCTCTCTTGCCTCTTTGTGCAACTCTCTTGCCCCTTTCTATACCTCTTCACTCTTTCTGTACCACTCTTGCCTCTTTCTGTACCTCTGTTGCTTCTTTCTGCACTTCTCTGGTCTCTTTCTGTACCCTTTGTGCCTATTTCAGCAACTCTTTGCTTCTTGCAGTTCTCTTGCCTCCTCCTGCACCTCACTTGCCTACTTCTGCACCTCTCTAGCCTCTTTCTGTACCTCTCTTGAGTCTTTCTGCACCCCACTTGCTTCTTTCTCCACCCCTTTTGCCTTTTTCTGCACCCCTCTTCCCTCTTTGTGCAACTCTCTTGCCTCTTTCTACACCTCTCTTCCCTCTTTCTGTACCATTCTTGCCTCTTTCTGTATATGTTGCTTCTTTCTGCACTTCTCTTATCTCTTCCTGCACCCTTTGTGCCTATTTCAGCAACTGTCGCATATTTCTGCAGTTCTCTTCCTTCTTTCTCCACCCCTCCTGCCTCTTTCTGTATCCCTCTTGCCTCTGTGCACCACTCTTACCCCTTTGTGTACCCCACTTGCCTCTTTTTACACCTCTGTTGGTTCTTTCTGCACCTCTTTTGCTTCGTTCTGCACTTCACTTGCCTCTTTCCATACCCCTTTTGCCTCTTTCTGTACATCTGTTGGTTCTTTCTGCACTGCTCTTGCTTCTTTCTGCACTTCTGTTCCAGCTTTCTGCATCCCTCTAGCTTTTTTCTGCACCCCTCTTCCCTCTTTCTGCACCACTCTTGCCTGAGTCTGCCCACCGATTCCCTCTTTCTGCACCGCCTTTGCCTGTTTCTGCAACTCTCTTGCTTCTTTTTGCAGTTCGCTTGCCTCCTTTTGCATCTCTGTTGCTTCTTTCTGTACTTCTTTTGCCTCTTTCTGCCCCCTCTTGCCTCTTTCTGCGCCTCTGTTACTACTTTCTGTACTTCTCTTGCTTCTATCTGCACCTCTGTTGCTTCTTTCTGCACCCCTCATGCCTCCTTCTGCAGCCCTCTTTCCTCTTTCTGCACCTCTTTTGCCTGTGTCTGCACCCCTTTTGCCTATGTCTGCAGTTATATTGCCTCCTTCTGCACCATACTTGCCTCTTTCTGCAACTCTTGCCTCCTTCTGCAGTTCTCCAGCTTCCTTCTGCAGCTCTCTTGCCTCTTTCAACACTTCTCTTGCCTGTTTCTGCACCTCTCTTGCCTCTTTCTGAAGCTCTCTTTCCTTTCTGCACCCCAGTTACTTCTTTCTGCACCACTTTTGCCTGTTTCTGCACCCCTCTTCTCTTTTTGTGCAACTCTCTTGCCTCTTTCTGCAGCTCTCTTCCTTCTTCCTGCACCACTCTTGCCTCTTTCTGTACCTGTTGCTTTTTTCTATACCCCTCTCACCTACCTCTGCACCTCTCTTGCCTCTTTCTGCACTTCTCTTGCTTCTATCTGCAGTTCTATTGCTTCTTTCTGTACCCCTCTTGCCTCTTTCTCCACCCCTTTCCTCTTTCTGCACCCCTTTTGCCTGTTTCTGCACCCCTTTTGCCTGTTTATGTACCCCTTTTGCCTGTTTCTGCAGTTCTCTTGCTTCCTTCTGCACCTCTTGCATCTTCCAACACTTCTCTTGCCTGTTTCTGTACCCCTCTTCCTTCTTTGTGCAACTCTCTTGCCTCTTTCTACAGATGTCTTCCCTCTTTTTGCACCACTCTTGCCTCTCTGTATCTGTTGCTTTTTTATACACCCCTCTTACCTACCTCTGCACCTCTCTTCCCTCTTTCTACACCTGTCTTGCCTCAGTCTTGTCCACCTATTCCTTCTTCCTGCCCCCCTTTTGCCTGTTTCTGCAACTCTTTGCCTCTTTCTGCAGTTCTCTTGCCTCCTGCACCTCTCTTGCCTCTTTGTGCAACTCTCTTGCCCCTTTCTACACCTCTTCCCTCTTTCTGTACCACTCTTGCCTCTTTCTGTACCTCTGTTGCTTCTTTCTGCACTTCTCTGGTCTCTTTCTGTACCCTTTGTGCCTATTTCAGCAACTATTTGCTTCTTGCAGTTCTCTTGCCTCCTCCTGCACCTCACTTGCCTACTTCTGCACCTCTCTAGCCTCTTTCTGTACCTCTCTTGAGTCTTTCTGCACCCCACTTGCTTGTTTCTCCACCCCTTTTGCCTCTTTCTGCACCCCTCTTCCCTCTTTGTGCAACTCTCTTGCCTCTTTCTATACCTCTCTTCCCTCTTTCTGTACCACTCTTGCCTCTTTCAGTACCTGTTGCTTCTTTCTGCACTTCTCGTATCTCTTCCTGCACCCTTTGTGCCTATTTCAGCAACTGTCACTTCTTTCTGCAGTTCTCTTCCTTCTTTCTCCACCCCTCCTGCCTCTTTCTGTATCCCTCTTGCCTCTGTGCACCACTCTTACCCCTTTGTGTACCCCACTTGCCAATTTTTGCACCTCTGTTGGTTCTTTCTGCACCTCTTTTGCTTCGTTCTGCACTTCACTTGCCTCTTTCCATACCCCTTTTGCCTCTTTCTGTACCTCTGTTGCTTCTTTCTGCACTTCTCTGGTCTCTTTCTGTACCCTTTGTGCCTATTTCAGCAACTCTTTGCTTCTTTCTGCAGTTCTCTTGCCTCCTCCTGCACCTCACTTGCCTCCTTCTGCACCTCTCTAGCCTCTTTCTGTACCTCTCTTGCCTCTTTCTGCACCCCACTTGCTTGTTTCTCCACCCCTTTTGCCTCTTTCTGCACCCCTCTTCCCTCTTTGTGCAACTCTCTTGCCTCTTTCTACACCTCTCTTCCCTCTTTCTGTACCACTCTTTCCTCTTTCTGTACCTGTTGCTTCTTTCTGCACTTCTCTTATCTCTTCCTGCACCCTTTGTGCCTATTTCAGCAACTGTCGCTTATTTCTGCAGTTCTCTTCCTTCTTTCTCCACCCCTCCTGCCTCTTTCTGTATCCCTCTTGCCTCTGTGCACCACTCTTACCCCTTTGTGTACCCCACTTGCCTCTTTTTGCACCTCTGTTGGTTCTTTCTGCACCTCTTTTGCTTCGTTCTGCACTTCACTTGCCTCTTTCCATACCCCTTTTGCCTCTTTCTGTACCTCTATTGGTTCTTTCTGCACTGCTCTTGCTTCTTTCTGCACTTCTGTTCCAGCTTTCTGCATCCCTCTTGCCTTTTTCTGCACCCTCTTCCCTCTTTCTGCACCACTCATGCCTGAGTCTGCCCACCGATTCCCTTTTTCTGCACCGCCTTTGCCTGTTTCTGCAACTTTCTTGCTTCTTTTTGCAGTTCTCTTGCCTCCTTTTGCATCTCTGTTGCTTCTTTCTGTACTTCTTTTGCCTCTTTCTGCCCCCTCTTGCCTCTTTCTGCGCCTCTGTTACTTCTTTCTGTACTTCTCTTGCTTCTATCTGCACCTCTGTTGCTTCTTTCTGCACCCCTCATGCCTCCTTCTGCAGCCCTCTTTCCTCTTTGTGCACCCCTTTTGCCTGTTTCTGTACCCCTTTGCCTATGTCTGCAGTTATATTGCCTCCTTCTGCAGCTCTCTTGCCTCTTTCAACACTTCTCTTGCCTGTTTCTACACCTCTCTTGCCTCTTTCTGCAGCTCTCTTTCCTTTCTGCACCCCAGTTGCTTCTTTCTGCACCACTTTTGCCTGTTTCTGCACCCCTCTTCCCTTTTTGTGCAACTCTCTTGCCTCTTTCTGCAGCTCTCTTCCTTCTTCCTGCACCTCTCTTGCCTCTTTCGGCACTTCTCTTGCTTCTATCTGCAGTTCTATTGCTTCTTTCTGTACCCCTCTTGCCTCTTTCTCCACCCCTGTCCTCTTTCTGCACCCCTTTTGCCTGTTTTTGTACCCCTTTTGCCTGTTTCTGCAGTTCTTGTGCCTCCTTCTGCACCTCACTTGCCTCTTTCTGCAACTCTTGCCTCCTTTTGCAGTTCTCTTGCTTCCTTCTGCACCTCTTGCATCTTTCAACACTTCTCTTGCCTGTTTCTGTACCTCACTTGCTTCTTTCTGCACCCCTTTTGCCTGTTTCTGTACCCCTCTTCCTTCTTTGTGCAACTCTCTTGCCTCTTTCTACAGATGTCTTCCCTCTTTCTGCACCACTCTTGCCTCTCTGTACCTGTTGCTTTTTTATACACCCCTCTTACCTACCTCTGCACCTCTCTTCCCTCTTTCTACACCTGTCTTGCCTCCGTCTTGTCCACCTGTTCCTTCTTTCTGCCCCCCTTTTGCCTGTTTCTGCAACTCTTTGCCTCTTTCCGCAGTTCTCGTGCCTCCTGCACCTCTCTTGCCTCTTTGTGCAACTCTCTTGCCCCTTTCTATACCTCTTCACTCTTTCTGTACCACTCTTGCCTCTTTCTGTACCTCTGTTGCTTCTTTCTGCACTTCTCTGGTCTCTTTCTGTACCCTTTGTGCCCATTTCAGCAACTCTTTGCTTCTTTCTGCAGTTCTCTTGCCTCCTCCTGCACCTCACTTGCCTACTTCTGCACCTCTCTAGCCTCTTTCTGTACCTCTCTTGAGTCTTTCTGCACCCCACTTGCTTGTTTCTCCACCCCTTTTGCCTCTTTCTGCACCCCTCTTCCCTCTTTGTGCAACTCTCTTTCCTCTTTCTACACCTCTCTTCCCTCTTTCTGTACCATTCTTGCCTCTTTCTGTATCTGTTGCTTCTTTCTGTACTTCTCTTATCTCTTCCTGCACCCTTTGTGCCTATTTCAGCAACTGTCGCTTATTTCTGCAGTTCTCTTCCTTCTTTCTCCACCCCTCCTGCCTCTTTCTGTATCCCTCTTCCCTCTGTGCACCACTCTTACCCCTTTGTGTACCCCACTTGCCTCTTTTTACACCTCTGTTGGTTCTTTCTGCACCTCTTTTGCTTCGTTCTGCACTTCACTTGCCTCTTTCCATACCCCTTTTGCCTCTTTCTGTACCTCTGTTGGTTCTTTCTGCACTGCTCTTGCTTCTTTCTGCACTTCTGTTCCAGATTTCTGCATCCCTCTAGCTTTTTTCTGCACCCCTCTTCCCTCTTTCTGCACCACTCTTGCCTGAGTCTGCCCACCGATTCCCTCTTTCTGCACCGCCTTTGCCTGTTTCTGCAACTCTCTTGCTTCTTTTTGCAGTTCGCTTGCCTCCTTTTGCATCTCTGTTGCTTCTTTCTATACTTCTTTTGCCTCTTTCTGCCCCCTCTTGCCTCTTTCTGCGCCTCTGTTACTTCTTTCTGTACTTCTCTTGCTTCTATCTGCACCTCTGTTGCTTCTTTCTGCACCCCTCATGCCTCCTTCTGCAGCCCTCTTTCCTCTTTCTGCACCCCTTTTGCCTGTTTCTGCACCCCTTTTGCCTATGTCTGCAGTTATATTGCCTCCTTCTGCACCTTACTTGCCTCTTTCTGCAACTCTTGCCTCCTTCTGCAGTTCTCCAGCTTCCTTCTGCAGCTCTCTTGCCTCTTTCAACACTTCTCTTGCCTGTTTCTGCACCTCTCTTGCCTCTTTCTGAAGCTCTCTTTCCTTTCTGCACCCCAGTTGCTTCTTTCTGCACCACTTTTGCCTGTTTCTGCACCCCTCTTCCCTTTTTGTGCAACTCTCTTGCCTCTTTCTGCAGCTCTCTTCCTTCTTCCTGCACCACTCTTGCCTCTTTCTGTACCTGTTGCTTTTTTCTATACCCCTCTCACCTACCTCTGCACCTCTCTTGCCTCTTTCTGCACTTCTCTTGCTTCTATCTGCAGTTCTATTGCTTCTTTCTGTACCCCTCTTGCCTCTTTCTCCACCCCTTTCCTCTTTCTGCACCCCTTTTGCCTGTTTCTGCACCCCTTTTGCCTGTTTCTGCACCCCTTTTGCCTGTTTCTGCAGTTCTCTTGCTTCCTTCTGCACCTCTTGCATCTTCCAACACTTCTCTTCCCTCTTTTTGCACCACTCTTGCCTCTCTGTATCTGTTGCTTTTTTATACACCCCTCTTACCTACCTCTGCACCTCTCTTCCCTCTTTCTACACCTGTCTTGCCTCAGTCTTGTCCATCTATTCCTTCTTCCTGCCCCCCTTTTGCCTGTTTCTGCAACTCTTTGCCTCTTTCTGCAGTTCTCTTGCCTCCTGCACCTCTCTTGCCTCTTTGTGCAACTCTCTTGCCCCTTTCTACACCTCTTCCCTCTTTCTGTACCACTCTTGCCTCTTTCTGTACCTCTGTTGCTTCTTTCTGAACTTCTCTGGTCTCTTTCTGTACCCTTTGTGCCTATTTCAGCAACTCTTTGCTTCTTTCTGCAGTTCTCTTGCTTCCTCCTGCACCTCACTTGCCTCCTTCTGCACCTCTCTAGCCTCTTTCTGTAACTCTCTTGCCTCTTTCTGCACCCCACTTGCTTGTTTCTCCACCCCTTTTGCCTCTTTCTGCACCCCTCTTCCCTCTTTGTGCAACTCTCTTGCCTCTTTCTATACCTCTCTTCCCTCTTTCTGTACCACTCTTGCCTCTTTCAGTACCTGTTGCTTCTTTCTGCACTTCTCGTATCTCTTCCTGCACCCTTTGTGCCTATTTCAGCAACTGTCACTTCTTTCTGCAGTTCTCTTCCTTCTTTCTCCACCCCTCCTGCCTCTTTCTGTATCCCTCTTGCCTCTGTGCACCACTCTTACCCCTTTGTATACCCCACTTGCCAATTTTCATCCTTCCAGCTGGGGCCCGGCCTTACTGTCTCCGTGCAAGTAATTCATAGCTCCTGTTACCATGGTAGGCCCATGCCCCCTCGCATCTCATGTAGACACGTAGACACTTATACACGCACTAGAAGTCAGTATAGGATAGCCTCTGCCTGAGAGACCTTTCCTTCCAGATAATACCGTTCCTTAAACACAAGATATTAGATACGATTTGGGATTAGGTTGTTCTGACATCCCAGACTTCTGTCTCCTCATGTAGGGCTAAATGTCAAGTCCCCTTCACCCTCCAGTTACACGTCAATCACACGTCATGCTGCCGTGCGCGCACCTCTGCCATGTATTTCTGCTGACTTTGCAGGATTCTCTTATGGATCCACCCACCTGTGACATCCTCAGAATGACGTTTCTAGTACACGCCCTTATGCACGCCTAGTGTAACGCCTTTTTTTCATTACGTATGTGTACTCTTATCTCTCTTCTCAGCTGTTACGCCTCCTGCATTTGCCTTTACTGTAATGCATTGACTATATATATGACAACCTGTCAATAAAGTATTGCTCTATCCCTTCCCGAACCTTCGTGGTGACGGAATCCGATTGCCTGGTTCGAACCAATTCCTTTGTAAGGAATAAATCCCCTTTTAAAACCTCAAATACCACGGATTCTGCCTCTTATTTTTACTGAGTTATTCTTATTGAACTTTACCGCATAAATTAAGTCTAGGTAATTTAAATTTACCACATAATTGGCGCCCGAACAGGGACACCTCCCCCACCCCACGCGCCGGAGGTGCATTGCAGACCCGGTCTCCTGCCACAGCCGGACGGACAACTACGCGTACCTGCAGGATTTCCTGTACCTCCCTCAGGCCAACGGAGGTGACTGAGGCTGCGATCAACACCCAGACGAGGCGGTGAGGAGTGCGGAGGATCCCGACCAGAGCCTAGCTGAGAGAGCAAGATCCGAGGTATACAGAGGCCCACCAGGTTCCGAAGTTCCGAAGTATCCACGTCACGAGTCGAGTCGAGTCCAGTCTGGTCTAGTCCAGACCAGAGTTTCCGAGGCCTTCTGTTCCGTTCTGTGCTTCCCGGTGAGTACCGTTGCTGGGGACGCATCTAGACGTGCGCATTGATTTGTGCCGGTCAAGACGGGTTTGGGTACACAGATCCGGTCTGCACTGTTTTAGCAGTGTATCTGTACTGTTTAGCAGTACATCTAGTATTATGCAGTTAGCTAGTTTTATTCTAATTATTATTGTTCGTTTTAAAATGTTTTAATATGTTTTAAATTTCGTGGTATGAGTGATTGTTCGATCTTCATTACTGTGTTTATTGTATTAATTGTGTTCAAGTCCAAGTAAGAATCAAGTAGCAAGGTTTAAGATGCCGTTATTCTCAAAATTAAGACAGATTAGAACTAGAAAAGGGATACTCGAGGAAGCCGTTCCCATTCCACCTAGGGACACTCCAGGGTACTTTATGTACCATAAACATGGCCTAGATGCCGTATTATATCTCGATTTGTGGGTGGACTACACCAAGGATTTAGCAGAGAATCAGAGATGGCCCGCCGCTGGGACATGGGATGCAGATTGCATCATGAGAGTAGAAGAAGCATTATGGAAAAAGAAAGCCAGACAGTCACAGAAAGATGCCATTGAATTATGGCGTAAAGAATCGCATAGACGCACAGAGAAAGCACTCAGAAAAGAAGAGAAAAGTAGGGAGGATTCAGACAAAGCCCGAGAAAACGTATTAATTGAGGAAGGTATCCGAGCAAAAGCAGAACAAGTAGACAGACAACGAAACACTCTTATGAATGGTATGTATCCTCTCCTGGCCGAGGGTTTACCTAAGGCCACCCTGGAAGTACCGAAAGATCTGCCACCTCCATTGCTTCCGACTAAATTGCTCCCCAAGACCGCAAAGGACATTTTCCTTTCTTCCTATTTAGACGATGTAGCCCCCGAATATGTTAATGCTCCGCCGCCACGCACACCACCTGCTAACGGCGCTCGACCCCGAGATAATCTGCCCCCACCCCTGTCAGCTATACAGAATAGTATAGAAAGTATGTACCGAAGGATCCGAAAAACAGTAGAACAAATATGTGAAAGAGAACAACCTGAACGAGAAACAGATGCAGATAAGACTGAGTCCTCGGGGGAGGAGGAACAACTAGAAATGACAACAGGACAATTACAATTACCAGCTAGAGAAATGATAGCTTATGTAGGTAAGGGAAGATCCTTTAATAATTCAATACGTCCGATACGTCCAGAAAGTAAGAGAATTTTTCAAGCAGCCATGTCAAATCCAAAGACCCCTGAACACTTATTTCAGGCTACTGATAAAATACTTCAAGAACGAATGGGGTACCATGTACTCGATTCTATGGATGAACAAGAATTAGCCAGGTCAGCAGTACAATGGGCTGACAGTTCTGATAAATATAGTGATGACGCGCTAGTACACACGTTTTTGAATCTTTCACCAGACGAACAGCGTTTAGCTGGTATGTACATGATACAACACCTCCTTATATTGTATAAAGGTCAACATTCCGATCCTGGTCCCCTACATGATATACTGATAGAACTACTCATGAATAAATGGAGAGGTCTAGGTACCGATCTAATTAAAGTACTTCTAGAATATCGGCACAAATATAGTGCCTTTTTGTGTCCAGAGCTTGATCCAGCTCCCTCCATGGAAAGAAAAATGTATTACATAGACAGACAGAATCCCTTACGCGAAGTACACCCAGTTAGAAATAATGATAATACTTTTAGACGCGTGTTTGTGTACACGCCTATAACTAAAATAGAACTATTGGAAATGAAAAAATTAGTGCCCAGCCATGACAGGGATCCAGCAGGTTTCCACCGTGAAATAAAAGACATGTTACTCATGGGTGATTATACCTATCCTGACATTATGAAAATATTAAAAGTATTATTGCCTGCCGGTATTTACGAGAAACTCAAAGAAAAAGAATGGGAGGTGGGAGAGCAAAAGATTGATTGGACTGCATTAGAAAACGAAGAAAATACCCGAACTCCAGGCCTAGGGCTTGGGGACAAAACTAAAGCATTACCAGGATTATTAGTACAAGTATTGCCACGTTTATTAACTACGAAAAAGGAAGACTGGGGAGCAATCTCAGCTTGCAAACAGAAACCCGATGAAGACACTAGTGATTTTTATTCCCGATTTGAAAAATGTTTTGGTATTAATAGCGGCCTGAAAGCAAGTAGCGATTCATATCCACATCTTTTTGTAACAAAATTAGTCGAGAATTCCCTACCCCAGGTTAAGAACAGAGTATTGAAAGTCGAGAGCACTTGGCAAGCTAATTCCCCGTCACAAATGTTACAAATGTTACAGTACCACCAGAATAGAATTAGAGAAGAACAAGAACACGAACAAAGACGTATGAAAGATACGAAAATGAAAATGCTCGTTGCTCAGTCAGTTCCAGCTGACGGTCATAAAAAGGGTGCGACACAGTCCAGTAATTCAGCGGTTCCTGTTAAAGGGACATGCAACTATTGTAAACAGCCAGGTCATTATATACACGATTGTGCAGTTCTGAAACACAATATCTCTACGGGTAAAACCAAGGAGAGACCGCGTCCACCTAGACAGGATCAGATCCAACCACAAGTACCTCAGAATGTACAGCCTATGCCAGCTTCACAACAGACCGTAGCGGTACCACAACCACAGCCTAGTGTCGCAACACAAAACACGACACAACAGATGTACCAGTATGCACAAAATGACTATCCCGATTATCAGCGATACACATGAAACAGCCTAGAGAGGGAGGTTGGCTTACCTCTTATTGAGGTTCCTGTAGATCAAGAGGGTCCTTACGTACATAGTCAGGTATTAGGGAAAGACAGAAAGTTTTTAATTGATACAGGGGCAAGCAGAACAACTATAAGTCACGACGAGGTTCCAGGGGCACCCCTCTCAGGCTCACAGAATGTTTCCCTTGGATTTTCAGGAAAACCTATTGTTAATGAAATATCGCAACCTCTTCCTCTTGCAGTTGGTCCATTTACACGGACTACAGATTTATTGCTAACAAAATCGTGCCCAGAAAACTTGTTAGGTATAAAGACATTGAAAGCTCTAGGAGCTGTAATATGTTGTTCCCCGGAAGGGGTACGACTATTTTTGCGTGACTTTAAAGGTCACTATGTATTTAGAGACATGGATCACCGGTTACAGAATGTCCCTGCACATTTATGGGCACAAGGCCCCACTGATGTAGGTTGTATGCATATTACACCATATCGAGTTACACTCAAAGCAGGAGTGGTATTACCACGAATTCGACAATACAAGTTACCTCCAGATGCTGTAGTGGCTTTGCTGCAAATCATTGACGAGCTCATTGCACAAGGAGTGGTTGTGGAAACCGACTCCAATGTATGTAATTCTCCTATTATTCCAATTCTTAAACGAACTGATCCAAATGCACCCCCCGTTTATCGATTAATTATTGATCTGCGCGAATTGAATAAATGCATTGTACCACAGTATCCCGTGGTTCCAGATATCTCTTCATTATTAACAGCTATTGATTCAGAAGCAACGTTCTTTACTGTGATTGACCTCAAGAACGCCTTCTTTAGCGTCCCAATCGATCCGGAAAGCCAATATTTGTTCGGATTCTGTTTAAATGGACGAAGCTTCAAATTTGCACGCGCACCTCAAGGATTCACAGAAAGCCCCAGCATCTACAGCCAAGCACTGAAAAGACAACTTGACAGTATCCACATGCCTGTTAACACTACCCTGCTTCAGTATGTCGATGATCTGCTGATCACCGCCCGAAGCGAGCCCGAATGTGAAAAAGCATCACTGACGGTTTTACATTTCCTGGCCGACAAGGGGCACAAGGTGTCCCCTTCGAAGCTGCAATTCTGTGTTCAGCAAGTTGTGTACCTTGGGCACTTGCTGTCCAAAGGGGGGAGACAGCTCACACCTGACCGCATCCAGTTAATTGTAAACATGCCACCACCCAAGACACAAAAGGAGGTGCGGGCCTTCATAGGTCTCACTTCATACTGTAGGCAATGGATTCCCCAATATGCATTTCTAGTAAAGCCACTCATTCAGTTGACAACCCAGGAGGCAGCGACTTCGACTGTCCTCCCTTGGACTCAGGAACATGCACAAGCTTTTGAAGACTTAAAGAAAGCCTTATGTCAAGCACCTGTTTTAGCGACACCATGTTACAGTAAGCCTTTTACACTTTTTGTTACAGAACGCGAAGGTACTGCCTTGTCAGTACTCGCTCAGGAACAAGCAAGTTCACACAAGCCGTGTGCTTACTTTTCTAGCACATTAGATCCAGTAGCCCAGGCTCTGCCTACGTGCCTGAAATCAGTCGCAGCGACAGCTTTAGCGATCAGACAAAGCGATTCCATAGTATTAGGACATCAATTGATAGTGCAAGTTCCACACTCCGTGGAAGTTCTTTTAAACCGAACTCAGACTCAGCACTTGACTATAGCACGACTGACAGGTTATGAATTAACATTGTTCCAGCCACACATAGAAATCAGACGCTGTAGTACATTAAATCCTGCCACACTTTTGCCATTAAGTGGAACAGACCCATTGGCACATGATTGTATTGAAGTCATTACTATTACGACGAAACCCAGACAAGACTTGACAGACATTCCATTACCAGATCCAGACCTGACACTTTATGTGGATGGTTCATGCATGAGAACAAGTACAGGAGAGTTAGTGGCCGCTTACGCAGTCACGACAGACACCGAAATTATTGAAACGAATTGTATTGACACATTGTCAGCTCAAGCAGCAGAGCTCATCGCTCTGACACAAGCCTGTATTCAAGCCAAAAATAAAAGAGTCAACATATACACAGATTCACGTTATGCATTCGGAGTTGTACACGACTTCGGAGTCCTTTGGCGAGAGAGAGGTTATTTAACTTCTCACGGTGCCAACATTCAACACGGTCCCCTCATTCAAGCTCTGTTAGATGCAATACATCTGCCTACTTCAATATCCATCATGAAGTGCAAGGCCCATACAAAAATTACCGATATCATTTCCCAGGGTAACGACCTAGCAGACCGAACAGCTAAGCAAACAGCACAGAATCGGACTCATGCAACTGACTTGACAAAGACAATAGTTCCGACATCAACACACTGCATGACAGTTAGGGATCCCGCCCTTGATGTAATTGACATACAGACACATGCTGCACCAGAGGAAATCAAGAAATGGACTGAACTAGGAGGGATCCAAACAGATCAGGGATGGATGACGAAGGGAAAATCTACATGGTTTCTCCCCGACTCCATGGTTCAAGTTATCATTAACACAATACATAGTCCAGCGCATCTAGGAGAGAAAGCTATGTTAGACAGTATTCAAAACATTTGGTTTAATAAACACTTACGAGCTGCAGCCAAACAGAAAGTGCGTACTTGCATGATTTGTTGTCAGTTCAACCCAGGTAAAGGCGTTCCTGTAGAGCAAGGTGGATTTCAACCTCCCGATCACCCTTTTGAAGTCCTCCAGATGGATTATATCCAGATGGAACGTTGTCGAGGATTCAAATATGTCCTCGTAGTTGTATGCGCACTTTCCCGTTGGACAGAAGCATATCCAGTCTCAGATTACACTGCCCCGACCACTGCCAAGCAGCTGGTTCGTGAATTCTTCCCACGGTATGGTTTGCCCCGTATCGTGTACTCAGATAATGGTCAACCATTCTCATCCGAGCTAATGAAACACATTTCACTCCTGTTAGGCTATCAATGGAAATTCCACTGTGTCCGGCATCCCGAGGCAGCAGGTCTCGTGGAGCGTCATAATCAGACTCTGAAAATACGACTTTCTAAAATCTGCAGAGAGAAAGGCGTCGACTGGATAGTAGCTTTACCAGTTGCGCTCTTTTACATGAGAATGATAGCACATTCTCGAACAGGGCTATCCCCGTACGAGGTGGTCTTCGGTAGGCCACCAAATATGTGGGGGACGCCTATACCTCGTAAAATCACTGATGTTGATTGTAATATGCTGACAGATTACCTTGCTTCCTTGATGTCTGCACTACAATCTTGCCGTTCACAGGTAGCTGCAGCCTTTCCCGACAACACCGAGGTGAAGCCCCATGAAGTGGTTCCCGGAGACTACGTATTTATAAGAAATTTCGACAGGAGGAGCCCGCTGGAGCCTCGCTGGCAAACGCCGAAATTAGTACTCCTGACCACGAGGACAGCAGTGAAGATTGAGGGTCGCAAGGGTTGGCTACATTCGAGCCATATCAAGAAATTTCATGGACTGCCTTCTGATTTGAACTCTCAGCCCTACCCTCCTCCACAGACTGACTCAAAACTCCCCCTGGTCGAGAAAACTGCTTCCCAGGAATATAAACTGAAACTAAGGTCTAGCAAGTCAGACAATTTGATTGTTTAAGTCCTCTCCTAGGTGAATCGGTTAAATTAGTCTCTGACATGTATCCTCTAGACCGAAACAGAGAGAAAGATAGACAGAAACAGCTCAAGAAACGTGCATATTGTAAATTACTTCGTAGTCACTGTATAGTGACATTATTGATTATGTTTTTTCTAAATCTTCTGATTATTGCTGCAAGTATACTGTTGCACATATACTACCCTATTTTCAAGCGTGCACATTCTGCTTCCGATGTTACTGCCGAACACTCTTTTAGCGAATTACCTCCACATGAGTTGCCCTACAGACTTGCGCTGCGCAATAACACATTCATTAGTATGTTACATCACTCCCATCAGGCCAACAATGCTACAAATTGTTGGATATGTGGCCGACTCCCTCCCTACCAGAAATACAAGGGAGTTCTGCCCCTCTTTCCATATCCATTCACACATAATGGTTCCTGTGGTGCATGGTTTAGTTTGATTAATTCTTTAGATTCAAATACCGTAGTTTACCAGAGCAACTGGGTATGGGGAAACCTGAACTTAGTTTTGCTTAAAGCCTGCTACCCTAACAAGGAGGGACTTCCCAAAAGGACAGGAACTGATCTAGAAAATGAAGTATATGGATTAGGTAATTTTACACTTAACCTCATGATTCTGAATGTTGAATCCGAAGCCGCACCAGTCTTGCCTGCTATGTCCGTATTACCAGTCAAAGGTGAATTATGTGTAAGAAAGAATGGTACAGTACACTTGGGTCATAGTAAATGTACTACTGTGATCGAATTCAGTGATCAAGGCAAGTCTACATTTAGAGCTTCCCGTCATTCCTACTTCATTTGTGGTCATACCGCATATATACGTTTACCTCTAGATTGGGATGGTACCTGTTACATTGCATTCCTTCTGCCACCTGTTTTCCTAGCCCCTCCTGATTATCATAGAAACACCCATCTAGTACACAATAGACCCCAGAGAGATCTCCCGATTGTCGACTACACTGAAACGGCATGGGAACAATATACAGACTTCAATAAAGGTCTCTTCCCCTACATAGGTGTTGTCTCTAATAGTAAACTGATACGCAGATTAACCAGAACCCTTGAAGCAGTAGTGAATGAAACTACCTCTGCCCTAGGCAACTTAACAGAGGAGCAGTCTGCGATGCGGATTGTTGTTCTCCAAAATCGTCTTGTCCTTGACGTCATCCTGGCCGATAGGGGCGGAGCCTGTAGAGTCATCGGATCGAGTTGCTGTGTTTTCATTCCAGAAAACGCGCCATCAGTATATAAAGCCATAACTCGTCTTCATAAGATTGCAAGTCAGATACACCAGAATCCAGGCACCTGGACGTGGTCCGGTTGGTTCTGGAGCGTGTTGTCAGCCTGGGGATGGAAAGTCCTATCCTTCCTAGGTATTGCCCTTCTCATAGTATTCAGTTGCTGCCTGTGTCTACAATGTGGACCAGCGATTTGCGGCCTGTGTGCCACATCATGTATTCCACACTCAAGTTCTCACTCAAAATCCCGGAAGAAGAAAGAAGAACAAATGATGTTACATGAACAGATTGATGGATTCCTGAGGATCGAAATCTCATGAAGGGTCCGTAGGGGACAAGGAGGGAATGAGGAAATATGAATTTTTATGATCAATTGTGTCCCCTATCTTAGACCCCAACGGCTCCATGTACATGCTACAAGTACATGTATGTTCCCTCCACTTCCAGCTATGAAGACGCAAATACATATGCGTCCAACGTTAACATGTCCTCTTTCAGATCCACCATGAATGGGTCGAATATTCCGTTCCTAAGTATGCCTTGCCACCGTCTTTATTTAGAGTACCTTTCACGTTTTTCAGCTCTGGCAAGTTAGGCCCTGAATTCTGCCATCGAGCTTTTCCTGCTTTCTGCCTCTGAATGCTCCAGCCTGGACCTGCATCTGTATCCATGACCTTTGTCTTACCTCCTGCGCGGCTAACGGTGCCTGGCCCGGCCTGTTGCCTGCCAAGACTGTATTCAGCCTTCAAGTTATCTGCTCCGCTCCTCGAGAAATGCATTCCTGTCTAGTAGTTTAGGTAAACATCCTTCCAGCTACAGAGCAAAGGGCCCGGCCTTACTGTCTCCGTGCAAGTAATTCATAGCTAATGTTACCATGGTAGGCCCATGCCCCCTCGCATCTCATGTAGACACGTAGACACTTATACACGCACTAGAAGTCAGTATAGGATAGCCTCTGCCTGAGAGACCTTTCCTTCCAGATAATACCGTTCCTTAAACACAAGATATTAGATACGATTTGGGATTAGGTTGTTCTGACATCCCAGACTTCTGTCTCCTCATGTAGGGCTAAATGTCAAGTCCCCTTCACCCTCCAGTTACACGTCAATCACACGTCATGCTGCCGTGCGCGCACCTCTGCCATGTATTTCTGCTGACTTTGCAGGATTCTCTTATGGATCCACCCACCTGTGACATCCTCAGAATGACGTTTCTAGTACACGCCTAGTGTAACGCCTTTTTTTCATTACGTATGTGTACTCTTATCTCTCTTCTCAGCTGTTACGCCTCCTGCATTTGCCTTTACTGTAATGCATTGACTATATATATGACAACCTGTCAATAAAGTATTGCTCTATCCCTTCCCGAACCTTCGTGGTGACGGAATCCGATTGCCTGGTTCGAACCAATTCCTTTGTAAGGAATAAATCCCCTTTTAAAACCTCAAATACCACGGATTCTGCCTCTTATTTTTACTGAGTTATTCTTATTGAACTTTACCGCATAAATTAAGTCTAGGTAATTTAAATTTACCACACTCTTGCCTCTTTGTGCAACTCTCTTGCCCCTTTCTACACCTCTTCCCTCTTTCTGTACCACTCTTGCTTCTTTCTGTACCTCTGTTGCTTCTTTCTGCACTTCTCTGGTCTCTTTCTGTACCCTTTGTGCCTATTTCAGCAACTCTTTGCTTCTTTCTGCAGTTCTCTTGCTTCCTCCTGCACCTCACTTGCCTCCTTCTGCACCTCTCTAGCCTCTTTCTGTACCTCTCTTGCCTCTTTCTGCACCCCACTTGCTTGTTTTTCCACCCCTTTTGCCTCTTTCTGCACCCCTCTTCCCTCTTTGTGCAACTCTCTTGCCTCTTTCTACACCTCTCTTCCCTCTTTCTGCACCACTCTTGCCTGAGCCTGCCCATCGATTCCCTCTTTCTGCACCCCCTTTGCTGTTACTGCAACTCTCTTGCTTCTTTTTGCAGTTCTCTTATCTCCTTCTGCACCTCTGTTGCTTCTTTCTGTACTTCTCTTGACTCTTTCTGCACCCCTCTTGCTTCTTTCTGTACCTCTGTTGCTTTTCTCTACACCCCTCTTACCTACCTCTGCATCTCTCTTCCCTCTTTCTGCACCTCTCTTGCCTCAGTCATACCCACCTGTTCCCTCTTTCTGCACCCCTGTTTCCTGTTTCTGCACCCCTCTTCCCTCTTTCTGCAACTCTCTTGCCCCTTTCTATACCTCTTCCCTCTTTCTGTACCACTCTTGCTGTACCTCTGTTGCTTCTTTCTGCACCTCTCTAGCCTCTTTCTGTACCTCTCTTGCCTCTTTCTGTACCCCACTTGCTTGTTTCTCCACCACTTTTGCCTGTTTCTGCACCCCTCTTCCCTTTTTGTGCAACTCTCTTGCCTCTTTCTGCAGCTCTCTTCCTTCTTCCTGCACCACTCTTGCCTCTTTCTGTACCTGTTGCTTTTTTCTATACCCCTCTCACCTACCTCTGCACCTCTCTTGCCTCTTTCTGCACTTCTCTTGCTTCTATCTGCAGTTCTCTTCCTTCTTTCTCCACCCCTCCTGCCTCTTTCTGTATCCCTCTTGCCTCTGTGCACCACTCTTACCCCTTTGTGTACCCCACTTGCCTCTTTTTGCACCTCTGTTGGTTCTTTCTGCACCTCTTTTGCTTCGTTCTGCACTTCACTTGCCTCTTTCCATACCCCTTTTGCCTCTATCTGTACCTCTGTTGGTTCTTTCTGCACTGCTCTTGCTTCTTTCTGCACTTCTGTTCCAATTTTCTGCATCCCTCTTGCCTTTTTCTGCACCCCTCTTCCCTCTTTCTGCACCATTCTTGCCTGAGTCTGCCCACCGATTCCCTCTTTCTGCACCCCCTTTGCCTGTTTCTGCAACTCTCTTGCTTCTTTTTGCAGTTCTCGTGCCTCCTTTTGCATCTCTGTTGCTTCCTTCTGTACTTCTTTTGCCTCTTTCTGCTCCCCTCTTGCCACTTTCTGTGCCTCTGTTACTTCTTTCTGTACTTCTCTTGCTTCTATCTGCACCACTGTTGCTTCTTTCTGCACCCCTCATGCCTCCTTCTGCAGCCCTCTTTCCTCTTTCTGCACCCCTTTTGCCTGTTTCTGCACCCCTTTTGCCTATGTCTGCAGTTATATTGCCTCCTTCTGCACCTTACTTGCCTCTTTCTGCAACTCTTGCCTCCTTCTGCAGTTCTCTAGCTTCCTTCTGCAGCTCTCTTGCCTCTTTCAACACTTCTCTTGCCTGTTTCTGCACCTCTCTTGCCTCTTTTGCAGATCTCTTTCCTTTCTGCACCCCAGTTGCTTCTTTCTGCACCACTTTTGCCTGTTTCTGCACCCCTCTTCCCTTTTTGTGCAACTCTCTTGCCTTTTTCTGCAGCTCTCTTCCTTCTTCCTGCACCACTCTTGCCTCTTTCTGTACCTGTTGCCTTTTTCTATACCCCTCTCACCTACCTCTGCACCTCTCTTGCCTCTTTCTGCACTTCTCTTGCTTCTATCTGCAGTTCTGTTGCTTCTTTCTGTACCCCTCTTGCCTCTTTCTCCACCCCTTTCCTCTTTCTGCACCCCTTTTGCCTGTTTCTGTACCCCTTTTGCCTGTTTCTGCAGTTCTCTTGCTTCCTTCTGCACCTCTTGCATCTTCCAACACTTCTCTTGCCTGTTTTTGTACCTCACTTGCTTCTTTCTGCACCTCTTTTGCCTGTCTCTGTACCCCTCTTCCTTCTATGTGCAATTCTCTTGCCTCTTTCTACAGATGTCTTCCCTCTTTCTGCACCACTCTTGCCTCTCTGTATCTGTTGCTTTTTTATACACCCCTCTTACCTACCTCTGCACCTCTCTTCCCTCTTTCTACACCTGTCTTGCCTCAGTCTTGTCCACCTGTTCCTTCTTTCTGCCCCCCTTTTGTCTGTTTCTGCAACTCTTTGCCTCTTTCTGCAGTTCTCTTGCCTCCTGCACCTCTCTTGCCTCTTTGTGCAACTCTCTTGCCCCTTTCTACACCCTTTCCCTCTTTCTGTACCACTCTTGCCTTTTCTGTACCTCTGTTGCTTCTTTCTGCACTTCTATGGTCTCTTTCTGTACCCTTTGTGCCTATTTCAGCAACTCTTTGCTTCTTTCTGCAGTTATCTTGCTCCCTCCTGCACCTCACTTGCCTCCTTCTGCACCTCTCTAGCCTCTTTCTGTAACTCTCTTGCCTCTTTCTGCACCCCACTTGCTTGTTTCTCCACCCCTTTTGCCTCTTTCTGCACCCCTCTTCCCTCTTTGTGCAACTTCTTGCCTCTTTCTATACCTCTCTTCCCTCTTTCTGTACCACTCTTGCCTCTTTCAGTACCTGTTGCTTCTTTCTGCACTTCTCTTATCTCTTCCTGCACCCTTTGTGCCTATTTCAGCAACTGTCACTTCTTTCTGCAGTTCTCTTCCTTCTTTCTCCAACCCTCCTGCCTCTTTATGTATCCCTCTTGCCTCTGTGCACCACTCTTACCCCTTTGTATACCCCACTTGCCAATTTTTGCACCTCTGTTGGTTCTTTCTGCACCTCTTTTGCTTCGTTCTGCACTTCACTTGCCTCTTTCCATACCCCTTTTGCCTCTTTATGTACCTCTGTTGCTTCTTTCTGCACTTCTCTGGTCTCTTTCTGTACCCTTTGTGCCTATTTCAGCAACTCTTTGCTTCTTTCTGCAGTTCTCTTGCCTCCTCCTGCACCTCACTTGCCTCCTTCTGCACCTCTCTAGCCTCTTTCTGTACCTCTCTTGCCTCTTTCTGCACCCCACTTGCTTGTTTCTCCACCCCTTTTGCCTCTTTCTGCACCCCTCTTCCCTCTTTGTGCAACTCTCTTGCCTCTTTCTACACCTCTCTTCCCTCTTTCTGTACCACTCTTTCCTCTTTCTGTACCTGTTGCTTCTTTCTGCACTTCTCTTATCTCTTCCTGCACCCTTTGTGCCTATTTCAGCAACTGTCGCTTATTTCTGCAGTTCTCTTCCTTCTTTCTCCACCCCTCCTGCCTCTTTCTGTATCCCTCTTGCCTCTGTGCACCACTCTTACCCCTTTGTGTACCCCACTTGCCTCTTTTTGCACCTCTGTTGGTTCTTTCTGCACCTCTTTTGCTTCGTTCTGCACTTGACTTGCCTCTTTCCATACCCCTTTTGCCTCTTTCTGTACCTCTGTTGGTTCTTTCTGCACTGCTCTTGCTTCTTTCTGCACTTCTGTTCCAGCTTTCTGCATCCCTCTTGCCTTTTTCTGCACCCTCTTCCCTCTTTCTGCACCACTCATGACTGAGTCTGCCCACCGATTCCCTTTTTCTGCACCGCCTTTGCCTGTTTCCGCAACTTTATTGCTTCTTTTTGCAGTTCTCTTGCCTCCTTTTGCATCTCTGTTGCTTCTTTCTGTACTTCTTTTGCCTCTTTCTGCCCCCTCTTGCCTCTTTCTGTGCCTCTGTTACTTCTTTCTGTACTTCTCTTGCTTCTATCTGCACCTCTGTTGCTTCTTTCTGCACCCCTCATGCCTCCTTCTGCAGCCCTCTTTCCTCTTTCTGCACCCCTTTTGCCTGTTTCTGCACCCATTTTGCCTATGTCTGCAGTTATATTGCCTCCTTCTGCACCTTACTTGCCTCTTTCTGCAACTCTTGCCTCCTTCTGCAGTTCTCTAGCTTCCTTATGCAGCTCTCTTGCCTCTTTCAACACTTCTCTTGCCTGTTTCTGCACCTCTCTTGCCTCTTTCTGCAGCTCTCTTTCCTTTCTGCACCCCAGTTGCTTCTTTCTGCACCACTTTTGCCTGTTTCTGCACCCCTCTTCCCTTTTTGTGCAACTCTCTTGCCTTTTTCTGCAGCTCTCTTCCTTCTTCCTGCACCACTCTTGCCTCTTTCTGTACCTGTTGCCTTTTTCTATACCCCTCTCACCTACCTCTGCACCTCTCTTGCCTCTTTCTGCACTTCTCTTGCTTCTATCTGCAGTTCTGTTGCTTCTTTCTGTACCCCTCTTGCCTCTTTCTCCACCCCTTTCCTCTTTCTGCACCCCTTTTGCCTGTTTCTGTACCCCTTTTGCCTGTTTCTGCAGTTCTCTTGCTTCCTTCTGCACCTCTTGCATCTTCCAACACTTCTCTTGCCTGTTTTTGTACCTCACTTGCTTCTTTCTGCACCTCTTTTGCCTGTCTCTGTACCCCTCTTCCTTCTATGTGCAATTCTCTTGCCTCTTTCTACAGATGTCTTCCCTCTTTCTGCACCACTCTTGCCTCTCTGTATCTGTTGCTTTTTTATACACCCCTCTTACCTACCTCTGCACCTCTCTTCCCTCTTTCTACACCTGTCTTGCCTCAGTCTTGTCCACCTGTTCCTTCTTTCTGCCCCCCTTTTGTCTGTTTCTGCAACTCTTTGCCTCTTTCTGCAGTTCTCTTGCCTCCTGCACCTCTCTTGCCTCTTTGTGCAACTCTCTTGCCCCTTTCTACACCCTTTCCCTCTTTCTGTACCACTCTTGCCTTTTCTGTACCTCTGTTGCTTCTTTCTGCACTTCTATGGTCTCTTTCTGTACCCTTTGTGCCTATTTCAGCAACTCTTTGCTTCTTTCTGCAGTTATCTTGCTCCCTCCTGCACCTCACTTGCCTCCTTCTGCACCTCTCTAGCCTCTTTCTGTAACTCTCTTGCCTCTTTCTGCACCCCACTTGCTTGTTTCTCCACCCCTTTTGCCTCTTTCTGCACCCCTCTTCCCTCTTTGTGCAACTTCTTGCCTCTTTCTATACCTCTCTTCCCTCTTTCTGTACCACTCTTGCCTCTTTCAGTACCTGTTGCTTCTTTCTGCACTTCTCTTATCTCTTCCTGCACCCTTTGTGCCTATTTCAGCAACTGTCACTTCTTTCTGCAGTTCTCTTCCTTCTTTCTCCAACCCTCCTGCCTCTTTATGTATCCCTCTTGCCTCTGTGCACCACTCTTACCCCTTTGTATACCCCACTTGCCAATTTTTGCACCTCTGTTGGTTCTTTCTGCACCTCTTTTGCTTCGTTCTGCACTTCACTTGCCTCTTTCCATACCCCTTTTGCCTCTTTATGTACCTCTGTTGCTTCTTTCTGCACTTCTCTGGTCTCTTTCTGTACCCTTTGTGCCTATTTCAGCAACTCTTTGCTTCTTTCTGCAGTTCTCTTGCCTCCTCCTGCACCTCACTTGCCTCCTTCTGCACCTCTCTAGCCTCTTTCTGTACCTCTCTTGCCTCTTTCTGCACCCCACTTGCTTGTTTCTCCACCCCTTTTGCCTCTTTCTGCACCCCTCTTCCCTCTTTGTGCAACTCTCTTGCCTCTTTCTACACCTCTCTTCCCTCTTTCTGTACCACTCTTTCCTCTTTCTGTACCTGTTGCTTCTTTCTGCACTTCTCTTATCTCTTCCTGCACCCTTTGTGCCTATTTCAGCAACTGTCGCTTATTTCTGCAGTTCTCTTCCTTCTTTCTCCACCCCTCCTGCCTCTTTCTGTATCCCTCTTGCCTCTGTGCACCACTCTTACCCCTTTGTGTACCCCACTTGCCTCTTTTTGCACCTCTGTTGGTTCTTTCTGCACCTCTTTTGCTTCGTTCTGCACTTGACTTGCCTCTTTCCATACCCCTTTTGCCTCTTTCTGTACCTCTGTTGGTTCTTTCTGCACTGCTCTTGCTTCTTTCTGCACTTCTGTTCCAGTTTTCTGCATCCCTCTTGCCTTTTTCTGCACCCTCTTCCCTCTTTCTGCACCACTCATGACTGAGTCTGCCCACCGATTCCCTTTTTCTGCACCGCCTTTGCCTGTTTCTGCAACTTTCTTGCTTCTTTTTGCAGTTCTCTTGCCTCCTTTTGCATCTCTGTTGCTTCTTTCTGTACTTCTTTTGCCTCTTTCTGCCCCCTCTTGCCTCTTTCTGTGCCTCTGTTACTTCTTTCTGTACTTCTCTTGCTTCTATCTGCACCTCTGTTGCTTCTTTCTGCACCCCTCATGCCTCCTTCTGCAGCCCTCTTTCCTCTTTCTGCACCCCTTTTGCCTGTTTCTGCACCCATTTTGCCTATGTCTGCAGTTATATTGCCTCCTTCTGCACCTTACTTGCCTCTTTCTGCAACTCTTGCCTCCTTCTGCAGTTCTCTAGCTTCCTTATGCAGCTCTCTTGCCTCTTTCAACACTTCTCTTGCCTGTTTCTGCACCTCTCTTGCCTCTTTTGCAGCTCTCTTTCCTTTCTGCACCCCAGTTGTTTCTTTCTGCACCACTTTTGCCTGTTTCTGCACCCCTCTTCCCTTTTTGTGCAACTCTCTTGCCTCTTTCTGCAGCTCTCTTCCTTCTTCCTGCACCACTCTTGCCTCTTTCTGTACCTGTTGCTTTTTTCTATACCCCCCTCACCTATCTCTGCACCTCTCTTGCCTCTTTCTGCACTTCTCTTGCTTCTATCTGCAGTTCTATTGCTTCTTTCTGTACCCCTCTTGCCTCTTTCTCCACCCCTTTCCTCTTTCTGCACCCCTTTTGCCTGTTTCTGCACCCCTTTTGCCTGTTTCTGCAGTTCGTGTCCCTCCTTCTGCACCTCACTTGCCTCTTTCTGCAACTCTTGCCTCCTTTTGCAGTTCTCTTGCTTCCTTCTGCACCTCTTGCATCTTTCAACACTTCTCTTGCCTGTTTCTGTACCTCACTTGCTTCTTTCTGCACCCCTTTTGCTTGTTTCTGTACCCCTCTTCCTTCTTTGTGCAACTCTCTTGCCTCTTTCTACAGATGTCTTCCCTCTTTCTGCACCACTCTTGCCTCTCTGTACCTGTTGCTTTTTTATACACCCCTCTTACCTACCTCTGCACCTCTCTTCCCTCTTTCTACAACTGTCTTGCCTCAGTCTTGTCCACCTGTTCCTTCTTTCTGCCCCCCTTTGCCTGTTTCTGCAACTCTTTGCCTCTTTCCGCATTTCTCTTGCCTCCTGCACCTCTCTTGCCTCTTTGTGCAACTCTCTTGCCCCTTTCTACACCTCTTCCCTCTTTCCGTACCACTCTTGCCTCTTTCTGTACCTCTGTTGCTTCTTTCTGCACTTCTCTGGTCTCTTTCTGTAACCTTTGTGCCTATTTCAGCAACTCTTTGCTTCTTTCTGCCGTTCTCTTGCCTCCTCCTGCACCTCACTTGCCTCCTTCTGCACCTCTCTAGCCTCTTTATGTACCTCTCTTGCCTCTTTCTGCACCCCACTTGCTTGTTTCTCCACCCCTTTTGCCTCTTTCTGCACCCCTCTTCCCTCTTTGTGCAACTCTCTTGCCTCTTTCTACACCTCTCTTCCCTCTTTCTGTACCACTCTTGCCTCTTTCTGTACCTGTTGCTTCTTTCTGCACTTCTCTTATCTCTTCCTGCACCCTTTGTGCCTATTTCAGCAACTGTTGCTTCTTTCTGCAGTTCTCTTCCTTCTTTCTCCACCCCTCCTGCCTCTTTCTGCCCCTCTCTTGCCTCTTTCTGCAGCTCTCTTTCCTTTCTGCACCCCAGTTGCTTCTTTCTGCACCACTTTTGCCTGTTTCTGCACCCCTCTTCCCTTTTTGTGCAACTCTCTTGCCTCTTTCTGCAGATCTCTTCCTTCTTCCTGCACCACTTTTGACTCTTTCTGTACCTGTTGCTTTTTTCTATACCCCTCTCACCTACCTCTGCACCTCTCTTGCCTCTTTCTGCACTTCTCTTGCTTCTATCTGCAGTTCTCTTCCTTCTTTCTCCACCCCTCCTGCCTCTTTCTGCATCACTCTTGCCTCTGTGCACCACTCTTACCCCTTTGTGTACCCCACTTGCCTCTTTTTGCACCTCTGTTGGTTCTTTCTGCACCTCTTTTGCTTCGTTCTGCACTTCACTTGCCTCTTTCCATACCTATTTTGCCTCTTTCTGTACCTCTGTTGGTTCTTTCTGCACTGCTCTTGCTTCTTTCTGCACTTCTGTTCCAGCTTTCTGCATCCCTCTTGCCTTTTTCTGCACCCCTCTTCCCTCTTTCTGCACCATTCTTGCCTGAGTCTGACCACCGATTCCCTCTTTCTGCACCCCCTTTGCCTGTTTCTGTAACTCTCTTGCTTCTTTTTGCAGTTCTCTTGCCTCCTTTTGCATCTCTGTTGCTTCCTTCTGTACTTCTTTTGCCTCTTTCTGCTCCCCTCTTGCCTCTTTCTGCGCCTCTGTTACTTCTTTCTGTACTTCTCTTGCTTCTATCTGCACATCTGTTGCTTCTTTCTGCACCCCTCATGCCTCCTTCTGCAGCCCTCTTTCCTCTTTCTGCACCCCTTTTGCCTGTTTCTGCACCCCTTTTGCCTATGTCTGCAGTTATATTGCCTCCTTCTGCACCTTGCTTGCCTCTTTCTGCAACTCTTGCCTCCTTCTGCAGTTCTCCAGCTTCCTTCTGCAGCTCTCTTGCCTCTTTCAACACTTCTCTTGCCTGTTTCTGCACCTCTCTTGCCTCTTTTGCAGCTCACTTTCCTTTCTGCACCCCAGTTGCTTCTTTCTGCACCACTTTTGCCTGTTTCTGCACCCCTCTTCCCTTTTTGTGCAACTCTCTTGCCTCTTTCTGCAGCTCTCTTCCTTCTTCCTGCACCACTCTTGCCTCTTTCTGTACCTGTTGCTTTTTTCTATACCCTCTCACCTACCTCTGCACCTCTCTTGCCTCTTTCTGCACTTCTCTTGCTTCTATCTGCAGTTCTATTGCTTCTTTCTGTACCCCTCTTGCCTCTTTCTCCACCCCTTTCCTCTTTCTGCACCCCTTTTGCCTGTTTCTGCACCCCTTTTGCCTGTTTCTGCAGTTCTCTTGCTTCCTTCTGCACCTCTTGCATCTTCCAACACTTCTCTTGCCTGTTTTTGTACCTCACTTGCTTCTTTCTGCACCACTTTTGCCTGTTTCTGCACCCTCTTCCCTTTTTGTGCAACTCTCTTGCCTCTTTTTGCAGCTCTCTTCCTTCTTCCTCCACCACTCTTGCCTCTTTCTGTACCTGTTGCTTTTTTCTATACCCCTCTCACCTACCTCTGCACCTCTCTTGCCTCTTTCTGCACTTCTCTTGCTTCTATCTGCAGTTCTATTGCTTCTTTCTGTACCCCTCTTGCCTCTTTCTCCACCCCTTTCCTCTTTCTGCACCCCTTTTGCCTGTTTCTGTACCCCCGTTTGCCTGTTTCTGCAGTTCTTGTGCCTCCTTCTGCACCTCACTTGCCTCTTTCTGCAACTCTTGCCTCCTTTTGCAGTTCTCTTGCTTCCTTCTGCACCTCTTGTATCTTTCAACACTTCTCTTGCCTGTTTCTGTACCTCACTTGCTTCTTTCTGCACCCCTTTTGCCTGTTTCTGTACCCCTCTTCCTTCTTTGTGCAACTCTCTTGCCCCTTTCTACGGATGTCTTCCCTCTTTTTGCACCACTCTTGCCTCTCTGTACCTGTTGCTTTTTTATACACCCCTCTTACCTACCTCTGCACCTCCCTTCCCTCTTTCTACACCAGTCTTGCCTCCGTCTTGTCCACCTGTTCCTTCTTTCTGCCCCCTTTGCCTGTTTCTGCAACTCTTTGCCTCTTTCCGCAGTTCTCTTACTTCCTGCACCTCTCTTGCCTCTTTGTGCAACTCTCTTGCCCCTTTCTATACATCTTCCCTCTTTCTGTACCACTCTTGCCTCTTTCTTTACCTCTGTTGCTTCTTTCTGCACTTCTCTGGTCTCTTTCTGTACTCTTTGTGCCTATTTCAGCAACTCTTTGCTTCTTTCTGCAGTTCTCTTGCCTCCTCCTGCACCTTACTTGCCTCCTTCTGCACCTCTCTAGCCTCTTTCTGTACCTCTCCTGCCTCTTTCTGCACCCCACTTGCTTGTTTCTCCACCCCTTTTGCCTCTTTATGCACCCCCTCTTCCCTCTTTGTGCAACTCTCTTGCCTCTTTCTATACCTCTCTTCCCTCTTTCTGTACCACTCTTGCCTCTTTGTGTACCTGTTGCTTCTTTCTGCACTTCTCTTATCTCTTCCTGCACCCTTTGTGCCTATTTCAGCAACTGTCGCTTCTTTCTGCAGTTCTCTTCCTTCTTTCTCTACCCCTCCTGCCTCTTTCTGTATCCCTCTTGCCTCTGTGCACCACTCTTACCCCTTTGTGTACCCCACTTGCCTCTTTTTGCACCTCTATTGGTTCTTTCTGCACCTCTTTTGCTTCGTTCTGCACTTCACTTGCCTCTTTCCATACCCCTTTTGACTCTTTCTGTACGTCTGTTGGGTCTTTCTGCACTGCTCTTGCTTCTTTCTGCACTTCTGTTCCAGCTTTCTGCATCCCTCTTGCCTTTTTCTGCACCCCTCTTCCCTCTTTCTGCACCACTCTTGCCTGAGTCTGCCCACCAATTCCCTCTTTCTGCACCCCCTTTACCTGTTTCTGCAACTCTCTTGCTTCTTTTTGCAGTTCTCTTGCCTCTTTTTGCATCTCTGTTGCTTCTTTCTGTACTTCTTTTGCCTCTTTCTGCTCCCCTCTTGCCTCTTTCTGTGCCTCTGTTACTTCTTTCTGTACTTCTCTTGCTTCTATCTGCACCTCTGTTGCTTCTTTCTGCACCCCTCATGCCTCCTTCTGCAGCCCTCTTTACTCTTTCTGCACCCCTTTTGCCTGTTTCTGCACCCCTTTTGCCTGTGTCTGCAGTTATATTGCCTCCTTCTGCACCTTACTCGCCTCTTTCTGCAACTCTTGCCTCCTTCTGCAGTTCTCTAGCTTCCTTATGCTGCTCTCTTGCCTCTTTCAACACTTCTCTTGCCTGTTTCTGCCCCTCTCTTGCCTCTTTCTGCAGCTCTCTTTCCTTTCTGCACCCCAGTTGCTTCTTTCTGCACCACTTTTGCCTGTTTCTGCACCCCTCTTCCCTTTTTGTGCACCTCTCTTGCCTCTTTCTGCACTTCTCTTGCTTCTATCTGCAGTTCTATTGCTTCTTTCTGTACCCCTCTTGCCTCTTTCTCTACCCCTTTCCTCTTTCTGCACCCCTTTTGCCTGTTTCTGCACCCATTTTGCCTGTTTCTGTACCACTTTTGCCTGTTTCTACAGTTCTTGTGCCTCTTTCTGCACCTCACTTGCCTCTTTCTGCAACTCTTGCCTCCTTTTGCAGTTCTCTTGCTTCCTTCTGCACCTCTTGCATCTTTCAACACTTCTCTTTCCTGTTTCTGTCCCTCACTTGCTTCTTTCTGTACCCCTTTTGCCTGTTTCTGTACCCCTCTTCCTTCTTTGTGCAACTCTCTTGCCTCTTTCTACAGATGTCTTTCCTCTTTCTGCACCACTCTTGCCTCTCTGTACCTGTTGCTTTTTTATACATCCCTCTTACCTACCTCTGCACCTCTCTTCCCTCTTTCTACACCTGTCTTGCCTCAGTCTTGTCCACCTGTTCCTTCTTTCTGCCCCCCTTTTGCCTGTTTTTGCAACTCTTTGCCTCTTTCCGCAGTCCTCTTGCCTCCTGCACCACTCTTGCCTCTTTCTGTACCTCTGTTGCTTCTTTCTGCACTTCTCTGGTCTCTTTCTGTACCCTTTGTGCCTATTTCAGCAACTCTTTGCTTCTTTCTGCAGTTCTCTTGCCTCCTCCTGTACCTCACTTGCCTTTCTGCAACTCTCTTGCCTCTTTTTGCAGTTCTCTTGTCTCCTTCTGCACCTCTGTTGCTTCTTTCTGTACTTCTCTTGCCTCTTTCTGCACCCCTCTTGCCTCTTTCTGTACCTCTGTTGCTTTTCTCTACACGCCTCTTACCTACCTCTGCTCCCCTCTTCCCTCTTTCTGCACCACTCTTGCCTGAGTCTGCCCACAGATTCCCTCTTTCTGCACCCCTTTGCCTGTTTCTGCAACTCTCTTGCTTCTTTTTTCCGTTCTCTTGCCTCCTTCTGCACCTCTTGCTTCTTTCTGTACTTCTCTTGCCTCTTTCTGTACCCCTCTTGCCTCTTTCTGCGACTCTGTTGCTTCTTTCTGCACTTCTCTTGCTTCTATCTGCACACCTGTTGCTTCTTTCTGCACCCCTCTTGCCTCTTTCTGCACCACTCTTTCCTCTTCCCGCACCCCTTTTACCTGTTTCTGCACCTCTTTTGCCTGTTTCTGCAGTTCTCTTGCCTCCTCCTGCACCTCGCTTGCCTCTTTCTGCAACTCTTGCCTCTTTCTGCAGTTCTCTTGCCTCCTTCTGCACCTCTCTTGCCTCTCTCAACACTTCTCTTGCCTGTTTCTGCACCCCTCTAGCCTCTTTCTGTAACCCTCTTGCCTCTTTCTGCACCTCACTTGCTTCTTTCTCCATACCTTTTGCCTGTTTCTGCACCCCTCTTCCCTCTTTGTGCATCTCTCTTGACTTTCTACACCTCTCTTCCCTCTTTCTGTACCGCTCTTCCCTCTTTCTGTACCTCTCTTGCCTCAGTCTTACCCACCCATTCCCTCTTTCTGCCCCCCTTTGCCTGTTTCTGCAACTCTTTGCCTCTTTCCACAGTTCTCTTGCCTCCTGCACCTCTCTTGCCTCTTTCAACACTTCTCCTGCCAGTTTCTGTACCTCTTGCCTCTTTCTACACCTCTTTCGCCTGTTTCTGCACCCCTCTTCCCTCTTTCTGCACCACTCTTGCCTGAATATGCCCATAAATTCCTTCTTTCTGCACCCCCTTTGCCTGTTTCTGCAACTCTCTTGCTTCTTTTTGCAGTTCTCTTGTCTCCTTCTGCACCTATGCTGCTTCTTTCTGTTCTTTTCTTGCCTCTTTCTGCACCCCTCTTGCCTCTTTCTGTACCTCTTTTGCATTTCTCTACACCCCTCTTACCTACCTCTGCACCTCTTCCCTCTTTCTGCACCTCTCTTGCCTCAGTCTTACCCACCTATTCCCTCTTTCTGCACCAGTTGCCTGTTTCTGCACCCCTCTTCCCATTTTGTGCAACTCTCTTGCCCCTTTCTACACCTCTTCCCTCTTTCTGTACCACTCTTGCCTCTTTCTGTACCTCTGTTGCTTCTTTCTGCACTTCTCTGGTCTCTTTCTGTACCCTTTGTGCCTATTTCAGCAACTCTTTGCTTCTTTCTGCAGTTCTCTTGCCTCCTCCTGTACCTCACTTGCCTTTCTGCAACTCTCTTGCCTCTTTTTGCAGTTCTCTTGTCTCCTTCTGCACCTCTGTTGCTTCTTTCTGTACTTCTCTTGCCTCTTTCTGCACCCCTCTTGCCTCTTTCTGTACCTCTGTTGCTTTTCTCTACATGCCTCTTACCTACCTCTGCTCCTCTCTTCCCTCTTTCTGCACCACTCTTGCCTGAGTCTGCCCACAGATTCCCTCTTTCTGCACCCCTTTGCCTGTTTCTGCAACTCTCTTGCTTCTTTTTTCTGTTCTCTTGCCTCCTTCTGCACCTCTTGCTTCTTTCTGTACTTCTCTTGCCTCTTTCTGTACCCCTCTTGCCTCTTTCTGCGACTCTGTTGCTTCTTTCTGCACTTCTCTTGCTTCTATCTGCACACCTGTTGCTTCTTTCTGCACCCCTCTTGCCTCTTTCTGCACCACTCTTTCCTCTTCCCGCACCCCTTTTACCTGTTTCTGCACCTCTTTTGCCTGTTTCTGCAGTTCTCTTGCCTCCTCCTGCACCTCGCTTGCCTCTTTCTGCAACTCTTGCCTCTTTCTGCAGTTCTCTTGCCTCCTTCTGCACCTCTCTTGCCTCTTTCAACACTTCTCTTGCCTGTTTCTGCACCTCTCTAGCCTCTTTCTGTAACCCTCTTGCCTCTTTCTGCACCTCACTTGCTTCTTTCTCCATACCTTTTGCCTGTTTCTACACCCCTCTTCCCTCTTTGTGCATCTCTCTTGCCTTTCTACACCTCTCTTCCCTCTTTCTGTACCGCTCTTCCCTCTTTCTGCACCTCTCTTGCCTCAGTCTTACCCACCCATTCCCTCTTTCTGCCCCCCTTTGCCTGTTTCTGCAACTCTTTGCCTCTTTCCACAGTTCTCTTGCCTCCTGCACCTCTCTTGCCTCTTTCAACACTTCTCCTGCCAGTTTCTGTACCTCTTGCCTCTTTCTACACCTCTTTCGCCTGTTTCTGCACCCCTCTTCCCTCTTTCTGCACCACTCTTGCCTGAATATGCCCATAAATTCCTTCTTTCTGCACCCCCTTTGCCTGTTTCTGCAACTCTCTTGCTTCTTTTTGCAGTTCTCTTGTCTCCTTCTGCACCTATGCTGCTTCTTTCTGTTCTTTTCTTGGCTCTTTCTGCACCCCTCTTGCCTCTTTCTGTACCTCTTTTGCATTTCTCTACACCCCTCTTACCTACCTCTGCACCTCTTCCCTCTTTCTGCACCTCTCTTGCCTCAGTCTTACCCACCTATTCCCTCTTTCTGCACCAGTTGCCTGTTTCTGCACCCCTCTTCCCATTTTGTGCAACTCTCTTGCCCCTTTCTACACCTCTTCCCTCTTTCTGTACCACTCTTGCCTCTTTCTGTACCTCTGTTGCTTCTTTCTGCACTTCTCTGGTCTCTTTCTGTACCCTTTGTGCCTATTTCAGCAACTCTTTGCTTCTTTCTGCAGTTCTCTTGCCTCCTCCTGTACCTCACTTGCCTTTCTGCAACTCTCTTGCCTCTTTTTGCAGTTCTCGGGTCTCCTTCTGCACCTCTGTTGCTTCTTTCTGTACTTCTCTTGCCTCTTTCTGCACCCCTCTTGCCTCTTTCTGTACCTCTGTTGCTTTTCTCTACATGCCTCTTACCTACCTCTGCTCCTCTCTTCCCTCTTTCTGCACCACTCTTGCCTGAGTCTGCCCACAGATTCCCTCTTTCTGCACCCCTTTGCCTGTTTCTGCAACTCTCTTGCTTCTTTTTTCTGTTCTCTTGCCTCCTTCTGCACCTCTTGCTTCTTTCTGTACTTCTCTTGCCTCTTTCTGTACCCCTCTTGCCTCTTTCTGCGACTCTGTTGCTTCTTTCTGCACTTCTCTTGCTTCTATCTGCACACCTGTTGCTTCTTTCTGCACCCCTCTTGCCTCTTTCTGCACCACTCTTTCCTCTTCCCGCACCCCTTTTACCTGTTTCTGCACCTCTTTTGCCTGTTTCTGCAGTTCTCTTGCCTGTTTCTGCACCTCTTGCCTCTTTCTGCAGCTCTTTTGTCTCTTTCTGCACCTCAGTTGCTTCTTTCTGTACCCCATTTGCCTGTTTCTGTACCACTCTTGCCTCTTTCTGTACCTCTGTTGCTTAATTCTGCAATTCTCTTCTCTCTTTCTGCACCCTTTGTGCCTATTTCAGCAACTCTGTTGCTTCTTTCTGCAGTTCTCTTCCTTCTTTCTCTACCCCTCCTGCCTCTTTTGGTATCCCTCTTGCCTCTTTGTGCACCACTCTTACCCCTTTGTGTACCCCACTTGCCTCTTTCTGCACCTCTGTTGGTTCTTTCTGCACTGATCTTGCTTCTTTCTGCACTTCTGATCCAACTTTCTGCATCACCCTTGCCTTTTTCTGCATCCCTCTTCCCTCTTTCTGCACCGTTCTTGCCTGAGTCTGCCCACCGATTCCTTCTTTCTGCTCCCCTTTTGCTTGTTTCTGCAACTCTTGCCTTTTTTTGCAGTTCTCTTGCCTCCTTCTGCACCCCTCTTGCCTCTTTCTGCACCTCTGTTGCTTCTTTCTGTACTTCTCGTGCTTCTATCTGCACCTCTGTTGTTTCTGTCTGTACCCCTCTTGCCTCTTTCTGTGCCTCTGTTTCTTTTTTCTACACCCCTCTTACCTACATCTGCACCTCTCTTCCCTCTTTCTGCACCTCTCTTGCCTCAGTCTTACCCACCTGTTCCCTCTTTCTGCCTCCTTTTTGCCTGTTTCTGCAACTCTTTGCCACTTTCCGCAGTTCTCTTGCCTCCTGCACCTCTCTTACCTCTTTCAACACTTCTCTTGCCAGTTTCTGTACCTCTTGCCTCTTTCTGCACCTCACTTGCTTCTTTGCACCTCTTTCGCCTGATTCTGCACCGCTCTTCCCTCTTTCTGCACCACTCTTGCCTAAGTCTACCCACCGATTCCTTTTTTCTGCACCCCCTTTGCCTGTTTCTGCAACTCTCTTGCTTCTTTTTGCAGTTCTATTGCCTCCTTCTGCACCTCTGTTGCTTCTTTCTGTACTTCTCCTGCATCTTTCTGCACCCCTCTTGCCTCTTTCTGTACCTCTGTTGCTTTTATCTACACCCCTCTTACCTACCTCTGCACCACTCTTCCGTCTTTCTGCACCTCTCTTGCCTCAGTCTTACCCACCTGTTCCTTCTTTCTGCTCCCCTTTTGCCTGTTTCTGCACTCCTCTTCCCTCTTTGTACAACTCTCTTGCCTCTTTCTGCACCTCTCTTCCCTCTTTCTGTACGACTCTTGCCTCTTTCTGTACCTCTGTTGCTTCTTTCTGCACTTCTCTGGTCTCTTTCTGCACCCTTTGTGCCTATTTCAGCAACTCTTTGCTTCTTTCTGCAGTTCTCTTGCCTCGTCATGCACCTCACTTGCCTCTTTCAACACTTTTCTTGCCTGTTTCTGCACCTCTCCTGCCTCTTTCTGTACCCCTTTTGCCTCTTTCTGCGACTCTGTTGCTTCTTTCTGCACTTCTCTTGCTTCTATCTGCACACCTGTTGCTTCTTTCTGCACCCCTCTTGCCTCTTTCTGCACCACTCTTTCCTCTTCCCGCACCCCTTTTACCTGTTTCTGCACCTCTTTTGCCTGTTTCTGCAGTTCTCTTGTCTCCTTCTGCTCCTCACATGCCTCTTTCTGCAACTCTTGCTTCCTTCTGCAGTTCTCTTGCTTCCTTCTGCACCTCCCTTACCACTTTCAACACTTCTCTTGCCTGTTTCTGCACCTCTTGCCTCTTTCTGCAGATCTTTTGTCTCTTTCTGCACCTCAGTTGCTTCTTTCTGTACCCCATTTGCCTGTTTCTGTACCACTCTTGCCTCTTTCTGTACCTCTGTTGCTTAATTCTGTACCTCAGTTCCTTCTTTCTGTACTTCTCTGGTCTCTTTCTGCACCCTTTGTGCCTATTTCAGCAACTCTGTTGCTTCTTTCTGCAGTTCTCCTAATTTCTCCACCCCTCCTGCCTCTCTCTGTATCCCCCTTGCCTCTTTGTGCACCACTCTTACCCCTTTGTGCACCCCTCTTGCCTCTTTTCGCACCTCTGTTGGTTCTTTCTGCACCTCTTTTGCCACGTTCTGCACTTCACTTGCCTCTTTCCATACCCCTTTTGCCTCTTTCTGTACCTCTGTTGGTTCTTTCTGCACTGCTCTTGCTTCTTACTGCACTTCTGTTCCAGCTTTCTGCATCCCTCTTGCCTTTTTCTGCACCCCTCTTCCCTCTTTCTGCACCACTCTGGTCTGAGTCTGCCCACCGATTCCCTCTTTCTGCACCCCCTTTGCCTGTTTCTGCAACTCTCTTGCTTCTTTTTGCAGTTCTCTTGCCTCCTTCTGCACCTCTGTTGCTTCTTTCTGCACTTCTCTTTCTTCTATCTGCACTTCTATTGCTTCTTTCTGCACCCCTCTTGCCTCTTTCTCCACCCCTCTTGCCTGTTTCTGCACCCCTTTTGCCTGTTTCTGCGCCCCTTTTACCCATTTCTGCAGTTCTCTTGCCTCCTTCTGCACCTCTCTTGCCTCTTTCAACACTTCTCTTGCCTGTTTCTGTACCTCACTTGCTTCTTTCTGCACCCCTTTTGCTTGTTTCTGTACCCCTCTTCCCTCTTTGTGCAACTCTCTTGCCTCTTTCTACACCACTCTTGCCTCTTTCTGTACCTCTGTTGCTTTTTTATACACCCCTCTTACCTACCTCTGCACCTCTCTTCCCTCTTTCTGCACCTGCTTGCCTCAGTCTTGTCCACCTGTTCCCTCTTTCTGCACACCTTTTGCCTGTTTCTGCGACTCTTTGCCTCTTTCCACAGTTCTCTTGCCTCCTTCTGCACCTCACTTGCTTTTTACTGCACCCCTTTTGTCTGTTTCTGTACCCCCTTCCCTCTTTGTGCAACTCTCGCCTTTTTCTACACCTCTCTTCCCTCTTTCTGTGCCACTCTTGCCTCTTTCTGTATCTGTTGCTTCTTTCTGCACTTCTCTTGTCTCCTTCTGTACCCTTTGTGCCTATTTCAGCACATCTTTGCCTCTTTCTACAGTTCTCTTGCCTCCTCCTGCACCTCACTTGCCTCTTTCTGCAACTCTCTTGCCTCTTTCTGCAGTTCTCTTGCCTCCTTCTGCACCTCTCTTGCCTCTTTCAACACTTCTCTTGCCTGTTTCTGTACCTATCTAGCCTCTTTCTGTACCCCTCTTGCCTCTTTCTGCACCTCACTTGCTTCTTTCTCCACATCTTTTGACTGTTTCTGCACCCCTCTTCCCTCTTTGTGCAATTCTCTTGCCTCTTTCTACACCTCTCTTCCCTCTTTCTGTACCGCTCTTGCCTCTTTCTGTACCTCAGTTCCTTCTTTCTGCACTTCTCTGGACTCTTTCTGCACCCTTTGTGCCTATTTCAGCAACTCTGTTGCTTCTTTCTGCAGTTCTCCTCATTTCTCCACCCCTCCTGCCTCTCTCTGTATCCCCTTTGCCTCTTTGTGCACCACTCTTACCCCTTTGTGCACCCCTCTTGCCTCTTTTCGCACCTCTGTTGGTTCTTTCTGCACCTCTTTTACCACGTTCTGCACTTCACTTGCCTCTTTCTATACCCCTTTTGCCTCTTTCTGCACCTGTTTGATCTTTCTGCACTGCTCTTGCTTCTTTCTGCACCGCTCTTGCCTGAGTCTGCCCACCGATTCCCTCTTTCTTCACCCCTTTTGCCTGTTTCTGCAACTCTCGTGCCTCTTTTTGCAGTTCTCTTGCCTCCTTTGGCACCTGTTGCTTCTTTCTGTACTTCTCTTGCTTCTATCTTCACCTCTGTTGCATCTTTCTGCACCCCTCTTGCCTCTTTCTGCATCCCTTTGGCCTTTTTCTGTAACTCTTTGCCTCTTTCTGCAGTTCTCTTCACTCCTTCTGCACCTCTCTTGCCTCTTTTAACACTTCTCTTGCCTGTTTCTGCACCTCTCTTCCCCCTTTGTGCAACACTGTTGCCACTTTCTACAGCTCTCTTCCCTCTTCCTGCACCACTCTTGACTCTTTCTGTACCTCTGTTGCTTTTTTCTATACCCCTCTTACCTACCTTGTGAGAAGTTGGCCTGGTATATGCTGTTCACTATTTAAAGTGGACATCTTGCACCAGTACAATTCAACTCTTATGGTGGTAGGTTTAAGACAACCTTTCAAGAAAGCTATCCTAGTGGTATCTGTGGAGTGCAGCCTTCAGGCTAAGTCTTAGGAGGAATGTAAAGCAGCTTGTTTTACCTTATAATCTCTTGAATTACCAAATGAAAGGACACCACACAGGTATATATATCAAATATATATGTATTTATTACTAAACAACTCTCTACTAATCTCTTTATGAGATTAGAAGGCAGGAACATATGCACAATCAATGTTTCACAATAAGTTAAGCACAAATATGGCTGGGGCCCTGGGGCGTACCAGACCATATACTAAAAAAGAGACTTAAGAGCAATGACTTGCAAAGGGACAAGGCCTAGGACCTTCAGAAGCGCTGGGGCCTCACGAAACCACCCAAGGCAGGTAAGTAAAGGACCAACAGGAGACGCATGCAGTGTGAGAACACAGCCGCGAATACCGATTGACTTCAATGGAGCAAGTCGCGATTAGAAATTAAAAGTTTAAGGATACTTCAGGAGAGTCTACAAGCAAGTCACTTACAGGGTAAGTAGTTCTAGAGCCAACACCCACAGGAGCACCGTAGTGCTGGAGTTACCTCACCCAGGGAAGCCAGGTGCAGAGGTGTCTTTTGGTGTCGGGTCGCGGCGTCGTTTTCAATGGGAGCCAATGAAGACTTGCTGCTTGTGAAGACAGGAGAAGTGTCCGGTGGAATCCAAGGCTGGATTCAGAAGAAGGAAGACCTGAAAGCAGAGGGGACAGTGTTCTAAGTCACTTGGCAGTGACCCAGGGCAAGGAAGATGGATGCCCACAGTCGTCGGGTGATTTCAGGTGATCCATGGGTGTCTTGACTCATCCACGAAGTCCAGGAGGCATCGACAAAAACCAGGAGCTGGATTCGGCGTGCCCACAAAGTCTGCAGCTTACTGCGGTGTCAGTGACCAGATTGGAGCCAACAAGCCTTGGTAACAGCATGTCTCGGGGAAAGGAAAAAAGCCAGCGGTGCAGACCAGCAAGGTCTGAGGGACTCACCCAGCAAGGGTAAGTCAGGGCAGGCCTGGAGCAACCAGGGGAGCCCTTTGGAGCTGTAGAAAAGTCTTCAGGGCACCCACAAGCCAACCAGCAAGGGATCGCGAAGACGCCTCAGGAGGATCTACTCAACAGGGGCCCACGGTCACTCGGGACGGGGTAGGCCTCTGATCTTCGGAGGGATTCCTGCTAGAGGCTTGGACCACATGTGGCCCAAAGCACAGGTTTGTAGAAAATAGTGCACGGTACCCAGGGATTGCGGTTCCTCATCACCAATGGGGTCCACTTGCCTCAGCGTCGCTGGGGACTCACGATGGCCTTGGAGAAGTCAGTAAATCCTCTTCCTGGGCTGCAGGGACTTCGGGCTCCGGCTGGAGCGGTGGTTTGTGACCATTGATTGCAAGATTTGGTGCCTGCCAAGCAAGGGAGTCGTCGTCCAGGGGTATCTAGTTTGCAATGGCAAGGGTTTCCTAACTAGGAAGGGAGGGAGTACCTCTATGACCCCACCTATGGGAGGGTCAGGGGAGTTGGTGGCTACACCCACTTCCCTTTGTCCAGCTTCGTGCCAGAGCAGGGGCAGGTAGCCCCTGAGCCGGTTTGAACTGGTGTATGCACAGAGGAGCCTACTGCTCCCCCAGTGCAGGCCTTCAAAGCACTCTAGGAGTGCACCCACCAAGCCCCAATACACTAAACTCTGTCTGGGAGGTGGTCACACCTCCCTGTGACAGGATACCTATTGTTGGGCTCCCTCCACTGCGAGTTTCGGTCATCAGCACGAGGGCAGCCCAGTGTCTGTGACTGGTGACATCCATTTTGTCATGCCAGGGCACTTCAGGATTCTACTGTGTTTCCACAGTAGGTACATGTCTATCCCTCTAGAAGGGTAGGATCATACTCCCACACCAGTTACTGGTGTGGGGGTATGATTCCAAAGCGTTTGACACCAAACACGACATGTTTTGATGCAGCCAACCCAAAGTTAGCATTTACCGCAAGGTTATAATGAACTTAAGAGTATATGGTTTGCCGCATTCACAAACCGCCCCAGAGAATGGACTCTGTGAGCTGCAGAGGCGCCCTGCTCAGGCAGAGGCACCCCCTAACATGGAAACCAAGCACCCTGCCCTCAGGATTGATAGGGCCTGCCTTAGGGGTGAGTGATAGGTGTAAATGTGTGTGCAGGAGAGATATAGTGAACCTATATCTCAGTGAGGAGTGCTAGCACCACATCACCCAGGCTGCAGTAGCAGGCCTGTGGTGTCACATTTAGTCTGCTTCCCAGGGGTGGCATAATACATGCTTCAGCCCCTGGTAGGCCTGTGAAGTACCCCCCCCCCCCCCCAAACGCAGGGACATTAAACTAACCTTGACCAGTTGAGTCTTTGGGTTCTAAGTGGAAATACCTTGAGAGTCCATCTGCATTGGCATGTTGGGTCCCAGGTCTATGTTCCACTGTATAGTCTATCCCCTGTAGGGAAATGGACCACCTTAAAAGTTTTGGGTTTTCACCTTTCATCTGTTTGAGCCATAGGAGGGGCTTGTGGTCAGTCTGAACTATGAAGTGAGTGCCAAACAAGTATGGCCTTAGCTTCTTCAGGGGCCACACCACAGAAAAGGCCTCCCTCTCTATAGCTGACCAACGTTTCTCTCTAGGGGTCAGCCTTCTGCTAATAAAAGCTACTGGCTGGTCTTGACCTTCATCATTCAGTTGAGACAGTACAGCTCCCACACCCAGCTCAGAAGCATCTGTTTGGACAATGAATTTTTGGTGTAGTCTGGACTCTGTAAGACGTGGGCAGTGCACATGGCCTGCTTTAGGTCTTCAAATGCCTTTGGACAGCTCGCTGTCCACTGAACCTTTTTTTGGCATTTTCTTTGAGGTAAGATCATTCAAGGGGGTCACTATAGATCCATATCCCTTAACAAACCTCCTATAGTACCCAGTCAGGCCTAAGAAGGCTCTCACCTGTGTCTGGGTGGTTGGAGCAACCCATTCCATGATGGTTTGGATTTTGCTCTGCAAAGGCTGAACCTGGCCCCCACCTACAAGGTGGCCCAGGTACACAACCTGACTCTGCCCTATCTGGCACTTGGTGGCCTTTATAGTGAGGCCTGCTTTCTGCAGGGCCTCCAAAACATTTCTGAGGTGGACCAGGTGATCCTGCCAGGAGGAACTAAAGACAGCAATATCATCAAGATAAGTTGAGCAATAAGTTTCCACCCCTGTCAGAACTTTGTTCACCAACCTCTGAAAAGTGGCAGGTGCATTCTTCAAACCAAAGAGCATCACCACAAAGTGGTAGTGCCCACCAGGGGTCGAAAATGCTGTTTTGGCCTTGGCATCCTCAGCTAACCTGATCTGCCAGTAGCCAGCTGTTAGGTCAAATGTACTCAGATACTTGGCTGAGGCCAAAGTATCAATCAGTTCATCTGCCCTGGGAATTGGATAGGCATCGGTTCTGGTGACTGCATTGAGGCCTCTGTAGTCTACACGAAACCTCATTTCTTTCTTACCACCCTGGGTATGAGGTTTGGGTACTAGGACTACTGGACTAGCCCAAGGGCTATCTGAAGGCTCAATCACACCTAGTTCCAACATTTTCTGGACTTCAGCCCTGATACAGTCCCTGACATGGTCAGGTTGCCTGTAGATTTTACTCTTGACAGGCAGACTGTCTCCATTGTCCACCTCATGGGTGCACCAGGAAGTCTGACTAGGGGTCAGGCTAAACATATGTCTAAACTGTTGCAAGACTTGTCTGCACTCAGTTTGCTGATGATCAGTGAGGCTGCTTGCCAAAGCAACACCATCTACTGACCCATCATCAGGGTTCTGTGAGAGCAGGTCAGGGAGAAGGTCACTCTCCTCCTCCTGTTCCTCATCAGTTGCCATGAGCAAGCCCATGTCAGCCCTGTCAACATGTGGTTTCAATCTGTTGACATGGAGCACCCTAAGCGGGCTCCTGGGAGTTCTGAGATTCATCAGGTAGGTGACTTCTCCATTTTGCTCAACAACTGTATGGGGGCCACTCCACTTGTCTTGGAGAGCTGCTGGGGCCACAGGCACCAACACCCACACTTTCTGTCCTGGCTGGTACACAGTCAGCACAGCCTTTTGGTCATGCCAAGTTTTTGGCTGGCCTCCAGGTTTTTAGTTGCCTTCTTCATATATTCGGCCATCCTAGAGTGGAGACCAAGTACATAGTCCATCACATCCTGTTTGGGAGGTTTGAGAGGCAAATCCCAGCCCTCCTTCACCAAACATAATGGACCTCTTCCACGAGACTTGCTGTTCCCAAGGCTTGTTGGCTCCAATCCAGTTGCCGACACCTCAGTAAGCTGTAGAATCCAGCTCCTGGTTGTCGTCGACGCCTCCTGGACCTCGTGGCTGAAGAGTCAAGACACCCGTGATCATCTGAAATCACCCGACTACTGTGAGCTTCCAGCTTCCTGGCCCCGGGTTACTGGCTAGTGACTTTGAACACTGTCTCCTCTGCTTTCAGGTCTTCTTTCTTCTGAATCCAGCCTTGGATTCCACCGGACACTTCCCTTGTCTTCACAAGCAGCAAGTCTTCTTTGGCTCCCATTGAAAACGACGCCGCGACCCGACACCAAAAGACACCTATGCACCCAGCTTCCCTGGGTGAGGTAACTTGAGTACTCCGGTGCTCCTGTGTGTGTTGGCTCTAGAACTACTTTCCCTGTAAGTGACTTGCTTGTAGACTCTCCCAAAGTATCCTAAAACTTTAAAATTCCAACCGCGGCTTGCTCCATTGAAGTCTATTGGGATCCGCGGCTGTGTTCTCACACTACATGCGTTTTCCGTGGGTCCTTTACTTACCTGCCTTGGGTGGATTAGTGAGGCCCCAGCACTTCTGAAGACCTTAGGCCTTCTCCCCTCTCAAGTCGTTCTTCTTATACCTCTTTTTTAGTATATGATATGGTACGCCCCTATGGCCCCAGCCATATAAGTGCTTAATTTGTTGTGAAATGTTGATTTGTGCATATGTCCTTGACTTCTAATCTCATAAAGAGATTGGCAGTTTGTGTCTAGTAATAAATACATATATATATTTTATATATATACCTGTGTGGTGTCCTTTCATTTAGTGATTCAAGAGATTATAAGGTAAAACAAGCTGCTTTACATTCCTCTAAAGACTTAGCCTGAAAGCTGCTCTCCACAGCTACCACAAGGATAGCTTTCTTGAAAGGTTGTCTTAAACCTACTACCATAAGAGTCGAATTGTACCGGTGCAAGGTGTCCACGTTAAATAGTGAACAGCATACACCAGGCCAACCTCTCACATTGGTGGGCAGCGTGTGGGATTCCAGCTTGCCATTGTTTTACCAGAAAATCTCTATTTGAATTACTAACTTAAAACCACCATAGGTACTCAAGGTACATATAAAGTCAAGCTTAGTATCAATAGGTTCTACTGAACTTAGAGCTGTGTGCCAAGGGATAGCACACCCTTTCTACAGCTCAAGCTAGGATCAGTAGGCCACAAACTAGTGTAGGTAGTACAACACTGCACAACACTAGAATGTCCTTAAGAGTTGGAACCAGTGGGTCCACCCAGCCTCAGTATAAGGACATGACTTTCTTTGACTTGAAAACCATGTGTGCTGCAAGGCACCTGAAGCTAGGACAGAGTCCCGCCACACTACACCTGATAGATCTGCTGACAGCAGATGATCTTAGATTAGCTCTAAGAGCTAATGGGTCTGAATCAGGGGGTGGGTCAATTACAGTGTCTGGGTGAGATGATGAAAATCAGGATGACCAGGACTCTGTGGTTGAAGGGCCAGATCCACAAGGGTCTGAAAAGGACAGATGAATTCTCCCTAAGAGAACTGACAGAGTGGAGGAAAGGCCTAGGTCCCTTTCTAGGGAGTCTGACCACTCCTATCACTCTGGCAGATGATCTGTCCAGCAGAGGAGCTCCTACTTTCCTAGAAGGGAGACCTCCTCTGACAGAATGTACAAACTGCTGCAGTATGAGGAAGGGGGTACAGCCATTACAACGCGGTTTTTACCACGCGCAGCTTTCACATCGCATGCGTTACAACGCATGCGATGTTACAACGCAATGCCATTACAACGCAAGTCTTTACATCGACTTGCGCTAGATGGCGTGCTAACATTACAAATAGTGTAGTTTACTATCCCAACACCTTCCCTACTGTTACGTGGGCTGGAGTTGGAATAGTAAATTACACTTTTCTAATGTTAGCACGCCATCTAGTGCAAGTCGATGTAAGGACTTGCATTGTAATGGCATAGCGTTGTAACATCGCATGCGTTGTAAGAGGGTCAGGGGGGTGGATGGTTACACCCACTCCCCTTTGTCCAGTTTCGAGCCAGAGCAGGGGCTGGTAGCCCCTGAACCGGTTGTAGCTGGCATATGCACATATGCACAGAGGAGCCTACTGCTCCCCCAGTGCAGGACTTCAAAGCACTCTAGGAGTGCACCCACCCAGCTCCAATACACTAAATCCTGTCTGGAAGGTGGTGACACCTCCCTGCGACAGGATGCCTATTGTTGGGCTTCCTCCACTGTGAGTTTCGGTCAGCAGCAGGAGGGCAGCCCAGTGTCTGTGCTGGTGGCATCCATTTTGTGATGCCAGGGCTCTTTCAGATTTCTACCGCGTTACCACAGTAGGTACATGTCATCCCCTCTAGAAGGGTGGGATCATACTCCCACACCAGTTACTGGTGTGGGGGTATGATTCCAAGATGCTTGACACCAAACACGACATGTTTTGATGCAGTCATTCCAAAGTTAGCATTAACCGGGAGGTTATAATGCACTTAAAGAGTATATGGTTTAACCGCATCCACAAACAGCCACAGGGAATAGACCCTGCCAGCTGCAGAGGGGCCCTGCTCAGGCAGAGGCATCCCCTCACAGTGTAAACCAAGCACCCTGCCCTCAGGATTGATAGGGCCTGCTGTAGGGGTGACTGATAGGTTTATATGTGTGTGTATGGTGAGCTATAGGAACCTATACCTCTGTGAGGAGTGCTAACACAATCTCACCCAGGCTGCAGTAGCAGGCCTGTGGTGTCAGATTTAGTCTGCTTCCCAGGGGTGGCATAATACATGCTTCAGCCCCTGGTAGGCCTGTAAAGTACCTATGCCCTTGGAACCTAAGGTACAATATACTAGGGGCTCATAAGGTACCACAGTATCCAGTCACTAGTGCATCTAATATACACTCCAAGTCGTTTAGAGAGAACAGAGAGACTGGGGCCCTGATTAGCAGGGACCCAGCCAGACTATAGCCAGAAACCAGTGTATACATCAGAAAAAAAGTGGGGGCATCATAAGTGCAGATCCTACTCTCCTACATATATCTATCAAATATATATGTATTTATTACTAAACAACTCTCTACTAATCTCTTTATGAGATTAGAAGGCAGGAACATATGCACAATCAATGTTTCACAATAAGTTAAGCACAAATATGGCTGGGGCCCTGGGGCGTACCAGACCATATACTAAAAAAGAGACTTAAGAACAATGACTTGCAAAGAGACAAGGCCTAGGGCCTTCAGAAGCGCTGGGGCCTCACGAAACCACCCAAGGCAGGTAAGTAAAGGACCAAAGGGAGACGCATGCAGTGTGAGAACACAGCCGCGAATCCCTATTGACTTCAATGGAGCAAGTCGCGATTAGAAATTAAAAGTTTAAGGATACTTCAGGAGAGTCTACAAGCAAGTCACTTACAGGGTAAGTAGTTCTAGAGCCAACACCCACAGGAGCACCGTAGTGCTGGAGTTACCTCACCCAGGGAAGCCAGGTGCATAGGTGTCTTTTGGTGTCGGGTCGCGGCGTCGTTTTCAATGGGAGCCAATGAAGACTTGCTGCTTGTGAAGACAGGAGAAGTGTCCGGTGGAATCCAAGGCTGGATTCAGAAGACGGAAGACCTGAAAGCAGAGGGGACAGTGTTCAAAGTCACTTGGCAGTGACCCGGGGCAAGGAAGTTGGATGCCCACAGTCGTCAGGTGATTTCAGGTGATCCATGGGTGTCTTGACTCTTCATCCACGAGGTCCAGGAGGCATCGACAAAAACCAGGAGCTGGATTCGGCGTGCCCACAAAGTCTGCACCTTACTGCGGTGTCAGTGACCAGATTGGAGCCAACAAGCCTTGGTAACAGCAAGTCTCGGGGAAAGGAAAAAAGCCAGCGGTGCAGACCAGCAAGGTCTGAGGGACTCACCCAGCAAGGGTAAGTCAGGGCAGGCCTGGAGCAACCAGGGGAGCCCTTTGGAACTGTAGAAAAGTCTTCAGGGGACCCACAAGCCATCCAGAAAGGGATCGCGAAGACTCCTCAGGAGGATCCACTCAACAGGGGCCCACGGTCACTCGGGACGGGGTAGGCCTCTGATCTTCGGAGGGATTCCTGCTAGAGGCTTGGACCACATGTGGCCCAAAGCACAGGTTTGTAGAAAATAGTGCACGGTACCCAGGGATTGCGGTTCCTCATCACTTGTGGGGTCCACTTGCCTCAGCGTCGCTGGGGACTCACGATGGCCTTGGAGAAGTCAGGAAATCCTCTTCCTGGGCTGCAGGGACTTCGGGCTCCGGCTGGAGCGGTGGAGTTTGTGACCGTTGATTGCAAGATTTGGTGCCTGCCAAGCAGGGGAGTCACTCCTTGACTCCAAGGGAGATTCTTCCGTCTTCCAGAGGTAGTGGAACATCGAAGGTCCGGGATTCGTCTTCAGAGCGTTGTCCAGAGGTATCTAGTTTGCAATGGCAAGTGTTCCCTAACTAGGAAGGGAGGGACTAGCTCTATGACCCCACCTATGGGAGGGTCAGGGGAGTGGGTGGCTACACCCACTTCCATTTGTCCAGCTTCATGCCAGAGCAGGGGCAGGTAGCCCCTGAGCCAGTTTGAACTGGTGTATGCACAGAGGAGCCTACTGCTACCCCAGTGCAGGCCTTCAAAGCACTCTAGGAGTGTACCCACCAAGCCCCAATACACTAAACTCTGTCTGGGAGGTGGTCACACCTCCCTGTGACAGGATACCTATTGTTGGGCTCCCTCCACTGTGAGTTTCGGTCATCAGCAGGAGGGCAGCCCAGTGTCTGCGACATCCATTTTGTGATGCCAGGGCACTTCAGGATTCTACCTTGTTTCCACAGTAGGTACATGTCTATCCCTCTAGAAGGGTAGTATCCTACTCCCACACCAGTTACTGGTGCGGGGGTATGATTCAAAAGCGTTTGACACCAAACACGACATGTTTTGATGCAGCCATCCCAAAGTTAGCATTTACCGCGAGGTTATAATGAACTTAAGAGTATATGGTTTGACCGCATTCACAAACAGCCCCAGAGAATGGACTCTCAGAGCTGCAGAGGGGCCCTGCACTCCTCTTCCCCCTTTGTGCACCATTCGTACCCCTTTGTGCACCCTCTAGCCTCTTTTTGCACCTCTGTTAGTTCTTTCTGCACTGCTCTTAGTTCTTTCTGCACTGCTCTTGCTTCTTTCTGCACTTCTGTTCCAACTTTCTGCATCCCTCTTGCCTTTTTCTGCACCCCTCTTCCCTCTTTCTTCAGCGCTCTTGCCTGAGTCTGCCCACCGATTCACTCTTTCTGCACCCCTTTTGCCTGTTTCTGCAACTCTCTTGTTTTTTTTTGCAGTTCTCTTGCCTCTGTTGTTAATTTCTATACTTCTCTTCCCTCTTTCTGCACCCCTCTTGCCTCTTTCTGCACCTCCGTTGTTTCTTTCTACACTCCTCTTGCCTCTTTCTTTACCCCTCTTTCCTCTTTCGGCACCCCTTTTGCCTGTTTATGCAACTCCTTCCCTCTTTCTGCAGTTCTCTTGCCTGTTTCTGTACCTCTCTTGCATCTCTGTACCTGTTTGTTTTTTTGCACTGCTCTTGCTTCTTTCTGTGCCTCTGTTGCTTCTTTCTGCACTTCTCTTGCTTCTATCTGCACCTATGTTGCTTCTTTCTGCACCCCTCTTGCCTCTTTCTGCATCCCTTTTACCTGTTTCTGTAACTCTTTGCCTCCTTCTGCACCTCACTTGCCTTTTTGTGTAACTCTCTTGCCTCCTTCTGCAGTTCTCTTGCCTCCTTCTGCACCTCTCTTGCTTCTTTCTGTACCCCGCTTGCTTCTATCTGCACCTCTGTTGCTTCTTTCTCCATCCCTCTTGCCTCTTTCTGCATCCCTTTTGCCTGTTTCTGCAACTCTTCGCCTCTTTCTGCAGTTCTCTTGCCTCCTTCTGCAGTTCTCTTGCCTCCTTCTGCAGTTCTCTTGCCTCCTTCTGCAGTTCTCTTGCCCATCTTAACACTTCTCTTGCCTGTTTCTGCACCTCCCTTCCCCCTTTGTGCAACACTCTTGCCACTTTCTACAGCTCTCTTCCCTCTTCCTGCACCACTCTTACCTCTTTCTGTACCTCTGTTGCTTTTTTCTACACCCCTGTTGTAGGAGAGTACCCCCACTTTTTGCTGGTGTTTCACTGTTTTTCGACCTTAGTCTGGCTGTGGCCCTGCTAATCAGGCCCACAGCCTAGCTGCTTCCTCTCTAAAATGGTTTCCATGTACATTAGGTACATATCTAATTGGATTCTGGAGTGCTTTATAAGCCGCTAGTATATGGTGTACTATGTACCTAGGGCATAGGTACCTCAGAGGCCTACCAGGGGCTGCAGCATGTATTATGCCACCCCTGGGAAGCACTCCAAAATGACACCACAGGTCTGCTACTGCAACCTGGGTAAGGGTGTGCTTGCACCCCTTACTGTGGTATAGGCTACCTATATCACTACCTTATACAGACACATATAAACCTATAAGCCACTCCTATGGCAGGCCTTGACAATCCTGAAGGCAGAGTGCTTGGTTTTATGTGAGAGGGTGCCCAAGCATGAGCTGAGCCCCTCTGCAGCATTCGGAAATACTTCCTTATGGCTGTTCTGTGATTCAGCCATACCATATACTCTTAAGTGCATTATAACCTCGCGGTAAATGCTAACTTTGGGATGGCTGCATCAAAACATGTCGTGTTTGGTGTCAAGCGCTTTGGAATACTACCCCCCGCCAGTTCTGGCGGCGGGGGTACCATTCCACCCTTCTAGAGGGAGAGACATGTTCACACTTGCTAAACCCGGTTAAATCCTTTCAAAGCCCTGGCATCACAAAATGGATGCCACTGCCACAGACACGGGTCTGGCCTCCTGCTGCTGGGGGAAACTCTGGCTGGGGAGGCCTGGACAAAAGGTTTCCTGTCACAAGGAGGTGTAACCACCTCCCCAGACAGGCAGGTGTGTATTGGGGCAGGGTGGGTGCATTCAGAGAATGCTTTTGAGACACTGCCTGTGGCACACAAGGTGTCCCTGTGCATAGCCCAGTTCAAACCGGTTACAGGGGCACTCAGCCCCTGCTCTGGCACGAAACTGGACAAAGGGGAAGGGGTTGAACCACCCCCACCCCAGGCCCACCCATAGGTGGAACCTTATAGTTAGTCCATCCCCTAAACTTAGTATAGGTATAGGAATCCCGTCCCTAGGACTTTAGATTACCCTGGACGAAACTCTGCAATGTACATCCTGGACCTTCGACATTCTATCCTGACTAGAAGACTGAAGAAATCTCCCTTGGGGTCAAGGAGTGATTCCCCTGCTTGGCAGGCACCAAAGAAGCAACTGACGGGTCTGCATTGCTGAAGCTCCCGCTGGACACCGAAGTCTTTGCATCACCAGAGGTGGATTTCCAGACTTCACCGAGGCTACCCTGAGTCCAAAGCAAAGCTGAGGCCTGCGGCTATCGTGGGTAATGTGGAACCGTGACCCCTGGACACCATGAACTTTTGCAGCAACAACACCTTCCTGGTCCTCCTCGAAGTTGTGCTTTGGGCTCCGAGTAGCCCCAGCCTTGAGCACCTCCTGCACTGAAGATTGTTGGCCTCCACTCCACGAGTGACCCGTGGGCCAGCTTCCAGTGCGACAGCTTGAGGCTCCTTCGCGATCACTAGCCCATTGGCTAGCAGGTCCCCACGAATGTAACTCCACTTCTGTTGGGGCTTTTCTGGTTGCTCCAGACTTGCTCTTACTTACCCTCACGGGGTGAATCCATCAGATCTTGCGGGTCTGCATCGCAGTCCTTTCTTTGATTTCCTGAGACTTGCCGTTGCCAAGGCTTGTTGGGTCCTTCCTGGTCGCCAACACGGCAGCACTCAACAGACTTTATGGGACAGCTCGAATCCGGAGCGTGGACTTCGTCAACGCCTCCTGGACCTCCTGGCTGAAGAGTCAAGACACCCAACAACTCACCTGAACCACCCGACATCTGTGTGCATTGGTCCATCCTGCCCTAGGTCACTGGCAAGTGACCCAGACGCTGTCCCCACTGCTTTCAGGTTCCTTACATCCTAGATCAAGGCTTGGATCTCTCCGGACACTTCTCTTCACGGCAGCAGCAGTTCTTTGCAGGCTTCCATTGAAATCAACAACGCGACCCGACAACAAAAGACACCTATGCACCCGGCTTCCCTGGCCTAAGAAGGCTCTCACCTGAGTCTGGGTAGTTGGAGCAACCCAGTCCATTATGGTCTGGATTTTGCTCTGCAATGGTTGAACCTGGCCTCCACCTACAAGATGGCCCAGGTACACAACCTGATTCTGCCCCATCTGGCACTTAGTAGCCTTGATAGTTAGGCCTTCTTTTTGCAGGGCCTCCAAAACATTCCTCAGGTGGACCAGGTGATCCTCCCAGATGGAGCTAAAGACAGCAATATCATCTAGATATGCTGCACTCAAGTCTTCCAGGCCTGTAGGGACTTAATTCACCAACCTTTGGAAAGTGGCAGGTGCATTCTTCAAACCAAAGGGCATTACCACAAATTGATAGTGCCCACCAGGGGTAGAAAATGCTGTCTTTGGCTTTGCATCATCAGCTAGTCTGATCTGCCAGTAACCAGCTGTCAGGTCAAATGTGCTTAGAAACTTGGCTAAGGCCAGAGTATCTATCAGCTCATCTGCCCTGGGGATGGGATGGGCATCAGTCCTAGTGACTGCATTGAGACTCCTGTAGTCTACACAAAACCTCACCTCTCCTTTCCCACCACTGGTATGAGGTTTAGGTACCAGGACTACTGGGCTAGCCCAAGGGCTAACTGAGGGTTCAATCACACGCAGATCCAACACCTTTTGGACTTCTGTCCTTATACAGTCCCTGACATGGTCAGGTTGCCTGTAGATCTTATTCTTCACAGGTAGACTGTCCCCAGTGTCCACTTCATGAGTGCACCAGGTGGTCTGACTTGGAGTCAGAGAAAACATATGTCTAAACTGGCTGAGAAGGTGTCTGCAGTCAGTTTGTTGCTGGACAGTGAGGCTGCCTGCCAAGGCTACACCATCAACTGACCCATCATCAGGGTTCTGAGAAAGCAGGTCAGGGAGTGGGTCACTCTCTCCCTCCTGTCCTTCATCAGTGGCCATGAGCAAGCCCATGTTTGCCCTGTCAACATATGGTTTTAGTCTGTTGACATGAAGTACCCTATGGGGACTCTCAGGGGTTCCAAGGTCTACCAAGTAGGTAACCTCCCCTTTCTGTTCAACAATGGTATGGGGGCCACTCCATTTGTCCTGGAGGGCTGCTGGGGCCACAGGCTCCAACACCCACACTTTCTGTCCTGGCTGGTAAACAGTCAGTACAGCCTTTTGGTCATGCCAGGCTTTTTGCAGTTCCGGGCTAGCCTCAAGGTTTTTGTTTGCCTTTTTCATGTACTCGGCCATCCTGGAGCGGAGACCAAGTACATAGTCCACTATGTCTTGCTTTGGGGGCTTGAGAGGTAACTCCCATCCTTCCTTCACCTACCACAATGGACCCCTGACAGGGTGACCAAACAAAAGTTCAAATGGGCTGTAGCCAAACCCCTTTTCAGGCACCTCCCTGTATGCAAATAAAAGTCAGGGCAAGAGCAGGTCCCATTTTCGCCTAAGCTTCTCTGGCAGTCCTTTGATCATTCCCTTTAAGGTTTTGTTGAATCTCTCAACTAAACCATTGCATTGTGGGTGATAGGGTGTGGTGAACTTGTAGTTCACTCCACACTCCTTCCACATAGCAGTCAAGTAACTAGACATGAGGTTTGCACCCGTGTCAGAAACTACCTCCTTAGGAAAGCCTACTCTTGAGAGCACTCAAGAGAGCTCTTTCCACCACAGGTGCTGTAGTGGTCCTTAGGGGAATTGCTTCTGGGTACCTGGTGGCAAAATCCACCACCACCAGCATAAATATGTGCCCAGATGCTGTTTGGGGATCCATGGGATCAACAATGTCAATCCCTACCCTTTCAAAGGGCACCCCTACCACAGGTAGTGATATCAGGGGGGGGGCTTTGTAGTGCCACCTGCTTTGCCACTGGCTTGGCAGGTTACACAGGAGTAACAAAACTCATTTGTGTCTTCAGACATGTGGGCCAGTGAAAGTGAGGAACAACTGTGTCCCAAGTCTTGTTCTGGCCCAGGTGTCCTGCTAGGGGAATATCATGGGCTAGTGTCAATAGAAAACCCCTAAACTTCAGAGGTATAACCAACCTCCTGGATGCACCAGGCTTGTGGTCTCTACTCTCTGAGTATAGGAGTCCATCATCCCAATAAACTTTATGGGTGCCACTAGCATTCCCAGCAGCCTCATCAGCAGCTTGCTGTGAGGGGTTCAAGAGAGGGACAGGTTTTCTGCTCCTGGCTCAGATCAGATCTGGAAGGGACCCCTGTCCCCAAGAACTCAACCTGGTCAGGTTCAAGCTCCTCTGGGACAGTTCCTTCTTCAGGCTCAAGATCATCTCCCTGAGGAGACTGATCAGCATTCTGAGTCAGGTGGGAAGGCTCTGCCTTAACCCTACTGCTCCTCCTCTTGTGAGGCACCTGGTCCATTATTCCAGAATCCGGGGCCTGTCCAGTTTTAGACATTTTTGCCTGTGACCTGGTCACAGCAAAGATATGTGCAGGGATCCCTAACATTTCTGCATGTGTCCTGAGCTCCACTTCAGCCAAAGCTGAAGTCTCTAGATCATTGCCAAGCAAGCACTGTACTGGTAGGTCTGCACTTACCACAACCTTCTTAAGGCCAGTTACCCCTCCCCAGGAGAAGTTAACAACTGCCAGAGTATGGTCTGTTCTGACATTGCTAGCATTGGTCACTTGGTACATTTCACCAAGTATAATCTGCCCAGGATCCACAAGATCTTCTGTCACCATTGTGACACTTGCTCCTGTGTCCCTGAATGCCCAAGCTTCTACTCCATTTATTAAAGGCTGCTGTCTGTATTTGCCCAGGTTACTGGGACTCACAAAGGGGGACATATCCATGCCCCCATCACTGACAAGCACAGCCTGAGTTGGTACTCTGACTAGGCCAGAGTCCATCTCAGAACCCAGGGTCTACCCTACTACACCCTTATTCTGTGTATTCCCATCACCAATTGTAACAGCACTAGGGGAAGCAGGTGCCTTAGGGGCATTGGTGGTGGCTGGAGATTTTCTTTGGCCTTGGTGTAGTCACTGGTCCAGTGAGTTTTCTGCTTACAGATTTTTCACCAAGGTTTCTTTTGGCCTTTACCCTTCCTTGACTGTGACTCCCCATTAGAATAAGATTTTTGGGGCCCTTGAGAAGACTTCTGATCTTTGCCCTTGTCCCCACCCTTGTCAGAGTTCTTGGAAACTTGCTTCTTAGGGTCACCACCTTGGTTCTGTACCTTCTGCCTCACCCTGGTTCTGACCCATTTGTCTGCCTTCTTTCCCAATTATTGGGGAGAGGTCAGAACAGAGTCTACCAGGTACTGGTGCAACAGCTGATTGACAGTTATTAAGAATCTGCTCCCTCATTATCAGATTGTTCAATCCTTTGAAGTCACACACTTTACTGCCCAATACCCAACCTTCCAGAGCCTTAGCAGCACAGTCAACAAAGTCAACACAGTCTTGATTTTGTGCTTTTTGGGGGTCTCTGAACTTTAACCTGTATTGTTCAGTGGTTAGGCCAAACCCATCTATTAGTGCACTTTTCAAGACCTGGTAATCATCAGCATCCTCTTCTCTTACAGTGAGTAGCTTATCTCTACCTTTGTCTGCAAAGGAGAGCCATAAGATTGCTGCCTACTGACCTTGAGGGACATTCTGTACTTTACAGGCCCTCTCCAAGGCAGTTATCCATTTGTGGATGTCATCCCCACTCTGGTAGGGAGGGACAATCTTACTTAGGTTTCTATGGTCATATGACCTCTCCCTATCTCTAGGGAAATTGCTGCGACCAAGGGACTCTAGTCCCTCCTTTTACTAGTTCTGTAGAGCTCTAGGGCTTCCCTATCTAAGACCATCTGCTGCTTTCTGAGGTTGAACTTGTCTTGCTCATACTTCAGCAGTCTGTCTCTCATCTGCTGGGAGGTTTCCCTCCCTCTGTGAGAAGAGACAGAGGTCCCTATAGAGGAGTTAGACTGGACATATCCCCTTGACAGATCTATCCCTTCTAGCCCTATGTTCAACTCTACCTGGAGGAATAAAGGCAGGAGCATTGTCATCATCCTCACCAGATGCTGATCATTGTCATCAGCCTGGTCAGCATTAGAGGTAGGGTCAGGGGAATTGCTACCCCTAGGCTCACCCTCACCTGCTGCCCCACCCACACTGTCTACCCCATGAGGCCCACTAGGCCCTGTGATATCATCCAGCTTAAGTATCTTTATGAGATGCTGGGTGGATGGACTTTTGCCTGTCTTCAGCTTCCTAATGGAACATAAGGACCTAAGCTGAGCAAAGGAGAGATCCTCGTATTTATAGGGAAGGAGCTCACTGGTTCCTGGTAGGGACCCACTGGTTCCTGGCTGGTTAGACATTACTAATGTGGTGTGGTGTATTGCACTACCTACACTAGTGTGGCCTATTAAACTCTCTTTAGTTGTAGAAAGGGTGTGATATCCCTTGACACACAACTCTTAGTTCAGTAGGACTTACTGTAGCTAAACTTAATATTATATGTATCTCAGGTACCTTTAGTGGTTTTCAGTTGATCAATTCAATTGAGATTATCTGGTAAAACAATAGCAAGCTGGAATCCCACACGCTGCACACCAATGTGAGAAGGTGGCCTGATATATGCTGTCCACTAGTTCTAGTGGGCACCTTGTATCAGTCCAAACAACCCCTTATGGTGATAGGTTAAAGACAACCTTTATTGAAAGCTATCCTAGTGGTAGCTATGGAGAGCAGCCTTCAGGCTAAGTCTTGAAGGAATGTAAAGCAGCTTGTTTTACCAGTCTATAATCTCTTGAATGATCAAATGAAAGGACAACCACACCATGTATATATTTAAAATATATGTATTTAGGTTAAAACACACCCCTCTAGTCTCTTTATGAGACTGTAGTTTGAAGTGCTTAAGTTACAAGTGAGCAATCATCAGTAATAGCACAAATACACGTTTGGACCCTATGGGCATACCGAACCGTATACCAATAAAGTGGTATAAGAACCACGACTGAACTAGACACAAGGCCTAGAGCCTGTAGAATTGCTGGGACCCCAAGGAACCACCCAAGGTAGTGAAACAGGGGACACACGGGGACTGTATGCAGTGTGTGAACACAACCGCGGGTTCCCGTTATCTTCTATGGGCAATGTCGCGGTTGGAAATTTAAAGATTAGGGACACTTAGAATTGAGTCAGGACCAAACCCTTTTGGGCTTAAGAAGTTCTAGGGCTAGCACCCACGGGAGCACCGGAGTACTTGAGTTACCTCACCCAGGGAAGCCGGGTGCATAGGTGTCTTTTGGTGTCGTGTCGCGTCGTCGATTGCAATGGAAGCCTGCAAAGAACTGCTGCTGCCATGAAGAGGAGAACTGTCCGAAGAGATCCAAGCCGGGATCTGGGATGGAAGGAACCTGAAAGCAGAGGGGACAGAGTCTGGGTCACTAGCCAGTGACCGAGGGCAGGATGGACCAATGCCCACCGATGGCGGGAGCTTCATGTGAGTTGATGGGTGTATTGACTCTTCAGCCACGAGGTCCAGGAGGCGTCGCCGAAGTCCACGAGCCGGATTCGAGCTGTCCCTCGAAGTTTGTCGAGTGCTGCGGTGTCGGCGATCAGATTAGACCCAACAAGCCTTGGCATCGGCAAGTAACTGGAATTCAGAGAAAGGACTGCGGTGCAGACCAGCAAGGTCTGAGGGACTCACCCAGCAAGGGTAAGTCAGGGCAGGTCTGGAGCAACCAGGAAAGCCCAAGCAGAAGAGGAGTTGCCTTCGTGGGGGCCTACTAGCCAACGGGCTAGCAATCACGAAGGAGCCTCAAGCTGTCGCACTTGAAACTGGCCCACAGGTGACTCGTGGAGTGGAGGCCAGCAATCTTCGGAGCAGGAGGTGCTCAATGTTGGGGCTACTCGGAGCCCAAAGCACAACTTCGAGGATGACCAGGAAGGTGTTGTTGCTGCAAAAGTTCATGGTGTCCAGGGGTCACGGTTCCATGTTACCCACGATAGCCACGGGCCTCAGCTTTGCTGTGGTCTCAGGGAAGCCTCGGGGAAGTTTGGAAATCCACCTCTGGTGATGTAAAGACTTTGGCGTCCAGCAGGAGCTTCAGCAATGCAGACGGTCAGTTGCTTCTTTGGTGCCTGCCAAGCAGGGGAGTCACTCCTTGACCCCAAGGGAGATTTCTTCAGTCTTCTAGTCAAAATAGAAAGTCAAAGGTCCAGGATATATGTTGCAGAGTTTCGTCCAGGGTAATCTAAAGACGCAAGGATTGGGTTCCCATACTTATACTAAGTTTGGGGGTTGGACATACTCTAGGGACCCACCTATGTGAGGGTTTGGAAAGAGGGGTGGTTACACCCATTTCCTTTGTCCAGTTTCACGCCAGAGCAGGGGCAGGTAGCCCCTGCAACCGGTTTGAACTGGACTATGCACAGGGACACCAAATGTGCCCCCAGTGCAGGACTTCAAAGAACCAGAGAGTGCTCCCGCCCAGCCTGTCTGGGGAGGTGGTTACACCTCCCTTCGACAGGAAACCTATTGTCCAGGCCTCCCCTGCTGGAGATTTGGTCAGCAGCAGGAGGTCAGACCCGTGTCTGTGGAAGAGGCATCCATTTTGTGATGCCAGGGCTCAGGAAAGTCCTACCGGGTTTGACCCGGGTGAACATGTCTCTCCCTCTAGAAGGGTGGAATGCTACCCCCGCCGCCAGAACTGGCTGAGGGGTTAGTATTCCAAGATGGTTGACACCAAACACGACATGTTTTGATGCAGTCATCCCAAAGTTAGCATTTACCACTAGGTTATAATGCACTTAAGAGTATATGGTATGGCTGTATCACAGAACAGCCATAAGGAAGTACTTCCGAAAGCTGCAGAGGGTCTCAGCTTATGCTTGGGCCCCCTCTCACACAAAACCAAGCACTCTGCCTTCAGGATTGTCAAGGCCTGCCATAGGAGTGACTGTATATATATGTATGTGTGGATATAGGTAGCCTATACCACTGTAAGGGGTGCAAGCACACCCTTACCCAGGCTGCAGTAGCAGACCTGTGGTGCCATTTTGGAGTGCTTCCCAGGGGTGGCATAAAACATGCTTCAGCCCCTGGTAGGCCTCTGAGGTACCTATGCCCCAGGTACATAGTATACCATATACTAGGTGTGAGAAGATGGCTTGGTATATGCTGGTCACTAGTTAAAGTGGCCACCTTGCACCTGTACAATTCGACTCTTATGGTAGATAGGTTTAAGACAACCTTTTAAAGAAAGCTATCCTACTTGTAGCTGTGGAGAGCAGCCTTCAGGCTAAGTCTCAGAGGAATGTAAAGCAGCTTGTTTTACCTTATAATCTCTTGAATCACTAAATGAAAGGACACCACACAGGTATATATGTAAAATATATATGTTTTTATTACTAGACACAAACTACCAATCTCTTTATGAGATTAGAAGTCAAGGACATATGCACAAATCAACATTTCAAAACAAATTAAGCACTTCTATGGCTGGGGCCCTAGGGGCGTACCAGACCATATGCTAAAAAAAAGGTATAAGAAGAATGACTTGAGAAGGGAAAAGGCCTAACGTCTTCAGAAGCACTGGGGCCTCACTAATCCACCCAAGGCAGGTAAGTAATGGACCCACGGGGGACGCATGCAGTGTGAGAACACAGCCGCGGATCCCAATTGACTTCAATGGAGCAAGTCTCAGTTGGAATTTTAAAGATTTAGGATACTTCGGGAGAGTCTAAAAGCAAGTCACTTACAGGGTAAGTAGTTCTAGAGCCAGCACACACAGGAGCACTGGAGTACTCGAGCTACCTCACCAGGGAAGTCGGGTGCATAGGTGTCTTTTGGTGTCGGGTCGCGGCGTCGTTTTCAATGGGAGCCAAAGAAGACTTGCTGCTTGTGAAGACAGGAGAAGTGTCCGGTGGAATCCAAGGCTGGATTCAGAAGGAAGAAGACCTGAAAGCACAGGAGACAGTGTTCAAAGTCACTTGCCGGTGACCGGGGGCCAGGAAGCTGGATGCCCATAGTAGTCAGGTGATTTCAGGTGATCAAGGGTGTCTTGACTCTTCAGCCACGAGGTCCAGGAGGCGTCGATGATGACCAGGAGCTGGATTCGGAGTGTCTCACAAAGTCTGCAGCTTACCGAGGTGTCGGCAACCAGATTAGAGCCAACAAGCCTTGGCAACAGCAAGTCTCGTGGAAAGTGAAGAAAGTCAGCGGTGCAGACCAGCAAGGTCTGAGGGACTCACCCAGCAAGGGTAAGTCAGGGCAGGCCTGGAGCAAACCAGGGGAGTCCTTTGGTTCTGTATAAAAGTCTTCAGGGGACCCACAAGCCAACCGGCAAGGGATTGCGAAGACGCCTCAGGAGGATTCACTCACCAGGAGCCCATGGTCACTCGGGACGAGGTAGGCCTCTGATCTTCAGAAGAGATCCTGCTGGAGGCTTGGAACACACGTGGTCCAAAGCACAAGTTCGTAGAACATCATGAAGGGGTTGCACTTGACAATAGTGTACGGTACCTGGGTATTGCTGTTCCTTGTCACTCGTGGGGTCCACTCGCCTCAGCTTCGCAATGGTTGTTGAGCAGTCAGGAAATCCACTTCCGGGGCTGCAGGGACTTCGGACTCCGGCAGGAGCAGGAAAGTTTGCAACCGTTGATGCAAAGGTTTGGTGCCTGCCAAGCAGGGGAGTCACTCCTTGACTCCAAGGGAGATTCTTCAGTCTTCCAAAGGTAGTGGAACGTCGAAGGTTCAGGATTCTTCTTTCAGAGCGTCATACAGGGATATCTAGTTTGCAATGGCAAAGATTCCCTAACTTATACTACAAGGAAGGGAGGGACTAGCTCTATGACCACTGCTATGGGAGGGTCAGGGGAGTGGGTGGCTACACCCACTTCACTTTGTCCAGTTTCACACCAGAGCAGGGGCTGGTAGCCCCTGAACCGGTTTGAGCTGGCATATGCACAGAGGAGCATACTGCTCCCCCAGTGCAGGACTTCAAAGCACTCTAGGAGTGCACCCACCCAGCCCCAATACACTAAATCCTGTCTGGAAGGTGGTTACACCTCCCTGTGACAGGATGCCTATTGTTGGCCCTTCTCCACTGCGAGTTTCAGTCAGCAGCAGGAGAGCAGCCCAGTGTCTGTGCTGGTGGCATCCATTTTGTGATGCCAGGGCTCTTCAGGATTCTACTGTGTTTCCACAGTGGGTACATGTCTATTCCTCTAGAAGGGTGGGATGATACTCCCACACCAGTTACTGGTGTGGGGATATGATTCCAAAGCGTGTGACACCAAACACGACATGTTTTGATGCAGCCATCCCAAAGTTAGCATTTACCGCTAGGTTATAATGTACTTAAGAGTATATGGTTTAACTGCATCCACAAACAGATACATAGAATGGACTCTGAGAGCTGCAGAGGGGCTCTGCTCAGGCAGAGGCACCCCCTCACATGGAAACCAAGCACCCTGCCCTCAGGATTGCTAGGGCCTGCTTTAGGGATGAATGATAGGTTTATATGTGTGTGCAAGATGAGATATAGGGAACCTATACCACAGTGAGGAGTGCTAACACTACCTCACCCAGACTGCAGTAGCAGGCCTGTGGTGTCAGATTTAGTCTGCTTCCCAGGGGTGGCAGAATACATGCTTCAGCCCCTGGTAGGCCTGTGAAGTACTATGCCCTTGGTACCTAAGGTACCATATACTAGGGGCTCATAAGGTACCACAGTATCCATTCACTAGTGCATATAATATGCACTCCAAGTTGTTTAGAGAGAACAGAGAGGCTGGGGCCCTGATTAGCAGGGTCCCAGCCAGATTATAGCCAGAAACCAGTGTAAACATCAGAAAAAAGTGGGGGCAACATAAGAGGCAGATCCTACTCTCCTACATACCTCTGCACCTCTTCCCTCTTTCAGCACCTCTCTTGCCTCAGTCTTACCCACCTGTTCCCTCTTTCTGCATCTTCCCCCTTTGTACAGCTCTCTTCCCTCTTCCTGCACCACTCTTGCCTCTTTCTGTACCTGTTGCTTTTTCCACACCCCTCTTACCTACCTCTGCACTTATCTTCCCTCTTTCTACACCACTCTTGCCTGAGTATGCCTCTGATTCCCTCTTTCTGCACCCCATTTGCCTGTATCTGCAACTCTCTTGCTTCTTTTTGCAGTTCTCTTGCCTCCTTCTGCACCTCTCTTGCCTCTTTCTGTAACTGTCTTGCCTCCTTCTGCAGCTCTCTTGCCTCCTTTTGCAGCTCTCTTGCCTCCTTCTGCACCTCTCTTGCCTCTTTCAATACTTCTCCTGCCTGTTTCTGCACTTCTCTTCCCCCTTTGTGCAACACTCTTGCCACTTTCTACAGTTCTCTTCCTGCACTACACTTGCCTCTTTCTGTACCTCCGTTGCTTTTTTCTACACCCCTCTTACCTACCTCTGCACCTCTTACCTCTTTCTGCACCTCTCTTGCCTCAGTCTTACCCACCTGTTGTCTCTTTCTGCCCCGATTTTGCCTGTTTCTGCAACTCTTTGCCTCTTTCCGCAGTTCTCTTGCCTCTTGCACCTCTCTTGCCTCTTTCAACTCTTCTCTTGACTGTTTCTGTACCTCTCTTGCCTCTTTCTGCACCTCACTTGCTTCTTTCTGCAAGTCTTTTGCCTGTTTCTGCACCCCTCTTCCCTGTTTGTGCAACTCTCTTGCCTCTTTCAACACTTCTCTTACCTATTTCTGCACCTCTCTTGCCTCTTACTGCAGCTCTCTTGCCTTTTTCTGTACCTCAGTTGCTTCTTTCTGCACCCCTTTTGCGTGTTTCTGCACTCCTCTTCCCCCTTTATGCAACTCTTCCCTCTTACTACAGCTCTCTTCCCTCTTCATGCACCACTCTTGCCTCTTTCTGTACCTCTGTTGCTTTTTTCTATACCCCTCTTACTTACCTCTGCACCTCTCTTCCCTCTTTCCGCAGTTCTCTTGCCTCCTTCTCCACCTCTTGCCTCTTTCAGCACCTCACTTGCTTCTTTCTGCACCCCTTTTGCTTTTTTCTGCACCACTCTTCCCTCTTTGTGCAACTCTTTTGCCTCTTTCTACACCTCTCTTCCCTCTTTCTGTACCACTCTTACCTCTTTCTGTATCTCTGTTGCTTCTTTCTGCACTTCTCTGGTCTCTTTCTGTACCCTTTGTGCCTATTTCAGCAACTCTTTGCTTCTTTCTGCAGTTCTCTTGCCTCTTTCCATACCCCTTTTGCCTCTATCTGCACCTCTGTTGGTTCTTTCTGCACCGCTCTTGCTTCTTTCTGCACTTCTGTTCCAATTTTCTGCATCCCTCTTGCCTTTTTCTGCACCCCTCTTCGCGCACCACTCTTGCCTGAGTCTGCCCACCGATTCCCTCTTTCTGCACCCCCTTTGCCTGTTTCTGCAACTCTTGCCTCTTTTTGTAGTTCTCTTGCCGCCTTCTGCACCTCTGTTGCTTCTTTCTGTACTTCGCTTGCCTCTTTCTACACCCCTCTTGCCCCTTTCTGCACCTGTGTTGCTCCTTTCTGCACCCCTCTTGCCTCTTTCTGCACTCCTCTTTCTGCACCCTGTAGGAGAGTAGGATCTGCTTCACATGGGTACCCCCACTTTTTGCTGGTGTTTCACTGTTTTTGGACCTTAGTCTGGCTGTGACTCTGCTAAACAGGACCACAGCCTAGCTGCTTCCTCTCTAAAATGGTTTCCATGTACATATCTAATTGGATTCTGGAGTGCCTTATAAGCCCCTAGTATATGGTATATTATGTACCTAGGGCATAGGTACCTCAGAGGCCTACCACGGACTGAAGCATGTATTATGCCATTCCTGGGAAGCACTCCAAAATGGCACCACAGGTCCGCTGCTGCAGCCTGGGTAAGGGTGTGCTTGCACCCCTTACAGTGGCATAGGCTACCTATATCCACATATATATACAGACACATATAAACCTATGTCACTCCTATGGCAGGCCTTGACACTCATGTAGGCAGAGTGCTTGGTTTTGTGTGAAAGGGTGCCCAAGCATGAGCTGAGCCCCTCTGCAGCTTTCGGAAATACTTCCTAATGGCTGTTCTGTGATACAGCCATACCATATACTCCTAAGTGCATTATAACCTTGCGGCAAATGCTAACTTTGGAATGGCTGTATCAAAACATGTCTTGTTTGGTGTCAACCATCTTGGAATACTACCCCCCCCCCACCAGTTCTGGCGGCGGGGGTAGCATTCCACCCTTCTAGAGGGAGAGACATGTTCACACTGGCTAAACCCGGTTAAATCCTTTCAAAACCCTGGCATCACAAAACAGGCCCCACCTCCCCAGACAGGCAGCACATCTTATTGGGGCAGGGTGGGTGCATTCAGAGAATGCTTTTGAGACACTGCCTGGGGCACATAAGGTGTCCATGTACATAGCCCAGTTCAAACCAGTTGTAGGGGCACTCAGCCCATGCTCTGGCACGAAACTGGACAAAGGGGAAGGGGTGTAACCACCCCCACCCCATGCCCACCGACAGGTGGAGCCTTAGATTTAGTCCATACCCTAAACTTAGTATAAGTATAGGAATCCAGTCCCTAGGATTTTAGATTACCTTGGACGAAACTCTGCAACATACATCCTGGACCTTCGACGTTCTATCCTGACTAGAAGACTGAAGAAATCTCCCTTGGGGTTAAGGAGTGACTCCCCTGCTTGGCAGGCCCCAAAGAAGCAACTGACCGGTCTGCATTGCTGAAGCTCCCACCGGACACCGAAGTCTTTGCATCCCCAGAGGTGGATTTCCAGACTTCCCCTGTTGCAGGGATTCTGCTCATGCACAGAACTATGCGCAGGAAACCAGGACCTCAATGAATTGTGGTGTACCAAAAACTCACCTCAGAACCCAGAACCCCTATCCGACCAGCATCAGTGTCCCATTCGTTATCCGTATTAATCTCGGCGGTCCCAATGTATAGACAACCCAGAACAAGCGGCTTAGTGTATTCTCAGGAATGGTGGGAATCAGAAATACCTATTCGTTATTTTCTCATATCAGTCCACAACAAGAGTAAAAAGAGACACGGTAAAGTTTAAAGAGTTTATTTTATAAACCTCGTGTCCTAAGATACAGTACTTTGGCTAACATAAGCAGACAAATGATTAAAATCAAAACCATCAGCATAGTTACAATACCATAAAAAATGAAAGGAGAAATCATAATATAATGACAGTGGAATACAGCCACCTTCCTTTCGCTAGTAAACTAATATTATTAGACTAATAGAAGGTCTCTAGGCTTGAATGGGGAACCCCATACCGTAAAGATCAGCTTAGTGGAATCACATCACAGGATCAGGTGTACTCTGCTCCTGGGAAAGCTCTTCTTCCGAATGTGTGTATCAAGCATGCAGCCTGCAATATTAAAAGCACTCGACTCTCAGGTATTTGCAGCTGTGTGCGTGTTATGGCTAAATAGTGGGCCGGTCAACCTGAACCCAAAAGCATGCACCGTCTAGCGACCCAGACTGTTTCTTTACACAATGTTCAGGCCAAGGTCGCAGCTCACGGCTAGGGATGTGCACAACAGGCAGTTCTCATGTGAAGAAAAGGCGAGCAAGCATTTCTCAAATAATAACATGTAACTGCAGTGTCATGTGCAAAAGCAGCAAAAGTGGCAAGATGGCTTTCTAACATCTAACGCGGTTATGCTAACTTAGCAATGTACGTATATAAATTGCAGCCCTCACTACACCCCCCCTTGATCGGACCACTAACTAATAGGGGTACAATTGAGGAACGCAGAGTTCAAGTTCGATAGAACGGAACTAAGAGCACAAATTGGAAATCCATATAAAGGCAGTGAAGGTTCGAAGAGAAGAAAAAAAAAACTTAAAAATGGGAAAAAAATGTATCGATGGATGTCGAATAAAAAGGTAAAAGTTCGTGTAAAGGAACGTTGGACGACATCCAAGTTAATCCATCAACGTATAAGCACAGTAAGTAGCAACAGCTTCCAAGAGGAAGTCATTGGAACGTCCTGCAAAATCGTCTGCCATCCAGTTCAGCAAGGGGAATGAACACATGTTCTTCAACAACTGGAGCCTCTAGTACCATCAGAGGACAACTGGCATGTTCTTCAAGATAACTTCTTGTCAGGAAGTCATCCGCAGCCGTACCGATGTCCCAATTCCCTAGGACTCCATGTGCCGCTCCACAGGCCATAATCCTGACACCAGAACAGTCCAACTCATGAGCCACTAAGGGACTCATTAGTCGGTCATAATCTGGGGCGGGAGACACAGTTTGACAAGCACAAATCCAGAGCCCATTGGAACGGACACTCTAGGCAAGGAAAGACAGGTTGTACGCATGTAAAGTAGGGAAACCGGAAGGACAATCCATAGGCTAAGCTCAAGGCTGCCAGTAGTAGTGTTCCATAGTATTCAAGCATCCGGTTACGAAGATGGAGCAGCCGGGACAGGCTGTCGTGTGACACAAATTGTGCAGCCATTGCGTAGTAAGCAGACCAACAACAGCACCCCAGCCACAAGGGCGAGAATCAACGGGAGACCTCCAAAGACGCTGGAAAAAATAGAATGAAAAAATGCCGAGATCACACCAAAAATAGTTTGGAAGGAGGTCACGAGGCCGGAGCCCACAATTTTGAAAAAATGTGCCAGGCCACTTGTTGACGAGGCATTAAAGATAGTCTGAATCAGGGCATCAAAATGAAGTGGGAGATCAGTATTCAAAAGCACCTGCACCTCGGTGCGCATGTTTGCTACGTGAAGGACAAATGTTTCCCGGGACGAAGTCAACGCGACTTCTTTTTGAGACAATAGAGCCCTTATTCTGCTCATCTTGTTGCACTCTGCTTTCAAGGTTGGAATGGAAGGCCAGATGAATACATCGATCCGCCCATGCGGGGGTGGGAAAAGGACGTGTTACAGCAGACTACTCTCTGTGATACAGTCACTATGTAGGGAATTCCCACTAACATCCCACAGCAAGCTTCATTATTTAAGAGCAAATAACTACTATTAGCCAGCAGCGTAAATGGCGGTGTAATGGCTGGCACTGGAATCCCTTTCAGGATGCAAGCTAAATTAGGAGCGTGCACACTGCATGCACCATGCAATTGAATGTGCCGACACACCACAGAGTGATCCGGAGTGGAAGTGCATTCTTCACCTTTTAAGTAGACCTCTTTACCGTCTCTCACGCACCTGTATGTGAATGGTAGCGACCAAACTTCATGCAGGAAGGCAGTACCTAGTTGTTCATATCTGCCTAGCGTATAATGTTTCATGCAAGAACTGAACTTAAACAGGGGAAATGGTAATGTGATTAACCCGTGGATAAGTCACACAGCGGAGTTTAATTTGGCTACAGAGAAAGGCAAAGGTTCTAACTTTTCAATGTGCAGCAATGAGTATGTTGCATCTTTCATGGACATGAACTGTTGTTTTGCAGTTAAATTAAAAGGAAGGAACAAAGATGAAGTATTTATGTAGTCCCAAGGGACTTTCCCAGCCTTTAACGTTTGCAATGCCCATGCAAATTGCATTATAGAACGCAATTGATTTTGACCATGATATAAAACAGACATATCATCCTGCACGATGTCAACAACAGATGAAACCTATATTATCTAACGTGTAAATTCTGGAAGAAAGGGTGTTAATGCTATTATCTATAACAGCCAATACTTTCTCCATATTGGCTTGATCAATAGCCCGTAGTCTGGATGCAGCTTCAATTTGTGATAGCTTCCAAACTTCGTTATAAACAGCATATACCTATCTTTTGGACCTGCCACCCGCAGGACCCTTAACAAAATCATTCAAATCTATTTTGTCATGTAATTGTGATAAATGAAGTTTAACAGATGCTAAGGTGGAATGTTGCAGCCAAGATTGGCATTACTTCCCTACAGAGTAGGTAGTTACAGTATGAGATGATTCAAAACGGGGGTCCACACGAACCTGCGTATACCCCGGATTTAAATCCATATTAACCATTCTTCCGGGTTTAATTTGGAAATATTGAAGGATGTGTTAGAAACGTATGATTGCAACGCATCAAGGGACAGATCTGTATCATTATCCCAATTAGGATAAGCACCCAGATCCGGAGTAGAGGGAGAAATAAATTTTTTAGTAGTAGCCAATCCAAAACAGGTGGTCTGAAAAATTGACAACTTCAAAAACAACATGTGGTTCGGGATGAGGCAAGCACGATGCAAAGCTTATGTTCCTTGTACCTGCCATGGTGAAGAACCCCAAACCGATTTAAGATCAATAGTTGCTTTCCACAGATCTTAACCTCTGATTGCCAAATCATCCATAAAGGATTTGGAATATAACAATTTCATGTGTGTCAGCCTAACTTTCGAGGCAGACTCAGCTGCCACTTTAAAGTAAAAGGAGGCAGGATTTGAAACACTGAAATCAGAAAAATATGTGTATTTGTTCACTAACTGGGTGGAGCTGCCAAGCCTAGGCGCTGGACAGTTTTCCCATTGCGTGAAATTTACAAAATTTCTAAATGTATTGGCTTTGTGAAGGAAATGATTGCCATAATGTTGATAGCAAAACTGCTCATCATAATTAGCAGTATCTAAATACAAATCCTCAGCATTAAACGCAGCATAATATTTCAAATCAGAAAATAGTGCTTCTATGGCTTGAATATCCCAATCATCTGAGCGGATGCTCTGCTTAACTACATCCCCCATAGAAACACGAAATACATTTGGCACATTGATTACTTCAGTGGGACCATGAATTTGAAATTTCTAACAGCATCCCACGCAATCCCATCCAACACAGGCCAGGCAGTAATATTCACAAAAGTCTGGTCCCTTTTCATGATGTGTGATGAGGAGTGGGGGGCCAAAGTTCCATCAATTAGTCTAATTGTAGATCTTTCTTTTAGATAGTGTCCATTCACAAGACGAAAAAATACCACCACAAATCCAATGGACATTAACAAAAAAATAGATATGAGCACCAGCCAAATGTAAGTCCAAGGCGGAATGAAAAAATTTCTTTTAAACCAGACAGCAAAAATTAAAACTTTTGATGGGGCATTGGAAGTCATTGAGTTAGTATCACAGGAGAAGCGTGACTGATTAACTGCGGTGGTTGTAAAACAGGCAATGGTACATCTGCGGGATAAGCATACTCAGTATCTTCAGGTAGACCACCAGCCGGTGGTAGCAACAAAGGACCAGTAACTGTATGCATCTCGATGGCAACATCAGACAAGGTGGTAGAAGCTGGAATCAAAACAGAGTTTCTCAGCATCGCAGGGCAAGAAACCGCTGGAGTCATACTAAGAAGAATCGGCCACTCGCTGTAGCTTGACATTGTCAATAGAGATGTACCTGTTATCCTTGCGACTAGGAAGTGGTGGTAAAATGACTGTTCGTGTACCCGGCACGACAAGCACTGGAACCGGTGCACGATAAGAGGGGCCAAACTCCTTCTTGTTCTCCACCTTCTCACGGACAGATCACCAACTCGAGGTAGCCAGCCGACTACCAGAATCTGAAGCACAGCATCAGATGTGGAGGGCACGTGTTCCTTCGCGAGACTGTCTCTGGCTTCTTGTAGAGTCTGCAATACAGCACAGTGATCATCTACGTCAAAGGGTGCGGCTGACGCCGCCATGTCTAGACCATCAATGTCCAGGACAAACATTCGTATGCCAAAGAGCATCATGTATGGGGTCTGCCCACCCAGAGACCTTCTAGGGAGATTATTAAGTGCACGTTGGACGTTATACAGATGGGCTAACCAGTTCCGGCCAGTGCCTCAAACCCTAGCTGTCAAAGATTGCTTTAAGTCATGGTTCATTCGCTCCACCACACTATTACCCTCAGGTCGGTAGGGAGACGAAAATTTGACTTGGACCCCCAAATTTCTCATGGCTTCTTTGTACGCCTTAGAGGCGAACGCAGGGCCCTGATCAGAATGAAAGGTACCACACGCAAAACGTCCCACAAAGACACGGAAATCCCTTATGACAGTACGGGCATCAGCACTCCTTTGTGGCCATACCCACAGAAAACGTGTGCACGAATCCACTGCAACCAAGATGTACTTGTACGCAGTATCAGAGGTGAAAGGACTGCAGTGATCTAGATAAACACACCCTAGTGGTTTATTAGATATGTACAACTGAGTCTGTGGTGGGCGCTCAGCAGTTGAAGGTTTAATCTGCTGGCAAATGTCACAATCAAGAACAGAAGCGCGAGCTTGTTTATATAAACCGCACCACCAGTAACGTTGTTGTAACAGAAAAACAGTAGCTGCAATGCCGGCGTGGGCAGAGGCCAGGCCTTCGTGAGCTGCTGTTATCAATGATGGTCTGCAGTCCACGTTGGGAATCAATCTGTCACCAACATCGTTAATCCTCACCAATGGGACTTTATCAGGACTTAAGTGATAATGGTAATGAGAAGGGAAACCTCTCGGGTAATTACTTCCCGTTTCTGTCGCAGCAATAGCTGCCAAAATGTCATCATCAATCTTACTTTTGGATCTTGTAACTGCTGCTACTAGATATGTCGCCACTGCTGTTTTTGCTGCTTCGTCAGCTAAGCTGTTGCCGACAGCGTGGACACCAACTCGTTGGTGACCGAAAGTGTGAATAACATTCACGAGATGTTCTTTAAGTTCTGCCACTCGAACCCAAAGCATTTTATGCTTAATTGTGCTACCTTTGGAGTCACGGTATTCATTTTGAGACCAAAAATGTAGATTGTCGTTGTAAGATTGAACACAATAAAACGAGTCACTTACTATAAGAGTAGTGACCCGAGGATCAGCAAACTCCAGTGCAAGCACCAGAGCACTGAGCTCTGCCAACTGTGCGGTACAATCACCCAATGACTGCGTATGCACAACATCAGATTGGAATTCACCATTCACGAAAGTACCCACCACAATTGCGCAGGCCGCTGAATAGGCATGCTTCGATCCAGTCGCCGGTAATCCTCGAGCAGGCGCAAAGACAGAGGAGCTGGATGAACGAATTCATACTGTAAGTACTCCTGAGTCTGTAATGAGGCTTCAAAGATATAGGTGACGTCGGGCGATGTCAAGGGAGTGGCCCATTGTATCCACCGAGGATGCAAAGCTTTAGAATTTGGTACACTCGCTTTGGTCACTGCCTCAAGGGCAGGATATGGTGTGACAACCAACATGCATTTTCCTTGCGACAGCGCTCGTTCTTTGAGAATCGCCATCTGTACTGCCGTAAGAACTTTCTCGACAGAGGAGAAACGCATTTCAGCCGAAGTGTACAGGTGTGATTTGTAGGCAATGGGGACGGTGTCGCCCTCATTGAACGTTAAGTACGTGAAACACACTGCACCCGGCACAATTCTTATTACCAGGTGAGTGCGGTTATCACGTGTCAGTAAGTATTTTGAAGCAAGAAGATCAGCTTGCAGTAATTGCAAAATAGCTGAATGCTCCGGCAGCCATCATGATTTGGAAAAAGTAGGTTGTACCAAGGCATAAAGCGGCTTGATACGCTGGGCATAATCAGGAATGTACGTACGACCGAAATTCAGAAAGCTCAGCAAAGACTGTAATTTTTTCAGTGTTGTAGGAGCACGCAGGCATGCGCACTTCTCCAGGAAGTGCGGAGCCAATCCTCGACCTTCATTGTTGAGTTCGTAGCCCAAGAACAACACTGTATACTGTATACTCTGCAATGTGAGACTTCGTGAAATTTAATTTGAAACCGAAGTCTGCGAACATAACTATAATGCGATCAACGCGACACAGATGCGGCCACAGCTCATCATCTGTGAGATAGATATAATCGACATACGAGTACGCAGCTGTATCTCTGCTCTCTAAAAGAGAGACTACACGTGCGGCAAAGACGCCAGGGCTGTTTTTATAGCCCATGGCTAGTCTTGTAAACTGTTTTTGTTTGCCGCCTGAAGTAAACGCTGTCCACTGACTGCTAATAGAGGACATGTTATGGCTGTAAAAGCCATTGGAAAACTCAAGTGTAGTTTTAAATCTTTTTCGCACGAGATTATCGACGAGAGCCGAACTGTGAGTATTTTGTTCCCGCGCACGTCCGGCAATGAGAGTTTAACTGCCGGTAATCCAAAACCAGGCGGTACAACCCATCAGGCTTCGTCACAGTGAATAAAGGATTATTCATTGGTGACACGCATGTTTCAATAACACCTTGATATTCCAATTGTTCAAGGATTGCCGCGACGTGAGGTCTGGCTTTGCGACGCATGGGATATTGGGGTTGTGGCTGGGGCATAGACCGCAATGGAATCTCATGGCTGGGGGACAATTTATCCCAGCCCACCTGAGTACGATACAAAGCCGGTGCTAGCACCAGAGCCCACTCCTCAGCGAACCTTTTAGCTTGGTCCTTTGGCACTGTGTGCGCAAAAGACGGGAGGATTACCTCCTCCTCTCTAGGAGCATCTAAAATGAAAGCCGGGGGCCAGTCTGCCTCCGCTAGGAGAATGTCATAAGAAGGTCAGATTATCCCAAAAAATCCCTTGAATTGTACGTTGTCTGTCACCTTCAATTAGGAGGACTATGTTATATAGTCTGTCAGGGGAGCCACTCTAGTGTCAGCAGTTTCTACGGTAATGAACGTATCAGTTGCTGTCGCCACCAGATATGGACACAGTGCTTGCCGCACTACTGTAACCTCCGCCGCGCTGTCAAGCAGCGTTAGGGCACATGTCAGGTTCCGAAGCTGCGTTCTCACTATCTGTGGCATACCTCGCTGTCAGTGCAGCAATTTTCTTCTTCTGAAACGGGGGATGTTGACGTGCAAACTCATCTTGCTTGCCTTTACCGTCAGCCTGACGGGGTTGTTCACGACCTTGTTGTGCACCCCAACCTTTGCCACGGTCTCCGCCACCGGACTGTGAGGCCGATGTTTCCTGTGAAGAAGGAGGAGAGCGTTGTTCAGTAACCTGAAATCTATCAGGCGACTTAATACTAGTACGATCGCGCAAATCATAAGTGCGTTCGCTAGTCTGCTGTACGGGAGATGCAGGACTGTTTCTGTTGCTGCTTTCCCTGTTTCTTTGCTCTCCAACTCCATTTTGGAAAAGCTGGACAATCGTCTTTACTAGACGAACTCACCTTAGTTTGTTGTATCAAGTCAGGAATGATTAGTTGGTTTAACTCCCAAACTACTGCGGACAATAGTTTTATAAGCTACCGCAATAAGTTTAGGTAACTCTTTGGGCTTATCGAGTTCAGCTACGCAGGCTAAGCCATTTGCCACTTGGAATTGCACCGCATCTCCCTTGAGATTACCAAGGACGAGGGGGGAAACAATGTCGAATACACCGACAAGCCTCATTCCAAACTCTACAGCCGCCTCCGGTCCGTGCTGATCTTGAACAAGTTTAATGACGGAGAGCAGCACGGCCATAGACGGAGTGCCGAAGCACTTCGAGTAGACCACGGCAAAGATCTTTCCCCAGTTGTCACAATCTGGCACATCCGGGATAATGTCTTTCGGCAAACTAATGGTGAGAATTCTGTGTTTCTCCACCTCCGTAGAGTGTGGAAACACGGCTTCCAGCTGGTCAAATTTCTCGGCAAGCCAATAAGGAAAATCATCCTTATTTTGGGGCGCTTGCCCATCACCGAATTAACTATGACGGGACTAATAACAACCGCCGGGTGACCAGCCGGTAGTCCCGCAACAGCAGGACCCACTTGCACATTACGTGAAACGTATTGCACTAAAGCCCTATATACTGAAATAAGGGTTGTATGGAGCATACGCAGCTCATCCACCGCAATAGTCAAATAGCGGGGGTGAGGTGTAAATCTGGCAAGCACCGGCCATGTGGCCCCTGGAATTGACAAAGGGTCCATTCTAGCCGGTGCAACCGTATGGGGAAGGGCACCATTAAACCAAATGCTGTGCTGCCAGGCTGAAAGGGGGATCTCTAGTGTCCGATATGGCGTATAATTGGCTGGGACCCGCGTGTGAGTATACGAGTGAAACGTTTTATCATCCGCAATCACTGCTGGCAGTATCACCCAAGAGTAGAACAACTCATAAGGATGGGTTCCATCAGCACTCACCACAAAAATAACGGCCATCCCATCGTCCGGCACCCCATACGTCGTCAAATGACGTCGCAGAGGTGTACGGCTATGTGCAGCAATTTCGACCGCCATAAGGACACACAAAAGGTCAACAACGAGTTTAATCAGTAGCACAAGGGTTCAGAAATAGAAGAAACCTTTTTAATGATCAAGCTTGAAAGAACCTATCAGGTTAGTAACAGGTAGGTCAAAATCCGTCACTCCCGCTATCCGGAAACAAGAGTGAGGGAGTCGTGGACTAATATAAGCACTACTAAGGCGTTTAAAATCAATAGACCAAACGTTAGGTGCGCCATGTTGTAGGGATTCTGCTCATGCACAGAACTATGCGCAGGAAACCAGGACCTCAGTGAATTGTGGTGTACCAAAAACTCACCTCAGAACCCAGAACCCCTATCCGACCAGCATCAGTGTCCCATTCGTTATCCGTATTAATCTCGGCGGTCCCAATGTATAGACAACCCAGAACAAGCGACTTAGTGTATTCTCAGGAATGGTGGGAATCAGAAATACCTATTCGTTATTATTCTCATATCAGTCCACAACAAGAGTAAACAGAGACACAGTAAAGTTTAAAGAGTTTATTTTATAAACCTCGTGTCCTAAGATGCAGTACTTTGGCTAACATAAGCAGACAAATGATTAAAATCAAAACCATCAGCATAGTTACAATACCATAAAAAATGAAAGGAGAAATCATAATTTAATGACAGTGGAATACAGCCACCTTCCTTTCGCTAGTAAACTAATATTATTAGACTAATAGAAGGTCTCTAGGCTTGAATGGGGAACCCCATACCGTAAAGATCAGCTTAGTGGAACCACATCACAGGATCAGGTGTACTCTGCTCCTGGGAAAGCTCTTCTTCCGAATGTGTGTATCAAGCACGCAGCCTGCAATATTAAAAGCGCTCGACTCAGGTATTTGCAGCTGTGTGCGTGTTGTGGCTAAATAGTGGGCCGATCAACCTGAACCCAAAAACATGCACCGTCTAGCGACCCAGACTGTTTCTTTACACAATGTTCAGACCAAGGTCGCAGCTCGCGGCTAGGGATGTGAACAACAGACAGTTCTCATGTGAAGAAAAGGCAAGCAAGCCTTTCTCAAATAATAACATGTAACTGCAGTGTCGTGTGCAAAAGCAGCAAAAGTGGCAAGATGGCTTTCTAACATCTAACGCGGTTATGCTAACTTAGCAATGTACATATATACGTATATAAATTGCAGCCCTCACTACAACTGACCGGTCTGCATTGCTGAAGCTCCCACTGGACGCCAAAGTCTTTGCATCACCAGAGGTGGATTTCCAGACTTCCCCGAGGCTACCCTGAGTCCACACCAAAGCTGAGGCCCGTGGCTATCGTGGGTAATGTGGAACTGTGACCCCTGGACACCATGAAATTTTGTAGCAACAACACCTTCCTGGTCATCCTCAAAGTTGTGCTTTGGGCTCCGAGTAGCCCCAACCTTGAGCACCTCCTCCACCAAAGATTGTTGGCCTTCACTCCACGAGTGACCCGTGAGCCAGCTTCCAGTGCGATCACTAGCCCGTTGGCTAGCAGGTCCTCACGAAGGCATCTCCACTTCTATTGGGGCTTTTCTGGTTGCTCCAGACTTGCTCTTACTCACCCTTGCTGAGTCCCTCAGACCTTGCTGGTCTGCACCGCAGTCCTTTCTCTGATTTCCTGTGACTTGCCGTTGCCAAGGCTTGTTGGGTCCTTCTTGGTCGCTGACACTGCAGCACTCGACAAACTTCGTGGGACAGCTCGAATCCAGCTCATGGACTTTGTCGACGCCTCCTGGACCTCGTGGCTGAAGAGTCAAGACACCCATCAACTCACCTGAAGCACCCGACATCTGTGGGCATTGGTCCATCCTGCCCTAGATCACAGGCAAGTGACCCAGACTCTGTCCCCACTGCTTTCAGGTTCCTTACATCCTAGATCCAGGCCTGGATCTCTCCGGACACTTCTCTTCACGGCAGCAGCAGTTCTTTGCAGGCTTCCATTGAAATCGACGACACGACCCGACACCAAAAGACACCTATGCACCCGGCTTCCCTGGGTGAGGTAACTCGAGTACTCCGGTACTCTCGTGGGTGCTAGCCCTAGAACTTCCTAAGTCCAAGAGGGTTTGGTCCTGACTCGATTAGAAGTGTCCCTAATCTTTAAAATTCCAACCGCGACATTCCCCATAGAAAGTAATAGGAACCCGCGGTTGAGTTTCCACACTGCATACAGTTGCCGTGGGTCCCCTGTGTTCCGACCTTGGGTGGTTCTTTGGGGTCCCAGCGATTCTAGAGGCAATAGGCCTAGTGCCTATTACAGTCGTGGTTCTTATACAACTTTTTTAGTATATGGTTTGGTACGCCCCTAGGGCTCAAACGTGTATTTGTGCTTTTACTGATGCTTAATCACTTGTAACTTTAGTACTTCGAACTCCAGTCTCATAAAGAGACTAGAGGGGTGTGTTTAACCTTAAATACATATATTTTGAATATATACCTGGTGTGGTTGTCTTTTCATTTTAATACAAAACAAGGAGGAACAAAGGGGCTATTTAGGACAGGTCCAGCATACTCAGCCCAGGTATAAATCTAAATAAAGAAAGGTATGCTGTTCCTACAGAGGCTGTCAAGGGTTATGAAAATTGTACGAGTCAGGAGGTGGTTCCTCCCTAAGGAAAAAGACCCTCACACATCCGGCAGACTCGCTGTCATGTATCGTCAGCAGGTGGCCCAGATGTCAAGTATCATCATCAGGTCTGCTCCGAATCGGGGCGGCGCTGCAATCCCCGATCGGCGACCTGCAAGGCGCCTTTTAGTGGAGATCTTTATTCCATTCTTTGCCGGTTGGTGAGTGCAAGTGAGGGCCCTGTAGTGAAGTGCGTGTGAGATTAAGTGTGTTAAAAATAAGTAGTGGAGATCCTAGATAACCAGTTTTAATAAGAACGGTCCCACTCTTAATTAAAAACAAAAACATGCGTAATCATCCAGTGAGGGTGTCTGAGTTACGCTCAAGTGGTCAACATGTTTCTTGCAATGGTCAACTAGACCGCAATTCTTCAGGACCAGAGGAGTACACACACTTATTGGTGGTGGCAGCAACTAATACTTACCACCGGTACAGCACCCTAATAAGTGGTTACTTAAAAATTAGTGATGCCTGTGAAAGAAAAGGTAAAAGGACAAACATACAAATCATAAAGATAAATTTGCTGTAAAACACTGTAAAGTCAAATCGCCTCATAAACTGCACCCAAACAAAGTGTCATGCAGTATCAGTGATGTGTAGGTACATAGCATGATACGGAGTGTTAAACAAAACTTCTTAGTGACTAGATTGACCTATTAGTTAGGTCAGGCAAGGGCTGTTGCAGAACCGATATCTTAAAAATATGCCAAAATGTGTAAAAACTTGAATAAAGAAAACAAATCACCCTGGAGTTCAGGGCGTCTCGTTCCAGCGAGCAGGCGCTAAACAATTACACTGAATAGTACAGTGTTCTGTGGACACAAAAGCACCCGTGCATGGGGTGTATTTAAGCAATCTCATGTATGTACAATCAAGGTTTCTACATCGTCATTGGAGGATGGCACTGTTACATGGTGTAAATTCAAAAAAAGATAATCGTTAGCATCTCGAAGGGAGATCATGGTATACCACAGATAACTTGAGGTTATAAAAAGCTATCTTGGCTACCTTCGAATATCATAGTGATTATGTATACAAACTGCCCTCAGTTGTGGATCAAGTGAAACAGGACCGAGTCTCTGGCGCTCCACTAACGATCGTGTGTTAAAGCAGCCCTCGTATAGAAGACAAACCAAGGGTCTCCAGAGCTCATCCTGGGGAAATGGTCAATACTCACAGCCGTCCTAGATGTGGAGAGACTCGGAACCTATCTTCCGTCCTCGCTAGCTCGATGGACACCCCTGGATAATGGCGGGGAGGAGACATAGCTAGCGCGAGCCAATCAATGAGGAGAGCTCATCGTTACACGTCAACCGGTTGCGTCTGTGGACGGTAGAGCTACTCTGATAGGCTCCCCTGTGTCTGATGGGTTTCGAGTCGACGTACTCTTGACGTTCCGTGCTAGAGACGTCAGCCAATTGGTGGTAGTGTATTAGGTTTTGTCTCCTAGTAACGGTAACTACGCAACATGAATGTAGTTACGGAACTCACGGATCTGGCTGTTTAACAGTGTCAAAGTAATCCGGAATAGAATTTATTAGCAGTGTAAGCCAAGGAGTCAAAAGGATTAAAGGAAATCTACAAACTGCAGGCAAAGGATCCCAGCGTTATCTGTGTAAACCCAGTTCACAGGTAACGTGAACAAATATATTTACACGGCCATCGCGGAAATCAAGAGTGATTATCATGTAATACACGTCCTATCAGGTAATGTGAATATACAACTAGATCCAGATATTCACGTGCTAGCCGTCGGCTATATCGAGAAAACGGACAAAAAAGTCCCTATGTTAGGGAAAGATAGTCAGTGATGTTAGACCAATTCAGGTGTATAAAGCCCGTCTAAGATTAATCGTGTGTGAGCTGAAGAAGATTCAAAAGTGTGGTCAAAGGTTCAATAGGCTAGACCACGGGATGTCTTCATTCAACCCTACCAGGTGTGAGGAAAGTCTCATAACCACCTTTGTTCAATGGAGAACAATTTAGCATTGCTAATGGTCTTAAAGGATTGGAGGACTGTCCACTGAAAGGAGTCGGGGGAGTGTTTTTTGTCAAGAAAATGTTTTGTCATTTTTGTGTTATCTCTGTTACACCGGAAGTTGCTCCGATGCTCAATAATTCTGGTTTTTATTGGTCTCGTGGTCATCCCTATATAGGGGAGATTACAAGGGCATCGGATCAGATAAATGCAATTATGGGTGTTGCAATTGGTGTGTGTTCTGTTTTGCCAAATGAACCCATTAAGAAAATCAATATTTTTCGTGACTTTGGTGAGAGGGCATACTACACAGGAGCCACAAGGATAATGGCCCGTAACAGGAGGAAGGTTCCATAGGGTGGTCTGTCTGACGTTTATGGGTAGTTTAGGTCTAGTGTGTATAAGCCTGTCCTTCAGATTGGTAGTCCGTTTGAACGCAAACCGTGGGGTGGTCAATGAAAGGACCCCGGTATTGAGGATGTTCCAATGTTTTTTAATGGTGTTTCTAAGTAGTGCCGAATTCGGCGTGTAAGACGAAACACAAGTGAGGCAGTCTTCATCGGTGTGTACCCTTGGTTCAAGTAACAATTCCCTATTGTTGTTGCGGGCACGTTTGAGTGAATTCTTAACATCACGACTCTGATAACCCCGTTGCAGGAGATTATTAGTCAGAACCGAAGATTCCTTGATGAAGTCAGGTAGTGAACTACAATTCCTCCTGATACGGAGGAACTGGCCAAAAGGGAGGTTTTGCTTAAGAGCTAAAGGGTGGTAGCTCTTAAAATGTAGTAGACTATTCCTGTCAGTGGACTTACGATGGATAGTAGTGCTCATAGTCTGGTCTTTCAGTAGGATTAAGAGGTCCAGAAAGGGGATTTGTTTATCAGAAATAGTGTGAGTAAACCGTAGGTAAGGGTTTAAGGTATTAACCCAATTGCAAAAACCCTCACAGTGGACTTGGTCACCTTTCCACAGAACCAGAATATCATCAATGAATCTCTTCCACAGAAGGATGTTAGATCTGTAGGGATTTGATTCATGGTGGATGGCTCTCTCTTCGAAAGCTGCCATGTAGATACAGTTCACACTCGGGGCAAAGGTGCTGCCCATCGATGTGCCCTGTATTTGATGGTATAATTGGCCCTCGTATTCGAAAAAGTTTTCCGTGAGAGCTAGAGACGCACATTCTAGGACAAAGGGACGGGGTGTAGCTGACACCCAATCCAGTTCACTAAAAACATCCTCAATCACCTCAAGAGTGGCCCTCTGTGGAATATTGGGCCCTCACTTGCACTCACCAACCGGCAAAGAATGGAATAAAGATCTCCACTAAAAGGCGCCTTGCAGGTCGCCGATCGGGGATTGCAGCGCCGCCCCGATTCGGAGCAGACCTGATGATGATACTTGACATCTGGGCCACCTGCTGACGATACATGACAGCGAGTCTGCCGGATGTGTGAGGGTCTTTTTCCTTAGGGAGGAACCACCTCCTGACTCGTACAATTTTCATAACCCTTGACAGCCTCTGTAGGAACAGCATACCTTTCTTTATTTTGTCTTTTCATTTTATCATTCAAGAGATTATAGACTGGTAAAACAAGCTGCTTTACATTCCTTCAAGACTTAGCCTGAAGGCTGCTCTCCATAGCTACCACTAGGATAGCTTTCTCATAAGGTTATCTTTAACCATTCACCATAAGGGGTTGGTTGGACTGATACAAGGTGCCCACTAGAACTAGTGGACATCATATATCAGGCCACCTTCTCACATTGGTGTGCAGCGTGTGGGATTCCAGCTTGCTACTGTTTTACCAGATAATCTCAATTGAATTGATCAACTGAAAACCACTAAAGGTACCTGAGGTACATATAATGTCAAGTTTAGCTAAAGTAAGCACTACTGAACTTAGAGTTGTGTGTTAAGGGATAGCACACCCTTTCTACAACTCAAGAGAGTTTAGTAGGCCACACTAGTGTAGGTATTGCAATACACCACACCACATTAGTAATGTCTAACCAGCCAGGAACCACTGAGCTCCTTCCCTACAAGTATAAGGATCTCTCCTTTGCTAGACTTAGGGCCCTCTGCACCCTTAGGAATCTGAAGACAGGCAAAAGTCCATCCACAGAGCATCTAATACAGATACTGAAACTGGATGATATCACAAGTCCTAGCGGGCTCTGGAAGGTTGGTTATTGGGCAGTAAAAAGTGTGACTTCAAAGGATTGTATAATCTGATAATGAGGGAGCCGATTCTTATTAACTGTCAAAATTAGCTGTTGCACCAGTACCTGGTAGACTCTGATCTGACCTCGCCCCAAGAATTGGGAAAGAAGGCAGACAAATGGGTCAGAACCAGGGTGAGGCAGAAGGTACAGAACCAAGGTGGTGAACCCAAGAAGCAAGATCCTAAAAACTCTGACAAAGGTTGGGAGAAGGGTAAAGACCAGAAATCTCCACAAGGGCCCCAAAAATCTTCTTCAGGGGGGGATTCCCTGTCAGGAAAGGGAAAAGGCCAAAAGAAGCCCTGGTGCAAAATCTGGAAGCAGAAAACTCACTGGACTAGTGACTGCACCAAGGCTAAAGAACATACTCCAACCATCACCAATGCCCCTAAGGCACCTGTTCCCCCTAGTACAGTTACAATTGGTGGTGGAAATACACAGAATAAGGGTGTAGTAAGGCTGACCCTGGTTTCTGAGATGGACTCTGGCCTAGTCAGAGTACCAACTCAGGCTGTGCTTGTCAGTGATGGGGGCATGGATATGTCCCCCTTTGTGAGTCCCAGTAACCTGGGCAAATACAGACAGCAGCCTTTAATTAATGGAGCAGAAGCTTGGGCATTCAGGGACACAGGAGCAAGTGTCACCATGGTGACAAAAGATCTTGTGGATCCTGGGCAGATTATACTTGGTGAAATGTACCAAGTGACCAATGCTAGCAATGTCAGAACAGACCATTCTCTGGCAGTTGTTAACTTCTCCTGGGGAGGGGTAACTGGCCTTAAGAAGGTTGTGGTAAGTGCAGACCTACCAGTACAATGCTTGATTGGCAATGATCTGGAAACTTCAGCTTGGGCTGAAGTGGAACTCAGAACAGATGCAGAAATGTTAGGGATGCCTGCACATGTCTTTGCTGTGATTAGGTCACAGGCTAAAATGTCAAAAGCTGGATAGGCCCTGGATTCTGGAATAATGGACCAGGTGCCTCACAAGAGGAGGAGCAGTAGGGTTAAGGCAGAGCCTTCCCACCTGACTCAGAATGCTGATCAGTCTCCTCAGGGAGATGATCTTGAGCCTGAAGAAGGAACTGTGCCAGAGGAGCTTGAACCTGATCAGGTTGAGCTCTTGAGGACAGGGGGCCCTTCCAGGTCTGATCTGAGCCAGGAGCAGAAAACCTGCCCGTCTCTTGAAACCCTCAGACAGCAAGCTGCTGATGAGGCTGCTGGTAATGCTAGTGGCACCCATAAGGTTTATTGGGATGATGAACTCCATTACTCAGAGAGTAGAGACCCCAAGCCTGGTGAAGCCAGGAGGTTAGTTATTCCTCTGAAGTTTAGGGGTTTCCTATTGACACTAACCCATGATATTCTCCTAGCAGGACACTTAGGCCAGAACAAGACTTGGGACAGAATTGTTCCTCACTTTCAATGGCCACACATGTCTGAGGACACAAAGGAGTTGTGTCGCTCCTGTGTGACCTGCCAAGCCAGTGGCAAAGCATGTGGCACTACAAAGGCCCCCCTGATACCACTACCTGTGGTGGGGGTTCCCTTTGAGAGGGTAGGGATTGACATTGTTGGTCCCATGGATCCTCAAACAGCATCTGGGCACAGATTTATACTGGTGGTAGTGGATCATGCCACCAGGTATCCAGAAGCTATACCCCTAAGGACCACTACAGCCCCTGTAGAGGCAAGAGCTCTCTTGGGTGTGTTCTCAAGAGTAGGTTTTCCAAAGGAGGTAGTATCTGACAGAGATGCAAACTTTATGTCAAGTTACTTAACTGCAATGTGGAAGGAGTGTGAAGTGAATTACAAATTCACCACACCCTATCACCCACAATGCAATGGTTTAGTTGAAAGGTTCAACAAAACTTTAAAGGGCATGATCAAAGGACTCCCAGAGAAGATTTTGCGAAAATGGGACCTTCTCTTGCCCTGCCTTTTATTTGCATACAGGGAGGTGCCTCAGAAGGGGGTTGGCTACAGCCCATTTGAACTTCTGTTTGGTCACCCTGTCAGGGGTCCATTGTGTTTGGTGAAGGAAGGATGGGAATTACCTCTCAAGCCCCCAAAGCAAGACATAGTGGACTATGTACTTGGTCTCCGCTCCCGGATGGCTGAGTATATGAAAAAGGCAAACAAAAACCTTGAGGCTAGCCAGGAACTGCAAAAAGCCTGGCATGACCAAAAGGCTGTACTGACTGTTTATCAGCCAGGGCAGAAAGTGTGGGTGTTGGAGCCTGTGGCCCCAGCAGCTCTCCAGGACAAGTGGAGTGGACCCCACACTATTGTTGAACAGAAAGGGGAGGTTACCTACTTGGTAGACCTTGGAACCCCTAGGAGTCCCCATAGGGTTCTCCATGTAAACAGGCTGAAGCCATATGTTGACAGGGCAGACATGGTCTTGCTCATGGCAACTGATAAGGGACAGGATGAAGAGTGACCCACTCCCGAACCACCTCTCACAGAACCCTGATGATGGGTCAGTTGATGGTGTAGCCTTGGCAGGCAGCCTCACTGCCCAGCAGCAAACTGATTGCAGACAGTTTCTCAATCAGTTCAGACACATGTTCTCACTGACTCCAAGTCAGACTACCTGGTGCACTCATGAAGTGGACACTGGGGACAGTCTGCCTATTAAAAATAAGATTTATAGGCAACCTGACCATGTCAGGGACTGTATCAGGACTGAAGTACAGAAAATGTTGGATCTGGGCGTGATTGAGTCTTCAGATAGCTCTTGGGCTAGTCCAGTGGTCCTTGTGCCAAAACCTCATACCAGTGGTGGAAAAAGAGAGATGAGGTTTTGTGTGGACTACAGAGGCCTCAATGCTGTCACTAGGACTGATGCCCATCCAATACCAAGGGCAGATGAGCTTACAGATACTTTGGCCTCAGCCAAGTATCTTAGCACATTTGACTTGACAGCTGGCTACTGGCAGATCAGGCTAGCTGATGATGCAAAGCCAAAAACAGCATTTTCTACCCCTAGTGGGCACTATCAATTTGTGGTAATGCCCTTTGGTTTGAAGAATGCACCTGCCACTTTCCAAAGGTTGGTGAATACAGTTCTCAGGCCTGGAAGCCTTTAGTGCAGCATATCTAGATGATATTGCTGTCTTTAGCTCCACCTGGGAGGATCACCTGGTCCACCTAAGGAATGTTTTGGAGGCCCTGCAAAAAGCAGGCCTAACTATCAAGGCTACTAAGTGCCAGATAGGGCAGAGTCAGGTTGTGTACCTGGGCCACCTTGTAGGTGGAGGCAGGGTTCAACCATTGTAGAGCAAGATCCAGACCATAATGGAATGGACTGCTCCAACTACCCAGACTCAGGTGAGAGCCTTCTTAGGCCTGACTGGGCACTATAGGAGATTTGTCAAAGGGTATGGATCAATAGTGACACCCTTGAATGACTTAACTTCTAAGAAAATGCCCAAAAAGATTCAGTGGACAGCTAGCTGTCAAAAGGCATTTGATGACCTGAAGCAGGCCATGTGTACTGCTCCCATTCTGCAGAGTCCTGACTACTCCAAAAAGTTCATTGTTCAAACTGATGCATCTGAATTGGGGGTTGGGGCTGTACTGTCACAATTGAATGAAGAAGGTCAGGATCAGCCAGTAGCTTTCATAAGCAGAAGGCTGACCCCTAGAGAGAAACGTTGGTCAGCTATTGATAGGGAGGCCTTTGCTGTGGTTTGGGCTCTGAAGAAGTTGAGGCCATACTTATTTGGTACTCACTTCCTGGTTCAGACAGACCATAAGCCCCTCTTATGGCTCAAACAAATGAAGGGTGAAAATCCCAAACTGCTTAGGTGGTCCATTTCCCTACAGGGTAACCATGCCAATGCAGATGGACTCTCTAGGTAGTTCCACTTAGAACATGAAGACTCAACTGGTCAAGTTTAGTTTAATGTCCCTGCGTTTGGGGGGGTTGTGCAGGAGAGTAGGATCTGCTTCACATGGGTATCCCCACGTTTTGCTGGTGTTTCACTGTTTTTCGACCTTAGTCTGGCTGTGGCCCTGCTAATCAGGCCCACAGCCTAGCTGCTTCCTGTCTAAAATGGTTTCCATGTACATTAGGTACATATCTAATTGGATTCTGGAGTGCCTTATAAGCCCCTAGTATATGGTATACTATGTACCTAGGGCATAGGTACCTCAGAGGCCTACCAGGGGCTGCAGCATGTATTATGCCACCCCTGGGAAGCACTCCAAAATGACACCACAGGTCTGCTACTGCAACCTGGGTAAGGGTGCGCTTGCACCCCTTACTGTGGTATAGGCTACCTATTTCACTACCTTATACAGACATATATAAACCTATAAGCCACTCCTATGGCAGGTCTTGACAATTCTGAAGGCAGAGTGCTTGGTTTTATGTGTGAGGGTGTCCAAGCATGGGCTGAGCCCCTCTGCAGCATTCGGAAATACTTTCTTATGGCTGTTCTGTGATACAGCCATACCATATACTCTTAAGTGCATTATAACCTCGCGGTAAACGCTAACTTTGGGATGGATGCATCAAAACATGTCGTGTTTGGTGTCAAACGCTTTGGAATACTACCCCCCCCCCACGCCAGTTCTGGCGGCGGGGGTAGCATTCCACCCTTCTAGAGGGAGAGACATGTTCACACTGGCTAAACCCGGTAGGACTTTCCTGAGCCCTGGCATCACAAAATGGATGCCTCTGCCACAGACCCGGGTCTGGCCTCCTGCTGCTGACCGGAGCTCCAGCAGGGGAGGCCTGGACAATAGGTTTCCTGTCGAGGGGTGGTGTCCCCAACTCCCTAGACAGGATGATGTGTATTGGGGCTGGGCGGGAGCACTCTCTGGTGCTTTGAAGTCCTGCACTGGGGGCACACTTGGTGTCCCTGTGCATACTCCAGTTAAAACCGGTTGCAGGGGCTACCTGCCCCTGTGTGAAACTGGACAAAGGAAATGGGTGTAACCACCCCTCTTTCCTGGCCCACCCATAGGTGGGGCCTTAGAGTTCGTCCAGCCCCTAAACTTACTATAAGTATAGGAATCCAGTCCCTAGGACTTTAGATTACCCTGGACGAAACTCTGCAACATACATCCTGGACCTTCGACGTTCTATCCTGACTAGAAGACTGAAGAGATCTCCGTTGGGGTCAAGAAGTGACTCCCCTGCTTGGTAGGCATCAAAGAAGCAACTGACTGTTCTGCAATTCCGAAGCTCCCACCAGACGCCGAAGTCTCTGCATCCCCAGAGGTGGATTTCCAGACTTCCCCGAGGCTAGCCTGAGTCCACAGCAAACCTGAGGGCCGTGGCTATCGTGGGTGACGTGGAACCATGACCTCTGGACACCGTGAACTTTTGCAGCAACACTAACTTCCTGGTTCTCCTCGAAGTTGTGTTTTGGGCTCCATGTAGCCCCAGCCTTGAGCACCTCCTGCACTGAAGATTGTTGGCCTCCACTCCACGAGTGACCCGTGGGCCAGCTTCAAGTGCGACTGCACGTGGCTCCTTTGAGATCACTAGCCCGTTGGCTAGCAGGTCCCCACGAAGTCAACTCCTTTTCTGATTGGGCTTACCTGGTTGCTCCAGACGTGCCCTGACTTACCCTCACTGGGTGAGTCCCCCAGACCTTGCTGGTCTGCACCACAGTCATATCTCTGAATTCCAGTGACTTGCCGTTGCCAAGGCTTGTTGGGTCCTTTCTGGTCGCCGACAGCGCAGCACTTGACAGACTTTGTGGGACAGCTCGAATCTTTGCTCGTGGACTTCGATGCCTCCTGGACCTCGTGGCTGAAGAGTCAAGACACCAATCAACTCACCTGAAGCACCCGACATCTGTGGGCATTGGTCCATCCTGCCCTCGGTCACTGGCTAGTGACCCAGATTCTGTCCCCTCTGCTTTCAAGTTCCTTACATCCTAGATCAAGGCTTGGATCTCTTCAGACACTTCTCTTCTTCACGGCAGCAGCAGTTCTTTGCAGGCTTCCATTGAAATCGACGACGCGACCCGACACCAAAAGACACCTATGCACCCGGCTTCCCTGGGTAAGGTAACTCGAGTACTCCGGCGCTCATGTGGGTGCTAGCCCTAGAGCTTCTTAAGTCCAAAAGTGTTTGGTCCAGACTCAATTAGAAGTGTCCCTAATCTTAAAATTTCCAGCTGCGACATTGCCCTTAGAAGATAATAGGAACCCGCGGTTGTGTTTACACTGCATACAGTTCCCGTGGGTCCCCTGTGTCACTACCTTGGGTGGTTCCTTGGGGTCCCAGCGATTCTAGAGGCAATAGGCCAAGTGCCTGTTCCAGCCGTGGTTCTTATACCACTTTTTTGGTAAATGGTTTGGTACGCCCCTAGGGCCCAAACGTGCATTTGTGCTTTTACTGATGATTGTTATCTTGTAACTTAAGTACTTCGAACTCCAGTCTCATAAAGAGACTAGAGGGGTGTGTATTAACCTAAGTACATATATTTTAAATATATACCTGGTGTGGTTGTCCTTTCATTTGATCACTCAAGAGATTATTGACTGGTAAAACAAGCTGCATTACATTCCTTCAAGGCTTAGCCTGAAGGCTGCTCTCCATAGCTACCACTAGGATAGCTTTCAATAAAGGTTGTCTTTAACCTATCACCATAAGGGGTTGTTTGGACTGATACAAGGTGCCCACTAGAACTAGTAGACAACATATATCAGGCCACCTTCTCACACTTTGTGCAACTCTCTTGCCTCTTTCTACAGATGTCTTCCCTCTTTCTACACCACTCTTGCTGTACCTGCTTTCTGTACCTCTGTTGCTTTTTTCTACACCCCTCTTACCTACCTCTGCACCTCTCTCCCTCTTTCTGCACCCCTTTTGCCTGTTTCTGCAACTCTTTGCCTCTTTCCGCAGTTCTCTTGCCTCTTTCTGCACCCCTCTTGCCTCTTTCTGTACCTCTTGCCTCTTTCTGCACCTCACTTGCTTCTTTCTGCACCCCTTTTGTCTGTTTCTGCACCGCTCTTCCCTCTTTGTGCAACTACCTTGCCCATTTCTACACCTCTCTTCCCTCTTTCTGTGCCTCAGTTCCTTCTTTCTGCACTTCTCTTGTCTCTTTCTGCACTCTTTCTGCCTATTTCAGCAACTCTGTTGCTTCTTTCTGCAGTTCTCTTCCTTATTTCTCCACCCTTCCTGCCTCTCTGTATCCCGCTTGCCTCTTTGTGCACCACTCGTACCCCTTGGTGCACCCCTCTTGCCTCTTTTTGCACCTCTGTTGGTTCTTTCTGCACCTCTTTTGCTACGTTCTGCACTTCACTTGCCTCTTTCTATATCCCTTTTGCCTCTTTCTGCACCTCTGTTGGTTCTTTCTGCACTGCTCTTGCTTCTTTCTGCACTTCCTTTCCAACTTTCTGCATCCCTCTTGCCTTTTTCTGCACCCCTCTTCCCTCTTTCTGCACCGCTCTTGCCTGAGTCTGCTCACCGATTCCCTCTTTCTTCACCCCTTTTGCCTGTTTCTGCAAGTCTCTTGTCTCTTTTTGCAGTTCTCTTGCCTCCTTCTGCACCTCTGTTGCATTTCTGTACTTCTCTTGCCTCTTTCTGCACCCCTCTTGCCTCTTTCTGCGCCTCTGTTGCTTCTTTCTGCACTTCTCTTGCTTCTTTCTGCACCCCTCTTGCCTCTTTCTGCATCCCTTTTGCCTGTTTCTGTAACTCTTTGCCTCTTTCTGCAGCTCCTGTCTCCTTCTGCACCTCTCTTGCCTCTTTCTGCACCTCAATTGCCTCTTTCTGCGCCTCTGTTGCTTATTTCTGTACTTCTCTTGCTTCTATCTGTACCTCTGTTGCTTCTTTCTGTACCCCTCTTGCCTCTTTCTGCATCCCTTTAACCTGTTTCTGCAACTCTTTGCCCCCTTCTGTAGTTCTCTTGCATCCTTCTGTACCTCTCTTGCCTCTTTCAACACTCTTCTTGCCTGTTTCTGCACCTCTCTCCCACCTTTGTGCAACATTCTTGCCACTTTCTACAGCTCTCTTCTCTCTTCCTGCACCACTCTTGCCTCTTTCTGTACCTCTGTTGCTTTTTTCTATACCCCTCTTACCTACCTCTGCACCTCTTCCCTCTTTCTGCCCCCTATTGCCTGTTTCTGCAACTCTTTTCCTCTTTCTGCAGTTCTCTTGTCTCCTGCACCTCTCTTGCCTCTTTCAACACTTCTCTCGCCTGTTTCTGTACCTCTCTCGCCTCTCTGCACCTCACTTGCTTCTTTCTGCACCTCTTTTGCCTGTCTCTGACCCCCTCTTCCCTCTTTGTGCAACTCTCTTGCCCCTTTCTACACCTCTTCCCTCTTTCTGTACCACTCTTGCCTCTTTCTGTACCTCTGTTGCTTCTTTCTGCACTTCTCTTGTCTCTTTCTGTACCCTTTGTGCCTATTTCAGCAACTCTTTGCCTCTTTCTGCATTTTTCTTGCCTCCTCCTGCACTTTCTGCAAATCTTGCCTCTTTCTGCAACTCTCTTGCCTCTTTCTGCACCTCAGTTGCTTCTTTCTGCACCCCTTTTGCCTTTTTCTGCACTTATCTTCCCCCTTTGTGCAACTCTCTTGCCTCTTTCTATACCTCTCTTCCCTCTTCCTTCACCACTCTTGCCTCTTTCTGTACCTCTGTTGCTTTTCTCTACACCCCTCTTACCTACCTCTGCACCTCTTCCCTCTTTCTGCACCTCTTTCCTCAGTTTTACCCACCTGTTCCCTCTTTCTGCACCCCTTTTGCCTGTTTCTACACCTCTTCCCTCTTTCTGTACCGCCCTTGCCTCTTTCTGTACCTCTGTTGCTTTTTTCTATACCCCTCTTACCTACCTCTGCACCTCTTCCCTCTTTCTGCCCCCCTATTGCCTGTTTCTGCAACTCTTTTCCTCTTTCTGCAGTTCTCTTGTCTCCTGCACCTCTCTTGCCTCTTTCAACACTTCTCTCGCCTGTTTCTGTACCTCTCTCGCCTCTCTGCACCTCACTTGCTTCTTTCTGCACCTCTTTTGCCTGTCTCTGACCCCCTCTTCCCTCTTTGTGCAACTCTCTTGCCCCTTTCTACACCTCTTCCCTCTTTCTGTACCACTCTTGCCTCTTTCTGTACCTCTGTTGCTTCTTTCTGCACTTCTCTTGTCTCTTTCTGTACCCTTTGTGCCTATTTCAGCAACTCTTTGCCTCTTTCTGCATTTTTCTTGCCTCCTCCTGCACTTTCTGCAAATCTTGCCTCTTTCTGCAACTCTCTTGCCTCTTTCTGCACCTCAGTTGCTTCTTTCTGCACCCCTTTTGCCTTTTTCTGCACTTATCTTCCCCCTTTGTGCAACTCTCTTGCCTCTTTCTATACCTCTCTTCCCTCTTCCTTCACCACTCTTGCCTCTTTCTGTACCTCTGTTGCTTTTCTCTACACCCCTCTTACCTACCTCTGCACCTCTTCCCTCTTTCTGCACCTCTTTCCTCAGTTTTACCCACCTGTTCCCTCTTTCTGCACCCCTTTTGCCTGTTTCTACACCTCTTCCCTCTTTCTGTACCGCCCTTGCCTCTTTCTGTACCTCTGTTGCTTCTTTCTGTACTTTTCTTGTCTATTTCTGCACCCTTTGTGCCTATTTCAGCAACTCTGTTGCTTCTTTCTGCAGTTCCCTTCCTTCTTTCTCCACCCCTCCTGCCTCTTTCTGTATCCCTCTTGCCTCTTTTTGCACCTCTGTTGGTTCTTTCTGCACCTCTTTTGCTTCGTTCTGCACTTCACTTGCCTCTTTCCATACCCCTTTTGCTTCTTTCTGCACCTCCGTTGGTTCTTTCTGCACTGCTCTTGCTCCTTTCTGCACTTCTGTTCCAACTTTCTGCATCCCTCTTACCTTTTTATGCACCCCTCTTCCTGCACCGCTCTTGCCTGAGTCTTCCCACTGATTCCCCCTTTCTGTACCCCTTTTGCCTGTTTCTGCACCTCAGTTGCTTCTTTCTGCACTTCTCTTGCTTCTAGCTGCACCTCTGTTGCTTCTTTCTGTACCCCTCTTGCCTTTCTGCTTCCTTTTTGCCTGTTTCTGCACCTCTTTGCCTCTTTCTGCAGTTGTCTTGCCTCCTCCTGCACCTCACTTGCCTCTTTCTGCACCACTTTTGCCTGTTTCTGCACTCCTCTTCCCCCTTTGTGCAACTCTCTTCCCTCTTCCTTCACCACTCTTGCCTCTTTCTATACCTCTTGCTTTTTTCTACACCCCTTACCTACCTCTGCACCTCTTCCCTCTTTCTGCACCTCTCTTGCCTCAGTCTTACCCACCTGTTCCCTCGTTCTGCACCCCTTTTGCCTGTTTCTGCACCCCTCTTCCCTCTTTATGCAACTCTTTTGCCTCTTTCTACCCCTCTCTTCCCTCTTTCTGTACCGCCCTTGCCTCTTTCTGTACCTCTGTTGCTTCTTTCTGCACTTCTCTTGTCTCTTTCTGCACCCTTTGTGCCTATTTCAGCAACTCTTCTGCTTCTTTCTGCAGTTCTCTTCCTTCCTTCTTTCTCGACCACTCCTGCCTCTTTCTGTATCCCTCTTGCCTCTTTCTGCAGCTGTCATGCCTCTTTCTGCACCTCAGTTGCTTCTTTCTGCACCCCTTTTGCCTGTTTCTGCACTCCTCTTCCCCCTTTGTGCAAGTCTCTTGCCTCCTTCTACAGCTCTTACCTCAGTCATTCCAAAGTTAGCATTAACCGGGAGGTTATAATGCACTTAAGAGTATATGGTTCAACCGCATCCACAAACAGCCACAGGGAATAGACCCTGCCAGCTGCAGAGGGGCCCTGCTCAGGCAGAGGCACCCCCTCACAATGTAAACCAAGCACCCTGCCCTCAGGATTGATAGGGCCTGCTGTAGGGGTGACTGATAGGTTTATATGTGTGTGTATGGTGAGATATAGGAACCTATACCTCTGTGAGGAGTGCTAACACTACCTCACCTAGGCTTCAGTAGCAGGCCTGAGGTGTCAGATTTAGTCTACTTCCCAGGGGTGGCATAATACATGCCTCAGCCCCTGGTAGGCCTGTAAAGTACCTATGCCCTTGGTACCTAAGGTACCGTATACTAGGGGCTCATAAGGCACCACAGTATCCAATCACTAGTGCATCTAATATGCACTCCAAGTCGTTTAGAGAGAACAGAAAGACTGGGGCCCTGATTAGCAGGGACCCACCAGACTATAGCCTGAAACCAGTGTTCTCATCAGAAAAAAAGTGGGGGCAACATAAGTGCAGATCCTACTCTCCTACATTTCTGCACTGCTCTTGCTTCTTTCTGCACTTCTGTTCCAACTTTCTGCATCCCTCTTGCCTTTTTCTGCACCCCTCTTCCCTCTTTCTGCACCACTCTTACCTCAGTCTGCCAACCGATCCCCTCTTTCTGCACCCCCTTTGCCTGTTTCTGCAACTCTCTTGCTTCTTTTTGCAATTATCTTGTCTCCTTCTGCACCTGTTGCTTCTTTCTGTACTTCTCTTGCCTCTTTCTGCACCCCTCTTGCCTCTTTCTGCGCCTCTGTTGCTTCTTTCTGCACTTCTCTTGCTTCTATCTGCACCTCTCTTGCTTCTTTCTGCACCCCTCCTGCCTCTTTGTGACCCCTCTTTTTGCACCCCTTTTGCCTGTTCATGCACCCCTCTTCCCTCTTTGTGCTACTCTCTTGCCTCTTTCTACACCTTACTTCCCTCTTTCTGTACCACTCTTGCCTCTCTCTGCACCCCAGTTGCTTCTTTCTGCACCCCTTTTGTCTGTTTCTGCACCACTCTTCCCTCTTTGTGCAAGTCTCTTGCCTATTTCTACACCTCTTTCCTCTTTCTGCACCTCTCTTGCCTGAGTCTTACCCACCTGTTCCCTCTTTCTGCACCCCTTTTTCCTGTTTCTGCAACTCTGCCTCTTTCCGCAGTTCTCTTGCCTCCTTCTGTACCTCTCTTGCCTCTTTCTGTACCTCTCTTGCCTCTTTCTGCACCTTTCTTGCTTCTTTCTGCACCCATTTTTGCCTGTTCCTGCACCCCTCTTCCCTCTTTGTGCTACTCTCTTGCCTCTTTCCACACCTTTCTTCCCTCTTTCTGTACCACTCTTGCCTCTTTCTGTACCTCTGTTGCTTCTTTCTGCACTTTTCTTGTCTCTTTCAGTACCATTTGTTCCTATTTCAGCAACTCTTTGCCTCTTTCTGCAGTTCACTTGCCTCCTCATGCACCCCACTTCCCTCTTCCTGCACCACTCTTGCCTCTTTCTGTACCTCTGTTGCTTTTTTCTACACCCCTCTTATCTACCTCTGTACCTCTCTTCCCTCGTTCTGCACCTCTCTTGCCTCAGTCTTAACCTCCTGTTCCCTCTTTCTGCAACTCTTTGCCTCTTTCTGCAGTGCGCTTGCCTTTTTCTGTACCTCTCTTGCCTCTTTCTGCAACTCACTTGCTTCTTTCTGAACCCCTTTTGCCTGTTTCTGCACCCCTCTTCCCTCTTTGTGCAACTCTTTTGCCTCTTTCTACACCTCTTCCCTCTTTCTGCACCACTCCTGCCTCTTTCTGTACCTCTGTTGCTTCTTTCTGCACTTCTCTTATCTCTTTCTGCACCCTTTGTGCCTAATTCAGCAACTCCATTGCTTCATTCTGCAGTTCTCTTCCTTCTTTCTCCACCCCTCCTGCCTCTTTCTGTATCCCTCTTGCCTTTTTGTGCACCACTCTTACCCCTTTGTGCACCCATCTTGCCTCTTTCTGCACCGCTCTTGCTTCTTTCTGCACTGCTCTTGCTTCTTTCTGCACTGCTCTTGCTTCTTTCTGCATCCCTCTTGCCTTTTTCTACACCCCTCTTAGCTCTTTCTGCACCGCTCTTGCCTGAGTCTGCCCACCGATTTCCTCTTTCTTCACCCCTTTTGCGTGTTTCTGTAACTCTCTTGCCTCTTTTTGCAGTTCTCTTGCCTCCTTCTGTACCTCTTGCTTCTTTCTGTACTTCACTTGCCTCTTTCTTCACCCCTCTTGCCTCTCTCTGCACCTGTTGCTTCTTTCTGCACTTCTCTTGCTTCTATCTGCACCCCTCTTGCCCCTTTCTGCACCCCTTTTGCCTGTTTCTGTAACTCTTTGCCTCCTTCTACACCTCACTTGCCTCTTTCTGCAGTTCTCTTGCCTCCTTCTGCAGTTCTCTTGCCTCCTTCTACGACTGTTGCTTATTTCTGTACTTCTCTTGCTTCTATCTGCACCTCTGTTGCTTCATTCTGCAGTTCTCTTGCCTCCTTCTGCACCTCTCTTGCCTATTTCAACACTTCTCTTGCCCGTTTCTGCACCTCTCTTCCCCCTTTGTGCAACACTCTTGCCACTTTCTATAGCTCTCTTCCCTCTTCCTCCACCACTCTTGCCTCTTTCTGCACCTCTGTTGCTTCTTTCTGTACTCCTCTTGCCTCTTTCTGCACCCTTTTTGCCTGTTTCTGCAGTTCTTTTGCCTCCTTCTGCACCTCACTTGCCTCTTTCTGCAACTCTCTTTCCTCCTTCTGCAGTTTTGCCTGTTTCTGCAACTCTCTTACCTCCTTCTGCAGTTTTGCCTGTTTCTGCACCTCTCTTGCCTCCTTCTGCAGTTTTGCCTGTTTCTGCAGCCCCTTTGCCTGTTTCTGCAGCCCTCTTGCCTGTTTCTGCACCTCAGTTGCTTTTCTACACCCCTTTTGCCTGTTTCTGCACTCCCCTTCCCTCTTCCTGCACAATTCTTGCCTCTTTCTGTACCTCTGTTGCTTTTTTCTACACCCCTTATCTACCTCTGCACCTCTCTTCCTTCTTTCTGCACCCCTTTTGCCTGATTCTGCAACTCTTTGCCTCTTTCCGCACTTCTCTTGCCTCCTTCTGCACCTCACTTGCCTCCTTCTGCAGTTCTCTTGCCTCCTTCTGCAGTTCTCGTGCCTCCTTCTGCAGTTCTCTTGCCTCCTTCTGCAGTTCTCTTGCCTCCTTCTGCACCTCACTTGATTCTTTCTGCACCTCTTTTGCCTGTTTCTGCACCCCTCTTCCCTCTTTGTGCAAATCTCTGTTCCCTCTTTCTACACCTCTCTTCCCTGTTTCTGTACCACTCTTTCCTCTTTCTGTACCTCTGTTGCTTCTTTCTGCACTTCTCTTGTCTCTTTCTGTACCCTTTGTGCCAATTTCAGCAACACTTTGCCTCTTTATGAAGTTCTCTTGCCTACTCCTGCACCTCACTTGCCTCTTTCTGCAACTCTCTTGCCTCTTTCTGCAGTTCTCTTGCCTCCTTCTGCACCTCTCTTGCCTCTTTCTGTACCTCTCTTGCCTCTTTCTGCACTTCTCTTGTCTCTTTCTGCTCCCTTTGTGCCTATTTCAGCAACTCTGTTGCTTCTTTCTGCAGTTCTCTTCTTTCTCCACCCCTCCTGCCTCTTTCTGTATCCCTTTTGCCTCTCTGTGCACCACTCTTGCCCCTTTGTGCACCCTTCTTGACTTTTTTTGGACCTCTGTTGGTTCTTTCTGCACCTCTTTTGCTTTGTTGTGCACTTCACTTGCCTCTTTCTATATCCCTTTTGCCTCTTTCTGCACCTCTGTTAGTTCTTTCTGCACTACTGTTCCAACTTTCTGCATCCATCTTGCCTTTTTCTGCACCCCTCTTCCCTTTCTATACCGCTCTTGCCTGAATCTGCCCACTGATTCCCTTTCTGCACCCCTTATGCCTGTTTCTGCAACTCTTGCCTCTTTTTGCAGTTCTCTGGTCTCCTTCTGCACCTGTTGCTTCTTTCTGTACTTCTCTTGCTTCTTTCTGTACCCCTCTTGCCTCTTTCTGCACCCCTCTTGCCCCTTTATGCACCCCTCTTGCCTCTTTCTGCACCCCTCTTGCCTCTTCCTGCACCCCTCTTGCCTCTTTCTGCACCGCTCTTGCCTGAACCTGCCCACTGATTCCCTTTCTGCACCCCTTATGCCTGTTTCTGCAACTCTTGCCTCTTTTTGCAGTTCTCTGGTCTCCTTCTACACCTGTTGCTTCTTTCTGTACTTCTCTTGCTTCTTTCTGTACTTCTCTTGCTTCTATCCGCACCTCTCTTGCCTCTTTCTGCACCCCTCTTGCCTCTTTCTGCACCCGTCTTTCTGCACCCCTCTTGCCTCCTTCTGCAGTTCTCTTGCCTCCTTTTGCCTCCTTCTGCAGTTCTCTTGCCTCCTTCTGCAGTTCTCTTGCCTCCTTCTGCAGTTCTCTTGCCTCTTTCTGTAACTCTCTTGCCTCTTTCTGTAACTCTCTTGCCTCCTTCTGCACCTCTCTTGCATCTTTCAACACTTCTCTTGCCTGTTTCTGTACCTCTCTTGCCTCTTTCTGCAGCTCTTTCTTCTTTCAACACTCCAGTTGCTTCTTTCTGTACCACTTTTGCCTGTTTCTGCACTCCTCTTCCCCCTTTTTGCAACTCTCATGTCTCTTTCTGCAGCTCTCTTCCCTGTTCCTGTACCACTCTTGCCTCTTTCTGTACCTCTGTTGCTTCTTTCTGCACTTCTCTTGTCTCTTTCTGTACCCTTTGTGCCAATTTCAGCAACTCTTTGCCTCTTTATGCAGTTCTCTTGCCTACTCCTGCACCTCACTTGCCTCTTTCTGCAACTCTCTTGCCTCTTTCTGCAGTTCTCTTGCCTCCTTCTGCACCTCTCTTGCCTCTTTCTGTACCTCCCTTGCCTCTTTCTGCACTTCTCTTGTCTCTTTCTGCTCCCTTTGTGCCTATTTCAGCAACTCTGTTGCTTCTTTCTGCAGTTCTCTTCTTTCTCCACCCCTCCTGCCTCTTTCTGTATCCCTTTTGCCTCTCTGTGCACCACTCTTGCCCCTTTGTGCACCCTTCTTGACTCTTTTTGGACCTCTGTTGGTTCTTTCTGCACCTCTTTTGCTTCTTTGTGCACTTCACTTGCCTCTTTCTATATCCCTTTTGCCTCTTTCTGCACCTCTGTTAGTTCTTTCTGCACTACTGTTCCAACTTTCTGCATCCCTCTTGCCTTTTTCTGCACCCCTCTTCCCTTTCTGCACCGCTCTTGCCTGACTCTGCCCACTGATTCCCTTTCTGCCCCCCTTATGCCTGTTTCTGCAACTGTTGCCTCTTTTTGCAGTTCTCTGGTCTCCTTCTGCACCTGTTGCTTCTTTCTGTACTTCTCTTGCTTCTTTCTGTACCCCTCTTGCCTCTTTCTGCACCCCTTTTGCCTCTTTATGCACCCCTCTTGCCTCTTTCTGCACCCCTCTTGCCTCTTCCTGCACCCCTCTTGCCTCTTTCTGCACCGCTCTTGCCTGAACCTGCCCACTGATTCCCTTTCTGCACCCCTTATGCCTGTTTCGGCAACTCTTGCCTCTTTTTGCAGTTCTCTGGTCTCCTTCTGCACCTGTTGCTTCTTTCTGTACTTCTCTTGCTTCCTTCTGTACTTCTCTTGCTTCTATCTGCACCTCTCATGCCTCTTTCTGCACCCCTCTTGCCTCTTTCTGCACCCCTCTTTCTGCACCCCTCTTTCTGCACCCCTCTTGCCTCCTTTTGCCTCCTTCTGCAGTTCTCTTGCCTCCTTCTGCAGTTCTCTTGCCTCCTTCTGCAGTTCTCTTGCCTCTTTCTGTAACTCTCTTGCCTCTTTCTGTAACTCTCTTGCCTCCTTCTGCACCTCTCTTGCGTCTTTCAACACTTCTCTTGCCTGTTTCTGTACCTCTCTTGCCTCTTTCTGCAGCTCTTTCTTCTTTCAACACCCCAGTTGCTTCTTTCTGTACCACTTTTGCCTGTTTCTGCACTCCTCGTCCCCCTTTGTGCAACTCTCATGTCTCTTTCTGCAGCTCTCTTCCCTGTTCCTGCACCACTCTTGCCTCTTTCTGTACCACTTTTGCTTTCTACACCCCTCTTACCTACCTCTGTACCTCTCTTCCCTCTTTCTGCACCTCTCTTGCCTCAGTCTTACCCACCTGTTCCCTCTTTCTACACCCCTTTTGCCTGTTTCTGCAACTCTTTGCCTCTTTCCGCACCTCTCTTGCCTCCTTCTGCACCTCTTTTGCTTCTTTCTGCACCTCTTTTGCTTCTTTATACACCTCTCTTGCTTCTTTCCACACCTTTCTTGCGTCTGTCTGCACACAAAGGGCTACTTTTAAACTGACCTCAGGCTCAGCAGTGCACACATGCAAGTGCAGAAAAGGGCTGCTGGCCTCTAAACTGCTGTAGGAGAGTAGGATCTGCTTCACATGTTTACCCCCACTTTTTGCTGGTGTTTCACTGTTTGTCGAATTTAGTCTGGCTGGTACCCTGCTATTCAGGGCCCCAGCCTAGCTGCTTCCTCTCTAAATTGATTGCATGTACTTTAGGTACACCACAGATTGGATCCTGAGGTACCCTTGTGAGTCCCTAGTATATGGTACACTGTGTACACAGGGCATAGGTACCCCAGAGGCCTACCAGGGGCTGAAGCATGTATTATGCCACCCCTGGAAAGCCGCCCAAAATGACACCACAAGTCTGCTACTGCAGCCTGGGTAAGGGGTGCATGCACCCCTTACTGAGTTATAGGTTCACTATACCTCACCTAACACTGCACATACAAACCCATCAGTCACTCCTATAGCAGGCCTTATCAATTCTGAAGGCAGAGTGCTTGGTTATATGAGAGAGGGTGACCAGGCATGAGCTGAGCTCCTCTGCAGCCTTCAGAATCTCTTCTCCAGGGTTGTCAGTGATGCACCCTGACCATATACTCTTAAGTGCATTATAACCAAACGGTAAATGCTAACTTTGGACTGGCTGCATGGAAACATGTCGTGTTTGGTGTCAAACACCTTGGAATCATACCCCCACACCAGTAACTGGAGTGGGAGCTAGTCCAACCCCTTCCTTAGGTATAATTAAGGAACCTCTGTAACCAGAACTTTAGAAATCCCTGGACGCAACTCTGAAGCTGAATCCTGGAACTTCAACGCTCTACTCAAGACGAGAGGACTGAAGAAATCTCCCTTGGGGTCAAGGAGTGACTCTCCTGCTTGGCAGGCACCAACAAAGCAATTTGCCAGTCTGCATTTCTGAAGCTCCCGCCGGACTCCGAAGTATTTGCAGTCCAGGAAGAGGCTATCCAGACATCTCAGAGTCTGACCCGAGTCCCCAGCAAAGCTGAGACCCGCAGCTCTCGCGAGTAGCATGGAACCGGAACTCCTGGTCACCGTGCACTTTTGCAAGTGCATTGACTTCTCGACGTCTCTCGAAGTCGTGCTTGGGGATACTTGTAGCCCTCACCTTGAGCAGGAGATCCACCAAAGATTGTCCACCTAGTCACCCTGAGTGACCCATGGGGCGCCATATTATGTTTCCTCTCGAGGTCCCTTCGCGATCCCTGGTCCATCGACTGGTGGGTCCCTGAGGGGGTAACTTTGAATTTCCTTGGGCTTTCCTGCTTCCTCCAGATGTGCCCTGACTTCCAACCAAGTGTTGAGTCCCTCAGACCTTGCTGGTCTGCACCAAAGCATTTCTTCTCTTTCTGCGTGGGTTGCTGTTGCCAAGGCTTTTTATGTCCAATCCAGGCACCGATGCTGCAGCACTCAACATCCTTCGTGGGACAGCTCAAATCCAGCTCCCGGTTGTCCGACACCTCCTGGCCTTCACCTGAAATCACCCGACATCGGTGGGCATCTGCCTATCGCCTTCCTGGTCACTGGCTAGTGACCCAGACTCTGTCCCCTCTGCTTTCAGGTTCTTCTCGACTTCGATCCAGGCTTGGATCCCTTCAGACATTTCACATCTTTCCGGCAGCAGCACTTCTTTGCAAGCTCCCATTGAAATCGACAACGCAACCTGACACCATTTCACACCTATGCACCCGGCTTCCCTGGGTGAGGTAACACAAGTACCCTGGTGCTCCCATGGGTGTGGGCCGTAGAACTTCCTAAGTCCCAAAGGGTTTGGTCCTGACTCAATTCTAAGTGTCCCTAATCTTTAAAAATCTAACCGCGACTTTCCCAATAGAAGCTAACGGGAGCTCGCGGCTGTGTTCTCACACTGCACACGGCCCCGTGGGTCCCCTGCGTCACTACCTTGGGTGGTTCCTTGGGGTCCCAGCGATTCTACAGGCTCTAGGCCTTGTGTCTAGTTAAGTCGTGGTTCTTATACCACTATTTTAGTATATGGTTTGGCTCGCCCCTAGGGCCTGACGTGTATTTGTGCTATTTTACTGTAATATTTGAAGTGTAACTTATGTGTTTTGACCTCTAGTCCCATAAAGAGACTAGGAGGGTGTGTTTAGTAATAAATACATATATTTTATATATATACCTGGTATGGATGTCTTTCATTTAGGCACTCAAGAGATTATAGACTGGTAAAACAATCTGCTTTACATTCCTTCAAGACTTAGCCTGAAGGCTGCTCTCCATAGCTACCACTAGGATAGCTTTCAATAAAGGTTGTCTTTAACCTATAACCAATAAGGGGTTGTTTGTACTGGTACAGGGTGCCCACTATAACTAGTGGACAGCATATACCAGGCAAACTTCTCACAACTGCCATGCCTTATTATATGCTAGGGACTTACAGGGATGTTTAATCCCCCTGCCCTATTATGTACTAGGGCCTTACAGGGGTGGTCATGCCAATCACAGGGGTACCCCAACCCACAGTGTATCCTAGTGTATGTAGGGGTTTTCGCTGTATTCTAAGTGTCTTTCAGCATAGCACTGGCACTGGGCCTGGTTATGCCGAGCCCAGTTTCAGTCAGTCAGTTGCCACCAGTACCAGTCAGCAAAAAGATGGGGGGGTGCCCAGGGCACAGGATGGCTCTGCAACAAGGCCTCTGTCTGCACCTCTGTGTCTTTCTTTAACATCTCTTGCTTCTTTCTGTGCCTTTCTTCTTCTTTGGGCACATGCCATACCTATGTAGGCATAGCTTGAAATTAGCATTTAAAAAACCTTTGAAACTCACTAAAAAAAACATAGGTTCCAGGGACGTTATAGTTAGAAATTAGCATTTAAAAAACATTAGAAATTCACTGAAAAAAACACAGGCTTCAGGGACGTTATAGTTAGTTGGACATTTCACTCGTTCACAATTAGAGCAATTCGGCCATTATAGTTAGTTGAGCTAACTATAACTCGCGCCCCCGCAGTGTACTGCTGATGACGTCCCATACAACATCATTCATGACATGGTCAGTGACATCACTGATGACATCACTGATGACCTCTCAAATAACATCACTGATGACATCATCTACGTGATAATCTGATGCACCTCCTCACACCCTAATATAAGCTTTGATACACCCACTCTAAAATACAGACAACCATTTTTGAAACCATAGACACACCAATACCAGTTACTAAATATCCACTCACTGATTCCTAGGTCTACACACACTTCTACTCATTCACCCATACAGTCACTCATACATGCAGTCACTCATCAATACAGCACTATCATATGCACTCATACACCTATACATACACTCACACACTGCCACTCATCCATAGAGTTACTCACAAACCTAGTCAGTCATGCAAAGAATCAATCACACTCCCATTTACTCACCTACACAGTTATACACACACTACCCCACTTATTAATACAGATACTAACACATACTTACTCTCTTATACAATCACTGATACAAGCACACACTCATCCATACAGCCACTCTCACAATCACTCACTTTCACATATAGTCCTTTATATACTCCATAACTCACATATACTGCCTTTCACATATGTAGTTACTCACACATGTACCACTGAGACATCCATTCACTCACCAACATACCCATACACACACTCACCCACTCATACAGCATTTCACAGATGCACTCTTGAACCCAAACACCCAGTGAATCACCCACTCACACATCTATGGACAGAGTCACACACCTCCTACCCACCCACACAGTCACTCAGGCACCCATACCGATACTTAGACGACCAATCAATAACCCATATAGACACTCATGTAGCTAGTCGCCAACTCTACAGCCGCTTACACACCAACTGACAGACTGATATAGACATTCACACAGTTTAGTCACTAACCCATGCATTCAGTAAGACGTTTAATCAATCATCCATTCAGACACTTATACACCCACTCATTCTTAAATACACCTTGATATATAATTATTTTTTTTCACTGAAAAAACCATAGGTTTTACAGACATTATAGTTAGGAATTAGCATTTAAAAAAACCTTTGAAAGTCAGTAAAAAAACATAGGTTTCAGGGACGTTATAGTTAGTTGGACATTTGACTCATAAAACCAGAGAAATTTGCCAGTTATAGTTAGTAGAGCTAACTATAACTCACGCGCCCGCAATGCACTGCTGATGAGGTCACATATTACATCACTCATGACATGGTCAGTGACATCACTGATGACATCTCAAATGACATCACTGATGACATCATGCAGTGAATGTGTTTCTGTAAAGTTTAAATATTTTTCATATATATCTATGCCAAGGTGTATTGAAGAATGAATGCATTTACAAGTGCCTGAAGGTATTATTTATTAGGTGCGTGACTGACTGTATAAGTGAGTGATTGAACGTGTCTTACTGACTGCATGGGTTAGTGACTACACTTTGTGAAAGTCTGTATTAGTCTCTCAGTTGGTGTGTAAGCAACTGCATGGGTTGCTGAATAGCTACATGAGTATCTATAAGGGGTATTGATTTGCTGTCTGAGTATCTGTATGCGTCGCTGAGTGTCTGTATGGGTGGGGGGGTGTATGACTGTGCATAGATGTCTGAGTGGGTGATTCACTGGTTGTATGGATTCAAAAGCGCATCTGGGAAGGGCTGTATGGATGGGTTACTGTGTGTATAGGTGTGTTGGTGAGTGAATGAATGTCTCAGTGGTATATGTGTGACTAACTACATATGTTTTCAGGCACTATATGTGAGTGTTGGCGTATATAAATGACTATACGAGAGTAAGTTATTTGAAGAGTTTGTGTATAAATGAGTGTCTGCTTGTATCAGTAATTATATAAGACAGTAAATATGTGTTAGTATCTCTATAAATAAGTGATATGGTGTGTCTATAAATAACGGACTTGGTGTGTATAACTGTATACATTAATAAATGGATATGTGATTGATTCTTTGCATTACTGACTAGGTGTGTGAGTAACTATGGATGAGCAGCAGAGTGTGACTGCATGTATAGATGTATGAGTGCATATTATACTACTGTATTGATGAGTAACTACATGTATAAGTGACTGGATGTGTGTGTAGACCTAAGAAACAGTGAGTGGTATGTAGTATATGGGATTGTTGTGTGTATAGTTTCAAAAATTGTAGTCTGCATTTTAGAATGGGTATATCAAAGTTTATATTAGGACATCAGCATGTGCATCAGATTATCATGTGGATGATGTCATCAGTGATGTCATCAGTGATGTCACTGACCATGTCATGAGTGATGTAATATGTGACATCAGCAGTGCATTGTGGGCCCGCGAGTTATAGTTAGCTCAACTAACTATAACAGGTGAATTTCTCTGGTTTTATATGAGTCAAATGTCCAACTATCTATAACGTCCCTGAAACCTATGGTTTTTTTTTTGTGAATTTCAAAGGTTTTTTTAAATGCTAATTCCTAACTATAACGTCCGTAAAACCTATGGTTTTTTTCTGTGAATTTCCAAGGTTTTTAAAATGTTAATTTAATATTTTAATGTTTATAAAACCTATATTTTTTCTATTTTTTGTTAATAATATTTTGGAACTCTATCATACTTTTTTTTACCTTAAAAATTAAGTAATGTTTTATATCGTCCCCAAAAAATATGTATATTTTTCTTTTTGGGAGAAAACCACTCCCATACTGGTAGTGTACCAAGCTCCATCACCACACGAATCCTATCCGCCATATTGCTAAACTCGTAAAGGGTGCGCATTTCGTGTCCGACGGATTCATGGCAGCGCGTCCCGCGTAACATCATATACATATGAGTTTGCTCCAGCTGCTACATAGGTATCCGACGGGTACGCAGTACCAAACCATGCTTTACTTAATGTACGTATGGGGTCGAGCGTGTTGCGTATGCGACGAGTGCATGCTGCCAGGCCCTGTGTTACCTCATAGACGTATAGTGTCGCACCCGGTACGCCATTACCTCGTTTTTTTGTCTCAAAACTATATCTACATAACTTTAAACTGTATATGAGAGCAAGCGATTGTGAGAAGGTGGCCTGATATATGCTGTCCACTAGTTCTAGTGGGCACCTTGTATCAGTCCAAACAACCCCTTATGGTGATAGGTTAAAGACAACCTTTATTGAAAGCTATCCTAGTGGTAGCTATGGAGAGCAGCCTTCAGGCTAAGTCTTGAAGGAATGTAAAGCAGCTTGTTTTACCAGTCTATAATCTCTTGAATGATCAAATGAAAGGACAACCACACCAGATATATATTTAAAATATATGTATTTAAGATAAGACACACCCCTCTAGTCTCTTTATGAGACTGGAGTTCTAAGTACTTAGTTTACAAGTGAGCAAGCATCAGTAATAGCACAAATAGACGTTTGGGACCTAGGAACGTACCAAACCATATACCAAAAAAGTGGTATAAGGACCACGACTGGAATAGACACTAGGCCTATAGCCTGTAGAATCGCTGGGACCCCAAGGAACCACCCAAGGTAGTGACACAGGGGACCCACGGGGACTGTATGCAGTGTGTAAACACAACCGCGGGTTCCCGTTATCTTCTATGGGCAATGTCGCGGTTGGAAATTTAAAGATTAGGGACACTTCTAATCGAGTCTGGGCCAAACCCTTTTGGACTTAAGAAGTTCTAGGGCTAGCACCCACGTGAGCACCGGAGTACTCGAGTTACCTCACCCAGGGAAGCCGGGTGCATAGGTGTCTTTTGGTGTCGGGTTGCGTCGTCAATTTCAATGGAAGCCTGCAAAGAACTGCTGCTGCCGCGAAGAGAAGTCTCCGAAGAGATCCAAGCCTGGATCTAGGATGGAAGGAACCTGAAAGCAGAGGGGACAGAGTCTGGGTCACTTGCCAGTGACCGAGGGAAGGATGGACCAATGCCCACAGATGTCGGGTGCTTCAGGTGAGTTGATGGGTGTATTGACTCTTCAGCCACGAGGTCACGGAGGTGTCGACGAAGTCCATGAGCCAAATTCGATCTGTCCCACGAAGTCTGTCGAGTGCTGCGGTGTCGGCGACCAGATTGGACCCAACAAGCCTTGGCAACGGCAAGTCACTGGAATTCAGAGAAAGGACTGCGGTGCAGAGCAGCAAGGTCTGAGGGACTCACCCAGCGAGGGTAAGTCAGGACATGTCTGGAGCAACCAGAAAAGCCCAAGCAGGAGAGGAGTTGCCTTCGTGGGGACCTACTAGTCAACGGGCTAGCGATCGCAAAGGAGCCTTGAGTGGTCGCACTTGAAACTGGCCCAGGGGTCACTCGTGGAGTGGAGGTCAGCAATCTTTGGTGCAGGAGGTGCTCAAGGCTGGGGATACTCGGAGCCCAAAGCACAACTTTGAGGAAGTCCCAGAAGATAGAGTTGCTGCAAAAGTTCACGGTGTCCAGGGGTCACGGTTCCACGTCACCCACAATAGCCATGGGCCACAGCTTTGCTCTGGACTCAGGGTAGCCTCGGGGAAGTCTGGAAATCCACCTCTGGTGATGCAAAGACTTCAGCGTCCGGCAGGAGTTTCAGCGATGCAGACCGGTCAGTTGCTTCTTTGGTGCCTGCCAAGCAAGGGAGTCACTCCTTGACCCTAAGGGAGATTTCTTCAGTCTTCTAGTCGAAATAGAAAGTCGAAGGTCCAGGATATATGTTGCAGAGTTTCATCCAGGGTAATCTAAAGTCGCAAGGACTGGGCTCCCATACTTATACTAAGTTTGGGGGTTGGACATACTCTAGGGACTCACCTATTGGAGGGTTTGGAAAGAGGGGTGGTTACACCCATTTCCTTTGTCCAGTTTCACGCCAGAGCAGGGGCAGGTAGCCCCTGCAACCGGTTTGAACTGAACTATGCACAGGGACACCAAATGTGCCCCCAGTGCAGGACTTCAAAGCACCAGAGAGTGCTCCCGCCCAGCCCCAATACACATCTGCCTGTCTGGGGAGGTGTTTACACCTCCCTTCAACAGGAAACCTATTGTCCAGGCCTCCCCTGCTGGAGTTTCGGTCAGCAGCAGGAGGCCAGACCCATGTCTGTGGCAGAGGCATCCATTTTGTGATGCCAGGGCTCATGATAGTCCTACCGGGTTTGACCAGTGTGAACATGTCTCTCCCTCTAGAAGGGTGGATTGCTACCCCCGCCGCCAGAACTGGCGGAGGGGGGTAGTATTCCAAGATGTTTGACCCCAAACACGAACGGTTTTGATGCAGCCATTCCAAAGTAAGCATTTATGGCAATGTTATAATGCACTTAAAAGTATATGGTATGGCTGTATCACAGAACAGCCATAAGGAAGTATTTATGAAAGCTGCAGAGGGGCTCCGCTCATGCTTGGGCACCCTCTCACACAAAACCAAGCACTCTGCCTGATGCTTTGTTTAATGCATAACTACAGAAGTAGTATAAACGCATACTAACACTACTTGCACACTTGTGGAACAGCAACCAGAGTGTAGTGAAGAGGCAGAGGAAGCCCAAAATCAAAAAATATAAATATCCCGTAGTTCGATCAGCCGACGACCCTGGGATGAGTAGAAACAGATTCACCAAGAAAATGGGTCTTCAGCACCAGGCAAGCAAGCGCAAAATCTTGGTGAGTGCTGCCTTCTTTCCACCTTCTCCCGCTTGTCGCCAAATTTATGTAGTGAACAGGAAGACAGCAGTGGATCCGATAAGTAGATTTATTGCAGGAGAAGAAGACAGCTTAAACCACCACCAACAGGACCAGACACCAAGGCATCGGTCTTTTCCAGCACCGTGTACAAACTCCCCAAGATTCCCCTCATGACAGCCCTACATTCTAACATTACATACTTACATTATAGTATCATTACATACTAACATTGTACTATGACTTACATTGAAATAGTACACAGAGCACATCACTTTACAGCAACAAGCTCACGGTTTAATCCCAGAGTCTTCAGACAAGTAGGGGTGAGTAGTTCGCTTCCCACTCCCTGTATAGTATAAACGCATACTAACACTACTTACAGTTATACTACAGCGATGCTACAGCACCCACAGCCCATCACTTTAAAACAATCAGCTCGGTTTGATGCCCGAGTCTTCATACCGGTAGGCGTAGTACTTCGCCTCCCACTTCCGGTATAGTATAAAAGCACGGTAGAGCTCAGTACGCTTCCCACTCCCTGTATGTTATAAACGCCTACTAACACTACTTCCACAGGTATCCTACAAACACCAGGGCACATCACTTTACAGCAATGACCTCCCGATTTAGGCTCTAGGTTTCATACCCGACTGTAGCAGCATCTCATCTCAGCACCATGTCACTCTGAGCAGCACCGCACTTTCAGACCGGTAGGTGTGACTACTTCGCTTTGCACTCCCCCCACAGAGGTTACAGTGCTCCTATCCTCCTGTTTCCTACTCTTTTCGCCCTTTATCCCCCTTACTCGCTTCAATGGCGGCCAACACTACCTAGTTGCAACCGCTCGCAGCACTCAACCAATAAGCAGCAAGCTCATGCTCGTAACACCTCAGCCAATCAGATGGCAGAATTCCCAAATATCGATATCTGTAAATTTCGATATTTCTCCAAAACTACTGAACGGATTTACACCAAATAAACAAAAGCATACTTTCTAGACCACGACCCTTCTCCCTGCCAAATTTGGGGCAATTCCGTTCACCCGTTCGACCTGTAGCCTTGTCTAAAGTTTCCGATGGAGAAAACATGTTTTGGGACCCCCCTTTTTTCTCGGCCCCCTCTTGACGAATCACCCCCAAACTTCCCACATGGGAGTTGATATGAACAAAGAAATAGTTTGGAAAATTTCATGAAGATTCATCAAACGATGCCAAAGTTAGAAACAAAACAAAAAATGCTCTTCCTATGGAAACTTGGTCCGAACTATAACTACCTACTGGCAGTTGCCAATAGGATGGATGGATGGATGGATGGATGGATATATATATATATATATATATATATATATATATATATATATATATATATATATATATATATATATATATATATATATATATATATATATATATATATATATATATATATATATATATATATATATATATATATATATATATATATATCCTACTGGCGGTCGCCAGTAGGTAGTTATAGTTAGGACCACGTTTCCATAGGAAAACCTCAACATTCTATTTTGAATAACTTTGGCGCCGGTCGACGAATCCTCGCGAATTTCTCAAAATAGGTGGGGCGCTCGGGGGGATCCGTCAAGCGGGGGCTGAGATAAAAGGGGGGTCCCAAAACGCGTTTTTCCCATGCCTTTTTCCATAGGACCTTTAGAACGAGCTACAGCCCGAACGGCTGAACAGAATTACTCAAAATTTGGCAGAGAGGTAGTCCCTAGGTCAAGGAAGTGCCTTTTGTAGGTTTGGTGTAAATCTGTTCAGTAGATTCTGAGAAAATAGCCTTTAAATCAATATATATATCTGAGCCCGCTTACGGTACGCTTACCGTACGCTTACGGTAAGCGTACGGTGGCGTGCGCGAGCGCGATTCTGATTGGCTCTTAGATCTTAGTAAACATTCGAATCGGCCGAAACCAGGAAGCGGCGGCCGCCATTTTCTGTGTTTCACTCTGAAAAAAAAAGAGTGAAAACAAGAAAAGGGGGCAATGAGGAGAGTTACAGACCCCCTTACATTTGTGAGGGGGTCAAAGAAGGACTGTAAAGTACAAAACAAACATTTATTGATTTTTAAAAAAAATCACGGGGTACGCGTACGGTAAGCTTACGGTAAGCGTACGGAAGAAACATGGCGTGCGCGAAGGAGATTCTGATTGGCCCATAGATCTTAGTAAACATTCGAATCGGCCGAAACCAGGAAGCGGCGGCCGCCATTTTGTGTGTTTCACTCAGAAAAAAAACAGAGAAAACAAGGAAAGGGGGCAATGAGGAGAGTTACAGACCCCCTAACATTTGTAAGGGGGTCAAAGAAGGACAGAAAAGTACAAAAAAAACATTTATTGATTTTAAAAAAAATCACGGGGTACGCGTACGGTAAGCTTACGGTAAGCGTACGGTAAAAAAATAAAAATAAATAAATGAAAAGCAGATTTAAGAGTTTAGATATTAGGGAGCTCTAAAAACTGCGTAAAGTGGGCGCGCGGTGCGCGAAGCGCACCGCGTGCTTACTGTGCGCGCACGGTGCGCGAAGCGCACCGTGCGCGCACGGAACGAACTGCGTTAAGTGGGCGCGCACGCCACGAATGGCGTAAAGTAACTTAGCATTTAAAAAACCGTACAAATTCACTGAAAAAACCATAGGTTTCACACACGTTATAGTTAGGAATTAGCATTTAAAAAACCTTGCAAATTCACTGAAAAAACCATAGGTTTCACACATGTTATAGTTAGCGGAAATTTTACTGATAAAAAACCAATGAAATTGCCCCGTTATAGTTAGTGCTGGCAACTATAACTCACGCGACCGCAATCTTCTGCTGATGACATATGTGTCTTTATAAAAAAAAATATTTGTAATATATGTATAGCTAAAAATGTATGGAAGAAGACATGGGCAAATAAGTGTCTAAATACAGCATTAGCATCAGCAGAGGATTGCGGTCGCGTGAGTTATAGTTGCCAGCACTAACTATAACGGGGCAATTTCATTGGTTTTTTATCAGTAAAATTTCCGCTAACTATAACATGTGTGAAACCTATTGTTTTTTCAGTGAATTTGCAAGGTTTTTTAAATGCTAATTCCTAACTATAACGTGTGTGAAACCTATGGTTTTTTCAGTGAATATATATATATATATATATATATATATATATATATATATATATATATATATATATATATGAGAGCAACACAGAGGCCCATTCCAAGGTATTAACTTTATTTACAAAGGCGCAGCAGCATGTCATGCCTCCTTCTCTCCTTACGCGTTTCGGCGTTGGCCTTGTTCACAGGAAATAGAAGTCATTTGCAAAGTGCGTCGTGCGTGCTTTTAAAATTAGAGGTCACGTGACTACAACAATACTGCATCTCCCACAGTGCATTTCACAAGTTAAAGATTTCTTTTAGGAAGTCCATTATACCTTTGCACATTGCTCAATTATATCATTATGTAAAGTGCACTTGTATTGGTGTTTTAAATCCAAATGGAAAAGAGTCACGGAAGTTTTCATTTCATATCCGACTAATGTCCGATTCCTTTACCTGCCTTCAAACAGAGTGCATACCTGTGGAACGATCGGCGTGGGACATCCTCCCCACCGAATCCCTTCCTCAGCCCACACATTTTCGCTATTTAGCATTCCTTTCCTCGGTAGGCTTGTGTGAGCGAGTGGGTCATGCTCCACATTAGTTACCAGACACGTCCTCCGAGCACTGGAGCCCCCGACCCCACAGGGCGGCCTCTGAAAACATTGGGCACGGAGAAGCCCAACAATCCAACAGAGCAACACAGAGGCCCATTCCAAGGTATTAACTTTATTTACAAAGGCGCAGCAGCATGTCATGCCTCCTTCTCTCCTTACGCGTTTCGGCGTTGGCCTTGTTCACAGGAAATAGAAGTCATTTGCAAAGTGCGTCGTGCGTGCTTTTAAAATTAGAGGTCACGTGACTACAACAATACTGCATCTCCCACAGTGCATTTCACAAGTTAAAGATTTCTTTTAGGAAGTCCATTATACCTTTGCACATTGCTCAATTATATCATTATGTAAAGTGCACTTGTATTGGTGTTTTAAATCCAAATGGAAAATAGTCACGGAAGTTTTCATTTCATATCCGACTAATGTCCGATTCCTTTACCTGCCTTCAAACAGAGTGCATACCTTTGGAACGATCGGCCAGGGACATCCTCCCCACCGAATCCCTTCCTCAGCCCACACATTTTCGCTATTTAGCATTCCTTTCCTCGGTAGGCTTGTGTGAGCGAGTGGGTCATGCTCCACATTAGTTACCAGACACGTCCTCCGAGCACTGGAGCCCCCGACCCCACAGGGCGGCCTCTGAAAACATTGGGCACGGAGAAGCCCAACAATCCAACAGAGCAACACAGAGGCCCATTCCAAGGTATTAACTTTATTTACAAAGGCGCAGCAGCATGTCATGCCTCCTTCTCTCCTTACGCGTTTCGGCGTTGGCCTTGTTCACAGGAAATAGAAGTCATTTGCAAAGTGCGTCGTGCGTGCTTTTAAAATTAGAGGTCACGTGACTACAACAATACTGCATCTCCCACAGTGCATTTCACAAGTTAAAGATTTCTTTTAGGAAGTCCATTATACCTTTGCACATTGCTCAATTATATCATTATGTAAAGTGCACTTGTATTGGTGTTTTAAATCCAAATGGAAAATAGTCACGGAAGTTTTCATTTCATATCCGACTAATGTCCGATTCCTTTACCTGCCTTCAAACAGAGTGCATACCTTTGGAACGATCGGCCAGGGACATCCTCCCCACCGAATCCCTTCCTCAGCCCACACATTTTCGCTATTTAGCATTCCTTTCCTCGGTAGGCTTGTGTGAGCGAGTGGGTCATGCTCCACATTAGTTACCAGACACGTCCTCCGAGCACTGGAGCCCCCGACCCCACAGGGCGGCCTCTGAAAACATTGGGCACGGAGAAGCCCAACAATCCAACAGAGCAACACAGAGGCCCATTCCAAGGTATTAACTTTATTTACAAAGGCGCAGCAGCATGTCATGCCTCCTTCTCTCCTTACGCGTTTCGGCGTTGGCCTTGTTCACAGGAAATAGAAGTCATTTGCAAAGTGCGTCGTGCGTGCTTTTAAAATTAGAGGTCACGTGACTACAACAATACTGCATCTCCCACAGTGCATTTCACAAGTTAAAGATTTCTTTTAGGAAGTCCATTATACCTTTGCACATTGCTCAATTATATCATTATGTAAAGTGCACTTGTATTGGTGTTTTAAATCCAAATGAAAAAGAGTACCGGAAGTTTTCATTTCATATCCGACTAATGTCCGATTCCTTTACCTGCCTTCAAACAGAGTGCATACCTTTGGAACGATCGGCGTGGGACATCCTCCCCACCGAATCCCTTCCTCAGCCCACACATTTTCGCTATTTAGCATTCCTTTCCTCGGTAGGCTTGTGTGAGCGAGTGGGTCATGCTCCACATTAGTTACCAGACACGTCCTCCGAGCACTGGAGCCCCCGACCCCACAGGGCGGCCTCTAAAAACATTGGGCACGGAGAAGCCCAACAATCCAACAGAGCAACACAGAGGCCCATTCCAAGGTATTAACTTTATTTACAAAGGCGCAGCAGCATGTCATGCCTCCTTCTCTCCTTACGCGTTTCGGCGTTGGCCTTGTTCACAGGAAATAGAAGTCATTTGTATATATATATATTCTTAATCCAAAACTCAGAAGTACGGAGCTTCCTCACGGCGGTCCTGGGCGGTCCTGGGCGGGCTCCGGCCTTCCCATAAATCAAAAATTACTTCTACACTCACGATGAAAGAAATACAGGACTCCCAAAGGTGATGCTTTAGAATTTATTTCAGGCACAAAGCGCCTCACCAACGCGTTTCGCTAACTGCTTGGTCACGGTGATAACAAAAAGCTTTATTCAGCCTCATTTTATGAACAAGTTTCGTTCAGATCCACGAAACAGAGGTAAGACTATTTAATTCATACAATGCATCTTTGTAGACAAGCGCCATCTTAGAATGGTTCATGAACTAAGAATCAATAGCATTTGTAATTATTTGTTTAACGATTTCACAACACTCAAACTTATTAAGTAATTTGATGATTCATAAACACAATACCATTACTATCATTACTCCATAACGGTAGATTCCATTAATGTCATGAATGATGTAATATGTGACGTCATCAGCCGTGCATTGCGGGGGTGCGAGTTATAGTTAGCTGAACTAATTATAACGCCGGAATTTCTATGGTTTTGTACGAGTGAAATGTCCAACTAATTATAACGTTCCTGAAACCTATGGTTTTTTCAGTTAATTTCTATGGTTTTTAAATGCTAATTTCTAACTATAACGTGCCTGAAACCTATGTTTTTTTCAGTGATTTTCTATGGTTTTTTAAATGCTAATTTCCAACTACAACGTGCCTGAAACCTATGGTTTTTCCAGTGAATTTCAAAGGTTTTTTAAATGAAAATGTGTAAGTCTAATGTACCTCAATCCTATGTTTATATATTTTATATATATATTATATATATATATATATATATATATATATATATGACAGGATTCCGCCTGGAGCACACCTGCACGCCAACAATCCAAGAGGAGAGCGGGAACAAACGGAGACCGACCCTGTTAGCGAGTGAGTTATTTTTCTTTATTTAGTTCACAGCACCGCCTGCATGACGCGTTTCAGCCTTCCCAGAGGCCTTGATCACATGACGCCATGGGAGTTGTGATCCCGCATTTTAAAGTGCACAATGCTAATTGATGAGATGACATCATTGGCTAATTCAAACATTGCATCAATAGACATAGAAAGGTTACATATACACATTGGAGCAAGGATAGGAACTGGGAGCTGGCAACAAAGGCAACTGCGTTAAATGATTTGAAAGTGCTAATGTGCAAATTTCATTAAATAACACAATGTATAAAAATATGCTAAAAATCATTTCCACAGGACTGTCAAGTAATTACAATTTAAAACCACGTTGTTTCAAATCAACAAATTATTTGTGCAAGTATGTAATTGATTTTTCATTACGTGCACGAAAGACTGAAAGCAATAAAGTTTTGTGTAACAAACTCTAATACCTATGCATTCCTGCAAATGTTCAGCAAGCATCTATTGTAAACTATTGGGAAAAGGACCCAAGTGGGTATACTCCAACTGTTTACAATTAAGGTGCCCCCGGCAGTTTAAAACATTGGTCCATCAGCCAGGGTAAATTACACTATTACTTCTGCCTGTCTCACAAACGCAGTGCCACATATAATTAAAAATCCAATGTTCAGAAGCCATAGTTCCCTTGATAATCCATGCTTAAACCCAAATTTTTGACAAGTGCCAAAATATGTCTAGATGCTGAAAAAAATATATAATACTCCGTGTATATCTAAAAATGTGTCATCTATACTGTGTTTAAAACCTACAATGGGTAGAGGAGGTGTGACCTGCACGCATAGCAGCCTAACACATAGGGGATGGAAATTGATGTAACCAAATTCACAGACAAGTGAAGAAATCTTCACTGGCATTGAGACCCTGCGGTGACTTTGTGTCTAACTCAAGGATGTATCTCGTTTCTAAGGCACGGAGTAATGCTTCTCTGTTTCCACCACGTCTTAATGGGAGCACTGCATCAATAACAAAGAACTTTAATAGTTCACTTTTGTTATTGTGTTGTTCTTTAAAGTGGCGTGCCACCGGGTAAGACGCATCACTGCCACTGATTGCCCGCAGATGCTGGAGTATCCGTTTGTGGACCTGCAACTTGGTGCTACCCACATATTGCAGGCCACAAGGACACTCCAGCACGTAAACCGCGTACTCAGTTTTGCATGTGAGTGGTTTTGTGATGAAACGAGGCATGTCGCAGAACGGAATTGTGTACTGCGTCTTATTGACTCCCTGTCTACACGCTTTGCAGTTCGGGCATCTTTTGAAACCTTTGCAAAACTGCATCCAGGTTGTGTTAGAAGTTACTTCAGGACTGGATTTAACTAAAGCATCGCTCATAGAGCGAGCTTTCCTGAAAGTAATATTTGGACTGGCTGCCATTAGGTCCCCAATGACAGGGTCATTACAAACCAAGCTCCAGTTTTTCCTCAGAATTTTTCTGAGTGCTTGGTGTTGACGATTGTATGTCCAAATCAGTCTAACTGGTTCCCTGGTACAAGGTGGTGTGACAGTTGATCCCTTGTTGATTAGAGTCTCCTCTCTAGTTAAACAATTAGCTTTACGAATGGCATTATCAATCGTTGAAGCAGAGTAGCCCCTAGCTAGGAAACGAACTTTGCTTGAATTCTGTGCCGTCAGGCATTCAGACTCCGTGCTGCAAATGCGTCTGATGCGCAGCATCTCCCCGTAGGGAATGCTGCGAATGAGATGCACAGGGTGGTGACTGGCAGCATGGAGAACCGTATTGCCGGCGGTCGGTTTCCTAAAGAGGCGAGTGTGAAGTTTGCCAAAATCGATAAAGACTTCAACATCCAAAAAGAACACCCTGTCTTGGCTAATGTCTGAGGTGAAACTGAGATTGAGGGAGTTTGAATTAATTACCTCGATAAAATCAAGGATCTGCTGTTTGGTGCCTCGCCAAACCATAAAGATATCATCTATAAAACGATACCAATGGATTACATGATCTGACAAAATATCCCGATGTTGGCCATAGAGGACCAGCTTCTCCCAGTAGCCCATATGGAGACAGGCATAGCTGGGAGAAAAACTGGCCCCCATGGCCACACCTCTGACTTGCTGATAGAATTGATTGCCAAACATGAAGAAATTATTGTGCAGGCAATAGGAAAGCATAGCTAGCAACATCTTGTTGTGGTTGACCATATGAAGAGGTCGGCTTCCCAAATAATGCTGGACTGCTCTTACACCGTCAGAATGGTAAATGCTGGTGTAGAGGGAGGTTACGTCTAATGTAACCAACCAGAAAGATGGATCCCAATCAATCCCTGCTATTTTCCTTAAGAAATCACTTGTGTCCTGCACATAGGATGGCAACATCTTAACATGATCCTGCAAGAAGGCATCAATATATACAGAGGTATTTTCACATAGTCCACCTCGCGCCGAGATGATTGGCCTGCCTGGAGGCTTCTCAGAGTTCTTATGTATCTTCGGAATAAAATACATAACAGGAGTTACTGGAAAGTCATTTTTCAAATATTTCAGCTCGTCTTGACTAAGTAATCCTGTGCTCCGCCAGGCAACAAGGTGGGAGTAAAATTCAGTTCTAGCAGCCTTCACTGAAATTGCATCACAGCGTTTATAACAAAGTGGGTCATTGAGTTGACTGTGGGCTTCCTCCAAATATAGTTCTTTAGGCCAGAGCACCACATTGCCCCCCTTGTCAGATTGACGAACAATGATATTGTTGTCAGCTTGTAGTTTGCTGACCAGTTGGAAATAGCAATTGTTGCGTGCTGTGTATTTGAATTTTTCACGAAGGGTAGATGAGTAGAGTTTTTTAATCCCTGCAATTGATAGTTCATGAAAAATATCGATGTTATCATGCAACATCAAAGGCGTGTAGGTAGATTTGGGTTTGAATTTTGTGTGACCCGGCACATTCAAGCTTAAATGTTCTTCCATTATATCCGCATTGGAACCCTCATGTCTCAGTTCCTGGAGGTCTTGCATTAAGGCCAGGTCGTTAGCCTCCAATCCTTGTTGAGAGTCTGATATAGGTGTAAGGCTCGGTCTCCGTGTGTTGGGATTGAGACGAAAATGCTTTTGCAGCTTCAGCTTGCGGATAAATTTATACAAATCGATCCTGGTCTTAGAGTAGTTGAAGTTACTTCCTGGGCTGAAAGAGAGACCAAGATGTAAAGTATTGATCTCAGCCGGACTTAATTGCATGCTAGTAAGGTTAACAACAGATGGAGAATCTATAGACTCAGTAATTTGATGTGGCGCTAAGATCACTTGTTCCACCTCTTGTTGTATTTCCTTTTTGGCTTGGTGTTTGCGGTGGGCTTGTCGTCGCCATCTGCGCTTTTGGTTGCGCCTTTGGCGCTGTTGGGATTTTGCCTTCTGGGTCTCAAAGTTTCGCGGCGATCTTGTCGCAAACAGTCCACCTCTTGTGCCAAGGAGAACCGGGTAAACCCCAATTGTGCCGCATTCCTGCTGCGCTCGGTGTCGGAATCGCTGTCAGGTATTGAACTGAGGTCAGATACTGACGATGCCAGTTGGGAGATAGGCATGGCAGCCTGGGCTTGACCAGAGGAGGGTTGTAGAATTGGCACTTGAGACGCTTTAATGGCATCAAATTTTCTCACAAAAGTAAAAATGCGACCTTGCTGATAGTCAATTTTGTCGCGCTGAAACTTGAATGCCTTGCGCTTTTTTATTACCTCTTCCTCCTTACGAAGACGCAGAGTCATTTCCTCTCTTAGTTTGGTACAGTCTATCGTACAGGTTAATGCCTGAATTTCCTTATTGACATCATCGATTCTGACTTGAAGCGCAGCGCGATCACTTTCGGCATATTTAACCAAAATAGTAACTAGCTTGCGTGACGAATCCAAATTGCATTCAGCCCACTCTCTGAGCATGTTGGGATCTGGTTGCTCATAACTTGGGGCAAGCATTATCCTGAGCCCACGTGGAATACGACCCACCTCCAGATAACGACTTAAGGAGCGATGCTCCCACCATTTGGATTGTTCTGCTTTCATAAGCTTCTCCAAAGATTTGAAAAGCTCACGATGGTTAGGTGCCCCTGTAGCTGTGATAGCTGCTTGCGTGGTCGACACGGATTCACCGGCCGGTGAATCGTCGAACAGGTCAATAGCCGCCTCCTCCCTACTCCTCATGGCGTCAGCAGACATGGCGCTGTTAATGTTGGAACCACTAATGTGGACTCACTGAATTGAAGGGCAAGTTTCGTTCAGATCCACGAAACAGAGGTAAGACTATTTAATTCATACAATGCATCTTTGTAGACAAGCGCCATCTTAGAATGGTTCATGAACTAAGAATCAATAGCATTTGTAATTATTTGTTTAACGATTTCACAACACTCAAACTTATTAAGTAATTTGATGATTCATAAACACAATACCATTACTATCATTACTCCATAACGGTAGATTCCATTAATGTCATGAATGATGTAATATGTGACGTCATCAGCAGTGCATTGCGGGGGTGCGAGTTATAGTTAGCTGAACTAATTATAACGCCGGAATTTCTATGGTTTTGTACGAGTGAAATGTCCAACTAATTATAACGTTCCTGAAACCTATGGTTTTTTCAGTTAATTTCTATGGTTTTTAAATGCTAATTTCTAACTATAACGTGCCTGAAACCTATGTTTTTTTCAGTGATTTTCTATGGTTTTTTAAATGCTAATTTCCAACTACAACGTGCCTGAAACCTATGGTTTTTCCAGTGAATTTCAAAGGTTTTTTAAATGAAAATGTGTAAGTCTAATGTACCTCAATCCTATGTTTATATATTTTATATATATATTATATATATATATATATATATATATATATATATATATATTCGACTCTTCCTTTCCTCGGTACAGCCGCCGCTCACCAAACCAACGGGTGCGTCGTCTCAGGGGACCACCAAGGTAAGGTCCGTAGTATTGCCTTTTTTCTCCTTCTCGAACCGACAAAGATTGACGACGCGATGTTCTGACCAAAAAGTTTATTTGAACAACTTAGGAGGACGCGTTTCGCCTGCCAAGCAGGCTTGTTCACCAATAGTTCAACCATTTTGGAATCAGACAATTTAAATCACAATGCATGAGTCACTAGTCACATGATTAAACTACAGATTGAGTGTATTGGAAGACAGACTGGTAGTTCATAGAAATTAACAATTACTGTTTTTTGCCGCTAAATTCATATTTCGGCACGCAAAAACCTGTCATTCTATTATTAAAATAACGCTGATTTTGCAAATAAGTTGATTTAAGCCTTGAGCAGATATACGATTGCATCAAACATTTTCATCAACGATTTCAATAAAACTTTATCCAAATTGTTGTTTGGCATTTTGTTCATAAAGTTAATGTGGGATTGTCTTAAAATAAGTACGCCCCAGACATGGAAATACTTGATCTTATGAGTTAAATGTCTTTGTATGAAGTTTAATGGTAATAAACTTAATACGGCTAAATTTAGCCTGACGGGTTGTGTTCCCGTTAGTAAATATAATTACATGTATGAATATGCGCTGTATTCGCTTGATTACGGTGCAACCCAAGTGGGTGAAAAATTACTCATTAGGTCAAGTATAATGCTGAGTTTGGTTTGTGCCCAAGTGGGCAAACATTCATTTTCGACAATCCTTAGAATAATGCTCCTAATACAAGTGACAGAGTTGTTACATTGCATGGACAGTCACATTAAACTGCTTAATTGTATAAACACCCCTAGTGTGTGAATTTTTCAAGATTGTCTCCCACTCTATAGCCATTCATGTGCTAAAAGAATACTCCCTAAAGATAAAGACAAAGAAATAAAAAGAAACAAAAGAAAAATGGTTAAAACTTGAAATTGAGAGAGGTGTAACAGGCATGACTTGCATCTTTGTTTTCATCTTAAAGTAATACTAAGCTTTACAGATGTGTTAGTAAATCCTCTTCCATATTAAGACCCATAGGTGTTTTAGTATTTAACTCGATAATGTAGCGCGATTCTAGTCTTCTAAGCTTTTTCTCTCGATTGCCGCCTCTAATACTGGGAGGCACGCAGTCGATGACGAAATAGCTTAGTTCCTGCGTATTCTTATCGTGATATGTGTCAAAGTGTCGTGCAACGGGGTACGCTTTGTCCCCATTCTTTATGGCTCTCAGATGTTGAAGGATTCTTACATGCACTGGATGAATAGTGCTGCCCACGTATCGCAGGCCACAAGGGCACTGCAAAACGTAGACTGCAAATTCTGTTTTACATGATAGAAAACCTTTAATCTTTTTTTCTCTTTTGGAAAGTCCTGATTTATAGGATAAAGTATTCTTCCCATGATTGCAGGCTTTACATTTTGTGCACTTTAAAAACCCCTCTTTCCTTTTTAGCCATGTTGATGACTTAGTTGCTTGCTGGTTAGAGATCATGTTGCTGACTAGCATTTGTTTAAAAGATCTGGCTTTCCTGAATGTAATTGCAGGCCTTTTTTGTACTAGCTTCCCCAGGATTGCATCGTTTTTAATAAGGTGCCAGCGTTTGTTTAGAATACTCCTCACCTGGCCATGCTGTCGATTGAAGGATGTGATCATCCTAACTTGGTTATTCTCTGTACTCAATCGTTTAGTTTTGCTCTTACTTTCAAGAAATAAAATGTCTTCTCGTGTTCTTTTTTTGGCTCGTTTAATCGATGCCTGAATATGTTCTTGTTTGTAACCCCGAGATTTGAATCGTTGTTCCATTTGTGCTAATTCAGAATCCAAAACCTGTTGTTCGCTACAGTTTCGGATGGTTCTAAGACTCTCCCCATAGGGGATGCTTCTGATTAAATTCTGCGGGTGAAAGCTCGTTGCGTGCAGTAGCGTGTTCCCTGCTGTGGGTTTGCGGTACAATTTTGTGTGGACTTTGGAATTTTGTATATAGACAGTTAAGTCAAGGAAGTTGACTGAGCTGTTACTAATACTGCTGGTGAATTTTAAGTTTAAAGAGTTGTCCTGGATTTTTTCAATAAAACTCTTTATGGATTTCTCCGTCCCTTTCCAAATAATAAATAGATCGTCGATAAATCGACTCCAGTGTAGAATATTATTCTCCCATTCTTGACTGAACTGGACTCTGACCACCTGCTCCTCCCACCAGCCCATATGCAAATTCGCATAGCTGGGGGCGAAGCAGGTGCCCATCGCCGTGCCGCAGATCTGATGATATAAATCATTCTTGAAAAGAAAGAAATTATTTTTCAAACAGAACCAAGTCATTTTGATTAGCATTTGAGTGTGGGCCCAAAGATTTATTGGGCGTGCACTCAAAAAATGTTTGATGGCCCTCAGTCCATCTTCATGTCTAATGCTGGTGTACAGCGTGGTCACATCAATAGTGACCAATAACATGTCATCTTCCCAGGGTATATCATAAATTCTTTTTAAGAAGTCGCCTGTATCTTGGATATAAGAAGGCAAAGACTTTGTTAACGGACAGAGAAAAGAATCTACGTATTTCGAGGTGTTTTCTAATGCTCCCCCAATTGCGGATATAATTGGTCGCCCTGGGGGATTGTCTGCATTCTTGTGGACTTTTGGTATCAGATAAAATACCGGTGTAGTTGGGTTAGAAACCTTCAAGAATTGTTTCTCTTCTCTAGATATTAAACATTTGGTGTACCATTCATCAAGTTGTGAATTAAACATGTCAAAGCTATTTTGCATTTCTGCCTGAGTTATTTTCACATAATTGGTACAGTTGTTAAGGTGAGTATATGCTTCATTCATGTATTTAGTTTTATCCCAGAGGACAACGTTCCCGCCTTTATCTGCATTTCTCACAATGCAATTATCTTTACGCTTTAACTTTGAAATTAATGCAGAGTAATCTTTTTCATGCTTGGTGAATTTTTTATACTTCACACTAGTACATTTTTCAAGATTTTTTAAGTCATTAATGACTAACTCGTTAAATACGTCAATTGCATCTTTTGCAGAGGTGGGGATAAATTTTGAGCTCGGCCGGAAACAGGTGGATACAGTTCCCTCAATGTTAAGATCTTGGTCTTTTGCCAATTGTATTGCTTGACTGTTAGATAGCAGGCCAGCATGTTCAAAGTCCATATTCATTGTGTCCTCCGGTGTTACTCTAGTTGTCACTGATTCATTATCCATAGTTTCTAGTTCATACATGAGTTCCATGTCTGCTACTAGAAGATTACTCGCTTGTTCAGACGTGTTTGGTTGTGTCTTTAGATGTTTTCTATTTTGGCTTTGTGCGAAGAATTTTTTTAATTTCAGTGCTCTCACAAACTTGAAAGTATCAACCCTAGTTGCCACATAATTGAAATCTTCTGGAGGGCAGTATGACAGTCCCAATTGCAGAATGCCTTCTTCTTTAGGTGTTAAGTTGACATCTGTTAAGTTGATGATGGTACTCTTATTGATGGATGCGGTACTGCTGACTACTTGTTCCCTTTGTTCTTGGGCAAAATGGCGTTGTTTGGCCGCTTTGCGCCTCTGCTGCCTCTGCCTCTTCCTCTTGGTCTGTTTTCGTGTGGAAGATTGGGTCTCGGTCGTAGATTGAATTTTCTTTCTTGCTCTAAAAAACTGAACTCTTCGATAACGGAAGGTGCAGATTGTACTGTCTGGCGACTCGATCCTTCATCAAGATCTGTGTCCACTTCAGAGCTCTGAATACTACTTAACTCTGATTGCGCTTCCACTCTGACTTGTGACGTGGGATTCATTCGCTGTTTTCTTAGAGTATCAAATTTTCTTGCAAAAGTATATATTTGCCCTCGATCGTAATCATTTTTGTCTCTGATGAACTTGGTCGCCTTTCTTTCCTTGATTGTTGTTTCTAACTTCTTAAGACGCTCAGACATTTCTTTCGTGAATTTAGCGATTGGTTCTTGATCTGCTTCTTTGGACAGCATGTCCAGGATTTGAGAAATTTCTTCCAGAATTTTTTGTCGATCAATGTCAGCATATTTGATCAAAATTGCCAGCATTTTACGCGAAGCTTCTTGGTTGTTCTCTGCCCACTCTAACAGCATATTGGGGTTTGGGTCTTCGTATGTCGGTGCGACCAAAATACGCAGCCCTCGTGGGATTCGTTTTACTTCCAAATACCGTTGGAGGGATTTGGCTTCCCACCATTTTGAAAGTTCGCTGCGCTTGAGCTTTTCTAGGCGATTCAGTCGCGTGAAGGTGTCGGATACTACTTCAGTAGTTTTGTGGCTACCTGCTTGCTTGTTGGACACACTCGCGTCGTCAAAGATAGCAAGTGCCGCCTCCTCTCTCTCTTTCAATTCCGCCGCTGACATTATTGATACAATCTTAGGCAATGTTGCCTATGGTCAGAAACCGCCAGTCTCCAAAGAGCTAATTGCTAGTATAGAGCCGCAAATGCTTCTGGCTTCCCCGTTTCCTGCTCTGTGCTTTTCGGCTCGCTCCTACCTGGTACTGCCGTCTCGTCCCGTACTGGTCCTCCGACTCGTGCGTGGACGCTGCGGGTTCTCAGGAGTTCGTGCGCCGTTTCGCTGGATGCCGCTCAGCAGCTTCTCCTTACATCCACAGTGCAGCACAAACCAAACTCAGCATTATACTTGACCTAATGAGTAATTTTTCACCCACTTGGGTTGCACCGTAATCAAGCGAATACAGCGCATATTCATACATGTAATTATATTTACTAACGGGAACACAACCCGTCAGGCTAAATTTAGCCGTATTAAGTTTATTACCATTAAACTTCATACAAAGACATTTAACTCATAAGATCAAGTATTTCCATGTCTGGGGCGTACTTATTTTAAGACAATCCCACATTAACTTTATGAACAAAATGCCAAACAACAATTTGGATAAAGTTTTATTGAAATCGTTGATGAAAATGTTTGATGCAATCGTATATCTGCTCAAGGCTTAAATCAACTTATTTGCAAAATCAGCGTTATTTTAATAATAGAATGACAGGTTTTTGCGTGCCGAAATATGAATTTAGCGGCAAAAAACAGTAATTGTTAATTTCTATGAACTACCAGTCTGTCTTCCAATACACTCAATCTGTAGTTTAATCATGTGACTAGTGACTCATGCATTGTGATTTAAATTGTCTGATTCCAAAATGGTTGAACTATTGGTGAACAAGCCTGCTTGGCAGGCGAAACGCGTCCTCCTAAGTTGTTCAAATAAACTTTTTGGTCAGAACATCGCGTCGTCAATCTTTGTCGGTTCGAGAAGGAGAAAAAAGGCAATACTACGGACCTTACCTTGGTGGTCCCCTGAGACGACGCACCCGTTGGTTTGGTGAGCGGCGGCTGTACCGAGGAAAGGAAGAGTCGAATCTTTATGTCCGCCGCCCCCCTGCACTGTGGATGTAAGGAGAAGCTGCTGAGCGGCATCCAGCGAAACGGCGCACGAACTCCTGAGATCCCGCAGCGTCCACGCACGAGTCGGAGGACCAGTACGGGACGAGACGAGACGGCAGTACCAGGTAGGAGCGAGCCGAAAAGCACAGAGCAGGAAACGGGGAAGCCAGAAGCATTTGCGGCTCTATACTAGCAATTAGCTCTTTGGAGACTGGCGGTTTCTGACCATAGGCAACATTGCCTAAGATTGTATCAATAATGTCAGCGGCGGAATTGAAAGAGAGAGAGGAGGCGGCACTTGCTATCTTTGACGACGCGAGTGTGTCCAACAAGCAAGCAGGTAGCCACAAAACTACTGAAGTAGTATCCGACACCTTCACGCGACTGAATCGCCTAGAAAAGCTCAAGCGCAGCGAACTTTCAAAATGGTGGGAAGCCAAATCCCTCCAACGGTATTTGGAAGTAAAACGAATCCCACGAGGGCTGCGTATTTTGGTCGCACCGACATACGAAGACCCAAACCCCAATATGCTGTTAGAGTGGGCAGAGAACAACCAAGAAGCTTCGCGTAAAATGCTGGCAATTTTGATCAAATATGCTGACATTGATCGACAAAAAATTCTGGAAGAAATTTCTCAAATCCTGGACATGCTGTCCAAAGAAGCAGATCAAGAACCAATCGCTAAATTCACGAAAGAAATGTCTGAGCGTCTTAAGAAGTTAGAAACAACAATCAAGGAAAGAAAGGCGACCAAGTTCATCAGAGACAAAAATGATTACGATCGAGGGCAAATATATACTTTTGCAAGAAAATTTGATACTCTAAGAAAACAGCGAATGAATCCCACGTCACAAGTCAGAGTGGAAGCGCAATCAGAGTTAAGTAGTATTCAGAGCTCTGAAGTGGACACAGATCTTGATGAAGGATCGAGTCGCCAGACAGTACAATCTGCACCTTCCGTTATCGAAGAGTTCAGTTTTTTAGAGCAAGAAAGAAAATTCAATCTACGACCGAGACCCAATCTTCCACACGAAAACAGACCAAGAGGAAGAGGCAGAGGCAGCAGAGGCGCAAAGCGGCCAAACAACGCCATTTTGCCCAAGAACAAAGGGAACAAGTAGTCAGCAGTACCGCATCCATCAATAAGAGTACCATCATCAACTTAACAGATGTCAACTTAACACCTAAAGAAGAAGGCATCCTGCAATTGGGACTGTCATACTGCCCTCCAGAAGATTTCAATTATGTGGCAACTAGGGTTGATACTTTCAAGTTTGTGAGAGCACTGAAATTAAAAAAATTCTTCGCACAAAGCCAAAATAGAAAACATCTAAAGACACAACCAAACACGTCTGAACAAGCGAGTAATCTTCTAGTAGCAGACATGGAACTCATGTATGAACTAGAAACTATGGATAATGAATCAGTGACAACTAGAGTAACACCGGAGGACACAATGAATATGGACTTTGAACATGCTGGCCTGCTATCTAACAGTCAAGCAATACAATTGGCAAAAGACCAAGATCTTAACATTGAGGGAACTGTATCCACCTGTTTCCGGCCGAGCTCAAAATTTATCCCCACCTCTGCAAAAGATGCAATTGACGTATTTAACGAGTTAGTCATTAATGACTTAAAAAATCTTGAAAAATGTACTAGTGTGAAGTATAAAAAATTCACCAAGCATGAAAAAGATTACTCTGCATTAATTTCAAAGTTAAAGCGTAAAGATAATTGCATTGTGAGAAATGCAGATAAAGGCGGGAACGTTGTCCTCTGGGATAAAACTAAATACATGAATGAAGCATATACTCACCTTAACAACTGTACCAATTATGTGAAAATAACTCAGGCAGAAATGCAAAATAGCTTTGACATGTTTAATTCACAACTTGATGAATGGTACACCAAATGTTTAATATCTAGAGAAGAGAAACAATTCTTGAAGGTTTCTAACCCAACTACACCGGTATTTTATCTGATACCAAAAGTCCACAAGAATGCAGACAATCCCCCAGGGCGACCAATTATATCCGCAATTGGGGGAGCATTAGAAAACACCTCGAAATACGTAGATTCTTTTCTCTGTCCGTTAACAAAGTCTTTGCCTTCTTATATCCAAGATACAGGCGACTTCTTAAAAAGAATTTATGATATACCCTGGGAAGACGACATGTTATTGGTCACTATTGATGTGACCACGCTGTACACCAGCATTAGACATGAAGATGGACTGAGGGCCATCAAACATTTTTTGAGTGCACGCCCAATAAATCTTTGGGCCCACACTCAAATGCTAATCAAAATGACTTGGTTCTGTTTGAAAAATAATTTCTTTCTTTTCAAGAATGATTTATATCATCAGATCTGCGGCACGGCGATGGGCACCTGCTTCGCCCCCAGCTATGCGAATTTGCATATGGGCTGGTGGGAGGAGCAGGTGGTCAGAGTCCAGTTCAGTCAAGAATGGGAGAATAATATTCTACACTGGAGTCGATTTATCGACGATCTATTTATTATTTGGAAAGGGACGGAGAAATCCATAAAGAGTTTTATTGAAAAAATCCAGGACAACTCTTTAAACTTAAAATTCACCAGCAGTATTAGTAACAGCTCAGTCAACTTCCTTGACTTAACTGTCTATATACAAAATTCCAAAGTCCACACAAAATTGTACCGCAAACCCACAGCAGGGAACACGCTACTGCACGCAACGAGCTTTCACCCGCAGAATTTAATCAGAAGCATCCCCTATGGGGAGAGTCTTAGAACCATCCGAAACTGTAGCGAACAACAGGTTTTGGATTCTGAATTAGCACAAATGGAACAACGATTCAAATCTCGGGGTTACAAACAAGAACATATTCAGGCATCGATTAAACGAGCCAAAAAAAGAACACGAGAAGACATTTTATTTCTTGAAAGTAAGAGCAAAACTAAACGATTGAGTACAGAGAATAACCAAGTTAGGATGATCACATCCTTCAATCGACAGCATGGCCAGGTGAGGAGTATTCTAAACAAACACTGGCACCTTATTAAAAACGATGCAATCCTGGGGAAGCTAGTACAAAAAAGGCCTGCAATTACATTCAGGAAAGCCAGATCTTTTAAACAAATGCTAGTCAGCAACATGATCTCTAACCAGCAAGCAACTAAGTCATCAACATGGCTAAAAAGGAAAGAGGGGTTTTTAAAGTGCACAAAATGTAAAGCCTGCAATCATGGGAAGAATACTTTATCCTATAAATCAGGACTTTCCAAAAGAGAAAAAAAGATTAAAGGTTTTCTATCATGTAAAACAGAATTTGCAGTCTACGTTTTGCAGTGCCCTTGTGGCCTGCGATACGTGGGCAGCACTATTCATCCAGTGCATGTAAGAATCCTTCAACATCTGAGAGCCATAAAGAATGGGGACAAAGCGTACCCCGTTGCACGACACTTTGACACATATCACGATAAGAATACGCAGGAACTAAGCTATTTCGTCATCGACTGCGTGCCTCCCAGTATTAGAGGCGGCAATCGAGAGAAAAAGCTTAGAAGACTAGAATCGCGCTACATTATCGAGTTAAATACTAAAACACCTATGGGTCTTAATATGGAAGAGGATTTACTAACACATCTGTAAAGCTTAGTATTACTTTAAGATGAAAACAAAGATGCAAGTCATGCCTGTTACACCTCTCTCAATTTCAAGTTTTAACCATTTTTCTTTTGTTTCTTTTTATTTCTTTGTCTTTATCTTTAGGGAGTATTCTTTTAGCACATGAATGGCTATAGAGTGGGAGACAATCTTGAAAAATTCACACACTAGGGGTGTTTATACAATTAAGCAGTTTAATGTGACTGTCCATGCAATGTAACAACTCTGTCACTTGTATTAGGAGCATTATTCTAAGGATTGTCGAAAATGAATGTTTGCCCACTTGGGCACAAACCAAACTCAGCATTATACTTGACCTAATGAGTAATTTTTCACCCACTTGGGTTGCACCGTAATCAAGCGAATACAGCGCATATTCATACATGTAATTATATTTACTAACGGGAACACAACCCGTCAGGCTAAATTTAGCCGTATTAAGTTTATTACCATTAAACTTCATACAAAGACATTTAACTCATAAGATCAAGTATTTCCATGTCTGGGGCGTACTTATTTTAAGACAATCCCACATTAACTTTATGAACAAAATGCCAAACAACAATTTGGATAAAGTTTTATTGAAATCGTTGATGAAAATGTTTGATGCAATCGTATATCTGCTCAAGGCTTAAATCAACTTATTTGCAAAATCAGCGTTATTTTAATAATAGAATGACAGTTTTTTGCGTGCCGAAATATGAATTTAGCGGCAAAAAACAGTAATTGTTATTTTCTATGAACTACCAGTCTGTCTTCCAATACACTCAATCTGTAGTTTAATCATGTGACTAGTGACTCATGCATTGTGATTTAAATTGTCTGATTCCAAAATGGTTGAACTATTGGTGAACAAGCCTGCTTGGCAGGCGAAACGCGTCCTCCTAAGTTGTTCAAATAAACTTTTTGGTCAGAACATCGCGTCGTCAATCTTTGTCGGTTCGAGAAGGAGAAAAAAGGCAATATATATATATATATATTGCAAATGTTCCTCCGCTGCTTCTTCCCAGACGGCTCTCCCGAAGGATGGACACAGACCCGATTTTTGTGCAAAGTTTCCTTTATTCCATAGTCGCCATTACGCGTTTCGGCTCAGCAGAGCCTTGATCACATGATCAATGTATATATATATATATATATGTATATCCTGGGAAGCGATTTCCCTGCAAGATTATGTAGATAAATCAATGGTTCCGCGGGGTCTGAGAATATATATAACCCCCTCCCATGAATCGCCAAATCCACGTATGTTGGATGACTGGGCAGAAAATTCAGCAGAAAGTTCACGAAGAATGCTAAGCATATTAATCAAATATGCGTGGGAGGATAGAGAAAATATTTTGAAAGAAATCTTGGAGCTTGAAGAAGATTTGAAGAAAAATGAAGATCAACAAAATATTATTAAATTCAAGGAAGATCTAAAAGTCAGACTATTGAAGCATGAAGAAGAAATAAAGCTTCGGAAACAAAGGAAGCTCCATAGAGATTGTATAGACTATGAGACGGGCCGCATTCTTACATATAGTCACAAGTATGACCATCTATATAACCAAACATCTTTGCAAGTGGAACCAACGATCATTAAGGAAACAACAGCAACACAAAATGAAGCAACTGATTCCGATACGGATGTATCAATACGGACAGCAAGTTCATCCTCGGAAGTGGAAGTAATTACACGACAGGCCACTTTTTTAGACGAGTTCCGCGTGATCAAAAAAAGTCGACAACCTGGAAAGACAACTCCCACCCCAACTCCACCAGCTCGGGGCCGAGGAAGGGGCCGCGGAAGAAGAAGAGGAAGAGGCAGGGGAGGAGTAAACAGAGACGACTTAAACGCAAGCATCGAACAAAGAAACAGCGAGCCAGTGGGAACAAGAAGAAGAGGTTCCAACAAAATTCAGTAATGATGGATCCGGAAACGGTAAATCAAACTATTATTAATCTTTCATCACGTACTTTGATGTTTTTTGATAAAACAACATTATGTTTGGGACTATCTTTTTGTCCCACAGAACTTTTCAACTATACCAATACACGTATAGACATTTTTAAATTTGTGCGGAAGATAAAACTAAAAAAATGGCACATGCTCAGGAACAATGCAACCTGTTCTGCGAACAGAATAACATCCACTAATCCAAGTGACAGTAATCTCACAGTTGGTGACGCAGATATACTGTATACAGTCTTTGATCTTGGAACTAACATAGATGAATCACCAACCCAGGAATGGTCTGATTCTGAGTTTGTGACTGACAAAGCTGCTTGTACCTCTTTCAAACCACGCTCAGTGTTTTATCCTAATTTACCTTACGATTCAATTGATACTTTTCAGGACGTGGTAACTAAAGAACTGAGGAAACAGAAACATAGGCTAAATGATAAACATGATATTAACTACAACTTATCTCCCAAACAGCGCAATGTAATCTTGTCTTTGGCTAAAGATGACAGTCTGGTGATACGTCCCTCGGATAAGGGAGGAAATGTAGTATTGTGGGATAGAAAAATGTATATTGAAGAGGCTGAAAAACAACTTAACAATGCTGAATTTTATTGCACCTGTGACACAAGTACATACAATGCTAGCATAACCACCACATGGGGGAAACTTGCTGAGTGGCAAGAACAGGGCATCATTACCTGGCAGGAATATTGTTTTCTAAAGAGGGATTACCCTAAATTACCAGTGTTGTATCTTCTACCAAAGATCCATAAACATCCCACCATCCCCCCAGGAAGGCCTACAGTATCCTCGGTAGGAAATGTACTGGAGAACATTTTCAAGTATGTTGACCAGTTCCTTAAAGAGTATGTCACTGAATTACCATCGTATGTTAGGGATACTAAAGATTTCCTTAACAAAATCGAAGGGTTTATGTGGAAGAAGGAATACTCATTGATTACTCTGGACGTAAATACTTTATATACGATCATAGATCATGACCAGGGTATCGAAGTATGTCTACATTTTCTCAATGCACGTAGCATCGTATATTTGGAACACACTAATATGCTCACTGACATGATATCAATATGTTTGAAGAATAACATCTTTCTCTTCAACGGTGCCTTGTACAAACAGGTTCGAGGCACCGCAATGGGTACATGTTTCGCGCCAAGTTTTGCGAATCTGTTCCTAGGGAAGTGGGAAGAGGAAATTCGTTGTGATCCCAATATGGCAGATGATTTCAAGTCAGTAGTGAAATGGCTTAGGTACATCGATGATTTGCTGATTATATGGGAAGGTAGCGAATCAGAAGCTTTAAATTTTATTGAGAAACTCAACAACAACAAATACAATATTGCTCTGACACATAATTTTAGTAAAACATATGCTGAATTCTTGGACATTAAGATTGAAGTCTTACAGGATAAAATCATTACCAGTTTGTACAGGAAAGAGACAGCTGGTAACAGTCTTCTTCATGCCCTCAGTGAACACCCAGAAGCCCTCAAATGGAGTATCCCATATGGGGAATTAATGAGGGCAAGAAGAAACTGTAATAACGATGAAAAATACATTCTTGAACAAGGAGTCCTACTCAAAAGATTCAGAGAACGCGGTTACCCCGAATGGGTACTTAAAAAAGCATTAGCGAAGATCGCTAAAGTCAGCAGAGAGGAGTCACTAGGCCAGACATCTGAAGTAGACACCAATAGTCCGGTCACAAGAGTGATAACAACATTTAATAGTCACTCGAAGAAAATACACAAAATCCTATGCGACAATTGGAACATCCTACAGACAGACAATATTGTGGGCTCAGACATAGGGGAAAGACCTAAAGTCACCTACAGAAAAGGGAGAAATTTTAGAGATATTCTTGTTAAAAGTGATATCACTATGACGAAAAAAAGTACATTTTATGACCTCAAGGGTTTCTTCCCATGTGGTCACTGTAGATCATGTAAATTCAGTCCTTCAATTCAGGAATTTAGCATTCCTGGTAGAGTACAGAAATGGAAAATAAATCAGTTCCTCACATGCAGTAGTACGTACATAGTGTATATATTGGAGTGTCCCTGCAAACTCAGGTACGTGGGGAGTACCACATGTATGATCAAAAAAAGAGTAATGGAACATTTGAGAGCGATCATCAATGTAGATACACATTATCCCATTGCCAGACATTTTAAAAGATTCCATAATTCTAACAGTGCCCTATTGCGCTTTTATGCGATTGAACAAATCGTTCTTGGCAACAGGGGTGGCAACAGGGAATTGGCTCTTCGTAAGAAAGAATCAAAATGGATACTAGAGCTGGAAACCAAATTCCCTGGAGGCCATAATATGGATGATGAAATGGCAACGCATTTGTATGAGGAATAACTGTCTAATATAGAGAAACTGTGTTGTTTATCTTTATTTAGTTATAATCATTGACATTTTTGCCTTGATTCTATATTGGTATAGATTATTTTCCTAAATCTGATAAATTTTAAAATCTCTCTTGTCTGTTTCACTTTCACAGGAAGAAAGGAAGGGACCCACCGTTTAGTATGGTCACTGCACGGGCACCCTACCCTTTTCTTCCCCGGGCTCGGAAACACATGAGAAACAAGATAAGAGACTTTTTAACCATCTTCTTATTCCTTTATGTTTGAAAGTCTGATCAATAATTCTTTTCACCATATCACTGTTCACGATATTATAGGGATATTATTGGTAGGAAGGGGACTATACCTCGAGTGTAGTAGGCATTTGCCCTTGCTTCATCAGTTTTGTCACTAATGCTGATAGATATGTAAGGCCTTGATTCTAGATGGGTAGGATTAAGTATTAACTTGACCGTCCTTTTGGATATAAAGTTGGACATTTGTGTATATATTTAACTCATGTGCAGGTTCTATATATAGCATGATCCTCAGGCCACTAGTGCGCAGAAAATCAATCATTTACCTCATCTCACTATAATATGCACTTTAGTAGACAATTACCATGTTGTTCATTGCAAATATATTTTGTGATAAAAACTTTTTGTATAATGATGACATAAGCAAGAATACGATAGTATATACGTGTTATGAGGTATCGTATTTCCTTTTTCTTGTTTCTCTTTTCCTTTCTTTATTAAGATATTCAGCCACTAGTGCGAGAAGAATATACTTATGAAGTCTAGCACTGTACTTCACATACTTTATATTATTTGGTATTGAAACAGAAGAATTTCATTGGATATACGCTCTTATTTTTCCATTATGTATACTTGTATCCAAACCACTACAAGATGGCCGACATTTGTCAGTAACAGAACTCATGATGATGTTAAGGTAGTCCTTCCTCCATATCTCATGTTTATTTATGCACGTCATTGTTGTTTTCACGGTTCATGTGATCAAGACATTTAGTTGTCGAAACGCGTAACGAGCAATAAATTAGCTTCTTCATAAGTATTTTTCTTCGAGTGTGCGTCTTATTGGAGATTCGAATACGATATATATGTGTATATATATATATATATATATATATATATATATATATATATATATATAATCATCTTGATTATCATTATATACACACTGTGTAGTGATTAGTTTGTATGTATAGAAATAAGTCCTCTTTAAGTAACAGGTATTTGTACCAATGATGTTAATTATTCAATGATCATCTATTTGCACATTACACTTTATATAATTTACATAAATCATATAACCATTGTGGGATTTATCTAGTATATATTTTCAGAGCCATTTGATTCTAATTGTGTATATTGTTAACAAATTCAGAAGAATCACACATCAATTAGTATCTCTTCTATTTTCACTGCATCACGTGACGCAATGAGTGGTATTTGAAAAAGTGCTATATATACTGTGGGATGTGATCAAGCCCACTTGTTGGGCGAAACGCGCCATGCCGAAGCGTCTGCCTATCTAAATAAAGAAAAGGAAATTACGCACCACCTTGGAGTCTGTGTCCCTATCTTCGTTCCCGACTTGGGAAACATAGCAGTGGGAACTCTGGTTTTTACATCAATTTTACGGGATCAGGCTGTACCCGTCTTCACAGACCCACTCCCTCTCAAGGGTCAGCCACCACCAGCCAAATCGCGTGCCTTTCTCCAGAAGGATTTTACAGTGGTGACCCCCTGCTTTTTAGGTCTCGCTGAGCCCAGCGCATGCGCTGGCTCGAAGAGACATTTTATATGTGGGAATTTCAAAGTGCTGCTGGCTGGCCTAACGCTTGCGTTCACGCGATCGTGCACACGCGCAGCCGGCCACCAGCAGCACTTTGAAAACTTGTGCGTCATCGCGATTGCGATCACTTTCGCTTTCAGAGAGATCACGATCACGATGACGCACGCGCACACACAACTCCCGCTTCTCCCCCTCCCCCACCCATATACATTAATCGTAACTACAGTCCTGCACATTCCTACATCACGTTGACGTTTTCTTCCGATGAGCAGATTCTCCAGGCCCGTCCCGGATGCAGCAGTGAAATGACATGCACGCTTTAATATGACAGTGAAATACAGTGTGCACTTTCACTGCTGCACTTTCACTGCTGCACCCTTAGCCATCCATCTGCAGAATGCACCTCCCTGCTGTTTGAGTGAGTGAGGCACCGTCCATCCCAGCAGAGTGTGGATTTGTCTAACATCAAGGACTCCCTCACATTTCAGACTCCAGCGTCTCTGTCGCCTGAACTGTGATGTGGCGATCACCTCTGACTGCTGGGAAGGTGCCGCACACGCTCGTGTAAACCTGAGCACAGTCTCTGCTAAAGCTGCTGCCTTCAGTACACGCGGCATCTAAAACTGCTGCAGCTTCTGTACAAGCTGTATTGCTTACAATCGAAAAAATACGTTTATTAATTCCGCATAAAAAAGAAATATAAAACACAAATTTATTGCGGAAATATTTTCCTACTCTGTCTTCTTAGAGGGACCCGCGTATTTAAAAACAAGACAGAGTTCCCCTATCCTTATAAATATGCTTCCCAGCAGAATAACATATCATTCATTCACTCCACCAGAGTAATATGGGGGTGCAGGGTCAAACCAAGCCTTGGTTAGACACAGTCAACAGCCGCACTGATACATTTAAAGTAAGTGCAGGTATTATGAGAGATCAGGTGGCACGAGGCAAGTCATTATGATTTTAGTCCCCGGAAAGCAGGGATACAGGGCAAACACGCCAATTAAAACCAAATATGAGCCGAAAAGGTAGTAAACAAGTGAATGTCACCCACATACTCTCGTATGCAGCGAGTCATTAGGCAATACAACTTGCAGAGCCTCTTTGGAGTGTCCTCGAAGTGTCATAATATTTACATAAAGTTGCAGCATTTTGCAAAATCGGGGTATTTCACGCTCAATCTTTATACTTAGCACTTTTGATATCTGTTTTACAGGGCAGACAATAGAATAGAAACAGCTTAGCATAAGGATACAAATCATATTTTTAAAACATCATCAACAACAAAACTATGCGCAAAATCATTTAAAAAAGACACTAGAGCCGACTACGACTTTGGCGATACAGCACCGGGCCGGCTCCTAGGAAGATAAACAAACTTTATTGTGTTTCATTTGCAAGATACTTTTAACAGTTTTATTTAAACATATGTGGGGTGTAATTATGGTTTTTGTATTCAATATTGTATACTGTGACCTTCTTTCAGTCCTTCTTTCAAATTTGTTTGCCTTTCCTTTTACGTCTTTCTGTTCTCCTTTCCTTCTTTTTTGCATTCTTGCTTTTTTCCTTCTTTATTGCTCTTGCCTTTCTTTCTTTATTCCTACTTTCATACTTCGTCTTTCTTGTTTGCCTTCTTTCCTTTTTAGGTCTCGCTGAGCCCAGCGCATGCGCTGGCTCGAAGAGACATTTTATATGTGGGAATTTCAAAGTGCTGCTGGCTGGCCTAACGCTTGCGTTCACGCGATCGTGCACACGCGCAGCCGGCCACCAGCAGCACTTTGAAAACTTGTGTGTCATCGCGATTGCGATCACTTTCGCTTTCAGAGCGATCGCTATCACGATGACGCACGTGCACACACAACTCCTGCTTCTCCCCCTCCCCCACCACATATTGCGTCTCCAGCCGCTCGCGCGCGGCAAACGCTTGTTGTTCTTGGGTTTGTCCCTCCTCTGCAGCATGGACCCATTACTTGTGTTTCTTCTGTTGTCTCCTTCGTACGTCTCCTCCGTTTGCTGTGCTTGCTACCCATGTGCTTTCCCTTTGCCTTCACGTGTTTATCTGACCCCTGCGCTACTTTTTCGACTGCATTCGCCTCCACTTCTGTGTTGCCCTCTTGTTTGTTTGCTCCCTCCACGTACCTGCTTCTCCATTTGCCCCCCTCCGTGTACCTTTCATGCTTCCTTTGTGTTCCTTCCCCACCCATGACCCTCCTTCTGTTTATTCCACCTACGTCACCCTTGCTGCCTCCCCTTACCTCAGCATTGTTTTGCCCTTCCCCTACTGTTTCTTCCCTCTCATTGCTTTCCATCACGCTGTGCGTTCCATACTCCTCATTGTTTCCGCCTACCCCATGTTGCTTTTTTTTGGCCAATTAATATGAATAATTGTGCTGTAAAATGAATCCTTTGGTCCCATTAAAAAATATCGGAGCTTATTTAAAAGCCCCTTGCGCCGCTGGTGCGTCACTTTTAACAGGGAAAAAGTGGCGGCGCAAGGAGCTTGTAAATAAGCCCCATCATGGAAGGTGAGCCCTCCCAAGCCCGTAGGGCTGTGCGTGTTGCCTTTGTACGGGAAATACGGGGCAGCCTGGAATTAAATATTTTCCAGGGCTACTTTTAGATTCTAGTCCATTCCTGCCAGCTGGCCATGAGTTTGTCACCAGTGTGTGAACTGAGCTTAGCGCCCAAGGCCAGCGCAGTGATTGGCCCACGCGCTTGCTGATGTGAGGTGTGTGTGTGTGCGCGTGAAGTATGCACGCCTGCAGGGGGTATGCAGGCACCGGGGACAGTGATCTGCGGCTTGCCTTTCAGGAGGCGCCAACGAGGTTACATAACTTGAGCAGACTTGCATAGGCTCTGAATCGGTATGTGTTTGTGTATATCGTGCAGCAGTTAATAAAAAAATATCTTATACACCTTTAAAAAGCTGTGCTGAATCACCTGCGGGGTCGAGAGTTGTTTTGACTACTTTCCACTGTGTTATCTCAGCAAAAGGTAAAATCGCCACGAAGAGCTGAATTCTCACACATGTAAGTAGCTTTTTATAAATTACACATTAAACACTGGGAGTTAAATACTGTTAGAAGGTTTTAGGCATGAGTAGTAGAAGGGTTTTTACAGTGTCACGGCGAAGGACGGGTCTCATCTGTGAGCAAACGTTCCCCATCTCGGTCCAAAATGTCTCTGTATGAATGGTTATGTCTCAGTCGGACGCGGTCTCTCTAATTACACTGTTCGCTTCTCCTTCTCTCTCTGTCTAGCCCTGTCTCTCTAGTTGTTTCGCTGTTTTAAGGCATCTTTCTTTCTCCATATCTCTGGGGCTGATCTAAAAAATCATTTATGAGTATTGGAAATAGTACCACAGGAGTACACTTTTAGGCACTTGTCTTTGTGAATTTGATAATTATCGAATGGTTAAATAACCCAACATTCATAAAATTTTGACAGGTCAAATCTTCTGAAATTTAACAGGGGCAAACATACGGTATTTACTGTATCATGCAGATTTTGATGTGTTAAACATAAAAATCCACACGTTATTCCCCATTCATAATAGGTGTTATTTATCACACCCGATAAATACCATACCCCATGGTATAATTATTTATTGGGACAATAAATAGCGCCTCAATTCATAATCAGGCCCTCTACGTACTCATTGTATATGAAGATCTATTGAATATTGGCATTTTACTCCCATTTTAGATGTTTCTGGGCCAATCCAAACAAGCATTTGCAATGCAATAGGTCTCGCAGTTACGAGAGTTTCAGCTATTGGCATTGTACATAACAATGCCTTTTATTTATGTTTTTAAAAGAAAAACAAAAATAAAAAGTATTATTATTTGCAATGTCAATAGCTCAAACACGTGTAAATGCGAGACCTATTGCATTGCAAATGCTTGTTGAAGTGGTATCGGCGATTGCAGCAAAGAGCGTAGCCGGCCGCGGTAACCAGGAGCCGCCCATCGGAGGACTGACGATTCCAGGATTCACGCTGACCGATAAACCAATACGCTGCAGCCCCAATTTTTACTGACACACACAGGTTGGGAGGTGTGCGGGAGTAACGGACAATCAGCCAAGCGCAGTACACGGATAAAGGAACACGGGAACAGTGCACGGGGCTCCGTACACTGCCATCGCATCAATCCCTGTTATGCTCTATGATTTCTTTGCCAAGTCCTATGCTCTTAGAATTCCTCTGTGATTTGCACAAAACATTAAGAATTTTAGTAATAACCAGACGCAGGCATGGCTGACGAAACCATTAAAGAACGGGAAGCAGCAGCTGCTGACCTATTTGAAAATTTGCCCACAATTCAAAACAATGGGCGCACTAAACCTACATCAATTAATCAACCTGAAAGTGAGGTGAAGTCACTTTTAAAAAAACTGGAGAAATTAATGAAGTCTGAAATGACAGAGGTGGGAGCAGAAATCTTTGGAAAAATACGCAGATGTTAATAGGGTGCCACGAGGACTGCGGATTCTACTTGCCCCTAGTTTTGAAAATCCCAATCCTGAGATGTTAAAAGAATGGGCCAGCAGCAACTTGGAGGCTTCCATGCGAATGGTCCATATTCTCATTAAATATGCTAGAATATACCAGGAGCTGGTAATTAAAGAAATCGGCGAAATTAATGAATGTCTGGCGAAACTGGATTACAGAGATTTGATTGAAAAGAAAAAATTAGAGATACAGGCACGTTTAAGAAAGCAAGAAGATGTAATAAAAACTAGAAAAGCGTTTAAATACACACAGGATAAACAGGACTATGAAACCGGGCAAATCTTCACTTTTTCAAAAAAATATGAAGGTTTAAAAATGAAAGCACCTCCCTCAGGTACATCAAGTGGAATACAAAACACTTCTCATCAGGAACAAGTGAGTGAGTCCCCTTCGGAATCCAAGTCAACAATAAGTGACATCGACTCAGATGGAAGTGGTACCACTAGAATCCAAGGGAGAGAAGACATGGGTGCCCTCACCCCAGGAGAGGAACTGGATTTTGTACAGCGGGCGCGGCGTCAAACGCTAAGACCACGGAAGCCTGCGTCAAATCCACAACAAGAGCAAGCAAAAGAAGGAAAGCTAGAAGGAAAGCCCGGCTATGCAAAAAACAATCAGCAGCGCAAAAAGAAATGGAACAACAAAAAATAAGAGTCCAATCCCAATACCGTGGTGAAATTATCTTCCATTCAACTCAATCAGGCGGAAACCCAATTACTGGCATTGGGGCTTTCTTTCTGCCCTGAGAGCAGTTTTAATTATGTCCAAACACGTTTTGACATTTATAAGTTCATCCGCAAAATGGAATTAAAAAAATACTTTGAAATAAAAAACTCTAAAAAAAAAGTGCAGAACCTTTGATAGCCAACGACAATGAGCCAGTATCCAATTTTTCAACTTCAGACATATCTACTCTTTTAACTATGGTCAATCTGATGGATAATGACCAAGAGAACCCTGTTGGATCAACACAGGAGCAAGTGGCAGAATTGGGTGCCAATGTTTGTGGTAAAGTAAAGTCCCCCTTCAAACCCAAGTCCACCTTTATCCCTATCATGCCGCGTGATGCGATAGATATCTATCAGGACATCATCATTGACGAAATCAAAAAACTTTGTCTAACCACCAAGAAACGCAAAATGGGAACCAATTTTAAATTCAAACAATATCAGGATTTAATTACAAAATTGCAGAAACATAATGAGGTGATTATCAAACAATCGGACAAAGGGGTCAACATAGTTTTGTGTCCCAGGGAAGACTATATTTTAGGGCAGAGAAACATCTAAGTGACACCCTTTGCTATGCGAAATCCAATGCACAACAATTAACAGTGCTCAAGACATGTTCAAAACAACTCTTCAAATGGAAAAGAGACAACCTTATCACCAATGAGGAATTGAATTACTTGCGAACAGAGTTTTCAATAACCCCAGTGATGTATTTTATACCTAAAATACATAAGAAAACTGAGCCGGTACCGGGGAGACCTATCATAAATGCAAGAGGAGGAATCCTGGAGAGGATCTCTGAATACGTCGATTTCCATCTACAGGAACTGGTAGTTACTTTACCTTCGTATATCAAAGACACTACTCACTTCCTGGAGAGACTTAAGGTCATTACTTGGTCATCTGAATATTTATTGGTATCTCTTGATGTATGTGCTTTATATACTAGCATCAATCATTTAGATGGTATCAATGCAGTTAATTCCTTCTTGGGTAGCAGACCAATAGAACTTTATCAACACGGAAAAATGCTTATTGAAATGATAAGGTTATGTCTCTACAACAATTATTTTCTATTTAATAAGGATGTCTACCATCAGATTAGAGGAGTTGCCATGGGGGTCTGTTTTCCCCCCAGTTATGCGTGTTTACACGTGGGATGGTGGGAGGAACAGGTCCTCAAGGTGGAACATAAGGAAATATGGGAAGAGCGCATCATAGGATGGATGCGCTTTATAGATGACATATTCTTTATATGGAAAGGTCCTGAGACATTGGTCAGAGAGTTCATTCAGACACTCAATAATAACAAACTTAAACTCCAGTTTACGGCAGTAATTAGCAACAAATCTATTGACTTTTTAGATGTTCAAGTGTGTGTTGGTGAAGACAGTATCGAAACTACATTGCACAGAAAAAGTACCACCGGAAACTCTACACTACATGCATCGAGCTTCCACCCCTCACATTTGATTAAAAGCATCCCTTATGGGGAATTTGAGACTTCGTAGAATCTGTAGCACTGATTATTATTTTGAAAAATGTATCAAAGAGAGCAAGATCAGATTCTCAGCGAGGGGATACAGTGACCAAGTGATTAATACGGCTTTGGCCAAAGTCTGTACTAAATTTAGAAATTATCTATTGACATGCACCACCACCACTGGACACAAGAGAAAGGGAAATATTGCCATTGAAGATACTGATACCAATTCAATGAGATTCATAACAACATATAGTAGTCAACATAGGAAAATCAGGACTATTATAAATAAGCATGGGCCTATAATTGAAACAGACATGGTACTTAGTCAGTTATTTCCGGCCCCTTCAACCCTGACATTCAGAAAATCTAAATCTATGTATGATGCCTTAGTTAGATCTAGCCCTGAGTTGACGATTCCAGCCAGCAAACCCAGTTAACTGTTTTGTTAAATGTAATACATGCAGAGCATGTAAGTTTGGAATTAATACCTCTCAATATACTACCGTATTTGGTGCAACTAATAATTTAATCAAGGCCAGATACAATTGCCGCACGGAGTTTGCAGTCTACGTGCTAAGCTGCACATGCAACTTGCAATACATGGGCAGCACCAAGCTCCAGGTGCATGTACGTATTTTACAACACCTGAGAGCAATAGTCAATTCTGACATGACTTATCCAGTGGCTAGACATTTTAAGGCAGTTCATATGAATAAATTAGAAGATCTCAAATATTTCGTCATTTCTGCAGTCCCACCCATGAGAAGGGGGGGTAATAGGGAAAAAGTTCTTAGACAACTAGAATCGAAGTTTATACTCAAATTAAACACCCGTACCCCGAATGGACTGAATAATTGGGAAGAGCTATATAACTTTCTATGATACCTTATCTCTTGGTTTGGTTTTCTTTGAAAGAATGTTTCATATTTTTATAGGAAGGGACCATTTTATATTCCGTTTTAGATGGGTTTTGAAAAAGTCTTTTATATATTTATGCATTGCATTTTTACAAGTGTATTTTTATATGGATCTTTTTAAAGGCTATTTATGTCAAAATAATTCAATCTAGTTTTGTCGATACCAGCAATTTTCGATAGAATAGAGGAAATATATGCATTTTGCACTTGGATCCCCCTTCATATATGACATGTCTTTTTAATAAACTTCAAAGCCATTGACTGTGTAATCTTCTTATACCTGATTATGCTTACATGACACTAATATTTTTGATGATCATATATCTTGTCATTATATTCTTAGCTATTTTCCCTACTCCCTCACTCTCTATTTTTAAGTAATAATCAACATAACTGATGTCTACGATGTAGAACCTAGTGTGTGTTTTTGTTAGATTTCTCTCTTAAATAAGTATTTTTTTCTTTTTAGTTGAGAATGTATTTATTCGATTTTTGAATGGGCTACTGAGTTTTTTTTATTTGCCTCCTAACTCCCTTACAAAAATCCGGATTATTAAGTTAATTCTGATTTTTTAAATTGTTTTTAATCACAATAAATATAATTGTGATTATTTAATTCTTATTTTTAAGCACTTTAATACACCTTTTTTGACACTATTTTTCTGAAATCTTTTTGTAAGGTGTCGATTCTTCATGGTTCATGGTTGTAAACAAAATGATAATAGTTATATTCCACCCTTTCAATTATTGATCAAGAACCAGTGCAAATGAATGCCCCGTATAGTGTAGTGATCAACTGCCTGTCTCCTTGGAAACATATATGTCTCAGGACAGTTCTATTATAACAATGCAGGTGGTCACCACGATTATTGATACGGAAATTCTTCTTCAGGACAGTAAATTAAACAATCAATCAAAGATTTATCTTGATTGTCATCATATACACTCTGTGTAGTGATTAGTTTGTATGTATAGAAATGAGTCCTCTTTAAATAACAGGTATTTGTACCAATAATGTTAACTATTCAATGATCATCTATTTGCACATTGCACTTTATAATTTATATAATTTACATAAATCATATAACCATTGTGGGATTTATCTAGTATATATTTTCAGAGCCATTTGATTCCAATTGTATATATTGTTAACAAATTCAGAAGAATCACACATCAATTAGTATCTCTTCTATTTTCACTGCATCACGTGACGCAATGAGTGGTATTTGAAAAAGTACTATATATACTGTGGGAGTCTCGTTATGTGATCAATCCCACCTGTTGGGCGAAACGCGTCATGCCGCCATGCCGAAGCGTCTGCCTACCTAAATAAAGAAAAGGAAATTACGCACCAACTTGGAGTCCATGTCCCTATCTTCGTTCCCGACTTGGGAAACATAGCAGTGGGAACTCTGGTGTTTTTTTCATATATATATATATATATATATATATATATATATATATATATATATATATATATATATATATATATATATATATATATATATATATATATATATATATATCAAACAAAACAACAACCTCTGCTCCGGTTTCGGAAAAGAGCACGCACACGAGGACTATTTGGGTTAAGGCCTTTTAATTAGATAAAGCCTCCTCCGACCAAGCACAAAGATACGCGTTTCAGCTGACGCAGCCGCCGTCCTCAAATATATATTTTAAAAAATAGTGAATAATTTTTAGTTAGGAAAACTATATTCATTTTTTTTTTTTTTTTTTTTTAAATATTATACAGAAGTCGCGCACCCTACACGATGGCTGCGCGCATTCCGGTAGCCATTTTGAAGAGTCGCGCTGGGGTCGCGACTTCGGAATAATTTGTAAAGTAGGAAATATCTTTAAATTAATTATAAATAAAAGTTTTCCTTTAAGTGTTTGTCTAAATTTATTAATAAAAGTATTTTTAAAGTATTATTTTCAATTTAATTTCAACTAAAAATTATTCGATTATTATTGGATTCGGAGGTTAGGAGGGATGGCCATTTTGCTCGATCTGTTTTGCAAGATTTTTTGGTCTAGTCAGATGGACACCCTCCTCCGGGTGAGGTATGGCTTGAGGATTCTATTCAAAAGGTGAGGAATCAACAGGCCAAAGTATCCATTAGAAGAGCAAGTTACTTTCCTTCGGTAACGCTTTTTCAGGTGGATACAGTATCTGCCTGTGAATTCCTCGCTGTCCTACCCGCCTCCCCGTTGTCCACCTGTTTCTACTAAAAAGATGCTTTTACTGTTTGGCATGAATGTTTTTTAATATGTCTTAATCATGCTCATGTTTTAATAGTGAGAAATGCTTAATCTGTTGCTTTTTCTTTATGCCTTTATTGGTTATGCATTTATATACATATATATATATATAGTTACAACCTAGTTTCCATAGGAAATCTCAAAATTCTATTTTGAATAACTTTGGCGCCGGTTGACGAATCCTCGCGAAATTTTCAAAACTAATGGGCCGCTCCGCTCAACTCCTACCCTGAAAGTCTCGGGGTGATTTGTCAAGCGGGGGCCGAGAAAAAAGGGGGGTCCCAAAACGCGTTTTGCCCATGTTATTTTCCATAGGACCTTTAGACACAGCTACAGCCCGAACGGCTGAACAGAATTACGTGAAATTTGGCAGAGAGGTAGCCATAAGGTCAAGGAAGTGCCTTTTGCAGGTCTGGTGTAAATCTGTTCAGTATTTCCTGAGAAAATAGCATTTAAAAGCATATCAATATCTATACGCGCGCACCGTGCGCGCACTGTGCGCGCACCCTGCCGTGCGTGAGCGCAATTCTGATTGGTTGTTAGATGTCGGTAAACATTCGAATCGGTCGAAACCAGGAAGTGTCGGCCGGCATTTTGTCTCTCTGAGGGGGTGAAAAAAAAGGTGGAGAACGTGAAAAGGGGGCAGAGTGGACAGTTCCTGACCCCCTAGCCTTGGTCAGGGGGTCACAGAAGGACCCCCAAGGGAGAAAAAAACAATTTTTTTTTATTTAAAAAATCGCGAGGTGCGCGCACCCTGCGCGCACGGCACGCACTGCGAACCGTGGGTGCACGCTGCGCGAAGCGCACCGTGCGCGCAGGGTGCGCGCACCTCGCGATTTAAAAAAGAATAAAAAATTTCACGGTGAAAAACCTGAAAAAAAAAACATTAATAAATACATAACTTAGCATTTAAAAAAATTTACAAATTCACTGAAAAAACCATAGGTTTCACACACGTTATAGTTACGAATTAGCATTTAAAAAACCTTGCAAATTCACTTAAAAAACCATAGGTTTCACACATGTTATAGTTAGCTGGACATTTCACTCGTAAAAAACCAATGAAATTCCCCCGTTATAGTTACTGCAGGCAACTATAACTCACGCGACCGCAATCCTCTGCTGATGACGTCAGATATTACATCACTGATCACATATGTGTCTTTATGAAAAATAAATATTTGTAATATATGTATAGCTAAAGATTAATGGAAGAAGACATGGGTAAATAAGTGTCTAAATACAGTGATGTAATATCTGACGTCATCAGCAGAGCATTGCGGTCGCTTGAGTTATAGTTGCCTGCAGTAACTATAACGGGGGAATTTCATTGGTTTTTTACGAGTGAAATGTCCAGCTAACTATAACATGTGTGAAACCTATGGTTTATTAAGTGAATATATATATATATATATATTCACAGAAAAAACCATAGGTTTCAGGCACGTTATAGTTAGGAATTAGCATTTAAAAAACCTCAGAAATTCACTGAAAAAACCATAGGTTTCAGGCGTGTTATAGTTAGGTGGACTTTTCACTTGTACAAAACCATTGAAATTACCCCGTTATAGTTAGTTCAGCTAACTATAACTCGCGCGCCCGCAATGCACTGCTGATGACGTCACATATTACATCACTCATGACATGGTCAGTGACATCACTCATGACATCACTGATGACATCTCAAATGACATCACTGATGACATCATCCAGTGAATGTGTGTTTTTCTGAAAATTAAATATGTTTTATATATGTATAGCTCAAGGTCGATGGAAGAATAAATGGGTATATAAGTGTCTAAATGGATGATTTGTTTTTGAAAAATTGATTGTGTAACTGACTGATTAAGTGTATCATAGTGAATACATGGCTTGGTGAGTAATGTTTAAATGTTTAAATATGTAAATATCTGTATCAGTCTCTCACTTTGTGTATAAGTGGCTGCATGGGTTGGTGAGTAGCTACATGGGTGTCTATATAGGTTATTAGTAGGTTTTTTGAGTATCAGTCTGAGTGTCTGCATGGTTCGGTGGGGGTATTACGTAGTGCATAGGTGCATGAATGAGTGACTCACTCTTTGTATGTGTTGAAGACAGCATGTGTGCAGGACTGTATGGGTGGATGAGTGTGTGTATGGGTGTGTTAGTGAGTGAATGACTGTCTCAATAGTGTCTTTATGAGTAACTACATATGTTTTAAACTAGTATATGTGACTATTGGTGTATATAAGTGAGTATATGTGAGAGTGAGAGATTGAAAGAGTTCCTGTATGAATAAGTATGTGTTTCTATAAGTGATTGTTTAAAAGACTAAGTATGTGTAAGTTTCCGTAGAAGTAAGTGTGGTGGTGTGTGTATAACTGTATATGCAAATAAATGTATGTTTGATTCTTTATTAGCATGAGTGACTATGTGTGTGAGTAACTCTATTGATGAGTGGCATTGTGTAACAAGATGTATAGGTGTATGAGTACATATGATGAGTGAATACATGTATGAGTGACTGTATAGGACTGTTGGTGAATGAGTGGATGTGTATGTGGATCTTAGAATTACTGAAGAGGTTGTTGTAACTGGTATTGGTATGTCCATTGTTTTGAAAAGTTTAGTCTCTATTTTTGAATGTGTGTATAAAAGGTTATATTAGGGTGAGATGAGGTCTGCCACTCTATCACAAGGATGATGTCATCAGTGATGTCATCAGTGATGTCATTTGAGATGTCATCAGTGATGTCATGAGTGATGTCACTGACCATGTCATGAGTGATGTAATATGTGACGTCATCAGCAGTGCATTGCGGGCGCGCGAGTTATAGTTAGCTGAACTAACTATAACGGGGGAATTTCAATGGTTTTGTACAAGTGAAAAGTCCAGCTAACTATAACACCCCTGAAACCTATGGTTTTTTCAGTGAATTTCTGAGGTTTTTTTAAATGCTAATTCCTAACTATAACGTGCCTGAAACCTATGGTTTTTTCTGTGAATTTCAAAGATTTTTTTAATGCTAATTTCTAACTATGCCTACAGAGATAGGACGTGTGAAGAAAGAAGAAAAAATGCACAGAAAGAAAAAAAAGAAGTGCAGAAAGAAGCAACAGAAGTCCTCAAATACGAAGAAAAGTGCAGGAAGAAGGATAACGTGCAGAAAGAACAAAAAGAAGAGCAGAAAGAAGCCTTGTTGCAGAATGATCCTGTACCCTCAACTTTTTCAGATGGATACTAGTGGTAACTGAGTCTGAACCAGTCCTAGAGCCAGTGCTATGTTAAAAGACACTTAGAATACAGTGAAAACACCTACATACACTAGGGAACATTATGCGTTGGGGTCCCCCTGTGATTAGCATGACCTCCTCTGTAAGCCCCTAGTATATAATAGGGCAGGGGGATTAAAATTACCTCTTAAAACAGGCCACAGGGCATTTTTGCACACGTTAACTCAGGCCCCGTCCCCTCCGTTCACCACTGTGTAAACACGCCCTGTGTCCGTTTTTAGTTGGGAGATTAAGTTCATTTGAATCCTGAGGGTCCCGAGGGTCCAACTAGCCCACTAGGTACCTCCAGAAAGTGCCACAGAGCTGCGTTGCAGAGAGGTGTAAAAAGTGGCACGGCCTGGACCACCTCTCTGCAATGCAGCTCAGTGGCGCTTACTGGAAGCACTTGGTGGGCTAGTTAGCCCCCAGGGGCCCTCAGTATTGAAGGAAAATTATATCTCCAATTTAAAACGTGCCATAGTGCGTGTTTGCACACGTCACCTCAGGCCCCATCCCCTCCCTTCACCACTGTGTAAACGCGCCCTGTGGCTGTTCTAAGTTGAGAGATTAAGTCCCCTTGAATCCTAAGGGTCCCTAGGGTCAAACTAGACCACTAGGTACCTCCAGTAAGCGCCACAGAGCTGCGTTGCAGAGAGGTGTAAAAAGGGGCTTGGCCTCAGAACACCTGTCTGCAGCGCAGCTCCCTGGTGCATACTGGAGATGCCTGTTGGGCTAGCTGGCCCTCAGGGACCCTCAGTATTGAAGAGGAATTAATTCCCCAACTTACAACTCGCCAGGGGGCGCGTTTGCAGAGTGCTGCAAGGAGGGGGCGTGGCCTCCGGCACGATGCCAGTCTTTTATTTATTTTAATTTTTTAAGAAGGGGGGCTGTGTGGTTCCCCTTCTTATTCTAATTTATTGGCCCTGATGACCCCATCCCCCAGGGCCTGTCTCCTAATTATATTTTTTTGACCCCAATCCCCAGGGCCGGCCACTGTTTTTTATTATTTTTACAAAAAAATATATATTTAAAGACACACCTAGGACATGCTGGACAAACCGTACGTACCTATCACCATTATGATTTGCGTGATATTCATTAAAAGGTGACTATGCACACAATGAATCCACGTGGAATGTATTTACACCACTAGTGAAGCTCTGACATGTCTGATGCCCTACTGTGCCTAATCCCGGTAGACACCCTTGTCGTTTATTTATACAAACATGGGTAGCTATTGACAGGCACATTTAATACACATGCACACTGTTGGAAAGGCGCCCGCCGGAAGGGGGTTCGATACTCGTCTTGCCCACCCCTTCGACCCACCTCTCCCAAGTAAGCCGAACCAGGCGCGCACACCCTGATCTGCACTGTGAACAGAGGGACACCACACGTATTCCTTGTAGGACGATAAGTTCTTTTATCGATGATTTCAGGGATCTTTATGACCCAAAAGGCAAATAGGACAGCAGTGGCACAACGTACCACAAATCAGTCGTGGGGAATGGGGGTAGCGGGACAGTCTTTCAAGATAGTGTCTCTGCGAAATACCCTGCGGAAGCTCACAATCCTCGAGCTGGAGGGTGTCGTGTCTCTGGGCGATCTCTTAACGAGTCGTTCTCAAGGGGAGCGCCGCGAGTCTCTCAGCAGGCACAGGTGGTCGGAGTTCAGGAGCCGCGATTCCGTCCGCAGGGCTCAGATGGTTCAATAGCTGGGGGGCCGCGAGTCACTCAGCAGGCCTAGGTGGATCAGTGTTCGGGAGCCGCGACCTCGTCCGCAGGGCTCAGATGGTTCAATAGCAAGAGGCCGCGAGTCACTCAGCAGGCCCAGGTGACTTCAGCGTTCAGGAGCCGCGACAGCGTCAGCAGGCTCAGATGGTTCCAGGACTTCTCTCCCCTTGTTCCTCCGGCACCCCTTGTTATACTCCGCTGGTTCTTTGAAGTCCGGAGTGCTCGCAGGGGGGGGACTGGGGTGACGGAGGGGGGTCGGCGGGATTTCCTGCCGCTCACTTCTTTGGTCTTTTCAGGTGGGTCTGGGAGGGACCCCAGACGCTCGGTAGGGGAGGCGCCTGCTCCCCAGGGGCCTGGTGGCCGATTGAGTCCTCCCGGGGAAGGCGACCCGAAGTGTGACTGGGCTGGCGCCTCTGGGTCTGGCTCGAGGGTTCCCGCTCCCTCGGTTGGGCATGCGTGGTAGGGTGTTGAGTCTGTCAGGTCTCTGGCCGGCCCGTGGATCGGGGGTGGCTGGGGCGGCCGGAGTCGGGGATGTCGTGTCTTGAGGGTGGTTGCAGGTTGGCGGGATGATGGAGAGGGCAACGCCGTGAGGCCGGTCTCACACACACCAAGCCATTCAAAGGGGATTCGACAAAAATTCGACCAAAACTATGCAAGAAACCCCCCTCACGGTTAATAAAACACACATCCACTGCCGGATGTGTAATACTTTTTATTTTACTCTCTGGAAAGGGGACGAACATCACTTGAGAGTCACAGTGCGCTCCTGGCAGAGCCCAATGCTGTGTTACACCCACCATTGCCTGCTGAGTGCCACACACCTCTGTGTTGTATTCCACTAGCTAGTGCATATGCTATGACACTCTCTAGCCCATGTGCACTGTAACACCACCCCGTGAATGTGTCATGCCACACTTGTCTTCGCACGGGTTATATTGCCCCATCTAACGTGCCTTCCTCGATGCCTATGTTATAACGCACAGTGCTATGCCATACATATTACAATCTGGGATCCATATCTTTGTCACAGTGCATATGCAACGTTACACTCCCCAGCACAAATTTTATATTACAACTTTAGAGACTAGTTAGGTTACACAACACTGCCCTGTGCATATTACACTCCAAGGCGCATATCGCATAGCACGCGCTAGTGCCTGTGCTATCTCGCGCTCTCCAATGAATCTGTCACTGCACACAATGTATTGCATATTATATTTCACGCCCGGTTCATCTTATATCACACTTTTTGGTGCATAGTTGATACCATACACAATATCTAGTTTTCATTTTCAATCGTGCTCTCAGGACTATGTTCTATATAACACTGTGTTCACCTACCCTTTTCACGGGCATTACATTTTGCGATAGGGGGTGGGGGGTCAGGGGGTGTTTCTGCCAAGTGAGCCCGGAGTCACAGTCACAAACGTCCTCTTCTTCCTGAATAAAAGTGAGATTATGCTGCATACTTGTTCATATTTTAAGTAGTTCGCACAGACACACGTTTTAAAAACAATAAAGTTCCTAATACCCGCCTTCTCTGAACAGTTAGCTTGCTGCCCCCCCCCCCCCCTCCTCCCTATCCTCTGTTGTGTGAATCCATGGACTAGCCTCCTCCCTCCTGCCATGCATGGTCTGATGTGCTGCCACTGCCCTCAATTTAGTATGATGTACCAGTCCACTCCTCCTGCCCTCCATTGCCCAATTCTATGCCCCATCATTGACCTCCTGCTTAAACTCTGTGCTTAGCTTGCTGCCCCTATTCTCCTTCCCCCTGCCCTCCGATGTCTTTGTGTATGCCCCTGCTCCATCCTTTTGCCCACCATGTTCCATGGACCTGCCACTCCTATCTACTCTGAGTGTTCTGTTGAGCTGCCACTCCCCTCCCACCTGCCTAGCATTGTCAGATGACTGTAACCTGTCCCTGCCACCTCCACCCTGCCTGTCCACATGCCATGCCCCTATCCTCTTCCTCCTGTCCTACATGGTCCATTGTACTGCCACACCCTTCTGCCCTCCCTGGTCTGTTGTGCTGCAACTGCTCCTCCTGCCTGCCCCGTGCGGTCTGTTGTGAGGCCCCTTCCCCTGAACTTTCATGTCTGTGCACAGGTCCTGACCCTCTCTTCTATCCTCCATCGTCCTTTGTGCATGCCCCTGCACCCTCCTTCTTGCCCATCATAGCCATTGTGCTACCACTAACCCTCCCACTTGCCATGTATGGTCTTCTGTGCTGCCATGGCCCCTCCCACCTTCCCTGTGTGGTCAGTTAGCTGCCCCTGAACCCCTCCCACCTTCCCTCCATGGTCTGTGTGTATGCCATCACAGTGTCACTGTTGCTCTTCATGGTGTGTCTTGCTTCTAGTGCCCATCCTGCCTGACCTCCATGGCTATCTTGCTGCTCCTGCCCTGCCCCCTTGCCCCCAGCCCTCTGTTTACATGTGCAGACCCCTACTCCCTCCCTCCTGGCTTGTCTGTTCCATTGTAATGCCCCTGATCCATCCCTCCTGCCCTTTATGGTCTGTTATGCTGCAGCTTTCTCTCCTGTCTGTCCATTATGGTCCTGCCTCTTGCCCCTCTGTTCTCTGTTGTCCATGTGCATGGTCCTGTCCCCTCCCTCTTGCTTTCTATGGATTGTTGTGCTGCACTCCCGTCCCGCATGCCCTGTGTGGTGTATTGTGCTGCTGCAAACCCTGATGCCTGCCCTGCAGGGTCAGTTTGGTGCACCTCTCCATGTCCCTCCTGTCCTCTGTTATCCAAGTCCATGTCCCTACCCCATTTCCTTCCATGATCCAATGTACCATACTTGCGAACATTTTGAACTTGGTAAGAGGGAGATTTTGAAAAAAAACTGGGGTATTGATTTTCCCCTTTGAGTTACATTGAAAAAGAGGAGATTGTAGACAGGAGACAGATAAAATAAAGCCCATTTGAGCTTAAAAACATTGGACGTTTCCTGGCTGAATCGGGTCTGTTGGCATGTATGGTTGTACTACCATTGCCTCTTCCTTCTGCCCACAATGGTCTATTACATTGCCACAGCCTCTCTTGCAAGTCCTGTATTGTTGGTTTGTTGCCCCTGCCCCCCTTTCCACTGCCCTCCATAGTCTGTTGTGCTGCCACGGCCCTTCCTGCCTGCTCAGTGTGGTTAAATTGTTGCCTTTGCACCCTCCTACCTGCCTTCAATTTTCAGAGTCCGTGCCCCTGGCCTCTGCCTCTCAACAGTATCCTAATGAACAACTAGATTGCTAACATTCTATATTTATTACAAAAGTGTGGAACGCCTGACGTCATCTTGATGTAATCAAAACTGTAATGCCTAGAGCATTTCCTTTAGAAATTACATATATGAGAGGGTCTTATTGGCATCAAAATTATGGTTAGTGCTCTAAAAGACTAAAATAAGGACATATTTTCTGAGTTTTCAAATAGCGAGAAAGCACTTTTAAATTATTTGTTAACTTTATGTTTTTTTATCCAGTTGACCACTTGATTAAATGTTGCACTTAGGGGAGAGGATGTGGTGTTACTTCCAGAACTGCAGACTTTGCAACTGGGGAACCAGGTTGGAGTTTCTGCTTCAGCTCGACATTCTGTGATTCTGGTCAAATCACTTAGTCTCCCCATGTCTACAACCAAAATGAATTTGTTCTTGTGTGATGTAACCAATGCTCATGTAAAGCACTCCAATACCTGACAAGTCTGCACTATATAACACTGCAAAAACACAAAATAATAAGTGTTTTGCACACTTCTGTCATTGGGCTATATTTGGGCTCCATCTGGGTGATTTTGGGCTACATTTGGGCTCTTTTGTCTCCGGTGGCCATCTTGGGAGATTTCTTTGTTATGAAGTTTCCTAATTTTCTCATGTACTGCAGTCTCCTCAGTAGGAAATGCTTTCAGTTTTTTACTTTGATTCCATCATGAAGGTATTCAGATATGTCACACATTTGCCATAAATTCTGAATGTTAGCACTCTAGTTGCTCATTAGATCACTGTAGTAAAACTACTGTTCACCATGGAAGTCTGCTCCTGGTATTAAAAGTGCATGTTTCAGTCTGCATGTCAGAATTTTTTAATGAAATAGAAGAGGATTTGAGAAGTCACTCAAAATGTGCCCTCATTTTCTTTCTTCAGCATTAATCATAATTTCTATGGCAAAATGAACCCCCTCATTGTGTTCCTTTTTAAATTAAATGTTTTAAGTGTTACCAGTTTATTCCAATCAAGATGGCTTCAGGTGTGCCATACTTTTGTCATAATGAAGACAGTAAGCGCTCTAGTTGTTTTTAAGAACACTCTGGGACATTCTGTCATTGGGCTATACTTGGGCTACATCGGGGTGATATTTGGGCTACATTTGGGCTCTTTTGTCTCTGGTGGCCATCTTGGCAGACTTATTTGTTATGAAGTTTCCTAATTTCCTCATTTACTGCAGTCTCCTCAGTAGGAAATACTTTCAGTTTTTTACTTTGATTCCAAAGGCATTCAGATGTGTCACACATTTGCCATAAATCCAGAATGTTAGCACTCTTTTTGCTCATTAGATCACTGTAGTAAAGCTACTGCTCACCAGGGAAAACTGCTGCTGGTATTGAAAGTGCATGTTTTAGTCTGCATGTCAGAATTTTTTAATGAAATAGAAGAGGATTTGAGAAGTCACTCAAAATGTGCCCTAATTTTTCTTTCTGCAGCACTAATCATACTTTTTATGGAAATTGTGTTCCTTTTTAAATTAAATGTTTTAAGAGTTACCACTTTAATCCAAGCAAGATGGCTTCAGGTGTGCCATACGTTTATCATAAGTAGGACTGTTAGCGCCCTAGTTGTTCTTTGGAACACTCTGGGAAGCTGCAGTAGAACACAAAGGAATCAACTGACAGTCTCTGCCCTTGTTGGATGTACATGTTTTACTGAGAATGTCAGACTTCATTCTCACATGACTGAGAAAGATAATGTGAATTTACAGAAAATAAGCTCTCAGTTTAGCTTATAGATCACCTTCCAAACCTCTGTGGGAAAAGCATGAGAAAATATTTTTCTCTCAATCATGATATCCCAGCAGAAGGCTTTTTCACCTTAGAACATACCACAATTCCTAAAATGAGTATGGTACCATCAACAAATGATTTATAATGTAACTAAAGTCTTAAAACCTTCTATTAACTGCAATGCTTTTTAATGAGGTGCTATCATGTATATTGGTCCCAAGATGGCTGCCGACACTTCTTGGATGAAGTGCTGACAGCCAATCAGATCTCAGGATGAGATGTGTGGTTAGGCTCCGCCCACATATATATATGATTTTACTTTTTATTTTATCAGGAACTACGGAACAGATTGACACCAGACCTGCAAAAGGCACATCCCTGACCTGAGGACTACCTCTCTGCCAAATTTCAAGTAATTCTGTTCAGCCGTTCGGGCTGTACCTTGGACTAAAGGTCCCTATGGAAAATTGCATGGGGAAAACACGTTTTGGGACCCCCCTTTTTTCTCAGCCCCCGCTTGACGAATCCCCCCGAGACTTTCAGGGTAGGAGCGGAGCGGAGCGCCCCACCTATTTTGAAAATTTCGCGAGGATTCGTCAACCGGCGCCAAAGTTATTCCAAATAGAATGTTGCGGATTACCTATGGAAACACGGTCCTAACTATAACTATCTACTGGCGGTCTTCTTATGGCTCCTATGACGTCATACGGTGTCGCGAGCGGAGCCGTGCTATTATGACATAGTTGTCGACGTGGGAGAGCTAGGAAAGAATTTCCGCGGAATGCTGGCGCAGGGGATATTCATCTAAGTGTTCAGGCTAGTCCTTTGGGAGCAACTGTTTATGTTGTCACTTTAGAAACCGAAACCAGTGATCCGAGGGCAGAGGCCCTGCAGATGGCGCACGAGGTGGGGAACCCAGTCGTGTGCACTGACGGGGCAGCAAAGTGACAAGCACCACTACCCACAGAAAAGGTAACGAGGGCATTGACACAGGATCTTCTCTTTGTATCCGGCAGGAACAACAAGGTTAAAATGCCCTAGTTCCAAAATGTAGAATTAGTGATACAACGGTCTTCAAGAGGACCTGCGATGGATGCCGCTTCTGCCTTCCGTACACTGGAGGCGGCACATGGGTCACGTGGTACTGTCATACTGCGGTGAGACGCACACTCGTTGACCTCTCATGGCACTGCTCCACACTTCGGGGACAACGCTTTCCATTAGCTGTGTTTTCTGATGACGTGTCGCGCCGGCCCCGTCCAACAGCAGAACCCATTTAGATCCAAACAGATTCTTCCACTCTCTCACCGTAAGTGAAACCAGGCCACGTGGACACTTTCACAATACATCAGCCGGGAATGCACTTTTCGGTAAAAACACATTCCTTCCTCCTAATTTATCAAATAAACAACTCACTGAAGAACAGGGGCCAGCTTCGATCGTTACAACAACTTTTTTACTTTGCGATACCATTACAACGCATGCATTACCACGCATGCGTTGTACATCGCAAAGTCATTACTATGCATTTTTTTAGGGCATGGTCATTTACCACGCTTGCCTTTACAACAAATTTTGTTGTAAAGGTATGTATCGTAAATGACCATGAGTTCTAAAAATATGTAGACGAGCCACGTCGTGGTAAGGAAACAGGCTGTTCCATTTCCTCACAACAACGTGTACCGCCCCTCAGAGACGACATGAAGCAGGAACCATGAGTGGAGAGGAACCACGAGGAGTTAGAGGTAAGGGGTATTGTGCATGGGGTGGTGGTTACTTATCTAGAGTTTAGGGTAGTGCAGTGGTGTTTGGGTAGTATAGGGGGTCGTGCTGAGGGTAGTGTTTTAGGGTTCAGGGTAGTGCAGTGCTGTTTGTGTAGTGTAGGGGGTCATGCTGATGGTAGTGTTTTAGGGTTTAGGGTAGTGCAGTGAGTTTTGTGTAGTGTAGGGGGTCGTACTGGGGGTATGGGTAGTGTAGGGGGTCATGCTGGGGGTGGTGTTTCAGGGTTTAGGGCAGTACAGTGGTGTTCGGGGAGTGTAGGGGGTCGTGCTGGGGCTGGTGTTTCAGGGTTCAGTGCAGTGGTGTTCGGGCAGTGTAGGGGGTCGTGCTGGGGCTGGTGTTTCAGGGTTTAGGGCAGTGCAGTGGTGTTTGGGCAGTGTAGGGGGTCGTGCTGGGGTGGTGTTTCAGGGTTTAGGGCAGTGCAGTGGTGTTCGGGTAGTGTAGGGGGTCGTGCTGGGGGTGGTGATTCAGGGTTTAGGGCAGTGAAGTGGTGTTTGGGCAGTGTAGGGGGTCTTGCTGGGGCTGGTGTTTCAGGGTTTAGGGCAGTGCAGTGGTGTTTGGGCAGTGTAGGGGGTCTTGCTGGGGGTGGTGATTTAGGGTTTAGGGTTTAGGGCAGTGCAGTGGTGTTCGAGCAGTGTAGGGGGTCGTGCTGGGGCTGGTGTTTTAGGGTTTAGGGCAGTGCAGTGGTGTTCGGGCAGTGTAGGGGGTCATGCTGGGTTTTTTTTCAGGGTTTAGGACAGTGCAGGGGGATCGGGCCGTGTAGGGGGTCGTGCAGGGGTGGTGTTTCAGGGTTTAGGGCAGTTCAGTAGTGTTGGGGCAATGAAGGGGGTCGTGCTGGGGTGGTGTTACAGGGTTTAGGGCAGTGCAGTGGTGTTCAGGCAGTGTTGGGGGTCTTGCTGGGGGTGATGTTTCAGAGTTTAGGGCAGTGGTGTTCGGGCAGTGTAGGGGGTCTTGCTGGGGGTGGCGTTTCAGGGTTTAGGGCAGTGCAGTGGTGTTCGGGCAGTGCAGGGGGTCATGCGGGGGCTGGTGTTTCAGGGTTTAGGGCAGTGCAGTGGTGTTCGGGCAGTGTAGGGGGTCGTGCGAGGGCTGGTGTTTCAGGGTTTAGGGCAGTGCAGTGGTGTTCGAGCAGTGCAGGGGGTCATGCGGGGGCTGGTGTTTCAGGGTTTAGGGCAGTGCAGTGGTGTTCGGGCAGTGTAGGGGGTCGTGCGGGGGCTGGTGTTTCAGGGTTTAGGGCAGTGCAGTGGTGTTCGAGCAGTGTAGGGGGTCGTGCGGGGGCTGGTGCTTCAGGGTTTAGGGTACTGCATCTCTGGGACAGCAGCCTACTTGTTAGGTAACCGCTCCCACCCCTGCCTGCCTACTTTCGCTATTAGGGTGAGAAGGATATACTTAACATTTGCACAGTCCTTTTGCTTTCTAAATCATGACGCACATGAATGTTAATAACTAGAAGTATGTGACAATGCGCAAGGTTGCCTTCCTGCCCTTGCCATGCATCCCTAATTCCTTATGGGAATTTCGCCAGTGCAGCTCCCTCTGTGGTGAAACCCCCTAGGCATACCAGCTTAGAGAATCTGTCTGATTTAATACAGTGTGCACTATCTGCAAAATGGTGCCTAACATTAAGGATTGACCAAGTCCTACTTTTACCTCCATCCTAGAATATTCCCAAATAGGGTGGGGCGCGGGGGGTTCACACTGCTCACCCTGAGCACCCCCAGCGGTGGAAAATGACCTGCTCTGTAAAGAAATTTGAACACTGGACGTGCCAAATGTTCTTTTACATGGTAGCCTTTTGTGCTTGACACCTTGTTTCCCCATTTCTTGGGACGGCAGTACACTAGGTTGGCTGACAGTGTCCCCACCCAGCGGGGCTAATATAGCTAACCGGGCGGGGCATTTGAGCTTAACTGCAGGAACATGTCACCTACCCTTGGTTCTGGGGTGCACTTACTACGCCCTGTTGACCAGACGCTTGAGTTTGAACACACATCCTATTTAATGGTATGCCTGCCTAATTCCCAGGGCTGACTAATTTAATGCTTTACAAATGAAATTGCCCAACCAAATGAGGCCTTCCATTGAAACTCTACTGGGTTGTCTCAACTTTCTTTCAAAAGCTAGAATGCCCCCAAGTGTACATGGTACCCGTTTTTATACGGTGCCAGCAGATCTTCCTCATCAATGGCCCTTGTACCCAATTGCAAAATGCAGTCTCAACAACCTTTCGCAGCACCTCTATTTGCGTAGTAATGGCCCAAAGTGAGTGTAAATTGATATGTTCCCACCATTGGGCTGGTAACCGGTGGCAAAGAAAGACAGAACCTGGGCAGAAGATCCCAGTTTCCTAGAGTAAAACAATAATTATCCGGCACCCTTATCAAATGTGCCAATCTGACCTGGATCATACTGGTTTGCACAGTCTCGGTTAGCCCAGGTGAATGTTCCCTCTCAGCCCTGTATGGGGCCTAATTCACTCTTAAAGCAATGCCTATTCTCTTGAATTTCGAGCGACGCAAAGTTAAACTGGCGGCTACCATTTTTACTCACGCCTGCATATATTAGGCTCAGAACACGGAACACTTGTTCTACAATCCCTTGGATTCTAGCCTAGCAATCCTATGTCCAGCTGTACCAATCGATATTGCTCTACTTGTTCATAATGACCCAAAAGACACATCATCCCCACGGAGACATGCTGGGGATGCTAACCTGCCCCAAACTCTGCGGAAACAACAGTATGTGCAAGCTTGCGACAACGTCTACAACGATGCCACCAACAAACCATCCCCAGCACCCAGGGGGCATGCAGCCATTCCTTAGCCTGTACACTGCGAGTTTATGAGTAATAATGATGTCGAAAGACCCATCTCTGAGTGCAATGCTTGCAACCCACGATCCACTGCCTCACTCTAGTTAGTAAAGCCACTGCAGGGTGGCATGACTAAGCTAAGTCACGCACAAAACACCTGCCAATGGGATCAGACCAAGCATTGGCCGCTCGCTAAGCCATCAGAACTTGTCGATAATAGGCACTTTATCTCCCTTATCATATATAAGAGGGCCTCATAATACATCCAGAGCTTTTTAACGGACATAGTTGGGCTTTGCTGGACGAACACAGGGGGGACTTTGATGTCCTTAGTTACTCTTCTGTTATTGAAAAAGTCAACACCACCCCATGACCACCTAACACTCGCATTGAAGCTACACACCTCTTATCCCTACTTTTCCTCCACCAACTGCACTAACACATCTCCATGCTCACAACATGAAGAGTGTATGGAGCTAAACTGCTTATCGACGCAACTGCGGCTAATTAATCAGTCTGCTATAATTGAAATTAGAGGTGTGTCTATCTATGGAACTCCACTGGATCGACCATCACTGCATACACTTCATCTTCAGGAAGCCCACCACGCACCACCGCACCCAACAGATGCCTCGCCGCTGCTGGAGCAAAGTCACCGAAAACCCGCTAACCACCACCCTCGCCCAGAGCCCACCGGCCGACCCCACCAACCCAGACACCGCCGCCCGCAACTTCAGACAGTGGATCAACGACTGCGCCAACACCCTCCAACAGCCACACCAGCAAGAAAGCCACCTGGTTCACCGAACACCTCTAGGCCTCCAAACAAACATGTCGAAAACTGCAGAAGAACTGGATCCACGAACGAACACCGGACAGCTACATAGCCCACAAGAACGCCACCCGCAGACACCATCACCTCATCAGATCCGCCAAAAGGGCCTCACTCAAAGACCGCCTAGATAACGCACAACAGAAAAGAGCTCTTCAACATCGTGAAAGAACTCTCCAACCCCAACTCCAACACCAACGACATACCACCTTCGCAAGACCTGTGCCACTCGCTGGCCACCTTGTTCCACCGCAAGATTGCCGACATCCACAACATCTTCAACGCCACGACCGCCCCGACAACCACTGAGACCTCCACCCCCACCAACCGCTTGCTTTCCTGGACCAACATAAACGACTAGGACACCAGCAAGATTATAAGCACCATCCACTCACCATTAGACCCATGCCCACACCACATCTTCAACAAAGCCAGCACAGCCATCGCACCCCATCTCCGGAAAGTAACCAACATCTCCTTCGAGACAGCAACCTTCCCGGAAAGCTGGAAGCATGCTGAGATCAACACCCTACTCAAGAAACCCAAGGCGGACCCCAAGGACCTCAAGAACTTCCGGCCCTGCTCCCGTTCCCGGCGAAGGTCATCGAGAATACAGTCAACAAACAACTGACTCGCTACCTCGAGGAGAACAGCATCCTGGACCCATCCCAGTCCGGGTTCCGCAGCAGTCACAGCACTGAAACAACCCTCATCGCTGCCACCGATGACATCAGGACCCTGCCAGACAACGGAGAAACCGTGGCCCTCATCCTCCTGGACCTGTCAGCCGCCTTCGACACGGTCTGCAACCGCACACTGCGAACATGCCTACACGACGCCGGGATCCAAGAGAAGGCCCTGGACTGGACCACATCCTTCCTCTCTGGCAGAACACAGAGCGTCCGCCTCCCCGCCTTATGCTCCAATGCCACCGAGATAATCTGCGGCGTACCCCAGGGCTTATCCCTCAGCCCAACGCTGTTCAACAACTACATGGCACCTCTCCCCCATGTCGCCCGACAGCACGACCTCAACATCATCTCCTACGGCGATGACACCCAGCTGATCCTCTCCCTCACCAAAGACCCTCACACCGCCAAAACCAACCTCCATGAAGGAATGAAGGCAACCGCCGAATGGATGAGGAACAGCCGACTGAAGCTGAACTCGGACAAGACGGAGGTCCTCATCCTCGGTTCCACCCCTTCGGCCTGGGACGACTCCTGGTGGCCGACCACACTGGGAACAGCTCCACCGACCACGCACGCAACCTAGGGTTCATCCTCGACTCCACCCTCTCCATGACTAAGCAGGCCAACACCGTCTCCTCCTTCTGCTTGAACACCCTCCGCATGCTCCGCAGGATCTACAAGCGGATCCCCACCAAAACGAGAAGAGCGGTCACACAGGCCCTCGTCAGCAGCAGGTTGGACTACGGAAACGCCCTCTACGAAGGAACTTCGGCCAAACTCCTGAGACGGATGCAACCTATCCAGAACGCCTATGCACGTCTGATCCTCGACATCCCCTGCCGCAGCCACATCCCACCCCACCTGAGACCTGCACTGGGTCCCAGTCAACAAGAGGATAACCTTCAAGCTCCTCACCCACGCACACAAAGCACTCCACAACACCGGACTAGCATACCTCAACAGACGACCCAGCTTCTACACCCCCACCCGCCAGCTCCACTCCACCAGCCTCGCCGCAGTCCCCCGCATCAAAAGAACGACTGCCGGCGGCAAATCTTTCTCCCACCTTGCCGCCAAGACCTGGAACACCCTCCCCACCCACCTTTGGCAGACCCAAGACATACTGACCTTCAGAAGACTCCTCAAGTCCTGGCTCTTCGAGCAGTAGCAGCACCCCCCCCCCCCCCCACCCCCAGCACCTTGAGACCCTCACAGGTAAGTAGTGCGCTTTACAAGTGATATGACTGATTGATATGGTTGCCAAACATCTTATAATGGAAGGTGAAGAACGGTTTGGCATAGCGTGCCGCATGGTTCCGCATCTTTTGTCCTTGTGTCCATCTATTTAATCAATCCGCCACATGGGACGTATCGCCAGCCCGAGCCAATGCCTTATCCATGGTTAATAGCTGCATAATTTGACTAAGCAACGATTCTTGCTTCCTTGAAGAATGTTGAAAATTCTTATGTTCTGCAATGAAGGGGCTGCAAGAGCTATGATGAGTTTCTTGTAAGTTACAACCTTCTTCAACACTCCACAAAATTACAACTTTATCGCCGTGTTGCATGAATAGGGACAACCTGTCAAAGTATCCAAACGCAACTAGGAATTCGAACCTTACCCTGAAAAGTAACCATCACTGGCCCCGAAACGAGGCAAACAATGCTAGGGCAACTCAGCAGCCTCCCTCAAACTTTCATGCTGGTTATTTGCTCAAAAGACTAGGCTGCTAATAGCTCGTTCTCCCGTGTAACCTCTGCTTGCCATCCTTGCAAGAGGTAGGCCTTAAGGACTACTTAGCATGCACCATTTTTCACCAGTGCCTTTAAAAGACATTTGTCGTGCTGCAGTCGCCTAATGATTCTGGCCCTGCACTAGAAGCTCTCACTACGGCGTTGGATTAAAACAATTCACCAGGAACGTTGCTTAGCATAGTGTGCTGCATGGTTCTGCCTACTCAGTCATCGCATCCAGTTATGTAATCAACACGCATCATTCCACCTACAGCAAGCAGGACTATGGACTCAAAAAGTCACATCAGGAGTCACAGCCCCTACGCCGGGAACGGACGGGCTCACCCCAAACCTACTGATGCTTAAACTGCTTGCTTAACGTTCACTTTTTAATCAAATAAATGCAAGTGCCATTGGTTGTCTCTTCACAGTTCTATCTAGCATATACTCAAACTGAAGGTATCGAGGCGCCTTACATGAGCACCCGTCACGTTATACCATAACTTACGCCACATTACAGGCACAGATAGAACTACGTGGCAGTAGGCCCTGCTAATTATTACACAATCTACAAGGCCGCAATGACAATCATCAAGGGAGATTCACCACAGGGGAACTAGCAAACTGCAATGCACTCCCTGCTCCATAAACATACATAGAAGGGCAGTCTAGACGCCAGAGTGTGAATTACTCTTGTGCAACTTACTGCTTTTAAATTAATCCCCTGCTCGCAAACACCCCCCCATCCATACAGACACTCAGCGACGCATACAGATACTCAGACAACAAATCAATAACCCATATAGATACTCATGTAGCTATTCAGCAACCCATGCAGTTGCTTACACACCAACTGAGAGACTAATACAGACTTTCACAAAGTGTAGTCACTAACCCATGCAGTCAGTAGGACACGTTCAATCACTAACTTATACAGTCAGTCACGCACCTACTAAATAATACCTTCAGGCACTTGTAAATGCATTCATTCTTCAATACACCTTGGCATAGATATATATGAAAAATATTTAAACTTTACAGAAACACATTCACTGCATGATGTCATCAGTGATGTCATTTGAGATGTCATCAGTGATGTCACTGACCATGTCATGAGTGATGTAATATGTGACCTCATCAGCAGTGCATTGCGGGCGCATGAGTTATAGTTAGCTCAACTAACTATAACAGGCAAATTTCTCTGGTTTTATGAGTCAAATGTCCAACTAACTATAACGTCCCTGAAACCTATGTTTTTTTAGTGACTTTCAAAGGTTTTGTTAAATGCTAATTCCTAACTATAATGTCTGTAAAACCTATGGTTTTTTCAGTGAAAAAAAAAAAAAATTATATATCAAGGTGTATTTAAGTATGAGTGGGTGTATAAGTGTCTGAATGGATGATTGATTAAACGTCTTACTGAATGCATGGGTTAGTGACTAAACTGTGTGAATGTCTATATCAGTCTGTCAGTTGGTGTGTAAGTGGCTGTAGAGTTGGCGAGTGGCTAAATGAGTGTCTATATGGGTTATTGATTGGTCGTCTAAGTATCGGTATGGGTGCCTGAGTGACTGTGTGGGTGGGTAGGAGGTGTGTGACTCTGTACATAGATGTGTGAGTGGGTGATTCACTGGGTGTTTGGGTTCAAGAGTGCATCTGTGAAATGCTGTATGAGTGGGTGAGTGTGTGTATAGGTATGTTGGTGAGTGAATGGATGTCTCAGTGGTACATGAGTGAGTAACTACATATGTGAAAGGCAGTATATGTGAGTTATGGAGTATATAAAGGACTATATGTGAAAGTGAGTGATTGTGAGAGTGGCTGTATGGATGAGTGTGTGCTTGTATCAGTGATTGTATAAGAGAGTAAGTATGTGTTAGTATCTGTATTAATACGTGGGGTAGTGTGTGCATAACTGTATAGGTGAGTAAATGGGAGTGTGATTGATTCTTTGCATGACTGACTAGGTTTGTGTGTAACTCTATGGATGAGTGGCGGTGTGTGAGTGTATGTATAGGTGTATGAGTGCATATGATAGTGCTGTATTGATGAGTGACTGCATGTATGAGTGACTGTATGGGTGAATGAGTAGAAGTGTGTGTAGACCTAGGAATCAGTGAGTGGATATTAAGTAACTGGTATTGGTGTGTCTATGGTTTCAAAAATGGTTGTCTGGCCGGTTTTGGTTCCCAGTCCGGCCCTGCTAGCGTTCCCCTCCCTGGCCGCAGTGAACGCAGGGCCAAACTCGAGGTTCGCGCTCTGAACCGCGTGCCTCGCGGACAGCAGCTCACACGCCAGCAATTGATGACCGAGGCCTACGCTGCCCCTGCGCAACCCAACATTCTTCAATACATTACAGCGCTCACCCTGAACATACCCCTGCGCAACAAAGTCGGGCCAAAGCCCACCGAACAACCCAAAGCCCCTCCCCCAGGCCGTCACTGCCAGAACCTGACTTGCATGGAGCCCGCTGCAAACTGAAGGAGCCCTGGGCAATGCCGGCCCCAGTCGAGTAAACATGGGGTGGAGCTGGCCTAGGCCCGCATGCGTGATGGCGACCATGGCGCCACAACGCCCCACTGGCTCAGAATGCTCCAAATACCCAAAAACGAGAGGCACAAGCACACTGCACTGTTCCGCCCCGTCTCCGGTAGAAATCTAAGAAAGGCACTCAGACCCACGCCGGTGTGCCAGCTCTCCGGCAGCTGCTGTTGGGCTGCCAGATTGATGATGCACTAGCCACGCCTTGGCCGGTCATTCAGGAGTCGGTGATGAGAAAAATGTTCCACCCGCTCCCTCGCTTAGCCTTGGCTCATATGCCTGGCCCACATCCTCTCCTTAAATTAATTTATGTCAATTTCCATTTCATTTAGGTCAAGGCACATACTGGGGGTCTCGTAGGAGCCACCGATCACATAACTAGTCCCACAACCACTACAGACTAAATTAGTCACCGAATGTTACATCTGCGTAAATTCGCGTTGCAGGACCTCCAAAACAGCAATTATTGCAGGCAACTGCTACGCGCAGGGTAATTGATATCCTTGTTGAAATAAAGGCTGGTCCAAAAGCACGGGCAATGTAGCACATTATTTTCAGTATCATATTGTTTTCAGCTATTAGAGCCTCAAAGCCTGCACCTCCTAAGCGCTTTACATAACGACTTTTATGGGGCACTGTTGGACTTGGCCCTTCTGACAGGTTCACCCCTGGACTTTTTGGCTTTTTATTGGTGACTTGGTGTGGTAATTGTTTGGTCTCTGCGCACTTTCCCTGTGTCCCAGGGTAAAGTGCGTGCGTGCTCTGAGTGCATGTGGTGAGATAGGCCTGCCCTCCCATAGGAATGCATGGGGAATGTATGTGTCCCTAGTAGTTCCTGATGCGTGGGGTGTGCAGGCCCGAGTTTGGTATGTGCGGACTCGTGGGAGTGAATGCTGCGCGATGATGTGTGCGGCGTGCATGTACCTAGTGTGGAAGTGCCACTTCTAGAAGTGGGCACTTCTGTGTGCAGTGTGTCTGTCGCGTGATTGGCTGGTCATGTCATGTGACGGGCTAGGGATTCCCCAGAGTCAGGATGAGTCACCCAGTGGTGAATGGGGAGATCAGCAGCTAGATGGGTGGGAGGAGTACACCTGGGTCCTGAATAGGACAGGGTTTTCCACACACAATGCTGGCCCCGCCCCCTGTGGTGCGACTGACGACCCTAGCCCTGCCAGTGAATAGAGTGAGGGGCTGAGCACATCAAGGGTGCTCCCCAACCAGCTGCGACTGGTTTTCCCCCTCACCCTGAACCCAGAACAAAGGGTTTGACTGTATAAAAATGGGGCTGTGTCCCCACAGAAATGGTTCTCTGCCAGGATCCTACCTGAGGGGGGCTGCTGCTGCTGCTGGACCAGAGGACCGCCACTTGGACTACCTCCCTGCCTGGAGGCCCAGTGAGCTGGCTCTGGGTCCAGCCTTGCCCCCCACCCCTGCTTTGCTGTGTGCAGGGGAGACTTTTGCTGGATTTTGTGGTTCTTTTGTCCTTTAAGCGCTGGGAGCGCCTTATTTTTGCCCATAAGCGCCTGGAAGCGCTTTTATCTCCCTTCAGCGCTCAGGAGCGCTTTGTTGCTGCAAGCCGGTGCCCACCCGGCATTTGCCCCGTTCTGGGCCGATCCTGAGGTCCCCTGGCAGGTGCCCACCCTGCCCGGGACATTGCCGCCCTATCGAGTGCCCACCTCGATTTATAGCATTTTAAAAAGCGCCGGTGCCCACCCGGCATTTGTCCGCGAATCGCCCTCCGGCGCCCGACCAGGAAGTCAGGCGGGCCGGGGGCGGGTCTCCGGGACAACCGGAAACGGAAATAGGAGGGCGGGAGCCTACCCCGCCTCCCACGAACACTCGCGGCTAATTTGAGCCCCGGAGCAGGCAGGAGCCTACCCTGCGCCCCGGGGCACTCCGGAGGAGAAGCGCCGTGTCCCCCACCCAGGCGGGAGCCCACCCCGCACTGGGACGTGTGGCCTTCGTGTTCGGAGCCCGTAGGCTCCGCCTTCCAGTCAAGTCCGCGAGGAACAAGCCCCGCAGACCGAGTCCTGCCTTCGCCACCTCTCCCCTAGCCGGTAAGTGAAAAAGGGAGTCCGGGTGGGGAGAGGCAGAAGCAGAGCGGCCCGCTCCACAGCGGACCGCTCCAACGGGGGGCATTGTTTGATTTAGAGCCTGTTAGGCTCCAACGTCTGGGGACATTTGTCTCTCGAGTCCCTGAGAGGGACTCCAACGGCGGGGCACATTTGCATAGAGTCCCGAGGGACTCCGACCACGAGGCCCGCAATATTTTCTTTGAGCGCTGGTGCGCTCCAACGGCCCACATTGTTTTTGAAGAGCCCAGGGAGGCTCTAAACCTAACGGGGGGCATTTTGTTCATCAGCAGAGCGGCCCCGGAAGGCAGCGGGCCGCTCCTACGTTATCTAGGGGCATTCTTGATTTCGAGCCCACGAGGCTCTAACAGGGCACATTTGTTTATTGAGCCCACGAGGCTCCAACGAAGGCGCACAGTATTATTTAGAGCCTGCGAGGCTCTAGGGGGCATTTCATTTGTTTCAGAGCCCTGGGAGGCTCCAGTGTTGGCCCCATCCTTGTCCTACAGCTGCCCAGCACTTAGTGGGCAGCTGCAACGTTTAGGTTGTGGCCTCTGTGTGTTGGCTGGCGCAGCTTGCGCAGCCTTGCCCTAACATTTGGACACCGGGCGTCCTTGCCCCTTCACGGCCAGTTGGCCTAGGGACTGCCACAGATAGTGGCTAATGTGAGTTTTTGCGCCATTGTTCCTTTCCTGCACCTCTGAATGTGTTTATGCGTCATGTGCTTTGCTTTACACCTCTGAATGTTATGCATCATGTGTTTATGTGCTTAGACCCCTACAGGTATTGTGATACTTAGGTGGTTGTTTCCTCCCTAGTACAGGTGGTGCTAGTGAGGTCCTGATTCCCTGCGCAATATTTTCCTAAAGTGGTTAGGGTTGCGTAGGTGGTACTTACCTGATACCAGTAGTGACTGGTTGTGTGCTAGGTGTAATTTTGTGCAACAGTAATTTTATTTCCAATGTTCTAAGAGTGCTAATTCCGGACAGTGGTCCATGTGGCCCTGTCCCCTGTATATATAATCCCTTGTAAATTCTGCCCGTGCCTGTTGGCACATTGTAGAGTGTGTGTTTTTATCTAATGTGTTGTGTATAATACAAAGGCTATTTTTATAGAATACCTTTTGTGGAGTTTCCTTTGTGGTGGGCCTTGGGTGTTGTTGCTGGGTGCGCGCGCAAACGCTTTACACATCGCCTCCGAGATAAGCCTGACTGCTCGTGCCAAGCTACCAAGGGGGTGAGCAGGGGTTATCTTTGGCGTGTAACTTCCTTGCCCTGACTAGAGTGGTGGTTTCTGCCTGACTTTGGCGCAAGCCTTGGCCAGCCAGAAATCCCATTTCTAACATTGGTGGCAGCGGTGGGATTTGGACTTGCGTTTGCGCTGTACCGCAGCGGCAACTGGCCGCACTACAAAACTCTGCATTTAGATAAATCACATGGTATAGGGATTATTGTTTTAAAATTGTTTTTAATTGTCATTTCTTTGGAAATGTGTTTTTGTGCACTGTGAGTTAGGTGTCCCTAGCTCGGGAGGGTAGATCATCCCCCTTAGTGCATTGTGTTTCTGGATTCACCAGAGGGTGGGATCCAGTGGTGGCAGCGTAATAGTGTCCTGTACATTTGTCCCCCGCCCTGCGCCCAGAGTTGGTACCTGTGTCACGTGGTGGTCAGGTTGAGGAATCAGGGGTGGTAGAAACTGCCTTACCAGTCCGAGGGGAGGGTTGTGTGTGTGGATGAATGGTGTGTGGCACTAGGCAAGTGAGTGTGAGTTCTCTGGGTTAGAGAGCTTGCTGAATCTTTCTGTGAATTGTGCTCCTGTGTGAAACTCAGACCCCTAGGTTCCCTGTATAATTGTTACCATAACGTCCGCCAGAATGGAGCCTGCTTGTGATCCCTATGAGCTAGCTTGGCGCCAGAGGCAGGAGTTAGAAAGGTACTGTACAGAGGAAGAGTCAGAAGAGGAGGTAGAGGATGACAATACCTGGACGCCAGTAGAGAGTGAGGACCCCATAGGTAGGACGTCCCTTGCTGGGTCCAGCGTAGGAGGCAGCGCCTCATCCCTTTCCCTGTCCCCAGAGGAGTGGGAAGATAGGAGGAAAGAAAGGGAGCACCAGCTGGCGTTAGAGAAGCTCAGGTTAGAGCATGCTCAGGCTATGGCGCAGCTGGAGGCCAGGAAGCAACAGCGAGAGACTGAGTGGGTCTTGGCGCGGGAGAGGGTAGAGGAGGCTGAGAGGGCCTCCACCAGAGGCAAAGTAGCTCTGGAGGGTAGACTATCCCCTGCGCGCAGTTTTAATTTTCTGGGCTCCCCAGGGAGGGTTGAATCCAGTGGTAGTAGCGATGTAGATTCCAGTGTAGGAAATCCCAGTCCCAGTTCCCCCAGTCTGGTACCTGTTCCCCAGGAGGAGGAGTTAAGGTTGAAATTCAGGGGCAGTAGGAAACTGTCTCACCAGACTTGGGAGGAGTTTGTGGATGGATGTGAGGATGCAATGTTTGATTGGATTTCCACAGCAAGTGATTTTGATATACTGTGTAATCTGGTTCTCAAAGAACACCTGCTCAGTTGTTGTGTGCCGGGGCTGCGCCAACACCTGTTGGGGTGTGGATTGTCTGAGCCATTTGACCTGGCGGAGGAAGCAGAGCGCTGGGAAAGGGCTAGAGGTTCTCTAGAGTCATTAGGGAGTGACTCCAAAAGTAGTGGGTCAGGTATCTTCCAGCCCAACGTGGTGGAAGAGGCTCAGTGTAGCCCAGCTAGGTCCCAGGATAGCGAGGAGGGTGTAGGGGCTCACTGCCTGGCTCAGTGGAGCAGGAGTGAGAGGGTGACCGAGGGTCCCCGGACGTACGAAACCCTGCCTCAGGACTTGGATGGTTCCATGAGGGAACACCAAGTTGGGGACCTAGGCTGTCCTGTTAGCCCATTTGAGGAAGATCTCCTGGTGAGTAGAGGACCTGGAGCACCTGTAACCAGGGCTCCTGTGGTTCTAGAGTCTGGCAGTACCGCTCCGGTAGGGAGGGTACAGGAGTCCAGTGTGAGGAGTGATTGGGGGATGAGTTCCCCAGTGGAAGAGCCTGTGGGTCAGGGACTACCCAGTTGGGCTAGGATCCCGGGTAGTGACCAGGGTGGCACCACTTCTGTTCTGGGGGATCTCCGCGCACTGTCAGGTGGACAGGGGACGGGAGATCAGCGCCAGACAGACAGTCGCTCGACATATGTGTCCTTTGATAGCCTCAGGGGGATGGAGTGGAAATCCCCAGAAGTCCTGGAGTGCCAGGCAATTATTCCACCAAAGGTTCTAGGCCGGAGGTTGGGAGGCCAGGTTCAGGATCAGCCTGACCTGAAGGGTGGGACGTCTGTAACCAGCGTCCCGACCAGTTCTTCTTCCAGAGGTACCGCCCCAGTTGGTAGGGAGCAGGGCTCTGGAAGGGGGTGCAGAGGGTGGGAGAGCCCACCTCTGCCCCCGGTACAACCTGAGGGGTTAAACCCTGGGTTGGAATGGCGTTCTAGGTGTACCCCTCGCCAGAGGAGGAGGAACCCTAGGAGAAGAGGTAGGGGGAGGAGAGCCTTCCCTGAGACTCCTGGTCCGCCTGAGGGTGTAGACCCTAGGCTGGAGAACCAGTGGCAGTCTAGTCCTGTCTTTCAGAGAGGAAGAGTGGAGAATGGCCGCTATGTGCCAGGGGTTACTACCCCCCACTCTGTGGTTAGGCAAAGACCAGTGGCACCTGGGTGGCCTAGGGCCTGGTCTTGGCCGCGGACAGCTTGGGAGTACCAGTGGGGTAGCCCAGTTGGTCCAGACAGTGGTGTTAAAAAGAATTCCATGGGTTCACCGTGGCGTAGAACCGGAGGGTGTCCATGCAGTTGCGGGCCCGCGTCCGTGTTCTATCGCCCCAAGCAGGGAAGTCCATCACGGTGGTGATTGGTCTGCCCTGCGTTTTGGCTGGAAGGGGGTTGTGTTGGACTTGGCCCTTCTGACAGGTTCACCCCTGGACTTTTTGGCTTTTTATTGGTGACTTGGTGTGGTAATTGTTTGGTCTCTGCGCACTTTCCCTGTGTCCCAGGGTAAAGTGCGTGCGTGCTCTGAGTGCATGTGGTGAGATAGGCCTGCCCTCCCATAGGAATGCATGGGGAATGTATGTGTCCCTAGTAGTTCCTGATGCGTGGGGTGTGCAGGCCCGAGTTTGGTATGTGCGGACTCGTGGGAGTGAATGCTGCGCGATGATGTGTGCGGCGTGCATGTACCTAGTGTGGAAGTGCCACTTCTAGAAGTGGGCACTTCTGTGTGCAGTGTGTCTGTCGCGTGATTGGCTGGTCATGTCATGTGACGGGCTAGGGATTCCCCAGAGTCAGGATGAGTCACCCAGTGGTGAATGGGGAGATCAGCAGCTAGATGGGTGGGAGGAGTACACCTGGGTCCTGAATAGGACAGGGTTTTCCACACACAATGCTGGCCCCGCCCCCTGTGGTGCGACTGACGACCCTAGCCCTGCCAGTGAATAGAGTGAGGGGCTGAGCACATCAAGGGTGCTCCCCAACCAGCTGCGACTGGTTTTCCCCCTCACCCTGAACCCAGAACAAAGGGTTTGACTGTATAAAAATGGGGCTGTGTCCCCACAGAAATGGTTCTCTGCCAGGATCCTACCTGAGGGGGGCTGCTGCTGCTGCTGGACCAGAGGACCGCCACTTGGACTACCTCCCTGCCTGGAGGCCCAGTGAGCTGGCTCTGGGTCCAGCCTTGCCCCCACCCCTGCTTTGCTGTGTGCAGGGGAGACTTTTGCTGGATTTTGTGGTTCTTTTGTCCTTTAAGCGCTGGGAGCGCCTTATTTTGCCCATAAGCGCCTGGAAGCGCTTTTATCTCCCTTCAGCGCTCAGGAGCGCTTTGTTGCTGCAAGCCGGTGCCCACCCGGCATTTGCCCCGTTCTGGGCCGATCCTGAGGTCCCCTGGCAGGTGCCCACTCTGCCCGAGACATTGCCGCCCTATCGAGTGCCCACCTCGATTTATAGCATTTTAAAAAGCGCCGGTGCCCACCCGGCATTTGTCCGCGAATCGCCCTCCGGCGCCCGACCAGGAAGTCAGGCGGGCCGGGGGCGGGTCTCCGGGACAACCGGAAACGGAAATAGGAGGGCGGGAGCCTACCCCGCCTCCCACGAACACTCGCGGCTAATTTGAGCCCCGGAGCAGGCAGGAGCCTACCCTGCGCCCCGGGGCACTCCGGAGGAGAAGCGCCGTGTCCCCCACCCAGGCGGGAGCCCACCCCGCACTGGGACGTGTGGCCTTCGTGTTCGGAGCCCGTAGGCTCCGCCTTCCAGTCAAGTCCGCGAGGAACAAGCCCCGCAGACCGAGTCCTGCCTTCGCCACCTCTCCCCTAGCCGGTAAGTGAAAAAGGGAGTCCGGGTGGGGAGAGGCAGAAGCAGAGCGGCCCGCTCCACAGCGGACGGCTCCAACGGGGGGCATTGTTTGATTTAGAGCCTGTTAGGCTCCAACGTCTGGGGACATTTGTCTCTCGAGTCCCTGAGAGGGACTCCAACGGCGGGGCACATTTGCATAGAGTCCCGAGGGACTCCGACCACGAGGCCCGCAATATTTTCTTTGAGCGCTGGTGCGCTCCAACGGCCCACATTGTTTTTGAAGAGCCCAGGGAGGCTCTAAACCTAACGGGGGGCATTTTGTTCATCAGCAGAGCGGCCCCGGAAGGCAGCGGGCCGCTCCTACGTTATCTAGGGGCATTCTTGATTTCGAGCCCACGAGGCTCTAACAGGGCACATTTGTTTATTGAGCCCACGAGGCTCCAACGAAGGCGCACAGTATTATTTAGAGCCTGCGAGGCTCTAGGGGGCATTTCATTTGTTTCAGAGCCCTGGGAGGCTCCAGTGTTGGCCCCATCCTTGTCCTACAGCTGCCCAGCACTTAGTGGGCAGCTGCAACGTTTAGGTTGTGGCCTCTGTGTGTTGGCTGGCGCAGCTTGCGCAGCCTTGCCCTAACATTTGGACACCGGGCGTCCTTGCCCCTTCACGGCCAGTTGGCCTAGGGACTGCCACAGATAGTGGCTAATGTGAGTTTTTGCGCCATTGTTCCTTTCCTGCACCTCTGAATGTGTTTATGCGTCATGTGCTTTGCTTTACACCTCTGAATGTTATGCATCATGTGTTTATGTGCTTAGACCCCTACAGGTATTGTGATACTTAGGTGGTTGTTTCCTCCCTAGTACAGGTGGTGCTAGTGAGGTCCTGATTCCCTGCGCAATATTTTCCTAAAGTGGTTAGGGTTGCGTAGGTGGTACTTACCTGATACCAGTAGTGACTGGTTGTGTGCTAGGTGTAATTTTGTGCAACAGTAATTTTATTTCCAATGTTCTAAGAGTGCTAATTCCGGACAGTGGTCCATGTGGCCCTGTCCCCTGTATATATAATCCCTTGTAAATTCTGCCCGTGCCTGTTGGCACATTGTAGAGTGTGTGTTTTTATCTAATGTGTTGTGTATAATACAAAGGCTATTTTTATAGAATACCTTGTGTGGAGTTTCCTTTGTGGTGGGCCTTGGGTGTTGTTGATGGGTGCGCGCACAAACGCTTTACACATCGCCTCCGAGATAAGCCTGACTGCTCGTGCCAAGCTACCAAGGGGGTGAGCAGGGGTTATCTTTGGCGTGTAACTTCCTTGCCCTGACTAGAGTGGTGGTTTCTGCCTGACTTTGGCGCAAGCCTTGGCCAGCCAGAAATCCCATTTCTAACAGGCACCATTTAAGCGAACTCTAACCTCATGCTGCTTGTATCCAATGCAATTAAGTCTCTTACTTTACCATCCTTGGAATGATGTACTGCTGAGTACCCTTGCATCAGTCACTGCAGATGAGGCGGCAAACGCATCAAAGCCCCTGCCGAAACCCGGGGTTCGAACCAGGTGACCCACTCCTAGGCTGGAGGCATTACTCCAGGGGAGTGGGCAACTGTGAGCACTGCTACAGCCGGACTCCAGCGCCCCCTCTCACCTGTGCCGCACCTTGCCCACAGGGCCTTCCACCAATCCCGGACGCTCAGACCCACCACTCACCTCGCCACCCGCCGATGCCGCCCCAGAGTAGCTACCTGCGACAGCCTAGTGGGCCCGTCCCATCCCTGGGCCGACATATCCATGTGATCTAGAGCCCCAGGGATGAAGACCTTCTCGACGAGAAGGGTGCCCGGTGCGGTGTAGGTGGGGAGTGTTAGTCACTATGAATGGATGCCTTCAGTCCACAGGGTCCTAAGGTCATTAATGAGCTGGCTTAATGATTCACATCCCATGGCCAGCAGTTGGCAGTGTCCGGAGGTAACGGAGCAGCCACATGGGTACAGAGTACACGCTCTCCAGCCAGTGGAGGATGGAAGGGGATGGGGCTGACTCCCCTGTTGCCCGCCACCGGAAACAGACCCGAACGGCGTGCCCTATCTGACCCGGCCCCCCATGCTCCTTTCAGACCAAGTGCGCGGCTGGCCACAAGCCTGACTGGGCAGCCCTTGTGCCCTAGCACAGCTCAGCCAGCCTGGGACCCCACATGCGGGTCAGAGCCTGGACCAGGCATGTGATGCGCTAGGTAACATGGCACAACTTATGTAGATACTGGGAATTGAACCCGGCCCCCATGGCCACGTATATGCAAAGCGCTATACCACATACATGATGAGTGCTTACCACTGAGCTACCTCCCCACCAATGAAACACGGGGGGGGCGTCAAGGGGCACAGACGGACGCCATGATACCTCCCTGAAAACGCACTGCCTTGCCGTCAAACACATGCTGGTGAAGAGGGGGGGTGCAGGGCTGGCCCGCGGCACCCCCTCCTATGCGACCCAGGGTGGCCCAATCGTTGGCATGGCCCTGGAGGGCTGCCGGCGAAGGAAATTGTTTGGGGGGGCTTGACCCCCCCCCTAGCAGGAAACCCTGGAGCGTGAGAGGGCGAAGGCCACCTGGGTCGACCTCGGTGTGCAATCTCCGCATCGGTGGACCCCACCAAGGCACCACCAAACTGTGCACGCAGTCACCATGCTCGTCAGGGAAGCCGAGTAAAGCCCCTTTAACTTGCTTGAGGCTATTCGGTCTGGCATAAGCCGGCGCGCTGCAGCGCCCCTGCAGCCCACAGTGCCACTTATACGGGGGAAAACGGAAGTGGCAGCCAAGTGCCACTGTCTTCTGAGCGCCGGGTATGCCACCGCGGAACGCGGCGGAGTTAGTGATCCCCCCCCCGCCCAGGTGCCGACTACAACAGCCCCCAGTGGGACCAAGGCCCGGGACGTGCAACTGGGGCGGGGTCCCACACTGCTCATGGCAGCATGGTGAGCTCCAGAGAGGGGGTGTTAGACATTAGAGGTGTCGGGCTCACCTCAACTCGCTGTCCTCACAACCTCCGAAACTCGGAGAAGTAACCCGCTGCAGCTGGTCCACATGGCCCCTTAAACGGCGTGGCTGGTGCAACAGAGGACGCCAGGAGGGGCGGGGGAGGCATTTATACCCTACCCCCCACCTCGGCACACTGGATGTGACGCCCTTATGGCGCCCTGGCGAGCGGACTCCTACAGGAGCCCAACCACTAGAGAGGGGTGAGCTGGTGCCCAAATGGCACTTAAGGGCCGCCCTTTTGGAATGGCCCCTGCGGGGGCCAAGGACAGCCTCATTCTCTGTGGCGGGTGTGCACTTCAGGATTGGCATAAGGTTACATCTCCTCTCTAGTTCTTGTAGTGTAGCGTTCTAGTCTTCGCGTGTACGCGATGACGTAGAACGCGGCGGCCATCTTAGATCTCGGCAGAGAGCGCGGAGCTGCGGTGCGGATCGGACGTCTCCCGGCGCTCTCCTTTGCTAATTGTAATAAGTGCAATAAATATAGTATAATCACTCTACCTCTTGTGCTGGAGTCTATACCACCTAGAGGGGCAAATATAATCATTACAACTGGCGACGAGACTGGGACCTGGAGCACAGATCGCTACCAGGCTGAGACCAGAACCCACGCGGGCGGCGAACCAGTACCAGAAGAAGCACAGACCACCAAGCAGGCACAATCAGTAAGGAGAGCGCGACAGAGGGGAAGGCAGCAAGAAATAGGCACAAGGCATAGTGCATACTGCAGAAAGAGAAAGCGAACAGTGCACTAACAAGTGTGGAAGAACAGTGATCCACGCGCCCACATCCCAAAGCAAGGGACAACAGGTAGAACAACCATGCAGAAAGGACAAGGCCACAAAGGATACTGGAGGCCAAAACAGCGACAGGGTAGCGCTTAGGCCTGTTCCCCAGTTCGAAGACAGCAGACAAACCACCGTAGGCCCTGGCGGAGCAAGCAGGACATAGGCAGGCAGGCGGAGCAGAGGGGCAACAGAGTCCCCCACGCACGCTAAGGCAAAGCGCGCCAGGTAGCCCAAGGGGTGAAGAACGGTCACCTGGAAGAAGAGCAGACATGTGTGCCCAACCGTCCTCGCTTCCGACGCCCATCCCATTCCTGCCGAAACCAGGAGACCTGTCGATGAAGTGGGAAGACTGGAGAGAATACTTTATGAACTACCTGGAAGCCCTAGAAGATGAAAATGGAGAAGCATTTCCAAGTAAGAGGAAGAAGAGGATATTGCTTCACAACCTAGGCCCAGAAGGCATCAGAGTATTCCAGAACATAGTCCCGACGCCAAGACAAGCGGCGGATGATGATGTGTTCCAACACGCCATCGATGATCTGAATAAGCATTATAGACCGGCAGTGTGCACGTCCATAGACCGATACAACTTCCAACAAAGGAAACAGGCAGCGGGAGAATCGGTATAAGAGTATGTGGCCGCGCTGAGGAAGTTAGCGGCCACGTGTAAATTTGGAGTGCTACACGACGAATTCATAAAGGATCAGATAGTAATACACACGACGAACGCGACGATCCAAGACAAGCTGTGGGTAAATGGAGAGGCGACCTTGAAGGAAGGGATAGCCATGGTAAAGAAGGCGGAGCTGTCAAAAAGGTGCGCAGAAGCGGCGAAAAGGGAGACAACAATCAGACCCATGGTGAACAAGGTCACCGAAGTGGAACCACTGGAAAAGAACAAAGGATCGATAGGAGACACGAGGAGCCAGGAAAAATGGACGCCCAAGGCGGCACCAGTGAAGAAGTCGAACAACGATGGCAAAAACACGTGCTACAGGTGTGGCAGTCAGTTTCATCCAGCCTACGACAAACGGTGTCCTGCGTTCCGAGCTAAATGCATGTTTTTTGGTATAATAGGACATTACGAAAAAGTGTGTCGCAAGAAACAGAGAAGGACAGCAGTCAAGTACGTAGCGCAGGAAACTGAAGAGGACGGGGATGAAGAAGAGGAAGACGACGGAGTGCTGTGCGTTGAAGAACACATACTGGGGATAGACTGCAATCGCCCTAAGAAACCCCAGTGTGATTTGGTAATAGGAGGAATACCGATAAAGATGGTGGCGGACTCAGGATCTCCGTACACCATTATACAAAAAACGGTATGGGAAGAACACTTCAAAGGCCACTTAGGGAAGTGCCTGGAACCTCCAGACATCCGTCCTGTCACCTTTACGGGAGATCCTATCCCCATGGTAGGGTACAGAAGATTGAAGTTCGAATTCAAAGAACGGACCGCGATCTGCAAACTGTATGTAGCAGAGAAAGGCCCTTCGGTGCTAGGGTGGATCGACCAAGGAGACCTAGGAATACAATTGAACCCGGGAGGCATCACGCAAGTCTTGACGACAGGTGAAGAACAACGACCAGTTACAGGAGAACTGAAAGATGAATTCCCCAATGTGTTCGGGGGCAAGGTTGGGAAGTTAACTAAGTTCACTCACAAGATAGAACTCCGAGCAGAAGCAAAACCGGTGTGTCACAAAGTAAGGAACATCCCGATGGCAATACATAATAGTAGAGAAATTTCCACTACCGAGGATAGACGAAATGCTGGCAATGACCAAAGGAGTGAAATGGTTCTTGACCATTGACCTCACATCAGCATACCACCAGATAGCTTTAAAACACACAAGCAGAAAACTTACATCATTCATAACCCCATTCGGATGCTACCAATTCCGCAGGATGCCGTTTGGGCTAGCTTCAGCAGCGGCGGTATTCCAGAAACTCATGCACAGACTCTTCAAAGATGTGGAAGGAGTACCGTACTTCCAAGATGACATCTTGGTAATGGGGAAGAGTAAAGCAGATCATGATGCCAAACTGTCAATGGTCTTACGTGTCTTGGAACGAAATGGACTTACAGCAGAGTGGGACAAATGCCGGTTTGGGATGACGACAGTTACATACCTGGGGCATGAGATCAGCGACCAGGGTATCGCACCCAAACAATCCAATATCAAGGCTATATGGGATGCGTCATCCCCCAGGACCAAGGAAGAAGTCAGATCATTCCTAGGCATGGCTGAATTCTACAGCAAATTTGTCCCCCACTTTGCTACCAAGACGCACCACTTACGTCAACTCCTACGGGATAAAACAACCTTCAAATGGACTGCTGAGACTCAGGGTGAGTTCCAGAAGATCAAGACAGACATCAGCACAGCTGTCCCCTTGAGTGGTTATGACCAACGAGCCAAGTCAGTGTTGACCACAGATGTGAGCGAAAGGGGCCTGGGTGCAGTCTTGATGCAAGAAACCAAGGAAGGAGAACTGAACACCCTCAGCTTTGCATCCAGAGCCTTATCCACCACAGAACAAAAGTACAGCGTGATAGAAAAGGAAATGTTGGCAGCTGAATGGGCTATGGAAAAGTTCCGACAATTCTAATGGGGCACAAGATTCAGGATCAGGACCGACCACAAACCCCTGGTCAAAGTGCTCACATCTTCAGGACATGCCCATGCAACGCCCGCATAGCGAAAATGACTTTGAAATTGCTGGATTACAGGTACGATGTAGAACACATTCCAGGGACCCGAAACAAAGTGGCCGACTATCTCAGTCGTGTCGCAGCCATGGAGGAAGCTCCGAGGGATGCGGAGGAAGACAATCTCAGAGTGGCATTCACGGAGGAACATGAAAGGGTGATAAGCGAACAGGAGTGGAATGAAGCGTACAAGGCGGACACGGACATCGAGAAGGTCAAAAGGTACACCCTGGAGGGTTGGCCTGAGAAGAGACACCTAGGAACCCTGCTCAGAAAATTCTTCGAAGTAAGGGAGGAGTTATCAGTGGGAGACCGCAGGATCTTCCTGCGAAGAGGCGAAAAGGTAGTTCTGCCCCATGAGTGGGTACCCCGTCTACTAGCCATAATACATGAAGGACACCTAGGCATCGTGAAAACTAAACTTAGGGCGAAGCAGATGTATTGGTGGCCAGCGATGGACAACCAGGTAGAGAGGCATGTGCGGGAATGTGAGCAATGCCAAAGAGGGGACAAGTCGCAGAGCATGATGCGTCCTTCCTTAGGTAGAATTTACAACCCTTGCAACCCGTGGGAAGATTTGTCGATTGATATTTTAGGGCCGATATTGGATAACCAAGGGGTCCAGAAATATGTGGCAGTAATGGTGGACAGGTACTCAAAGTGGCCTGAAGTGGACATACAGGAAGACATGGACACCGACAAAATATTAAAATTTCTAACGACTGTGTTCCTCCGAGAAGGGATTCCTCGCTCTCTTCTAAGCGAAAATGGGCCTCAATTCACATCCGATAAATGGGAATGCGTACATGGGGAGGAATGGGATAAAAATCAAACATACCTCCAAATACCATCCAGCGGGTAACGGACTGGCCGAGAGGTTTAACAGGGTCAACATGGGCTCCATCCAATCCGCGATTGGATCAGGGAAGGATTGGGAGAAAGAACTCATGTGTATGTTGTGGGCGTATAGAATCGCTCCGACAAGCACAGGATACAGCCCCTTCCAAATTCTCAGGGGCCGAGACCCGTTCACGAGGGACAATGTGGTCTGGAAGGAGCGAACGATAACAAGCAAGTGGTCTCCCACGGTTGTTCAACATTATCTGGAAAAGGCTCAGAGAATATATACCGAACATTACAACAGGAGGAGAAATGTCAAGGAAGCTGAGCTGGAGAAAGGTGAATGGGTGCGGGTCAAACTAGCCCAGTTGAGGAGGAAGGGCGACAGCAAGTTCAGTGCGCCCATGCAAGTGGAAGAAGTCTACAATCGTGCAGCTTTATTAAGCGATGGAAAAGTCTGGTCCCAAGACAGGATGTCCAAATGCAACAAGATCTTAGGATGGAGTGTGAAAGAGAAGGGACAAACGGGAACCCCCCCAAATACCAGGAGTAGAGAACAATCTGGAGAAGGTTGGTTCGGGGGCAATCCGAGAAAGAGGAGAAGGAGAAGAAGAAATAGAGGAAGCGAGCGATCCAAGAATGGAGGAACAGGCTGGAATCACTCTCAGCTCGCCGGGAAGTGAAGTTCCCTGGAGTGGGGAAAGAAGGGGAACCAGGAACACCCAAGAGAGAGAGGTGCACCCGCCTGTGACTCCGGTGAGGCGGACCCGCATGGGGAGAGCGGTCATAAGGCCTTTGAAGTACAAGGACTTCGAGATTGGAGAAGGGAATACCATGAACTGCAAGTAACCCTGAGACATTGGTTTAATTGAAAAGTGTTGTGACTGTAAAGAACGGAGATATGTAGTGTAGCGTTCTAGTCTTCGCGTGTACGCGATGACGTAGAACGCGGCGGCCATCTTAGAACTCGGCAGAGAGCGCGGAGCCGCGGTGCGGATAGGACGTCTCCCGGCGCTCTCCTTTGCTAATTGTAATAAGTGCAATAAATATAGTATAATCACTCTACCTCTTGTGCTGGAGTCTTTACCACCTAGAGGGGCAAATATAATCATTACAGTTCTTTGCACTCCGATTCAGTAGTGGCTTTATGCCTCTCCCAGCCTCACCGGTTATAATGGCTGCCCCAAACTGTGCTTGTTGACTGCACTGTCGTGGCCTGGCTGTCCTGAGTTGTGGAGCTGAAGATAGCCATCCCCCGGGTCTGTACACACGCAATGTTCCTCCCTTCCCTTGCTCCTCTCTCTTTCTGCTGTCTGTGTCCCCAAGGTCACTTCCTGTCCCCAGACCTACTCTGTACCGTACGGTGTCCTCGGGGTCCTAGCCCCACTTTGAACTCCACAGAAGGCTGTTTCAGTGATTAGCTCTCCCTATAGCACTGTACGTTTCCAGACTAAAATCCGTGCGGGCCCGCTAGCTGCCTACTCTCACCTAGGACATTCAATGGTGTGGGTTCTGCGTTACAGCCTAGTGCTCCCCGCACAGACTGCTTTCAGGGCTATCGTCGTCTCAACATGAAGAGTGTAGCATAGGCTTCCACGGGCCTCAGTCATGAGATCGGGTACATGCCTACTGCAACATGGGCATTTTGTACTGTCTGGTGCGCACCGCTATGGTTTTAGGACTTGGTCTAGGCATGAGGCCTCCACTACGGCGTCAGACTGTCCTGTCAGCAGCTCCTTTCACTTCCTCCATCATAGCTCCCACCACCTGGGTGCCTCAGTCTCTTCGCATCTGTATCGCTCTACTGTGACCGAGCTAACAGTTGTGGCATCCCATGAAGCTTCAAAAGGGAGTGTCCGTCGTGGGAGCATTTTAGATATGCCTTCATACTATATACCTCAAACATTGAACAGATTTGCTATATAGTTGTTCAGGAGTGTTAAAATAGCACTACATACCAAAATAAGCCACACAGTAACCATAACCAAACACGTTAGACGGGAGTTTTAACATACATTTTACACTGTCCAAATATGCAAACAGACTGGTATTACAGTGAAACATTTGCTAGCAACCATTATCATACACACATATCCCCTTACAGGGCAATGCGGTGTCTGCGTACATACAAACATGTGTAAATAAATGGCGCCGTATTTCTGTAGCTCAGGGCCACTGAAATGATGAAGCAAGTTTTACTAAATGATGCGGAAAGAAAACGCAAACTATGTGGCATAAAGCAGCACTGATTGGGCTTACCTGGTTGCTCCAGACGTGCCCCGACTTACCCTTGCTAGGTGAGTCCCTCAGACTTTGCTGGTCTGCACCGCAGTCCTTTCTCTGAATTCCAGTGACTTGCCGTTGACAAGGCTTGTTGGGTCCAATCTGGTTGCCGACACTGCAGCACTCGACAGACTTCGTGGGACAGCTCGAATCCGGCTCATGGACTTTGTTGACGCCTCCTGGACCTCTTGGCTGAAGAGTCAAGACACCCATCAACTCACCTGAAGCACCCGACATCTGTGGGCATTGGTCCATCCTACCCTCAGTCACTGGCAAGTGACCCAGACTCTGTCCCCTCTGCTTTCAGGTTCCTTACATCCTAGATCCAGGCTTGGATCTCTTCGGACACTTCTCCTCTTCACGACAGCAGCAGTTCTTTGCAGGCTTCCAATGAAATCGACAACGCGACCCGACACCAAAAGACACCTATGCACCCGGCTTCCCTGGGTGAGGTAACTTGAGTACTCCGGTGCTCACATGGGTGCTAGCCCTAGAACTTCTAAAGTCCAAAAGGGTTTGGTCCAGACTCGATTAGAAGTGTCCCTAATCTTTAAATTTCCAACCGCGACATTGCCCATAGAAGATAATAGGAACCCGCGGTTGTGTTTACACACTGCATACAGTCCCCGTGGGTCCCCTGTGTCACTACCTTGGGTGGTTGCTTGGGGTCCCAGCGATTCTAGAGGCAATAGGCCTAGTGCCAGTTCCAGTCGTGGTTCTTATACCACTTTTTTGGGATATGGTTTGGCACGCCCCTAGGGCCCAAACGTGTATTTGTGCTTTTACTGATGATCGCTATCTTGTAACTTAAGTACTTTGAACTCCAGTCTCATAAAAAGACTAGAGGGGTGTGTTTTATCCTAAATACATATATTTTAAATATATACCTGGTGTGGTTGTCCTTTCATTTGATTATTCAAGAGATTATAGACTGGTAAAACAAGCTGCTTTACATTCCTTCAAGACTTAGCCTGAAGGCTGCTCTCCATAGCTACCACTAGGATAGCTTTCAATAAAGGTTGTCTTTAACCTATCACCATAAGGGGTTGTTTGTGCCAAATAGGTGTGGCCTCAACTACTGATACAAGGTGCCCACTAGAACTAGTGGACAGCATATATCAGGCCACCTTCTCACACCTGTGACTAGATAGTCTCTAACAGATAAGACATTACTGAAGATAAGTAACTTTTTCATATGAATGAGACTTCTAGCCACAGATTCCTTACCTTAGAATAGATACCCAAGCAATACCTCCCCAGAGGTGGGACTGCAGAAAGATTAGACCAAAAAATCCTGCATGACCGAAAGGGCGAAATGACCGTCATGATGGACCTGACCACCAAGACAATAATGTTTAGTGAACATGTGCAAAAATGCCCACGTTGCTGGTGAGGGGGTTGACCTTACAGGACAACAGCAAAAAGTACTTAGTGCTGCTAGCTCTGGTACTGGACAGGGTCGGGAGGAGTCAGAAGAGACTCTTCTGGACAAGCCTATATCTTTAAAGGGGGTTACTGATGGTACTGGAGGGGGTCATGACAGTAGGCCCACTTTCACTCCCCCTGGGTTGGTACACAGGGTTCCAAGGAGGAGGATGTCTCCTTCTTCCTCATCCTCACTGTCCTTAGGGTCAGTTGCTGGCTCCATTCACTCAAATTTAGATGAGGCCATCCTAGCTAGGAAGTACAACCTGCTCAAACATGAGAGGGCCAAACTCAAGTAGAAGAGGAAGCAGTTGGCCCTTGAAAGGAAGTCCTAGAAGTGCAATCGGAGAGGAAGAACTTGACAAAGGCTTGTCCCACACTTTCACTGGCCCCTCATGTTCGAAGGTTCCAAGGAGTTTTGTCGCACCTGTATCACCTGCCAAGCCAGTGGTTAGTCAGGTGGCACAACAAAAGGCTCCCTTAATACCACTACCAGTGGTTGGGGTTCCCTTTGAGAGGGTAGGGATTGACATTGTTGGTCCCCTAGACCATCCTACAGCATCTGGGAACAGTTATAATTTGGTGGTGGTGGACCATGCTGCCAGAGACCCAGAGGCTATTCACTATAGATTCTGCAGTATCCAAAGCCCTCTTACAACTTTTTTACATAGTGGGTTTTCTTAAGGAGGTTGTGTCAGACCGAGGTGCAAACTTCATGTCTGGCTACCTGAAAGAAATATGGAAAGAGTGTGGTGTCAACTATAAGTTCACTCCACCCTACCATCCATAGGGTAACAGGTTTGTTGAAAGATTCAACAAAACCCTTAAAGGTATGATTATGGGACTATCTGACAAGCTCTAGAGGAGATGGGATATCCTATTACTTTGCCTTCTTTTTGCCAACAGAAAGGTTCCACAGAAGGGGGTGGGCCACAGCCCATTTGAACTCCTGTTTAGACATCCAGTTAGGGGTCCACTTTGTCTAGTAAAGGAGCTATGGTAGCAGCCTCTCAAACCTCCTAAGCAAGACATTGTAGACTATGTGCTAGGCCTGCGTTTACGCATGGCTGAGTACATAAAGAAGGCCAGTAAAAACCTGGAGGCCAGCCAACAACGTAAGCATTTATGGCATGACCAAAAGGCTGTTCTGATTGGTTAACAGCCAGGGCAGAAGGTGTGGGTCTTGGAGCATGTGGCCCTAAGAGCACTCCAAGACAAGTGGAGTGGCCCCCATACTATCCTGGAGAAGAAAGATGAGGTCGCCTACCTGGTGGACCTGGGTACTCCTAGAAGACCCCACAGGGTGCTTCATGTGAACCGCCTAAAGCCTTACTTTGGCTGGCAGGAGGTAAAGAATGAACCCTCTCCCTGATCTTCTCTCACACAATCCAGTTGATGGCTCAGCTGATGGAGTAGTCTTGGTAAATAGCCTCACTAACAAGCAACAAGCTGACTGCAGACAGGTTCGCAGTCAGGTCCCAGAACTCTTTTCCCTGACACCCAGTCAGACTACGTGGGGTGCAAGTGAGGAGGACACAGGTGACAGTCTGCCTGTCAAGAGTAAAATCTGCAGGCAGCCTGACATGTCAGGGATTGCATCTGGACAGAGGTCCAGAAGATGCTGGAGTTGGGGATCATTGAGCCTTCAGATAGCCCTTAGGCTAGTACAGTAGTCCTTGTACCCAAGCCTCATTCCCAGGGTGGAAAGAGGGAAATAAGGTTTTGTGTAGACTACAGATGCCTCAATACAGATACTAAGGCTAATGCCTATCCTATCCATATGGTAGAGGAATTGACAGATAATCTGTCTTCCGCCAAGTACCTCAGCACCTTTGAGCTGACTGCAGGCTATTGACAGATCAGGCTCACAGATGCTGCAAACCCCAAAATAGCATTTCCAACCCCTGGAAGGCACTGCCAGTTCACAGTAATGCCCTTTTGTTTGAAAAATGCACCTGCCACATTCCAGAGGTTGGTGAATCAAGTTCCGTCAGCCCTGGAATATTTTAGTGCAGCATATATAGATGATAGAGCTGTATTTAGCTCCACCTGGCAGGATCACCTGGTCCATGTCAGAAGTGTACTTGAGGCCCAGCAGAAGTCAGACCTCACTATCAAGGCCAGTAAGTGTCAGATAGGGCAGAGTAAAGTTGTATACTTGGGCCACCTGGTAGCTGGAGGCCAAGTTTAACCTTTGGAGAGCAAAATCCAAACCATTGTGGTTTGTGTTGCTCCCACTACCCAGACTCAGGTAAGAGCCTTTCTGGGCCTGACTGGGTATTACAGAACATTTGTTAAGGGGTATGGGTCTAATGTGACTCTCTTTAATGATCTCACCTCAAAGAAGATGCCTAAGAAGGTGAATTGGACAGTTAGCTGTCAAAAGGCTTTTGAAGCCCTGAAGAAGGTCATGTGCCCAGCTCCCATTCTGTAAAGTCCTGACTTCTCCAAACAATTTACTGTCCAGACAGATGACTCTGAGATAGGAATAGGAGCAGTGTTGTCACAACTAAATGAAGAGGGTCAGGATCAACGAATAGCTTTTGTCAGCAGAACGTTGATCCCCAGAGAGAAACGTTGATCAGCTATTGAGAGAGGGGCATTTGCTGTGGTCTGGGCCTTGAAGTACTTGAGGCCACACCTATTTGGCACAAACATCATTGTTCAGACAGACCATAAGCCCCTCTTATGGCTAAAACATATGAAAGGTGAAAACCCAAAACCTTTAAGGGGGTCCAGTTCCATACAGGGGATGGACTCAGTGGAACATATAACTGGGAGTAACCATGCCAACACAGATGGACTTTCCAGATATTTTCACTTAGACTCAACTGGGAAAGGTTAATCTTATATTCTTTCATTTGGGAGGGGGTGATGTAGGAAAGTAGGATATTTCTGGCATAGATATCCCCACTTTGTGCCTGGTATTAGTGTGTTTTGACTGTAGTTCATCAGGATCCTACTAACCAGGACCCTAGTGGCATTGCTCTCCCCTCTGAATTTGATGGGCAGTATTTTGTACACCCCAAAATTGGCATATTTGGGTACCCCTGTGAGTCCCTAGTATATGGTACTGAGGTACCCCAGAATTGGTACACCAGGGGTCTCCCATGGGCTGCTGCATGCAGTGTGCTACCCATGGGAGTCCATGAAAACTGTGTTTGCAGAGCTGCTATTGAAGTCTGCTTGAAATGATGCGTGCACCTTTCACTTTAGATATAAGGATTCCCTTATATCCCGGTCACTGCACTTTAAACCTATAAGTCACCCACTTAGAACCGTGCACCTTACCCTTGGACTGAAGGTAAGCCCTTCAGTCCAAGGTCTGCCTGCCCTTCAGTCTACGGGCAGGGTGCATGGGAATTTGCTGCTCTAACCGTAAGCACTGACATGGCTGAAAAGCGCATACCAATGTTATCGGGGTGCCTACCCTCCTTGTCTGGAGGCACTGATAGTGGTGTAAATGGTTTACTAGATCTTCATTGTGCTGCTTGGGAAATGACCGAGGTTTGGGGCATCTGTAGGGAAGCAGCCCTTTTGAAATGGTCACCCCCACTTTTTGCATGGTAACTGATGTAATTTCGCCTGAAAGTGCACTGGGTTGCTGCTAACCAGGTCCCCAGTGCCAAGACTCTTTCTCAAAACTGTACAATTGTTCTCCCTTATTGGCAAAACCTTTAGCTCCCTCTGTAAGTCCCTAGTAAATAGCTCCCCTGGTACCTAAGGCCTGAGGTACTAGAGAGTCCCTTTGACAGTAGCACAGACGGTGCCACCCTAAAGGACCCCTTACCAAGCACATGCAAGGCTGCCATTGCAGGCTGCGTCTCTTGGCGCACACAACAGTGAAAACACGACATGTCACACATCCCTGTGTGCCATGTCCCTTAACACTGCATGTAATATTTGTAAGTCACCCCTCCGACAGGCCTGACAGGCGTAAGGCAGGGTGCTGATTAATACATGTGAGGTCATTCCTGCATGAACAGATATGCCCCTGTGCTGGTCAATCCTATTACTGCCAGTACAAGTGACCAGGGAAGCCATTTTAAAACATGTGCTGGACACTGGTGAAAACAAGTTCCCCAGCCATATGACGGCTTCACTTGTCAAGCGACTATGCACTCTTACCTTCAGTTTGTGCGTAGTCAGGCTCGCAGAGATGCAAGGGACCAACTTCCCAAGTCCCTATGTAGTAACTAGTGATTAGAAAGTCACTTAAGTTAAAATATAAGGATTAGGAAGGAGGGCCGGACAGGATACTGGACGTTGAATTTTCTTGTTGTCGACCTGCGGCAACAAGGTAACATAAGGTAAGTAGTGACTCTTACTTTACAAGTAGGTTTTTTCTCACTTCTGTGTTCTAGTCCCCTCCCTTGTAAGCCAACTCCTACCTGCGAACTGGAGCTGGCGCGAGAAACATCCTAGTATGTCTTTATGGTGCAGCGGTGAATCGTCAATGCTGTGTGTGAGGAAGCGTGTTTTTAGCTGAAGTGTTTCAGGTCGTTTTTCAGGGATGACATCATCTTAAAACAGAAAACACTGGCGTTAAAAGTTGGTTCTTACAATATAATACTATAATACAGATAGCTCTTAGTGAGGCCGGAGCTGGATCACATCAAGAACGCCGACGAGTGGATATACGTTACCACCAATAGAGCACTCAACAAGAAGGGAACCAGTAATTCCCACCTGAAATAGCGCTAACATATGCGGAAAAGAAATAAGAAATAAGAACACAGTATGAAGAAAAACTAACAAAAAGACTCTTTAGGCAGTCATACAAAGATCATTTGAGGGCTGACTACCCGTTGTGCTTCGTGAGAAAAGTTTTGGAATAATATTCTCGCGACGACCTTTGAGTTTGATCCTCATGATTGAAACCCGGATTGATTAAGCATTGGCCATATTACGAATTAAGAAGAGAAGTAAACGAAATACTATCTCAGAAGAGGCTCCTTGCTACACTGACAACAAGACAGAACAGAAAAACAGTTTCCCCATTCCTGCCCGTGATAACAAACTCGAAACAACAGGTCCTGAGAAAGGTGGCGATAAAAGAAGATTGAGCCACCGAAACGTGCGTGGACTAGATTGAGTGATACACCCCAGTGTCCTGCATCACATCAGAGGGCTGAGCATATTGCTCATGCCTGGTTATTTTTGTACAAACGCTGGTGCTTTTCTGGGGTGTAGTATGAATGTGTTGTATGAAAGTGACATGTATGTAGTATGATCAGAGGAGTGACCGATGTGGGGATATCTCTTGAATCATTGTTGCGATTTTGCAGATTTATTAACTATTTATATTTGTATGCACTGTGAATATACAGCTAAACACACACAAAGAAATAATGATTAATTCTGCATAGTTTGGTTTTTTTAGTAACAAGAAAAGAATCCAATGTATATCAGAGAAGAATGTATATAAGCAAACAAAAATGAAAAATAATTTACAAAAATAAATATAACAGATAAAATGTATACACACAGTTGGTGGTTTTCTTCTTTATGTGAACCCACAATAAGTGAATAGTAAAGTAAAAGCAATATAGGTCTAGAGGGATACTTACTAGTATAGTTTGTTGTGTTTTGTTCCCCCTGTTCCCTGACCTTAAATCAAGTTTTTTAGGGGGTTACCTTTTTCTAATTAGCTCTTAGTGATGTAACATGGCATTATTAGCTTACTTCTTTTCGCATTGACTCTCTTTGTTGTCTAAATAAATAACAAAAGATTCTTCGCAACAACATGTAAGATGCTACAGACATATGACTAAATGATTCTTCGCAACAACATGTAAGATGCTATAGACATATGACTAAAATTCAAAGAATAAACTATGAAAGTACCTCAATAGTTCAAAAGGTTTACAAATATCTTCTTAAATCTTATTCTTTCTTTTTTTAGAAAGAAGTGTCCAAAAATTGTTCCATTTAGCGTAAAGCTGTCTTGCGACGGGTGCCTATGAGAAAATCATTGTACTTCGCTTTGTCTTTTCTTTTGCAGGCATCGGTTCTGTGAATGCTATGGTTTCCTTAAAGTCTTCGGGAGAATGAGGAAGATCAAAGAAGCTGGAACTGTGTCATCCGAAATGTTGAGTACAGCGCGATGCAGCTTCGGTCCTGAGAGCAAACGAAGGCTAAGCGCCTTCTAGAAGCTGGGTGTGGTCTTAAATACCTTGACCACACCCAAGAAGGCCGTTACGTTGGTTCACGTAAAATGTGAATGTCACTTGTCAGAGCCCTTGAGTTTCTGTGTCGGCTTCAACCGCGAGCACAGAAACCAAGCGTTTCATCTCTACTGTGCATTCTCCGCATTGCGGTCCAAGCGGAGTTCTGAGAAATGCACACCCGGAGGAATGTTCTCTTGAAGGGCCCAATACCATGAAATAAGAACGTTGAACTACAAAGCAAAGCTTTTACTTCTGTCCTGAATCCCCGAATCACACCATCCTGACCATGAATAAAACACACATACACTATAATCATACGGCAATAACAGTAAACACATCCTAACACATAATACCTTCTAGGCAGTGCTGGATGCACGGGAAAGGGGTGTTTTTTTTTTAATAATATCAAGTTTGCACAGCATCAGAAACGTCTGTGCTATGCAAATCGTCACATCACTGAAGGTAGGGATGTTTATTATCAAACAGCTCGTATTGATAAACCCACACTGATACCAGGTATGTACCAATACATGCACCCAGAGGGCACCTTAGAAGTGCCCCCTGAAAACCTACCAGCCTCTGGTGTACTTGCTGACTGGTTTATGCCAGCCTGCCACACGAGACTCTGTTCTAATCTCCTAGGGTGAGAGCCTTTTGCTTTCATGAGACCCAGAACATAAGTTTGTCAGGGAAGAGTGTGTAAAACCACCTCCCACAGGATGACTTGCTGATTAGCCTCCCTAGGTCGGAAAGCTTTAAAGAGCTGCCACCTTTAGGCATTCAAACCTGGTTCCCCTCACAGGAGAGAAAGCAGTCTCCCTTTGTGTAGGCTTTTCTTGGCACCTGGACAGGCAGGAAAATTAGCTAGTCAGGTGGGTGTGCCACCTTCAGGCTAGTACCACCCCTAAGGTGAGCTATGATGAGGTGGACACAATTTTACAGAAGTAGCCATCTTTGTAATGGCATACTTAGGAATTCTGAGACAGGGTTATGCCCACTTCCCACAGGATGTGGTCATATAGGACATAGTGGAGCCAGGGATCAGTAGCCTATTGGCAACTACTCTATGCTCCCCTAACACTCCTAAATTCAGTATTTAGGGGAGGCCCTGGCACCAGAGAAACAGCTGAAGACTGAAGAGAGCACTTGACTTGGCCACAGCCCAGCTGACCTGTCTGCCGTTCTCCGTCTAACCTGTGCAAAAGACGTCACGTCCTGCAGCTGTGTGCCTCCAAAACCTGGGAGGACTGCCTGCCTGCCTTCAATAAAGACCAAGACCTCCCAAAGAACAGCAGAACTGCCCCCTACATCCTGCAGAAATACCAAAGGAAAGCATTTGAGGACTCCAGAATCACCAAAACCCAACACCTGGCGCCATCTCTGCCCCTGTTGCACCAGCCTGAGTTGAAGTGGGCCCATGGTGTCATCCAGAGCTAGAGTCCATCATGGTTCACCCCTTGTGGACTCACTGACATCGCCTGTAGCCTTTGCACGCAGGCCCCCTCTACCACGATTGCTCCCGGTAAGAAAATGAGATGCCTAAAGGCACCTCTGCATCCGTTGCCCCTGAAGTGTGGACAAGGGGACCAAGGGTGTCCCTAGATCCACGAGCATCGCAAGACCTGAGCCTTCCTGATGGTTCAGCCTGCTGGCCTTCCAGCCAGAGCCTGCAGCATTGTTTTTGCAGTGACCTATCTCCACAGAATAACATTGAGCTCACGACGTTGGAATGAACCCCGCACCCGGCCGCCCTGGTGGTGCTGGTGGTGTAATGTTGGTGCTGCCTTGGCCCTTGCCCATCACTCACCTTAACTCTTGAAGATTGATCCTTTAAGTCGCTGTACTATACCTGTTTCCAACACTTGTTCTTCCTTCTATAGGATAACATTGCAGAACTCCAAAAATTGCATTGTGTCCACTTTTTGAAGTAAAAAGAATGTATATTTAAAAACTTACTTAACTGAACCATTCCCCTCTGATACCTAAATATGTATAAAGATACTTGCTATTTTTATAAAGTGGTGTGGATCTCCTTTTTGAGTCGTATATCTCATTTATTGACCATTATGTGTATTTTTAGATGTCTTGCACTCCTCTGTGTTAAGCCTAAGGCTGCTCGATCACACTACCCCCTAACAGAGCACTTTGGGATTTGCCATAGCAAGCCCCTGTCCACTCATAATGGAACACCTGGACTCTTTACACGGTATATCAGATTTTTGATATATCACATAAAGAGCCAGCTTCCTACATTGGTGGTGCAGTGATGAAATACAAGACTTGACATCTACTGTACCACTTGGTTAACAAGTGATTCCACGAAGGAATCCAATATTGTATCTAGTTAAAAACATTTTTGTAGATTTTTGAATTCTTTTCTAAATTGCTTTAAAATAACTGTTAGGGCCTTGGTTAAGTCCCTCAGTAAAATTGTTTATAGCCAGTAGATTTTAGCAATACCGACCGGTATTTAGCAATCCCCAATGTAGGAAAGGAATCGGTAAATACCTATTTTACCGATTCGGAGTTACCGAACCCCCAAATACCGAATCTGTAAATAAGAAACGGTAAAAACGAGAAAAGAGATGTAGAAAAATTCGATAATACCGAATTTCCACAAATTCGGTATTTAAGAGTCGGTAATTACCACTGACTCAAAGCAGGTGGTAATCAGGTGCACTGTATTTAAACAGCCCAAAAATGCAACAGTGTGATCACTATGGCGGCCCTCTGTGTTATTGCAAGGCGGCTACGGCTACAGGCAGCAGGAGTGAGGATCTGGAGACGGAAGGAACGCGTTTACAGACAGCGCATCACACTCTTCCAACTGACTGAGGCAGACATCCATGAAAGGTACAGGCTACACCCCCAAACCATCCTGGACCTGATAAGGGACCTGCACCCGCTCCTGGAGCATCCAACACGAAGGGCGCACGCTATACCACCACATGTGCAGGTGCTCTGTAGCCTACACCTACTTGCATCTGGCAGTTACCAGGGGGTGATAGCTGCGGTAGGTGGTGTGTCACAGAGTTGTCTGTCCCGTTTCTTTAACAAGTTCCTGGATGCCATGATGCAGAGAACGCATCACTACATAAGCTTCCCACAGACTTTTACCAAAAGGCACAGTTCCCGCATGTTATAGGGTGCATTGATGGGACACACATTCCAATCTGCCCACCTGCAGCCACTGAGTACATCTACCGAAACCGAAAATCCACCCCCTCCATTAATGTGCAGGTAATCTGCGATGCAGCCAACTTAATCACCGACATTGTGGCCAAATTTCCAGGGAGCATCCACGACTCATACATTTTCCAGAACAGTGGGATCTACACACGCCTGGCTGCGGGAGAATTTGGAGAAGTGTACCTGCTAGGTAAATCACTGTGACACACCCTGATGTATACTGCAGATGAATGTGTTGGTGACTGTTATTAATGGCACTGTCTTCCCCACCTAGGTGATAGCGCATATGCTGTGCGGTCATTCATCCTCACTCCATACCTAAACCCATCAACCCCAAGTGAGAGACGATACAATGTGGCGCACAAATCAACACGCAACGTTGTGGAGCGCACGTTTGGACTATTGAAAAGCAGGTTCCGCTGCCTCCACAAAAGCGGAGGCGCACGTCAGTACCCACCCATCATCTACTGCAAGATCATTGCAACTTGTGCTATGCTGCATAACATTGCCACTAATAAAGGTACAGCAGTTGAATTAACTGACTCTGAGGACGATGATGATGAATTTGCACAGCCAGAGCCCAACGCAGCAGGAGTGGCACCAGCACCAGATGGGAGACAAAGACGGGCTGAGATCACACGCAACTATTTTTGAGTAAGTAAGGAGACACAGCCAGTTGTTGTATTTGAATGACATAGTTTAATATATTGGCACTACGCCACCACATGAAGGGCTCAACATGGCAGTCCTATTTGTAAACATCCTACAAAGATGTAATGGGTTAAGTCACCCAGTTAGCTAGACTAAGTGTGGCTTGCATTACCTCCTGCGGCCACGCAAAACATTGCTGCATTCCCTTTGCAGACTGTCGTCACTGGCAATCAATCCAGTGCCAGCACCTTGACGTCTGCTGCTCCTCCTGGACTCAGTTACAGGGGGCGTTACACTGCTGCGACTTGTTGTCTCCTCACTGTCGCCCACATCACCTGCACCAGTATTGGCAGCCCGATTATTTAGGAGCACTTCAAGTGCAGTGGTCACTGTCACAAGTCCCCTTGACACATCACGGCTGCAGTGTGCCATCTCATCCTGCATGGCCACGGAGCGCCTGCAGAACAGAGAAGTGGCAGTGGAGAGGCGGTTCACCGCCTTGGTATAATTCTCCATTTTGTGCATCTCCCTGCGCCGTGCCATCCTGTCCTCATCAAGCTTGCTGCACAGCAGCCTCGCTGACTGGGACATGTCCCTCATGCCCTCAGCCATGTCCCTCATGCCCTCAGCCAGTGTTGTGTTCATTGAGCAGATGCCCTTCTCTATATTCTGCATGTTTTCTGTCACGTGTCCCATCTGCCGCTGAACTGATTGGATTGCTTTCGCTTGCAGGCGCTGGACCTTTAACATGTTTACCTCCAGACCTGCGAACACACCATGCTCCTCGCCCTGCAAAGATGGAATGGGTTCCCTAGCCCTGCGGCGTCTGGCACCTGTGTGTGATCGCTCTGTGGGGAACTGTGATCCTGCATTATTGCCATCCACTGGCACCGTTGACTGTTCTTCACCCATGCAGTCTTCCATAGACAACTCCATCTCTTGGAGTCTGGCAACTGCATGCCTCCTGGGTCTTGGTAATGCCGGTGGTGACGCTGCTGGTGATGCAGGTGGTGGTGTTGTTGTTGCAGGTGGTGGTGTTGATGCGGGTGGTGGTGTTGTTGCAGGTGGTGGTGTTGATGCGGTGGTGGTGTTGATGCCGGTGGTGGTGGTGTGGTTTGACCTGCAGTTGAAATGACCTCCTCCGTTCTCTCCCTCCGGGGTGCCTTTCCTGCCTTGACATGTGCAGACCTGCACAATGTCTTGCCTGTGGAGACAAATTGTACATTAGATCACTTGTCTGGTAGCATTTCGAAAAAAAAAATACCATGTCTGCCAATCTATCTGACTGTCCTTTGCTTGCTTATCACTGATGTGTGTCACATGCCTTTGTGTTCAGTGGGATGACTGTTATGATAGGTGTTACACTGACTACATATCCCATAATGCATTGCTGGAGTTTACTAAAACATGTACTGGAATGGGATTCACACTGCCTCATTGGGGAATGGGGTTAGGGAGTGGGGGGTGCAGCTTGGTGTGCATGCATCTTACCTTGTTTGTTGCCAGCTCTGGCTGAGCTGTCTGCATCCCCGATCCCGATGACACTCTCAGGCTCAATGGTGGACTCCACCAGCAGTTCCAATGCAGTCAGTGCAGGTGCTCTATTTCTTCCTCCACCTGTCAGACTGGCTTGTTTTTACCTTTCGGCCATCTTCTTCTTTGCCAGGCTCCTGACGTTGTAACACCTTTTCTTGAGTACGTCTATTTTACGGTGGGTCACTCCAATGGCATTTACATTTTCCTGTATTCCAATCCATATTTTTCTCTTCTGGGATTCTGGAACTTGCAGTGACTGTTTCCCAAACAGCTTTGTGTGTTCTCTTGTCACCTCCTCAATCAGGACCTCCAGCTCCCTTTCACTAAATTTGAGTTTTCTTTTCCTTTCTGCACCATCATTTTCACTCTCCTTGTTGGCCATTCTGCAGTTTGCATCAGGAAATGTTATTTCAGTTGCTCCTGTGTTCTCCTCTGCACTCCCTGCCTCTCCAGCAGATTCTGATTCAGTGCAGCTGCATGGGTGTGGCCACTTCCTGGTTGGGAGGTATGTGGATGCACAGGATTGGCTGAATCTTCAATTGCTGTGTTTTTTGAATTACCGAATCGGTATTTACCGTTCGGTATTTAGGAACCGGTAATACTGATCGGTATTAAGGAATCAATCAATTTTACCGATTATTACAAATTCAATATTTTTTTCCGATTTTTTTATCTACATCGGAAATACCGGTAAAATTCGGTATTAAGAATTAGGTATTTCTATTTTACCTACATCTGGCCCTTAGTATCTTAAAAAAGTATTTGAGAAAGTTAGGCCTTTTAGGAAGTACTTAGCATTTTTTGTCAATTTTCTAAAAAGGTCCCCACTAATCTAAAACCATGGCTGATGTAGCAGGTTATTCACAGGAGCTCAACCTGGGGCCCTACAAGAACCTTACGTTCATTTTATTTTATTTTATTTATAAAGCGCGAACCAGACCCCAGAGGGTATCAGAGCGCTTTACATTTAGGATCGTTGTGTTACAGGTTACATCAGTTACAAGAGCATTGTAAGGTACGGTAAACACAATGTTACGAGAATTCGTAGGAGGGTGGGGAGGAAGGAGCCATAGCAGGAAGAAGAGGAGGAACTGTGTCCAATGTCCGGCTGGGTAAGTGACGGTCGAGGGGGACACCAGGGCCAATCTCCTCTATAGCTGTCTAGCAGCTCCACCGGGCATCAGCCATGTTGCTCAGGTCTCGGCGTTCAGGAAAACAGTTTTGATTTGATATGATTTGAAAAGTTTTATATAGCGCTGGCTAGACCCGGAGGTATTAGAGCGCTTTACCAGGGGAACGTTGTGTTACAAGTTACATCAGTTACAAGAGCATAGTAAGGTACAGTAAACAAAAACAATGTTGTGAGAATTCGGAGGATGGAGGGGAGGAAGGAGCCATAGCAGGGAGACGAGGACGAACTGTGCCCAATGTCTGGCTGGGTAGGTGACGGTTGAGGGGGAAACCAGGGCCAATCTCCTCTATAGCTGTCTAGCAGCTCCACCAGGCATCAGCCATGTTGCTCAGGTCTCAGCATTCAGGAAAAACTGTTTAGAATAGATACATAGGCTACAGTCGAGTAGCAGAAGAACATGTCCCCACTAGAGGGCAGAGGTAAAAGAAAAGGGGGGGGAGTAAAAAACAATCCAGAGAAGTAGCTTGGAGCTGCCATATAGGCTGCCGAGGAAATGAAGGCAGAGGCGGCTGCCATTTTAAGGTCAGGCACGTCATGTCCAGGCCTCTGTAGATCTCTATGTAGGCCATGGTGAAGCCCTGCTCCTGCCCACATTGGATCAGATGTGGTAGCTGTTAGAGCTTGCAGCGGTTGGAGACAGAGTCAGAACCATCACAGGGGGTGCTCCAGCGCCTCAAGCTCCGAAATTGGGCCAGGTCCGCAGGGACCAGCATGGGCCCGGCGCTCACAGGCCCGGTCGTCGCGGCCTCGCACCCAGGCAGAACAACAGTCACTCCCAGTGACCCCGTCGATAGCCTCCAGGCCACTGTTCCCAAGAGTTGGGTCGGGTAGAGAGCATGAAGGACTCACCAGAATAAGTTGCCAGAAATCTGGGCAGGTCCAGAGCGACGAGTTACGGTCAGCGCCGGAGACCAGAGAGACAACCTGCAACATCCATTGCAACGTCGGATATAACAGGAAGCACAGCCCCCCCCGCTGGCACCCGGCAAGCGTCAATCCCTCGGAGGCAAAGGGGAAGGGCTCATCAGCAGCGCACTTGTTGCCAGGCTCCAGGCAGGTCCCAGGGGGTGCAGGAGGCCAGATCGCAGGGCGGGTCCTGCCACCGAAGATGTAGTTCACGGGGAGAGTCGCTGTGAATGGCGCTGGCGTCCTGGGTCACCCACCAACACCCGAGGGCCTCGGCCCGCCAAATGTGGGCAGGCGCCGGTTCGGATGAATCCATATCGGGCAGCCAGACTCTGGGCAAGACCGAGGTGCAGCAGCAAAGGAGGCTGAAAAGAAAATCACCAGAGATCAAATGGTGCAGGTAGCCGCTGCCAGGCTCTGGGCAGGACAGAGGCTGCAAAATGGCTCCGGAACCAAATGGTGTTGGCAACCACAGTCGCCCCGCTGTATCAGGCGATACGTCCATCCTCCTGGGGCGGAGGAGGAGGAGGAGGATACACCGTCCAGGGGATAACCAATGGGCTCTAGTGAGGACCTCAGGGACACGGATCGACGGCAGCAGGCAGGGACTTGTCGCCGACTCCTCTGGTCATCGGGAGAGATTTTGCAAATGGCGCCTACATATAGGGTCACCCACTGGCAAACCGCGACTTTGATCCTCTGGAGGAGCCCACAGCATCGGAACCAAGGGCTCATTGCAGTGGGTAACTTCAGCGGCAGACTTGCCACGGAGTAGGAGATTAGCCGAGCAGTGCCGGAGTCCGGGCAGCGTAGGTACAGACCGGAACAGCAGCGGTAGTCGATCCAGCGGGTAAGTTGGATGTCAATTCCAGCTTCAGCGGTATGCTTCGGTATGGGTGTGCAGTCTGGTCCTGGGGCCAGCGGAGGGGAAAGGCCGATGGGACAGTTTTTACAGGGATTACTACCAAATTGGTAATCCCCAAACTGGGAGCTCCTCGGGAGGCTCCTACTCGGCGGCCATCTTGGTCCCTGAGGACGTTACGTTGGTCAGACTTAAGACACTCTGCAAAGCCTGGCTCTTCACCATAGGGCCTAGAACCACAAAAGCTGAAGTACCGGGATTTTTAGGACCCCAGCGGTGCCAGGGGGAGCACCCTATGACTTCGTTTTCCATGTTGGCGTAGTATTATAAAATTCCACTCTCATGGTAATATAACAAAGAACTTGGCGAAGAAGCTGGAATATGAAAAGACATCTTTATTAAACTCAAATGAGTGAGACTACGTCGCACAGAAGCCTTAGCAACTGAATGAGGCAGTCTCTAGAACAAAAACCAGTCTTCTCTTTTATACAGAATATTACGCTTTGGGCAACACCGCCCCTGTTTCACAAGTGGTCATTCACATATTTTGGCTTCAAAGAAAAGGCAGAGTCATGATGACAATCCCACATTCCAGTTCGTTCAGCCCACAATCTTTTAACCCAGCAAGGCTCAGAACCCTCATCAGATATCAGCAGACCCCAATAAACGGGCACCTCCTGCTCGTAAAACAAGCCATAAAGTAGGAAACAGAGTCAGATGTGAAAGAGATTAGTCATGGTTCGTGTGGGAAGAAGGAATTTATGGTGCCTCGGGCCCTGATGCTAATCCCATTTGGCCGCAGTAAAAGGAACCGGCCGGACAGGGCTGACCTCGGGCAGTGGAGTCAGTTTGCACAGGTCACAGAGAAGTCACAGAAGGTGTACGTGTCCTTTAGGCCTAAGCATGGCCTTCGTGCAGCCTATGTGAGGGCAATCACAAGATGGCTACTACTGTAAAATGGAACCCACGGAGTCAATGTAAAATATCGTATACCAAGTGCGTTTATCAAAGAAATGTTATGCAAAGCACTTGTACATACCGCGTTGGCCATTCGCGGTTTGCTAATACCGGAATAGACAGGGGTAGGGCCCTGCCTCCTACGCGGTCCCAAATTTTAAAGTACCACAGACCCTCCTTTTGCCCTTACATAGGCAATAACTATACTCTCATCAATCCGAGTCTAGGTCAATATTCATGAAGTCATGGAGATGTTGCTGTAGCATCATCCTATTACTTAGCTCGTCTTCTGATACATGTTTCCTTACACATGTAGTAGCACAAAGGCCACATATGGCGGGACAAAATAAGGAATACCTCTGTCTGTAGCAGGCGGCATAAGATCACACACCCAATAATTAGTGATGTTCACTACTAACTAATGTTGATGCAGAAGCTGTACAAAAGAATTGCTTACGAATTCTAATCTTTTAACCTGCCCATGTTCAGAAAAAGGGTGAAAAGAGTACAAAGAAGCAGTAGTAGGAAAAGACATAGGTTGGGAAGCGGGTGCAGAAGTCAATTGAGTAGAGAAAAACGATCCCACCCATAAATGACAACGTCATGTTTAAAAAACACTAGAAAACTCGTTATTAAAAACATATAGACAACGGGAGAAAGTAGTGACCACTATTACAAATGAAATAATAATTTTTCACAACCCTAAGCAGAAAGCAAGTCCTAAAATTATCTAGTAACACCTTTAGGGCTCCTATGCATTTTATATGTTCAGGTGAAACAGTGGTGACCCTCATCAATGCTCTGAGGTGGAAATACTCTTTCCACAGAAAATGGACTTTATTCTGCTTTTACTAAACAGAATAGTACTTTAAAACAATGCCAACAAAACAATCAGTCTCCTTAACACCTACTCTATACAATCACACAGAAACCTCTTGTGAAACCACCTATGCCCAGAGTCCATTCAAAAAGACTCTCTGGCAGGCTTCTATTGTCCATCAAATCTTCTTCTGTTGTTTTCTTTCGCATGGGCCTCTTCATTCAAGCCTTACATGAGAAAAGTACTGCTTAGTTGGAGTGCCCTCCTGGCAAACACCCACAGCTCACTCGAGAGTCTCAATGTCTCAAGGCAGTGCACCTGTGTCTTTCCTCTGCTGCAGACACTACAAATAATATGCTCTTCATTGGTCATGGGCACAGATCATCTTGTGCAGACCCGGGACCATTTTCAGGATCCAACACTCATCATTCGGTGTCAGAGGACGCTCAGGCTGCCCTTTCATGGGCACCAGAATGTAGTGCCTTTTGTCAATCTTGGATCCGCCGGTGCACTGTACTTCCATTGGAGCAAAGGAAAAGAGGGGGGTGTGTGGCCAAAAACTCAGGCCAAGGGGCTCAAGGGACTGCACACTGTCAGAGGTTACCAGCACATGACAGGCGCTCTTGTGCACTGAAATTCTGGTTCTGTGGCAAAACCAGCTCCTCCTTCTTTTCTGATGTTGAACGCCTTCTGATGAAGCAAGGGCGATGCTTTAAACAGTTCGTTGTATAACAAGGGGACTGCAAACAGGTGGTCTGCGAGTTTCAAAGGAGTGGCCACACGCCATGGGACAATTTTGGTCTAGAATATACTGTCATTCTCAAAAAGCAATACAAATATAAAGACAGTAGGCAAAACAGTGTCTCTAATCTTTTCAATTGGGTTTCCGTGTGAGAGCCTCCATCATCTAAGGGTAGATAACTACACGAGAATTCTATCTAAATGGATGTCTTCACATATGGTGGCATTGTCTAACGGGGCAAACACATTTTTTTTCTGAATGATTACATCTAGGTGTTCCTAAATTCCTTATCTAGAACATCTCAATAGAGAAATCAGATGGTACAAATTATCATGGGCATGTAGAAAACTTTCACATCAGGCGCAATATGCAATACACAGGCTAATAGTCAACTATGCAAACAAAAGACAAGAACTAGAGGGTCCTGATATTTGCATGATTAGAACACATCTGATCCCACCAAAAATTAAAGCAGCAGGAACAAAAGGGTAAAAACCACATTAAAAATAGACATTGAAAATTCGTCATGTTCAAAAGGGTAAACGTAAGATATCTCCTATTGATATGGAAAACTTGTCTTTCTATAATATTGAGTCAGTTAACCAGTCTATCGCTACCCTGACAGTCAGGCTGGAAAACATTGAAGCAAGCCTAAGGAAAATTCTTGGAAACCAGTCTGGCCATACAAATGGGAATTATACATAAACATGCAGTCTGGAAGTGTGTACCTGAACAATACACCTACAATAATAAATGGGCTGACTGGTGAAAGGAATACGGAAAAGGGAATTGGAACTAGGACACAACTAAAATCCCCAATAACTAAGCATGATGCGACATTGGTCAGGGGAGAAGCAACAAAAGGAAAAAAAAATCTATAGGAAGACCAAAAATTATTTGGGTGATAGTCAGGCATGTGACACAACACCAAGAGTACGGGTGATACACAAAGGCCAAAGTTACATACATTTTAACTCTACCGCTGGCGGCTACACCATATACGGTAATCTTAGGTAATGTTCCAGTTCCTTCTTCGGGGAAAAATGAAAACCTAGTTTTCTTTTAAGGAACAAAAGCCATAGGCTACTTAGGAAGCAAAACATCATTAACTAATGTAATATAGAAATTAGGCCACCTTGAGTCACAGATCTATAATTTCATCCTTAGGTCCAATCAAGGATACATAAATGTAAGGCTGCCTGTTCCTTTAAGGGAAGGGGCAGTAACGTGACTAACTACAGGTGACACACTTTGATCCTGTATATCTCTTTTTATTTTCCTTACCATTATAGCCAAATAGACATGCACTGGTGAAGTGTTGTCTCTCATGTTCACAGCATGAAATATCATTATCTGTGGAATTTAGTAACCAGAACAAGTTCAACCAACTGTTGCGTAGCGATGGGCATCGTCATGACCATCCCCTCACAACACAGGTAAACTTGTAATAGTATCAAAAGCAGCAACAAAAACAACGAAAACATGCAAAAAATAATAAAAACGCACAAAACGTCAAGCCATCAGATATACTTGCTGTATATCAAGCACAAAAAGCATAGACAAAACAATAGCATATGTGAGTAAGCGGTGACACACAAACACCATGTCATGTACTTTTATGCACTGAAAACATGCAGCCCAAAACCCAATATTTGGGCCTGTTTAATTTGTCAGGTTTAACATCCTTACCCTCCTTTTGACAGCAGATCACCAGACAATGGAAATCTGCTGTCAAATATAACTTTACTGTTTCTCTTCTAACGTACAGGACCAGCAAGAACAATTCATGATAGGACCAAATACACAAAAATAAATTTCCATTACTTAACTGTTACCCTCTTGTCAGTTACCTGGCAACATCAAGCCACCGTAGTTTTACCTTTCTGAAAGTAAAAATCGTCACATGACACTCCATATTAATTTGGCACCTACAATTTCCACTGTGAAAAAGAAGTCTTAATTGGCAATACGTTCTCACTTAGGCATGTAGCCTTCAAAATTTTAGAATCTTATTTTGTGTCTAAGACTTAATGCAACACTTCGTTTTCTGTTAAATAACAGCAACTAGCAGGCATCATTTTATCGTTTTTTTTTTTTTTAGAGCGAGACACAAATGTATCAGTTCTGCAAAACATTTAACGTGATGTTTGGACTTTCAAAGAAACCCCTTTTCTATATTTTCCCTTTGGAATTAAGTTCTTTAGTTTTAGTGATGTTGTTATGGAGAAACCAGACACCCCACCTTTAGAGGCCCGTGTAGCAAGGTCATTCTGCATTCCACAGAGGCAAGGCCCTAATTTAAAAGGTCATAAATGTCAACGTGGCAGCCTACTCCATTGTTTACGGGAAAACTAAAGATAGCATCTCAGCAGCGTAACTTGAGCTAGCCTCTGCAGCTCTCCTTAGCCCCCAGCTTCTGCCACTCTGAATTTGTCAAAGCCAGAAGGCCTTCCTAATTCCTCCTACCTTCCAATAATTTACTCTATTTTGAAAATAATTTCTCCTTTTTAGGCGCTAAAAAAATTATCTCTATTCCCAGATTATTAAACTACAGTAACTGTGAATAATTCACAAAACGTAATAACACACATACCAGTTTTTAGAATGAATGCTCGTTGAAATCTTCTGCAATGGTACACATTTCATCAACCTCAAATTAATGAACTTCTCAGTAGGCCCAGTTGAAGTTAGAACCTTCAACCCTGATATTGAAACAAGCCGTTGTACTGGCACATTGACTCATTGAATCATAAGAAGGCACAACCTGTAAATATATATCAAACCTAAATGTATGTATTTACTGAAGCCTGAGACACTTTAAAAAGTACTCTGAATGAAAGAAAATGCAGTTTAAACAGTGTTTTTACCCAAATTCGACTTTGATATTTCAGGCATTAAAAAATGAATATCCTACAATTTTCTTGCATAATATGCATTACCAGAATGTCTATTACATAACCCATGAGTCAGGCATTGGAAATAATAACTTATACTTTATAAAAATGAGCTTGTTTGCGCCTGCGCCAAGGGAAAATTGTACACGCGAATGCTTGTCATTTTAGTGATGCAACACAACGTAAATCAAATTTTAATGCTAGGAGGTCATAGTATGAGTATTAAGCTTTATAAATATCAAAAAACGATTTTGAAAAGCACGTATTTTTTAAAAATAATTTTTCCATTATTAATAATTTTCTTTAAAAAAAAAAAATCCCAATTATTCGTTTTTGTGATAATTCCATGTATAAAATGCAAGCTGCATCTCTTGCCTATCATTTTTGACACATTAACTCACAAGCCTAAGCGCATAAGCCCAACTTGAAACGCGTCACATTTTTGCGGCACTTTCATTTAAAAGAACGGTTTTGCAAAATTCCACCCGTGTTCAACTGGGAAGGTGCTGGCTGAATTAACATTTCTATCAAATATACTGCAGCTGAAAAGTTTGCCTGTGAACATCTAATACAATGCATCTAAGGAAAATGCTGTAAATTTATTTTATTTTTGCAAAAATAGATAATTTCGTTTTTGGGGCCTTATTTATATCTACTGAATGTGTTTCTAATTTTATCCTTTAAGCATTTAACGGCAGTTTTGTATATGTTAACAAACGCTCATTCTATAAATTAAAGAGCACCATATAGCTATTTTAGCACATCACATGGTCCATTTCTGGATTTCTTTTCTAAGTTTCTACTTGATATTAATTAACCAGCAATTTACTTAACAGACTGAAAACATCAGAAGACCCACAAACACACATTGAGCTCATTTCAGACATAAACGGAAAGGGGGTCAAACAGACAATACAGCGCGCTTTAGCCATTTTTCATAAATAGCGCCGTCGCAATTTACTTACAGAAGTTGCACTAATGAGAAAACCACATAGACATTTAAACACACAGTTGACTTACAAATCAATACGCATGACAGAAAGAAAGAACAGCTCACAGACTATACTTGAACCAAACCATTTGCAAATACTAGTTGTAAGTCATATTTACAAGAAACGCTTCTCAATAGTATTCCAAAAGGCTGCATAAACAGCCCAACAGACAGATGTATGTCCAAGAAGTAGTGAATGTGCTCAATTCACTAGCTTTGCCTAGCAGAACACCACACAAAATCGTTCTGCATATCTTTATTCATAAAACTGCACAGAACAAAGTATCCTTGTTTTGTATTATGTCATATTTTAATTCCCTGGGGGTACAAAATCACCAAGGAAGAAATATGTTTTCAAATCTAACCGTTTCTAACTATGGTACCTTCCAAAAAAGGAACACATTTTTCCATGTGAGCTTACAAACAGGCATGTCAAAAATACTGTGGAAAACGCAAGTATTATAATCAAAATGGTGCTTAAGGTATTTTTCGTACGTGCACCGTTCAACTAAACCAAATGGAGAAATATCTCCTCATTACCTGCCTACACAAATTGCAATTCGCATATCCAAACCTATACAAACCAAAAGTTGGCCAACACAAATTTCACAGTTCCAAAGCTACATTTCAAACTTGCTAAGATCAGGCATCTTATAGCTCACTAATCTAGCTTCAAAACGTCAAGGGTTTATCTCTACCAATACACTCGCAAATATGCGAGACCCTTGGGTATGGTAATTGCAATGACCAAATCAACAAACCAAGAAACCAACCCCTCGGCTTTGGTAATTGCGATAACCAAATCAAAGACAAAGAACCAAAGGACTGGGAGCGACCCACTTATACTTAATTCTTATTTTTACTAATCAAAAGGTTATCCAAATTCTAACTGTCAAGTTCTACATAACCAAACGTCTTTTATAATACTCACGCCAAAAAGGGTTCTAATCGGGAGTGACATCTTTTGGAGAGTCAAAGTCAGAAAGATCAGAGATATACTGCAGAGACAAAGAATCCCCCAGAACCTCGGTGCTCAGAGTACCTGCTTAGTGGATTTCTGTCCTGTTCTTCCCAGTAGATTTCTGTCCTCTGACAAGATCGCTCCTCCAGATAGTCACTTGTATTGATGCTGCGCTGTTGGGCGCCAACTGAAGTACCGGGGATTTTAGGACCCCAGCGGTGCCAGGGGGAGCACCCTATGACTTCGTTTTCCATGTTGGCGTAGTATTATAAAATTCCACTCTTATGGTAATATAACAAAGAACTTGGCGAAGAAGCTGGAATATGAAAAGACATCTTTATTAAACTCAAACGAGTGAGACTACGTCGCACAGAAGCCTTAGCAACTGAATGAGGCAGTCTCTAGAACAAAAACCAGTCTTCTCTTTTATACAGAATATTACGCTTTGGGCAACACCGCCCCTGTTTCACAAGTGGTCATTCACATATTTTGGCTTCAAAGAAAAGGCAGAGTCATGATGACAATCCCACATTCCAGTTCGTTCAGCCCACAATCTTTTAACCCAGCAAGGCTCAGAACCCTCATCAGATATCAGCAGACCCCAATAAACGGGCACCTCCTGCTCGTAAAACAAGCCATAAAGTAGGAAACAGAGTCAGATGTGAAAGAGATTAGTCAGGGTTTGTGTGGGAAGAAGGAATTTATGGTGCCTCGGGCCCTGATGCTAATCCCATTTGGCCGCAGTAAAAGGAACCGGCCGGACAGGGCTGACCTCGGGCAGTGGAGTCAGTTTGCACAGGTCACAGAGAAGTCACAGAAGGTGTACGTGTCCTTTAGGCCTAAGCATGGCTTTCGTGCAGCCTATGTGAGGGCAATCACAAGATGGCTACTACTGTAAAATGGAACCCACGGAGTCAATGTAAAATATCGTATACCAAGTGCGTTTAGCAAAGAAATGTTATGCAAAGCACTTGTACATACCGCATTGGCCATTCGCGGTTTGCTAATACCGGAATAGACAGGGGTAGGGCCCTGCCTCCTACGCGGTCCCAAATTTTAAAGTACCACAAAGCACACCTGCAAAATTTACTTGCAGAAAATGCTAGGAATATGGCTGAGGGAGTAGCCCCCCTTGGAAAAGAAGAGGTAGATGCTGAAATTGATGAAGTAGAAAATTATTTCAGCAGCAATCAAACCGAAAGCACTCCTGGAAGTGTCTCAGAAGAAATAGATACTGAAGATGCAGATCTTCAGAAACTAGCCAAGAGGATAGCATTAGACGCTAAAACCTACTTACCTGAACGATTTCTCTCTGTTGCTTCAACATGTTAAAGATACTTTCTATTTTTATAAATTGGTGTGGATCTCCTTTTTGAGTCATGTGTCTCATTTATTGACCATTGTGTGTATTTTCAGATGTTTTGCACTCCTCTGTATTAAGCCTAAGGCTGCTCAACCACACTGCCCCCAAGAAGGGCACTTTGGGATTGCCATAGCAAGCCCCTGTCCACTCAATTCAATTCAATTCTATCTTTATTCTGAATCAGAAGTGTCCATAAAAGAACGTTTTAAAAACACAGAGAAACATTAAAAACTGACATTTCATGTAAGATATTAATTATATTTAAAATATATGACCATGGGTTTTAATAAGGTTTTAAGCTACTACTAGTTTGTGTTCATTGACATACGAGCCCAGATTGAAGTTTCAAAAACGTGCCCATAGAAAAAATGCTCTCATCATCAATAAGTTGAAGCAACATGCTATAAGCCTCTCTAAAATCACTAGGCAAACCTCTAAGTTAGAGGAAGTAAAATTATTTTATTATAAATAGAATAAAAACCGCGAAAGAATAAAAAATGTAGCAGTGTTTGGCCTGAGCTTCCATTACAGGGGCAAATGATGGTGTCCAAATTTTCCTGAAATCCTAGGGTGAAACATAACATATATTTAAGAGTACCCGCCCTAAAGCGAAACAGCAAACGTCTCTCCCATCGCCCCATAGGTTTTGTTAGATACGTAGCAATTGATCTGTCCACTCCTAAATTCATATAGGCTGCTACACCTGGCTTTAGAACCTCAGTTGCAAGTCTATTGGCCTGTAGGGATTTGTACAGAGCTACTTGAAACTCTTTTTTTGCTAATTTTGGGTGGTCCTTTGGGTTTTCAAATAGATGTTGGCAACCTAGTTTCCTTAGCGAGATTCCATGGTCGCCAACCATGGAACACTCTTGCCTTTTTCAAGACAATCTAGAATAATGTCTCTAGTTAGACTTGCCTCTGTGTTCCTCCATAGTGCTAGCCATAGTAGTGGGAGAGCATGTATATAATCTTCAATGAAGGGGATATTCAATTTATTATGAGAGATGAAATTGGCGGTAGAAATGGGGCTCCTAAAACTCTTCTGCAGAACGTATTTTCTTCCACTTGGATTGAATTACACTTACTAATGCCCCATACCTCTGCCCCATATGTAGCTATTGAACTAAACTGCATTAAAAAATTCTGTAGGAGTGTAAGAAGTGCTCCTCCCCTCCTTGGTTGTGGTTAACTAAACAGCGAGGTAACCGCTCTTGATAGGTTATTGCTACTTTGTGCAACATTTTCTGTCCATAGACCATTATCTGTGAAAGTTAATCTCAAATATGAGAAAGTGCTGGTGCATTTTAAAGAGGACTCCCCCACTTTAAGTGACTCTAAATTCAGTTTCTTCGGGCCACAAGTCATTATGTACGATTTATTAATTAGTGCGTAGATCCAAAGATTTCATAAAATGTACAAAACCATACAATAACTGTTGTAGGGCCCTTGGGGTGCGCACCATTAATACTAAGTCATCAGCATATAGCAGTGACGGCAAAAAGGAGCCTTTAACCTTAGGCACATCAGGTGTAGCAGTAAGAAAAAATGGGTGGAGATCATTTATATATAAAATAAATAAAAGTGGGGCTACAACACACCGTTGTCTCACTCCCCTAAAAAATCCAATTGCCCCAGACACTGCCCCTTCAGTGTTTATTCTTATTCTGGCTTTCATGTCTGTGTGAAAATGAGCTATAAACTGCACCAGTGCTTCATCCATACCAAGAGTTAAAAGAGTAGACCATAGCTTAGAACGGTTTATACTGTTGAACGCTGTAGTCAGGTTCATGAATGCCAGATATATTGGGGATTTTTGAGCTATGGTATATTTCCTGATCAGTAGATTAAGATTGAGACACTGCTCTACAGTGCCAATCTTAGACCTGAAGCCATACTGACATGGGTAAAAAATGTACTTCTCATTTGCCCATTCTTTTATCCGATTATATAGGGCCCTTCCCAGGATTTTTAGTGTTATATTAATTAAAGAGATTGGCCTATAACAACTTGGTTCCGAACGGTTTCCCTTCTTAAACATAGGGACTATTGTTGATGTTGACCATGTACTTGGAAAGGGAGAGTGACCTAGGCTGTTAAAAACATTAAATAGTATTGGAGCCCAAAATCCTGGGTTTTTGAAGAGATCAATTGGTACCCCGTTGTGGCGTGGCTCTGGTTTATAACCTCCTCAACTTTCCCCAAAGTTAAATGTACTGGGGTGATATTTGTGGCTGGTATGTATTCAGAGTCTGTGGAGACTAGTGCATAGATGTTTGAGAAGTACTGTTCCCGGGCCTTGCTAGTTATGTTGCAATTAATCTTCTGCTTGCTTGAACTGTTTCATTTCGGTTACTGCTGCCCAAAAAAGTTTGCTATTCTTATTCTTTTCATAAGCTCTTTCTTAATAAGGGAGCAGAGCTGTTCAAAGGCTATGGTTGCTGGTTGGGCCATATGGTTTTCGCTAAAGCATGCCATGACCACAGGGAGATTCTCTCTAATAACTTTCTGTGATAGGGTTGCGGGTGCTACTGCCCTCCGTATTAATGTAAGACCATCAGATGAGGGTTCAAGGCTGCTTGCTCCTATTTCCATCAGCTAAAGTGGTTTAGGGGCCAGGTAAAAGACCACCTCAATTGGGTTAATATCTCAAAAACCAGAAGCAATTGCTTTCCCTGATAGCAGCAAACCCTCCAACTTGGGCGATACAAAGTAGTTAATTGTGGATGTATAGCCTCAACCCCTAAAGGTAGGTAATGCCTCTGTGCAATTACCTAAAACATCCAAAACGTTGTCTGGTTCACAAGTAGTCAGCAATGAAGCCAGTTCAATTGCTCTGCCACCAGATCTATTCTGTACACAAGAAGGGGTGTTGATGCAAAAGGTAGCTTTTAAGAAGTGGGAGTGAGTGCTCGCTGAACTCAGCTTAACATTGAAATCGCCAACCAAGCAAAAACAGCCAATTGACTGCTGTCACCTACGGCGCTCTGTAAGGACAGAATGTATTTAAACAAAATTGGGAATTTAGTATTCAGCACATGTGAGAAGTTGGACTGGTTTATGCTGTCCCCTAATTATAGTGGGCACCCTGTACCAGTCCAAACAACCCCTTATCGGATATAGGTTAAAGACAACCTTTATTGAAAGCTATACTAGTGGTAGCTATGGAGAGCAGCCTTCAGGCTAAGTCTTGAAGGAATGTAAAGCAGCTTGTTTTACCAGTTTATAATCTCTTGAGTGCCTAAATGAAAGACAACCACACCAGGTATATATATAAAATATATGTATTTATTACTAAACATACCCTTCTAGTCTCTTAATGAGACTAGAGGTCAAAACACATAAGTTACACTTCAAATATGACAGTAAAATAGCACAAATACACATCAGGCCCTAGGGACGAGCCAAACCATATACTAAAATAGTGGTATAAGAACCACGGCTTAACTAGATACAAGGCCTAGAGCCTGTAGAATCGCTGGGACCCTAAGGAACCACCCAAGGTAGTGACACAGGGGACCCACGGGGGCCGTGCGCAGTGTGAGAACACAGCCGCGAGCTCCCGTTAGCTTCTATGGGGAAAGTCGCGGTTAGATTTTTAAAGATTAGGGACACTTAAAAACGGGTCAGGACCAAGCCCTTTGGGACTTAGGAAGTTCAAGGGCCAACACCCATGGGAGCACCAGAGCACTCGAGTTACCTCACCCAGGGAAGCCGGGTGCATAGGTGTCAAATGGTGTTGGGTCGCGTCGTCGATCTCAATGGGAGAGAAGTGCTGCTGCCAGGAAGATGCGAAGTGTCCGAAGAGATCCAAGCCTGGATCGAAGTCGAGAACAACCTGAACGCAGTGGGGACAAAATCTGGGTCACTTGCCAGTGACCAGGAAGGCGATATGCGGATACCCACCGATGTCCGGTGATTTCAGGTGAAGGAGGTGAAGCTTGACTCTTCAGCCACGAGGATCAGGAGGCGTCGAGGACGACCAGGAGCTGGATTCGAGCTGTCCCACGAAGGATGTCGAGTGCTGCAGCGTCGGTGCCCGGATTTTACACAACAAGCCTTGGCAACAGCAACCCACACAGAAAGGAGAAAGATGCTTCGGTGCAGACCAGCAAGGTCTGAGGGACTCACCACTTGGTGGGGAGTCGGGGCACGTATGGTGCAACCAGGGAAGCCCAAGGAAAATCAAAGTTACCCCCTCAGGGACCCAACAGTCAACGGACCAGGGATCGCGAAGGGACCTCGAGACGAAACACAAAATGGTGGCCTACGGGTCACTCGGGGTGACTAGGCCGACAATCTTCGGGGGATTTTGTGCTCGAGGTGGGGGGCTACAAGAAAGCCCAATCATGACTTCAAGAGACATAGATAAGTCAATGCACCTGCAAAAGTCCACGGTGACCAGTGTAAGAGAGTAGGATCTGCTTCACATGGGTACACCCACCTTTTGCTGGTGTTTCACTGTTTTTCGACCTTAGTCTGGCTGTGGCCCTGCTACTCAGGACGACAGCCTAGCTGTTTCCTCTCTAAAATGGTTTCCATGTACATTAGGTACATATCTAATTGGATTCTGGAGTGCCTTATAAGCCCCTAGTATATGGTATACTATGTACCTAGGGCATAGGTACCTCAGAGGCCTACCAGGGGCTGAAGCATGTATTATGCCACCCCTGGGAAGCACTCCAAAATGGCACCACAGGCCTGCTACTGCAGCCTGGGTAAGGGTGTGCTTGCACCCCTTACAGAGGTATAAGCTACCTATATCACTACCATATACAGACACATATAAACCTATAAGCCACTCCTATGGCAGGCCTTGACAATCCTGAAGGCAGAGTGCTTGGTTTTATGTGAGAGGGTGCCCAAGCATGAGCTGAGCCCCTCTGCAGCTTTCGGAAATACTTCCTTATGGCTGTTCTGTGATACAGCCATACCATATACTCTTAAGTGCATTATAACCTAGTGGTAAATGCTAACTTTGGGATGTCGTGTCTGGTGTCAAACGCTTTGGAATACTACCCCCCCCCCCCGCCAATTCTGGCGGCGGGGATAGCATTCCACCCTTCTAGAGGGAGAGACATGTTCACACTGGCTAAACCCAGGAGGACTTTCCTGAGCCCTGGCATCACAAAATGAATGCCTGTGCCACAGACACGGGCCTGGCCTCCTGCTGCTGACCGAAACTCTAGCAGGGGAGGCCTGGACAATAGGTTTCCTGTCGAAAGGAGGTGTCACCACCTCCCCAGACAGGCAGATGTGTATTGGGGCTGGGCGGGAGCACTCTCTGGTGCTTTGAAGTCCTGCACTGGGGGCACGTTTGGTGTCCCTGTGCATAGCCCAGTTCAAACCGGTTGCAGGGGCTACCTGCCCCTGCTCTGGCATGAAACTGGACAAAGGAAATGGGTGTAACCACCCCTCTTTCTAGGCCCACCAATAGGTGGGGCCTTAGAGTTAGTCCATCCCCTAAACTTACTATAAGTATAGGAATCCAGTCCCTAGGACTTTAGATTACCCTGGACGAAACTCTGCAACGTACATCCTGGACCTTTGACGTTCTATCCTGACTAGAAGACTGAAGAAATCTCCCTTGGGGTCAAGGAGTGACTCCCCTGCTTGGCAGGCACCAAAGAAGCAACTGACCGGTCTGCGTTGCTGAAGCTCCCGCCGGACACCAAAGTCTTTGCATCACCAAAGGTGGATTTCCAGACTTCCCGAGGCCGCCCTGAGTCTACAGCAAAGTTGAGGCCCGTGGCTATCGTGGGTAATGTGGAACCATGACCCCTGGACACCATGAACTTTTGCAGCAACACTATATTCCTGGTCCTCCTCGAAGTTGTGCTTTGGGCTTCGAGTAGCCCCAGCCTTGAGCACCACCTGCACCGAAGATTGTTGTCTCCCACTCCACGAGTGACCCATGGGCCAGCTTCAAGTGCGACCTCTTGAGGCTCCTTTGCGATCACTAGCCCGTTGGCTAGTAGGTCCCCACGAAGGCGACTCCTTTTCTGCTTGGGCTTTCCTAGTTGCTCCAGATGTGCCCTGACTTACCCTCGCTGGCTGAGTCCCTCAAACCTTGCTGGTCTGCACCACAGTCCTTTCTCTGAATTCCAGTGACTTGCCGTTGCCAAGGCTTGTTGGGCCCAATCTGGTCGCCGATGCCGCAGCACTCGAGAGACTTCGTGGGACAGCTTGAATCCGGCTCGTGGACTTCATCAACTCATGGCTGAGTCAAGACACCCATCAACTCCCCTGAAGCACCCGACATCTGTGGGCATTGGTCCATCCTGCCCTCGGTCACTGGCAAGTGACCCAGACTCTGTCCCCTCTGCTTTCAGGTTCCTTCCATCCTAGATCCAGGCTTGGATCTCTTTGGACACTTCTCCTCTTCACAGCAGCAGCATTTCTTTGCAGGCTTCCATTGAAATCGACGATGCGACCCGACACCAAAAGACACCAATGCACCCGGCTTCCCTGGGTGAGGTAACTTGAGTACTCCGGTTCTCACATGGGTGCTAGCCCTAGAACTTCTTAAGTCCAAAAGGGTTTGGCCCAGACTCGATTAGAAGTGCCCCTAATCTTTAAATTTCCAACCGAGACATTGCCCATAGAAGATAACGGGAACCCGCGGTTGTGTTTACACTCTGCATACAGTCCCCGTGGGTCTCCTGTGTCACTACCTTGGGTGGTTCCTTGGGGTCCCAGCGATTCTACAGGCTATAGGCCAAGTGTCTATTCCAGGCGTGGTTCTTATTCCACTTTTTTGGTATAAGGTTTGGTACGCCCCTAGGGCCCAAACGTGTATTTGTACTATTACTGATGCTTGTTCATTTGTAAACTAAGTACTTCGAACTCCAGTCTCATAAAGAGACTAGAGGGGTGTGTCTTATCTTAAATACCTATATTTTAAATATATACCTGGTGTGGTTGTCCTTTCATTTGATCATTCAAGAGATTATAGACTTGTAAAACAAGCTGCTTTACATTCCTTCAAGACTTAGCCTGAAGGCTGCTCTCCATAGCTACCACTAGGATAGCTTTCAATAAAGGTTGTCTTTAACCTATCACCATAAGGGGTTGTTTGGACTGATACAAGGTGCCCACTAGAACTGGTGGACAGCATATATCAGGCCACCTTCTCACATTGGTGTGCAGCGTGTGGGATTCCAGCTTGCTATTGTTTTACCAGATAATCTCAATTGAATTGATCAACTGAAAACCACTAAAGGTACCTGAGGTACATATAATATCAAATTAGCTACAGTAAGTTCTACTGAACTTAGAGTTGTGTGTTAAGGGATAGCACACCCTTTCTACAACTCAAGAGAGTTTAGTAGGCCACACTAGTGTAGGTAGTGCAATACACCACACCACATTAGTAATGTCTAACCAGCCAGGAACCAGTGGGTCCCTACCAGGAACCACTGAGCGCCTTCCCTATAAATAGGAGGATCTCACCTTTGCTCAGCTTAGGGCCTTATGTTCTATTAAGAAGCTGAAGACAGGCAAAAGTCCATCCACCCAGCATCTCATAAAGATACTGAAACTGGATGATATCACAGAACCTAGAGGGCCTGATGAGGTAGACAGCGTGGGTGGGACAGCAGGTGAGGGTGGGCCTAGGGGCAATGCTTCCTCTGACCCTACCTCTAATGCTGACCAGACTGGTGACAATGACCAGACTCTGGTGAACACAGACCTCCAGGATGAGGATGAGGAGGATGACAATAATGCCACTTCCTTTATTCCTCCTGGTAGGCCTGACAATAGGGCTAGAAGGGATAGATCTCTGTCAAGGGGATCTATCCAGTCTAACTCCTCTATAGGAACCTCTGTTTCTTCTCACAGAGGGAGGGAAACCTCCCAGGAGAGGAGAGAGAGACTGATGAAGTATGAGCAAGACAAGCTCAACCTCAGAAAGCAGCAGATGGCCTTAGATAGGGAAGCCCTAGAGCTCTACAGAGCTAGTAAAAAGGAGGGACTAGAGTCCCTTGGTGGCAGCAATTTCCCTAGAGATAGGGAGAGGTCTTATGACCATAGTAACCTAAGTAAGATTGTCCCTCCCTACCAGAGTGGGGATGACATCCACAAATGGATAACTGCCTTGGAGAGGGCCTGTAAAGTACAGAAGGTCCCTCAAGGTCAGTGGGCAGCAATCTTATGGCTCTCCTTTGCAGACAAAGGTAGAGACAAGCTCCTCACTGTAAGAGAAGAGGATGCTGATGACTACAAAGTCTTGAAAAGTGCTCTAATAGATGGGTTTGGCCTAACCACTGAACAATACAGGTTAAAGTTCAGAGACACCCAAAAAGCACAAAATCAGGACTGGGTTCACTTTGTTGACTGTGCTGCTAAGGCTCTGGAAGGTTGGTTATTGGGCAGTAAAGTGTGTGACTTCAAAGGATTTTACAATCTGATAATGAGGGAGCAGATTATTAATAAGTGTCAAAATCAGCGGTTGCACCAGTACCTGGTAGACTCTGATCTGACCTCTCCCCAAGAATTGGGAAAGAAGGCAGACAAATGGGTCAGAACCAGGGTGAGGCAGAAGGTACAGAACCAAGGTGGTGACCCAAAGAAGAAAGATTCCAAAAACTCTGACAAGGGTAAAGACCAGAAGTCTTCACAAGGGCCCCAAAAATCTTCTTCAGTTGGGGATTCACAAGCTGACAAAGGGAAAGTGAGGTACTTTAAAATTTGGGACCGCGTAGGAGGCAGGGCCCTACCCTGCCTATTCCGGTATCAGCGAACCGCGAATGGCCAATACAGTATGTACAAGTGTTTTGCGTAACGTTTTATCGATAAATGCACCTTGTATACGATATTACACATTGACTTCGTGGGTTCCATCTTGGAGCAGTGGCCCTCTTATGGTTGCCCTCACATAGGCTACACATTAAGGACAAGCACAGGCCTTCAGAACACATGTGCCTTCTATTGACTTCTCTGTGACCTATGCGATTTGGCTCCACCGCCCCAGGTCAGTTCGGTCCCACGAGCTCCCCGTCCTACGGCCACCTGTGATTAGCATCAGGGTTTGACACACCATAAAGCCTTTTCATCCCACACAAGCCTCCGGCTAATCTCTTTCACACCTAACTCTTCCTACTTTATGGCTTGTTTTACCAACAGGAGGTGCCCGTGTTTATTGGGGTCTGCTGATATCTGAGGAGGGATCTGAACCTCGCTGGGTAAATAATTGTGGGCTGGCTGAACTGGAATGTGGGATGGTCATCATGACTCTGCCTTTTCGTTTGTAATGAATACATATGAATGACCATATCGTAAAACGAGGAATGTGTGCCTGAAGCATGATATTTTGTATATAAGGAGAAGGCCGTTTCTGTAAGTTTAAGCAGTCTCCTGAGAACATACATTGTGTTGTACTTCTCGGATACCTGTAATTGGTCTGCAGCCAATAAATACGATCTTTGACTTCACCTAGAAGACTCTGTGTTTCTGTGGGTCTGAAACAGGAAGAACTCGAAGTCTTAGGGTGTGTTCCCCTGCACCGCTGGGTTTTAAAAACCCAGTACTTCAGTTGGCGCCCAACTCGGAGCGATTTCAGCGGTACCGGTCCAAGCCAGAGGTTCGTGAGCAGCTTCGTGTGGAAATTCTGGAGGAAGGCCGCCACTTCATCGACCCCTGCATGTCGACGTGGTCCGAAAGTCTTTTCTGCGAGGTTCTCCGCGTCCCAACGGCTACGAAGGACTGCTGCACTGATTAATCGCCCTGTTTTGGACCCTTGACAATTTGGTAGAGCGAAACAATTGCGATACCTCAGTTAAGTATAAGTGGAGCGTCTCCCAGTTTGTTTGGTATCCTTCGGGATTTTTGGTATCCTTCGGGATCGCTTTGATTTGGAACTTGCAAGTGCCAAAGCCAGAGGACTCGTGTATTCACGAGATTATCGTATTCGATAATCCTTTGAAGTTTGAAACTAGACTAGTGAGCGAAGATGCCTGGTTCTAGTGTATTTGGAAGTTTGTTTTGTTTGGGTTGTAAAAGGGATTCCCAATTAGAGGATTCGTGTCCGGTTCCTCCAATTGGAACTCCAACTTATGAGCTTTATGTAAAACATGGCGTAGGCCCCATTGCATATAATGAAGTATGGATACGATACACCAGAAAGGATGGTGTTTTAAAATGGCCCCAAAATGGTAGTTTCGATACAGATATCTTAGATAATTTGGAAGTTAAATTATTTAAAAAGAAAGCCCGGCCGGCGATGTTTGATTCTTTCTGCCTATGGCGAAAGGAAGCCAAACAGAAGGAAATTAAGCTAGCAAAAAGGAATAAGAGAGAAAAAGGTATGTCAATGATGCAAGCAGCTGTGCAATTTAAAGATAATGAGGAGGAACAAATGAATGAGCAGTTACATAGACAGCGCAAACTAGGGATCGATAAATGTTACCCAGTTTTGTCACCCCTTCCACAAGATGAGACGAAAGAGAAAGAGAAAGATTCCCTAATGTCCCATTTGCTAAGTTCGCCACCCCCGTATGCGCAAAATGCCACAGCGCCTCCACAGCTCGTAAATGTGCAGCCTCCAGTTAATGTGCCGCAAGCCTTCCCACAGCCGCCAACTTCCCCTCAGCTGGCTCCTATCCCTACAGTGCAGCCCTCTCAAGGGCCGCCAATCTCGTTACCTGCGCTTCCTGCGACTTTGCCTAGTGCATCAGCTGCCTCCCTTGGCGCTCTTCCTAACACTGCCCCTGTACCTGTATCTGCACCCGCTTTTCTTCCCTCTGTCTTTTCCCCCGTTTTCGCCTCAACTTCTCCTTCTGCACGACAACGAATAGCTAATGTGGTTACTAGTTTAATGTCGCCTCTCTTTGGGTCATCTAGTATGACCCTTGGTTTACAACCTAAGCAGTTGCGTAGTCAGCTGCCTGATTCTGAGGAAAAAGAGGTATTAGACCATATGGCACGTAGGTGGATCGTTTTTTCTTCCCTCTATGATGTGGAGTCAGTCATTAATGTTTTTCACCAATGGGATGCCCCGAAACAGAGGTATGTGTTTGAGAAAATGTGTGAAATCCTCTGTGAAGAGTTGGAAGATCATGGTTCAAACTCAAACCCGCAGGGGTTGTGTCGAGTGCGATTTGATTTTGGAACAGGTACAATTGTGGGTCCCGACGTAGATAAAGCAGTTGCGACTTTACTGTCCTTTAGGAATGATGATTGTCAACAATCATTGTTCGAACAGGAATTCCCTGTGGGGAAAAATGTAAAAGCGCGCCAATATCCAATGCGTGAGGTTCCTCCAGTTTGGAGACCTGGTGATGCTAATGCTGTTCCACCTGTTTTGCCACATTTTCAGCGTGTTTGGGTACATGTCCCATGGAAGCGTTCTGAGGTTTTAGCGCTTAAACAGACATTGCTTGACCCCCGTAAAAACCCTGCAGGATATTATAAGGAGTTATCACAGACTGCAGAATCGTGTGTCATGAATCTAGCTGACATAGATATGTTGTTCGGGAATGTGGTTCCGCAGCCTTTATGGGGATCCATTCGTAATGTAGATCACGCTGCAGAATTGGGTAACACATGGGCTAATATCGTTGCCGCACACTAGACAAGTTGGTGGTGCAAAACCTGAGCCCCTCGTAGCAGAACTCCCTGGTAGAATTATTACCTACATGAAAACTTTAATGCCTGCGATGCGTGTGAATTGGGATAAACTATCGGCATGCAAACAGAAGAAAGATGAAATGGTGTCTGATTTCTTCACTAGGTTTGAAGAAACATTTATCGACCACAGTGGTCGACATGAGTACTGAAGGTGGCCAACGGTTATTTGTGGATAAATTTGTGCATAATTTGTTTCCCGAGTTGTGTAAGAAGTTAAAAGATTCAGAGAGTTCTTGGGCTGTTTCCTCTTCAGCGCAAATACTGGCTACTGCACAGTATTACGAAAATAGGGATAAAGATGAGAAGGATAGAGCAGACAAGAAAACGAAAGAATTGAAGACGAAGGTTCTGTTACAACAGGCCTACCCACCGCGTGGTGGTCAGAATAATTATCAGCAACCTCAACAGTTTCAGAGAAACATGCAAAGGTTCGAGTATTCCCAACAGCGTGTTCCTGTAGGTCCCAATCAATGTTCGTATTGTAAAGAAGAAGGTCATTTTAAGTATAGTTGTCCTAGATTGTTGCAGCGTACTAATAATGCGTATGGCGCAAGAGGTAGAGGTGGTCAGCAAGCTCCCAGAGGTAGAGGGCGTGGAAATGTTCCCCAGAACGCGCGTCCTCTTCCGCCTCAAAATACGATAAATAGCTTTGATCAGCAAGGCAATGCAACTGGTAATACAGCTCAGTACTATAATAATGATTATTATGCAGAAGACGACAATATGGAAGGTAATGATTACTAGGACAGCCATAGACAGAGAGAGGGAGTTGTTTCAGTGCCAGTGGATCAGAGTGGACCGTATGTTAAGGTGACCACAGCAGGTGTGTCAGAACCCTTTTTGCTGGATACTGGTGCTGCAAAGAGTTCAATTATGCATTCAAAACTCCCTGGCGCGCCTTTGTCTGGCGAAATGAATGTTTCAGTGGGTTTTTCTGGCGCCCCAGTTAGGAACCTGATTTCTAGTCCTATGCCACTTTCTGTTGGACCTTGTGAGTTAAAAGCACCCCTCATCCTAACGACGGGTTGTGGTGAAAATCTGTTAGGGTTGGATTTGTTAAAAAGATTGCATGCAACGCTATATTGTTCTCCCTCAGGAGTACAACTTACATTAGGTAAGGAAGTGATTTCCCCGATGTACTTGTCAAAGAATACATTGCCACCTGAATTGTCATCCCTTCCGGATGTCCTTTGGGCTACTGGTCCCAATGATGTGGGTCTCTTGGAAATACCGCCATATGTGGTCACTTTAAAGGCTAATGTCAGATTGCCACGCATTCCCCAGTACAAGATCTCCAATGAAGGTCAGAAAGCGTTGTTAGCAATTATCAGTGATTTGATTAAAAAGGGTGTAATCGAAGAGACAAGAGGCAACGTTTGCAATAGTTCTGTTTTACCTGTTTTAAAACGTACGGACCCTTCACAGCCACCTGTTTACAGATTTGTGATTGATCTTAGAGAGGTAAATAAGATTGTTGTGCCACAGTTTCCAGTTGTCCCTGATATAACTGCCTTGTTAACTATGATTCCAGCCTCCACTGCATGGTTCTCAGTGATCGATTTAAAGAATGCTTTCTTTAGCATCCCAATTGCAGAGGAGAGCAGGGACATTTTTGGCTTCAGTTTAGGAGGTCGAAGCTTCCGTTTTAAACGCGCTCCACAGGGCTACTGTGAAAGTCCATCAATATACAGTCAAGCTTTAAAAGCGCAGCTTGATGCTCTTGTTTTACCTAGTGGTGCTACCCTCATTCAGTACGTTGACGATTTACTAATCGCCGCGGATACTGAAAAGATTTGCAAAGAAGCTACATTGTCATTGTTGCGTCATTTGTCTGCCTCTCATCACAAAGTGTCTCTCTCAAAACTGCAATATTGTCGACAAGAGGTGACCTACTTAGGTCATCTCTTGTCGAAGGAGGGAAGGAAACTGACCCCAGAAAGAATTCAAGCCATTGCACAATTGAGCGTGCCAAGAACACAGAGAGAAGTGCGTGCTTTCTTGGGCATTACTTCATACTGTAGGCACTGGATCCCAAGTTTTTCTTTGCTGGCAAAACCTTTGTTAGCATTAACCTGTAAAAATACACCGAATCCTGTCCCATGGTCTGAAGAGTGTCAGAAAAGTTTTTGGGAATTACGTGATGCATTATGTTCAGCTCCTGTGTTGGGTACCCCTGACTACAGCAAGCCTTTTACATTGTATGTTCATGAAAAGGACGGTTGCGCATTATCAGTGTTAACACAGCCTTTTGGCGACAGACCGCGTCCATGCGCATATTTTTCGTCAACTTTGGACCCGGTAGCGAGGGCATTGCCAAGTTGTTTGAGAGCTACAGCCGCAGCAGCTGTGTCTATTCGACAGTCTGCTGGACTAGTGATGAATAACACATTGATTGTAATGGTTCCACATGCTGTGGACACATTGTTAAACCAGACCAAGACACAGCACTTAACTAGTGCTCGATTGTCAGGGTATGAATTGACACTGTTGGCAAACCATATACACATAAAGAGATGCAACACGTTGAATCCAGCTACATTATTGCCGATTCCAGCAGACATAGATGAGATTGAGCAGCATGATTGTCTGTTCAGAACAGATGAAGAGACGAAAGGGAGAGTGGATCTTAAAGATACTCCCCTAACTGAGTGTGATGGTACCTTATGGGTGGATGGTTCGTGCTTCAAGCTTCCGAATGATGATACGACTGCTGCATATGCTATCACGACTTTGCACACGACTGTCGAGACTGCACGCATACCACATAATTCGGCTCAAGCAGCAGAATTAATTGCCCTTACAAGAGCATGCGTGTTGTCTGAAGGAATTAAAGTGAACATATATACTGACAGTCAGTACGCCTTTGGCGTGGCCCATAGTTTTGGGCGATTATGGAAAGAACGTGGGTTCCTGAGTTCGCATGGAGCTAAAATTCAGAATGGTCAGTTGGTGAATGATCTCCTTGAGTCACTGACCTTACCGTTACAAGTTGCAATCATGAAATGCAGTGCGCACAAGAAGGTCACTGATGATGTTGGTCGTGGTAATGCATTTGCTGACGAAATCGCGAAAGAAACAGCAAAAGATGTGAAGACTCGAATGTATGTCGCAGGCCCTGCAAGATGGGTTGGTGATGTTGGAATGTGTGAAGACACGATAGAGAGTGTGAAGTCCCTTCAAGCTGAAGCCACAGAGAAAGAATTGAGTATGTGGAGAGAAAGTAAGGGTAAATTGGATGAGAATGGTTGTTGGGTTGATTTGTCAGAACATCGGCGAGGGTTGTTACCTGATGCATATGTGCTTCCAGTGGTTACTATGGCACATGGAATGGCACATATCAGTGTGAAAGGAATCTGTAAGTTGTTGGCTCCAGTATGGCAGTCGCTGGAATTCCCAAGTGTGCAGAGAATGTGGTCAAGAATTGTATGGTATGTTTGAAATACAATCCTGGTAGGGGAACCCCGACTACAGCTGGTCATTTTGCGCCTCCATCATATCCATTTGAGGTTTTGCAGCTAGATTTTATCCACATGGAAAGGTGCAACAACTTGAAATATGTACTGGTTGTTGTTTGCGCTTTTTCAAAATGGATAGAAGCATATCCCCTAAAAGACAACACTGCATTATCAACAGCCAAAGCCCTTGTGAAAGAATTTTTCCCTAGGTTTGGAATGCCGAGAATGGTGTGGAGTGATAATGGGAGTGAATTTGTGGGTCGAATGATGAAAAATGTGTGTGAGGGATTGGGCATTAAGCAGAAGTTCCACGCTGCAAATCACCCCCAATCAGCTGGATTAGTAGAGGGCTACAATGGCACTCTGAAACTCAAACTGGCCAAAATCCAGGCGAGCTCCGGTCTTAAATGGCCTGACGCTCTGCCTTTAGCACTCCTATCAACAAGAATGCCTGTGCATTCACGAGTGGGACTTAGCCCATATGAGATCATATTTGGCCGCCCGGCCAATGTATGGGGTGTGCCAAGACCGACAAAATTCAGTGAAATCGAACATCCAGTACTGCTTGACTATCTGTATGAATTGACGGCTAAATTGCGTGTTTTACATCAACAGGTGCACGATACTCTGCCCCAGGCCTCTGAAGCTCCAGGACACCCTATCGACCCTGGCTCGTGGGTGCTTGTGAAAAACTTTCAGCGAAAGAGCAACGATGAGCCCCGTTGGATTGGCCCTCACCTCGTACTTCTATCAACAAGATCAGCGGTTCGAGTGAAAGGGAAAAAGAATTGGATACACGGCGCCCACTGCAAACGGATCCCTTTGCCTATACCATATGACCGGTGGGTCCAGGAGGGTATCGCTGATTCTGAAACTGACACTGTCCCCCGTTTTGTGCCATTTAGTGATGCACGTGTAAAGGGAACGACTTCAGAACGAGAAAGCGACGATATTTTGCAGGAAGCTGTGCCACCGTCAACTCGAATAGACACCACAGAGCCTGAACTCTTGTTTCAAGACCAGACAGTACCTGGCAGAAACCGCTATATTTTGAGACCAAGGCCTATGGACAAATAAAAATTCCCTTCCCTTACTATTTTTTTATATTATAGCTTTCCCATCTGAAGGACTTTTTGATTTTTATTTTTCGAACCACCATCCGGGTTCAGCCGCAGGGTCGCGGTGCCAAGACTTCGGGGTACAGGCCGAAGTCGTTAGGTCAACTGTTCTGGTTGGTCTGGGGCGTTCCCTGGACTGACAGGCGTACTCCTTAGCAGAAGATACTCACCCGCCGCGAGCGGCACGATTAGAGGATGGAGTTTTTCAAGATGGAGAGACCCACAGAGGAAATGAACTTTAAGACGAAAATATGTAGAATAATGAAGAGCAAACGTTTTGTATTATTATGTCTGTTTATATTATTTAGTATGATGGTGTTTACTGTAGGTTATGTATTCTTCTCCTCTCAAGTGCCATTTGCACCCACTGTACAGCCTATACCTCCTCCTACTGTCTCCTTACACTCTTTCCACCCTCTGCCTGAACACGAACAAGCTAGACGATCTGAGTTCGTAAACAACTCGTTTATTCAACTCCTGCACCAGCACCAGCTAGTTATGAATACAACCAATTGCTGGGTGTGTGGTTTAATGCCACATACCATTAATAAGGGTATCCCATATCTAGTGCTGCTGTTTAGCTATAATGGATCGTCCTGGGCATTTCAGACCATGTTTCTTTTTGCGTTAGATGCCTACTCCCCGCGACAACCGCGTTCCATCAGACCTAGCACAAACAATAAGGCCTTAATGAAAGGAGTCGCTGATATGAGCAGAGATATCGACGCATACTCATCTATTCCCAAAGATGAATTGCGAGCTTATGTAGGTTGGAACGCGACGGGGTATAGCATTAGTCTGGGTGAAAGGCAGCGGAAAATTTCATCCCCAATTTGGGTCGTACCCCACATAGGTCGGTTCTGTTTACAAGGTAATGGCCAGAATCCAAGAGCTCAACTGGGGAAAAGTGACTGTACTGAAACGTACACTTTTCCATCACAGTTTTCCCCTGCGTTTTTGGCTGCCAAGGGTACATATTTTGTTTGCAATGACCAAGCATATACATGGTTGCCCCCTGATTTCTCGGGCACATGTTATATTGCAAATTTGCTACCGCCGACATTTACTGCTGCCTCTGATTATCACAAGACCAGAGTTGTGAGAGGCGTTTTTAGTCAGGAGGATACTGCCGGTCAGGAAGCGGGAGACTTCTTTTTGGGTTTCCTGCCGTTTTGGGGACCGATGGTCAATAGTAGGAACCTGAGACAACTGACTCGTGTGGTTGAATCTACTGTTAATGTAACGGCTGGTGCCCTTGGTAATTTGACAGCTGAGCTCCAAGCGGATCGCCTCATGACTTTGCAGAACCGTATGGTTCTAGACGTCATACTTGCAGACCGTGGTGGGGTATGTAAGGTCATCCAATCTAGCTGTTGCATTTTCATACCAGATAACGCTCCAACAGTTTATCAAGCCATCTCCAAACTGCATATAATCTCTGAATCTATTCGCGTGGATAAAGGAGATTGGTCACTGATGGGGAGGTTCTGGGAACTGATATCTGCCTGGCTTTGAAAGATTCTGATGGTCATTGGAATGATCTTAGCCATTCTTTTCCTGTTCTGTCTGTGTGTACAGTGTGCTCCCGCGATATGTGGCCTCTGTTCTACATTATGTGTAAGGAAACCTGTATCGAGGGACGAGCTAAGTAATAGGATGATGCTACAGCAACATCTCCATGACCTTATGAATATAGACCTGGACTCGGATTAATATGAGTATAGTTATTGCCTATGTAAGGGCAAAAGGAGGGTCTGTGGTACTTTAAAATTTGGGACCGCGTAGGAGGCAGGGCCCTACCCTGCCTATTCCGGTATCAGCGAACCGCGAATGGCCAATACAGTATGTACAAGTGTTTTGCGTAACGTTTTATCGATTAATGCACCTTGTATACGATATTACACATTGACTTCGTGGGTTCCATCTTGGAGCAGTGGCCATCTTATGGTTGCCCTCACATAGGCTACACATTAAGGACAAGCACAGGCCTTCAGAACACATGTGCCTTCTATTGACTTCTCTGTGACCTATGCGATTTGGCTCCACCGCCACAGGTCAGTTCGGTCCCACGAGCTCCCCGTCCTACGGCCACCTGTGATTAGCATCAGGGTTTGACACACCATAAAGCCTTTCCATCCCACACAAGCCTCCGGCTAATCTCTTTCACACCTAACTCTTCCTACTTTATGGCTTGTTTTACCAACAGGAGGTGCCCGTGTTTATTGGGGTCTGCTGATATCTGAGGAGGGATCTGAACCTCGCTGGGTAAATAATTGTGGGCTGGCTGAACTGGAATGTTGGATGGTCATCATGACTCTGCCTTTTCGTTTGTAATGAATACATATGAATGACCATATCGTAAAACGAGGAATGTGTGCCTGAAGCATGATATTTTGAATATAAGGAGAAGGCCGTTTCTGTAAGTTTAAGCAGTCTCCTGAGAACATACATTGTGTTGTACTTCTCGGATACCTGTAATTGGTCTGCAGCCAATAAATACGATCTTTGACTTCACCTAGAAGACTCTGTGTTTCTGTGGGTCTGAAACAGGAAGAACTCGAAGTCTTAGGGTGTGTTCCCCTGCACCGCTGGGTTTTAAAAACCCAGTACTTCAAAAGGCCAAAAGAAACCTTGGTGCAAAACCTGTAAACAGAAAACTCACTGGACTAGTGACTGCACCAAGGCCAGAGAAAATACTTCAGCCCCCACCAATGTGCCTAAGGCACCTGCTCCCCCTAGTGTAGTTACAATTGGTGGCGGGAATACACAGAATAATGGTGTAGTAGGGTTGACTCTGGGTTCTGACATGGACTCTGGCCTAGTCAGAGTACCAACTCAGGCTGTGCTTGTCAGTGATAGGGGCATGGATATGTCCCCCTTTGTGAGCCCCAGTAACCTGGCATCAGGTCATCAAATGCCTTTTGACAGCTAACTGTCCACTGAACCTTTTTGGGCATTTTCTTAGAGGTTAAGTCATTCAGGGGTGTCACTATTGATCCATACCCCTTGACAAATCTTCTATAGTACCCAGTCAGGCCTAAGACGGCTCTCACCTGAGTCTGGGTAGTTGGAGCAACCCATTCCATTATGGTCTGGATTTTGCTCTGCAATGGTTGAACCTGGCCTCCACCTACAAGGTAGCCCAGGTACACAACCTGACTCTGCCCTATCTGGCACTTAGTAGCCTTGATAGTTAGGCCTGCTTTTTGCAGGGCCTCCTAAACATTCCTTAGGTGGACCAGGTAATCCTCCCAGGTGGAGCTAAAGACAGCAAAATCATCTAGATATGCTGCACTATAGTCTTCCAGGCCTGTAAGGACTTGATTCGCCAACCTTTGGAAAGTGGCAGGTGCATTCTTCAAACCAAAGGGCATTACCACAAGTTGATAGTGCCCACTAGGGGTAGAAAATGCTATCTTTGGCTTTGCATCATCAGCTAGTCTGATCTGCCAGTAGCCAGCTGTCAGGTCAAATGTGCTTAGAAACTTGGTTGAGGCCAAAGTATCTATCAGCTCATCTGCCCTGGGGATGGGATGGGCATTGAGACCCCTGTAATCCGCACAAAACCCCATCTCTCTCTCTTGCCATCTTTGGTGTGAGGGTTAGGTACCAGGACTACTGGACTAGCCCAAGGTCTATCTGAGGGTTCAATGACTCCCAAATCCAACATCTTTTGGACTTCGGTCCTTATACAGTCCCTGACATGGTCAGGTTGCCTGTAGATCTTATTCTTCACAGGGAGACTGTCCCCAGTGTCCACTTCATGAGTGCACCAGGTAGTCTGACTTGGAGTCAGAGAAAACATATATCTGTACTGACTGAGAAGCTTTCTGCAGTCAGCTTACTCCTGGACAGTGAGGCTGCCTGCCAAGGCTACACCATCAACTGATCCATTATCAGGGTTCTGAGAAAGCAGGTCAGGTAGTGGGTCACTCTCTTCCTCCTGTCCTTCATCAGTAGCCATGAGCAAGCCCATGTCTGCCCTGTCAACATATCGTTTAAGTCTATTGACATGAAGTACCCTGTGGGGCCTCCTAGGGGTTCCAAGGTCTACCAAGTAGGTGACCTCCTCTTTCTGTTTAACAATTGTATGGGGACCACTCCATTTGTCCTGGAGGGCTGCTGGGGCCACAGGCTCCAACACCCACACTTTCTGTCCTGGCTGATAAATAGTCAGTACAGCCTTTTGGTCATGCCAGGCATTTTGTAATTCCTGGCTAGCCTCAAGGTTTTTAGTAGCCTTTTTCATGTGTTCAGCCATCCTGGAGAGGAGACCAAGTACATAGTCCACTATATCCTGTTTAGGGGGTTTGAGAGGTAACTCCCATCCCTCCTTCACCAGACACAAAGGACCCCTAACAGGATGGCCAAACAAAAGTTCAAAAGGGCTGTAACTAACCCCCTTTTGTGGCACCTCCCTGTAGGCAAACAAAAGGCAGGGCAAAAGGATGTCCCATCTCCACCTAAGCTTCTCTGGGCGACCTTTGATCATGCCCTTTAAGGTTTTGTTGAATGTTTGAACGAAACCATTGCATTGTGGGTGATAGGGTGTGGTGAATTTGTAATTCACTCCACACTCCTTCTACATAGCAGTTAAGTAACTTGACATAAGGTTTGCATCCCTGTCAGATACTACCTCCTTAGGAAAGCCTACTCTTGAGAATACACCCAAGAGAGCTCTTGCCACCACAGGGGCTGTAGTGGTCCTTAGGGGAATTGCCTCTGGGTACCTAGTGAGATAGTCCACCACCACCAGGATAAATCTGTGCCCAGATGCGGTTTGAGGATCTATGGGACCGACAATGTAAATCCCTACCCTTTCAAAGGGAACCCCCACCACAGATAGTAGTATCAGGGGGCCTTTGTGGTTCCACTTGCCTTGCCACTGGCTTGGCAGGTCACACAGGAGCGACAAAACTCCTTAGTGTCTTCAGACATGTGGGGCCAGTGAAAGTGAGGGACAATTTTGTCCCAAGCCTTGTTCTGGCCCAGGTGTCCTGCTAGGGGAATATCATGGGCTAGTGTCAATAGGAAGCCCCTAAACTTCAGTGGTATAACAAACCTCCTGGATGCTCCAGGCTTGGGGTCTCTACTCTCTGAATATAGGAGTCCATCATCCCAATAAATGTTATGGGTGCCACTAGCATTTCCAGCAGCCTCATCAGCAGCTTGCTTTCCGAGGGGTTCAAGAGAGGGGCAGGTTTTCTGCTTGTGGCTCAGATCAGACCTGGAAGGGCCCCCTGTCCCCAAGAACTCAACCTGGTCAGGTTCAAGGTCCTCTGGGACAGTTCCTTCTTCAGGCTCAAGATCATCTCCCTGAGGAGACTGATCTGCATTCTGAGTCAGGTGGGAAGGCACTGCCTTAACTCTACTGCTCCTCCTCTTGGGAGGCACCTGGTCCATTCTTCCAGAATTCAGGGCCTGTTCAGTTTTAGACATTTTGGCCTGTGACCTAATCACAGCAAAGACATGAGCAGGGATCCCTAACATTTCTGCTTGTGTCCTGAGCTCCACTTCAGCCCAAGCTGAAGTTTCTAGATCATTGCTAAGCAAGCACTGTACTGGTAGGTCTGCACTTACCACAACCGTCTTAAGGTCAGTTACCCCTCCCCAGGAGAAGTTAACAACTGCCAGAGAATGGTCTGTTCTGACATTGCTAGCATTGGTCACTTGGTACATTTCACCAAGTATAATCTGCCTAGGATCCACAAGATCTTTTGTCACCATTGTGACACTTGCTCCTGTGTCCCTGAATGCCAAAGCCTCTTTTCCATTTATTAAAGGCTGTTGTCTGTATTTGCCCAAGTTACTGGAACTCACAATGAAGGACATATCTATGCCTCCATCACAGACTAGACCAGCCTGAGTTGGAACTCTGACTAGGCCAGAGTCCATCTCAGAACCCAGAGTCAACTCTACTACATCCTTATTCTGAACATTACCACCACCAATTGTCGCTGTACTAGGGGGAACAGTTGCCTTAGGGGCAATGGTGGCTGGAGTTGATTATCTGGACTTGGTGCAGTCAATTGTCCAGTGAGTTTTCTGCTTACAGATTTTGCACCATGGTTTCTTTTGGCCTTTTCCTTTGTTAGACTGTGAATCCCCACCTGAAGAAGATTTTGGGGGCCCTTGTGATGACTTTTGATCTTCACCTTTCTCCCCACCCTTGTCAGAGTTTTTAGGATCTTGCTTCTTGGGTTCACCACCTTGGTTCTGTACCTTCTGCCTCACCCTGGTTCTGACCCACTTATCTGCCTTCTTTCGCAATTCTTTGGGAGAGGTCAGATCTGAGTCCACCAGGTACTGGTGCAATAGCTGATTTTGACAGTTATTAAGGATTTGCTCCCTCATAATCAAATTGTACAATCCTTGGAAGTCATGCACTATGCTGCCAGTAACCAACCCTCCAGAGCCCTAGTAGCACAATCTACAAAGTCTACCCAGTCTTGATTCTGTGCCTTTTGGGTATCCCTGAACTTTAATCTGTATTGCTCAGTGGTTAGGCCAAACCCTTCAATCAAGGCACTCTTCAGACTGTTGTAATCATCTGCCTCCTCCTCTCTAACAGTGAGGAGCTTATCTCTACCTTTGTCTGTAAAGGAGGGCCATAAGATTGCTGCCCACTGCTCCTGGGGGACCCTTTGAACTTTACAGGCCCTTTCCAGTGCAGTTATCCATTTGTGGATGTCATCCCCACTCTGGTAGGGAGGGACAATCTTATTCAGGTTTCTATGATCATGAGACCTCTCCCTATCTCTAGGGATGTTGTTGCCACCATGGGACCCTAGTCTCAACTTTCTTCTAGCTATGTAGAGCTCTAGGGCCTCCTTATCTAGGGCTACCTGCTTCTTTCTGATTTCAAGCTGAGCTTCCTCATACTTAACCAGTCTCTCCCTCCTCTCCTGAGAGGTTTTCCTCCTATGAGAAGAGATAGAGGTCCCTATAGATGAACCAGAATGGTTAGAGTGCACTGATGGACATCTAGACCTTCTAGGCCCACCACCAACTCTTCCTGGAGGGACAAAGAGGGGGCCAGTGTGGCCCTCCCCCTCATCTTCCAGGGGAGCTGGACTTTCCAGGTCAAGAATATTGTCATCTTCCTGGTCAGCATTAGAGGTCAGGTCATGGGGGATTTCACCCCTAGGCCCTTCCTCATGTGCTGTCCCACCCACTCTGCCTACCCCTTCAGACCCTATAGGTCTTCTGAGATCATCCAGCCTGAGTACCTCTATGAGATGCTGGGAGGTTGGACTTTTGCCTGTCCTCAGTTTCCTAGCTGTGCATAATGCTCTCAGTTCCATGAATGGAAGGTTATCATACTTGGAAACTAGAAGCCCATTGGCTTCTGGAAGAGACCGACTGGTTCCTGGCCTTGAAGACATTACTAGTGAGGTGTGGTGTACTGCACTATCTACTCTAGTGTGGCCTACTAAACTCTCTTGAGTTGTAGAAAGGGTGTGCTAAGCCCTTAACGCACAACTCTAAGTTCAGCAGAACTTACTGTATTCTAAAGCTTGTATTATATGTACCTAGGGTACCTTTAGTGGTTTTCAGTTAGTCACTCAATTGAGATTATCTGGCAAAACAATGGCAAGCTGGAATCCCACACGCTGCACACCAATGTGAGAGGTTGGCCTAGTATATGCGGTCCACTAATTATAGTGGGCACCCTGTACCAGTCCAAACAACCCCTTATTGGTTATAGGTTAAAGACAACCTTTATTAAAAGCTATCCTAGTGGCAGCTATGGAGAGCAGCCTTCAGGTTAAGTCTTGAAGGAATGTAAAGCAGTTTGTTTTACCAGTCTATAATCTCTTGAGTGCCTAAATGAAAGACAACCACACCAGGTATATATATAAAATATATGTATTTATTACTAAACACACCCTCCTAGTCTCTTTATGAGACTAGAGGTCAAAACACATAATTTACACTTCAAATATGACTGTAAAATAGCACAAATACACGGCAGGCCCTAGGGATGACCCAAACCATTTACTAAAATAGTGGTATAAGAACCACGACTTAACTAGACACAAGGCCTAGAGCCTGTAGAATCGCTGAGACCCCAAGGAACCACCCAAGGTAGTGACAGGGGACCCACAGGGGCCGTGTGCAGTGTGAGAACACAGCCGCAAGCTCCCGTTAGCTTCTATGGGGAAAGTCACTGTTAGATTTTTAAAGATTAGGGACACTTAGAAACGAGTCAGGACCAAACCCTTTGGGACTTAGGAAGTTCTAGGGCAAACACCCACGGGAGCACTGGAGTACTCGAGTTACCTCACCCAGGGAAGCCTTTTGCATAGGTGTCAAATGTTGTCGGGTCGCGTCGTCGATTTCAATGGGAGCTGGCAAAGAGGTGCTGCTGCCGGGAAGATGTGAAGTGTCCAAAGAGATCCAGGCCTGGATCGAAGTCAAGAAGAACCTGAAAGCAGAGGGGACAGAGTCTGCGTCACTTGCCAGTGACCAGGAAGGCGATAGGCGGATGCCCACCGATGTCGGGTGATTTCAGGTGAAGGAGGTGAAGCTTCGAGGACAACCAGGAGCTGGATTCGAGCTGTCCAACAAAGGATGTCGAATGCTGCAGCGTTGGTGCCCGGATTGGACACATCAAGCCTTGGCAACAGCAACCCACACAGAAAGGAGAAAGATGCTTCGGAGCAGACCAGCAAGGTCTGAGGGACTCACCACTTGGTAGGGAGTCGGGGCACGTCTGGAGCAATCAGGGAAGCCTAAGGAAAATCAAAGTTACCCCCTCAGGGACACACCAGTCGATAGACCAGGGATCGCGAAGGGACCTCGAGACGAAACACAAAATGGCGGCCCACGGGTCACTCGGGGTGGCTAGGCTGACAATCTTCAGTGGATTCTGTGCTCGAGGTGGGGGCTACAAGTAAGCCCAAGCACGAATTCAAGAGACGTCGAGAAGTCAATGCACTTGAAAAAGTGCACGGTGACCAGGAGTTCCGGTTCCACGCTACTCACGAGGGCTGCGGGTCTTAGCTTTGCTGGGGACTCGGGTCGGCCTCTGAGATGTCTGGAAATCCTCTTCCTGGGCTGCAAATACTTTGGAGTCCGGCGGGAGCTTCGGAGATGCAGACTGGCAAAATGCTTCGTTGGTGCCTGCCAAGCAGGGGAGTCACTCCTTGACCCCAAGGGAGATTTCTTCAGTCCTCTAGTCTTTAGTAGAGAGTCGAAGGTCCAGGATTCAGCTTCAGAGTTTCGTCCAGGGATATCTAAAGTTCTGGTTACATAGGTTCCTTACTTATACCTAAGGAAAGGGTTGGACTAGCTCTAGGGACCCACCTATGGGAGTGTTTGGAAAGAGTGGTGGCTACACCCATTTCTTTTGTCCAGTTTTGCACCAGAGCAGGGGCTGGAAGCCCCTGAACTGGTTTGAGCTGGACTATGCACAGGGACACCAAAGGTGCCCCCAGTGCAGGACTTCAAAGCACTCAGAGAGTGCTCCCACCCAGCCCCAATACACATAAGCCTGTCTGGGAGGTGGTTACACCTTCCTGTGACAGGAAACCTATTGTCCAGGCCTCCTCTGCCGGAGTTTCAGTTGGCAGCAGAAGGCCAGACCCGTGTCTGTGGCTGCAGCATCCATTTTTTGATGCCAGGGCTCTGTTAGATTTCTACCGGGATTCTGGGGTACCCTTATAAGTCCCTAGTATATGGTATACTATGCACCCAGGGCATAGGTACCCCAGAGGCCTACCAGGGGCTGAAGCATGTATTATGCCACCCCTGGAAAGCCACCCAAAATGACACCACAGGTCTGCTACTGCAGCCTGGGTAAGGTGGTGCATGCACCCCTTACTGAGATATAGGTTCACTATATCTCACCATATACTGCACATACAAACCTATCAGTCACTCCTATGGCAGGGTAAATAGACATAATATCGAATTAGATATATCGAATAAGAATAATATCGAAGTCAAAATATCGATATTTTACTAATATCGAAGTATAGAATATCGTTGTAATAAATATCGATTAAATTTGTATGTTTAAAATATTGAAGTATAAAATATCGATGTAGTAATATCGTATGTAGATAATATCGATTTATTAGTGTTGTGAGAAATATCGAAAAAAAATATATAGAATATGTAAAATATCGTTTTTCTATATATCGACTTAATAAATAGTTTTATTTTATGTATAATTAATTAAATATTTTAAATATTATAAATAATTTATTTAAATTATTTAATGTAAAATATGTTTTAGGAGCGGGATGTTGGGTTATTAGGGGATAAGGGTGGGGAGTGTTTTAAAAATATTAATATAAAATTACATATAAACTACGAAATTTATAAATTTAAATAATTCAACATTTCGAAATTTATAAATAATTTCGAAGATATATAAATTAAAATTGTAAGTAAATGTGAAAGTTATATTTGAAAATTTATTGAAAGATAGAGAATTTAGAGTTATAAATGTTAATTACACTTTAAAGTAATTATTTTGTTTCAGGATCAGGATTTGGGTAAATAGGGGATGAGGGTGGGGAGTGTTTTAAAAATAATATTATAAACTCAGATATAAAATTAGAAATTTATAAATATAAATATTATAAAAAAGCGAAATTTTAATTTAAATTCGAAATTAGATATTATAAATTTGTATTTTCAAATGTACTAAAAAAAATTAAAATGGATAGTAATCTTGATAATATATATAGATAAATTTAATTGTAATTTTTGATAAGCAATTTAGTTATAGGAGTGGGATAATGGGTAAATAAGGGATAAAGGTGGCTCTATATTTTATAAAAATATGTAATATTTATAATTATAGATTACAAATAACAAAATAATAGAGTAGTAAATAGTATGTTTTACATTGGAATATAGTGATATACTCTAAATGATATTTTATTAATTTCAATAGTATTGTATTTCTATATAAATGAATAATGTTGGGGTTGTGAATTATAATTTATATATGTTTACTGAACAGTATATTACCACAAAAAAAAAGTAATTATGTGGGAATAGTCACATGTATATGGTTAATGTTCTGCAAATTCCCTAACTATCAAATAACTGCAGTGGGAATTGTAAACTGTATATATTTGCTGTGCAGCACCTTCTTGGATTTAATGTTAAGTGAAGTGAGAATAGTAAGTTAGATATAGGGTTAGTGTCCAGAACATTCCTTAAGTTTAACCGAAGTGGAGTGGGAATAGTAAATTATATAGGGTTAGTATCCAGCACCTTCCCTGACTTTATTTTTACAGGAGTGGAAATAGTAAATTATATAGGGTTAGTGTTTAGCACCTTTTCTGAGTTTTATCTAAATGGAGTTGGAATAGTAACTTATATAGGGTTAGTGTCCAGCACCTTCCATGACTTTATGTTAACTGGAGTGGGAATAGTAAATTATATAGGGTTGGTGTCCAGCACCTTTCCTGACTTTAATATAAAAGGAGTTGGAATAATATCTTATATAGGGTTAGTGTCCAGCACCTTCCCTGACTTTATGTTATCTGGAGTGGGAATAGTAAATTATATAGGGTTACTGTCCAGCAACTTCCATCATCTTATGTTAACTGGAGTTGGATTAGTAAATTCTATAGGGTTAGTGTCCAGCACCTTCCCTGACTTTAAGTTAACTGCAGTGGGAATAGTAAATTATGTAGTGTTAGTGTCCAGCATCTTCCGTGACTTTATGTTAAGTGGAGTGGGAATAGTAAATTATATAGGGTTAGTGTGCAGCACCTTCCTTGACTTTATGTTAACTGGAGTGGGAATAGTTAATTATATAGGGTTACTGTCCAGCACCTTCCATCATTTTATGTTAACTGGAGTGGGAATAGTAAATTCTATAGGGTTAGTGTCCAGCACCTTCTCTGACTTTATGTTAACTGGAGTGGGAATAGTAAATTATATAGGATTAGTGTCCAGCACCTTACCTGACTTTATATTAAGTGGAGTTGGATTAGTAAATTATGTATGGTTAGTGTGTAGCAGTTTCCATGATTTTAACCTAACTGGAGTGGGAATATTAAATTATATAGGGTTAGTGTCCATTAACTTACCTGACTTTATGTTAAGTGGAGTGGGAATAGTAAATTATATAGGGTTAGTGTGCAGCACCTTCCTTGAGTTTATGTTAAGTGGAGTGGGAATAGTAAATTATAGAGGGTTAGTGTCCAGCACCTTTCCTGACTTTTATGTAATTGGAGTGGGAATAGTCAATTATAAAGGATTAGTGTACATCATCTTCCCTGACTTTAACATAACTGGAGTGGGAATATTAAGTTATGTAGGGTTAGTGTCCAGCAACTTTCTTGAGTTTATGTTAAGTGGAGTGGGAATAGTCAATTATATATGGTTAGTGTCCAGCATCTTAACTGACTTTAACCTAACTGGAATGGGATTAGTAAATTATATAGGGTTAGTGTACACCACCTTCCCTGACTTTAAGATTTATATTATGTGTATGGAAATTTTTTGGGATTTAAACAATTTATATTATTAATTGTAGAAATATTATAACATATTTAATTCTAATTTTATTACTATAAGATATGTATATTATGTGGAGTTAGTATGTATTTGTATTGTGTCAGTCAAGTATATTTTATTATTGAATAATTGAAAATAGTTATTTATTAGAATATTTTAAAAAAACAATTATTTAAAAATATATGTTAGTAAAACATGATATACTAATAAATCTTTTACAAAATAACGAGACTTTTATTTTTTTGAACACGCTTTATTTTTGTGGAAGAAAGTAGACACATTTTTTTGTTATTTTTATTTACAGAATGGAGTATACATTAGTAGACTTAATGAAAATAATATTTTTTCATAATGTATGTAATGTTTTAAGGAAAACAACATTTCTTGATATAATCACATTTTATAATATAAGTATTGATCATTTACAAAATAAACATTTTTAACAATTGTCAGAAAAACATGATATTTAGAGTATTTCTCTAGAAAATGTTTTATAGCATTTATACATACAATAAATCATTAGCTATTTTATTTCAGAATAATATGTTGAGATTATAATGGTGTTGTTGACAATATTTACAAATTGAAAAAAGTATATACTTATGGCATGTAATTCTAAATTTAATTAATAATATTATTATATGAAATATTAATATTATTAATTATAACATTTTTACATAATGTCCCCAAAAAATTTTTAACAGGTAAGTGTTAACATTTTTTCATTAATTATGAAGAATTTTTTATAATGTGTAGAGTTATAAAAGCAAAGTAATGAATTATAATAATAATACATATGTATTTATATTCATTATGAATATAATTTTATTAAGTACAAATAATTACAAAGTAATTTTTGAAGATTAAGATATTTTTTTTGTAATATTTACAGTTCATTACTATGCTTTTTTCACTGTATTATTTATTTTTAAGGGATTTAAGCAGATATTTTTTTTACTGGGACTATTTTGTAACCGCGTAATGTTCTTTTGGGTCATTTTGGAGTGGAGAAGCTCGCGGTTGGAAGCTGCGTCGCGTTCTGTAAGGTAAGGGGAATTTTAAGTATTATATGTTACAAAATACTTATGTTTAAGTGTAGTTACGATGTATATAGTGTATTTCTTGTTAGCTCGTCGTGTTTTGGGTGTGTTGTAGGTGTTAGTTGTGTTTTAGTCAGGTGTCGTGGTTTAGTGTTTGAGACCTAGGGGCCGATTCCGATCCTGGAAAAAACGGATACGAACCATCGGTCGGAGCGTTTTCTCCGTCCGACTCGTACCCGGGAAAAACACCATACAAACTTGCAAGCACGATTCGTACGGAAACCCCATTTCCGTACGAGTCGGAAAAAACACCGACCGACAGCAAAATACATACGAATGTGATCCGGGACACCGCAGACGTGACGTCCGGACGGAGTTAGGCATGTTTTTACGTCCCAGCAAGTACGATTCGTACCGACAGCAGTCCGGATGGCAATATTTTTACGGCACCCAAAAAGTGCCAGAAAAGCGAAGTACGCCGCGATGCGAGCGGAATAGGGGGCCCGGTACGCGGCGTCCCCCCCCCAGCCCCCCGTATGTACGCGCCGTCCTCCCCCCCAGCCCCGCGGATGGACGCGCCGTACCCCCCAGCCCCCGTATGTACGCGCCGTCCCCCCAAGCCCCGTGGATGGATGCGCCGTAGCCCCCCCAGCCCCCGTATGTGCGCGCCGTCCCCCCCAGCCCCACCCGTGTATGTACGGCGCGGACCCCCACCCCCGTAGGTATGGCACAGACCCCCACCCGTGTATGTACGGCGCAGACCCCCACCCCCATAGGTACGGCGCGGACCCCCACCCCCGCAGGTACGGTGCGGACCCCCACCCGTGTATGTACGGCACAGACCCCCACCCGTGTATGTACGGCGCGGACCCCCACCCCCGTAGGTATGGCGCGGACCCCCACCTGTGTATGTACGGTGTGGACCCCCACCCGTGTATGTATGGCGCGGACCCCCACCCCCGTAGGTACGGCGCGGACCCCCACCCCCGTAGGTACGGCGCGGACCCCCACCCCCGCAGGTACGGTGCAGACCCCACCCGTGTATGTACGGCGCGGACCCCCACCCGTGTATGTACGGTGCGGACCCCCACCCCCGTAGGTACGGCACGGACCCCCACCCCCGTAGGTACGGCACAGACCCCCACCCGTGTATGTACGGCGCGGACCCCCACCCCTGTAGGTACGGCGCGGACCCCCACCCCCGTAGGTACGGCACAGACCCATGCACGGCGTGGACCCCCACCCCCGTAGGTACGGCACGGACTCCCACTCCCGTAGGTACGGCGCGGACCCCCACCCGTGTATGTACGGCGCGGACCCCCACCCGTGTATGTACGGCACGGACCCCCACACGTGTATGTACGGCGCGGACCCCCACCCGTGTATGTACGGCGCGGACCCCCACCCCCGTAGGTACGGTGAGGACCCCCAGCGCTACGCTACTAATATATTTGTGTAAGTGTTTGTTGTGTCAACTAATTTAGTTTATTAGCTGTGGATAGGTATTTTATAAGATGGTTTTGGCTATTACCGATAGGTAGTCTAGGCCTCTTGTTGATGGGTATAGGCTGACCTGACTTTGTAGTATCTCAAACATTTGTTTAGTTTGCTTAGTTAATTTAGGGCCAATTAGAGTTACAGATTGTTGCATCCGTAATTCTTGGTAGCTTTGTTCTTTTTGTATACTTTCCAGGAGTTTTTGTAGGGTAGGTTTTCCTCTGGTTGTAGTTGCTAGGAAGGCATTATGCCATCCTTCAACGCTATTATTGGTTTTGGCTTCTTTATTTAAGGTACTTAGGTAGACATTCCACCAAGGAATGTGGAACTTTGGTTGTCTTCTATGCCCTGATCGGTGTAATCTTCCCACCCAGGTGTCCTCAAAGTAATCTAGGAGTTTGCTTAGTTTGTGTTCGTTTCTTTTGTAATAGGGGCTTTCTATTAGAATATTATAGTGCTCTGCTACATCTGTTACAGGTACATATGCTAGTGCTATTAGTTTTTTAACCTGGTAGGCGAATGTACTATCTGTAGCATATTGTACACTTAGGGTTGATTTTTGCAGATGATCCACAGACTCTGGTTAAAATGATAATAGCAACCTTCTATTGCTGTGTGTGGATAATTTTTTAGTATAGCATTTATCATGGCTAATTCGAAATCAATAATTATTTTTAGTGGACTATAATTGTTGGTTTCTTGTTTTAATTTAGTTAGGATATCTATGTATGTAGTTTGCTGTTTATTTGGTAATAGGGCATAGATGAATGGAATGTTAGAATGTTGGTACAGTCCATGCACTGTGTAGAGCTGGTAGAATGGTTTTGGACAGACTTTGAAAGTTCCATCCATCATCCAGGTGTGACATTGTTGTAATTTCACTAAATTGTTATTAGCAGCAAACATAATTATTCTTTTCTCATGGCATTTGTTATAAAAAAAAAGAAATGGTTCTTTAGTGTGAGTAATGCTTAATTCTGGGGGAATTACTACTTCTTCGAAGGTTTTAGGGGTAGGTAGAGTAGTTGTTGTTACTTTTTTCTGTCTGGAAATAGTTCTTTTTAAACAAAGTATTGAGGGTAATTGTCCTGATGCATGTTGAGGTATTTTTAATAATTCCTCTTTGAGTATTTGGGTGGGGGGGTTATCAGTATTAGTACTTGCTTCTTTAATACTTTCCAGAGCATTTCTAACCTCAATCTCTGTTATATTGGGGGGGGGTGATTATGTTCTTTTACTGAAAGAACAGTAGTTTCTTGAGTAGTAGCTCTACCATAGCATTTGTTTCAGTAGTATTTGCTGCACTTCCAAAACATTTTGAGAGCAATTTGCTTTTCTTGTGTATACACAAATCCCATATAACATAACAACATTTTATTTTTTTGAGACATTATAAATTCTGCACCTTCAGTCATGTTGTTCTGTGTTATGCTAGAGGAGATTAAAAAAACAATGTTGTAAATATATCAAATGATACATATTTGTTAAATATATTTACATTTGAGTGAATATACTTACAATGTTTAGTTTGATGTGCCCAAAAATGTTCAGAACATGGTTTCAAGCTTTCTGTTCAATTTAGAAGAAGTATTTTCTGTCGGTAAGAGAAAAAAAGATGTTAATAGTTGTATTAATTTGTTTATATGTGATAGGGTTTTAGGGGAAAAGTTATATTTGGGTGGCTATTTCAAGGTGTTTAATGATTGTGAATTATATACTTACTTTTTGGTTTTTTAAAGTAGGTTCTTGTGTTGAAAGGACTTTCGGATGGTTTTGCAGTTTTCTGTAGAGGAGATAAAAAAGAAATAAAATATATTGTTGAAAATTGTGTTTTAATAATTTTTCTAGGTGTGTAGGAAAAATAAAAAACTTACATTGAACAATATTTGACTGGTGGGTATGTAGAAAATATCTTGCTGTGTTTAGAAAATATCTGTAGAGGAGACATGAATGTAATTAAATAAAGGTTAGTAAATTGTGTGTTAGAAATATTTAGAGCTGTAGCTTAGTAGTATTTTTATATTTTAAATATAGTTTAACTTACTTGTGTAGTTGTGAAAAAATATTTTGCCGTAGAAATATATTTTCCGGATATAGTTGAGCAGCGTTTCACATTCCTCTTTATTTTCGGTTAGTAGTGTGAAAGTGATGCAGAAATGTAGTGTTTTTATAGTGTTTATTTAATTAGTTGCTTCATTTCATTGGTTTAATTTAAAACGTGTGAAATTCATTGGTCTACATGAACTGTTTTTATTGTTTTGGCTGTTTGTTTCCATATAAGGGAAACGCTAATTAGTAGTTTATTAGTACAAAGTGATGTTATTATGTTCAGTTTTAAATGTATAAAAGATTGTTTTGAGTTTGATATAATGCAAGTATGATAATTTGCAAAGCTTTTATGTTAGTAACTAAAGTTTTATTGTGTATGATATTAGAATTTTTATATGTACAAGTGTTTGTAAAAAAAAAAATCATGTTATTTAAGTGTTTAGTCATGTGTTATAATGCTAATGTACATTATCTGCGAAAACTATATTTTATTTAGCAGTTTTTAGATAGTCGATATAGTGCAAAATTCGATATTTTGCTTGTCTATATTTAGGTTTTCGATAATGTTGTTAGTTAAACTTTATTTTGATGTTTGACGATATTTTTGTTAATGATATTTATTCATTCGATATTATGAGATACAGGTGCCGATTACGATCCGGTAAAAACCGGGTACGAACCGTCGGTCGGAGCGTTTACTCCGTCCGACTCGTACCCGGTCGTAAAACTTTACAAACATGGAATTACGATTCGCACGGAAACATCATTTCCTTTCGAATCGTAAAAAACACCGACCGACGAAAATATACATACGAATGTGATCCGGGAATGCTGCGACGTGACGTCGGGACGCTTTCAGGCAGCGTTTCACGACCCAGGAACCACGATTCGAACCGACAGCAGTCCGGACGGCAATATTTTCACGGCACCCAAAAAGTGCCGGAAAAGCGAAGTACGTCGCGAAACGACCAGAGTAGGTGGCACGGTACGCGCCGTACCCCCCCAGCCCCCATATGTACGCGCCGACCCCCCCCAGCCCCCGTACGTACGTGCCGACCCCCCCCAGCCCCCGTACGTTCGAGTCGACCCCCCCAGCCTCCGTATGTACGCGCCGACCCCCCGTGTATGTACACCCTTGTACGTGTCGAAGCCCCCCGTGTATGTACACCCGTGTACGTTCGAGTCATACCCCTGTGTATGTACACCCTTGCACGTGTCGAACCCCCCGTGTATGTACACCCTTGTACGTGTCGAACCCCCTACGCGCTGGGGGTACGCACCGTACATACACGGGTGGGGGTACGACTCGAACGTACACGGGTGTACATACACGGGGGGGTTCGACACGTACAAGGGTGTACATACACGGGGGGTTCGACACGTACAAGGGTGTACATACACGGGGGGTACGACTCGAACGTACACGGGTGTACATACACGGGGGTTCGACACGTACAAGGGTGTACATACACGGGGGGTTCGACACGTACAAGGGTGTACATACACAGGGGGGTTCGACACGTACAAGGGTGTACATACACGGGGGGTTCGACACGTACAAGGGTGTACATACACGGGGGGTACGACTCGAACGTACATGGGTGTACATACACGGGGGGGTTCGACACGTACAAGGGTGTACATACACGGGGGGGTTCGACACGTACAAGGGTGTACATACACGGGTGGGGGTCGGCGCGTACATACGGGGGCTGGGGGGGTCGACTCGAACGTACGGGGGCTGGGGGGGTCGGCGCGTATGCAGGCACATGTCTCCATGGTTGCTATGGGAGTTCGGTGCGGACGGTGTTTTTTCCATACGGTTGTAGCATCGGACGCACGGGATGGATCGTGATTCCGCGGTCGGACTTCACTTTTCACATTTGTACGGTAAATCGTCCGTGGACGTGTCTGACACATTTTCCGACCCGAGGACGTGTGGAGAATAATTCCCAATGCGATTCGTATGGACTATTTACCATGCGAATCGTAATTGGCAGTTTGTACGGCACTTGTACGATTCGTACGGTAAAAAGACCGGATACGAGTCGTACGGGGAATTTTTTTACCGGATCGTAATCGGCACCTCTATATTTTAGTAAGACGATATTGTGTACTCGATATTATTGTTTATTTATAAATAAGTATTGTGACTCGATATTATTGTACTCGATATTTTGACGACGATATTTTTAGTATTCAATATTGTTGGTGTCGATAATATGTCAGTGATCCCTATGGCAGGCCTTATCAATCCTGAAGGCAGGGTGCTTGGTTATATGTGAGGGGGTGCCCAGGCATGAGCTGAACCCCTCTGCAGCCTTCGGAATCTCATCTCTGGGGTTGACAGTAGTGCAGCCTGACCATATACTCTTAAGTGCATTATAACCAAACGGTAAATGCTAACTTTGGACTGGCTGCACGGAAACATGTTGTGTTTGGTGTCAAACACTTTGGAATCATACCCCCACACCAGTAACTGGTGTGGGAGTATGATCCCACCCTTCTAGAGGGAGAGACATGGCAGCACTGGTATACCCGGTAGAAACTTCATAGAGCCCTGGCATCACAAAATGGATGCTGCAGCCACAGACACAAGTCTGGCCTCCTACAGCTGTCCGAAACTCCGGCAGGGGAGGCCTGGACAATAGGTTTCCTGTCACAGGGAGGTGTAACCACCTCCCAGACAGGATTATCTGTATTGGTGCTGGGTGGAAGCACTCTCTAAGCGCTTTGAAGTCCTGCACTGGGGGCACGTTTGGTGTGCCTGTGCATAGTCCAGCTCAGACCAGTTCAGGGGCTTCCAGACCCTGCTCTGGCATGAAACTGGACAAAGGAAATGGGTGTAGCCACCCCTCTTTGCAAACCCTCCCATAGGTGGGTTCCCAGAGCTAGTCCAAACCCTTCCTTAGGTATAAGTAAGGAATCTCTGTAACCAGAACTTTAGATTACCCTGGACAAAACTCTGAAGCTGAATCCTGTACCTTTGACGCTCTGCTCAAGACCAGAGGACTGAAGAAATCTCCCTTGGAGTCAAGGAGTGACTCCCCTGCTTGGCAGACACCAATGAAGCAATTTGCCTGTCTGCATTTCTGAAGCTCCCGCTGGACTCTGCAGCCCTGGAAGAGGATTTCCAGACATCTCAGAGGCCGACCCGAGTCCCCTGCAAAGCTGAGACCCGCAGCCCTCGTGAGTAACGTGGAACCGGAACTCCTGGTCCCCGTGGACTTTTGCAAGTGCATTGACTTCTCGACATCCCCTGAAGTCGTGCTTGGGGTGACTTGTAACCCCCATCTCCAGCACTGCATCCATTATAGATTGTCGGTCTGGTCATTCCGAGTGACCCATGGGTCGACATTTTGGTGTCGATTCCGATCCGGTAAAAAAAAATACCGTACGACTCGCATCCGTATTTTTTTACGTACGAGTCGCACAAGTACCGTACAAACTGGCAAGTACGATTGGGACGTGAAAAATAACTACGAATAGTGTTGGGAAAAGTCTACGAGCGTGCGTCGGAAAGTGACCACGTCCGAATATCGTCTGGAAAAGTGTACGAAAGTGATCCGGACAGTTCCACTTACAAATTGTAAAACACAAGTCCGAGCGCGCAAGTACGATCCCGACCGCCCGTCCGAAAACCCAATCGCACGGAAAAAGGCCCGTACGGAGCCAACGCTGAAGCACACAAGTACACGGGTAAATCCATGCCCGTGTACGAGCCGCACAGCCCCCCCAATACGTCTGCACCGTACACCACCCTGTCCGCACTGTACCCCCAGCCCCCCCACCGCATTAACTTGCCGTACACCAACACCGAACCCCAGCACCCTCACACACCATCGCGAATGTACGGCGCCTACCTACGCGAAAATCACACATACAGAACCAGGACAGTGGAAAACAGCACAAGGAGGTCCAAAGCGACTCGCACAAACACACAAAACACGTTCACACTGAAAAACACAACTCAATGACTGACCTGCCACATCCAAACTGGCCAACAGAGGCCCCAAACACAACCACCTCTTATAACACACCCACCAAAATTCAAACACAGCCACACCCAACAATGGACCAATAAAAAGGGCCCACACACACAAACCATGAGCCCTTGCAACAGACCTACTGCGGACAGATCTCACACACAAACCACCCCACAGAACTCATACCTTTGCTACCCCGCCACTCACACACCTTCACACAACCTCCCCCACAAACATCCCCCTCTTCACAGTCACACACACACACATTCACACCCACATTCACACCCACACACCCACAACCGCCCACACCCCACACCATGCCCACAGACAAGAATCCAAAGTTCACTACGGCGGAGCTGGAGCTCCTCGTCGACAAAGTCATCAGAGTCGAGCCACAGCTGTTTGGAACAATGGTCAGACAGACCAGCATATCTGAAAAATCTGCCATGTGGCAGAGGATCGTCGACAAGGTGAATGCTGTTGCGCCCATCAGAAGGACCAGGCATGAATGCCAAGCCAGGTGGTACGATCTGCGCAGGGCGGTCAAGAGGAAGATGAATGAAGAACATGCCCAGGCAAACATCACTGGAGGTGGGCCGCCCCGCAGACGCGTACACTACCATCCCTGGGAGGAGAAGGTGATGGCCATGCTACCGACGTTGGGAGTACACGGAGTGGACAGAGTCGCAGAGCCTGGTGAGTACACAAACAACTCATGTAACTTGGGGGAATGGCATCCACACCCCAACCACCAGAGGCGCAACTATAGCAAAATTTCGGGGGAGGCTAAGAAAAATTGCCGTGGGGGGATGAATCTTGTAAGCCATAGGCAGAGTGGAGCTGCAGGGGCTGTCAAAGGGGTGAAACAACCGCGAGGCCTCATTAACACGCAAATGGCCTCTGAAAGACCTGTGAAGTGTTCGGGTGCGGCTGTGAGTGCACCGGGAAGCTGTCTCATCCCGAGCTGCCACACACAACGGGGGTGGGGCTGAAGCCCTGTGAGTCCAATGGGTGTTGCGCGCCTGCCAACCACAACAAATGCACGCACCCACCCCCAAGCACTCACCGCACACAACCACACTCAATAACCATGGCCATGCCACGAACGTCACCATTCACCCTTCACAAATCAAGGCAAGGCCATGTCCAAGGCCACAACAACCACAAACACAAGACAGGATGTCCGGGAGGCTGGGAGGGTGGGCCCCACACAACACATCGTGAAAATGAGACGCAGACACCAATGTCCCAGCCCATATGGCATAGGGACATACCCATGCACAATGCACAGGGACTGGCAAACTACTAACAAGGTCGCTGACACTGGGCCCTGCTGTATGCAGCACAAGGCCCTCCTGGGACCACTCTACACTCAAACACCAACTCCACAAGCACAGGCATTTGCACAGGAACTCACACACACTGTCATGCCAGCATACACCATGAGGGGACACACACATCACCTGGGAGACCCAATGACGACTCACACAACACACCACGGCACGCCAGGTCACCCCCCCCCACAAGCACACACCCCCGGGGCAGGCAACGGATACACCCACTCCCACAATGGACATGTGACACAACAAGACCAATCCGGAGCCAAGTAAGCATCAGAGCCAGGCGGGCAACTACAGCCAACTTCCGGGGGGGGGGGGGGGGGGGCAGTAAAAGATTGGGGGGGGGAAATCAACCAGCCCTAGGCAGAGTGGCTGTAAGAATGGGTGAAAACACAACAAAAGCCGGATGTTAGAGTAAATGGTCTACCATACACCTGTGAAGTTCTCGGGTCCGGATGCAATTAGATGGACGCCAGCCCGCGAGGCTGTCTCAGCCGGGCTGACACACATGACGGGGGGGGCACAAGCCCAGTTAGCCCAATGGGTGTTGCGCGCCTGATCAGAGCCAACTATCCACAGGCCACACACTCAGGAGAACATCCCAATCTGTCCCCCGCAACATACCTATCCCCAAGTGGACACTGAGAGGAATGCCAGGGACATCCAAATACCTGGGGGAACTGTGTCAACTTGAATAGGTATGAAACATGGATGTGGCATGAAACAGCATTAACATTGTCGCTCTCTCACACACAGGGCGAAGTCGATGATCTCCCCCCAACATTGGGGGGAAGATTCACAGTCCCAGGCACCGTGTGACGACGATCCCACCGGCAGCGACGACTCTCACCACTCCATGGATGACCCCGACCAACCTGGCCCCTCTGGTGTACAAGCTCCTGCAGCACCTGCGTCAGGTACATCTGTGCCAACCACCACCCCCATTCCCGCCACATCCCAGGACACACCCAGGATCCCTGCTCGCACTGAACAACACAGCCAGCCTGACCGGGAGGGACAAGGTTCTGCGGGCACCCAGGAGGAGGCAGACAACCCTGCCGATGCCATCCCTCAGGGGTCCCGCAGACCCGATGTGCCCACAACGGCAGGCCAGGCACGTGTGGGCAGGGGTGGTGGGAGTGGAGGCAGGCGGAGGCGCGAACCTGACCAGCCAGCTCAGGACCCCGGTATGGCCCACCTACGCAACATCCTGGACTCATACCGGCGTGACACCAGAGGCATCGACCAGGTCGTGGTCATACTTTCCGGGATGCAGAGGACCCTCGATGAGATCAAGAACCTGCAGGTCGAGCATCATGCCAGTCACCAACAACAACAAGGACGGATGGAGGCAAGACTGGCTGAGCTCCTGGCGGTGCACAGGGACGTGAGCCAATCACTCCGTCAGATCGCCCAAAGTCTGGCAAACCCTCCCTGTGCCACCAGGCGTAGACCAGCACCAGCCACAGGGAGGGAGGAGGAGGAGGATTCATCTGACGGAGCGTCCCTAGCATCGTCAAGGCCTGCATCTGAGGGTCCCCGGAGGTAAGTGGGTCGTCCACGTAAGAGACCGTGAGAGTCAGCGGACCATCCCCATCTCCCAGGTCACCTGGCCTGGCACCTGGCCCTCGGGCGCAACAGCAGCACCTCACCCAATGACATTCTCTGCCACATGGACTTGCTGGTCCCAGTCTGACCAATGATGACCAACACTGTGGTCTGGACTCTGATGACTTCCAATGCCAAGGATGCCATCTCCCCCAGTGAACTTTGGATTCTATTCCCCCGGTAGTGCACCTTAGCACATCTACCAAAAGACGCACCCCACCAAAAATAAAGTCACTTTGTTCTGCACATGAGATGTTGCTGTCATTTTGCATTATTCTACGACATATGTGTGTGGAAATGTCTAACTATGCGTGAGTGTTGAACCAACTCCAGCCATCCATTCCCTGGGAACAGAGTCTGGTACAGGTCACACATGGGTCACAAGTATCAGTCAATGTAGGCATGGAGCACAACACTCACCTGTGATGGCCTCTGGCTGCTGAGGGGGGCTTGCTAAACTGTGCGGACAGACCTATTTGGGAGATCATCATCAAGGCGTAGAGGTCATTGCCCATGTGGAGGTACCCGGGGAGGGAGTCCCAGGGATTTGTGGCCAGGTGGGAGAACTATGTCCTGTATGCTGGAGTACGGTGGATGAGAAGAACGGGTCCAGGGAAAGGTTGGATGCACGGAGATGGACCAACGGGATATAGGATGACAGACGTACAAGGTTGGTGTGGGGTCGGGTTTGTGGACTGCCTCCTGAGTGTGGGTGGGGAGTGTGGAGGTCATCCTGCAGCAGACAGTGATCCATTGCAGCCAGCTATGGTGGACGGTGAGGTGGCTGGGGCGCAGGGCGTAGAAGCTGAGGTGTGCAGATGCCCCCTGGAAGTGGACCAGTGTCCTTGGAGTGTGGATGTACTTGCTCCATAGAGGGCAGGGCAGTATATGAGATGGATGTCGTCATGGACCTGGGGGATGGCCTGTCGTAACTTGGAGTGGATCTATCTGTGGATCATGTGCATGATGCAGAGTGCGTTGCAGCATGGGGTACAGATGCTGTGGACTAGCATGGCAAATGTGAGCGAGCAAAACATGATGCACAACATCTTATGAGTGTGGCCACTGTGTGCCTGTGCAGGGCCTGCAGCAGCAGGCGCCATCCCCCTGCCAAATGGCCCATCTTGCACACAAACACTAGGATGTCAGAAGGGCAACTGCAACAGGCGCGTGTGTAAAGTGAGGAGTGTCCAGTGTCACATGGCACACCCAGAGACAATGCATGCCCAATCCCCAAGGAACCATTACACAGGATCAGGAAACTGAAGGTCGACCTGCGCACTGGAGACACACCCTAAGCAACTGGAGATGGCCCATTGTGTGGTTGACCTCGCTAAAAAACATACACGACCATGTACTACATGCCCAATGGGGAGCCAAATCCATGAGCAACTGCATGCATGTCGCTAAACTACACAACGACTCCTATGCATTATCTACAGCAAGTATGCCAGAGATGCCGCATGCCAACTGGCAAGAGACCAGCATTGACAGAGACGAGGCACCTTGGAGTATGACGAACACCTTTATTACTCAGCCTCACACTAATGGAGTTGCATCCATTGGAACAGAATCACAGGTCATTCGGCTGAACATGTGTAACCCACACTGGACACCCCCTGCAACACACAGATGTGGTAAATCCTACTGAGCTGGCACACAAGTGAAGGGGTTGACCTCACACCCCTTGCTGCACACGGCGAGTCTACAATTCCACATTGAGCCTCATATGGGGATGTCCCACACCATGTCCAGCATGACCATCCCGTATGTTCCTGAGGGACGTTAGACACACATTGATGCCTTCATCAGAATCCACAATCCATGACAGATGACTGTCAGGAAGGTTGACTATCAATTAATGGGGGCCATGCAACACGTCACGTGGCCCATGGTGAGTCGACATGTATGCATGGTAACACAACATGCACAGGAGCAGTACCCACATATCACAAACTCGTACCACCCACAAAAGGCCTTGCTGCACTCCTTACCAAAAAAGACTTCTCACCATCTCTGTGCATGTAACTCTGATCCAGCACACGTTGGAAAAATCATGAGGAATAGCAGGAGTGCAATGATGACATGAGCAGATGACAGCCGCAGGAACCTGGGGAGGACAGACACACAACAAGTCAGCGAGGAGCTAGTAATCCGCACACATGTACATGCACCCTACAGGATTGATGTTGTCACCATGGGAATAATGATTTTTGTGTACCTGCACAAATATGGGGAATGACATTTGCACTTGTATGACACATCAGAACACAACTCCAAGTAACTTGGCACACAGTCAGCTCGACACACACATTGCAACACATTCTACACAAGGCACTAGGCGTGCACACTCAGACGCCGGAACTCACCATTATGAGAAGAAGTTGCGGATCAGCTGACTCCAGATGTCCTCATCCTCATCCTCATCCTCACTTGCCCCGTGCCCAAGCCCTTCATCCTCCACGGGTGGATTATCTTGCTCATCAGGATCCAGGATGAGTGGCACAGCCTTCTCCACTGCCATGTTTTGCAGCATGCAGCACACAAGGAAGATTTTGCAGACCTTCACCGGGGCATATGGGAGGGTGCCGCCGGTCTTGTGGAGGCACCTGAATCTGCTCTTCAGGAGTCCAAACGTCCTCTCAATCACGCGCCTCGTCTGCCCATGGGTGTCGTTGTACCGGTGTTCTGCAGCTTTTCTGGGGTGGCGGAGAGGCGTCATCAGCCATGGCATGTTGGGATAGCCAGCGTCCCCTACATGGAAACATCATGGACAGAAGTGGGTCAGGAGAAGCAGTAAGACATGAAGAAACGGCTAAATACAGGACTAACAGATCATACCCACCAACAAGACATGCACGTTCGTTGCGCAGCTGCAGCATCATTTCGGGCACCCTGCTACGCCTCATGATGTAGGCATCGTGTGCTGATCCTGGAAAACGTGAACAGACATGGGATATCATCATGTTGGCAAGACATACCACAAGGGCATTGATGGAGTGGTAATGCTTGCGGTTACGGAAGGCTACCTCCTGTGCGTGTGGTGGCACCAAAGCCACATGTGTCCCATCAATGGCCCCAATGACATGGGGCATCCCTCACAGGGCATAGAACTCACCCTTGACACCTGTCAACTGCTCACGAGTTGGAAAGGCAATGAATTCATCAAGGTGTACCAACATGGCCTCTAACACATCATGCAGGACACGGCTGAACATGGTCTGGGACATGCCACCTACATCAGCTATAGTCAATTGAAACGTACCGGTGGCAAAGAAATGTAGGGCTGCCATCACCGTCATCTTGGGTGTCAGTGCAGTAGGATACCTGTGTAGCGGTTGGAGGTGTGGCTCGAGCCTTGTGGTCAAGTCGTCAATCAACGGTTGGGTGAAGCGGTAGCGGCGTATACAGTCACGTTCCCTCATGGCAGCCAAGTCTGGCATTGGTCGGGGGAGAGGCGGTGCCCTGCAGAAATTTGGAAGGAATAACGAAGATTGAGTACAGCAATACACCACTGTCAATGAACTGAGCACATGTTCAACAGCTAATACACATATGCTACATACAGAATCTGTACTGTGCAATGCATCCAGGACACATATGCCAGCCAGGTAACACCCCTAACAACAGTCAGCTACACACGTGGGTGCGCAAGGTCAACCTGACATGACATGGAACTAGCTGTGGGCCAGTGTAAGTGAAGAGGCTGACGCATAACAGGAGTGACAGACATCCACATATGTGCATTAGAAGGATGTATTATCACACAGACCGGTTGCGGGACTCTAGAGGCACAGGTCGCATGTCCTTGAAACAGGACAGTCCACACACCTTGACAGGAAGGGGGACATGTCAGGTATGATGACACATACATTGAGACTACGCTGAATAGTCCTTGTCTCGCAAGTGCATGTGCGATGCACACATACACCCGTTACGTCTGATTCCACATGTGGCCTGGTGTGCGCAATAGTGTGCCATGCCCATCGACACGCACACACATGTTGGATGCAGCAAATGCAGATGCATGTCACGGAACTCATACAGCTAGCTCATGGGATCACATGACACTCACATGACATAGTCACAACGTGCAACGCCGGTAGTAACATTTGAGGTGTCATTAACCGTGTCCCTGGCATCGGTGGACAGTTGCGGGTGTAGGTGACCGTGGCATGCCAGTGATGCAGTGCTCGACTGTCCCCAGTGAGTAGCTCCTCTGTATCGATTTAGGACAAGTAAATTTCTGTTGTGTCATGCTCCCCATTGTTTCCCAGTGGCATGGTGGGTAAACCAACTGTGTGGTGCAGGGCCTACTTATGTTTGTAGTTTTGTAGATGTCACCCATGTTGGCGTTAATGCTATGCGCTGTGTCCTATGTAGATTGGACTCATGTGTCATGTGTATACAGGTGTCTGGTCATTTCCTGTCTCTTCACCTTGGCCACAGCATCGTCGGGGGAAACAGAGGGAGACACTGGCACGGACGTGGGGGAGGTAGCCAGCACCGGGGCCACCAGTGCTGGGGAGTCTGGCGCAGCATGTGGCACGGAGGCCGAGGGGAGTCAGGCGGAAGACCCGTCCAGTCCCAACACCGACTATGACGCTGACCGGTCCGAGGCTGAGCCCCCAGAGGGGGCGGAGACTGCCCCCAGTGCTGAAGGCAGCACTCCATCCCTCGGCGCACCCTCCATTCTCATCACCGCCCCCCCAGTTGCTCGGGTCCCTTGTGTCTGTGCTAGGCGACAACAGGTGCATGAGAGACGTCAAGGAGGTGTATTCAAGGGGTGAAGGGTGCATTTCCACTCCGGATCATTCTGTGGTGTGTAGGCACATTCAAGTGCATGGTGCTTGTTACATGCACGCTCATGACGTGGCTTGTATACTGAAGTGGATTCGAGTGCCAGTCATGACCCCATCTTGTGCGCTGCTTGCTAACGGCAATTATGTGCTATTCAATGCAGAAGCTTGCTGTGGGATGCTTCCGGCAATTCTTGAGATCGTGACTGTATCACTACAAGTGGTTTTCTGTCATTTCGGCTTTTCCCACCCCCGCATGTCCGGCTGGATGTCTCCATCTGGCCTCCCATTGCAACCTTGAAAGCGGAGTTCAACAAGATGAGCAGTATAAGGGCTCCATTGTCTCAGACACAAGTCGTGTTGACTTCTTCCCGAGAAACATTTGGCCTTCACGAAGATCACACGCCCACAGAGGTGCAAGAGGCTTTTTAACACTGATCTCCCACTACATATTTAGAACTCGGATTCAGACTATCTTTCATGCCTCGTCAACAGGTGGCCTGGCTGTTTTTTTTTACATTATGGTCTCCGGCCTCGTGACCTCCTTTCAAACTCTGTTTGGTGTGCTCCCCGCATTTCATCATTCGCTTTTGACTACCGTCTTCGGAGGTGTCCCTTTGCTTCTCGCCCTCGTAGCTGGGGTGCCATAATAGATCAGCGTACTATGCTGTGGCTTCACCTCTTGCGTTACAAGACAGTATGCACCGGCTGCTCCATCTTCGGAACATGATGCTTGAATTATACGGCACTCTGCCACTGGCGACCTTAAGCAGTGCCTATGGATTGTCCTTCCGGTTTCCCTTCTTTCCCTGCGTGCAACCTGTCTTTCATTGCCTAGACTATCCATTCGAATGGGCTCTGGATGTGTGCCTGTGTAACTCGGTGCCTCCTGACCCGGATTTGGATGGGCTGATGTGCCCCTTAGTGGCTCATGAGTTGGACTGTTCTGGCGTCAGTGTCATGGCCTGTGCTGCTGCACATGGAGTCCTGGGGAATTGGGACATCCGAACAGCAGCAAATGAGTTCTTAACCAGGAGTTATCTTGATGTCCCCACCTGTTGTCCACAAGTTGTGCTGGATGGCCCGATTGTTGAGGAACACGTGTGTTCTTTCCCCCTGCTTAACTGTATGGCAGACAATTTTTCGGAACGTGCAGATGATTTCCTCTTGGAAGCTGTTGCAACTTATAGTGCCTATGCCTTGATGGATGAACTTTAGCCCTGCTCATTTCATGGTGCATCCGTCGATGTGATATTTTCCTCCCCTTTTACATGGTTGATTTCCCAGCAACATCTTTCAGGTTTGACATTTCTTTTCTGACTTTTTCGCTTCCCTTCTATGGACTTCCAGTTCATGCCCTTGGTTCCGTTCTATCAAACTTGAACTCTGCGTTCTCGAATTAGCGCCCCTAATGGATGGAGGACTTTTGCAGGAGATGGGACTAGATGATCCTGTGATGTTATACCACTGAGCTGATCTGTGCGGTGGGGGGTCCCCCCTTCTAGCTTAGGGACCTGCTATTAGTCGAATGATACTACTATTAGTTTACTGCCGACAGGAAGATTGCTATTTCCACTGTCAGTTTCATAAGATTGCTCCTTTCAATGTCTATGATATTGCAACAATGCTGATGTTTCTGGCCTTGACCATTTGTCTGCTTATGTTGGCCACAGTCCTGCATCTTAGGACGCGAGGTTCATTGAGTGTACTCATTAAACTTTACCTTGTCTGTGTCTATTCTGTTGTGGACTGATCTGTGAATCATGACGCACAGCTATGTATGATTCACACCATTCATGGGGATGTTGTAAGTCGCTTGTTCTGGCTTGTCTATACATTGGGACTGCCGGGCCCAACCTCGGATATCGAATGGAACACTTAGCTAGTCGGATGTGGGGTTCTGGGTTCTGAGGGGAGTTTGTGGTACGCCAAACATGTCTCCTTCGTGCCAGGCACCGCACCCCCTGTGGTGGGGTCGTCCGTCCCTGCAGCCACGACACCTACCCGTGCCCCTCCTGTCCCTGCGGTGCCTGGTTCTTCCCCCACATGATGCCCCCACTTCTGTGGATAATATGGTACAGTGTATTGTGCAGGCAAGCCTAGGGAGACGCGTCCCTACGTGCCCCCCCCCCGGTGCTTCGCATCTGGTGTGGCCTATGGGCTTGTGGAATGGTGTACTGTGGCTACTTTCCTTCGAGATGCTGAATGTGGTTGTTATTTTCTCGTTTGCACACTATTTCTATTCTGCTGTTGCTGCTGCTCCCTGGGTTGGGGTGGTGATGAAGTGTTGGGTGTCTGGTAAATGTTGTTGTGTCCTGCTCATGGGGTGGACTCTGGTATCTGCATGCCGTCACATGGTGTCTGCATATATTCGTGGGTCATGTTGGCTCTTACTGCATGGTGACATTGTCCCAAGGTGTGTTCCTTCCTCTGTGGCACCTGTCATCTTCCCTGCATGGTGTTTCCCAATTGTTGTGCTGAGCTGTGTCAACATTGCCTCGGTGTGTGACACATCCCTTCGACTTTGGCCATGCATGCTCTGCAATGTCTCCACCTGCATCGTTTTTGGCATCCTTGCTGGTCACTGTACTTGTGTATGGCGTATATTGACATGACTTCATGTGGACATTTTCTGTTTTCTGCACTTTGCATGTGTGTACTCCCTGCCTCACACACATGTGTTGCGTATTCTGCAGAGTATTTGGGCACCTGCATGACAATTGTGGGCATTGTATCTGTGTGTACTCCACCCTTTCACTTCCAGGGGGGGCAACTGCTTGTTGGCTGCCCCGGCACCTGTGCATTCCTCTCATTCGTGGACTGTGCGTGACAGTGTGTGTTCCCTTTGGCTCGCATTGTTTAGTGGTGTTTGACATGAGGGTGCAGTCTTGTGGCAAAATCTCAGTGTGTGTATTGTGCTGCCTCCGCCAGGGGTGGGTATGCATGTGTAATTTGTCCTCACACCCACATGTGGTGTGTCATGCAGTGGGGGTAGGCCGACCATCCTCCTGGGAGTGGGACACTGCTGTCAGTGATGTGTTGTTATGGCACTATCGTCATTGTCCTGAGTTAGGGATACGTACATTCACCCATGGAGCTGTAGTCATCTGATAATGATGTTGGCCCCCCCATGTCTCTGTCCACTGCTGGGGGTCCTCGGCACCCACCCCTCATATGTCTGGGCACTGCTGGGAGTGATAGGCACACACCCCTATGTATCTGTCCACTGTCGTGGTATGTGCCGTAACCACGCGCTGATGGCCTGGGTGGGGCCCGTGTCCCTAGGGCGCCCCAACTTTGGGGGTGCGGCCCGTACACATGCCTTTGGGACGTGGGTGCGGCCGTACCGGCGTAGTGTGTGTGACGTAGGGGTGGGCGTGGTATGTGCCGTAACCACGCGCTGATGGCCTGGGTGGGGCCCGTGCCCCTAGGGCGCCCCAACTTTGTGGGTGCGGCCCGTTCACATGCCTTTGGGACGTGGGTGCGGCCATACCGGCGTAGTTCGTGTGACGTAGGGGTGGGCGTGGTATGTGCCGTAACCACGCGCTGATGGCCTGGGTGGGGCCCGTGTCCCTAGGGCGCCCCAACTTTGGGGGTGCGGCCCGTACACATGCCTTTGGGACGTGGGTGCGGCCGTACCGGCGTAGTGTGTGTGACGTAGGGGTGGGCGTGGTATGTGCCGTAACCACGCGCTGATGGCCTGGGTGGGGCCCGTGCCCCTAGGGCGCCCCAACTTTGTGGGTGCGGCCCGTTCACATGCCTTTGGGACGTGGGTGCGGCCATACCGGCGTAGTTCGTGTGACGTAGGGGTGGGCGTGGTATGTGCCGTAACCACGCGCTGATGGCCTGGGTGGGGCCCGTGCCCCTAGGGCGCCCCAACTTTGTGGGTGCGGCCCGTTCACATGCCTTTGGGACGTGGGTGCGGCCGTACCGGCGTAGTTCGTGTGACGTAGGGGTGGGCGTGGTATGTGCCGTAACCACGCGCTGATGGCCTGGGTGGGGCCCGTGCCCCTAGGGCGCCCCAACTTTGGGGGTGCGGCCCGTTCACATGCCTTTGGGACGTGGGTGCGGCCGTACCGGCGTAGTTCGTGTGACGTAGGGGTGGGCGTGCTATGTGCCGTGCCACCATTGTGGTGGTGACGGGTACGCGTCCACTTCCATTGTGGCGGGACGTGGGATTGGTGGACACGCCCCCCGAAGTGACCAGTCCATGGTGGCAATTGCTGTGCATGCTGTTGTAGTTATTTGTGCGGTGTGGGTTATGATTCCTGGCCCTTGCACACACACACACACCCCTTTGCCCCTGGGGGTTGTTCTGACCTTCTGCGGCGTCTGCGTCGGTTTCTGTATACGAGGTGGTAGGCTATGAGGGCCGGGACGACGCGTAGGTTGGGGTCCATCGCTGTCCCTGGCGTGCCGGGGCTCCTTGTTCGCGGCATCCTCACTTTGCCAGCAGTTTTTGGCTCCCGTAAAAACTGCAGCGTGCGGAGTGACGTCGGCACGAATCGTACTTGCTGGTCCGTGAAACGCTGCCTGACTCCGTCCGGACGTCGCATGTGCGCCGTCCCGACAGTGATTCGTATGTACAATTTTTTCCCGGTCGGTGTTTTTTCCGACTCGGGCGGTAATGGTATTTCTGTGCAAATCGTACTTGCGAGTTTGTAAGGTGTTTTTCACGGGTACCATTCGGACGGCAAAAACACTCCATCCGACCATTCGTACCCGGGTTTTACAGGATCGGAATCGGCACCTTTATGTTTCGTCTTGAGGTCCCTTCTCAATCTCTGGTCAATTGACTGGTGGGTCCCTGAGGGGGTAACTTTGAATTTCCTTGTGCTTCCCTAGTTACTCCAGACGTGCCCCGACTCCCTACTAAGTGGTGAGTCCCACAGACCTTGCTGGTCTGCACCGAAGCATCTTTCTCATTTCTGCATGGGTTGCTGTTACCAAGGCTTGTTGTGTCCAATCCGGGCACCAACACTGCAGCACTCGACATCCTTCGAGGGACAGCTTGAATCCCGCTCCTGGTTGTCCTCGACGCCTCCTGATCCTCGTGGCTGAAGAGTCAAGCTTCACCTCTTTCACCTGAAATCACCTGAAATCACCCGACATCAGTGGGCATCTGCTCATCGCCTTCCTGGTCACTGGCTAGTGACCCAGACTCTGTCCCCTCTGCTTTCAGGTTCTTCTCATCTTCGATCCAGGCGTGGATCTCTTCCGACATCTTCACGGCAGCAGCACTTCTTCGCCAGCTCCCATTGAAATCGACGACGCGACCCAACACCAAAAGACACCTATGCACCCGGCTTCCCTGGGTGAGGAAACACGAGTACTCCGGTGCTCCCGTGGTTGCTAGTCCTAGAACTTCCTAAGTCCAAAAGGGTTTGGTCCTGACTCATTTCTAATTGTCCCTAATCTTTAAAAATCTAACCGTGACTTTCCCTATAGAAGCTAACGGGAGCTTGCGGCTGTGTTCACACACTGCACACGGCCCCCGTGGGTCCCCTGTGTCACTACCTTTGGTGGTTCCTTGGGGTCCCAGCGATTCTACAGGCTCTAGGCCTTGTGTCTAGTGAAATCGTGGTTCTTATACCACTATTTTAGTATATGGTTTGGCTCGCCCCTAGGGCCTGACATGTATTTGTGTTATTTTACTGTGATTATCGAAGTGTAATTTATGTGTTTTGACCTCTAGTCTCATAAAGAGACTAGGAGGGTGTGTTTAGTAATAAATACATATATTTTATATATATGCCTGGTGTGGATATCTTTCATTTAGGAACTCAAGAGATTATAGACTGGTAAAACAAGCTGCTTTACATACCTTCAAGACTTAGCCTGAAGGCTGCTCTCCATAACTACCACTAGGATAGCTTTCAATAAAGGTTGTCTTTAACCTGTAACCAATAAGGGGTTGTTTGAACTGATACAAGGTGCACGCTATAACTAGTGGACAGCATATATCAGGCCAACTTCTCACACTCAGCAGCACAGAGGCGGCCTGGTGCATAGTGCTAACACAGCATCGGGCGCCCAATGCAAAGTAATGGAGATTTAAAACCTTGAACAAAGGCTGCAGGCTTGGACTACGAGGCTGGACAAAGGGAATCATCGAGGTAAGTTGGGATGTTGAAGGGCACATGGGCATCGTCGTTTGGGCTCTCTAAGGTCTGGGGGCTGCGGGTGCAGGGGTAGCCTTTGAGGTCAGAAGATTCTTACTGGAGCCGGTCGCGGTTAGAGGGTCCTTCCTGTTGAGGCTGCAGGCATCAATGTGGAGCCCAGGAGAGGTCACTCTGGGGTGGACACAAGCTCAGGACCACTGGGGAACCTTCTTAGAACCAGTGGGCCACTTGGACTCAGGCTGGAGGCAACGGGTGCAGAGGTGGTTCGGGAGTGCTGGTTGTGCAGTTCAGCAGGGCACTGGAGCTCTTCTTGTTGGCTTCTTTGTGGACAGGGCCACTGTCCTCAGGAGTTCTTGGTCTTTAGGGAAGGCAGGCAGTCCTCCCAGGGTTGTGAAGGTTGCTGGGCTTGCAGGACAAGTCGCTTATCGGAGCAGAATTCTTTGAGGGTGGCAGACAGGCCCATAGGGCTGGGGCCAAGTCAATTGGCATCTGGAGTCTTAACTGCTGCATGGCTCTTCTGTCCTTCTTCTTTAGGTCACCAGGAATCAAAGGATCAAGGTTCAGGGGTCTCCCTAAATACTCAATTTAGGGGCATTACAGGTAGTGCCAGGTAGTAGTCACTGGGCTACTTACCTTTAGGGTAACTACACCCCTTGTATGTCCACTCCCTTTGGAGAGGGGGCATACCCCTAACCCTATTGGCTAGAATCCTCAAAAACAATATGGAGGATTTTCAAAGGAGGGGGCCACTTCAGCTCAGGTCACCTTGGGGTTGGTCTTGGCTGAGGGACGACACACCTATCCTGATTGCTAATTTTCCAGCCAACCTTACAGACAAAAATTGGGGTTGATCAGGGGCGCGGGCATCTCCACTAGCTGGAGAGGCCCTGGCAAGCATAAAAAGGGAAGGAAGCTTTTCAGGGTCATTGCCCCTGAATGCTGTTCCTGCTTGGGGGTAAGTGTGAAGCACCTCCACACAGAGCAGGAATTGTTTCTGACCCACAAGAGCACAAGGCTCCCACCACAGGGGTTAGAAACATGTCTGGAAGTGGCAGGCTGGTGCAGACCAGTCAGCTCCACAGTAGCAGTTCGGTAGGTTTTCAGGGGGCACCTCTGAGTGCATTGATTAATGAATTCAACACTGGCATCAGTGTGGACTCATTAATCTGAGAAGTTTGGTACCACACATCTTGGGATTCGTTGAAGCCCATCATGGAGCTGTGGAGCTCGTATTGACAAGTTCCCAGCCCATGTACTCGGTATAGCTTCACCATGTACTTATAATGTCTAAGAATCAACTTAGACACTATAGGGGAATATCTGCTCATCTAGTTATGCCCTCACCAGAGGTATAGTGCATCCTGCCTAAGAGCTGTAAGAACTGCTTTAGAGGTGACTTACCTATGCCTCTGGCAGTGCTGGAAATCCTGGCACAGCACACAGGAATGAGTGGCAGGTTGACTCTTCATTTTCAGTTGCACCAAAACACGCAGGCTACAGTGGCAGTGTATGTGTTCAGTGAGGTGTCTCTTAGGGTGACATAATACATGCTGCAGCCCTTAGAGACCCTCTCTGGGCACAATGCACTTGGTACCCCTGGTACCTTTAACAAGAGACTTATATGTGAGGCAGAGGTGTGCCAGTTGTGGAAACAAAGGTACAGTTTTGAGAATGAACACAGGCACTGGGAACCTGATTAGCAGAGACCCAGTGCACACTCAGTCAAAGTTGCATTGAGAGTCAGACACAAAGTTGGGGGTAACCATGCCAAAAGGAGCACTTTCATACACCAGGAACATCTCTAACTCTGTTGAGAGGCGTTTTGGATGAAGATGTAGATGAAGTCTCTTTATCATCATCAGAGACCGGATCCTCTCTGGACTTAAGCTTTTGCAGCCATTATAGGAATCAACCCCTCAAGATCCTTTGAAGTTTTGGAAGAAAAAGTGCGACATACCTTGCAGTCATTTGATTTATGAGTGAGATAAAGACAATATATACAGTCCAGATGAGGGCCATCAACGTACAACCCCTTTTTTCTGCAAGTACCACAGGGTCTGAAAAGCCCCTTCCTTGGTGTCTGACATAATAAAAGTAAGTTTGAGACACCCCAATTACAGATACACAGAATATTAGAGTATATCTATAAGTTTTTGAAGAGAAGTGTTTGTGAAAATCTTCTGAAACGTTCTGACAGGTAGAGCTGAACAGAGCTTAGTGGAGACTCCCAAGCATGACGTGCAGTAGAAAACCTAAGGGACTGGAGCTTCTCTCAGGAAGGTTCTACAGGGTGATGTGACCTGATTGGTTGACTCTTAGGTTTAGTCCTTTTTTAAATAATAACTAGGATATGTTACTAAACCAAAAGGCCTAGGGCCTCTATTGTCTATGTCTATTATTACATAGCTTTTTTAAGGTACCGGGGACTCCCATCTCAACGACGGGGAATGATTCAACCATGTGAATCTATAAAAGTTCCAATACTGGAGTAATGTGATTTCCTGGTGCCGGAGGCTTCCCTTAATACTAGATCTAGAGGTGTTAGGGGAGTGTAGGGTAGTAGTCAATGGGCTACTTACCCCTGGAGTCACTACGCCCCTTATATGACCACTTCCTGTGGGAAGTGTGCATAACCCTGTCCGAGAGTTGCTAATTCTGCCATCAATATGATGGCAGACTTTCAAGTTTCGTATCCACATCAGGTAGCCCAGCTTAGGGGTGGAACTAGCCTGAGGGCGGACATGCCTGTCGAACTACTAATTTTCCCGCCTGTCGACGAGCCAATTGGGCTTTGGTCAGGGGGGTTGGCATCAATTCGACTCTGTGGGAAGCCAGATTTGCATACCAAAGGCGGTTGGCTCTTTGAAGCTCCATGCCTTGGAATGCTAATTTACATGTCATCCTGTTCGAAGGGGGGGTAAAAACCTCTCGCCAGAGCAGGCTGTGTTCCTGACCTCCTGAGAGCGTAGGCCCTCACCCCTGGGGATGAGAAACTCATCTGTGGTGGCAGACTAGTCAGGACCATTCAGCCATGCACACTAGTAGTTGGTAAGTTTTCAGGGAGCATCTCTGAGGTGCCCTATGGGTGCATGTATTAATAAATCGATCACTGGAATCCATTTCTCTATACAATATGTTTGATGACCAAACATCTTTGATTTTAGTAAAGCCATTAAGTAGCTGGGTAATTTGCTTTTAATCAGTGTCCAGCACATGCACTTAAAATGGCTTCCCTGGTCACTTGCAGTAATTTAACTGGCTCATTCAGTTATGCCCACACATGTAGTACTGCGTACTCTGCATTATGGCTGTAAGGCCTGCTGTAGGGGTGACTGACCTATACTTCATACAGTGTCTGCAGGCACAGCACAGAGGGCTGAGTGCCATGTCGTGTTTTCCCTTTTGTTTACACTAAGACATGCAGTCTGTAATGGCAGACTGCATGGATATGGTGAGGGGTCCCTTAGAGTGGCACAATTCATGCTGTAGCCCTTAGGGACCCTCTTTTGTAGCCCATGCCGTAGATACCAATGGTACCATTTACTAGGGACTTACAGAGGGTGCTAAAGATATTGCCAATCGGGGTACAATTGCACAGTTTAGGGAAAGAGATCTGGCACTGGGGACCTGGTCAGCAGGAACCCAGTGCACTTTCTGTCAAAATTGCATTGAATACCAGGCAAAAATGGGGGTAACCATGTCAACAAGCATTGGTGAATGCATTAAGTTTCGCCTATGTGAATAATAATAAGCTGTTTTTTATTGAAAGTTGTAGCTTGCTGAGTAGTTGTGCAATATAACTCACAGAAAGTCTGTTAACCCATTTGGTACTCATGACGGAATGGTTCCGTCATGAGCACCAGTGCTCCTGTGCTAATGACGGAACCATTCCGTCATGAGAACAGGGGCACTAAATCCCTCTGCTACAGACATCAGAGGGATTTACTTTTTTTTAAATTGGCCTCAAGAGGTTGGGGAAGAGCTTCCCCAACCTCCCGAGGCCAATTTGCATTCTCATTACAATGCCGATCGTGCGCATGGCGCGCTGACGTTATTGCAATGAAAATGAAAATGAAACTTAGTTTCAGTTTCATTGTTTCGGTGCTCCTGGGTCTATCTCAGCTCCCGAGCACCGAAACACTTGGGAGAGGTATCATTGGAAAGAGGAGAATACCCCCTTCCCAGTGGTATCCTTCTCTAGTGGATCCCTGCTTGGGTATCAATCAGGAGGGCGATCACCGAGCAGGCATCCACCCACTTTCCACCAGGGACAGGGGAGCGGCCCCTTGTGCAAGGTCCTTTGCTCCCCCCATATACTGTGGGTAAAAACACTCTTTGCGCCCCCGTGGGGGGCAGAAAGCACCCTAGATGCCAGGGATTATATTTATAAAAAAGGGGTGGGTGCTGCCCAGAATGGGCATGCAAATGCCACCACCCTACCCCCCAAAGAAAACAAGAGACTTTCCGCCCCCCCAGAGGGTAGATGGGAACAATAGCCCTGACCTGCCCCCGGGGGGGCAGAAAGCCCACTAGGCACCAGAGATTTTTTTGTTTTATATAGGTAGGGTTGGAGGCTGCCCAGAATGGGCATATCAATGCCCCCACCCCCCAAACAAAATGCTATAGTCTTTCTACCCCCCCTGGGAGGCAGGATGGGGCAGTAGCCCCCAATCTGCCCCCCTGGGGGGCAGAATGCCCCCTAGCCGCCAGGGATTATTTTTATATAGGCCAGGGGTGGGGGCTGCCCAGAATGGGTATCCCAGTGACCCATCCTACTCCCACATAAAAGGCAAAAGACTTTATGCCCCCCCAGGAGGCAGATGGGGCAATAGACCCTGATCTGCCCCCCGCGGGGCAGAAAAACCACTAGGCACCAGGGTTAATTTGGTTTTTTTATACGTAGGGGTGGGGGCTGCCCAGAATGGGCATGCCAATGCCCCCACCCAAAAAAACAGATGGTAGTCTTTCTGCCCCCCCTGGGAACCATATGGGGCAACAGCCTCTTATCTGCCCCCCCCCCCCGGGTGGCAGAAAGCCTACTAGGCACCAGGGAATTTTTCCCCCCCAAGGTTCGGGGTGGGGGCTGACCAGAATGGGCATGCCAATGCCCCCAACCCTCCCCAAAGAAAATGCCACAGTCTTTCCAACCACCCAGGCGGCAGATGGAGGCAGTAGCCCCTGATCTGCCCACAGGGGGGCAGAAAGGCCACAAGGCACCAGGGATTTTTTTTATGTATACGTTGGGGTAGGAGCTGGCCCGAATAGGCATGCCAATGCACCCACCCCCCCAAAAAAAATTGCCACAGTCTTTCCGCCCCCACCCAGGAGGCAGATAGGGGCAAAAGCCCAATAGGCATCAGAGAAAATTTGTTTTTTAAATTCAGGGGTATGGGCTGCCCAGAATGGACCTGCCAATGCCCCCACCACCCCCCAAAAATTCCAACAGTCTTTCTGCCCCCCAGGAGACAGATGGGGGTAGTATCCCCTGAACTGTACCCCAGGGGGCATCAGAGACCCCACTAGGCGCCAGCGATTACGCTGGCTTTTTTTATGCGTGGGGGTGGGGCTGCCTAGAATGGGCATACCAAGCCCCCATCCCCAAGCAAAGAGCCACAGTCTTTCTGCCCCCCTTGGGGGCATATTAGGGCAAACCCCCTGATTCCCCCCCCCCCCCAGGACGGCAGAAAACCCACTAGGCACGGACTTGGGAATCCAGGATAGGGTGACTTGTGTGCGTCTCACCAGGTTCTGTTACCCAGAATCCCTTGCAAACCTCAAACTTAGTTAAAACACATTTTCCTCACATTTCTGTGATGGAAAGTTCTGGGATCTGCGTGGATCCACAACATTCCACCCACCCCACATTCCCAAAAGTCTTCCGATAAAAATGGTACCTCACTTGTGTGGGTAGGCCTAGTGCCCGCGACAGGAAACAGCCCAAAATGCAACGTGGACCCACCACATTTTTACAGTGAAAACGGACTACTTTTTTGCAAAGTGCCTAGCTGTGGATTTTGAACCCTAGCTCTGCCGGCACCTAGGGAAACCTAGCAAACCTATACATTTTTTAAAACTAGACACCCAGTGGAATCCAGGATCGGGTGATTTGTCTGACTCTCACCAGGTTCTGTTACCCATAATCCCTTGCAAACCTCAAACTTTCTGGGCAGGAAAATATTGGGGGGCCCACGCAAGCCATACCTCGCTGTACTCCCCCGGGAGTCTAGATTTCAGAAATGTGTGGGTTTGGTAGGTTTCCCAAGATGGCCGCCGAGCCCAGGGCTAAAAACCCAAGTGACCCCCTTTTGCAAAACCAGGTCATTTTGTGATAGGTAATTTTGATGTCTCCTCAATACGTTTTGGGCTCTTTCCTGTCACGAGCACTTGACCCAACCACGTGAGTGAGGTACTATTTTTGTCGGGAGACCTGGGGGGACGCTGGGTGGTAGGAAATTGTGGACCCATGCAGATTCCAGAACTTTCCCACACAGAAATTTGAGGAAAATGTGATTTTTTCAGCTAAATTTGAAGGTTGCAGGGTATTCTGGGTAGCAAAAAGTTGGAGGGGCCCACGCAAGCCATACCTCACTGGACTACCCCGGGTGTCTAGTTTACAGATGTGTGGGCGTTTGATCAGTTTCCCTAGATGGCCGCCGAACCCGGGGCCAAAAACCCAGGAGACACCCCTTGCAAAACCAGGTTGTTTTGGGAAAGGTAATTTTGATGTCTCCTCAATACGTTTTGGGCCCTTGCCTGTCGCGGGTACTTGACCCACCCACAAGACTGAGGTACCATTTTTTATTGGGAGACCTGGGGGAACGCTTGGCGGCGGAAATTTGTGGATCCACGCAGAGTCCAGAACTTTCCATCACAGAAATGTGAGGAAAATGTTTTTTTTAACATAGTTTGAGGTTTGCAAGGGATTCTGGGTAACAGAACCTGGTGAGAGTCAGACAAGTCACCCCATCCTGGATTCCCCTGGGTGTCTTGTTTTCAACAATGTATAGGTTTGCTAGGTTTCCCTAGGTGCCGGCAGAGCTAGGGTTCAAAATCTACAGCAAGGCACTTTAAAAAAAAAGGGTCAGTTTTCACTGTGAAAAAGTGGTGTGTCCACGTTGCCTTTTGGCCCGTTTGCTGTAGCAGGCACTAGCCCTACCCACACAAATGAGGTACCATTTTTCTCGGAAGACTTTGGAGAATGCGGGGTGGGTGGAAGTTTGTGGATCCACGCAGATTCCAGAACTTTCCATCACAGAAATGTGAGGAAAATGTGTTTTATCTTTACAAAGTTTGAGGTTTCCAAGGGATTCTGGGCAACAGAACCGGGTGAGAGACAGACAAGTCACCCCATCCTGGATTTACTAGTGTGTCTAGTTTAAAAAAATGTATAGGTTTGCTAGGTTTTCATAGGTGCTGGCAGAGCTAGGGTTCAAAATCTACAGCTAGGCACTTTGCAAAAAAGTGGTCAGATTTCACTGTGAAAATGTGGTGTGTCCACGTTGCGTTTTGGGACATTTCCTGTCGTGGGCACTACACCTACCCACGCAAGTGAGGTACCACTTTTATCGGGAGACTTAGAGGAATACAGAATTGTAGAGCAACTGTTATTACTTATTGACTTTCAATGCTTTTCTGCCTTTCAAATGTAAGACAATGTGTAAAAAAGAAATCACTTTGAAAAATGTCCTATAATTTACATGCTGGTACGGGTACCCGCAATTTTGGAGATGTGCAAATAGCTACTGTTTCTAAACTCTATATTTTGTTCCCATTTCAGAAATACATAGGTGTCTTTCATACCGATTTTTCCCCGTTTATATTTTCCCAAATGAATTGATATATACCTGGTACACAATAAAAAAACCATTGCAAGACGCTGCTCAGTTATTGGCTCTGGGTTTCTAGGGTTCTTGATGAACCTACAAGTCCAGTATATGCCCACAACCAGAAGGGTCCAGCAGATGCAACAGTATATTGCTTTAAAAAATCTGTCATACTTAGAAGAAGTTACAGGTGAAAACGATGGCACAAATGGCTGTTTTTTTAACTCATTTTCATTTTTTCCTGTTTTCAACTGTTCTACACAAATGACCTCTTACTGAATTCAGAATTGTGTCTACTTTTCAGAAATGTATAGCTTTCCAGGATCCATTATTGCTTTCATACCCATTTTTACCATTAACTGGAAGGAGGTTGACAAAAAAATAACAAGAATAGGCTATGTCCCAGTAAAATGGCAAAATATTGTGTAAAAACTTTTGGTTGTCTGACAAAAGTCTGTCAGTTCCTGAAAGCTGGGAAGATGGTAATTTCAGCACCACAAACCCTTTGTTGATACTATTTGCAGGGAAAAAAACAGACGCTTTCATCTGCAGCCCTTTTTCCTATTTTTCCCCCAAAAAACCCAAAATGTAGCTGTATTTTTGCTACTTTCTGGGTCCCTTCCAGGGGAATCAACAAGCCCTGGGTACCTTTAAAATCCCCATGGTGTTGGAAGAAAAGGACGCAAATTTGGCGTGGATACCTTATGTGGTCAAAACGTTACTGGGACCTAAGCGCAAACTAACCCAAATAGCCAAAAAAAGCTTCGCAAATCGGGGAAAAGGCCTAGCAGCGAAGGGGTTAAGGTGTTATGACTTGTTTATGTTAAAAAAAAGGGCAATATACTGTTCTATTACTAGTGGTATAGTGTGGGTAAGTAATAGCAACATTTTGAAAAATGAAATGAAAGAGGGAAATAATCAAATGAATTGATGTAATAGCAATATTATGGTGCCGATTAGGATCCTGGAGAAACCGTGTACGAACCGTCGGTCGGAGCGTATTCTCCGTCAAACTCGTACCCGGTTGCAAAACTTTACAAACATGCAAGTACGATTTGCACGGAAACACTATTTCAGTACGAATCGTACAAAACACCAACCGAGGAAAATAAACATACAAATGACATCCGGAAAAGCGCCGACGTTACGTCGGGACGCATGCAGCCTGCGTTCCACGAACCAGGAAGTACGATTCGCACCGACGTCATCCCCCGCGGAGAATATTTTCCGGCAGCCAAAAACTGCCGGGAAATCAGGACGACGCGCACAAGGAGCACCTGTACGCGACAGACAGACATGGACCCGAACCTACGTGTCATCCCGGCCCTTATAGCAGTCGACCTCCTCTACAGGTACCAACGCAGACGCCGCAGAAGGTCAGAACAATACCCAGGGGCAAAGGGGGGGGGGGGGCAGGGGCAGGACACAAAACCCCCACCCAAGTCACACAGCACACATGCCCTGGACATACCTGACCTCCAGGCCCTGGTCACTTCGAGGGGGTGGGGGTGTGTCCAGCAACGCCAGCGTCCGCCACAACGGAAGTGGGCGACGACGCGAACCGGCAACACAACAATACAGGTACGTACCGTACCCACGCCTTAAGAGCGTGGGTACGAGTCGTACCACGCCCACACCCACGTCACCCCAACAATGGCGGTACGGCCCGTACCCATGTGCCAAAGGCCTGGGTACGGGCCGCACAAGCACTCCACAGCGTGGGCACGGGTACGTACGGACCGTACCCCCACCCGCGTATGTATGGAGCGTACCCCCACACCAACAGTGTATGTACGGACCGTACCCCCACCCCAACAGTGTATGTACGGACCGTACCCCCACCCATGTATGAATGGACCGTACCCACACCCGCATATGTATGGAGCGTACCCCCACCCCAACAGTGTATGTATGGACCGTACCCCCACCCGCGTATGGATGGAGCGTACCCCCACCCCAACAGTGAATGTACGGACCGTACCCCCACCCGTGTATGAATGGACTGTACCCACACCCGCGTATGTATGGAGCGTACCCCCACCCCAACAGTGTATGTATGGACCGTACCCCCACCTGTGTATGAATGGACCGTACCCACACCCGCATATGTATGGAGCGTACCCCCACCCCAACAGTGTATGTACGGACCGTACCCCCACCCGTGTATGTACGGACCGTACCCCCACCCGCGTATGTATGGAGCGTACCCCCACCCCAACAGTGTATGTACGGACCGTACCCCACCGTACCCCCACCCGTGTATGAATGGACCCTACCCACACCCGCGTATGTATGGAGCGTACCCCCACCCCAACAGTGTATGTATGGACCGTACCCCCACCCGCGTATGTATGGAGCGTACCCCCACCCCAACAGTGTACATATGGAGCGTACCCCCACCCGTGTATGTATGGACCGTACCCCCACCCCAACAGTGTACATATGGAGTGTACCCCCACCCGTGTATGTACGGACCGTACCCCCACCCGCGTATGTATGGAGCGTACCCCCACCCCAACAGTGTACGTATGGAGCGTACATGCCCAGACGCAGGAGGGGTGGGTGCAGAGTCCTCCCAGCAGTGCCCAGACGCAGGAGGGGTGGGTGTAGAGTCCTCCCAGCAGTGCCCAGACGCAGGAGGGGTGGGTGTAGAGTCCTCCCAGCAGTGCCCAGACACAGGAGGGGTGGGGGCCTATCACTCCCAGCAGTGCCCAGACACAGGAGGGGTGGGTGTAGAGTCCTCCCAGCAGTGCCCAGACGCAGGAGGGGTGGGTGTAGAGTCCTCCCAGCAGTGCCCAGACACAAGAGGGGTGGGGGCCTATCACTCCCAGCAGTGCCCAGACACAGGAGGGGTGGGTGTAGAGTCCTCCCAGCAGTGCCCAGACGCAGGAGGGGTGGGTGTAGAGTCCTCCCAGCAGTGCCCAGACACAGGAGGGGTGGGGGCCTATCACTCCCAGCAGTGCCCAGACACAGGAGGGGTGGGTGTAGAGTCCTCCCAGCAGTGACCAGATGCAGGAGGGGTGGGTGTAGAGTCCTCCCAGCAGTGCCCAGACACAGGAGGGGTGGGGGCCTATCACTCCCAGCAGTGCCCAAACACAGGAGGGGTGGGTGTAGAGTCCTCCCAGCAGTGCCCAGACGCAGGAGGGGTGGGTGTAGAGTCCTCCCAGCAGTGCCCAGACACAGGAGGGGTGGGGGCTATCACTCCCAGCAGTGCCCAAACACAGGAGGGGTGGGTGTAGAGTCCTCCCAGCAGTGCCCAGACGCAGGAGGGGTGGGTGTAGAGTCCTCCCAGCAGTGCCCAGATGCAGGAGGGGTGGGTGTAGAGTCCTCCCAGCAGTGCCCAGACACAGGAGGGGTGGGGGCCTATCACTCCCAGCAGTGCCCAGACACAGGAGGGATGGGTGTAGAGTCCTCCCAGCAGTGCCCAGACACAGGAGGGGTGGGGGCCTATCACTCCCAGCAGTGCCCAGACACAGGAGGGGTGGGTGTAGAGTCCTCCCAGCAGTGCCCAGACGCAGGAGGGGTGGGTGTAGAGTCCTCCCAGCAGTGCCCAGACGCAGGAGGGGTGGGTGTAGAGTCCTCCCAGCAGTGCCCAGACACAGGAGGGGTAGGGGCCTATCACTCCCAGCAGTGCCCAGACACAGGCGGGGTGGGTGTAGAGTCCTCCCAGCAGTGCCCAGACACAGGAGGGGTGGGGGCCTATCACTCCCAGCAGTGCCCAGACGCAGGAGGGGTGGGTGTAGAGTAGGCCTGGGCGGCAAATTCCGTCCCGCTCGCGGAATTTGCGGAATTTGGGTAATTTCGCGTTCCGCGGAGAACGCGAAATTGCCCAAAATTCTGCTTTACGCGACTTCGCGGAATTTTTTGCTTTTTCGCGTTCTCACGATGCGTGTTCGCGAGATATTTCTCCCCGAGCACACAAACAGTGATTGTGAACAGGAAAAAGCATCGCGAACAAGCAATTCCGCGTGTTCGCGGAATTTCTGCGTGTTCGCGGAGATTTTTTACCGTTTCGCGGAGATTTGCGTAACACGATTACGCAAATTCCGCCCACCCCTAGTGTAGAGTCCTCCCAGCAGTGCCCAGACACAGGAGGGGTGGGGGCCTATCACTCCCAGCAGTGCCCAGACGCAGGAGGGGTGGGTGTAGAGTCCTCCCAGCAGTGCCCAGACGCAGGAGGGGTGGGGGCCTATCACTCCCAGCAGTGCCCAGACGCAGAAGGGGTGGGTGCAGAGTCCTCCCAGCAGTGCCCAGACGCAGGAGGGGTGGGTGTAGAGTCCTCCCAGCAGTGCCCAGACACAGGAGGGGTGGGGGCCTATCACTCCCAGCAGTGCCCAGACACAGGAGGGGTGGGTGTAGAGTCCTCCCAGCAGTGCCCAGACGCAGGAGGGGTGGGTGTAGAGTCCTCCCAGCAGTGCCCAGACGCAGGAGGGGTGGGTGTAGAGTCCTCCCAGCAGTGCCCAGACACAGGAGGGGTGGGGGCCTATCACTCCCAGCAGTGCCCAGACACAGGCGGGGTGGGTGTAGAGTTCTCCCAGCAGTGCCCAGACACAGGAGGGGTGGGGGCCTATCACTCCCAGCAGTGCCCAGACGCAGAAGGGGTGGGTGTAGAGTCCTCCCAGCAGTGCCCAGACACAGGAGGGGTGGGGGCCTATCACTCCCAGCAGTGCCCAGACACAGGAGGGGTGGGTGTAGAGTCCTCCCAGCAGTGCCCAGACGCAGGAGGGGTGGGTGTAGAGTCCTCCCAGCAGTGCCCAGATGCAGGAGGGGTGGGTGTAGAGTCCTCCCAGCAGTGCCCAGACACAGGAGGGGTGGGGGCCTATCACTCCCAGCAGTGCCCAGACACAGGCGGGGTGGGTGTAGAGTCCTCCCAGCAGTGCCCAGACACAGGAGGAGTGGGGGCCTATCACTCCCAGCAGTGCCCAGACGCAGGAGGGGTGGGTGTAGAGTAGGCCTGGGCGGCAAATTCCGTCCCGCTCGCGGAATTTGCGGAATTTGGGTAATTTCGCGTTCCGCGGAGAACGCGAAATTGCCCAAAATTCTGCTTTACGCGACTTCGCGGAATTTTTTGCTTTTTCGCGTTCTCACGATGCGTGTTCGCGAGATATTTCTCCCCGAGCACACAAACAGTGATTGTGAACAGGAAAAAGCATCGCGAACAAGCAATTCCGCGTGTTCGCGGAATTTCTGCGTGTTCGCGGAGATTTTTTACCGTTTCGCGGAGATTTGCGTAACACGATTACGCAAATTCCGCCCACCCCTAGTGTAGAGTCCTCCCAGCAGTGCCCAGACACAGGAGGGGTGGGGGCCTATCACTCCCAGCAGTGCCCAGACGCAGGAGGGGTGGGTGTAGAGTCCTCCCAGCAGTGCCCAGACGCAGGAGGGGTGGGGGCCTATCACTCCCAGCAGTGCCCAGACGCAGAAGGGGTGGGTGCAGAGTCCTCCCAGCAGTGCCCAGACGCAGGAGGGGTGGGTGTAGAGTCCTCCCAGCAGTGCCCAGACACAGGAGGGGTGGGGGCCTATCACTCCCAGCAGTGCCCAGACACAGGAGGGGTGGGTGTAGAGTCCTCCCAGCAGTGCCCAGACGCAGGAGGGGTGGGTGTAGAGTCCTCCCAGCAGTGCCCAGACACAAGAGGGGTGGGGGCCTATCACTCCCAGCAGTGTCCAGACACAGGAGGGGTGGGTGTAGAGTCCTCCCAGCAGTGCCCAGACGCAGGAGGGGTGGGTGTAGAGTCCTCCCAGCAGTGCCCAGACGCAGGAGGGGTGGGTGTAGAGTCCTCCCAGCAGTGCCCAGACACAGGAGGGGTGGGGGCCTATCACTCCCAGCAGTGCCCAGACACAGGCGGGGTGGGTGTAGAGTTCTCCCAGCAGTGCCCAGACACAGGAGGGGTGGGGGCCTATCACTCCCAGCAGTGCCCAGACGCAGAAGGGGTGGGTGTAGAGTCCTCCCAGCAGTGCCCAGACACAGGAGGGGTGGGGGCCTATCACTCCCAGCAGTGCCCAGACACAGGAGGGGTGGGTGTAGAGTCCTCCCAGCAGTGCCCAGACGCAGGAGGGGTGGGTGTAGAGTCCTCCCAGCAGTGCCCAGATGCAGGAGGGGTGGGTGTAGAGTCCTCCCAGCAGTGCCCAGACACAGGAGGGGTGGGGGCCTATCACTCCCAGCAGTGCCCAGACACAGGCGGGGTGGGTGTAGAGTCCTCCCAGCAGTGCCCAGACACAGGAGGAGTGGGGGCCTATCACTCCCAGCAGTGCCCAGACGCAGGAGGGGTGGGTGTAGAGTAGGCCTGGGCGGCAAATTCCGTCCCGCTCGCGGAATTTGCGGAATTTGGGTAATTTCGCGTTCCGCGGAGAACGCGAAATTGCCCAAAATTCTGCTTTACGCGACTTCGCGGAATTTTTTGCTTTTTCGCGTTCTCACGATGCGTGTTCGCGAGATATTTCTCCCCGAGCACACAAACAGTGATTGTGAACAGGAAAAAGCATCGCGAACAAGCAATTCCGCGTGTTCGCGGAATTTCTGCGTGTTCGCGGAGATTTTTTACCGTTTCGCGGAGATTTGCGTAACACGATTACGCAAATTCCGCCCACCCCTAGTGTAGAGTCCTCCCAGCAGTGCCCAGACACAGGAGGGGTGGGGGCCTATCACTCCCAGCAGTGCCCAGACGCAGGAGGGGTGGGTGTAGAGTCCTCCCAGCAGTGCCCAGACGCAGGAGGGGTGGGGGCCTATCACTCCCAGCAGTGCCCAGACGCAGAAGGGGTGGGTGCAGAGTCCTCCCAGCAGTGCCCAGACGCAGGAGGGGTGGGTGTAGAGTCCTCCCAGCAGTGCCCAGACACAGGAGGGGTGGGGGCCTATCACTCCCAGCAGTGCCCAGACACAGGAGGGGTGGGTGTAGAGTCCTCCCAGCAGTGCCCAGACGCAGGAGGGGTGGGTGTAGAGTCCTCCCAGCAGTGCCCAGACACAAGAGGGGTGGGGGCCTATCACTCCCAGCAGTGTCCAGACACAGGAGGGGTGGGTGTAGAGTCCTCCCAGCAGTGCCCAGACGCAGGAGGGGTGGGTGTAGAGTCCTCCCAGCAGTGCCCAGACACAGGAGTGGTGGGGGCCTATCACTCCCAGCAGTGCCCAGACACAGGAGGGGTGGGTGTAGAGTCCTCCCAGCAGTGCCCAGATGCAGGAGGGGTGGGTGTAGAGTCCTCCCAGCAGTGCCCAGACACAGGAGGGGTGGGGGCCTATCACTCCCAGCAGTGCCCAAACACAGGAGGGGTGGGTGTAGAGTCCTCCCAGCAGTGCCCAGACGCAGGAGGGGTGGGTGTAGAGTCCTCCCAGCAGTGCCCAGACTCAGGAGGGGTGGGGGCTATCACTCCCAGCAGTGCCCAAACACAGGAGGGGTGGGTGTAGAGTCCTCCCAGCAGTGCCCAGACGCAGGAGGGGTGGGTGTAGAGTCCTCCCAGCAGTGCCCAGATGCAGGAGGGGTGGGTGTAGAGTCGTCCCAGCAGTGCCCAGACACAGGAGGGGTGGGGGCCTATCACTCCCAGCAGTGCCCAGACACAGGAGGGATGGGTGTAGAGTCCTCCCAGCAGTGCCCAGACACAGGAGGGGTGGGGGCCTATCACTCCCAGCAGTGCCCAGACACAGGAGGGGTGGGTGTAGAGTCCTCCCAGCAGTGCCCAGACGCAGGAGGGGTGGGTGTAGAGTCCTCCCAGCAGTGCCCAGACGAAGGAGGGGTGGGTGTAGAGTCCTCCCAGCAGTGCCCAGACACAGGAGGGGTGGGGGCCTATCACTCCCAGCAGTGCCCAGACACAGGCGGGGTGGGTGTAGAGTTCTCCCAGCAGTGCCCAGACACAGGAGGGGTGGGGGCCTATCACTCCCAGCAGTGCCCAGACGCAGAAGGGGTGGGTGTAGAGTCCTCCCAGCAGTGCCCAGACACAGGAGGGGTGGGGGCCTATCACTCCCAGCAGTGCCCAGACGCAGGAGGGGTGGGTGTAGAGTCCTCCCAGCAGTGCCCAGACACAGGAGGGGTGGGGGCCTGTCACTCTCAGCAGTGCCCAGACGCAGGAGGGGTGGGTGTAGAGTCCTCCCAGCAGTGCCCAGACACAGGAGGGGTGGGTGCAGAGTCCTCCCAGCAGTGCCCAGAGACAGGAGGGGCGTGTGCCTATCACTCCCAGCAGTGCCCAGAGACAGGAGGGGTGTGTGCCTATCACTCCCAGCAGTGCCAAGACACAGGAGGGGTGTGTGCAGATTCCTCCCAGCAGTGCCCAGAGACAGGAGGGGTGGGTGCAGAGTCCTCCCAGCAGTGCCCAGACACAGGAGGGGTGTGTGCCTATCACTCCCAGCAGTGCCCAGAGACAGGAGGGGTGTGTGCAGAGTCCTCCCAGCAGTGCCCAGACACAGGAGGGGTGTGTGCCTATAACTCCCAGCAGTGCCCTAAAACAGGAGGGGTGGGTGCAGAGTCCTCCCAGCAGTGCCCAGAGACAGGAGGGGTGTGTGCCTATCACTCCCAGCAGTGCCCAGAGACAGGAGGGGTGTGTGCCTATCACTCCCAGCAGTGCCCAGACACAGGAGGGGTGGGTGCAGAGTCCTCCCAGCAGTGCCCAGACACAGGAGGGGTGTGTGCCTATCACTCCCAGCAGTGCCCAGAGACAGGAGGGGTGGGTGCAGAGTCCTCCCAGCAGTGCCCAGAGACAGGAGGGGTGGGTGCAGAGTCCTCCCAGCAGTGCCCAGACACAGGAGGGGTGTGTGCAGAGTCCTCCCAGCAGTGCCCAGAGACAGGAGGGGTGGGTGCAGAGTCCTCCCAGCAGTGCCCAGAGACAGGAGGGGTGTGTGCAGAGTCCTCTCAGCAGTGCCCAGAGACAGGAGGGGTGTGTGCAGAGTCCTCCCAGCAGTGCCCAGACACAGGAGGGGTGGGTGCCAAACACTCCCAGCAGTGCCCATGGAATGCAAAGGGTGGAGTAGCCACAGATACCATGCCCACAAATGTCAGTCAGGTGCACAAAGACCCTGCAGTACATGTACCACATGTGTGCGAGGCTGGGAGTATACGCATGCATAACGCCGAAAAGAAAACATGTCCACATGAAGTCATGTCAATAGTCCACATACACAAGTACAATGACTACCAAGGATGCAACGAATGATGCAGGTGGAGACATCGCTCAGCATGCATGTGCAAAGTTGAAGGAGTCCGTCACACACCCAGCTAATGTACACACAGCTCAGCGCTAAATATTGGGAACACCCTGCAGGGAAGATGTCAGGGTACACAGAGGAAGGAATACACCTTGGGACAATTTCACCATGCAGTAACTGCTTACATGAACAGAGAAACCTCGCTAACACCGTGTGAAGGCACACAGATACCAGGGTCCCCCCTATGACCAGCACACTACTACATTTCCCACACACCCAACACATGATTACCACCCAAAATCATGTAGCAGCCCCAGCAACATCAGAAAAGCAGTAGTGTTCAAAGGAAACAAAAATGGCTTTAATCAGCATGATCTTAAATAGTGTGTTCGTAGAAAGTTCAATATTTACAAAGCCCATAGGGCAGTCCATGAGTCACAGCTGGACGGGGGACACAGTGGGACGCGAGTCCCCTAGCTTGCCTGCACAGTCAGACTCCTTTGTCTTCCACAGCGGGGAGGGCATCATGTTGGGGGGAAGGACCAGGCACCGCAGGGACATGAGGGCGAAGGGTAGGCGTCGTGGGTGCAGGGATGGAGGACTCCACCACAGGGGGTGGGGCAGGACCAAAGGCGGAGGCCAGGATCTCGCTGCACACCTTAGCAAGGTCCTCCAGCGTCTCCCCTGCACCCGAAGGAACCACAGGCCCCAAGGAGGGGGGGGGCGGAGGGATGGGTCGCAGCGCCACTGGGGGAGGGTGTAGACAGGGGGGGGGACTCAACCACCCTGACCGGGGACTCCCTTGACCGCTTGCGGGGTGGTGTCACAGTGGGGCTCAGGGACAGAGCGGCCATGAAGGAGTCCTTGCCGGATATGTGGCCAGGAGAGCTGAGGGGAGGGGATTTGGAGGGAGTGGATTGGGTGGAATGCAGACTCCCACTCTGGCTGCGTGTCTTACGTTTGCCCCCCGACCCAGTGGGTGTGCCTACCTCACCCTGTGTGTGCATGCCAGGAGGTGTGCGTGTGACCTTCCCTGCTGGTGTGGTGCCTGTGTCTGTTGTGGTGGGTGCATGCTGACGTCTGGGTGTACGTGGGACAGGCATGGAAGTGGGAAGTGTGGATGGGGCAGGGGTAGGGGGTGGGACGTAGCGCTGCAAGAGACCCACTGCTGCAGTCAGTGTCGAGTCTATGGACCTCAGCAACTGGCGTTGGTCAGCCTGCGACGAAAAAATGCCCTCCAAGTATGCCTCCATGTTGTGCAGCACTTGGCTGTGGCCATGGAGGACATTAAGGATCGCAGCCTGACCAACCTGCAACTGCCGCTGGATGTCCACAGACTCGGCATTGGCGGCAGCAGTGGAGACAGGGGCAGGGGGTGCGGTGCCTGGCAGGAAGGAGACATGTGGTGACCGTGGACGTTGGGAAGGGACACGAGCAAGTGGGAGGCGGCTGATGGCAATGGAGGGGGTGGGGTGCGATGTTGTGCCGCTGTCAGCTGGTGGTGCAGCCTCCGCCCACTCGGAGAGATCATCCTCGGACCCGTCCGCTTCATATTCGGTGGTGCCAGTGGACAGGTCCTCGGCCTCACTCTCCTCCGCCTCTGTACCACTCAATGTGCCAGCCACGATGTCAACGCTGGGACTGGTGCTCGGTCCCTCCGCTCCGTCTGTGCTCATGTCTCCCTCCGTGTCCTCCGACGATGCTGTGGGCAAGGTGAAGAGACAGCAATTAATCACACACCTGTATACATATGTCACATGAGTCCAATCTACATAGGTTACAGTGCATAGCCTGCAAAGAAAGTTAAGTAACATCTACAAAACAAGGTACAGATGTAGGGCATGCAACACACAGTTGGTTGACCCACCATGCCACCACAGAAAATCCATGGAGAGCATGACACAATAGCAAATTACATGAAATGGAGTTTGACATAGGAGCCAGGCCCTGGGGACAATCCAGCACTGCATCTGCACCACACAGCGTTGCCGACAATAGGGATGAGGAGGGACCAAATCCATGAGCTTGAGGCACATGCTGCATAGGTAATACTGAAAACATGCCCAACATGACTGGCTCACTGCCCCGTGAGTGTATGTCCAGACAAACATCACACACTGGCCAGACCTAGCAAGGAGAATTCTGGTTTTGACATGTAGGCTTGGCCCGCACCAACCACCCCCTACATGAGACAATTTGTTGAGACACAGGTGGCACTTACATCTCTTAGTCTGGGTGAAATACACAGGGGATACATAAATGCAAGATTGGACGCCAAATACCCGAGGTGCGCCTGTCCAAATAATCATGTACAAATGGCCATCATCAGATGATTGTAACAAGACACACAGGCACTGGCCACTGTGACTATGAACAAGGAAAATCAGGTCAGGCTGTACAGTGGACACTTGTACTACATTTCACGTCAATATACATGGTGCCAGGGGACAATGGCACAGAGCACAACCTATGCTGTAGACACTGAGAGTGTCCATGTTTTGTGATGACACACATGACACCTATGAAAATATGCCCCAGGGGACAGTAGTGGCAACACAACTCCATGGTCCTGAATGGGAATGACTGCAACACACGCCACCATCCCTGCACTATGCGTATCGCACACTCATGCACATCATGTCACAGGCCACAACATAGGACATGCGCGCTGTAAGGCATGACACTTGTGAGACTAACTCCCATGTCTGGACTCTGCATCAGTGCCAACTGACATGGAACCCACATGTACTGAACTGGACAGGGCACAGGCAAGGTCCCCAAACCTGTTACACACCACCCCCACACATGATGCTACAGGCATAGTTCACGTGGAGAAAGCGCCAGCCTACATTACCTTGGGAAGGAGTGACTACACACAGACCAGGGAACACATTGCAAGGAGGGGAAGGGAGGCAGGAGAGCACAGCTATACTGTGGGTAACTGGATCTGCACAGCACCTTTAAACCCTGGCAGTGTATCCATGCAACTGTGCACTTACAAATGCTGGTGAAACACAACAAGCACACATGTACCTACCCCCTTCCTGCTGCTGCTTCTCCTGTAAGCGCCTCTCCAAGTCTGGAAATACCACCGGCAGCACACGCTTGTGGATGTGGGTCAGTCGGCGGCGCCCGCGGTTCTTATGGCTCTCAGGTGAGTCCCCCAGCAGGACCCGTGCGATCCTCCGCGTCCAGCACCGGATATCCTGCCAGCGTTTCCTCACCTGGGACAGGCGCCGCTTCCGACCATCCGCACTCCTCACGGCGCTGACGGCGGTCAGCCATATCTGCTCCTTGGCAGAGGCGCCTACCTGTGAGGATGAACAAGTGACACTACATCAATACACCTGGCACATGTCACAGGGACACATATTAGAACACATTTGCTGTTTACAACAAGGCATAGTATGCATCCACCGCATTGCACCTTTGTCATAGGGACATGATCCTCTGGGGAAGGGCAAAAGCAGTACGTGCCATTGAAAGGACACAGGTGGAATGAGGGCAACTACACAATCAATGATCCAGGCTCACACTGTGCATCACAAGCTACACCAGGATAATGTGCAGCACCTCTAAGCAGTCACATGCCACAGGCCACTGACGCTACCGCAGCAGAGTACACAGACACACACAGGCACAGGACATTCACCTGCCATTGCCAAATGCAGCGACATACCTCACTCTGCACATGTGCGACTAGACTGGAGGGGGGCTCACAGGTGTGGGGCTGGCTCTGCACATCAGACACACAGCACTGCTCCCTGCTCACATCACATGGCCAGGGTATATCCATCCCTCATGCAGCTGGGGTGCTACACTCCACATATGCACCCACCCACATGACAGGGGACTTACACACACACCGATGTCCAGGGTACGAACACATCATGTGGACACTCTCAGCACAGGTACACAGAACTAACACACATCTGTGGGTACAGTCACCTGTCACACTGGTGTGAGCACAGAATCACATGAGGACTGTAGAGGCTACATTCCCAGGAGGACAAGACAGGCAGAATGTGGCATGCACCATGCAGTGATTGTCACAGTAAACACAATGCAAGTGAGGACGGCAGACATGCACCACAGCATGCACTGGCTGGGAGACATCAGGCATTCCCCCCCCGGGCCCCCCCCACAGTACATAGCATGTGTGCCACACCTGGACACAATGCCAGAAGTCACACTCACAAAAAAGGGACACAGTCTGTGCTGGTGGACTCTGCACTCACCTGATACCCTGGTCGCCCATACAGCATGGGGTACTGTGGGAGGATCACATCCAGCAAAGCCAGGTTCTCCTCCAGGGTGAAGGGCTGTGACCTCTCCACAGACCTTGACATGGTTCCAGGGAATCAGTAGCAGCAGCTGGGTCATGGAATACAAAGATGTGCAGGCAAGTGCTCCCTCATGGGACCTGGCTGCCTTATATCTGCCTTGCTGGCCTGTTTCATGCACAGGAGTACAGAGTGATTGGTCACTCACATTTGCATCCTATGTTTCCTCCAATCCCTTCACACCTAGCACAGTCAGTGGGTTCTTATTGTGTTTTTTTCTTCAGCATGATGTCAACCCCACAAACACATTGCAACAAAGTAGATTCATTCCAACTGACTTCTGCTGTGCACCTTCCAGAACAAATTCTAACTTTAAACTTGGTCTCCATGACAACCAGCATGCATGTAGGCCTTTATACTTGTCCCTCATGTGTCCCCTATGTAATTTGGAGCTTCACACACAGGTACGGTGCGTTCCGGGGCCCTAGGGCACCCCAAATGCATATCAACGGCCCGTACAGGCGTGTGTACGCTCCGTACCACTATGGGTGTTCTTGCGTATGCGTACTCATGGTGGTACGGAGCGTACACACACCTGTACGCTCACTATCGCTATGAGTACGCATACGCAAGAACACCCATAGTGATAGTGAATGTACGCACGCGTGTACGGTCCGTACCACTATGGGTGTGCTCGCGTATGCGTACCCATAGTGATAGTGAGCGTACAGGCGTGTGTACGGTCCGTACCACCATGAGTACGCATACGCAAGAACACCCATAGTGGTACGGACCGTACACGCGTGCATACGCTCACTATCACTATGAGTACGCATAAGCGAGAACACCCATAGTGATAGTGAACGTACGCACGCGTGTAAGGTCCGTACCACTATGGGTGTGCTCGCGTATGCGTACTCATGGTGGTACGGAGCGTACACACGCCTGTACGCTCACTATCACTATGAGTACGCATACGTGAGAACACCCATAGTGATAGTGAACGTACGCACGCGTGTACGGTCCGTACCACTATGGGTGTGCTCGCGTATGCGTACCCATAGTGATAGTGAGCGTACAGGCGTGTGTACGGTCCGTACCACCATGAGTACGCATACGCAAGAACACCCATAGTGGTACGGACCGTACACGCGTGCGTACGCTCACTATCACTATGAGTACGCATACGCGAGAACACCCATAGTGATAGTGAACGTACAGGCGTGTGTACGGTCCGTACCACCATGAGTACGCATACGCGAGCACACCCATAGTGGTACGGACCGTACACGCGTGCGTACGCTCACTATCACTATGAGTACGCATACGCGAGAACACCCATAGTGATAGTGAACGTACAGGCGTGTGTACGGTCCGTACCACCATGAGCACGCATACGCGAGAACACCCATAGTGATAGTGAACGTACGCACGCGTGTACGGTCCATACCACTATGGGTGTTCTTGCGTATGCGTACTCATGGTGGTACGGACCGTACACACGCCTGTACGCTCACCATCACTATGGGTACACATACGGCAGCACTCCCATAGTGATACGGGAACGTACACAGGCCCTCTTTGCGAAAGTACGGTGGTTTTCACACATCACAGTGGTGACAGGCAGCACACAGGAAGGAATAGGGCTGACATACTTGTCCATGGATGGACATCAAGGCATTGTCTGGGCAGTACTACATGTGTGGGGCACAGGTGTGAAAGGCTGTGATGTGGCACATTACTCCTGAGTCGAGAAGGCACCAGATGTATAATGAGATGTGTACACATGTAATGTGTGACGGTGCAATGTGTGCCAGGCATGCCCTTGACTCCTTTGACATGTGTGCATGTCGTACTGCACACTTGGGATGAGCGTCACTGGCATGGCATGGACAACAACACACGGAAGTGTCCCCTGAGGCCCGGTACAGGGGTTACCACACCTGACATGTCACTACCCACGGTGCACGATGTGACTATGTCATGTATGTGTGGGGGATTCCCATTAGGTTGATGTTGGAGCTCCCTCAAAAGCAGCAGCTGTTGCAGCAACCAACATGTGTCTGTGTGTAGATTGACATGGCACACTGTTCCGCACACCATGCCACATGTGGTATCGGATGTGAGGTGCGTATGTATGCATGGGACACGGAGTAGCGTAACAAGGACATGTCTGCATCCTCTCTATGAATGTGTGGTGAGTCATCACATGTACACCTTCATGGCAAGGTGTTTGGGCTGTCCTACTGTAATGTCATGTGATCTGTGGCTCTAGTGTTCCGCTACCAGTCTCTGCAATCGACATCCTACTTCTGCTGATGTGTTGATGTATGTCACTCCTGTCTTGCGTCTGGCTGTTCACTTACACTGGGACACAGCTAATCCCATGCCATGGCATGTGGAGGTTCACAATCTCCGTGTGTAGCTGGGTCTTGGTAGGAGTGTCACCTGGCAGCCATACGTATCCAGGGCATGTGGCACATACCTGACTCCGTATGTAGCATATGTGTATTGACAGATTAACATGTGCTCAGTACAAATGAATTGTTGTTGTGGTGCACTCACTCTTCCTTGTCACTTCCAAATTACTGCAGAGCGCCGCCTCTTCCCCGACCAATTCCGGACTTGGCTGCCAGGCGGGAGAATGACTGTATCCTGTGCTACCGCTTCCCCCAACGGTTGATTCTGGAGTTGACGGCGAGACTGGCACCACACCTGCAACCGCTGCACAGGTATCCTACGGCACTGACACCCAAGCTGAAGGTAATGGCAGTGTGAGAAGTTGGCCTGGTATATGATGCTCACTAGTTAAAGTGATCACCTTGTACCATGCCAAGCAACCCTTATGGTGTGGTTGTAAGTCAACCTTTTCGGACTAGCTGCCCTAGTGGTAGCGTAGGCTAAGCAGTCTTTGAGGCTAAACTCGTGAAGCGTGTTAAGCCAGCTGTTTTACCAAATGCAACCCCCTTTTATACCAATGAAAGGACACAACACAGATATATATTCAAAATATATATGTATTTATTTCTCAAAGTAACCCCTAGTCTCTTTATGAGCACAGGAGCACAAATCGTCAAACAAGATTATCACAGAATACACAGAAGTTGCACGTTATATGGATAGGCCCTGGTGGCCACTCAAACCATATACTAAAATAGTGGTATAAGTACCACGAACAGAAAAGGGAAAAGGCCTAGGGCCTCTAGAAGCGCTGGGCCTACAAGGAGCTAACGTCAGTTAGTGACCAGGAGGTCCACGGGTGGCGTGTGCAGAGCAAATAGTCACACGCGTGCTCCCATAGGTTTCAATGGGTGCGTAAAAAGTACAAAGTTACTGCAAAGAGGATCTTCCGGATGGACTAGGAACTCAAGATTTGGAACACAGGCACTAGAGATGTAATACTACACTTGGGCACAGGTGTGCCAGCTTTACCTCACCCACAGGAAGCGGGTGCATAGGCCTCGAAGTGCGTCGGGTTTCTTCTATCTGTTCCGTGGAGCTTGAAGACAAAGATGCTGCAGGCGGTCGGTCCGGGAGAGATGCAGTGGATCCAAGAGTGGATCGGAGATGTTGAAGACCTGTAAGCAGAGGGGACAGTGTTCACAGTCACTAGCCAGTGACCAGCGTGGCACCAGGTGGGTACCAGGCAATGTCGGGTGCAAACAGGAAGAAAGGGGTAGCTTGTCTCTGCAGCCACGTGGTCCCTGGAGGTCGACGACGTCCAGGAGTCGAGTCACGAGCTGTCCCACGCAGGCTCTCGCTGTCGGCGTTGTCGGCGACTTGATTGAAGCAAACAAGCCTTGGCAAAAGCAATTGTTGTAGGAAAAGGAAATAAGCTGATGGTTCTGACCAGCAAGGTCAGAAGGACTGCTCCTTTGGAGGGGAGCAAGGGCCAGTCTGGAGCAACCAGACCAGCGGTGTATTTCTTGAAGTTCGTCGCCAAGATGGCTACTAGCCAGCGGGCCAGCAACCGGTTAGGCGCGTCGAGTGGCAAAATGCAGAAGGGCCCCACGCAGATCGTGGAGATGCTGGAGGGCTCACCTTTGGTGCAGATGCTGCTCGGGTGTTGGGCTTCTCAGATCCCAAAGCACAACTTGGAGGGAGCCTCGGTTGTTGCACTTGTCAGCTTGTCGTAGTCGTTCCAAGATGGCTGGCTCCACGTGTCTCGGTGCCTCCACGGGTCTCCTCTTTTCAGGGACTGTGGATCGGGCGGTGAGAGGTCTGGAGGTCCAGGTCTTGTCAGTCTCTGGGCTCGGGCTCCGGCGGGAGGCGGCGGCAAAGCAGACGTTGATTCGCTGGATGGTGCTTGCGTTAGCAAGGTGGTCACTCCCTGACCACAGGGGAGATTGGCTTCAGTCCTCTGTGCAGCAGAGCGTCGAAGTTCCCGTCTTCTTCTTAGTTTTAAGTTGATTCCAGGATGTCTGAAGTCTTAGGACACAGCTCCTACCTTTAAGCGGATTCTAGGGGCCGGACTACCTGCTAGGTCCCTCCCTATGGGTGGGACCAGGAAGGGGGGTGGTTACACTCCCTATCCTTTGTCCAGCTCGCCCCAGGCCCGGGACTGGTGTGCCCCAGGACCGGTTTGAACTGGCATATGCACCGAGGCTCCTTGTGAGCCACAGGCATGTCTGGTTTCTTTCAAGCCCTACCTGACCAATACACAAAATCCTGTCTGGGGTGGTGCACGCACCTCCCCTGGCAGGAAACCCTTTGTCCACACCTCCCAAGCTGGAAGGACTCCCAGCAGCAGGAGGGCAGACTTGTGTCTGTGGTGGCAGCATCCATTTTGTGGAGCTGAGGCTATGTCTGATTTTACCCGGGTTTCAGGTACTGTACATGTCGTGTCCCTCTAGAAGGGTGGAATGCTAACCCCGTCGCCAGAATTGGCGAGGGGTTAGTATTCCAATTCGTATGACACCTTACTCGACATGTTTTGATAAAGCCAAACCAAAGATAGCATTTAACCGCGAGGTTCATAATGCACTTAAGAGTATATGGTATGACGATATCTGGAAACAGTAGAAGGAAGTGGTTCCGACCACTGCAGACAGGCTCAGCTCATGCCAGAGCACCATCTCACATGGAACCAAGCACTCTGCCTTCAGGATTGTTAAGGCCTGCCATAGGAGTGACTTATAGGTTACCAGGTGTCCCATTTAAGGTTAGGTATAGGTATACTACACCTTAGTAAGAGGTGATTACACCAACTTACCCCAGCTGAGTGATCAGCCAGTTGTGTCAAATTGTTAGGCCAAGCCTGGGGTGGCATAATACATGCTTCAGCCCCTGGCAGGCCTTGGGTACACCAATGCCCTGGGTACCTAGTGCACACTGGTACAGGGGCTGACAGGGTGATCCAACTAATTGGGTATGTACCTAGGGTACATGGAGTCCATTTTAAAGAGAGAACAGCCAGGCTGAGATCCTGAATAGCAGGATCTCAGGCCAACTAAGTCGAAAAACCAGCTAGACACTAGGCAAAAATTTGGGGGTAACCATAGTCAGATATCCACCTTCCTACACAACCCCCCCCCCAAACGAAGGGAGATAAGGCTGACCTTGACCAGGTAAGCCTATATTGCCCAAGTGGCCATATAAGGAGGAACCAGCACTGGCATGGTTACCCCCTGTCTCATGGTCCACTAAGCAATCCCTCACCCTAAGGGTATCAGAGGGTCTCCACCATAGGGAATCTCTACCTTTGGTGTGTCTTGGCAAAGTAAAAGGCTGGTGTTGAGATGGAGTACTGAAGTGAGTGTCCTCAAAGTGAGGCCTCCGCTTCCTCCAATCCCCCTCCACCATGGATGCCTTTCTTTCCTTAACTGAGTTGCACTGTGCTCTCAGGGTCAGCCTCTGGCTACCTAAAGCTGGAGGCTGGGTCCCTTTTGTGGGCTTACTGGAGGGACAGGTCAGGTTTGGGGCCCTAAGGTCCCATGTTTGCCTGTACCCAACAGAATCCCTCTGGGGGAGGTCCCTAACTACCTGTAAAGGAGATCCCTCAGGAATGTTTTTACCCATCACCTGACTAGGGCTACTAGCCAGGCAATCCTCATTCTTTTGATGGGGTGGTTCTTGTGGACAGGGGCCCTCTTGGGGTCCACTGGCCTCCCTGACCTCTGCAGCCCTGGGCTGACTGAGGCAGGGTAGAGAGAGGCAGGCTACCTGCACCAGACTGGGTCCCACCTTGGAAGGGGCCACTGACATCAGAGGCTCTGCCAGGCCAGGCCTGGCTACCTCTGGGGCAGTTCCTTCACAAGGGGTGAGGTCAGCTCCCTGAGGAGGCTGACTTTTTCCTAATGTCTGGGGAGAGGGAGACTTTTCTTCCTCCCCACTACTCTCTGTTTGTGTGGAGTGATCCATAGTTTCAGGCTTCACTACACCTATGTCAGTCTGAGTATAGGCTGAGACCATTACAGCCTTGCCAACCTTTTCAGGGGGGCACTCAGTTTGTGTTTGAGCTGTGACTGTCACAGCTCTGCCAGTCTCTACAGGGAAGTCTGTCTGTGCCTGGGCTGTGGCTACCACTGCCCTTCCAACCTTTCCAGGGAGGAAATCTATTTGGACAGGGGTTGTGAATGGCACAACCCCACTACCCTTTAGTGAAAGGCCTACCATTTTAGAATGGGTGTCTTGTTCAACTCCAGCCCAAGCTGAGAGTTCTAAGTCATTCCCCAGTAAGCAGTCTATAGGCAAGGTTGGGGACACTGCCACCCTTTTAGGGCCAGTGACACCTCCCCAGCTGAGACATACCTCTGCCATGGGATGACTGTTCTGTTTGCCATCAATGTTGGTCACCTGGTAGGAGAAACCAGGCAAAAGCTGCTCAGAGGGAACTAGCCAATGGGCCACCATTGTGATGCTAGCTCCAGTGTCTCTGTAGGCCTCAGCTTTTGTACCATTGATGTAGGGCTCCTGTCTGTACCTACCCAAAGTGTTGGGACAGGCAGTGAAGTTGGCAAACCCCATGCCACCATCACAGACAAGAGTATCTGCTGCAGGGGAATTGGCTAAGCCAGGGTCCCCCTGTGTTCCCCAAGTAAACCCACCCAGATTTCTGGGGGCACTCCCACCACCTGGGGGATTACTGCTAACAGTAATAGGTGGTGTGACAGGAGTAATTGGAGGAACAGTTTTGTTTTTAGCCCTTGGGCAACCGCTGTCAGTTTTCCAATGCCCAGGAGTTTTACACTCATGGCAGTAGGGCTTTTTAGCTGTGGTAGAGGAGGGAGCTTGGGACCCACCACCCTGTGGAGTTTTGGGGCCCTGAGGAAGGTTTCTCTTTTTCTTTATCCCCACCCTTCTCTTGAGGCTTGGTGGTATCTTTCTTTTGGTCACCACCCTGGTTTTTAGGCCTGATCCTGGTCCTGACCCATTTATCTGCCCTCTTTCCCAATTCTTGGGGAGAGGTCAAATCTGAGTCTACCAGGTGTTGATGGAGAAGCTGGTTTTGACAATTACTTAAAATCTGCTCTCTCATCATCAAATTGTACAATCCTGTATAATCAGACACCTTACTTCCCAGCAACCAACCCTCCAAAGCCTTAGTGGCACATTCCACATATTCAGACCAGTCCTGAGTCTGTGTCTTCTGGGTGTCTCTGAACATTAACCTGTACTGTTCAGTGGTTAAGCCTAACCCATCAACTAGGACACTCTTCAGGACTCTGTAATTTCTGACATCCTCTTCTCTAACAGTGAGGAGTCTATCTCTGCCTCTCCCCTCAAAGGAGAGCCATAAGATTGCTGCCCACTGGTCTTCAGGAACCTGCTGCACTTTGCAGGCTCTCTCAAGAGCAGTCATCCATTTGTGGATGTCATCCCCACTTTTGTAGGGGGGCACAATCTTGGACAGGTTCCTATTGTCAAAGACCCTATCTTTGTCCCTAGGGACATTGCTGCCACCAGTGGGTATAGACCCACTCTCTCTATGCTGCCTAGCCTTGCTCAGTTTCTCTTCCATCAGGGCTACTTCTAGCTCCTGCTTCCTGATCCTCAGCTGGGCTTCTTGCATCTTGGCCTCATGTTCCCTCCTCTGAGGGGTGGTCATCCTTCTCCTGGAGTGACCTTGAGAGCCTCTAGAGCCATGGGAAGCATTGGATTCACCTGAGTGATTCCTTCGCCTCCCAAGCCCTGAGTTAAGTCCACTGGGGAGATCCAATGGGGTAAACCCACTGTCAGTCCCCAATAGCCTTGGTTTAGCTGAGCCAAGTATAACACTTGGCACTGGGCTAGTTCTCCCTTCATCATCACTACTCTCTGTATCAGTACTTTTATCACTCTCATCCTCTGTGGTATTATTGCCATCTAAGGGGTGACTATTGGAACTGGGTACCTCTGTAGCATCTTCTGAAGGGGGGCCTCCTGTTCCTGACCCTAAGAGGGCTAACTGGGAAGCTTTCTTGAGTTCTCTCTGATTCTCATCATTTTGCAAGAGTTCTCTGAGCTCAGCAGAGGTAGGGTTCTTGGGCTGTTTAAGGCCTCTAAGAGTTGCCAAATGCCTGAGCTCATTCTGATTAAGGGTAGCAAAGCTGGATGGTGCCCTCTGGGGGTCACTCTCAACAGAGATGGGTACAGTGGACCCCTCTGCCCCGGCCATTGCTCTTAAGTGTGGGTGGACGTGTTGCAATCTACCTACACTTGGGTTTACCTACTAAACCTATCTAGCAGTTGTAGTCAGGGTGTGCTACTCCCTTTGCTCTACAACAACTAAGTTCAGTAGAACTTATGTATATCTAATCTTGTTTTATATGTACCTACAGGTACCTATGTGATCTTTCAATTGGTAACCAAGAGATTACAATGGTAAAACACAGCAAGCTCAAATCCAACCGCTGCTCACCAATGTGAGAAGTTGGCCTGGTATATGATGCTCACTAGTTAAAGTGATCACCTTGTACCATGCCAAGCAACCCTTATGGTGTGGTTGTAAGTCAACCTTTTCGGACTAGCTGCCCTAGTGGTAGCGTAGGCTAAGCAGTCTTTGAGGCTAAACTCGTGAAGCGTGTTAAGCCAGCTGTTTTACCAAATGCAACCCCCTTTTATACCAATGAAAGGACACCACACAGATATATATATTCAAAATATATATGTATTTATTTCTCAAAGTAACCCCTAGTCTCTTTATGAGCACAGGAGCACAAATCGTCAAACAAGATTATCACAGAATACACAGAAGTTGCACGTTATATGGATAGGCCCTGGTGGCCACTCAAACCATATACTAAAATAGTGGTATAAGTACCACGAACAGAAAAGGGAAAAGGCCTAGGGCCTCTAGAATCGCTGGGCCTACAAGGAGCTAACGTCAGTTAGTGACCAGGAGGTCCACGGGTGGCGTGTGCAGAGCAAATAGTCACACGCGTGCTCCCATAGGTTTCAATGGGTGCGTAAAAAGTACAAAGTTACTGCAAAGAGGATCTTCCGGATGGACTAGGAACTCAAGATTTGGAACACAGGCACTAGAGATGTAATACTACACTTGGGCACAGGTGTGCCAGCTTTACCTCACCCACAGGAAGCGGGTGCATAGGCCTCGAAGTGCGTCGGGTTTCTTCTATCTGTTCCGTGGAGCTTGAAGACAAAGATGCTGCAGGCGGTCGGTCCGGGAGAGATGCAGTGGATCCAAGAGTGGATCGGAGATGTTGAAGACCTGTAAGCAGAGGGGACAGTGTTCACAGTCACTAGCCAGTGACCAGCGTGGCACCAGGTGGGTACCAGGCAATGTCGGGTGCAAACAGGAAGAAAGGGGTAGCTTGTCTCTGCAGCCACGTGGTCCCTGGAGGTCGACGACGTCCAGGAGTCGAGTCACGAGCTGTCCCACGCAGGCTCTCGCTGTCGGCGGTGTTGGCGACTTGATTGAAGCAAACAAGCCTTGGCAAAAGCAATTGTTGTAGGAAAAGGAAATAAGCTGATGGTTCTGACCAGCAAGGTCAGAAGGACTGCTCCTTTGGAGGGGAGCAAGGGCCAGTCTGGAGCAACCAGACCAGCGGTGTATTTCTTGAAGTTCGTCGCCAAGATGGCTACTAGCCAGCGGGCCAGCAACCGGTTAGGCGCGTCGAGTGGCAAAATGCAGAAGGGCCCCACGCAGATCGTGGAGATGCTGGAGGGCTCACCTTTGGTGCAGATGCTGCTCGGGTGTTGGGCTTCTCAGATCCCAAAGCACAACTTGGAGGGAGCCTCGGTTGTTGCACTTGTCAGCTTGTCGTAGTCGTTCCAAGATGGCTGGCTCCACGTGTCTCGGTGCCTCCACGGGTCTCCTCTTTTCAGGGACTGTGGATCGGGCGGTGAGAGGTCTGGAGGTCCAGGTCTTGTCAGTCTCTGGGCTCGGGCTCCGGCGGGAGGCGGCGGCAAAGCAGACGTTGATTCGCTGGATGGTGCTTGCGTTAGCAAGGTGGTCACTCCCTGACCACAGGGGAGATTGGCTTCAGTCCTCTGTGCAGCAGAGCGTCGAAGTTCCCGTCTTCTTCTTAGTTTTAAGTTGATTCCAGGATGTCTGAAGTCTTAGGACACAGCTCCTACCTTTAAGCGGATTCTAGGGGCCGGACTACCTGCTAGGTCCCTCCCTATGGGTGGGACCAGGAAGGGGGGTGGTTACACCCCCAATCCTTTGTCCAGCTCGCCCCAGGCCCGGGTCTGGTGTGCCCCAGGACCGGTTTGAACTGGCATATGCACCGAGGCTCCTTGTGAGCCACAGGCATGTCTGGTTTCTTTCAAGCCCTACCTGACCAATACACAAAATCCTGTCTGGGGTGGTGCACGCACCTCCCCTGGCAGGAAACCCTTTGTCCACACCTCCCAAGCTGGAAGGACTCCCAGCAGCAGGAGGGCAGACTTGTGTCTGTGGTGGCAGCATCCATTTTGTGGAGCTGAGGCTATGTCTGATTTTACCCGGGTTTCAGGTACTGTACATGTCGTGTCCCTCTAGAAGGGTGGAATGCTAACCCCGTCGCCAGAATTGGCGAGGGGTTAGTATTCCAATTCGTATGACACCTTACTCGACATGTTTTGATAAAGCCAAACCAAAGATAGCATTTAACCGCGAGGTTCATAATGCACTTAAGAGTATATGGTATGACGATATCTGGAAACAGTAGAAGGAAGTGGTTCCGACCACTGCAGACAGGCTCAGCTCATGCCAGAGCACCATCTCACATGGAACCAAGCACTCTGCCTTCAGGATTGTTAAGGCCTGCCATAGGAGTGACTTATAGGTTACCAGGTGTCCCATTTAAGGTTAGGTATAGGTATACTACACCTTAGTAAGAGGTGATTACACCAACTTACCCCAGCTGAGTGATCAGCCAGTTGTGTCAAATTGTTAGGCCAAGCCTGGGGTGGCATAATACATGCTTCAGCCCCTGGCAGGCCTTGGGTACACCAATGCCCTGGGTACCTAGTGCACACTGGTACAGGGGCTGACAGGGTGATCCAACCAATTGGGTATGTACCTAGGGTACATGGAGTCCATTTTAAAGAGAGAACAGCCAGGCTGAGATCCTGAATAGCAGGATCTCAGGCCAACTAAGTCGAAAAACCAGCTAGACACTAGGCAAAAATTTGGGGGTAACCATAGTCAGATATCCACCTTCCTACAGGCAGCCCTACATTTTCTTGCCACGGGTACCTTTCAAAATACCATAGCTCATGTTGGTGGCATGTCCCAGAGCATGTTCTGCCGTGTGCTGCATGATTTCTTAGAGGGCATGTTGCTTCGCTTGGATGACTTCATCCATTTCCCAACCCCTGAGATGTTGACTGGGGTCAAGCGTGGATTCTATGCCCTGGGAGGGATGCCCCATGTCATTGGGTCCATAGATGGGACACATGTGGCTTTGGTACCACCACAGGCACAGGAGGTAGCGTACAGGAATCGCAAGCACTACCACTCCATCAATGCCCTTGTGGTGTGTCTATCCAACATGGTGATTTCACATGTCTGTGCTCGTTTTCCAGGATCAGCACACGATGCCTACATCATGAGGCGTAGCAGGGTGCCTGAAATGATGACGCAGCTGCGCAACGAACGAGCATGTGTTGTTGGTGGGTACACTCTGTCTGTCCTGTATTTTGCGTAGACTTCCAGCACGACCGCTTCTCCTGTCCTACTTATGTCCATGTGCTTTCCATGTAGGGGACGCTGGCTATCCAAACATGCCATGGCTGATCACACCTCTCCGCAACCCCATCACGCCAGCCCAGCTCCGCTACAACACCGCCCATGGCCGGACAAGGCGAGTGATAGAGAGGACATTTGGCCTCCTGAAGAGCCGATTCCGATGCCTCCACAAGACCGGCGGCGCCCTCCCATATGCCCCGGCAAAGGTCTGCAAAATCTTCATGGTCTGCTGCATGCTGCACAACATGGCAGTTGAGAAAGCTGTGCCACTCATCCTGGATCAAGATGATCAGGACCATCCACCCGTGGAGGACGAAGGGCTTGGCAATGGGGCTAGTGATGTGGAGGATGTGGAGCCGCAAGAGGACATCCGGACTCGGCTCATACGCGACTTCTTTGCTTAGTGGTGAGTACCAGTGTCTGAGTGTGCACGCATTGGTCCCCGTGTGGCATGTGTTGCGATGTGTGTGTCCATCTGCATGTATGCCACGTGAGTCAGAGGTGTGTGTGGATGTGTCACTGGAGTGATGGTGCCAGTGATGAGTGTATTTCCCCAGTCATAATTGTGACCTAGCATGTTGTCATCCATACATGTGTCGAGTACATGCACATGCAAGTGGCTGTGCTTTTTGTGGCTGACTTCTTGTGTGTCTCTCTTCCCCAGGTACTTGTGCATGCCGTCTGCTGGTTGCATTGTTGTGGCACTGCTATTCCTTATGGACACGTCATCGTGTGCTGACTCAGCGTTACACGCACGGACAAGTTTGGAAGTCTCCTTAGGGTAAGGGATGCATCAGGGGTGTGTTGGGTGTGGCAGTTGTTCACGATGTATGCACACTGCCCCTGTCGATGTTTGGTTCCTCTGCAGACATGTCGCATCACCATGGTACACATGGCATGCAGCTGGGTACACCTGAATAGATGGTCAGACTTGTTGACAGTCATCAGTGATGGGATTGTGGAATGTGATGATGGCATCAATGTGTGTTACACTGCCCTCGGACACATACGGTTTGCATTGGCTTGACATGGTGTGGGACTTCCACATCAGCGGTTCTATGGTGTATGGCAGGCTCTCCGTGAGCAGCTGGGGGTGTTTAGCTGTTAGCCGACACTTGTGTGCCAGTTCCATGGATATCACGCATTTGTGGTGCAGAAGGGGGTGCCAGTGTTGGACCCACATGTTACTCCACATGACCTGTTCATGTGTACTCTGAGTTGCCGCTGCAATCCCTATGCCTCCAAGGTGCCTCTTCTCAGTCAATGCTGGTGTGTTGCCATGGGGCATACGGCATGTCTGGAATGGTTTACCGTGATAGTGGCTATGTGTCTATGTGTGGAGTAGCAAGATGCAAGCTGTTTGTGTGTGATTAGACTGTGTATTGTGCATGATGTCCATGACTGTGTGGGTATTGTGACATGTGCCATCCCCATGCATCCAACGTTGGCCAGGCCACCATTCTCTGCATCCACCTGACTCAAGCTTGCAGGAAATGGTTCTGCCACCTGTCCACACATACCTGGGTGCCCCCCAGGACACTCCACATGATCCCTGACCTCTGCGCATGGCTGTCGCTGTACTCAATATGTCTGTCGGCACGGTTGTGCGGCCACCCCCTCAGCTGGTTGGGCCCATCACGGGTGTGTATGGTGCTCCATGTCTGTCTTGCCTAATACACTGTGACCCGTGTGTCCTGTGCCAGACTCAGGCCCCAGGGTGTGGATGGTTGAAGTCAAATGAGAACTCAGGCATGGTTAGACTTTACAAGACACATGTAAGGTAATAATGCAACCAGTAGGCATCTTCTCTTCATGGTGTGACTTTTTATTTTAGTGGTGGGGGGTTTGACATGAGGGGCTTTCCGGGTGTGTGGAATCCAAAGTTCACTAGGGGAGTTGGTGTCCTTGCCATTTGAAATCCTCAGAGTCCATGCCACAGTCTTTGTCAACATTGGTCAGACAGTGACCAGCAAGGCCATGTGGCAGAGAATGTCTTTTGATGCTGTGCTGCTGTTGGTCCAGTGGGCCAGGTGCCAGGCCAGGTGTCCTGGGAGATGGTGCTGTAGCGCCGACCCTCACGGTCTTTTACGTGGACGACCCGCCCTCCTGCGGGGACCCTCAGAAGCAGGCCGTGACGATGTTTGGGATGCTCCATCGGATGTTTCCTCCTCCTCCTCCTGATCCCTCCCTGTGGGTGGTGTTGTTCTACACCTGCTGGCACAGGGAGGGTTGCCCATGTTGTCGGCCATCCGACGGAGTGTACTGTGAATTCCCGTGAACACCGTCACGAGCTCAGCCTGTCTGTCCTCCATCCGCCGTTGGTGTTGCTGTAGACAGGCATGTTGCTCCGCATGGTGCTGGGCCTGCTGGGTCTTGATCTCCTCGAGGATGGACACAACCTGGGCCATGCCCGTGGTGTCCTGCCGGTATGTGTCCAGGATGTTTCGGACATGGGAATATACCGGTTCCCCAGCCAACTGGTCAGGCTGGTGCCTCCGCCGTCCTCCACTCCCACCACCCCTGCCCACTTGCACCTGGCATGCCCTTGTGGGCACATCGGGTCTCCGGGACCCCTGAGGGGTGGCATTGGCGTTGTCGCCTGCCTCCTCCTGGGTGCCCGGGACACCGTGTCCCTCCTGGCCAGCCTGGCTGCTTTGTGGTGGTGGGGCAGGGATCCTGGGTGTCTCCTGGGATGTGGCAGGAGTGGGGGTGGTGGTTGGCCCGGTTGTACCTGACGCAGGTGCTGCAGGTCGTTGGACACCAGAGGGGCCAGGTTGGTCGGGGTCGGGTTCGTCCACAGAGTGGTGAGAGTCGTCGCTGCCGGTGGCTCCTTCATCCCGCCGAGCCGGGTCCTGTGAGTCTTCGCCCCCAGTGTTGGGGGGTGATCCACGACGTTGACCTGTGTGTGAGAGAGACAATGTTAATTTTGTTCCATGCAACATCCATGTTTCATTCGTTTCAAAGTTGGAACATTTCCTCTGGGAATTTGGTTATGTCTTGCATTCCACTCACAGTGCACTTGTGCATGGGTATGTCCCTTGGGCACAGCTTTGGCGACTTTACCTATGTGTGGCACAGTCGTACTTGCTGCGTCAAGTGTGACTGCAGTCAGCAGTGGAGTGGGCAGGTGTGGCGAGCCGTGCATTGGCGCCTTCCGTGTAGCACTGTACGTGGGCACATGAAGTTGTTCCACACACTTATATGATGCAGGTAGCTGTCGTTGTGCTTGTGCACAGGTTGTGACATGGCCATGTGTTTTGCCATGGAGGAGAGGGGGGGTGCTGGCACTGGCCACCCTTGTCTACATGCACGCAGTCCACCTGCTGACGAGCAGACATTCCCACGCCCCACAAGGCTGATTTGCTCTCCCTATGTCTCCCTCCCTCTCTGTCCCCCTCTCCCTCCCTCTGTGTGTCAGCCTCCTCCCTCTGTCCGTCTCCCTGTGTCTCCCTCCCTCTCTGTCCCCCTCTCCCTCCCTCTGTGTGTCAGCCTCCTCCCTCTGTCCGTCTCCCTGTGTCTCCCTCCCTCTCTGTCCCCCTCTCCCTCCCTCTGTGTGTCAGCCTCCTCCCTCTGTCCGTCTCCCTGTGTCTCCCTCCCTCTCTGTCCCCCTCTCCCTCCCTCTGTGTGTCAGCCTCCTCCCTCTGTCCGTCTCCCTGTGTCTCCCTCCCTCTCTGACCCCCTCTCCCTCCCTCTGTGTGTCACCCTCTGTCACCTCAGCCCAGCTTACTGTGCACACACTGTTAGCAGATCTTTGAATGGCCCTTGGATTGTTGATGTGAGTTTTTTCTCTGATCTCCAGGCACCCATTGGGTGTAGTGTGTGTGTCTGCACTGCTGCTGTGGTGGTGTGTGCTGCCACTCTTTCACAGTGTTGGCTGCTCATTGGCTGCTGTCATGTGCAAGAACGTGCCGTCACCCCCATGTGTCGATGCAAGGCGTCCGCCATTTGCTGGCAAGTCATTCCTGTGTTGGGACACACTGTTTGTCTGGCTGTGACCTAGGCCATATGGGCAGGGGGCATTGTTGTCTGCTTCTGAGTTGCACTATGTGATTTTTTGGGCACACCCTCCCGCCATCCGGCTTACCGTGTCATGTGTTGGTGTCTTCTGTGGCCTGTGACTTGACATTGTCCAGCTGGGTGCATGGGGCATGGTGGCGCCAGTGGCATGTGCGTGTTCATGGAGTGTGGTTGAGTCATGCGATAGCTTGGGGTGGTTGCGTGCCTGTTTGTGAGTTTGGTTGTGGATGACGTTCCCCCCATGTGAGGTGAGTTGTTTGTGTACTCACCCGGCTCTCGGAGTCCATCTACTCCGTCCACTGCCACCACCGGCAGTATGGCCATCACCCTCTCCTCCCAGGGATGGTAGTGTACGGGTCTGCGGGCCAGCCCTCCTCCAGTGACGTTGGCCTGGTTGTGTTCATCGGTGTCATCTTGGCTCGGACCCTCCTCCGCAGATCGTACCACCTGGCTTGGCATTCCTGCTTGTTCTTTCTGGTGTCCGCAACAGCATTCACAGCATCGACGATGGTCTGCCACATGGCTGTTTTTGCTGAAGTGCTGGTCTGTCTGACCAATGTTCCAAAGAGGTGTGGCTCGACTCTGAGGATTTCATCGACAAGGACCTCCAACTCTCGGCTAGTGAACTTGGATTCTTGTTAGTGGGCATGGTGAGGGGTGTGGGTGTGGATGGTGGGGGGGTGTGGATGGTTGTGGGTGTGTGGGTGTGGTTGTGCAGGTGTGTGTGTGAATGTGATGAGGGGGTGTTTGTGAAGGTGTGTGTGTGAAGGTGTGCAAGTGTAAGGTGTGGTAAAGCTTCTAGTATGGTGCTGTAGGTTGTCTGTGGGGTCTGGCAGCAGTGAGTCTGTTGCAAAGGCTCATGGTTTGTGTGTGTGGGCCATTTGTATTGGTCCATTGGTGGGTGTGGCTGTGTTTGAACTTTGGGTGGGTGTGTTATAAGGAGTAGTTGTGTTTTGGGCCTCTGTTTTGGTTTTTGGCAGTTGCAGGTCAGTGAATGTGTTGTTTTAGTGGTTGTTGGACATGTTTTGTGGCTTTGTGCCATTCGAATGGTGTATTCTTGTGTCGTTTTGGTTTGTCCTGGTTGTGTACGTGCGTTTTTTGCATGTGTACGGTGTGTACATGGGCCATTTTGTTGTACAGTGCTGTCCTTGTGTGTGGCTTGGTACGACTCGTACATGCACGATGTTGTGTGAAGGTGGTGATGATGGGGCCTGGGGTGCGCTCCGTACTTAGAATGTTGGGGTGGGGGTACGCTCAATGCATACGCGGGTGGGGGTACGACTCTAACGTACATGGGTGTACATACACGGGGGTACGACACGTACACGGGTGTACATACAGGGGGGGTACGACTCTAACGTAAACGGGTGTACATACACGGGGGTACGACACGTACACGAGTGTACATACACGGGGGGTACGACACGAACGTACAGGGGGGGTATGACACGTACACGGGTGTACATACACGGGGGTACGACACGTACACGGGTGTACATACATGGGGGGTACGACACGAACGTACAGGGGGGGGTACGACACGTACACGGGTGTACATACACGGGGGGTACGACACTTACACGGGTGTACATACACGGGGGGTACGACACGAACGTACACGGGGGGTACGACACATACACGGGTGTACATACAGGGGGGGTACGACACGTACACGGGTGTACATACACGGGGGTACGACACGTACACGGGTGTACATACAGGGGGGGTACGACACGTACACGGGTGTACATACAGGGGGGTACGACACGAACGTACACGGGGGGTATGAAACGTACACGGGTGTACATACAGGGGGGGTACGACACGTACACGGGTGTACATACACGGGGGGGTACGACAGGAACGTACACGGGTGTAAATACCGGGGGTACGACACGAACGTACACGGGGGGGGGTACGACACGTACACGGGTGTACATTCAGGGGGGGTACGACACGAACACGGGTGTACATACACGGGGGGTACGACACGTACACGGGTGTACATACACGGGTGGGGGTGTACATACACGGGGTACAACTCTAACGTACACGGGTGTACATACCCGGGGGGGTACTACTCTAACGTACACGGGTGTACATGCACGGGGGGTACGACACGTACACGGCTGTACATACCAGGGGGTACGACACGAACATACACGGGTGTACATGCACGGGGGGTACGACACGTACACAGCTGTACATACCAGGGGGTACGACACAAACGTACACGGGTGTAAATACGGGGGGGTACGACACGAACGTACACGGGGGGTACGACACGTACACGGGTGTACATACACGGGTGGGGGTGTACATACACGGGGGGTACGACTCGAACGTACGGGGGCTGGGGGGAGTGTTGGGCACGTATGCGGGCACATGTCTCCATGGTTGCTATGGGAGTTCGGTGCGGACGGTGTTTTTTCCATACGGTTGTAACATCGGACACACGGGATGGATCGTGATTCCGCGGTCGGACTTCACTTTTCACATTTGTACGGTGATTCGTCCGAGGACGTGTCGGACACATTTTCCGACACGAGGACGTGTGGGGAATAATTCCCAATGCGATTCGTATGGTCTTTTTCCCATGCGAATCATAATTGGCAGTTTGTACGGCACTTGTACGATTCGTACGGTAAAAAGACCGGATACGAGTCGTACGGGGAAAATTTTTACCGGATCGTAATCGGCACCTTGGTTGTTAATTAATTATTAATAGGTAATTAATTAAACAAAAATTTATTGGTATTTATAAATAATCAATTATTAAATCTTGTGTGATTGGTAATTAATTGTAATACTTGTTTTGATATTAATAAATAATTAATTTATAAAAAAAAATTAATTTATTATTTTCCCTACTTTAGCACTTACTTGAGTGGGAATAGTAATTTTTACCCCTATGCTATCCAATGCTTTCCCTATTATTGCACTCTCTAGAGTGGGAATATTAATTTTTACCCTACCGCTATCCAACGCTTTCCCTACTGTTGCACTCTCTGGAGTGGGAATAGTAATTTTTATCCCTACGCTATCCAATGCTTTCCCTACTGTTGCACTCTCTGGAGTGGGAATAGTAATTTTTACCCCTACGCTACCCAACGCTTTCCCTACTGTTGCACTCACTGGAGTGGGAATAGTAAATTTTACCCTCCCGCTATCCAATGCTTTCCCTACTGTTGCACTCTCTGGCGTGGGAATAGTAATTTTTATCCCTACGCTATCCAACGCTTTCCCTACTGTTGCACTCTTTGGAGTGGGATTAGTAATTTTTACCCCTACGCCATTTGACGTTTTCTCTACTGTTGTAATCACTGGAGTGGGAATAGTAAATTTTGAACTCCCGCTATCCAACGCTTTCCCTACTGTTGCACTCTTTGGAGTGGGAATAGTAATTTTTATCCCTACGCTATCCAACACTTTCCCTACTGTTGCACTCTCTGGAGTGGGATTAGTAATTTTTATCCCTACTCCATCCAATGCTTTCCCTACTGTTGCACTCTTTGGAGTGGGAATAGTAATTTTTACCCTTCCGCTATCCAACGCTTTCCCTACTGTTGCACTTTCTGGAGTGGGAATAGTAATTTTTACCCCTACGCTATCCAATGCTTTCCCTACTGTTGCACTCACTGGAGTGGGAATAGTAATTTTTACCCCTACGCTATCCAACGCTTTCCCTACTGTTGCACTCACTGGAGTGGGAATAGTAAATTTTACTCTCCCGCTATCCAGCACTTTCCCTACTGTTGCACTCTCTGGAGTGGGAATAGTAATTTTTACCCCTACGCTATCCAACGCTTTCCCTACTGTTGCATTCTCTGGAGTGGGAATAGTAATTTTTACCCTACCGCTATCCAACGCTTTCCCTACTGTTGCACTCACTGGAGTGGGAATAGTAAATTTGACACTCCCGCTATCCAACGCTTTCCCTACTGTTGCACTCTCTGGAGTGGGAATAGTAATTTTTATCCCTACGCTATCCAATGCTTTCCCTACTGTTGCACTCTCTGGAGTGGGAATAGTAATGTTTACCCCTACGCTATCCAACGCTTTCCCTACTGTTGCACTCACTGGAGTGGTAATAGTAAATTTTACCCGCCCGCTATCCTACGCAGAAAATATTGAATATTTTTTATAAATATTACGTTAATATATGTATTAATTTTTTTTTTTTTACTTACATTAATTATTTATTAATTTTAATGTTATTTAAGTATTTTTAAGTATGTGTCAGTTAATTATATGTATTATTTCATTAATTTTACATTACTTTTAAAACATTTAAAAAATTCGATATTTGACTAACTATATTATTTACAACGATATTTTGGATTCTATATTTTTGTACTTTCCTGTTTGGAGATAGGGAGTCGATATTTTGGTATTCTATATTTTGGCATCGATATTTTTGTAAGTCTATATTTTTGTAGTCGATATTATGTCAGTGATCCCCACTTAACAATGCAAAGAAAGGAACAATAAGATGGGGGAACCATAGAAACATTCATCACAAAGAATTGGTTGAGGAGCGTGACATCTACAAACATTTCCAGCACTCCAAGCGAGCCATTAGTTAAAATGAGAATATTCTTCTTCATAGTTCTCACTTGCATAGGTTTAGAGAATTTGCTTTCACCTTTGGTGCCAATTCCCCCTCTTTTCACCACAACACAGTCTCCTTCCTTTATATCAGGAACCTTTACACCTTTCCTGAGATTGTGGTAGTTCGTAGCAGCCAATTTCTGATTTGCAACATCACTCTCCACAGCAGCACGATCAACCCACCCACACACAATCCTTATTTTTAAGCCAACCAGGGATTTCTTTCACGCCAGGCTCACGCCCCTTGAGACAGACGAATGGCGACACCCCAGTCACCGATTGAGGTGTCACTCTATATGACCACACCAATTTCTTGAGTTCCTCAGACCATGACATACCATTACACATCGAAAGTTGAATGTGATCCATTATTAAATGGTTAATTCTTTCAACTAAACCGTTCGCTTGAGGTCTGAACATGGCAACCTTTTTATGTTTGACTCCCAACTTGCATAGAAATTCTTGCATTCTCTTAGATACCAATTGAACTCCATTATCGGATACAAGGATCTTAGGAATTCCTTCGTTCATGAACACTTTCCATGAACCCAATCGCCTTCTCGGTGTCAATGCAATCGGCAGTCTCAATGACAAACTGCTTAGAGTGGTAGTCTATTAAGACCATCAAAAACTTACTTCGCAAACCAAGTTTGGAGATAGGACCTAAGAAGTCAATCGCCACCCTCACCCAAGGACGCTTGGGAAAAGCCACACATGCGAGGGAAGGTTGCCTTACAACTTTTGTCTTCTCGCTTTTAGCACACACATAGCTCTCCTTAGCAACCTCCTCAATATCGTTGTCCATGCCAGCCCACAAAAATTACTGATGTGCAAGTCTCTTCATCATATTCCTGCCCAGATGCCCGTCATGAGCGATGTTCATTATCTTATTCCTGAGACCTGCAGGTGGCACCAATTGTTTCCTTCTCCACAATTTCCCTTCACTCACACTCAACTCAGCCTCAACATGGCAATAACTTTTGAACTTAACATTCTGAGTAAGGTCTTTCCTTCATCCTTCTGATACACATTTCATTACCTGTTGCAGCACATCATCATTCAACATAGCACTAGTCCACTCCTCCTTGTCAAAGGCCTGTCCCTCACTGCACCTGATCACCTCAACACCTTCTTCCATGTCCTCCTCAATTTCATCCACTGGCATCCTAGATAAATAATCAGCTACCACATTTTTCAGGCCTCTCACATACTACACTTCAAAGTTGTACTCAAGCACCTGTATCAAAAAAAGAGAGGGGGGACCAGGAGCTGGTTAATGGTCCAGTGCCTATGCTCCGAGAAGTCAATAGGGTAATCACTAGAAGGTTCCAGGGTCGGTATGGTTGAAAGTCAACCAAGGCCAGACCTCAACAAGAAGCGAAAAAAGAAAAAGAGATAGATCTATGGGTTTTTGTCTAGGGTGAGGTACTCTGGATGGGGGGAGACAGCAAAAGTGTCTCTTGTTGCCCTCACACATCCCGAGGGATGTCATGCTTCATCATCGGGCGGTGCTCCTCGTCGGGCCGGCGGTGCAATGCCCTACGGGTCCCCCGAAGGGTCTCTTTAGCGGAGATCTTTTAGAGAGCTGCCGATGGGTGCATGCGGGTATGTGGAGGGGGAGTACCGGGGTTAGTGGTGAAGGTAGTGTGTGCAAGGATAAAAATACCTAAGGGTTACCTGGGAGGCTATTTTAATAAGATGGTACCCTTGGTACAATAAAAATCGTGAAAAAATTGTTACTTGTCGAGACGTAATGTGTCTGTGGTAACTGGAAATAAAGGTCAAATGGTCGACATGTTTCGCGCCTTTTAGTGGTCAGAATGATCCATGGCGTTTCATCAGGACCAGTAGAGGTGAAAAGTGTGGGAAGAGTTGCCCAGACTATGTGTAGTGGGAGGGGTAAAAAATCACCCTCTCACTAGGCAACAGGGGAGGGAGTGAAGTGTCTCCTAAACAGGTAGTGTGTGAAAAAGGAGTCTGTTGTGCCCCCTTTGCATTGGACCTAGACCAAAAAAGGATAAAACATAACAACCTACCATCTATGACTGGCATGGGACTACACCCACAGCTGCCCGCTCCTCCCAACTCGAGAGTAGCCTGGGCCCCCAGATGTATGATATTGTGATTGTCTCTATGCAATGTGTGATTTCTCTCATTGCTGCTTACATATGCAGATTGACATGGCACCTCCGCATATGTATTTTAACTTCTTCACTTTGTTATGTTTTATCCTTTTTTGGTCTAGGTCCAATGCAAAGGGGGCACAACAGACTCCTTTTTCACACACTACCTGTTTAGGAGACACTTCACTCCCCCCCCTGTTGCCTAGTGAGAGGGTGATTTTTTACCCCTCCCACTACACATAGTCTGGGCACCTCTTCCCACACGTTTCACCTCTACTGGTCCTGATGAAACGCCATGGATCATTCTGACCACTAAAAGGCGCGAAACATGTCGACCATTTGACCTTTATTTCCAGTTACCACAGACACATTACGTCTCGACAAGTAACAATTTTTTCACGATTTTTATTGTACCAAGGGTACCATCTTATTAAAATAGCCTCCCAGGTAACCCTTAGGTATTTTTATCCTTGCACACACTACCTTCACCACTAACCCCGGTACTCCCCCTCCACATACCCGCATGCACCCATCGGCAGCTCTCTAAAAGATCTCCGCTAAAGAGACCCTTCGGGGGACCCGTAGGGCATTGCACCGCCGGCCCGACGAGGAGCACCGCCCGATGATGAAGCATGACATCCCTCGGGATGTGTGAGGGCAACAAGAGACACTTTTGCTGTCTCCCCCCATCCAGAGTACCTCACCCTAGACCAAAAACCCATAGATCTATCTCTTTTTCTTTTTTCGCTTCTTGTTGAGGTCTGGCCTTGGTTGACTTTCAACCATACCGACCCTGGAACAGTGCCTTCTAGTGATTACCCTATTGACTTCTCGGAGCATAGGCACTGGACCATTAACCAGCTCCTGGTCCCCCCTCTCTTTTTTTGATACAGTATTAAGCACGGCGGCTCAGCCGAGGGACCCTCCCTTTCCCTTGTTTTCCTCTCTTTTTCCTCTCTCTCTTTCTATACCATTTTATCCCACATTGTGACTTTTTCCCTACCCTCCCTGAGACATGTCACTTTCTACCATGGGGGACAACCTAGGCCTCAGCTATGGCGAGGACATTGTGGCTGAAATCCTGAGAACCCCGTCACTCCTAGATGTCGATGGCAATACAGCAGGTACCAGTGCACAAGGCGACTGGAACACCCTTACTTCCCTTAAAAAACTTCAGGTAAAGACCGCCCTCCACGGTTCTATCATGACCGAATACCTCAGAGCAAACTCGGCACCTAATGGACTGCTGGTCCGCACAGCACCAAGGATCTTTCTGGAAGACCTGATCTTCAGACGCGAATGGAGCCAAATTGCATGGAAATGCACCCGGGATTGGATCATTTTGATTATCAGTACCGCAAAACGCCTATCGGATGCTTTGATTGTTAAGATCAATATAGCAGAGAATGGTCTCAAAACCAGCATTAGCCTTTCTGCATATAAAACTCGCCTAACAGAAATAAATTCTGAAATCTCTGACCATCGAGACTACCTTCTAAACCAGAAGATAACCAAACTACAGAAGGATCTGAAGAGATTTGACAGGGAAAAGATCTATCCCTATACAAAAGAGGACTTCCAACCAACAGAAACTGACACGATCTCTGACGATGGATCATCTACGTCTAACCAGTCAGGCCGCTCCTCAGGTAGCAACTCAAGTAATCAGAGCTGGGGCCGTCGCTCCAACCAACAGGGTCTATTACCACCACCGCTAGGGCCACCACCATTCTACGGATTTCCACCCCAATCATTCCCACAACACGGACCCATGTGGTACCCTCCATATAACCCACTACAACAGGGTTTTCAGCAACCATTCCTCCATAACCCTCCTCCTCCTTTTCAGAACAGAGGCAGGGGCAGAGGCAGAGGAAGAAGAAGAGGGAACAAGCAGGTCCACTGGCAAGATCCGGACAACCAACAAAGAACAACGAGAAGCATGGCACAACAACAAAAAAACTGATCGTCAACCAGTCTTCGAGACCTTTGAACTCCGATGAGATCACAGCCTTGGAACTAGGACTGGGTTTTGTCCCTACTCCACAGGAGGACAACTTCAGAACTAATGAGGAATTACATCAACTGTTTCGTAAAGTGAGACTTAGGGCCTTCTTTAAAAACAACCAAACACAGACTGAGGACGACACTGGTCTGAGACCCCCGTCGAAATTCACCCCCACGTCTGGTATGGTCCCACACGAGGTCCTCACTTTCGAAAAAGCAGTTCTTAGGGAGGTCAATCGATTAGAACCTCCGAGCTCTTACAACAATTTCCCCAAAAAACTACGTAGAGCGGTAACCACTCTTCAGAATGATGATTCCATCATAATAAAACCGGCAGACAAAGGGGGTGCCACAGTGATCCTCAACATACAGGACTACGAGAAGGAGTGCTTACGCCAACTTAATAACACTGAGTATTATGAGATTCTCGAGACTGATCCAACTTCAAGGCTACTAGGTCAGATCAGAACCATGGTTAACGAAGCGGCAACAGAAGGATGGATTACGTCTAAATAGGCAGCCTTTCTAGTGAATCCATCTCCAAGGATGCCCTACTTTTATCTTCTGCCTAAGCTCCATAAGGGGGTGACCCCGTGCCCAGGCCGTCCCATCGTATCTGGGATAGGCTCCCTTCTGGAACCTTTAAGCCAGTTCAGCGACTTCTTTCTGCGTCCTCTGGTCCAGGCCACACCAGCTTACCTTAAAGACACCCGGGATGTCCTCAACCTCATCCGGACCATCAATGATGAAAACACCGAGGAAATTAACCTACTACTCACACTGGACGTGGAAGCACTCTATACGAATATACCGCAGGAGGCAACCATTGAAGTGGTTAGCAACCTGTTACAAAATTCGGAACTCCCAACGCCGACACCGGCCAGTTTCATCTCGGCGCTCATTGCCCTTGCCCTCACCAACAATTATTTTATGTACAAAACCACCATCTACCACCAGGTACAAGGCACCAGCATGGGGAGCACCTTTGCGCCGAGCCTGGCTGGGTTGTACATGTCACATTTTGAGACTAACCATATCTTCACTGACTCCAATCCGTTTCACCAACACCTTGTCACCTGGAAACGGTACATCGATGATGTGCTGATCCTATGGAGAGGACAGGCATCTGAGACACTGGAATTCTTTGAGTGGATAAACAATCAGGACCCCCATTTACGCTTCACTATGACCTCCAGTGCAGAGACAATCCCGTTCTTGGACTTATCTATCCAACTGGAAAATGGGATACTTCACACCAGTACGTACAAAAAAGAGACTGACTGCAACAGTCTCCTGAGTTTCAAGAGCCACCACCCAAAAGCTCTAAGGGAAAATTTACCCTATGGCCAGTTTCTCAGGATCAGACGCAATTGCAGCAAGCTACAGGATTTTGAAAGACAAGCCAACACCTTAACTGAGAACCTGACAGAGAGGCACTATCCGGTAAAAGTGATCAACCAAGCTAAAAAACGGGCTAGGAACAACACTCGTGAGGGCCTCCTGGAAACAAGAGAGCCCGATACCAATAATTTGATCACCTGCGTCACGACCTTCACCCCTCTCTCTAACAAAATCAAAAGAATTATCAACCGTAATTGGAAAATCATAAACAGCGATGCACTTAACATCCCCACACCTCGCTTTGCCTTTAAAAGAACCACAAATTTAAGAGACCAGCTGATTAACACACGGCCACGTCCAAAACAAGTGAGGAAAGAGAACACCCTCTGGGACCTCCCAGCAGTGAAGGGGCATTACCCGTGTGGCTCGTGTAGTGCCTGCACCTCAACACGACACACGAAATTCTTACAAATTGGTGATCTAAAATGGGAACAACGGAAGCATATGAACTGTAATACCACTAATTGTATATACTTGATTTCGTGCCCATGCGAACTTTACTATGTCGGTATGACCACCAGATCCATCAAAACGAGGATCAGTGAACACAAGAGTACCATTAGGCGAGCCCGCACAGCCACTAAGTTGACGAACCACTTTTTGGAAAAAGGGCACCCTTGTGAAGCGATCCTATGGACCATCTTGGAATCTAATACCAACTGGACCAGTGAGTCACTCTTTAGACGTGAACAACGCTGGGTGCACCGCCTACACACAGACACCCAGGGGCTCAACGACGATATCCCATGGACCGAGCTATAATACGGCCATTTCTGAATACATTTGTAATGTGCAGTCCATCCTACAATCCGTTTTTTCCTCTAGGAAAGCGCCTGTAGCAGCAGACAACGGATGGTATACCAACCACAGCTTTTACAGCTCTGAGTTATGCCTCACTCAACACGACTCAGACAACCACCTGTCGATCCTTTTCTAAGTCGCACCAATTAACTTGTGATACTGCTATATTTTAACATCAACCGGTAGACAATGGGACTATCACATCTATACACCTTAAGGGCCCGATAGCGCGGAACCACCTCACCCCCCACAAACTCTGACATACCCTCGACCTTGGTATCAGGCCGGGCGGACCCGTCAGAGGCTAACAGTGACACACATTTTTAGCCGAGGCATCCCTACATTACATACTAGTCATATCTTTGTTGTCTAGTTTTCTTTTCCGGCAATAACATACCGAGATTGCTTCACGGCCCGCATGCGCGTAGTGTCACTTTCTACACACACCACGCATGCGCATAAACTCTAACACACATGCGCGATAGAATACTGAAACTTTAGGTTTTACTACGCATGCGCAGCTCCGGGCCCACATGACTCAGCGTCTCCTCAATACCGGAAGTAGGCACCTCCTTCAAACACGGGTCTCACTCCTTAAATAACACGGGCTAGGCCAATTCAGTTACCTTCGAGCAGGCGTCTGGACCGGGCAGGTTTCCAGTGCCGTCACCTGAGCAACCCGTGAGTATTCCTCGAGCGGACCTATCTACTCAGATCACAACGTAAGTCTTCACCCTGCTCTACATTTTGCAACTATGTAAGTAAACCTAACGCTCCACTTTGTCTCCTTTACCCACCGGGTACTCCCTGCTGATACCTATCATTACCGGCTATCAGCCCTAGATGGTGTGGGCCTCCTACGCCGCTTTTAAACTCAAGGAGTAATCCCAACTCTTTCTATAGGTAAGACCACTCTATGTGCACTTTACTCGTGTTGAACCTGCGGATCTACTTGTGAAACTCACCTTAGCAATGCACATGTCTCTGTGACTTGCCCGTTGGATAACACGCCTGGTGAGCCCGCTGCGCAGCCTAGTGGAGGTCTTTGGGGCCCCGCGGGGTACAGCAGTTTACCTAGCGACCCTCCAGCTGGGTTCTGTGACCGCCACCGGGACCCGTAACCTACCATCTATGACTGGCATGGGACTACACCCACAGCTGCCCGCTCCTCCCAACTCGAGAGTAGCCTGGGCCCCCAGATGTATGATATTGTGATTGTCTCTATGCAATGTGTGATTTCTCTCATTGCTGCTTACATATGCAGATTGACATGGCACCTCCGCATATGTATTTTAACTTCTTCACTTTGTTATGTTTTATCCTTTTTTGGTCTAGGTCCAATGCAAAGGGGGCACAACAGACTCCTTTTTCACACACTACCTGTTTAGGAGACACTTCACTCCCCCCCCTGTTGCCTAGTGAGAGGGTGATTTTTTACCCCTCCCACTACACATAGTCTGGGCACCTCTTCCCACACTTTTCACCTCTACTGGTCCTGATGAAACGCCATGGATCATTCTGACCACTAAAAGGCGCGAAACATGTCGACCATTTGACCTTTATTTCCAGTTACCACAGACACATTACGTCTCGACAAGTAACAATTTTTTCACGATTTTTATTGTACCAAGGGTACCATCTTATTAAAATAGCCTCCCAGGTAACCCTTAGGTATTTTTATCCTTGCACACACTACCTTCACCACTAACCCCGGTACTCCCCCTCCACATACCCGCATGCACCCATCGGCAGCTCTCTAAAAGATCTCCGCTAAAGAGACCCTTCGGGGGACCCGTAGGGCATTGCACCGCCGGCCCGACGAGGAGCACCGCCCGATGATGAAGCATGACATCCCTCGGGATGTGTGAGGGCAACAAGAGACACTTTTGCTGTCTCCCCCCATCCAGAGTACCTCACCCTAGACCAAAAACCCAGTACTCAAGCACCGACAACATCCATCCGGAAATCCTAGGAGTCACACTACCTTCCAAACCCCTACCCTCCTTAAATAAATGAACAAGGGGCTTATGGTCCATGCCAACTTTAATAGGTAACCCCGAAACAAAATATCTAAAATGCTTAATGCCCCAACAGCACGCCAGGACCTCTTTTTGAATTACAGAATATGATACTCCTGCCCCTTGAAGTCTCCTAGAATCAGTTAAGTAACAATGGGGCAACCCGAAAAGCCACTGGGCCTGGGTAGATAATGGCACAATAAGATAATGTCCCAGTGGAAAGCAATTTAAGAAAGATAGATGTGTACAAGAGTTAATCCGTTATATCTGAACAACGGATTAACTCTTGTACACATCTATCTTTCTTAAATTGCTTTCCACTGGGACATTATCTTATTGTACCTTGAAGTCTCTTAGACGCAAACCCGATAATCTTTTCTTCTCCATCACACACTTGGGTCAGAACAGCACCAATTCCCACAGCACTGGCGTCAGTGGTAATGAAAGTCTGAGCTTTAACATTGAAATGTCCAAGAGTGGGAGCATAGAGAATACAGGACTCCATCCTATTGAACGCCTTGTCACAAATGTCATCCTATTCAAACACAACACCATTCTTCATTAATAACCTCAGTGGTTCCACAATTTCTGTAAATCATTCACAAATTTGGAACAATATTCTGCTGAGCCGAGATAAGATTTCAGCTGTTCCTTGTTAAGAGGAGTAAGGGCATCCTTGACAGCAGACACAATACTATTCTTGGTCTTAATCCCTGCATCTGATATCGCATGCCCTAAATACGTCACACAATTCTTCCTCAATATACATTTTTTCTTCTTTATAGCCAATCCATGACTCTCCATTCGCCTCAGAACTTCATTCATCACTTTATCATGGTGTGCACTGTCCTTTCCTACAACCAGCACATCATCTTGAAAGCAAAGGACATCTTTCATTGAGACATATCACAGAGTCGGCACTAACACATATTGGTGCCGATTGCGATCCTGTAAAAACCGAGTACGAACCGTCGGACGGAGCATATTCTCCGTCCGACGCGTACCCGGTCGGAACAATATACAAACATGGAAGTACGATTCGCACGGAAATACTATTTCCGTACGATTCGTACAAAACACCGACCAACGAAAATATACATACAAATGTGATCCGGGAAACCGCTGACGTGACGTCGGGACGCACGCAGCCTGCCTTTCACGAACCGGGAAGTACGATTCGCACCGACGTCATCCCGCACAGAGAATATTTTCCGGCAGCCAAAAACTGCTAGGAAATCAGGACGACGCGAACAAGGAGTACCTGCACGCGACGGACAGACATGGACCCGAACCTACGTGTCATCCCGGTCCTCATAGCAGTCGACCTCCTCTACAGGTTCCGACGCAGATGCCGCAGAAGGTCAGAACAACAAAGGGAGGGGGGAAAGGGGGGGCAGGAGCAGGGGCAGGCCACAAAACCCCCACCCAAGTCACACAGCACACATGCCCTGGACATACCTGACCCCCAGGCCCTGGTCACTACGAGGGGGTGGGGGCGTGTCCAGCAAAGCCAGCGTCCACCACAACGGAAGTGGTTGACGACGCGAACCGGTAACACAACAATACAGGTACGTCCCGTACCCACGCCTTAAGAGCGTGGGTACGAGTCGTACCATGCCCACACCTACGTCACCCCAACAATGGCGGGACGGCTCGTACCCACGTGGCAAAGGCCTGGGTACGGCCCGCACAAGCATTCCACAGCGTGGGTACGGATATGTACGGACCGTACCCCCACCCGCGTATGCATGGAGCGTACCCCCATCCCAACAGTGTATGTACGAACCGTACCCCCATGCCCGTATGCATGGAGCATACCCCCCACCCCAACAGTGTAAGTACGGACCGTAACACCACCCCATATGTATGGAGCGTACCCCCCACCCCAACAGTGTACGTACGGACCGTACCCCCACCCGCGTATGCATGGAGCATACCCCCACCCCAACAGTGTACGTACAGACCGTAACACCACCCCCGTATGCATGGAGCGTACCCCCCCAACAGTGTACGTACGGACCGTACCCCCACCCGCGTATGCATGGAGCGTACCCCCCACCCCAACAGTGTACGTACGGACTGTAACACCACCCCCATATGTATGGAACGTACCCCCACCACAACAGTGTACGTACGGACCGTAACACCACCCCCGTATGCATGGAGCGTACCCCCCACCCCAACAGTGTACGTACAGACCGTAACACCACCCCCGTATGCATGGAGCGTACCCCCCACCCCAACAGTGTACGTACGGACCGTAACACCACCCCCGTATGTATGGAGCGTACCCCCCACCCCAACAGTGTACGTACGGACCGTACCCCCACCCGCGTATGCATGGAGCGTACCCCCACCCCAACAGTGTACGTACGGACCGTAACACCACCCCTGTATGCATGGAGCGTACCCCCCCCAACAGTGTACGTACGGACCGTACCCCCACCCGCGTATGCATGGAGCGAACCCACACCCGTGTATGTTCTAAGCGTACATATCCTGATATAGGAGGGTTGGGTGCAGAGTCCTCCCAGCAGTGCCCGGTCATAAGAGGGGTGTGTGCAGAGTCCTCCCAGCAGTGCCCAGACACAGGAGGGGTGGGTGCCTAACACTCACAGCAGTGCCCAGACACAGGAGGGGGTGGTGCATAACACTCACAGCAGTGCCCAGACACAGGAGGGGTGGGTGCCTAACACTCCCAGCAGTGCCCAGACATAAGAGGGGTGTGTGCAGAGTCCTCCCAGCAGTGCCCAGACACAGGAGGGGTGGGTGCCTAACACTCACAGCAGTGCCCAGACACAGGAGGGGTGGTTGCCTAACACTCCCAGCAGTGCCCAGACATAAGAGGGGTGTGTGCAGAGTCCTCCCAGCAGTGCCCAGACACAGGAGGGGTGGGTGCCTAACACTCACTGCAGTGCCCAGACACAGGAGGGGTGGGTGCTTAACACTCACAGCAGTGCCCAGACATAAGAGGGGTGTGTGCAGAGTCCTCCCAGCAGTGCCCAGACACAGGAGGGGTGGGTGCCTAACACGCACAGCAGTGCCCAGACACAGGAGGGGTGGGTGCCTAACACTCACAGCAGTGCCCAGACACAGGAGGGGTGGGTGCCTAACACTCCCAGCAGTGCCCAGACATAAGAGGGGTGTGTGCAGAGTCCTCCCAGCAGTGCCCAGACACAGGAGGGGTGGGTGCCTAACACTCACAGCAGTGCCCAGACACAGGAGGGGTGGGTGCCTAACACTCACAGCAGTGCCCAGACATAAGAGGGGTGTGTGCAGAGTCCTCCCAGCAGTGCCCAGACACAGGAGGGGTGGGTGCCTAACACTCACAGCAGTGCCCCTGCAAAGAAAAGGGTGGAGTACCCACAGATCCAATGCCCACAAATGTCAGTCAGGTGCACAAAGATCCTGCAATACATGTACCACATGTGTGCGAGGCTGGGAGTATACACATGCATAGCGCCGAAAAGAAAACATGTCCACATGAAGTCATGTCAACAGTCTACATACACAAGTACAGTGACCACCAAGGACGCCACGAATGATGCAGGTGGAGACATCGCTCAGCATGCATGGCCAAAGTCTAACGAGTCCGTCACACACCCAGCCAATGTAGACACAGCTCAGCACCACATATTGGAATGACCCTGCAGGGAAGATGTCAGGTTACACAGAGGAAGGAACACACCTTGGGACGATGTCACCATGCAGTAACTGCTTACATGAACAAAGTTATGTAGCCAACAGCTTGTGATGGCACACAGATACCAGGGTCCACCCTATGACCAGCACAAGACGACAATTCCCACACACCCAACACATTATCACCACCCAAAATAATGGAGCAGGTCCACCAACAGCAATACCAGATAGACAGTAGTGTACTAAGGAAAAAGAAATTGCTTTATTCAGCATCCAAAAATCTATTTATCCCTTGAAAGTTCAAAATGTAAAATGCCCATAGGGCAATCCAAAGTTCAAATCCAGGTGGGGGACACAGTGGGACGCGTGTCCCCTAGCTTGCCTGCACAGTCAGACTCCTTTGTCTTCCAGAGGGGGGGGGGGCATCATGTGGGGGGGAAGGACCAGGCACCGCAGGGACATGAGGGCGAAGGGTAGGCGTCGTGGGTGCAGGGACAGAGGACTCCACCACAGGGGGTGGGGCAGTGCCAGAGGCGGAGGTCAGGATGGCACTGCACACCTTAGCAAGGTCCTCCAGCGACTCCCCTGCACCCGAAGGAACCACAGGCCCCAAGGAGGGGGGGGTCGGAGGGATGGGTCGCAGCGCCACTGGGGAGGGTGTGGACAGGGGGGGGACTCAACTCCCTTGCCGGTGTCCTGCCTCCACCGCTTGCAGGGTGGTGCCACACTGGGGCTGATGGACAGACTGGGCAGGACTGACCCTGTATCCGACTTTTGGCCAGGAGAGCTGAGGGGAGGGGATTTGGAGGGAGTGGATTTTGTGGAATGCGGACTCCCACTCTGGCTGTGTGTCTTACGTTTGCCCCCCGACCCAGTGGGTGTGCCTACTTCACCCTGTGTGTGCGTGCCAGGAGGTGTGCGTTTGACCTTCCCTGCTGGTGTGGTGCCTGTGTCTGTTGTGGTGGGTGCATGCTGACGTCTGGGTGTACGTAGGACAGGCATGGGAGTGGGAAGTGTGGATGGGTCAGGGGTAGGGGGTTGGACGAAGCGCTGCAGGAGACCTACTGCTGCAGACAGTGTCAAGTCAATGGACCTCAGCAAGTTGCGTTGGTCAGCCTGCGATGAGAAAATGCCCTCCAAGTATGCCTCCATGTTGTTCAGCTTTTGGCTGTGGCCATGGAGGACATTAAACATCGCAGCCTGACCAACCTGCAACTGCCGCTGGATGTCCACAGACTCGGCATTGGCGGCAGCAGTGGAGACAGGGGCAGGGGGTGAGGTGCCTAGCAGGAAGGAGACGTGGTGACCGGGCACGCTGGGAAGGGACACGAGCAAGTGGGAGGTGGCTGATGGCAATGGAGGGGGCGGGGAGAGATGTTGTGCCGCTGTCAGCTGGTGATGCAGCCTCCGCCCACTCGGAGAGCTCAGCCTCGGACCCGTCAGCTTCATATTCTGTGGTGGCAGTGGACAGGTCCTCCGCCTCACTCCCCTCCGCCTCAGTTCCACTCGATGTGCCAGCCAAGATGTCACCGCTGGCACTGGTGCTCGGTCCCTCCGCTCAGTCTGTGCTGATGTCTCCATCCGTGTCCCCCGACGATGCTGTGGGCAAGGTGAAGAGACAGGAATTAATCATACACCTGTATACATATGTCACATGAGTCCAATCTACATAGGTTACAGTGCATAGCCTGAAAAGAAAGATGAGTAATATCTACAAGACAAGGTACATATGTAGGCCCTGCAACACACAGTTGGTTGACCCACCATGCCACTGAAAAACTATGGAGAGCATGACTGTTAGAGTCGGGGATCTCTGGTTGGCGCAAGGTTGCCCTTGTGTCAAGCAGGAACCCTCTCCTCCACGTCAGGGCGCAGGATAACCCCTCGCGAATGACCCTTGCTCACCCTCTAGGTGCGTGGCGTGAGCAGCCAAGGCGATTCCTCAGGCGTTGTTGGTTAAGCACTTACAATCATACACACAGTAAATACATCAATCCCCCCAGAAACGGACACCAGACTTGGATATATATAAAAATACGCTTCTTTATGTAAAAATAGGTATATATCTCGGCAGACTTATCACAAGACCAATAACGTTTTCGCTATGCCACCAGGTTGTAAAGCAGGCAAATGTTCTTTGTTCGTAGCTTCAAATGGAGACCTTGTAGTCTCTTGCAAATGTTACTTGTGGTTCCAGTACTCACAGAGATCGGCTCCTGCGAACGGGGAAATAAGGCGTTGCGGGCCCCGAGCCCGATACTGGAACTTCTTTCGTGATGTGGAGAGTCGGCACAGGTCGGTGCGACTCTCAGCTTGGGAAGTGTTCTTGGGTCCTCAATCAGCAGGTGTGGGCAAGTAGGCAGGCGCGGCCAGCGACCCTTTAGCACGGCGGTGCAGGAGGGTCTCCACAACGGGGGCGGCGCGGCCTGAGATGTCCGGGGATAGCGAAGCGGGGTCGCAGGGCACGGTCAGTGCAGCTGTTTGACCCGGCATAGATCACAGTCGTCGGACGGTTTCCGGCGGGAGGGGTGATAGCACGGTCAGCGCGCTCCAGTAGCAGGCGGTGACAGGGATGCAGGCGGCCTGGCCCGGGGACAGAGAGCGGCTCTGGACGGAGCGGGGCTCTCACGGGTTTGAGGCAGGCAAGCTTCTGAGTGTCACGGCCCTAGGAGGGGCGATGAGGGGCGCAGTCTCTTTCCAGCGGGATGCACACACGGCTCGAATTGGAGGACGAGCAAGAAGCACAGAGAACCCACTGTTCCTGGGGTTCAGTTCAGGGGGCAAGCTCAGATCAAGCCCTTGGAGAATGTTCAAGCACAAAGTAGCAAAGTCTTTTCAGTAAGTCTCTTCCTCTCCTTTCTCAGCAAGGCAAGCAGCAGGCCAGCTCCTCCAGCGTCTTCTTCTCCTTCTAGTCGGGCAGAGGTTCTTTGTGGTAAACAGGATTCTGATTTCTTAGGAGCCAGGCTCCTACTTTTATACCATGATTCTTTTGTTCTTTAGCGCCAGGGGGCCTAGGCCTGGCTCAGTCCAGTTCTGGAGCACTTTGTTATGGTGACTCTGCTCTTTCCTTTCAGCAGCAGGGCAGAGACATCAGCCGCCCCACAGGGGGTGGCGCCGGCTTTGTGGTGGCAGAGCACAGGGCTATTCAAGAGTCAAGGTGTACTCCTCCCACCCATCCAGGTGTCACCTCTCTACCCACCACCTGGCAGCCAACCTGTCTCTGGGGATCCCCCCACCCTGCTCCTTACTGTTGCTAGGCAGAACACACACACACAGCAGAGGCGGACTGAGATGGTCAGGTCAGTAAATACTAACTTTCTAAAAGTAGTATTTACAAACCCAGGATATTAAAATAACCTTTACTACAAGAAGTATTTTATCATCCTGAGTTCAGGCATACTAAACTTGACACTTCTACCATGCTCTCTGAGTCTACTGGGGTCACAGCGTTGGCGTGATCCCGGCAGCCCATTCTGGCCTATGGAGAGCAGGTAGCCTTCAATAGTGAAGAACGGAAATGGCTGTAATTCACTACTAAGACATGCCACACACATCAGGGCATGTCCTACCTTATGCCTACAATGCACCCTGCCCTTGGGCCTACCAGAGGGGTGGCTAATATGTAGGTAAGGGAAGGTTTAGGGACTGGCAAGTGGGGGCACTTGCGCAGTCAGCGCGACGGTCCCGGACCGCGCACAGGGTCTGCGGTGGCAGACCCTAGACACACTTTACAAGGCCGCTTCCGTGGGTGGCGCAACCAGCGCTGCAAGCCCACCAGCAGCATTGGCATTCACAAGCCCTGGCACCCCTGGTGCACTTTACTGGGGACTGACAGTGAATCCAATAAACCAATCATGAACATCAATTACAGGTACACTTTACCTAGGGAGCACTTGCACTGCGGCACGGATTAGCCGTGGCGCAGTGCCCTGAGCGGACAACACCAGCAAAACAATCGAGGCACACCATCAAAAAGTGGAAGGGAAACCCACGCCAAGGTGCCAGGTCTAACACGTGTCCCCTCCAGCTGAAATGTGGGGAGAACTACCCTTGCCCAGGGGGTTCCTCGTCACTAAGGCGGAAATACCTGGACAGACCGTCAGCGTTGGCGTGATCTGTACCAGGACGGTGTTCCACCGTAAAGTCCATACCCTGTAGGGAGATGGACCACCTCAACAGCTTCGGGTTCTCACCCCTCATTTGCATCAACCATCTGAGGGGCCTGTGGTCCGTCTGAACCCGGAAGTGAGACCCAAACAAGTAGGGTCTTAGCTTCTTCAGCGCCCAGACCACAGCAAATGCTTCTCGCTCAATTGCACTCCACCTACTTTCCCGTGGAAGTAACCTCCTACTGATGAAGGCTACGGGTTGGTCCCAGCCCTCCTCAGTCATCTGTGAGAGCACAGCCCCTACACCATGCTCTGAAGCGTCTGTCTGTACTAGGAATTCCCTGGAGAAGTCAGGGGCCAAGAGCACGGGCGCCGTGCACATGGCAGTCTTCAGGGTGTCGAAAGCTTTCTGACAGGTGTCAGTCCAAATCACGTTCCTGGGCTGCTTCTTGGAAGTCAGCTCTGTCAAGGGGGCAACGATCGTTCCATAGCCCTTGACAAACCTCCTGTAGTACCCAGTGAGCCCCAGGAAGGCCCTCACTGCGGTCTGCGTCTTGGGGGGTTCCCAAGCCAGGATGGTCTCGATTTTGGGTTGCAAGGGTGCCACCTTGCCACTCCCCACTTGGTGTCCCAAGTACACCACGGAACCCTGCCCGATCTGGCACTTGCTTGCCTTGATCGTGAGGCCTGCTCGGCGCAGAGCCATCAACACTTCCCAGAGGTGGCGCAGGTGTTCGGGCCAGGTGGCACTGAACACCGCGATGTCATCCAGGTAGGCGGCACTGAACGCATCCAGCCCAACCAGTACCTGGTTGACCAACCTCTGAAAGGTGGCAGGGGCATTCTTCATTCCAAATGGCATGACTCGGAACTGGAAGTGCCCATCTGGAGTAGAGAATGCTGACCTCTCTTTGGCCCCTTCGGTCAAGGCGATCTGCCAGTACCCAGACGTTAAATCAAACGTGCTGAGGAACCGGGCAGCCCCCAGCCGATCAATGAGCTCATCAGCTCTGGGGATGGGGTGCGCGTCAGTCTTCGTTACTGAATTGAGTCCTCTGTAGTCCACACAGAACCGGAGTTCAGGTGTGGCTCCCGGCGCAGCAGCCTTTGGGACCAAGACCACGGGGCTGGACCAAGGACTGCTGGAGGACTCAACCACCCCTAGCGCAAGCATCTTGGAGACCTCCTCCTTGATGCAAGCTCTGACCCTGTCAGTTACTCTGTAAGCCTTGTGCTTCACAGGTAAGCTGTCTCCTGTGTCCACATCATGGACGCACCAATCTGTGACACCAGGAACCAGGGAGAATCGGTCGGAAAACTGTCCCAGCAAGTGGCGGCAATCCTCCTGTTGTTCGGGCGTCAGGGTGGGTGAGAGGTTAACTCCATCCACTGACCCATCTTTCTCAGAGGCCACTAAGAGGTCAGGAAGAGGCTCGGTCTCCTCTTCCATTCCATCATCAGTGGCCAGCAGCATGCCCACTTCGGTCCTCTCTAAGTGGGGCTTAAGGCGGTTAACATGTAGGACCCTCAAAGGGTTCCTGGGAGACCGCATGTCCACCAAGTAGGTGATAGGACTTTTGCGCTCCACAACCTCAAATGGACCTGTCCACTTATCCTGAAGTGCACAAGGCTCCACTGGGGCCAAGACCCACACCTTTTGTCCAGGTTGAAGCTCTACCAGAGTGGCATTCCGGTCGTACCACCGCTTCATCTCCTCCTGGCTGGCTTCCTGATTTGCCTCAGCAAGTTGCCTGAAACGCCGAGTCTGGTTTCGGAAGGCCAGCATGTAACTATATACATTCTGGGGAGGTTTCCTGGGAGATTGCTCCCAGCCTTCCTTTACCAAACTCAGAGGTCCTCTTACCGGGTGACCATACAGAAGCTCAAAGGGGCTGAACCCTAGAGACTTCTGCGGCACCTCTCGGTAAGCGAAGAGCAGGCATGGCAAGAGGACGTCCCACTTACGCCTCATTGGACCGTCCAGGCCCATGATCATGCCTTTGAGGGTTCGGTTGAATCTCTCAACCAACCCATTTCCTTGGGGGTGGTAAGGAGTGGTGAACTTGTAAGTTACCCCACACTCCTTCCACAGGGATTTCATATATGTGGATATGAAATTGGTCCCCCTGTCGCTCACCACCTCTAGAGGGAATCCCACTCGGGAGAAAATTCCCATCAGTGCCCGTCCCACCACGGGGGCCGTCACTGTCCTCAGCGGGATGGCTTCAGGGTACCGGGTGGCATGGTCCACCAAGACCAGGATGAACCTGTTGCCCAGGGCTGTCTTGGGGTCCAGAGGCCCCACAATATCAATACCCACTCGTTGGAATGGCGTACCGACCACAGGGAAAGGTTGCAGAGGAGCCTTGTGCTTCCCTCCGCTCTTACCACTTGCCTGGCAAGTCTGACAGGTTCTGCAGTAGGAATCTGAATTCTTATGCATTTGGGGCCAGTAAAAGTGGGTGACAAGCCTGTCATAGGTCTTGTCCATCCCCAAATGTCCTGCTAAAGGCACATCGTGAGCCAGCCCCAGTAGGAAGGTTCTGAACTTCTGGGGTACCACCAGCACACGGGCTGACCCAGGTTCAGCAGCCTTAGGCTCGGAATACAGGAGGTCACTCTCCCAGTACACGTAGTGTGTTTTGGCCTGAACACCATTGGCCTGGTCTGCAGCCTGCTGCCGCATACCCACGAGAGAAGGGCATTCTTTCTGCTCCCTGCAGAATTCCTCCCTGGAGGGGCCTCCTTCTTGCTGCCAATGGGTCAGCTCAGGCAGATCTCCCAGTTCGGCAATCTGTTCCCCGGTAGGCTCCAGAGCATCCCCCTCAGGGTCTACTTCCTCCTGGGCCGTGGGAACTTCGGGGGCCGGTTTCCCGCGCCTCCTGCGCCTTCTCCCTAAGGCCGGTTCCTGGACCTCTCCCTCAGGCTCCAGGACCCTCTCAACACCCCTACTGGCTGCCATGGACCGGGTGGTCACGCACGCCCAGTCGGGTAGACCCACCATCCTCAGATGCGTGGTCTTTTCCACCTTTTCCCAAGGGGAACTCTCCAGGTCGTTCCCTAGCAGACAGTCTACAGGCATGTCAGTTCTCACAGCGACTTGTAGAGTACCAGAGACCTCCCCCCACTCAAAGGGAACTTGAGCCATTGGACAACGACTCTCTACGTTGTCAGCATTGACAACCCTACAGTAGGCATTGGGTACAATTTGCTCTTGAGACACCAGGTGTTGCCTCACCGAGGTCACGCTGGCTCCCGTATCTCTAAGAGCCTCAACCTTCTTTCCATTGATGGTCACCACCTGCCCATATTTCTTAGTGTTAGAGGGCAGGTAGGTTACAGGGACCATCTCACTGTCTCCTAGCGAGACTAGGGTCATATGCCCGGGACCCCCACCCTCCTGGACTGCTACCTCCTCCCCAAAGTTAACACTAGCTACTTGCCGGGGTGGAGCACCAGTGGGGGCGGTCTTACCAAACAGGCGACACTTAGGATCAGAGGCAATGTGACCCGGGTCACCACACCTATAACAATTGAAGGGCCCCTTTGGAACAGGTCTACCTGTCGGGCCCCGTTCTGCTGCGGGGGTGGGGGAGGCTGAGAACCCTTCTGCTGGTTCCCTTGGGAATTACTTTGGGGGCCTTTTTGGAACCCCTTCTGCTTACCCTTGTCCCCCCCACTCTTCTGCTGGGGACCCTGCCCACCTTTGGCGGAGTCTCCCACTTGACCCTTGTGGACCCTGGTGCTGAGCCAGCGGTCCGCCTCCTCAGCAAGCTTCCTCGGGTTGGACAGCTTGCTATCTATCAGGTGCTGGCGTAGCTCAGGAAAACATTGACTGGACAAGTGCTCCCATGCAATTAAATCAAGCAGCCCTTGATAATCATTCACTTTGCTACCCTTCACCCAACCATCCAGCGCTCTGCAGAAAAAGGTCACATACTCCACATACGTACTCTCAGGGATCTTCTTGGTCTCCCTGAACCTTTGTCTATATAGCTCAGGAGTTAACCCATACCTGGTCATTAAAGCTTCCTTCATATGGGGGTATGAGGTCTGGACTTCTAAGGGCAAATCTAACAGTGTGTCCCGCCCTTCCGCAAGGAACCTTCCCCACAACCCCGCTCCCCAGTCTTTCTCAGGGACCCGGTGTGAGGACATGGCCACCTCGTAGGCTCTAAACCACTGCCCTATGTCATCCTTTCTAAAATACTCCTTTACTACATCTTTGGGGATGTATACCTTGGACTCTACCTGCGCTGGTGGAGTGCTGCCACCAGAAGGAGCGGTGTCCAAACTTTTCGCCTTCAGCTCCAACTCCTTCAATCTTATATCATGATCCATTTGGCGTTGTTGTGCCTCCAGGGCCAACTTCTGCTTTTCCATTTCCATTCGTCCTGCCAACTTTGCCATCTCCATTGCATGCGCCCTGTCGGCTGCCCTGTCTGCCAGCTCCTCTGGTGACCGGACTCTGCTGGGTTCCTCAAGGTTGTCGGGTGGAACGATGTCCCCCGCATTCCGTAGGTCTCGTGACTCCTTCCAGGCTCTCAACGCCTTGGTGTACTGGGGCTTCCTCTTGCATCCAGCATGGGGGACTCTGAATTGTACACTGTAGCCTTTCAAGTGCTCCATCGTGTAGCCTTCCAGTCTCTCCCAATCCACCTCATCTATTCCAGAAATCACAGAGAGTGCTCTTCCAGCGGAGTGCGAGCCAGGCATGGTTGCAGTACTGGCAGATGTCTCAACAAAGTTCAACAATTACAAACCTGTGGCTGCGTTATTTGGTCTGCTCTCACTATCTGGTGATTAATAATTCACTGTATGCAAATTACAAGTGCAAATCCGAAATCCCAACCGCTGCCAACAATGTTAGAGTCGGGGATCTCTGGTTGGCGCAAGGTTGCCCTTGTGTCAAGCAGGAACCCTCTCCTCCACGTCAGGGCGCAGGATAACCCCTCGCGAATGACCCTTGCTCACCATCTAGGTGCGTGGCGTGAGCAGCCAAGGCGATTCCTCAGGCGTTGTTGGTTAAGCACTTACAATCATACACACAGTAAATACATCAATCCCCCCAGAAACGGACACCAGACTTGGATATATATAAAAATACGCTTCTTTATGTAAAAATAGGTATATATCTCGGCAGACTTATCACAAGACCAATAACGTTTTCGCTATGCCACCAGGTTGTAAAGCAGGCAAATGTTCTTTGTTCGTAGCTTCAAATGGAGACCTTGTAGTCTCTTGCAAATGTTACTTGTGGTTCCAGTACTCACAGAGATCGGCTCCTGCGAACGGGGAAATAAGGCGTTGCGGGCCCCGAGCCCGATACTGGAACTTCTTTCGTGATGTGGAGAGTCGGCACAGGTCGGTGCGACTCTCAGCTTGGGAAGTGTTCTTGGGTCCTCAATCAGCAGGTGTGGGCAAGTAGGCAGGCGCGGCCAGCGACCCTTTAGCACGGCGGTGCAGGAGGGTCTCCACAACGGGGGCGGCGCGGCCTGAGATGTCCGGGGATAGCGAAGCGGGGTCGCAGGGCACGGTCAGTGCAGCTGTTTGACCCGGCGTAGATCACGGTCGTCGGACGGTTTCCGGCGGGAGGGGTGATAGCACGGTCAGCGCGCTCCAGTAGCAGGCGGTGACAGGGATGCAGGCGGCCTGGCCCGGGGACAGAGAGCGGCTCTGGACGGAGTGGGGCTCTCACGGGTTTGAGGCAGGCAAGCTTCTGAGTGTCACGGCCCTAGGAGGGGCGATGAGGGGCGCAGTCTCTTTCCAGCGGGATGCACAAACGGCTCGAATTGGAGGACGAGCAAGAAGCACAGAGAACCCACTGTTCCTGGGGTTCAGTTCAGGGGGCAAGCTCAGATCAAGCCCTTGGAGAATGTTCAAGCACAAAGTAGCAAAGTCTTTTCAGTAAGTCTCTTCCTCTCCTTTCTCAGCAAGGCAAGCAGCAGGCCAGCTCCTCCAGCGTCTTCTTCTCCTTCTAGTCGGGCAGAGGTTCTTTGTGGTAAACAGGATTCTGATTTCTTAGGAGCCAGGCTCCTACTTTTATACCATGATTCTTTTGTTCTTTAGCGCCAGGGGGCCTAGGCCTGGCTCAGTCCAGTTCTGGAGCACTTTGTTATGGTGACTCTGCTCTTTCCTTTCAGCAGCAGGGCAGAGACATCAGCCGCCCCACAGGGGGTGGCGCCGGCTTTGTGGTGGCAGAGCACAGGGCTATTCAAGAGTCAAGGTGTACTCCTCCCACCCATCCAGGTGTCACCTCTCTACCCACCACCTGGCAGCCAACCTGTCTCTGGGGATCCCCCCACCCTGCTCCTTACTGTTGCTAGGCAGAACACACACACACAGCAGAGGCGGACTGAGATGGTCAGGTCAGTAAATACTAACTTTCTAAAAGTAGTATTTACAAACCCAGGATATTAAAATAAACTTGACTACAAGAAGTATTTTATCATCCTGAGTTCAGGCATACTAAACTTGACACTTCTACCATGCTCTCTGAGTCTACTGGGGTCACAGCGTTGGCGTGATCCCGGCAGCCCATTCTGGCCTATGGAGAGCAGGTAGCCTTCAATAGTGAAGAACGGAAATGGCTGTAATTCACTACTAAGACATGCCACACACATCAGGGCATGTCCTACCTTATGCCTACAATGCACCCTGCCCTTGGGCCTACCAGAGGGGTGGCTAATATGTAGGTAAGGGAAGGTTTAGGGACTGGCAAGTGGGGGCACTTGCGCAGTCAGCGCGACGGTCCCGGACCGCGCACAGGGTCTGCGGTGGCAGACCCTAGACACACTTTACAAGGCCGCTTCCGTGGGTGGCGCAACCAGCGCTGCAAGCCCACCAGCAGCATTGGCATTCACAAGCCCTGGCACCCCTGGTGCACTTTACTGGGGACTGACAGTGAATCCAATAAACCAATCATGAACATCAATTACAGGTACACTTTACCTAGGGAGCACTTGCACTGCGGCACGGATTAGCCGTGGCGCAGTGCCCTGAGCGGACAACACCAGCAAAACAATCGAGGCACACCATCAAAAAGTGGAAGGGAAACCCACGCCAAGGTGCCAGGTCTAACAATGACACAATAGCAAATGACATGAAATAGATTTTGACAGAGGAGCCAGGCTCTGGGGACAATCCAGCACTGCATCTGCACCACACAGCGTTGCCGAAAATAGGGATGAGCAGGGACCATATCCATGAACTTTAGGCACACGCTGCATAGGTAATACTGAAAACATGCCCACCATGACTGGCTCACTGCACCTTGAGTGTATGTCCAGACAAACATCACACACTGGCCAGACCTAGCAAGGAGATTTCAGGTTTTGACATGTAGGCTTTGCCCGCACCAACCACCCCCTACATGAGACAATTTGTTGAGACACAGGAAGCACTTACATCTCTTAGTCTGGGTGAAATACACATGGGCTGGAAAAATGCAAGATTGGACACAAAATACCCAAGGTGCGCCTGTCCAAATAATCATGTACAAATGGGCATCATCAGATGATTGTAACAAGACACACAGGCACTGGCCACCGTGAGTATGAACAAGGAAAATCAGGTCCGACTGTACAGTGGACACTTGTACTACATTTTACGTCAATATACATGGTGCCAGGGGACAATGGCACAGAGCACAACCTATGCTGTAGACACTGAGAGTGTCCACATTTTGTGATGACACACATGACACCTAGGAAAATATGCCCCAGGGGACAGTAGTGGCCACACAACTCCATGGTCCTGAATGGGAATGACTGCAACACACGCCACCATCCCTGCACTATGCGTATCGCACACTCATGCACATCATGTAACAGGCCACAACATAGGACATGCGTGCTGTAAGGCATGACACTTGAGAGACTAACTCCCATGTCTGGACTCAGCATTAGTGCCAACTGACATGGAACCCACAAGTACTGAACTGGACAGGGCACAGGCAAGGTCCCAAAACCTGTTACACACCACCCCCACACATGATGCTACAGGCATTGTTCACGTGGATAAACTGCCAGCCTAGATAACCTTGTGAAGGAGTGACTACACACAGACCAGGGAACACATTGCAAGGAGGGGAAGGGAGGCAGGAGAGCACTGCTATACTGTGGGTAACAGGATCTGCACAGCACCTTTAAACCCTGGCAGTGTATCCATGCAACGGCGCACTTACAAATGCTGGTGACACACAACAAACACACTTGTACCTACCCCCTTCCTGCTGCTGCTTCTCCTGTAAGCGCCTGTCCAAGTCTGGAAAGACCACCGCAAGCACACACTTGTGGATGTGGGTCAGACGGCGGCGCCCACGGTTCTTATGGGTCTCAGGTGAGTCCCCCAGCAGGACCCGTGTGATCCTCCGCGTCCAGCACCGGATAGCCTGCCAGCGTTTTCTCACCTGGGCCAGGCGCCGCTTGCGACCCTCCGTCCTCCTCGCGGCACTGACGGCGTTCATCCAGATCTGCTTCTTGGCAGAGGCGCCTACCTGTGAGGATGAACAAGTGACACTACATAAATACACCTGGCACATGTCACAGAGACACATATTAGAACAAATTTTCTGGTTACAACAAGGCATAGTATGCATCCAACGCATTGCACCTTTGTCATAGGGACATTATCCTCTGGGGAAGGGCAAAAGCAGTACGTGCCATTGAAAGTACACAGGTGGAATGAGGGCAACGACACAATCAATGATCCAGGCTCACACTGTGCATCACAAGCTACACCAGGATTATGTGCAGCACCTCAAAGCAGTCACATGCCACAGGCCACTGACGCTACCTCAGCAGAGTACACAGACACACACAGGCACAGGACATTCACCTGCCATTGCCAAATTCAGCTACAAACCTCACTCTGCACATGTGCCACTAGACGGGGGGGCTCACAGGTGTGGGGCTGGCTCTGCACGTCAGACACACAGCACTGCTCCCTGCTCACATCAGATGGGCAGGGTATATCCATCCCTCATGCAGCTTGGGTGCTACACTCCACATATGCACCCACCCACATGACAGGGGACTTACACACACACCGATGTCCAGGGTACGAACACATCATGTGGACACTCTCAGCACAGGTACACAGAACTAACACACATCTGTGGGTACAGTCACCTGTCACACTGGGCTGACTACATAATCACATGAGGACTGTAGAGGCTACATTCCCAGGAGGACAAGACAGGCAGAATGTGGCATGCACCATGCAGTCATTGTCACAGTAAACACAATGCAAGTGAGGACGGCAGACATGCACCACAGCATGCTCTGGCTGGGAGACATCAGGCATTCCCCCCCCCGGAACCCCCCCTACAGTACATTGCATGTGTGTCACACCTGGACACAATGCCAGAAGTCACAGTCACAAAAAAGCGACACAGTCTGTGCTAGTGGACTCTGCACTCACCTGATACCCTGGTCGCCCATACAGCAGGGGGTACTGTGGGAGAATCACATCCAGCAATGCCAGGTTCTCCTCCAGGGTGAAAGGCTGGGCCCTCTCCACAGACCTTGACATGGTTCCAGGGAATCACGAGCAGCAGCTGGGTCGTAGAATCCAAAGATGTGCAGGCAAGTGCTCTCTCATGGGACCTGGCTGCCTTATATCTGCCTTGCTGGCCTGTTTCATGCACAGGAGTACAGAGTGATTGGTCACTCACATTTGCATCCTATGTTTCCTCCAATCCCTTTAAACCTAGCACAGTCAGTGGGTTTTTATTGTTTTTTTTCTTGAGCATGATGTCAACTCCACAACCACTTTGCAACAAAGTAGATTCATTCAAACCGACTTTTGCTGTGCACCTGCAGAAAAAAATTCATACTTTAAACTTGGTCTCCATGACAACCAGCATGCATGTAGGCCTTTATACTTGTCCCTCATGTGTCCCCTATGTAATTTGGAGATTCACACACAGGTACGGTGCGTTCCGGGGCCCTAGGGCACCCCAAATGCATAGCAATGGCCCGTACAGGCGTGTGTACGGTCCGTATCACTATGGGTACGCATACGCGAGCACACCCATAGTGATAGTGAGCGTACAGACGTGTGTACGGTCCGTATCACTATGGGTACGCATACGCGAGCACACCCATAGTGATAGTGAGCGTACAGGCGTGTGTACGGTCCGTATCACTATGGGTACGCATACGCGAGCACACCCATAGTGATAGTGAGCGTACGTGCGTGTGTACGGTCCGTATCACTATGGGTGTGCTCGCGTATGCGTACCCATAGTGATACGGACCGTACACACGCGCGTACGCTCACTATCACTATGGGTGTGCTCACGTATGCGTACCCATAGTGATACGGACCGTACACACGCGCGTACGCTCACTATCACTATGGGTGTGCTCGCGTATGCGTACCCATAGTGATACGGACCGTACACACGCCTGTACGCTCACTATCACTATGGGTAGGCCTACGGCAGCACTCCCATAGTGATAGGGAACGTACACAGGCCCTCAGAGCGAATGTACGGTGCCTTTCACACCTCACAGTGGTGACAGGCAGCACACAGGAAGGAATAGAGCTGACATACTTGTCCATGGATGGACATCAAGGCATTGTCTGGGCAGTACTACATGTGTGGGGCACAGGTGTGAAAGGCTGTGATGTGGCACATTACTCCTGAGTTGTGAAGGCAATAGATGTATGATGAGATGTGTACAGATGTTATGTGTGACAGTGCAATATATGCCAGACATGCCCTTAACTCCTTTGACATGTGTGCATGTCGTACTGCACACTTGGGATGAGCGTCACTGGCATGGCACAGTCAACAACACACGCAAGTGTCCCCTGATGCCCGCTTCAGGGGTTACCACACCAGACATGTGACTACCCACGGTGCACGATGCGTCTATGTCATGTATGTGTGGTGTGTTCCCATTAGCTTGATGTTGGTGTTCCCTCAAAAGCATCTGCTGTTGCAGCAACCAACATGTGTCTGTGTGTAGATGGCCATGGCACACTGTTACGCACACCAGGCCACATGTGGTATCGGATGTAAGGTGTGTATGTATGCATGGGACACGGAGTAGCGTAACAAGGACCTGTCTGCATCCTCTCAATGTATGTGTGGTGAGTCATGACATGTACACCTTAATGGCAAGGTGTGTGGGCTGTCCTAGTGTAATGTCATGTGACCTGTGGCTCTAGTGTTCCGCTACCTGTCTCTGCAATCGACATCCTACTTCTGCTGATGTGTTGATGTATGTCACTCCTGTGTTGCGTCTGGCTGTTCACTTACACTGGGACACAGCTAGTCCCATGCCATGGGATGTGGAGGTTCACAATCTCCGTGTGTAGCTGGGTCTTGGTAGGAGTGTCACGTGGCAGCCATACGTGTCCAGGGCATGTAGCACATACCTGACTCCCTATGTAGCATATGTGTATTGACAGATTAACATGTGCTCAGTACATATAAATTGTTGTTGTAGTGCACTCACTCTTCCTTGTCACTTCCAAATTACTGCAGAGCGCCGCCTCTTCCCCGACCAATTCCGGACTTGGCTGACATGCGGGAGAATGACTGTATACGCTGCTACCGCTTCCCACAACCGTTGATTGAGGAGTTGACGGCAAGGCTGGCACCACACCTGCAACCGCTGCACAGGTATCCTACGGCACTGACACCCAAGCTGAAGGTAATGGCAGCCCTACATTTTCTTGCCACGGGTACCTTTCAATATACCATAGCTCATGTTGGTGGCATGTCCCAGAGCATGTTCAGCCGTGTGCTGCATGATTTCTTAGAGGCCATGTTGCTTCACCTGGATGAGTTCATCCATTTCCCAACTCCTGAACTGTTGACTGGGGTCAAGCGTGGATTCTATGCCCTGGGAGGGATGCCCCATGTCATTGGGTCCATAGATGGGACACGTGGCTTTGGTACCACCACAGGCACAGGAGGTAGCGTACAGGAATCGCAAACACTACCACTCCATCAATGCCCTTGTGGTGTGTCTGTTCAACATGGTGATTTCACATGTCTGTGCTCGTTTTCCAGGATCAGCACACGATGCCTACATCATGAGGCGTAGCAGGGTGCCTGAAATGATGACGCAGCTGCGCAACGAACGAGCATGTGTTGTTGGTGGGTACACTCTGTCTGTCCTGTATTTTGTGTAGACTTCCAGCACGACCGCTTCTCCTGTCCTACTTATGTCCATGTGGTTTCCATGTAGGGGACGCTGGCTATCCCAACATGCCATGGCTGATCACACCTCTCCGCAACCCCAGCACGCCGGTCCAGCTCCGCTACAACACCGCCCATGGCCGGACAAGGCGAGTGATAGAGAGGACATTTGGCCTCCTGAAGAGCCGATTCAGGTGCCTACACAAGACCGGCGATGCCCTCCCATATGCCCCGGCGAAGGTCTGCAAAATCTTCATGGTCTGCTGCATGCTGCACAACATGGCAGTTGAGAAAGCTGTGCCACTCATCCTGGATCAAGATGATCAGGACCATCCACCCGTGGAAGACGAAGGGCTTGGCAATGGGGCTAGTGATGTGGAGGATGTGGTTCCGCAAGAGGACATTCGGAGTCGGCTCATACGCGACTTCTTTGCTTAGTGGTGAGTACCAGTGTCTGAGTGTGCACACATTGGTCCCCGTGTGGCATGTGTTGCGATGTGTGTGTCCATCTGCATGTATGCCACGTGAGTCAGAGGTGTGTATGGATGTGTCACTCGAGTGATGGTGCCAGTGATGAGTGTATTTCCACAGTCATAATTGTGACCTAGCATGTTGTCATCCTTACATGTGTCGAGTACATGCACATGCAAGTGGCTGTGCTTTTTGTGGCTGACTTCTTGTGTGTCTCTCATCCCCAGGTACTTGCGCATGCCGTCTGCTGGTTGCATTGTTGTGGCACTGCTATTCCTCATGGACACGTCATCGTGTGCTGACTCAGCGTTACACGCACGGACAAGTTTGGAAGTCTCCTTAGGGTAAGGGATGCATCAGGGGTGTATTGGGTGTGGCAGTTGTTTACGATGTGTACACTGCCCCTGTCGATGTTTGGTTCCTCTGCAGACATGTCGCATCACCATGGGACACATTACATGTAGCTGGATACACCTGAATAGATGGTCAGACTTGTTGACAGTCATCTGTGATGGGATAGTGGATTGTGATGATGGCATCAATGTGTGTAACACTGCCCTCGGACACATACGGTTTGCATTGGCTTGACATGGTGTGGGACTTCCACATCAGAGGATCAATGGTGTATGGCAGCCTCTCCGTGAGCAGCAGGGGGTGTTTAGCTGTTACCCGACACTTGTGTGCCAGTTCCATGGCTATCACGCATTTGTGCTGCAGAAGGGGGGTTCCAGTGTTGGACCCACATGTTACTCCACATGACCTGTGTATGTGTACTCCGAATTGCCTCTGCATTCCGGAATACATGACTAATAAAGGTGTCCCTATGCCTCCAAGGTGCCTCTTCTCAGCCAATGCTGGTGTGTTGCCACGGTGCATACGGCATGTCTGGCATGGTTTTCCGTGATAGTGGCTGTCTATGTGTAGAGTAGCAAGATGCAAGCTGTTTGTGTGGGATTAGACTCTGTATTGTGCATGATGTCCATGACTGTGTGGGTATTGTCCGGCGGCCATCTTAGAATATCTGTACCTCAATTAAATTTGAAGGAATAAGACCCATGGAGCAGTATTAAATCATTGTAACGGACACTCTTGGAGTAAAAACAATACACAAGGATATATATTAGGAACTATCGGACCACATACTTCACATCAGTGCCTACGGTAAAAACCGGAAGTGAAAATCGATAGAGAGTATTAGTCCCCAGATACTGTCCTGAAGAGACCCCTTATACATTGCGGGTCGAAACGCCGTCGACACAAACTAAGAGAGAGCAAGATAGACTCATGCTATTGTTGAATGCCTCTCATTGTTTTTAAGACCTTCCTTGAATTCCTTTTCACTTAATTTTCACTTTGAAGGCTATATTCACTGCACTGGGTTCACTCTTTCACTTCTATAAATGTGCTGTTAGTATTTGAAAAAATCTGTGACCTTAATTGTTTTCTATAAATAAATTGTGAATTGTAAAATAGATTTATTTTACTTCGGCTGAAGTAAATTACTGTCCAGGTTACTATTTCGAGTTAAATCATGGTGCTTTTTTCTGATTAATTCGTTACGAGTATACAAAATTTGTACTCCTCATTGCAAATACGCTGTTTCAAATAAGTTCCTTGTGGACATTGTTATTGCTTAGTGCAAAATACCCAGTTCACAGGGACATATGGGTTGCTCTTGTTTTTGGTCCTATTGTGTGGGTATTGTGACATGTGCCATCCCCATGCATCCAACGTTGGCCAGGCCACCATTCTCTGCATCCACCTGACTCATGCTTGCAGGACATGGTTCTGCCACCTGTCTACACATACCTGGGTGCCCCCCAGGACACTCCACATGATCCCTGACCTCTGCGCATGACTGTTGCTGTATTCAATATGTCTGTCGGCACGGTTGTGCGGCCACCCCCTCAGCTGGTTGGGCCCATCACGGGTGTGTATGTTGCTCCATGTCTGTCTTGCCTAATACATTGTGACCCATGTGTGTCCTGTGCCAGACTCAGGCCCCAGGGTATGGATGGTTGAAGTCATATGAGAACTCAGGCATGGTTAGACTTTACAAGACACATGTACGGTAATAATTAAAATGTAGGCATCATCTCTTTATCGTGTAACTTTTTATTTGTGTTGGGGTACGTGTTGGGGGGGGGTATGACAAGAGGGGCTTTCCGGGTGTGTGGAATCCATAGTTCACTGGGGGAGTTGGTGTCCTTGTGTGAGAAGTTGGCCTGGTATATGATGTTCACTAGTTAAAGTGACCACCTTGTACCATGCCAAGCAACCCTTATGGTGTAGTTGTAAGTCAACCTTTTCGGACTAGCTGCCCTAGTGGTAGCGTAGGCTAAGCAGTCTTTGAGGCTAAACTCGTTAAAGCGTGTTAAGCAGGCGGTTTTACCAAATGCAACCCCCCTTTATACCAATGAAAGGACACCACACAGATATATATTGAAAATATATATGTATTTATTTCTCAAAGTAACCCCTAGACTCTTTATGAGCACAGGAGCACAAATTGTTAAACAAGACAACGTTATAATATACAGAAGTTGCACTTTATATGGATGGGCCCTGGTGGCCACTCAAACCATATACTAAAATAGTGGTATAAGTACCATGAACAGGAAAGTGAAAAGGCCTAGGGCCTCTAGAATCACTGGGCCTACAAGGAGCTAACTTCAGTTAGTGACCAGGAGGTCCACGGGTCGCGTGTGCAGTGAGGAAAGTTACACGCGGGCTCCCATAGGTTTTCAATGGGTGCGTAAAAGTTAAAAAGTTACTGCAGAAAGGGTCTTCTGGGTGGACTACGATCTCAAGATTCGAAACACAGACACTAGAGATGATTCTCTACACTTGGGCACCAGAGTGCCAGCTTTACCTCACCCACAGGAAGCGGGTGCATAGGCCTCGAAGTGCGTCGGGTTTCTTCCATCGATTCAATGGAGCCTGATGACAAAGATGCTGCAGGCGGTCGGTCCAGAAGAGCTACGTTGGATCCAAGGGTGGATCGGAGTTGTAGAAGACCTGAAAGCAGAGGGGACAGTGTTCACAGTCACTAGCCAGTGACCGGTGTGGCACCAGGTAGGTACCAGGCGATGTCGGGTGCAAACAGGTGGTTAGGGGTAGCTTGTCTCCGCAGCCACGTGGTCCCTGAAGGCCGACGACGTCCAGGAGTCGAGTCACGAGCTGTCCCACGCAGGCTCTCGCTGTCGGCGGTGTCGGCGACTCGAAAGAAGCAAATAAGCCTTGGCAAAGGCAGGAGTCGTGGAAAGAGAGGGAAGCTGATTGTTCTGACCAGCAAGGTCAGAGGGGCTGCTCTTTCGGAGAGCAGCTAGGGCCAGTCTGGAGCAACCAGACCAGCGTTGTTGATTTCAAAGTTCGTCGCCAACATGGCCACTAGCCAACGGGCCAGGGACCAGGCAGGCGCGTCGAGATGCAAAGTGCAGAGGAGCCCCACGCAGATCGTGGAGATGCTGGAGGGCTCACCTTTGGTTCAGATGCTGCTCGATGGTTGGGCTTCTCAGGACCCAAAGCACAACTTGGAGGTTGCCTCTGTCGTTGCGCTTGCAGCTTGTCGTTGGTCTTCCAAGATGGCTGGCTCCACGTGTCTCGGTGCCTCCACGGGTTCCTTCTTTGCAGGGACTGTGGATCGGGCTGTGAGAGGTCTGGAGGTCCAGGTCTTGTCGGGCTCTGGGCTCGGGCTCCGGCAGGAGGCGGCGGCAAAGCAGATGTTCAATAGCTGGTTGGTGCTTGCGTTAGCAAGATGGTCACTCCCTGACCATAGGGGAGATTTCCTTCAGTCCTCTGTGCAGCAGAGCGTCGAAGTTCCCGTCTTCTTCTTGTTGTTAAGTTGATTCCAGGATGTCTGAAGTCTTAGGACACAGCTCCTACCTTTAAGCGGATTCTAGGGGCCGGACTACCTGCTAGGTCCCTCCCTAAGGGTGGGACCAGGAAGGGGGGTGGTTACACCCCCAATCCTTTGTCCAGCTCGCCCCAGGTCCAGGGCTGGTGTGCCCCAGGACCGTATTGAACTGGCATATGCACCGAGGCTCCTTGTGAGCCTCAGGCATGTCTGGTTTCTTTCAAGCCCTACCTGACCAATACACAAAATCCTGTCTGGGGTGGTGCTTGCACCTCCCCTGGCAGGAAACCCTTTGTCCACGTCTCCCAAGCTGGAAGGACTCCCAGCAGCAGGAGGGCAGACTTGTGTCTGTGGTGGCAGCATCCATTTTGTGGAGCTGAGGCTATGACTGATTTTACCCGGGTTTCAGGTACTGTACATGTCGTGTCCCTCTAGAAGGGTGGAATGCTAACCCCATCGCCAGAATTGGCGAGGGGTTAGTATTCCAATTCGTATGACACCTTACTCGACATGTTTTGATAAAGCCAAACCAAAGATAGCATTTAACCGCGAGGTTCATAATGCACTTAAGAGTATATGGTATGACGATATCTGGAAACGGTAGAAGGAAGTTGTTCCGACCACTGCAGACAGGCTCAGCTCATGCCAGAGCACCATCTCACATGGAACCAAGCACTCTGCCTCCAGGATTATTAAGGCCTGCCATAGGAGTGACTTATAGGTTAACATGTGTCCCATTTAAGGTTAGGTATAGGTATACTACACCTAAGTAAGAGGTGGTTACACCAACTTACCCCAGCTGAGTGATCAGCCAGTTGTGTCAAATTGGTTAGGCCAAGCCTGGGGTGGCATAATACATGCTTCAGCCCCTGGCAGGCCTTAGATACACCAATGCCCTGGGTACCTAGTGTACACTGGTACAGGGGCTCACAGGGTGATCCACTTCCAATTGGTTATGCACCTAGGGTGCATAGTGTCAATTTAGTTAGAGAGAACAGCAGGCTGGGGGTCTGATCAGCAGGCCCACAGCCTCAATATGTCAAAAACCAGTGAAGCAAAAAGCAAAAATTTGGGGTGACCATAGGATAGCAGACCCTACTCTCCTACACAACCCCCCCCCCAAACGCAGGGACATTAAACTAGCCTTGACCAGTCTCGTCTTCATGTCCTAAGTGGAAGTACCTGGACAGACCATCTGCATTCCCATGGTCTGTACCTGGCCGGTGCTCCACTGTAAAGTCCATCCCCTGTAGGGAAATGGACCACCTAAGCAGTTTGGGGTTTTCACCCTTCATCTGATTTAGCCACAAGAGGGGCTTAGGTCGGTCTGAATCTTGAAGTGAGTGCCAAACAAGTATGGCCTCAGCTTCTTCAGGGCCCACACCACAGCAAAGGCCTCCCTCTCAATAGCTGACCAATTCTTCTCTCTGGGGGTCAACCTTCTGCTAATTAAAGCAATGGGTTGGTCTTGACCATCTACATTAAGTTGTGACAGCACAGCTCCCACACCCAACTCAGAAGCATCTGTTTGGACAATAAACTCTTTGGAGTAGTCAGGACTTTTCAGGATAGGTGCAGAGCACATGGCCTTCTTCAGGTCATCAAATGCCTTTTGACAGCTTACTGTCCACTGAACCTTTTTGGGCATCTTCTTGGATGTCAGATCATTAGGAGGAGTCACAATGGACCCATAGTTCTTAACAAACTTCCTGTAGTACCCAGTCAAGCCCAAGAAAGCTCGAACTTGAGTCTGGGTGGTTGGAGGAGACCAGTCCTTGATGGATTGTATCTTACTCTCCAGTGGTTGAACTTGGCCCCCACCTACAAGGTGGCCCAAATACACAACCTTACTCTGCCCTATCTGGCACTTAGTAGCCTTGATATTGAGGCCTGCCTTTTGCAGAGCCTCAAGTACCTTCTTCAGGTGGATCAGGTGATCCTCCCAGGTGGAGCTAAAGACAGCAATGTCATCAAGATATGCTGCACAAAAGTCATCCAACCCAGTAAGGACTTGATTCACCAACCTTTGGAAGGTGGCAGGTGCATTCTTCAGTCCAAAGGGCATCACCAAAAATTGATAATGCCCACCTGGGGTTGAGAATGCTGTTTTGGCCTTAGACTCCTCAGCTAACCTGATTTGCCAATAGCCAGCTGTCAAGTCAAATGTGCTCAAAAACTTAGCAGAAGCTAGTTTATCTATGAGCTCATCTGCCCTTGGAATAGGATGTGCATCTGTCCTAGTGACAGCATTGAGTCCTCTGTAATCCCCACAGAACCTCATCTCTCTCTTGCCATCTTTGGTGTGAGGTTTGGGGACCAGAACCACTGGGCTAGCCCAGGGGCTCTCTGAGGGTTCAATGACACCCAATTCCAGCATTTTGTGTACCTCAGCCTTTATACAGTCCCTGACGTGGTCAGGTTGTCTGTAAAGTTTGTTCTTTACAGGCAGACTGTCACCAGTGTCCACCACATGGGTACACCAGTCAGTTTGGCTAGGTATCAAGGAAAACATGTGTTGAAATGATTGTAGAACCTGTCTACATTCAATCTGCTGATGATCAGTGAGGTTGCCTCCAAGGGTCACTCCTTCAACTGAGCCATCTTCAGGGTCCTGAGACAACAGGTCTGGGAGAGGGTCACTCTCTTCCTCCTGTCCCTCATCTGTAGCCATGAGCAAGCCCATGTCTGCCCTGTCAACATATGCTTTTAACCTGTTAACATGGAGTACCCTGTGGGGACTCCTGGGAGTTCCTAGGTCCACCAAGTAGGTAACCTCTCCCTTCTTTTCCAGGATTGTATGGGGTCCAGACCATTTGTCTTGGAGTGCTGCTGGAGCTACTGGCTCCAACACCCATACCTTCTGTCCTGGCTGAAACTCAACCAAGACAGCCTTTTGGTCATGCCAAGCTTTCTGTAAGGCCTGGCTTGCCTCAAGGTTTTTGGATGCCTTCTCCATATACTCAGCCATCCTGGAGCGGAGACCAAGTACATAGTCCACTATGTCTTGTTTAGGCTTTTTGAGAGGTAGCTCCCATCCTTCCTTCACTAAACACAGTGGGCCTCTTACAGGGTGCCCAAACAACAATTCAAAGGGGCTGTAGCCAACTCCTTTTTGTGGGACCTCTCTGTAAGCAAACAGAAGGCAGGGTAGAAGGATGTCCCATCTTCGCCTGAGCTTTTCAGGTAATCCTTTGATCATACCCTTTAGGGTCTTGTTGAATCTCTCAACAATCCCATTGCATTGTGGGTGATAAGGAGTGGTGAACTTGTAGTTGACACCACATTCCTTCCACATAGCTGTCAAGTATCCTGACATGAAGTTGGTACCTCTGTCAGAAACCACCTCCTTAGGAAACCCCACTCTGGAGAATACTCCTAGCAGGGCCCTGGCCACAACAGGAGCTGTAGTGGTCCTAAGGGGAATTGCCTCTGGATACCTGGTGGCATGATCCACTACCACCAGTATAAATCTGTGCCCAGATGCAGTGGGAGGATCCATGGGACCCACTATATCTATTCCCACTCTTTCAAAGGGGACCCCCACCACAGGTAGTGGTATTAGGGGGGCCTTTGTTGTGCCACCTGATTTGCCACTGGCTTGGCAGGTCACACAGGAGCGACAAAACTCCTTGGTATCTTCATTCATGTGAGGCCAGTGAAAGTGAGGGACAAGTCTGTCCCAGGTCTTGTTCTGGCCTAGGTGTCCTGCTAGAGGAATATCATGGGCCAAGGTAAGAAGGAAGCCCCTAAATTGCAGAGGTATAACCAACCTCCTGGTTGCACCAGGTTTTGGGTCTCTAGCCTCTGAATAAAGGAGCCCGTCATCCCAATACACTTTATGGGTACCTTGAGCATTCCCAGCAGCCTCAGCAGCAGCCAGCTGTCTGAGGGGTTCAAGAGATGGACAGGATAACTGAGCCTGCCCCAAGTCAGCCCTGGAAGGTCCCCCTGTCCCCAGAAACTCAACCTGATCAGGTTCAAGCTCTTCAGGGACAGTTCCTTCAGGGTCCTCTAGATCATCTTCCTGGGAAGGCTGATCATCACTTGTAGGCAGGGGGGAAGGCACAGCCTTAACCCTCCTGTTCTTCCTCTTGGTAGGTGCTTGGTCCATTGTTCCAGGATCCAAGACCTGTGGTTCAGTAAGGCACTTTTTGGCCTGTGACCTGGTCACAGCAAGGACATGTGGTGATATACCTAACATCTCTGCATGTGTCCTGTACTCCACTTCTGACCATAGAGAACTCTCTAGGTCATTGCCCAACAAACATTCTACTAGGAGGTCTGCACTAACCACAACCCTTTTGAGGCCAGTTACCCCTCCCCATGAGAAGTTAACAACTGCCACACTATGTGAAGTAGTGGCATTGCTGGCATTGGTCACCAGGTAATTCTCACCTGGTATGTACTGTCCAGGATCCACAAAGCCTGGTGTCACCATAGTGACACTGGCACATGTGTCCCTGTAGGCTTGAGCCACTTTTTCATTAATTAAAGGAGTCTGTCTGTACTTGCCCAGGTTACTGGGGCTCACAGTCAGGGACAAATCCATGTCCCCATCACAGATCAAGACTGCCTGTGTCAGGGTTCTGTCTAAGTCAGAATCTCCTTCAGTTCCCATAGTGATTCCCACTACACCCTTTGTCTGGGGACCAACACTGCTAACAGTAGTACTGGGAGCAGGTGCCTTAGGGGCAACAGTGTTGGGGGCTCCACCCTTCTTACAATCACTAGTCCAGTGAGTTGTATTCTTGCAAGATTTGCACCAGGGTTTCTTTGGACCTTCTTTCTTCTTCCCTTTAGGCTGGGACCCACCCTCGTTAGTACTAGTTTGGGGCCCTGTTGAAGACTTCTGGTCTTTGGATTTCTGATCTCCACCCTTTTGGTCTGTTTGCTTCTGATCACCCTCTTAGCCATGGTTCTGGTTCTTTTGCTTAACCCTGGTTCTGACCCATTTGTCTGCCTTCTTTCCCAGTTCTTGGGGAGAGGTCAGATCTGAGTCAACCAAGTGTTGATGCAGTTGCTGGTTCTGACAGTTATTTTAAATCTGTTCTCTCATCATCAAATTGTACAATCCTGTATAATCAGATACCTTACTTCCCAGCAACCAACCCTCCAAAGCCTTAGTGGCACATTCAATGTATTCAGACCAGTCCTGAGTCTGTGTCTTCTGGGTGTCTCTGAACATTAACCTGTACTGTTCAGTGGTTAAGCCTAACCCATCAACTAGGACACTCTTCAGGGCTCTGTAATTTCTGACATCCTCCTCCCTAACAGTGAGGAGTCTATCTCTGCCTCTTCCTTCAAAGGAGAGCCATAAGATTGCTGCCCACTGGTCTTCAGGAACCTGCTGCACTTTGCAGGCTCTCTCAAGAGCAGTCATCCATTTGTGGATGTCATCCCCACTTTTGTAGGGGGGCACAACCTTGGACAGGTTCCTATTGTCAAAGACCCTATCTTTGTCCTTAGGGACAATGCTGCCACCAGTGGGTATAGACCCACTCTCTTTAGGTTGCCTAGCCTTACTCAGTTTCTCTTCCATCAGAGCTACTTCTAGCTCCTGTCTCCTGATTCTCAGCTGAGCTTCCTGCATTCTGGCCTCATGCTCCCTCCTCTGAGGGGTGGTCATCCTCCTTCTGGAGTGACCTTGATAGCCTCTAGAGGCATGAGAAGCATTAGATTCACCTGAGTGATTCCTTTGCCTCCCAAGCCCCTGGTTAAGTCACTGGGGAGATCCAATGGGATGATCCCGATGTCAGTCCCCAATAGCCTTAGGTTAGCTGGGCCACGTATAACACTTGGCACTGGGCTAGTTCTCCCTTCATCCCCACTAACATCTGTATCCCTATCACTTTCATCCTCTGTAGTATGAATCTCATCTAAGGGGTGATTATTGGAAAGGGGTACCTCAGTTGCATCTTCAGAAGGGGGGCCTCCTGTTCCAGTCCCTAAGGGTCCTAACTGGGAGGCTTTCTTGAGAGCTTTCTGATCTTCATCAGCTTGTAAAAGCTCTCTGAGTTCAGCAGAAGTAGGGTTCTTGGGCTGTTTAAGGCCCCTGATATTTGCCAACTGCCTGGGCTCATTTTGATTTAGGGTAGCAAAGAGAGTTGGTGCCCTCTGGGGGTCACTCTCGACAGAGATAGGTACCTTGGACCCCTCTGACCCCTCCATTGCTCTTAAGTGTGGGTGGATGTGTTGCAATCTACCTACACTTGGGTTTACCTACTAAACCTATCTAGTAGTTGTAGTCAGGGTGTGCTACTCCCTTTGCTCTACAACAACTAAGTTCAGTAGAACTTAAGTATATCTATCTTGTTTTATATGTACCTACAGGTACCTATGTGATCTTTCAATTGGTAACCAAGAGATTACAATGGTAAAACACAGCAAGCTCAAATCCAACCGCTGCTCACCAATGTGAGAAGTTGGCCTGGTATATGATGTTCACTAGTTAAAGTGACCACCTTGTACCATGCCAAGCAACCCTTATGGTGTGGTTGTAAGTCAACCTTTTCGGACTAGCTGCCCTAGTGGTAGCGTAGGCTAAGCAGTCTTTGAGGCTAAACTCGTTAAAGCGTGTTAAGCAGGCGGTTTTACCAAATGCAACCCCCCTTTATACCAATGAAAGGACACCACACAGATATATATTGAAAATATATATGTATTTATTTCACAAAGTAACCCCTAGACTCTTTATGAGCACCTGAGCACAAATCGTTAAACAAGACAACGTTATAATATACAGAAGTTGCACTTTATATGGATGGGCCCTGGTGGCCACTCAAACCATATACTAAAATAGTGGTATAAGTACCACGAACAGGAAAGTGAAAAGGCCTAGGGCCTCTAGAATCGCTGGGCCTACAAGGAGCTAACTTCAGTTAGTGACCAGGAGGTCCACGGGTCGCGTGTGCAGTGAGGAAAGTTACACGCGGGCTCCCATAGGTTTTCAATGGGTGCGTAAAAGTTAAAAAGTTACTGCAGAAAGGGTCTTCTGGGCCGCTCATCTGGTAACTGCTCAACTTGCCATTCGGAAGGACCACGGAACGCTGCCAAGGAGGGCGTATTGTTAATGTTTTACCTCTGCTCACGAAGGGTCGTGTCGCTGGTGGGAGCTTTTCCGCATTCGGCGGACAGCCTGCACGCTCCCAGCGTGCACTAGACTCCAGGGCTACCTGTCGACTTCACCGGGGGACTGCGAGGACCAGCAGCCCCTACATCTAACAGCTGGTGCCTCTTCCCCCGGAGGTCACGCCCCCCCCCCCCCCTGACGTCTATTTACATTTCGCGACACCCGCTTCGCGGGTGCCGCTCATCTGGTAACTGCTCAACTTGCCATTCGGAAGGACCACGGAACGCTGCCAAGGAGGGCGTATTGTTAATGTTTTACTTCTGCTCACGAAGGGTCGTGTCGCTGGTGGGAGCTTTTCCGCATTCGGCGGACAGCCTGCACGCTCCCAGCGTGCACTAGACTCCAGGGCTACCTGTCGACTTCACCGGGGGACTGCGAGGACCAGCAGCCCCTACATCTAACAGCTGGTGCCTCTTCCCCCGGAGGTCACGCCCCCCCCCCCCCCTGACGTCTATTTACTTTTCGCGACACCCGCTTCGCGGGTGCCGCTCATCTGGTAACTGCTCAACTTGCCATTCGGAAGGACCACGGAACGCTGCCAAGGAGGGCGTATTGTTAATGTTTTACTTCTGCTCACGAAGGGTCGTGTCGCTGGTGGGAGCTTTTCCGCATTCGGCGGACAGCCTGCACGCTCCCAGCGTGCACTAGACTCCAGGGCTACCTGTCGACTTCACCGGGGGACTGCGAGGACCAGCAGCCCCTACATCTAACAGCTGGTGCCTCTTCCCCCGGAGGACACGCCCCCTGTCCGTCCTATTACAAATTGACCAGCCCCAAACGCAACGCGGGACGCGCGCGGGGAGAAGCGCGGGCGAAGCCCGGGCCAAGGGCGGGCCCGTTTAAGCCCGTTCAAGACCGGGCAGGACTGGACTGGGCCACCCCATTTACAGTTAGTGCTTTTAAACTGTTTTGCCATTGATATCTCACATTGACATTATTAATATTGGACTGAGAACAATTATTGATATTAATATTGTAACAACTTGTACGGTACAATGTCTCCGAGAACCACTAGGAACACTGTTAAAAAGCAAGCACAATTAGCTGGTGAGATCATCGGCCCAATTGACCAATTCATAACTAAAGCCAATGATGCTATTGAGCAGGGCATTATCCTACTGGATCGAAGGATCTCACAAGATCTGACGATAGCCAGGCGCTAATCGATGGGCCTATTGGGTACTGCAAAATCCCCCTTACGTCCTGTTGATCTACCTCCTCCAGCGATAGTGCATGCAGAAATGCACACTGTTCCTCGTACAGTGGACCTTTCTGCATCTCTGGATTTGTCTGACTCCCATCTATCCTTGGAAAAATCCCCAGTTATTTTTGCCACCCAACCAGATAACACATCCTCTTCAATGGCTAGGGGCACACGAGAAGGAGCTATCCCTAAGAAAATAAAGAGGAAGTCAACTGTTAAGCCTCCCCATTCCACCATTCCATCTGCTACAATCATCTCTGTAACTCCTCTTGTCTCAAATATTCCTCTGGAAAACCTTAATTTTCCACCCCTCCATCACTCTCCTTCACTGCCAAATGTTCAAATAGTGGATTCTATTCCAGCTAACTTGAACATAAGCTCCACCAGCTCAAGCAGCAATTACAGCAGTGGAGATATGATGGACGGTAATCTCAAAATTAACGCATCCACCAACGATAGCTTACTGCTTACCAGAATTGGCGATCTGTTTAAATCTCACTTGGAACCCATAGAAAAGGCCCTACATATGGTTCAGTCTCAACTTACTCAACTGTCTCTAGTACTATCTCAAAGTACAGGATACAAGAAGGATTCCGATTTGGCGAAAGGCAGGCCCACTATTTCAAATACTCCTAACGCCAAAGCGTTAAAACCAGGAACCTCCGTTCAGAACCCCAAATCTAACAAACAAAAAGTCCCTGAGAAGCCTATTCAAAATCATTCCCTAGCATCTGTGAACAAGCCACAACCACCTCCTAGATCCTTTAACCCGTCACCATCTCGCCCTGTAATCAATCCTAAATCAATAGCACTTCCCCCACCAAACCCTCCTCCTTCCCTTCCCATTTCTATAGCCCCTACCCCTGCTCCTGTCCAATCCAATATTACTACCGGCTTCAACACCATTTCTATTAACCGTAACAGAAAGATTCCCCCTATCCATCTTCCACCCGAGGCCTCCCCATACGTAGTAATAATGACTGGGGTTCCGGAACTCCCCCCAAATCAGGATGAACCGGTTTGGTCCCTAAAAAATAAAGTAATCTTTTGGTTGTCCAACAATAGACCGCTTCCAATCTTTATGGACAACAGAGTTACTACAGTGCGTAGAGTGCCTTGGTTAGGCAACCAACCAAAAAATATACAGGGCGACTGTATAATAGTAAACTTTGAAAATCCCAATACAGTTGAGCATGTTTGCTCTTGGGGTAATCAAACTTCTACCGAAGGGATCGCTACTCATAATTTGTCGTACTTCTATCCCCCTAATACACGACGTAATGCAGGCCCTCCATGGTCCTGGACGAGGGTAGGGAACTGGGGCAGAACCAGAGACCGAAATCAGTGGTCGGGGCATGGTTTTAGCAACCCACCACTAGGCCACTTTAGTAATTGGAGAGGTCCACTACTGTCCAACAGATATGATTGCCTAGATATGGTGGATTGACTATCATCTCTACCTATGTTAGATAGCAGTTACAACAGCGCTTTTCCTAACCCAAAAGTCCCCTGTAAGACCATTCGGGTGGCCGGCTCCTCCTTGTCATCTTTGTATGGTACCCAGTCTGAGTCTTCCCTTCCCCAGTATACCCTGGTCCAACAGCAGTCATCCTCCCCTCACCAGGACGCGTGTTACAGCATGTCAGCTACCCCTGTAGATCCGCTTCCAAACCTACAATCTCCTACTCCCCAACCCAGGGAGTCTAAACCCATCCCTCCCTTTCCTGCTATAACCACTCAGTCTCTGTCCCAACTTTCACATCCCTCTGCTGAACTTCAGCCCCCAAATTCTATTTTTACATCAACCCAGGATCTTCCAATTATATTCTGGAATGTAGCTGGCCTAAGATCGAAAATCCATCTTCAGTCTTGGGTGGAAGTTACTAATAAATTTAAGCTAATATGCCTTGAAGAAACTTGGGCAATTGACCCTATTCATATACAGGGTTTTAAAACATTTCACCTTCCTCCCTTACCGTCCACTCATGGCAGACCTAAGGGCGGCTTAGCCATCTATGTTTCCAATTTAATTCCTTTTACGATCTCGGAAGTTCAGTTAGACTCGTCTATTTTTCAAATCCTTAAAATAGTTCCTGACAATAATTCCAGTTATTATCTCATTAATATGAATAATAACTCCTCACCTAGCGACTGTGTAAAATCTTTGTCGGAAATTACTCAGTATATACAAGACCAAAAAGTTATGAGTCAAGAGTTAAATTGTCATATTGTGTGGGGTGGGGATTTCAATGTGTATCTGTGCAACAATCATGGTAAGGGTATCTGTGGGCTCTCAGACGAGCACGATGTTCCCTTGGCCCACTTCACCCACAATGCAGTGGGTCAAGCACTAAATACCTGTATTTTCACATTAGAACTTGAATTCGCCAACACCCTAGTGTGTCCCGCTGTAGAGTTCAAAACGACTTTTCATGGTAGAGGTGCTACCACAACCATCGATTTCATCCTATGCTCTCAATCCTTAAAACACCGATTGAAGCAATTTACAACTGGCACCGACCCTTCAAGTGACCACTACCCAAATAGCATAACCATAGCACTAAATTCACCATCCTCAGCCTGCACAAAAACAAGCCTCTTAACGCAGCACTCTCTGGAGATGAATAAAATTAATGGTTATACTGTCAAGTGGACGTCGATCAATCCCACAGAGATCACCAGTAAGATCATTCAAAAAACCCTTCCTCTTATCTACCATTGTTTGGAGACGTCATCTTCCCCCAAGCTGATTCTCTCCAGCTTCACCAAAATATTAGAAGTCATCAGACAAGAGCTCACCCGTTCCTATAAGACTCGTAACAATGATAAGGACTCAAGAGGGTGGTTTGATTTCCGCTGCCGTAAAGCGCAGCGTGCATTGAAAAACGCTCTTCAAAAAAAGACCAGGGACAAGCCCCAAATTGCCTCCTTGAGGAAAAATTAAAAGATGGCACTGCAATACCGTAAACGGGAAATAAAAAATAATCTCTGGGCCCAATTACACCAGAGTACTTTAACCAAGGACTCCACCATGTTTTGGAGAACAGTCAAGGCCCCTTTCCTAGCTGATGAAACTGCGATACAGCATCTAGATGTGGCAGTACCTGCTGATAAATGGGTAGCACACTACTCGCAGATCTTCGCGGATAACCCCTTGACAACTGAGGCCCCCAGACCAGAGGCGGAAGTTCCTACTAGTAATAACATCTTCCCCATTGACCTCCATTTTGATCTAGAGGAGATAATCATAGCACTGACCGCCTCCAAGACCGGTAAGGCGCCCGGCCCAGACGGGGTCCCCTTAGACATATTTGTGAGCAATATAGATCTGTGGTCTCCAATCGTCATGCAGGTCATGTCTGCAGTCACCCAGATTGGCCTTTTTGATTCTTGGTCTACCTCTGTGCTCCTGCCCATTTTCAAAAAGGGAGATCGGGACAATCCAGCCTGCTACAGGCCCATCTCCCTTTTGGATTCCCTCGGCAAGGTAGCTGGGAGACTAATTCTGGGGCGATTAAGGGACTGGGCTACAGAGAATAAGATCTTAACTGACTTACAGTTTGGGTTTCAGGAGGGCCTGGGCACCGTGGAACAGGCCTTAAATCTGACCTTACTCATAGGTAAATATGTAGGGGCCAAAGGCGGTAAACTTCATCTAGTCTATGTGGATTTGAGTTCCGCTTTCGATTGCGTAATACACTCCAAGCTCTGGGCGATTTTGAAGTATCTGGGCATCGATCTTGCACTGCTGAATTTTCTCCGAGAGTTATACTCGGACGCAAAAGCTTGTGTGAGATACGGTATTAAAGGGGAGCTTACTGAATCCTTTAATGTCGAAAAAGGCGTAAGGCAGGGATGCGTCCTTGCTCCATTCCTTTTTAACATCTATACTAATGGACTGGAGCAAGCGATGTTGGTTGACAGCAAAGATCTACCCTGCATAAGCTCCCGCCCTATTCCTGCATTATTGTATGCAGACGATTCAGTCATCCTAGCAAGGACACCGAATCAACTTCAGATCCAACTAGATAAATACTGCGAATTTATGTCTTCTCTTGGTCTCAAAGTCAATAAATCCAAGACTTTTGTTATGAACATCGGGAAGAGAGCCCAAAAATGTAAATCTCTCCTTATTGAGAAGACCAGATTAGAAACTGCCACTACCTATCCGTATCTAGGTATCCTTATTGATAACCACCTGTCCTGGAAATCTGCGATATCCAGCAAAAAACTGCAGTTTCAACGCACAACATCTGCACTGACTTCGTTCTCTAGGAAACTGGGTAAGCCCGCTCCCACTGTGCTCTTGAAGATTTACCAAGCCAAATGTATGAGTGTGGCAACATACGGTGCCGGAGTCTGGGGCTATGTGTCCACTGACGAGCTACAAATTATAGAAAACTGTTTTCTGAAATACATATTAGCCCTCCCTCGTAGTGCTCCCACTTTCGGCACCCATGTGGAACTCGGCCGGGAGTATCTGACCGATATCATTAGCTACCAGCCGATTCTACTATGGCACCGTATATGGACTAAGGAGCAATGTCATCTAACTAGGTCACTAATATCTGACTGTCTCTCTTTGTCCCATTGGAAAAAGATTCCCTGGCTGCTATATGTATCGAGATTTTTAACAGATTTGAATCACCCTGCATTTTTCACTGACCCTGAATCCTTATCGGATATATCCAGAAAATCCTTGAAAAAGCTATGTGCTGATCATTTAAGTGATCTTCGTTTGTGTTCTGAACTTGTCAAAAAATCAAACGTTCATTTAACGATGGTCCAATCTCCTCATGGCATTCAATTGTATTTGTCATTTTTTCTGTCAAATTATGAGAGGTATGTTTTAACCAGATTTCGGTTTGATTTATTTTATCGTCTTGTCTCATTGCCTGTGCCCTTAGACTGGTCACGGGAATTACCAAATTGTCCCTGTGACGGTCTTACTTGCCAGTCAACCCTGCACGTAACCTTTTTCTGCGGTTTCTATAAGTCCCCGCGGAAACGATGGCTGGTTCCCTTGCTTCGACATTTAGGGCTGAGAAGATGCAGACCGGCTCTTTTGGCACTTCAATATCTAGATACCCCGTACATAGCCAAAACCGTAGCCTGCTTTCTTAAAGCCTGCTTGAAAACTCATTCCCAATTATTGGCAACTGTTTCTTAAGATTTTACCGATTGTTCGGCTATTATTTCTGTACATAGAGTGTTAGCGTTTACTCCTAAATGCCTGCTTTCCTCAACAGCCATTGAACAAACTGATTTTTACTGATTACTGTGCTATTATTCTTTGTATTTAGAGTGTTAGTGCTTATATATAAAATGCGTTCCTTTTTAAGCAGCCAATGAGCAAACTGAATTTTTATAATGTTGTAATGCTTTAAATGTACTTTTTATGATTGTAAATTCAATCGAAATAAAGTATTTTATTGATTGAATTGATGAACGAGTTATTAGATCCTGAGTTGATTTGCATTAAATCTGCAAAGCTCTCGATTGCATATACTCCAGCAAGGACATTGATTGTGGTGCAGAAAATGTTTCTATTTTCATTATCATTGCAGTGCTTTCCCCAGGGTAAGAAACATATCCTGAAATTGTGTGTTTTCTGATTTAGTTGATAGGTCAAATTTTATTTTTTGACATATGCGTTAGTTTTTCTGCTAAATATGTTTGGGCATGAGTCCTGTTTACATTGAATGCACCAGTGTTGTGGAGTTTTGCAGCATCATTTGTTCTGACCAATCAGCATAAAATGTTAATTGTTCCTTGATCATTAGGTGGACATGGTGGTTTACAATTGCACCACTTGGGTTCCAGGTCGTCATGGGATAGTTTGCCTGACATGAATTGCCTGCCTTTGATATTTTTAGAACTTCTGCAGTAATGCTATTAGAAACTGGGTGGACTACGATCTCAAGATTCGAAACACAGACACTAGAGATGATTCTCTACACTTGGGCACCGGAGTGCCAGCTTTACCTCACCCACAGGAAGCGGGTGCATAGGCCTCGAAGTGCGTCGGGTTTCTTCTATCGATTCAATGGAGCCTGATGAGAGCCTGATGACAAAGATGCTGCAGGCGGTCGGTCCAGAAGAGCTGCGTTGGATCCAAGGGTGGATCGGAGTTGTAGAAGACCTGAAAGCAGAGGGGACAGTGTTCACAGTCACTAGCCAGTGACCGGTGTGGCACCAGGTAGGTACCAGGCAATGTCGGGTGCAAACAGGTGGTTAGGGGTAGCTTGTCTCCGCAGCCACGTGGTCCCTGAAGGTCGACGACATCCAGGAGTCAAGTCACGAGCTGTCCCACGCAGGCTCTCGCTGTCGGCAGTGTCGGCGACTCGAAAGAAGCAAACAAGCCTTGGCAAAGGCAGGAGTCGTGGAAAGAGAGGGAAGCTGATTGTTCTGACCAGCAAGGTCAGAGGGGCTGCTCTTTTGGAGAGCAGCTAGGGCCAGTCTGGAGCAACCAGACCAGCGTCGTTGATTTCAAAGTTCGTCGCCAAAATGGCCACTAGCCAACGGGCCAGGGACCGGGCAGGCGCGTCAAGATGCAAAGTGCAGAGGGGCCCCACGCAGATCGTGGAGATGCTGGAGGGCTCACCTTTGGTGCAGATGCTGCTCGATGGTTGGGCTTCTCAGGACCCAAAGCACAACTTGGAGGGAGCCTCTGTCGTTGCGCTTGCAGCTTGTCATCGGTCTTCCAAGATGGCTGGCTCCACGTGTCTCGGTGCCTCCACGGGTTCCTTCTTTGCAGGGACTGTGGATCGGGCTGTGAGAGGTCTGGAGGTCCAGGTCTTGTCGGGCTCTGGGCTCGGGCTCCGGCAGGAGGCGGCGGCAAAGCAGACGTTCAATAGCTGGTTGGTGCTTGCGTTAGCAAGATGGTCACTCCCTGACCATAGGGGAGATTTCCTTCAGTCCTCTGTGCAGCAGAGCGTCGAAGTTCCCGTCTTCTTCTTGTTGTTAAGTTGATTCCAGGATGTCTGAAGTCTTAGGACACAGCTCCTACCTTTAAGCGGATTCTAGGGGCCGGACTACCTGCTAGGTCCCTCCCTAAGGGTGGGACCAGGAAGGGGGGTGGTTACACCCCCAATCCTTTGTCCAGCTCGCCCCAGGTCCGGGGCTGGTGTGCCCCAGGACCGGATTGAACTGGCATATGCACCGAGGCTCCTTGTGAGCCTCAGGCATGTCTGGTTTCTTTCAAGCCCTACCTGACCAATACACAAAATCCTGTCTGGGGTGGTGCTTGCACCTCCCCTGGCAGGAAACCCTTTGTCCACGTCTCCCAAACTGGAAGGACTCCCAGCAGCAGGAGGGCAGACTTGTGTCTGTGGTGGCAGCATCCATTTTGTGGAGCTGAGGCTATGTCTGATTTTACCCGGGTTTCAGGAACTGTACATGTCGTGTCCCTCTAGAAGGGTGGAATGCTAACCCCGTCGCCAGAATTGGCGAGGGGTTAGTATTCCAATTCGTATGACACCTTACTCGACATGTTTTGATAAAGCCAAACCAAAGATAGCATTTAACCGCGAGGTTCATAATGCACTTAAGAGTATATGGTATGACGATATCTGGAAACGGTAGAAGGAAGTTGTTCCGATCACTGCAGACAGGCTCAGCTCATGCCAGAGCACCATCTCACATGGAACCAAGCACTCTGCCTCCAGGATTATTAAGTCCTGCCATAGGAGTGACTTATAGGTTAACATGTGTCCCATTTAAGGTTAGGTATAGGTATACTACACCTAAGTAAGAGGTGGTTACACCAACTTACCCCAGCTGAGTGATCAGCCAGTTGTGTCAAATTGGTTAGGCCAAGCCTGGGGTGGCATAATACATGCTTCAGCCCCTGGCAGGCCTTAGATACACCAATACCCTGGGTACCTAGTGTACACTGGTACAGGGGCTCACAGGGTGATCCACTTCCAATTGGTTATGCACCTAGGGTGCATAGTGTCAATTTAGTTAGAGAGAACAGCAGGCTGGGGGTCTGATCAGCAGGCCCACAGCCTCAATATCTCAAAAACCAGTGAAGCAAAAAGCAAAAATTTGGGGTGACCATAGGATAGCAGATCCTACTCTCCTACACCTTGCCATTGGAAATCATCAGAGTCCATGCCACAGTCTTTGTCAACATTGGTCAGACAGTGACCAGCAAGTCCATGTGGTAGAGAATGTCTTTTGCTGATGTGCTGCTGTTGGTCCAGTGGGCCAGGTGCCAGGCCAGGTGTCCTGGGAGATGGTGCTGTTGCGCCGACCCTCACGGTCTTTTCCGTGGACGACCCGCCCTCCTGCGGGAACCCTCAGAAGCAGGCCGTGACGATGTTTGGGATGCTCCGTCGGATGTCTCCTCCTCCTCCTCCTGATCCCTCCCTGTGGGTGGTGATGTTCTTGGCCTGGTGGCACAGGGAGGGTTGCCCATGTTGTCGGCTATCCGAGGGAGTGGACGGTGAATTCCCGTGAACACCGTCACGAGCTCAGCCTGTCTGTCCTCCATCCGCCCTTGGTGTCGCAGTTGACAGGCATGTTGCTCCGCATGTTGCTGGGCCTGCTGGGTCTTGATCTCCTCGAGGGTCCCCTTCATCTCGTTGAGGGTGGACAAAACCTGGCTCATGCCGGTGGTGTCCTGCCGGTATGTGTCCAGGATGTTTCTCACATGGGAATATACCGGTTCCGCAGCCAACTGGTCAGGCTCACGCCTCCGCCGTCCTCCACTCCCACCACCCCTGCCCACTTGCACCTGGCCTGCCCTTGTCGGCACATCGGGTCTCCGGGACCCCTGAGGGGTGGCATTAGCGTTGTCGCCTGCCTCCTCCTGGGTGCCCGGTACACCGTGTCCCTCCTGGTCAGCCTGGCTGCGTTGTGGTGGTGGGGCAGGGATCCTGGGTGTCTCCTGGGATGCGGCAGGAGTGGGGGTGGTGGTTGGCCCAGTTGTACCTGACGCAGGTGCTGCAGGTGGTTGGACACCAGAGTGGCCAGGTTGGTCGGGGACGTCCACAGAGTGGTGAGAGTCGTCGCTGCCGGTGGGATCGTCATCCCGCAGAGCCGGGTCCTGTGAGTCTTCCCCCCCAGTGTTGGGGGGTGATCCACGACGTTGACCTGTGTGTGAGAGAGACAATGTTATTTTTGTTCCATGCAACATCCATGTTTCATTTGTTTCAAAGTTGGCACATTTCCTCTGGGTATTTGGATATGTCTTGCATTCCACTCACAGTGCACTTGTGCATGGGTATGTCCCTTGGCCACAGCTTTTGAGACTTTACCTGTGTGTGACACAGTCTTACTTGCTGCGTCAATTGTGACTGCAGTCAGCAGTGGAGTGAGCAGGTGTGGCGAGCCATGCATTGGCGCCTTCCGTGTTGCACTGTACGTGGGCACATGGAGTTGTTCCACACACTTATATAATGCAGGTAGCTGGCGTTGTGCTCGTGCACAGGTTGAGACATGGCCCAGTGTTTTGCCATGGAGAAGAGAGGGGGATGCAGGCACTGGCCACCCTTGTCTACATGCACGCAGTCCACCTGCTGACGAGCAGACATTCCCACACCACCCAAGGCTGAATTGGTCTCCCTGTGTCTCCCTTTCTCACTCCCTCTCTGTCCCCCTCTCCCTCCCTCCCTGTGTCAGCCTCCTCCCTCTGTCCGTCTCCCTGTGTCTCCCTCCCTCTCTCTCCCCCTCTCCCTCCCTCTGTGTGTCACCCTCTGTCACCTCAGCCCGGCTTCCTAGGCACACACTTTTTGCAGATCTTTGAATGGCCCTTGGCTTGTTCACGTGAGTTTGTTTCTGATCTCCAGGCACCCATTGGGTGTAGTGTCTGTGTCTGCGCTGCTGCTGTGGTGGTGTGTGCTGCCACTCTTTCACAGTGTTGGCTGTTCATTAGCTGCTGTCATGTGCAAAAAGTGCCTTCACCCCCATGTCTTCATGCAAGGAGTCCGCCATTTGCTGGCAAGTCTTTCCTGTGTGGGGACACACTGTTTGTCTGGCTGTGACCTAGGCCATATGGGCAGAGGGCATTGTTGTCTGCTTCTGAGTTGCACTATGTGATTTTTGAGGCCCACACTCCCGCCATTCGGGTTACCGTGTCTTGTGTTGGTGTTTTCTGTGGCCTGTGACTTGGGATTGTCCAGCTGGGTGCATGGGGCATGGTGGCGCTAGTGGCATGTGCGTGTTTATGGAGTGTGGTTGAGTCATGCGATACCTTGGGGTGGTTGCGTGCATGATTGTGAGTTTGGTTGTGGATGACGTTCCCCCCATGTGAGGTGAGTTGTTTGTGTACTCACCAGGCTCTCGGAGTCCTTCTACTCCGTCCACTGCCACCACCGGCAGTATGGCCATCACCCTCTCCTCCCAGGGATGGTATTGTACGCGTCTGCGGGGCGTCCCTCCTCCAGTGATGTTGGCCTGGTTGTGGTCGTAGGTCATTTTGGCTCGGACCCTCCTCCGCAGATCGTACCACCTGGCTTGGCATTCATGCCTGGTCCTTCTGGTGGACGCAACAGCATTCACAGCATCGACAATCATCTGCCACATGGCTGTTTTTTCGGAAATGCTGGTCTGTCTGACCAATGTTCCAAAGAGGTGTGGCTCGACTCTGAGGATTTCATCGACAAGGACCTCCAACTCTTGGCTAGTGAACTTTGGATTCTTGTTAGTGGGCATGGTGAGGGGTGTGGGTGTGGATGGTTGTGGGGGGTGTGGGTGTGGATGGTTGTGGGCGTGTGGGTGTGGTTGTGCAGGTGTGTGTGTGAATGTGATGAGGGGGTGTTTGTGAAGGTGGTTGTGTGAAGGTGTGCAAGTGTAAGGTGTAGTAAAGGTTCAAGTATGGTGCTGTGGGTTGTCTGTGGGGTCTGGCAGCATTGAGTCTGTTGCAAAGGCTCATGGCTTGTGTCTGTGGGCCCTTTTTATTGGTCCATTGGTGGGTGTGGCTGTGTTTGAACTTTGGGTGGGTGTGTTATAAGGAGTGGTTGTGTTTTGGGCCTCTGTTTGGGAGTTTGGCAGTTGCAGGTCAGTGAATGTGTTGTATTTGTGCTTGTTGGACATGTTTTGTGGCTTTGTGCGATTCGAATAGAGTATTCTTGTGTTGTTTTGCTTTGTCCTGGTTGTGTACGTGTGTTTTTAGCGTGTGTACGGTGTGTACATCGGCCATTTTGTTGTACAGTGCTGTCCTTGTCTCTGGCTTGGTACGACTCGTACATGCGCGATGTTGAGTGAAGGTGCTGGTGTTGGGGCCTGGGGTGCGCTCCGTACTTAGACTGTTGGGGTACGCTCAATACATACGCAGGGGGGGGTATGGGCCGTACATACACGGTTGGGGTTGGGGTACACTCAATACATACGCGGCTGGGGGTACGGGCCGTACATACACGGTTGGGGTGGGGGTACGCTCCATACACACGCGGGTGAGGGTACAGGCCGTACATACACGGTTGGGGTGGGGGTACGCTCCATACATACGCGGGTGAGGGTACGGGCCGTACATACACGGTTGGGGTGGGGGTACGCTCCATACATACGCGGGTGAGGGTATGAGCCGTACATGCACGGTTGGGGTGAGGGTACGCTCCATACATACGCGGGTGAGGGTACGGGCCGTACATACACGGTTGGGGTGGGGGTACGCTCCATACATACGCGGGTGAGGGTACGGGCCGTACATACATGGTTGGGGTGGGGGCACGCTCCATACATACGCGGGTGAGGGTACGGGCCGTACATACATGGTTGGGGTGGGGGTTCGCTCCATACATACGCGGGTGAGGGTACGAGCCGTACATGCACGGTTGGGGTGAGGGTACGCTCCATACTTACGCGGGTGAGGGTACGGGCCGTACATACATGGTTGGGGTGGGGGTACGCTCCATACATACGCGGGTGAGGGTACGGGCCGTACATACACGGTTGGGGTGGGGGTATGCTCCATACATACGCGGGTGAGGGTACGGGCCGTACATACACGGTTGGGGTGGGGGTACGCTCCATACATACGCGGGTGAGGGTACAGGCCGTACATACACGGTTGGGTTGGGGGTACGCTCCATACATACGCGGGTGGGGGTACGTCTCGTACATACACGGGTGTACATACACGGGTGGGGGTTCGACTCGTACGTACACGGGTGTACATACACGGGTGGGGGTACGTCTAGTACATACACGGGTGTACATACACGGGTGGGGGTTCGACTCGTACGTACACGGGTGTACATACACGGGTGGGGGTTCGACTCGTACATACACGGGTGTACATACACGAGTGGGGGTTCGACTCGTACGTACACGGGTGTACATACCCCAGTGTACATACACGGGTGGGGGTTCGACTCGTACATAGGAGGGCTGGGGGGTGGTTGGGCGCGTACATACGGGGGCTGGGGGGAGTGTTGGGCGCGTATGCGGGCACATGTCTCCATGGTTGCTATGGGAGTTCGGTGCGGACGGTGCTTTTTCCATCCGGTTGTAACATCGGACGCACAGGATGGATCATACTTCCGCGGTCGGACTTCACTTTTCACATTTGTACGGTAATTCGTCCGGGGAGGTGTCGGGCACATTTTCCGACCCGAGGACGTGTGGGGAATTATTCCCAATGCGATTCGTATGGACTTTTTCCCATGCGAATCGTAGTTGGCAGTTTGTACGGCACTTGTACGATTCGTACGGTAAAAAGACCGGAAACGAGTCGTACGGGGATATTTTTTACAGGGTCGTAATCGGTACCATTGTCTAATAGAAATTCTGAAATCAACCAGCATTCACTATCACATGTATGCGGATGACACCCAACTTTATTTGAAGATCGCCTCCCCTGAGGACATTCAGTCCCTCAATTCAGTCCTGCTGGAAATACAAAGCTGGCTGACACGGAACCACCTGAAGCAAAATGCTCTAAAAACAGAATTCCTCCTAATCTCACCCCACAAGAAATCCCCGGTCATAGAACAATGGATGAATCAGTTTACTGCTCTCAATTGTAGACCTCACCTCGTGGACTCGGCATCCTCGCTTGGTATTATATTAGACAAAAGTCTGAACATGCAAAAGCACATCAGCTCCATCACCAAAGGAGCGAATTTCCAACTCAGCATCTTAAGGAAGCTCAAACCCTTGCTCTCTGCTCATAACCTAAAGGTTACAGTGCAAGCATTAGTGATCGCAAAGCTGGACTATGGCAGCGCAACGCTGTGTGGCTTGCCCAGAGAGAAAACGACTCCTCTTAGGGTGGCCCTCAATTCTGCTGCTAGGCTTTTAATGGGGACTAAAAAATACAACCACATCTCTCCGGACCTGCTGGCCCTGAAGTGGCTCCAATATGAAGCTCGGATACAGTTGAAAATTGCATGCGTGGCACACAAAGCCATCCACTTCAAGACCCTGCTGTACCTCGCTCAAAAACTGGAGCTCTCATGTGGTACAAGAGCCTCCAGAAGTGCCAACCCCCTTTTACTCAAACCACAAAAATTCAAGAAAAAAAGACTTACAATCGAGCCTTCTCAGGCATGGCGCAGAGGATCTGGAACTCTCTCCCCCCGAAGTCAGGGTGATCCCTTCCACTGTACGCTTCAAAATGGAAGTTTAAGGTTTCTTTATGAAGAAATAGCTGCCTCAGTCCGCCTTCACCACTTGAACTCGGGTCCATAGCCGCTGTTTGTAGCCCAGAGGCTTTGTTGGCGTAATTGCTGGACATTTTTAAAATGTTGCACTTTGCGCTTTGCTGACTCTGTATGCTTGTCTATACCCTTCCTTGCTGATTAATATGTAAAGCGCTCTGATACCCTCGGTGGTCATGTTGGCGCTATATAAAACTTTATAAATAAATAAAGACAAAAATCTGTTGCATGACTCTCTGAAACACTGCTGAGGCAGATGCTAAGCCAAATGGCATTCTGCAGTAAATAAATGCACCTAGCAATGTAATAAACGAGGTGAGGTGCCTTGATTCCTCATTCAGGTCAATCTTGTGGTATGCCGCTGACATGTCAATCACACTGAACATCACTTCCCTGCCCATGGCTGTCAGCATTTCAGAAATATTGAGCACCAGTTGACTATCCACCCATATATTTTTATTCAAATCACGCAAGTTTCCCCCATCCTTGAGCACGACCACAATAGGTGCCAGCCATTCTCAAGCCTCAAAAGGTTCAATAATACCTTGCTCTAACAATTTCTTGAATTTCTCTTGGAGAGGACCTCTCATTAGATGGGGTACATTTCTCACTTTGTGTACGATGGGCACCGCATTCTTCTTGAGGATAATTTTACGAGAGAAGTTCTTAAGTTTCCCCAAATTATCAGAGAAAACCTTGGGAAACTTCTCCATCACGGTAGACATGACTGGCTCAGTAGCATTAGGATTGAGCACAATATCCAGATCCTTTTGATGACACCAACCCAGTAAACTTGAGCCTTGTCGTGTCAAATATACACGATCATACACTTTTTTCTCCATTAAAGCAAATCACCATCCATTTGAGGCCGAAGATATCAATGGTCTTTCCACCCTAACCCACAGTTTTAATGTCAGACTTGTCCCAAGACTCCATATTGCTCATACCACTCCACACCTTGGAATACGTTTCTTTGGATGGCAATGTATACAAACTGCCTGAATCGACTAGCATTCTAACATTATTCATATCCAAGTTTATGGTACAGTGAGGCTTTTCCAACTTATCTGTACTTCCACACACAATATCAATTCATGAATACTCTCACAGGTGTCATCCACTTCTTGTACAAATTGAGTGTTTAGATCTACAAACTTACGCAAGATGTCCTCTCTTGCCACACGCCCTACAGATTACATTCTTAGCCATACACTTAGGGCCCGATTCTGATCGGAAACCGTTCCGACCGACACAAACCGTGAATGTATTCCGACAGACACACACTCACGCTGTACAACCGGTGCAGTGCGATGCAATGCGTGTCAAATACAACCGACTCGCACAGAGCCCAAGATGGACGACTGCCATGTACAAGAATCAATCCGTCTCAGTGAATGGGCCGGAAAAGAGGCAGACGGGACCGATTCGTACGCGAACGCTGCAACATAGTGTACGAGAATGGGACAGACATGGACTACCCCGCGAATGCTCAAAAAAGCATCCATTGCGGTCAACTGAACGTCTCCGTCATGCTCAAACAAACACAACAGAAACAGACAGAAAAAGTCCAAACAAGCATTGGCAAAGGACAAGAAAATTCACAATGTAAGACACACCCACAACTTCACCTATTATAAAGGGCCAAACTCCTTGCCATGATCCTTTGCAAATTCAACAGACCTGCCAGCAGATACCACCACTACACTGCACTGAGACATACACTCACAACCCACCCACCACACAACCTGTACACCACTAGCACCTGGCAAATACCACACTCACAAACACACACCTTTACTCATACTCACTCACCCTCACTTTCACACTTACCCGCACATCCATCTCCACCACCACCCATCACCATGCCCCCAAAGAAGGATCCAAAGTTCACAGACAGTGAGTTGGAAGTCATGGTAGATGAAATTCTCAGAGTAGAGTCACAGTTATTTGGCACATTGTTCCAACAGACCCCCTGTCCCAGAAAACCAAGATGTTGGAGAGGATTGTCAACAAGGTGAACGCATAAGCACCTTGCCTGCGCACAATGGACGATATCAGGAACAGGTCCTATGATTTGCGAAGGAGGGTCAAGAAGCTGATTGGCAGAGACCATGCCCTGAGCCAGCGGACTTGCGGTGGCCCTCCTGCAAAACCTACGCACTTCACTTCCTGGGAGGAGAAGGTGCGGGCCATCCTTCCACCGGAGAGCATCCATGGGTTATCAGGAGTACCAGAGTCTGGTGAGTACATAACCAACTAGCTAATATTGTGAGCCAATACACACCCACAGACATCACTGTCAAGGGGACAGTCATACCAATCACTGTTAGCAAAGGCATATCAACATTAAGCAAATGATCCTAGGATGTGTATGTCACTCACAGAAACAAAATACAAGCAATCTCAGAGCAATATGGAAACATTTCATAACATGTACAAACTCACTAACAAACACAGCAAGACTTTGGCCTCAAAACACTTTCCACCACTTGCAGCCATCTTGCCAGCACCGTTCCACTCACTCCCATGAAAGCTGGGTCACAGGAAGGAAGGTTGGGATGTCTGGGAAGGTGGGTGTAGCTGAAAGCTTGATGGGAGTCGTAGTCAAAGCCAACAGTCCTCCTTCCTCATGGCCCAACAAGCCCACCTTGAACCATGCTCATCTCACAGGGAGTGGAAAAGTACTGACAAGATGGCTGACACTGGCCTCTGGTGTGGGGAGCACAAGGCCCTGTTGGGAGCTGTGCACAAACAAACACAAGGCCCTACTGTCTGACACCTTGAACGTAAAGTTTGACTCGCTGTCATAGAAGCATGGTTTATGGTGACCTATCTGGGCTGTATGGGAGAAGGAGTGATAGCTCTGACTACATCTACCAGCAGGCCCTGTCACACATACACCCCTCCCACCAAACACCACACTTGGGACTATGCACAACCTGAGAGTCAAGGTAAATCTACTCCCAAGATGCCTGACACTGGGCCCTGGTGTGAGTTGCAAACAGTCCCTGATGGGATATGTGATCAAATTTATATTATAACCAACAACACACCTGTGAGAAGGTGGCCTGATATATACTGTCCACTAGTTCTAGTGGGCACCTTGAATCAGTCCAAACAACCCCTTATGGTGAATGGTTATAGACAACCTTATGTGAAAGCTATCCTAGTGGTAGCTATGGAGAGCAGCCTTCAGGCTAAGTCTTGAAGGAATGCAAAGCAGCTTGTTTTACCAGTCTATAATCTCTTGAATGATCAAATGAAAATATAACCACACCAGGTATATATTCAAAACATATGTATTTAAGATAAAACACACCCCTCTAGTCTCTTTATGAGACTGTTGTTCGAAGTACTTAGTTTACAAGTGAGTAAGCATCAGTAAACGCACAAATACACGTTTGGGCCCTGTTAGACTTGGGGGTCTCTGGTTGGCGCAAGGTTGCCCTTGTGTCAAGCAGGAACCCTCTCCTCTACGTCAGGGCGCAGGATAACCCCTCGTGAATGACCCTTGCTCACCCTCTAGGTGCGTGGCGTGAGCAGCCAAGGCGATTCCTCAGGCGTTGTTGGTTAAGCACTTACAATCATACACACAGTAAATACATCGATCCCCCCAGAAACGGACACCAGACTTGGATATATAGAAAAATACGCTTCTTTATGTAAAAATAAGGATATATATCTCAGCAGACTTATCACAAGACCAATAACGGTTTCGCTATGCCACCAGGTTGTAAAGCAGGCAAATGTTCTTTGTTCGCAGCTTCAAATGGAGACTTTGTAGTCTCTTGCAAATGTTACTTGTGGTTCCAGTACTCACAGCGATCGGCTCCTGCGAACGGGGAAATAAGGCGTTGCGGGCCCCGAGCCCGATACTGGAACTTCTTTCGTGATGTGGAGAGTCGGCACAGGTCGGTGCGACTCTCAGCTTCGGAAGTGTTCTTGGGTCCTCAATCGGCAGGTGTGGGCAAGTAGGCAGGCGCGGCCAGCGACCCTTTAGCACGGCGGTGCAGGGGGGTCTCCACAGCGGGGGCGGCGCGGCCTGAGATGTCCGGGGATAGCGAAGCGGGGTCGCAGGGCACGGTCAGTGCAGCTGGATGACCCGGCGTAGATCACAGTCGTCGGACGGTTTCCGGCGGGAGGGGTGATAGCGCGGTCAGCGCGCTCCAGTAGCAGGCGGTGACAGGGATGCAGGCGACCTGGCCCGGGGACCGAGAGCGGCTCTGGACGGAGCGGGGCTCTCACGGGTTTGAGGCAGGCAAGCTTCTGAGTGTCACGGCCCTAGGAGGGGCGATGAGGGGCGCAGTCTCTTTCCAGCGGGATGCACACACGGCTCGAATTGGAGGACGAGCAAAAGCACAGAGAACCCACTGGTCCTGGGGTTCAGTTCAGGGGGCAAGCTCAGATCAAGCCCTTGGAGAATGTTCAAGCACAAAGTAGCAAAGTCTTTTCAGTAAGTTTCTTCCTCTCCTTTCTCAGCAAGGCAAGCAGCAGGCCAGCTCCTCCAGCGTCTTCTTCTCCTTCTAGTCGGGCAGAGGTTCTTTGTGGTAAACAGGATTCTGATTTCTTAGGAGCCAGGCTCCTACTTTTATACCATGATTCTTTTGTTCTTTAGCGCCAGGGGGCCTAGGTCTGGCTCAGTCCAGTTCTGGAGCACTTTGTTATGGTGACTCTGCTCTTTCCTTTCAGCAGCAGGGCAGAGACATCAGCCGCTCCACAGGGGGCGGCGCCGGCTTTGTGGTGGCAGAGCACAGGTCTATTCAAGAGTCAAGGTGTACTCCTCCCACCCATCCTGGTGTCACCTCTCTACCCACCACCTGGCAGCCAACCTGTCTCTGGGGATTCCCCAACCCTGCTCCTTACTGTTGCTAGGCAGAACACACACACAGCAGAGGCGGACTGGAATGGTCAGGTCAGTAAATACTAACTTTCTAAAAGTAGTATTTACAAACCCAGGATATTAAAATAAACTTGACTACAAGAAGTATTTTATTATTCTGAGTTCAGGCATACTAAACTTGACATTCTACCATGCTCTCTGAGTCCACTGGGGTCACAGCGTGTAGTGACTCCAGCAGCCCATTCTGGCCTATGGAGAGCAGGTAGCCTTCAATAGTGAAAAACGAAAATGGCTGTAATTCACTACTAGGACATGCCACACACATCAGGGCATGTCCTACCTTATGCCTACAATGCACCCTGCCCTTGGGCCTACCAGAGGGGTGGCTAATATGTAGGTAAGGGAAGGTTTAGGGACTGGCAAGTGGGGGCACTTGCGCAGTCAGCGCGACGGTCCCAGACCGCGCACAGGGTCTGCGGCGGCAGACCCTAGACACATTTTACACGGCCGCTTTCCGTGGGTGGCGCAACCAGTGCTGCAAGCCCACCAGCAGCATTGGCATTCACAAGCCCTGGCACCCCTGGTGCACTCTACTGGGGACTGACAGTGAATCCAATAAACCAATCATGGACATCAATTACAGGTACACTTTACCTAGGGAGCACTTGCACTGCGGCACGGATTAGCCGTGGCGCAGTGCCCTGAGCGGACAACACCAGCAAAACAATCGAGGCACACCATCAAAAAGTGGAAGGGAAACTCACGCCAAGGTGCCAGGTCTAACAGGCCCTAGGGGCACACCAAACCATATACCAAAAAAGTGGTATAAGAACCACGACTGGAATAGGCACTAGGTCTATTGCCTCTAGAATCGCTGGGACCCCAAGGAATCACCAAAGGTAGTGACACAGGGGACCCACGGGGACCGTATGCAGTGTGAAAATACAACCGCGGGTTCCTATTATCTTCTATGGGATATGTCGCGGTTGGAAATTTAAAGATTAGGGACACTTCTAATCGAGTCTGGACCAAACCCTTTTGGACTTAAGAAGTTCTAGGGCTAGCACCCACGGGAGCACCGGAGTACTCGAATTACCTCACCCAGGGAAGCCGGGTGCATAGGTGTCTTTTGGTGTCGAGTCGCGTCGTTGATTTCAATGGAAGCTTGCAAAGAACTGCTGCTTCCGTGAAGAGGAGAAGTGTCCGAAGAGATCCAAGCCTGGATCTAGGATGTAAGGAACCTGAAAGAAGAGGGGACAGAGTCTGGGTCACTTGTCAGTGACCTAGGTGTTAGACCTGGCACCTTGGCGTGAGTCTCCCTTCCTCTTTTTGTCGCTGTGCCTCATGTGTTTTTATGGTGTTGGCCGCTCAGCGCGCTGTGCCACTGCCAACCAGTGTCGCGGTGCGAGTGCTCCCTATGTAAATTGTATATGTTGGTTGGATTCCATGATTGGATTGTTTGATTTACTGTCAGACCCCAGTAAAGTGCGCCAGGAGCGCCAGGGCATGTAAATGCAAACACCGCTGGTGGGCTTGCAGCACGGGTTGTGCCACCCACAGAAGCGGCCGGTAAAATATGTCTAAGGTCTGCCATCGCAGAACCTGCGTGCAGTCTGGTACTGACATGCTGACTGGCAAGTGCCCACACTTGCCGGTCCCCAAACCCTTCCCTTAGCTGCATGTTAGTCACCCCTCTGGTAGGCCCACGGGCAGGGTGCGTTGTAAGCATAAGGTAGGACAAGCCTAGATGCGTGGCATGTCCTAGTAGTGAATTACCGCCATCTTGTTGTTCACTACTGCAAGGCTACCCTGTTCTCATAGGCCAGTATGGGCGGCTAGGATTGTTACATCCTATGATCCTAACCGACCCAGGGAACATGGTAGAAGATCGAGTTTAGTATGCCTGAACTCGGAATAATAAGCTACATCTTTTCCCAAGGTTTATTGTAATATTCTGCGTTTGCAAATGCCGCTTTTAGAAAGCTGGCCTTTGCTTGCCTAAACATTTCAGCCGCCTCTGCGTGATGTGTATCTGATGTCTGGCTGGTGTGAGTGACAGGGCTGGGGGAACCCAGATGGGCAGGGCTAGGTAGCCTGGTGGTGAATAGGACGATCGACAGGTAGATGGGGGGGAGGAGTACTCCTAGGCTCTGAATAGGACAGTGCTCTGCCACCTCAATGCCGGCTCCGCCCCCGGTGGTGCGTCTGAGGACTCTGCCCTGCACTCTGAAAGAAGAAGCCTGCATCACGTAAACAAAGTGCTCAGAAACCGGACTGGACTAGGCAAGGGCCCCCCTGGCCTGGGAGAACAAAAGATTTGCTGTATACATGTAGGAGCCCTGCTCCTAAGAAACTAGATCCGCTTTTGACCAAGAAGAATCTCTGCCTGAGGAGGAGGCACCGGGAAAGCTGTAGGAGGAAGACTGTCCCTATCCTGGGGGATTGGCCTGCAGTGGTGACCTTGCTGCCAAAGGGGAGAAGAGAAATTGTTGCTGAAGACTTTTATTTTACTTTTACTTTCAAGACTTGTGCTTTTCCAAAACGATCTCCAAGGGCTTGGAACTGAGCTTGCCCCCTGAACTGAGCCCCAGGACCATTGGGCTCTACCTGATCTTCACTCGCCTGCTGCTGGACTGTGGTGTCCTTTCCCTCGCCGGAGCTGTGACCCTCATGCCCCAGTCCCTCCTTGAGCCGTGACCAGGACTGCTTAGCCGCCCCCGCCTTGGGAAGAGCCTCGCTCGATCGGAGCCGCTCCCCCTACGCTGTGCTGGGCTGCCCCTGTCACCTCGCTCGCCGGAGGCTCGCTGTGCACCTTCACCCTCCCGCCGGAATCGGCGTTTGTGAGCATCTCCAAGCCTCGGACGGCCCGGACGTAATCTGCGTGCCCGGCTGCCCCGCTTTGTTCACCCGCCACCTGCAACACCCCGCTCCTGTCGTGAGCCTGAAGATCAGACCCCCATCGTGAAGTGTGGGAGCCCCGGACGCCGCCTCGCCCTTCTGTCGAAGAGCCGCTGAAATCCCGCACCCGCCTTTGCGTCAAGAAACAAGGTACTGTACTTACGAACTCGACCGCGAGCTCGCATCGGATCCAGGGTCCGCAACGTTCTGATTTCCCTGTCATCTGCCGTGTGCTTCCCGGGCGCTGCCTCAGCACGAAGTGCGCTGAGGCCTACAGTTACCTTGTGCCCGCCTAAAGAACTTTCCGTAACAAAGAGAACTTTACCGTATTCCTAAGAATTGTGGCCCCATCAGTTTAACATTACTGGGCCTTGTATTGAACCTGCTGAATCTACATAAAAGCTTATTTTTATATACTTCCTGATTGGTGTCCGTTTGTGGTGCATGCAAGGGGTTTACTGTATGTGTAATTGCATTTGCTTAACCGTGTACGCCTGAGACTTAGCCTAGACTGCTCGCGCCACGCACCTAGAGGGTGAGCAGGGGTTATTCTGGGGAGTCATCCTTCGCCCTGACAAGAAGTAAAGGGTCCCTGCTTGTTGTGGGTTCACACCTGCGTCAACCAGAGCCCCCTCATTTCTAACACTAGGGCAGGATGGACCAATGCCCACAGATGTCGGGTGCTTCAGGTGAGTTGATGGGTGTCTTGACTCTTCAGCCACGAGGTCCAGGAGGTGTCAACGAAGTCCACGAGCCGGATTCGAGCTGTCCCACGAAGTCTGTCGAGTGCTGCGGTGTCGGCGACCAGAAAGGACCCAACAAGCCTTGGCAACAGAAAGTCAATGGAATTCAGAGAAAGGACTGCGGTGCAGACCAGCAAGGTCTCACCCAGCAAGCATAAGTTGGGGCACGTCTGGAGCAACCAGGTAAGCAAAATCAGAAAAGGAGTTGCCTTCGTGGGGACCTGCTAGCCAACGGGCTAGTGATCGGGAAGGAGCCTCGAGCGATCGCACTTGAAGCTGGCCCACGGGTCACTCACGGAGTGGAGGCCAACAATCTTTGGTGCAGTTGGTGCTCAAGGCTGGGGCTACTCAGAGCCACGTCACCCACGATTGCCACGGGCCTCAGCTTTGCTGTGGACTCAGGGTACCCTCGGGGAAGTCTGGAAATCCACCTCTGGTGATGCAGAGACTTAGGCGTCCAGCGGAAGCTTCAGAATTGCAGACTGGTCAGTTGCTTCTTTGGTGCCTGCCAAGCAGGGGAGTCACTCCTTGACCCCAAGGGAGATCTCTTCAGTCTTCTAATCGGGATAGAACGTTGAAGGCCCAGGATGTACGTTGCAGAGTTTCGTTCAGGGTAATCTAAAGTCCTAGGGACTGCATTCCTATACTTATACTAAGTTTAGGGGATGGACTAAATCTAAGGCCCCACCTATGGGTGGGCCAGGAAATAGGGGTGGTTACACCCATTTCCTTTGTCCAGTTTCACGCCAAAGCAGAGGAAGGTAGCCCCTGCAACCGGTTTGAACTGGATTATGCACAGGGACACCAAGTGTGCCCCCAGTGCAGGACTTACAAAGCACCAGAGAGTGCTGCCGCCCAGCCCCAATACACATCAGCCTGTCTGGGGAGGTGGGAACATCTCCGCTCGACAGGAAACCTATTGTCCAGGCCTTCCCTGCTGGAGTTTTGGTCAGCAGCAGGAGGCCAGACCCGTGTCTGTGGCAGAGGCATCCATTTTGTGATGCCAGGGCTCAGGAAAGTCCTACCGGGTTTAGCCAGTGTGAACATGTCTCTCCCTCTAGAAGGGTGGAATGCTACCCCCGCCACCAGAACTGGCAGGGGGGGTAGTATTCCAAAGCGTTTGACACCAAACACAACATGTTTTGATGCAGCCATTTCAAAGTTAGCATTTACCACGAGGTTATAATGCACTTAAGAGTATATGGTATGGCTGTATCACAGAACGAAGTATTTCCGAAAGCTGCAGAGGGGCTCAGCTCATGGTTGGGCACACTCTCACACAAAACCAAGCACTCTGCCTTCAGGATTGTCAAGGCCTGCCATGGGAGGGGCTTATAGGTTTATATGTGCCTGTATAAGGTAGTGATATAGGTAGCCTATACCACAGTGAGGGGTGCAAGCACACCCTTACCCAGGCTGCAGTAGCAGAGCTGTGGTGCCATTTTGGAGTGCTTCCCAGGGCTGGCATAATACATGCCTCAGCCCTTGGTAGGCCTCTGAGGTACCCATGCCCTAGGTACATAGTATACCATATACTAGGGGCTTATAAGGCACTCCAGAATCCAATTAGATATGTACCTAATGTACATGGAAACCATTTTAGAGAGGAAGCAGCAACGCTGTGGTCCTGATTAGCAGGGCCACAGCCAGACTAAGGTCGAAAAACAGTGAAACACCAGCAAAAAGTGGGGGTACCCATGTGAAGCAGATCCTACTCTCCTACACAACCCTCCCCCCCCCCCAAACGCAAGGACATTAAACTAACCTTGACCAGTTGAGTCTTCATGTTCTAAGTGGAAATACCTAGAGAGTCCATCTGCATTGGCATGGTTACTCCCAGGTCTATGTTCCACTGTAAAGTCCATCCCCTGTAGGGAAATGGACCACCTAAGCAGTTTGGGGTTTTCACCCTTCATTTGTTTTAGCCATAAGAGGGGCTTATGGTCTGTCTGAACAAGGAAGTGAGTACCAAACAAGTATGGCCTCAACTTCTTCAGAGCCCAAACCACAGCAAAGGCCTCCCTCTCAATGGCTGACCAACGTTTTTCTCTAGGGGTCAGCCTTCTGCTTATAAAAGCTACTGGCTGATCCTGACCTTCTTCATTCAATTGTGACAACACAGCCCCAACCCCCAATTCAGATGCATCAGTTTGAACAATGAACTTTTTGGAGTAGTCAGGACTCTGCAGAATGGGAGCAGTACACATGGCCTGCTTCAGGTCATCAAATGCCTTTTGACAGCTAGCTGTCTATTGAACCTTTTTGGGCATTTTCTTAGAAGTTAAGTCATTCAAGGGTGTCACTATTGATCCATACCCTTTGACAAATCTCCTATAGTACCCAGTCAGGCCTAAGAAGACTCTCACCTGAGTCTGGGTAGTTGGAGCAGTCCATTCCATTATGGTCTGTATCTTGCTCTGCAATGGTTGAGCCTGGCCTCCACCTACAAGGTGGCCCAGGTACACAACCTGACTCTGCCCTATCTGGCACTTAGTAGCCTTGATAGTTAGGCCTGCTTTTTGCAGGGCCTCCAAAACATTCCTTAGGTGGACCAGGTGATCCTCCCAGGTGGAGCTAAAGACAGCAATATCATCTAGATATGCTGCATTAAAGGCTTCCAGGCCTGTGAGAACTGTATTCACCAACCTTTGGAAAGTGGCAGGTGTATTTTTTAGACCAAAGGGCATTACCACAAATTGATAGTGCCCATTAGGGGTTGAAAATGCTGTTTTTGGCTTTGCATCATCAGTTAATCTGATCTGCCAGTAGCCAGCTGTCAAGTCAAATGTGCTGAGGTACTTGGCTGAGGCCAAGGTATCTATGAGCTCATCTGCCCTTGGTATTGGATGGGCATCAATCCTAGTGACTGCATTGAGACCCCTGTAGTCCACACAAAACCTCATCTCTCTTTTTCCACCACTGGTGTGAGGTTTTGGCACAAGGACCACTGGACTAGCCCAAGGGTTCAATAACTCCCAAATCCAACATTTTCTGGACTTCTGTCCTGATACAGCCCCTGACATGGTCAGTTTGCCTATAAATCTTATTTTTAATAGGCAGACTGTACCTAGTGTCCACTTCATGAGTGCACCAGGTGGTCTGACTTGGAGTCAGTGAGAACATGTGTCTGAACTGTTAGACCTGTCAGCCCTTTGGGTGGTCCCTCCTCATCATTATTTATTTTTTCCCACTTTTGCCTCAAACCCTGTTAGTATTTTTCCTTTTTGGGAACCACTTTTTAGTATTGATGCAGATTCAGGGAGCCATTTTATCTACCCCTGGAACTTCTGTCTGAGGGCCTGAAACACAAAATGGTGGCCACCCATTGTCACCTGTGACATCACTGGAACCTACCAGCACCTTCCAGAACATTCCAGAACCCTGTGACAGTGTGAGGCAGGTTTAGAATGTTGGGAAGGCATCTCCAGGTTGGCAGTTGGAGTTGGCAGTTGACACCTGACTGGTGAAGAGAGAGAGCAGCAGAAACCTGAAGGAGGAAGGAGTGAGGCAGCAGGGGTGGAAACTTGTGCCTGGAGTGAGGTCCATTAACCCACCCTTGATACTAGTCCCTACTGACTGAGCCCAGCCTGGAGCCCTGTGTGGGAGAAAGCAAGAAAAACCATCTTAAGGACCTGGACAGCAGGAACAGGCCTTAAAAGTAAAGAACAGCAAGTTCCTGACCTGGTTACTGGTAACTTCTTGAAGTCCGACGTCGAGAAGCCTGGAGACCTGGAGCCCGAGGTGGAGAAGCGGCGCTGACTGGAAAGCAGACGTCGTACCCGGAGCCACCAGAGGTCGAGAGAGGGTGCCGACGGAGGTCGCGGAGAGTACCAGAGGTCGAGGAGGAAGTCACCCGAGGTCGAGTGTGCGGCGTCGACGGGGGAGTGAAGTCCGCCCTCCGGAGTCGCCGGAGAACGAGGTGAAGCGTGCCGGAGGTCGGGAGTGGAGGTCGCACTCCGGAGTCGCCGGAACCCGAGGAAAGGAGCACCGGAGGTCGGGAGTGGAGATCGCACTCCGGAGCCGCCCGAAGTCGACATCGAGCCAAGATTGCCCGACGTCATCGAACCGGAGGTCGACATCGAGCCGAGGCCGCCGACATCGAACCGGAGCCGCCCGAAGTCGACATCGAGCCAAGCTACCCCTTGTGCTGGGAAAAACCGGGTGACTGCTAACCCGGTTGCCCGGGGTTTTCTAACATGAACTGATTGAGAACATGTCTGCAATCAGTTTGCTGCTGGGAAGTGAGGCTGCCTGCCAAGGCTACACCATCAACTGACTCATCGTCAGGGTTCTGTGAGAGGAGGTCAGGGAGTGGGTCACTCTCTTCCTCCTGTCCCTCATCAGTTGCCATGAGCAAGCCCATGTAAGCCCTGTCCACATATGGCTTCAGCCTGTTGACATGGAGGACCCTATGGGGACTCCTAGGAGTTCCTAGGTCTACTAAATAAGTAACCTCTCCCTTCTGTTCAACAATAGTGTGAGGTCTACTCCACTTGTCCTGGAGAGCTGCTGGGGCCACTGGCTCCAACACCCACACTTTCTGTCCTGGCTGGTAAATAGTCAGTACAGCCTTTTGGTTGTGCCAGGCTTTTTGCAGTTCCTGGCTAGCCTCAAGGTTTTTGTTTGCCTTTTTCAAGTACTCAGCCATCCTGGAGCGGAGACCAAGTACATAGTGCACTATGTCTTGCTTTGGGGACTTGAGAGGTAACTTCCATGCTTCCTTCACCAAACACAATGGACCCCTGACAGGGTGACCAAACAGAATTTCAAATGGGCTGTAACCAACCCCCTTCTGAGGCACCTCCCTGTATGCAAATAAAAGGCAGGGCAAGAGCAGGTCCCATTTTCGCCTAAGCTTCTCTGGGAGTCCTTTGATCATGCCCTTTAAGGTTTTGTTGAATCTCTCAACTAAACCATTGCATTGTGGGTGATAGGGTGTGGTGAATTTGTAATTCACTCCACACTCCTTCCACATAGCAGTTAAGTAACTTGACATAAAGTTTGCAACTCTGTCAGATACTACCTCCTTAGGAAAGCCTACTCTTGAGAACACACTCAAGAGAGCCATTGCCACTACAGGTGCTGTAGTGGTCCTGAGGGGAATTGCTTCTGGATACCTGGTGGCATGATCCACTACCACCAGTATAAATCTGTGCCCAGATGCTGTTTGGGGATCCATGGGACCAACAATGTCAATCCCTACCCTCTCAAAGGGCACCCCCACCACAGGTAGTGGTATCAGGGGGGCCTTTGTAGTGCCACCTGCTTTGCCACTGGCTTGGCAGGTTACACAGGAGTGACAAAACTCCTTTGTGTCTTCAGGCATGCGGGGCCAGTGAAAGTGAGGAACAATTCTGTCCCAAGTCTTGTTCTGGCCCAGGTGTCCTGCTAAGGGAGAATCATGGGCTAGTGTCAATAGGAAGCCCCTAAACTTCAGAGGTATAACCAACCTCCTGGATGCACCAGGCTCGGGGTCTCTACTCTCTGAGTATAGGAGTCCATCATTCCAATAAATGTTATGGGTGCCACTAGCATTCCCAGCAGTCTCATCAGCAGCTTGCTGTCTGAGGCTTTCAAGAGAGGGGCAGGTTTTATGCTACTGGCTCAGATCAGACCTGGAAGGGCCCCCTGTCCCCAAGAACTCAACCTGGTCAGGTTCAAGCTCCTCTGGGACAATTCCTTCTTCAGGCACAAGATCATCTCCCTGAGGAGACTGATCAGCATGGTCAGGTGGGAAGGCTCTGCCTTAACCCTACTGCTCCTCCTCTTGTGAGGCACCTGGTCCATTATTCCAGAATCCAGGGCCTGTCCAGCTTTTGACATTTTTGCCTGTGACCTGGTCACAGCAAAGACATGTGCAGGGATCCCTAACATTTCTGCATGCGTCCTGAGCTCCACTTCAGCCCAAGCTGAAGTTTCAAGATCATTGCCAAGCAAGCACTGTACTGGTAGGTCTGCACTTACCACAACCTTCTTAAGGCCAGTTACCCCTCCCCAGGAGAAGTTAACAACTGCCAGAGAATGGTCTGTTCTGACATTGCTATCATTGGTCACTTGGTACATTTCACAAAGTATAATCTGCCCAGGATCCACCAGATCTTTTGTCACCTTTGTGACACTTACTCCTGTGTCCCTGAATGCCCAAGATTCTACTCCATTAATTAAAGGCGGCTGTCTGTATTTGCCCAGGTTACTGGGGCTCACAAAGGGGGACATATCCATGCCCCCATCACTGACAAGCACAGCCTGAGTTGCTACTCTGACTAGGCCAGAGTCCATCTCAGAACCCAGGGTCAACCCTACTACACCCTTATTCTGGGTATTCCCACCACCAATTGTAACTGCACAAGGGGGAGCAGGTGCCTTAGGGGAATTGGTGGGGGCTGGAGTATTTGTTTTGGTCTTGGTGCAGTCACTAGTCCAGTGAGTTTTCTGTTTACAGATTTTGCACCATGGTTTCTTTTGGCCTTTCCCTTTGTTAGCCTGTGAATCCCCATCCAAAGAAGGTTTTTGGGGCCCTTGGGAAGACTTCTGGTCTTTACCCTTGTCACCACCCTTATCAGAGTTTTGGGAATCTTGCTTAGGGTCACCACCTTGGTTCTGTACTTTCTGCCTCACCCTGGTTCTGACCCATTTGTCTGCCTTCTTTCCCAATTCTTGGGGAGAGGTCAGATCAGAGTCTACCAGGTACTGGTGCAACAGCTGATTTTGACAGTTATTAAGAATCTGCTCCCTCATTATCAGATTATACAATCCTTTGAAGTCACACACTTTACTGCCCAATAACCAACCTTCCAGAGCCTTAGCAGCACAGTCAACAGTCAACCCAGTCCTGATTTTGTGTTTTTTGGGTGTCTCTGAACTTTAACCTGTATTGTTCAGTGGTTAGGCCAAACCCATCTATTAGAGCACTTTTCAAGACTTTGTAGTCATCAGCATCCCCTTCTCTCACAGTGAGGAGCTTGTCTCTACCTTTGTCTGCAAGGCAAGGAGAGCCATAAGATTGCTGTCCACTGACCTTGAGGGACCTTCTGTACTTTACAGGCCCTCTCCAAGGCAGTTATCCATTTGTGGATGTCAACCCCACTCTGGTAGGGAGGGACAATCTGACTTAGGTTTCTATGGTCATAAGACCTCTCCCTATCTCTAGGGAAATTGCTGCCACCAAGGGACTCTAGTCCCTCCTTTTTACTAGCTCTGTAGAGCTCCAGGGCTTCCCTATCTAAGGCCATCTGCTGCTTTCTGAGGTTGAACTTGTCTTGCTCATACTTCAGCAGTCTCTCTCTCCTCTCCTGGGAGGTTTCCCTCCCTCTGTGAGAAGAAACAGAGGTTCCTACAGAGGAGTTAGACTGGATAGATCCCCTTGACAGAGATCTATCCCTTCTAGCCCTGTTGTCAGGCCTACCAGGAGGAATGAAGGAAGTGGCATTATTGTCATCCTCCTCATCCTCATCCTGGTGGTCTGCGTTCACCAGAGTCTGGTCATTGTCTCCAGTCTGGTCAGCATTAGAGGTAGGGCCAGGGGAGTTTCCACCCCTGGACCCACCCTCAGGTGCTGCCCCACACACACTGTCTACATCATCAGGCCCACTAGGCCCTGTGATATCATCCAGTTTCAGTATCTTTATGAGATGCTGGGTGGATGGACCTTTGCCTGTCTTCAGCTTACTAAAGGTACATAAGGCCCTAAGCTGTGCAAAGGAGAGATCCTCATATTTATAGGGAAGGAGCTCACTGGTTCCTGGCTGGTTAGACATTACTAATGTAGTGTGGTATATTGCACTACCTACACAAGTGTGGCCTACTAAACTCTCTTGAGTTGTAGAAAGGGTGTGCTATCCCTTAACACACAACTCTAAGCTCAGTAGAACTTACTGTAGCTAAACTTGATATTATATGTACCTCAGGTACCTTTAGTGGTTTTCAGTTGATCAATTCAATTGAGATTATCTGGTAAAACAATAGCAAGCTGGAATCCCACACGCTGCACACCAATGTGAGAAGGTGGCCTGATATATGCTGTCCACTAGTTCTAGTGGGCACCTTGTATCAGTCCAAACAACCCCTTATGGTGAATGGTTAAAGACAACCTTATGTGAAAGCTATCCTAGTGGTAGCTATGGAGAGCAGCCTTCAGGCTAAGTCTTGAAGGAATGTAAAGCAGCTTGTTTTACCAGTCTATATTCTCTTGAATGATCAAATGAAAATACAACCACACCAGGTATATATTCAAAATATATGTATTTAAGATAAAACACACCCCTCTAGACTCTTTATGAGACTGGAGTTCGAAGTACTTAGTTTACAAGTAAGTAAGCATCAGTAAAAGCATAAATACACGTTTGGGCCCTAGGGGTTTACCTAACCATATACCAAAAAAGTGGTATAAGAACCACGACTGGAATAGGCACTAGGCCTATTGCCTCTAGAATCGCTGGGACCCCAAGGAACCACCCAAGGTAGTGACACAGGGAACCCACGGGGACCGTATGCAGTGTGAAAACACAACCGCGGAAATGTCGCGGTTGGAAATTTAAAGATTAGGGACACTTCTAATTGAGTCTGGAATAAACCCTTTTGGACTTAAGAAGTTCTAGGGCTAGCACCCACGGGAGCACCAGAGTACTCGAGTTACCTCACCCAGGGAAGCCGGGTGCATAGGTGTCTTTTGGTGTCGGGCTGCAGCGTCGATTTCAATGGAAGCCTGCAGAGAACTGCTGCTGCCGTGAAGAGGAGAAGTGTCCAAAGAGATCCAAGCCTTGATCTAGGATGTAAGGAACCTGAAAGCAGAGGGGACAGAGTCTGGGTCACTTGCCAGTGACCTAGGGCAGGATGGACCAATGCCCACAGATGTTGAGTGCTTCAGGTGAGTTGAAGGGTGTCTTGACTCTTCAGCCACGAGGTCCAGGAGGCGTCGACAAAGTCCATGAGCTGGATTCGAGCTGTCCCACGAAGTATGTCGAGTGCTGTGGTGTCGGCGACCAGAAAGGACCCAACAAGCCTTGGCAATGGCAAGTCACTGGAATTCAGAGAAAGGACTGCGGTGCAGACCAGCAAGGTCTGAGGGACTCACCCAGCGAGGGTAAGTCGGAGCACGTCTGGAGCAACCAGGTAAGCCCAATCAGAAAAGGAGTCGCCTTCGTGAGGACCTGCTAGCCAACGGGCTAATGATCGCGAAGGAGCCTCGAGGTGATCGCACTTGAAGCTGGCCCACGGGTCACTCGTGGAGTGGAGGCCAACAATCTTCGGTGCAGGAGGTGCTCAAGGCTGGAGCTACTCAGAGCCCAAAGCACAACTTCAAGGAGGACCAGGAAGATAGTGTTGCTGCAAAAGTTTACGGTGTCCAGGGGTCAAAGTTCCAAGTCACCCACAATAGCCACGGGCTTCAGCTTTGCTGTGGACTCAGGGTAGCCTCATGGAAGTCTGGAAATCCACCTCTGGGGATGCAGAGACTTCAGCGTCTGGTGGGAGCTTCAGAATTGCAGACTGGTCAGTTGCTTCTTTGGTGCCTACCAAGCAGGGGAGTCACTCCTTGACCCCAAGGGAGATCTCTTCAGTCTTCTAGTCAGGACAGAACATCGACGGTCCAGGATGTACGTTGCAGAGTTTCGTCCAGGGTAATCTAAAGTCCTAGGGACTGCATTCCTATACTTATACTAAGTTTAGGGGATGGATCAACTCTAAGGCCCCACCTATGGGTGGGCCAGGAAAGAGGGGTGGTTACACCCATTTCCCTTGTCCAGTGTCGCGCCAGAGCTGGGGCAGGTAGCCCCTGCAACCGGTTTGAACTGGAGTATGCACAGGGACACCAAGTGTGCCCCCAGTGCAGGACTTACAAAGCACCAGAGAGTGCTCCCGACCAGCCCCAATACACATCAGCCTGTCTGGGGAGGTGGGGACACCTCCCCTCGACAGGAAACCTATTGTCCAGGCCTCCCGTGCCGGCGTTTCGGTCAGCAGCAGGAGGCCAGACCCGTGTCTGTGGCAGAGGCATCCATTTTGTGATGCCAGGGCTCAGGAAAGTCCTACCGGGTTTAGCCAGTGGGAACATGTCTAGAAGGGTGGAATGCTACCCCCGCCGCCAGAATTGGCGAGGGGGTAGTATTCCAAAGCGTTTGACACCAAACACGACATGATTTGATGCAGCCATCCTAAGTTAGCATTTACCGCAAGGTTATAATGCACTTAAGAGTATATGGTATGGCTGTATCACAGAACAGCCATAAGGAAGTATTTCCGAAAGCTGCAGAGGGGCTCAGCTCATGCTTGGGCACCCTCTCACTCAAAACCAAGCACTCTGCCTTCAGGATTGTCAAGACCTGCCATAGGAGTGGCTTATAGGTTTATATGTGTCTGTATAAGGTAGTGATATAGGTAGCCTATACCACAATAAGGGGTGCAAGCACACCCTTACCCAGGCTGCAGTAGCAGACCTGTGGTGCCATTTTGGAGTGCTTCCCAGGGGTGGCATAATACATGCTTCAGCCCCTGGTAGGCCTCTGAGGTACCTATGCCCTAGGTACATAGTATACCATATACTAGGGGCTTATAAGACACTCCAGAATCCAATTAGATATGTACCTAATGTACATGGAAACCATTTTAGAGAGGAAGCAGCTAGGCTGTGGTCCTGATTAGCAGGGCCACAGCCAGACTAAGGTTGAAAAACAGTGAAACACCAGCAAAAAGTGGGGGTACCTATGTGAAGCAGATCCTACTCTCCTACAACACCTACAATGTAACAGGAAGGCCCACCATGTAAAAATATTCACAAACTTAGCACAAACCCATAGCAAGGCAATGTGATCCAAACACCAGTCACATGCAGCAGCCATCTTGTTTGCACACATCCACCACCAGGAAAGCAGAGTCACAGGAATTAAGTTTGGGATGTCTGGGAAGGTAGATATAGCCGAAAGCATGATGGGAGTCGTAGTCACAGCCAACAGTCCTCCTCCCACATGGCCCAACAAGCCCACCTTGAATCATGCTCATCTCAAAGGGAGTGGAAAAGTACAGCCAAGATGGCTGACACTGGCCTCTGGTGTGGGGAGCACAAGGCCCTGTTTGGAGATGTGCACAAACAAACACCAGGCCCCACTGTCTGACACCCTGGGCATAAAGTTTGACTCAGTGTCATGGATGCATGGTTCATGGTGGCCTATCTGGTCTGGGGGGGAGGAGGAGGCTCCTCAATGAATTAAACTACTACCGAGCCATGCCCTACACACATCTTCTCAGCCGGAACAAATAGCACTCTCGTGACTAGTCAGTCCATGACAGTGAAAGCGAATGTACCGGCAAAATGGGCCTTATGTTTGAATTGGACACAAGTCACACCTAGGCTCTGGCCCTCTCATACCAGTCCACACTCTCAGCCATCTTCACTGTACATTTCCACTCAGTGTCTGGGGACGCATTGCCCCAGGGGTGCCCCCTTGGCTGGCTGTGACGGTGTGTGGAGTACAGGACATGTGGTGAGATGCAGACATAGCACACATCAATACACACACACAAAGCAACATATCCATCATTGACAAGGGATACCTGACAGTGAATGGAATATCCACAGCAAGATAGCTGACACTGTTGCATGTTGTCATTTACACAATGCACTGTTGTGAGCTGCATTCAACTTCTACATCATGCAGCTTTGTCAGCATCCTTGCCACTACACTTCCCTCACTATCATTGACACTTTCAACATGATGAGTCATCTGGACTGGGGGGGAGGAGGGGAACAATTTACAGCAGCACAACCCAAGCACACAAACCTCGGGACCTCACAGTTATGAGCATGGAAACGCAAGAAGCTCATATGTCCATGGAGGACAAGGACAATATGGATAAGTTACTTACCTGTAATCCTAGTTCTCTTCCAGGGGTATCCTCATCAAAGTCATAAGCACTGAATATTCCCACCCATGTGCGGGGACCCCGGAAATAATAAAATTATATGTGTAAAAAACATACATATATACAGCTCTGTATATGTATAAACATATATCATTTTTTCCAAGCAAATGCAGCCCCTATAAAAGGCTAGGCAACGTATATATACACATCCAATAACACATATAGGTATAATAATACACCTAAATCTCTTTTTTTTTTTTTTTTTTTAATGAGGTAAACACTCATGAGAAAGCAAAAAAGAGAAAAAAACTGTGGGAAACACAGATCTACAAAACATTGCTAGCCTGCAGGCTGCATTGCAATACAATACCATAGAGACTGAAAAGCCCTGTACAGGTAAAAACTGGCACCGTGCCTTTAAGGCAGCCCTGACTTCCATATCCCATCATGCCTCAGGGGTGACAGTTGGGTCAGTTGTTCTTTGTGTAGTCCTAAACACAAAGATATATCTTTTCCATGTTGAATGATACACTTCTCTCATTTGCCTGGGGAGGCGGGTGGGTTGCTTATGACTTTGATGAGGATACCCCTGGAAGAGAACTAGGATTACAGGTAAGTAACTTATCTTTCTCTTCCAGGGGATCCTCATCAATAGTCATAAGCACTGAATAGAATAGCAAGCCCACCTTCCACCTGCAGGCAAATGAAAAATGTACTATACGGGGAGTAAGAAAATATGAAAAACAATCAATTATTGAACAGATTCCTCAAGGAGGCTTGTCCTACTTGAGTGTCTGCTCTGGTGTCCGAATCCAGACAATAGTGTCTGGTAAAGGTATGGACAGATCTCCAAGTGGCTGCCTTGCAGATCTCGGAGAGTGGGACATGATTGAGAAAAGCAGCGGTAGCCGCCTTCCCTCTCGTAGAATGCGCCTTAGGGCGAGCAGCCAATGGCTTCTGAGCCAGCTATAGGCCAATTTAATACTTGAAACAATCCACCTAGCGATGGAACGTTTGGATGCAGCAAAGCCCATGCGGACAACACCATAGTTCACAAACAATTGATCAGATGTCCTGACAGCCTTAGTCCTATCTAGGTAGAATTTTAGGACCCTTTTGACATCTAAAGAATGCAACGCCCTCTCTGCTGGAGAGGAGGGGTTGGGAAAAAAGGTTGGTAAGGAGATGTCTTGATTTACATGAAAGTCCGATACCACCTTAGGTAAGAATGATGGATGAGTCCTCATCACTACCCTATTAAGATGAAACGTAGTGTAGGGTTCTTTAGAACAGAGGGTCTGTATCTCACTGACCCTCCGTGCTGAAGTGATGGCTATTAAAAAGGCTGTCTTCCATGTGAGGTGCTGTAAGGTAGCCTTATGTATAGGCTCAAAAGGAGAACTCATGAGCCTTGACAGAATCAAGTTTAGCTCCCAGGAAGGAGAGGGAGGTCTAACAGGGGGATAGACTTTCTTGAGACCTTGCAAGAAATCCTTCACCGCCTGCAACTCAAAGAATGACTGCTGCGTAGGAGAACGCCTATATGCTGTAATGGCTGCTAGGTGAACTTTTATGGATGAAAATTTCAACCCTGCCCTCGCTAAATTCAGAAGATAGGGCAAAATTACATCCTCCTGGCATGTTGTTGGATCATACTGATGCTTAACACACCATATGTAAAACCTTTTCCACTTACAGAAGTAAGAGTGTCTTGTCGAAGGCCTCCTGGCTTCCTTCAGTATGTACATACACTCCTGGGGAAGGTTCAGATGGCCATACTGGAGGACTTCAGGAGCCATGCTGTTAAGCTCAGCGAGGGAAGGCTGGGCTTAAATCTTCCCCTGCATCTTGGACAACAAGTCCGGCCTGCACGGCAGTCATTTGTGGGGGCGAATCGACATGTGCAGGAGATCCGTGTACCACCACTGCCTCGGCCAGTCCGGTGCTATGAGGATCATCTTGGCAGATGAATTCTGCAGCTTGGTCACCACCTTGGGGATTAGTGGGAGAGGCGGAAAAGCGTACACAAATGTCATTGACCAATCGATCAAAAGGGCATTCCCTATCGATCCTGGCCGATGGTACCTTGAGGCGAAGCCTCGGCATTTTGTGTTGTACTCATCCGCGAAGAGGTCTATTTGCGGACGTCCCCATTCTTTGAAGACGTCTTCTAACACCTCGTCGTTGAGTACCCAATCCTCCGGTTCTTGGAAGTGACGACTGAGTAAGTCCGCTTGTACATTGAGTTCCCCTGGCAGGTGCACCGCCTTTATCGAGATGTTTCTTGCTAGGATCCAGTACCACAAGGACTGAGCTTCCAGCGATAGCGTCCTGGATCGAGTACCCCCCTACTTGTTCAGGTAGTACATTGTGGTGGTATTGTCCGTCTGTACTAGAATGGTACTCGTCTTGATCGCAGGCAGGAACGCTTTGAGGGCTAGGTGGACTGCCCTGAGCTCCAGCATGTTGATGTGGTACAACTGCTCGCTGCTGGACCACAGCCACTGAGTTTGTAGAGATCCGAAATGCGCACCCCAGCCTTGAAGGGATGCGTCGGTGATTAAGGACTGAGTTGGGGGTTCTTGATGCAAGGGAATCCCCACCTTTAGATTTAGTGGCTTCAACCACCACTTGACTGACTGCCTGGCCGCTGAGTAAAGGCAAACTTTTTCTTCCCACAGGGAGTTCCTTTGATCCCATTTGTCCTCGAGATCTTGCTGGAGAGGACGCATCCTTAACCTGGCATTGGGTACTAGGAAAATGCAGGATGCCATGGCCCCTAGCAGAGATGAGATTTGTCTTGCCGTCGACAGATTGTTTGATAGAATCTGTCTGCCTTTGAGGATAATGGATGACTGTCTCTCCTCCGAAGGAAACACTTTTCCTACCACGGAGTCAATAGTTGCACCCAGGTAGTGGATCCTTTGTGTAGGCGAGAAATTGGACTTTTTGGCATTCACTCTGAGACCCAGCTTGCGACATAAGTTCAGGCAAAGCGACAGCTGGGATCGGACACTCTGAGGCGATGGACCCTTTATTAGCCAGTCGTCTAGATAGGGATAGACGAAGACTCCTGCGCGCCTCAGTGCAGCTGCTACTACTGCCATGCATTTGGTGAATACTCGAGGAGCTGACTTCAGGCCGACTGGTAGAACCTTGAACTGATAGTGAGAGTTCCCCACCACAAACCTGAGAAATTTTCGATGATTCCGTAGGATGGGAATATGGAAGTATGCGTCCTGAAGGTCCAGCGAACACATCCAATCGCCCAACCGGAGAAGAGGATATATTTGGTGGAGCGCCAGCATGCGAAATTTTTCCCTTCTGATGTGTTTGTTCAGTATCCGTAAGTCCAAAATGGGTCTGAACTCTACTTTCACACTCCTTTTTTGAATCAGAAAGTATCTGGACTAAATTCCCTTTCCTCTTTGTTTTTTGGGGACTTTTTCTATTGCAGATTTGAGTAGAAGAGTCGCCACCTCTTCTCTTAGCTGTTTTAGATGCTGAGATGAATGAACAGGAGGAATCGATGGAGGATGGCTTCGGAAACGAAGCGAGTATCCATGACGCAGTATATTTAGAACCCACTTGTCCTTTGTGATGGATTGCCACTCTGGGAGATGATGAGCAACACTTCCTCCCACCGGAGCGGTGGACAGCATCGGAGGAAGCGGTCTCTCATTGCTTCCCTGGAGCCTTGTTTCCTGCGTTCGATTGTCTGTTGTTACCACGTCCCCTGGATGGTCTGCGGGACTGGTATTGCTGTTTCTTTTGACCTTGCTGGTCCTGGTTCTTCTGCCACTGATGGGTTTGAACCCTCTGTTGGAAGTTACGCCTATCGTTCCCCCTGCGGCGTCCAAACTCCTTTCTCTTTTCAAGCCCCACGGCTTTCATGGTATCCAGCTCTGCCTTCATGCGAGCCATTTCTTCGTCCGCATGAGACCCAAAAAGTGAACTACCCGAGAAAGGCAGATTCAGTATTCTCGCCTGAGCTTCAGGCTTCAGAGCCGTCAACCTTAGCCATGATGACCTTCTGGCTGTGATTCCATGTGCATAGGAATGCGCTGCTAGGGTTGCTCCATCCGCTGCTGCACTTATTACCTGGTTAGAGACCAGACTTCCCTCGTGCAAAATCTCCTCAAAGTCCCGTCTGTCTTCTGATGGAACTTTTTCAATAAACCTCTGGAGGGAGTCCCATAATGATCTATCATAGCGCCCCAGAAGCGCTGAGGCGCTGGCCACTTTTAAGCTTGAAGATGCCGAGCTGCAAACTCTCCTCCCCCACGAGTCTTGCGTCTTACTGTCCTTATCTGGGGGCACCGTTGAAGACCCAGCTACTGCATGTGTCTTTCTGGCAGCAGCGGTGATGACAGAATCCGGTGGAGGATCTGATTTTAGAAATAGAGGATCATCCGGAGCCGGACGATACTTTTTTAGAATCCGCGCCGGCGCAGATTTGGTGGTCGCTGGCGTGAGAAAAATATCCATTACTGGTTGTCGTAAACCAGGGACTAATGGCAACAGCGGGCGTGACAGTGCTCGCTCATGCAGGGTTTCAAAGATTATGGAGGAGGTGGTCTCCTGAATCGGCATTGGGATATTTAATTTTGTAGCTCCTCTGCACAACACCTCTTGGAAAGTAGAGATATCATCCACCGGAGATATCCTAAAGGTTGTGTATCCGAGAGTGTCGGCGAATAATCCCTTCTGGATGACCGAGTCGACGGAGAGGATGAGGGAGTCCTACGGCGCCTTCTCCCCGATCTGGTCGACTCTCTTTTGTGAGAGGAGGATCTGGATCGTCTCATTGGTGTTCGAGAACGACGTCGAAATTCTCTCCCTCGAGAATGTGATCTGACCTCTCTCGATGGGAAGTCCATGCCTCTCAACCTTGTTAGGGAGGCCTTAACTGCGTAAGACATAGCTGAGTCCTGAGGCATCTCCCTCGCAGGACTTTGAGGTATATCAGTATCCTCTTCCTGTGAATTATGTTCTATTGCAGGCACTGGAGATTGATGTAAAATTTCCAGTGATTCGGATCTCGATCTCGAGCCCTCTGATCCTGAAGGCGAGATAGAGATGGGACGTGGTGAATCATGCTCAGAAGTAGTATACACCAGTCTATGAGGGGATTTGCGCCTTGAGACTGGCTTGATAGTTAGGCGAACATGCGACACCTCTTGATACCCCACTGCAGAGGTCTGCCTCGACGGTGATAGGCCTATCACCGGAGACCTGGGACTTGACTCCGCGTGGATCATTGGAGATTTTTCTTGCCTCGACGTCGAGAGCCTCGTCGTCGACGGAAGGCTTAGTCTGAACGGAGGTCTAGACCCCAACGGGGAATCTCGCCTCGACGTTAATGACTTCTCCACAGCCTTGGAGACCTGTGAGGACGGAGGCTCCTGCCTCGACATCGGTCTTGACGGAGGCGCCTGCCTCGACGTCGAATGCTCCGACGACGAATGTCTTGACGTCATAAGTCTCTTCGCCGAAGAGTGTTCTTTTCTCGACGGCGATCTTGGTCTTGACGGCAATCTTGGTCTCGACGTTGTCGTAGACTTTGGAGTTGAACGCCTACGAACCTCTTGCGACGTCGACTGTTCTCGACGTCGAACGATGTCTCTCTTCCGACGTCGGACGGGGTCTCTGTCTCGACGTCGAACGATCCTCTCTTGACGTCGAAAGATGTCTTCTTGACGTCGAACTATGACGGCGATCCCTCGACGCCGTCGAAGTCGCCGACGACGAACGCATCCGCTTCGTCGCTGTGTCTAGAGTCGACGACGATTTTCTTTTTGCAGCATGACTACCCCTGGACTCCTCACCTCTCAGCGACGATCCCGCCGCTGGAGTCTTCGACGCCAAGCCCGACGCCGATGGGGAGCAAACAGGGACCAGCTGCCTCGACGTCGACCGTTCTGATAAGCCGTAGAGTCTAATCCTTTCTCTCTCCTTTAAAGTCCTTTTGGAAAGGTCTTTGCAGTGACGACATGTAGCTGGAGAGTGAGAATCCGGCAGGCAGACAATACACACCTCATGTGTGTCTGAAGTGGCCTTCTTTTTGCCACAAGATGAACATGGCATAAATAAAGAAGGCATATTTCTGACAGACAAAATTGTAGAAATCAGTCAGAAAAATACAGGATACTAACTTCCTCACAGATATTAATAAGAAGAAGTCTAAAAAAAATTACTAGAAAGCAATAATTCTTGACTGAAAAGTCAAAAAAGAAGAGAGCTGAATTCCAGGGTCCTGACTGAAGGAGCCGGAAAGAACAACTGACCCAACTGTCACTCCTGAGGCATGATGGGATATGGAAGTCAGGGCTGCCTTAAAGGCACGGTGCCAGTTTTTACTTGTACAGGGCTTTTCAGTCTCTATGGTATTGTATTGCAATGCAGCCTGCAGGCTAGCAATGTTTTGTAGATCTGTTTCCCCCACAGTTTTTTTCTCTTTTTTGCTTTCTCATGAGTGTTTACCTCATTAAAAAAAAAAAAGAGATTTAGGTGTATTATTATACCTATATGTGTTATTGGATGTGTATATATACATTGCCTAGCCTTTTATAGGGGCTGCATTTGCTTGGAAAAAATGATATATGTTTATACATATACAGAGCTGTATATATGTATGTTTTTTACATATATAATTTTATTATTTCCGGGGTCCCCGCACATGGGCGGGAATATTCAGTGCTTATGACTATTGATGAGGATCCCCTGGAAGAGAAACATGACGTTATCACGCACAAAGCTAAGCAGCAACACCAATTACAACAGAAACACAATCACATGTATGCAATGAGATGAGAACTAGGAACACATATAACAAAATATTAGATCACAAATGCTCACATACCACGTAGACACACCAATGTGACTCAAAAATACATGCACAAATGCCAGCACACATGCACAAATCTTCCAACACATCGTAAGAGGTAAGAGTATGTATGTCATCATAAAAGCACAAATGTGGGAAATAACAACACACCTGTGTCAAGCACAGGGTGGCACTTGACTTTCAATTTCTATGTACAGTAAAAGAATTTTGACATGGCGGCGTCAGATACACCCTGAACGTATTGGAGCAAGACCGTCGCGGACACTTCCGCTTTTCCTCGCACCACCTGCCTTGGGTAACCCGAATACGCATACATGGACGGCAGTATCATTTTAGGCCGCCACTTTGCTAATAATTATAATTACTAGTCCTTTATCAGAGCTGAGACAATAATTTTGCGAGCCTGTCTTATTGGGATATCTTATTAGACGCCTGTATCGATCCCGGACATCAATATCTAGGCAGAGCCTTCTAAGATTATGGTCTATTGTATATGCACCCCAGAGCGAGCTAGACAGAGCTGTGCCAACAATCTCAAGAGCCTATTCTTATTGTGATCAGTCATCAGTTGTCTGCATCAATTTCAGACACTAATAAACACGCAAAGTCATCTATAAGCATCGTTCACTTCTTATGAACAATCAATGCGAGTTACCTACTAATCGCAGTATAACCTTTTTAAGAATGGTGTGACTGGTACACCCACAGAGTGTGATTTGCAGTTGATGCTTTACTTACCTACAGAAAGAGTTGTCGCCCTCCTGATGAAGGCGCTTTTAGTGCCGAAGCAAGCGCTGAGAAGATCCATCTTTTAGCCACCTCATCCTTCGTCCCCCTTCGTTGTTTTGCCGTTTGTCATGTTTATGTATATGAATTCATGTTTTGATTATCGTAGATCACTTTTGTGACATTTATGTGATTTGTATTTCACTGAAATTATGTTGCATCATATTTATGTATTGTTTAAAACATCTTCTGAATAAGAGGTTTTTTTTTTTTTTAAATGAATCAAATAAAATTCCAATATGTTTTAATATAACCTGATTGTAATCACACTGAGTTCTCCCTATCATGTTGTTTTTGTGATGATGAGTTGTTAAAGTATTTCTACCATTTGACTGCCTAGGAATATTTCCTTCTACAGTCAAAGAATCAATACATGACCTAGTCATGCACGAAGTTCAACATGCTCAGCAAAACACATCTTGTAAAAAATACAATGTTCTTTAGCAATATAGGCCTGTGTCTGTGGCAATTGAGGACAATGCAATGTACATACACTCATCATGATGTACAATAGCAGATGTAATGTGTAACCTACGTTGACCAGTGCAAAACCACAACATACATTGTGTCTCTCTTCTACCCACAGGGCCTGCCGGGGACACTGCAGGAACAGAACAAGAATCCCAGTCCCAGACTCTGGTTGACCCTGAGCTCTCCAGTGTGGATGTCTCTCAGTCCTCTTCGGATGAAGATGAACGACCTGGCCCCTCCGGTGTGGATCAGCATGCAGCAACAGCAGCTGTAACTTCAGCACCCCCGGCAACCACTTCTGCCACATCTGGCAACCCCCAGAGGACCTCTACCAACACGGATACAACAAGGCAAGAGGACACCGATGGCTCAGCAACACAGGGCACTCTGCAGTTGGCTGACAACAACACCAGTGTAAACAATGAAGGAGGCTCAGTGTTATCTGTGTCTGCAACAACTGGTCCTGCTTGTGTGGGTAGGGGTGGTGGGATGGGCTGCGGGGTGAGGTCACGTCATGAAGATAGTGCTGCTGATCAAGCTGACCCACAGTTGGGACGCATTCTAAATGCATATCGAGAATGCACCGGAGACTTTGGCCAGGTAGTAGGGATCCTCAAGGACATGCAACATCAGCAGGCTGCCCATTATGCCAAAATGGACAAACACATGTCCAGAATGGACTCCCACATGTCCAGGATGGACTCCCACATGTCCACGATGGAGTCCCACATGTCCACGATGGACTCCCACATGTCCAGGATGGACTCCCACATGTCCAGAATGGACTCCCACATGTCCAGAATGGACTCCCACATGTCCAGGATGGACTCCCACATGTCCAGGATGGACTCCCACATGTCCAGGATGGACTCCCACATGTCCAGGATGGAGTCCCACATGTCCAGGATGGAGTCCCACATGTCCAGGATGGAGTCCCACATGTCCAGGATGGAGTCCCACATGTCCAGGATGGAGTCCAAAATGGATAAAATTGATGACCTCACTGCGGTGCACAGGGACATACTCACCTACCTCCACCAGTTTGCTGACAACATGACCCCCACCTCCCTGTGTGGCCACTACATCTGTTGCCACTACATCTGCAACTGTCACAGGGAGGGATGAGGACTCTGGCGGAGAGTCCCCTGCACTGCAGCAGCCTGCACCTGAGGTTCCCCCTCAAAAGAAGAAGATAGGTCGTCCGAAGAAGGACAATTGAGAGACAGTGGCCATGCATCCCCCCCAAGAAGTGAAAACCTGCTCCTGTTATCCTCCATTGTGTGCAAAGCATTCACCTTGTTGACTGTCACTGAAGTCTCCCACACGGGATGGAGGGTCTAAGTTGGATCAATGACTCAAATCACTGCAGACTTGGCTCTGAAAATTTCATCTACTACCACTAACAACTCCTCTGTGTACTCTGGATTTCTAACTTTTGTACTCCACTATCACTTACTTGTACTATTTCACACAGGCATCATAATAAAATCATAATCACACAATACTTGCCTCTGTCATGAATTAAACACTGTTTGTAACATAGAGATGATGCCCTGAAAAACAAGTATCTTGCAGGAAAATAAGTACAGCAATTAAAACACAGTCTTGTGAGTAATTGTGATGTGACACGTATAAGAGATACACACAACAAGGTCAGCACAACACAAATGCCACATGGCGAACATCATAATTGCCTCCACTATTGTAAACTGAAAAGACATTTCAATGCACAAACACTGAACAATTTCAAGTTGAGTGGAAATCGGGGCGCAGAAACAGTATGCAAATGAATGTTGGATGTGTGTATACAGACTAGGCACACCTCAATGTGTAGCACAGGTTTATTACAAAGTCACAACATGTTGCATCGACAACAGATGCAATCTAATCACACTGTGACAGTCAGCACAAATTAACTAAGACGTTACAAAATCTTCGGAATGGAGTATGTGGCACAGCTTCCTGATCCCAAGAGAAAAGTTGCACTCTGTGACAGCATTGTGTGTTTTGGAGGTCACATGTCACCATACAACAGCCAAAGGACCCATTGAATGAGAGACATAGAACAGTCTTTACATACCAACATTTCTGCATACATCTCTAATTACATACACAAGTCTTATGAATTGTGAACACTAGCTAGGAGTCATGTCAACACTGTACTGGTGAACATACTAACTCAATGGACACATAACAACTTCAAGGATCGTGTCAAGTAGCATGCACCCACACATCTGCATAGCTATTGTAGTACAGATACACATAATGCAAAGAAAAAGCTTAGTCAACTCATCATTGTGTACTCATAATCATGAGATAAAGTTGTTGATGAGCTGTCTACGAACATCCTCCTCCCCCTCATCATCACTAGTAACATGACCGAGGGCTGGATCCTCCCCTGCTGGAGGCTGCTGGTCACCGTCATCTTGGATGAGAGGTAGCTCATGCCTCACTGCCAGGTTGTGTAGCATGCCACACACAATGATTATCTAACACACCTTTTCTGATGTATATTTGAGAGCCCCTCCTGTACAGTCCAGGCAGCGAAATCTTCTTTTCGGTAGGCCAAATGTCCGCTCTTTCACTCGCCTGGTCCGCCCATGTGCCTCATTGAAACGAAACTCAGCAGGGGTGACAGGGTTCCTGAGTGGTGTCAGCAACCACGGCATGTTGGGGTATCCGGAGTCACATACATTTTTTAAAAAAATACATCTCGTGTCTGAAAACAGGGTACAACATGACATACAAACACACAACAGAATCAGACATTACACACCAACAAGCCAGGCACGCTGATTTGGCAGCTGAGACATCATCTGTGGGATCCTACTATTCCTCATGATGTACGCATCGTGTGCTGATCCTGGGAAACGTGCAATTCCTGTATGTTTGTTCAGTTGCCTGTGGTGGGACCAAAGCCACATGTGTACCATCAATTGATCCAATGACATGCGGCATTCTTCCTAAAGCATAAAAGTCACTCTTGATGTCAGCATATTGTCGTGGTGTAGGGAATTTGATGTACCCGTTCAGAAAATGTAATAATGCCTCCAAAAAATCACGAAGCACATGGCTAAACATTGTCTGTGACATCCAACCGGCAGTAGCCACAGTATGCTGGAAGGTTCCCGTGGCAAAGAAATGTAGGGCTGCTATCACCTTCACCTTGGGGGTCAGCGCAGATGGATATGTGCGTCCAGGTAGAAAATGTGTGCCCAACTGCTCTGCCAACTCCTTAATGAGTGGTCTGGTGAAGCGGTAACGTCTGATGCTTTCACGTTCTACCATGGTGTCTAGGTCGGGGAAGGGTCTGTGGACAGCTGGTCTCCTGCGTTACATAGGTGATAAAGAAACATTATCATTTCCCTTTCAAATGTGTCAAGTAACATTCTAAATATCATATGCAATATCAAAGCAAGACTCAATGAAGTCAGGTGTGTAATGTTGAGCATTGACATAAAGGCCAGCTTTGTGACCCTCACAGAACATTTTATGTCATGATGGTTTTACAACAAGTGCAAGTCTTTGCTGCGACCAATCAATGGTGTCTGTCACAGCCCATCTTAACAAACATCACATACTAAACACACACCTCAGTAACTATCAAAGATAGATGTGTGGAACAACTGACACGTGGTGGAAAGGTACACACACAGGGATCATGTAATGCCACATGGACACTGTCATGATGTAATGTCTGACATACATGGACCTTCACACACATAAAACACATATGATGTGTATCACATTTTGTCTGCATAACAAACAGGTATGTCTGTGACACAAAGGCACAACAGCAACTCACATGCAAAATACAGATTGATTTTTAAAGTCAATTTCATCAACAACCTAAACAATGGAGTGTGTGCGTTGTACAATAGTCAGATACTGTGGATTCACTCAAAAATACTGATTCCAAAGCACTTTGTAACACACAGTTCATTACAGCTATTATTGTGGGTGTATGTAACTTGTGATAACACAATGGGCCCTTGGAACTGTGTCCAGGCCTAGGGGGGTGATATGTACAGTTGTCACTCACATTGGTGATGTGCACCACAAACAATGGATTTGGTGCACATGAAGGTTGGCTCATCATGGAAGTGTGAACTGTGAAGTGCTCTGTCCAATATGATGTGAATCTATGTACCCACACATGTCATAAAGCAGAAAATGAAGATTCCCATACTGTCTGACAGGCTTATTGATTGGTGTAGGGCACCTGAGCCAAAACAGTGTGATTTGCATCCTTTGGCTATTGGTTGTCATGGGGACAGATGCGGGTGAGTATTCAAAAGACACGGCGTACACTCCAAAACCAAGCCGGATATACACATTGGCATTTGGTTGTCATGGGGACAGACGCGGGTGAGTATTCAAAAGATGCGGCATACACTCAAAACTCAGCCGGACGTACACATTGGCTATTGGTCGTCATGGGGACAGACGCGGGTGAGTATTCAAAAGACGCGGCGTACACTCCAAAACTAAGCCAGACGTACACACTGGCTATTGGTCATCATGAAGAAAGACGCGGGTGAGTTTTCAAAAGACGCGGCGTACACTCCAAAACCAAGCCGGACGTACACATTGGCTATTCGTACTCATGGGGACAGATGCGGGTGAGTATTCAAAAGATGTAGCGTAAACTCCAAAACCAAGCCGGACGCACACATTGGCTATTGGTCGTTGTTAAAACTGGGGGTCTCTAGTTGGCAATGGTTTGCACCTTTGTCCAAATAGGGACCCTTACTTCTAGTCAGGGTAAGGGGGCTACACGCCTAAAATAACCCCTGCTCAACCCTGTGGTAGCTTGGCACAAGCAGAAATGCTTATCTCAAGGGCAGTGTGTAAAGCATTTGTGAACACATACAGTAATACAGTGAAAACACCACAGATGGACACCACACAGGTTTTATAAAAATAAGTATTCTTTATGTAGACTTAAAACAAGACCCAAACGACAAAAATCCACAATACAGTATTAAGAAAATGACTTTTAGATGGTAGAAATAGCTTAGTTCACTTTAGATGGTAAATGCGACATGTTTCTCAGAGAGTACCTTAAGATGCGTAACGCAAGATAAACAACATCCTCCTCCCCCTCATCATCACTAGTAACATGACCCAGGGCTGGATCCTCCCCTGCTGGAGGCTGCTGGTCACCGTCATCTTGGATGAGAGGTAGCTCATGCCTCACTGCCAGGTTGTGTAGCATGCCACACACAATGATTATCTAACACACCTTTTCTGATGTATATTTGAGAGCCCCTCCTGTACAGTCCAGGCAGCGAAATCTTCTTTTCGGTAGGCCAAATGTCCGCTCTTTCACTAGCCTGGTCCGCCCATGTGCCTCATTGAAACGAAACTCAGCAGAGGTGACAGGGTTCCTGAGTGGTGTCAGCAACCACGGCATGTTGGGGTATCCGGAGTCACATACATTTTTAAAAAAAATACATCTCGTGTCTGAAAACAGGGTACAACATGACATACAAACACACAACAGAATCAGACATTACACACCAACAAGCCAGGCACGCTGATTTGGCAGCTGAGACATCATCTGTGGGATCCTACTATTCCTCATGATGTACGCAACGTGTGCTGATCCTGGGAAACGTGCAATTCTTGTATGTTTGTTCAGTTGCCTGTGGTGGGACCAAAGCCACATGTGTACCATCAATTGATCCAATGACATGTGGCATTCTTCCTAAAGCATAAAAGTCACTCTTGATGTCAGCATATTGTCGTGGTGTAGGGAATTTGATGTACCCGTTCAGAAAATGTAACAATGCCTCCAAAAAATCACGAAGCACATGGCTAAACATTGTCTGTGACATCCAACCGGCAGTAGCCACAGTATACTGGAAGGTTCCCGTGGCAAAGAAATGTAGGGCTGCTATCACCTTCACCTTGGGGGTCAGCGCAGATGGATATGTGCGTCCAGGTAGAAAATGTGTGCCCAACTGCTCTGCCAACTCCTTAATGAGTGGTCTGGTGAAGCGGTAACGTCTGATGCTTTCACGTTCTACCATGGTGTCTAGGTCGGGGAAGGGTCTGTGGACAGCTGGTCTCCTGCGTTACATAGGTGATAAAGAAACATTATCATTTCCCTTTCAAATGTGTCAAGTAACATTCTAAATATCATATGCAATATCAAAGCAAGACTCAATGGAGTCAGGTGTGTAATGTTGAGCATTGACATAAAGGCCAGCTTTGTGACCCTCACAGAACATTTTATGTCATGATGGTTTTACAACAAGTGCAAGTCTTTGCTGCGACCAATCAATGGTGTCTGTCACAGCCCATCTTAACAAACATCACATACTAAACACACACCTCAGTAACTATCAAAGATAGATGTGTGGAACAACTGACACGTGGTGGAAAGGTACACACACAGGGATCATGTAATGCCACATGGACACTGTCATGATGTAATGTCTGACATACATGGACCTTCACACACATAAAACACACATGATGTGTATCACATTTTGTCTGCATAACAAACAGGTATGTCTGTGACACAAAGGCACAACAGCAACTCACATGCAAAATACAGATTGATTTTTAAAGTCAATTTCATCAACAACCTAAACAATGGAGTGTGTGCGTTGTACAATAGTCAGATACTGTGGATTCACTCAAAAATACTGATTCCAAAGCACTTTGTAACACACAGTTCATTACAGCTATTATTGTGGGTGTATGTAACTTGTGATAACACAATGGGCCCTTGGAACTGTGTCCAGGCCTAGGGGGGTGATATGTACAGTTGTCACTCACATTGGTGATGTGCACCACAAACAATGGATTTGGTGCACATGAAGGTTGGCTCATCATGGAAGTGTGAACTGTGAAGTGCTCTGTCCAATATGATGTGAATCTATGTACCCACACATGTCATAAAGCAGAAAATGAAGATTCCCATACTGTCTGACAGGCTTATTGATTGGTGTAGGGCACCTGAGCCAAAACAGTGTGATTTGCATCCTTTGGCTATTGGTTGTCATGGGGACAGATGCGGGTGAGTATTCAAAAGACACGGCGTACACTCCAAAACCAAGCCGGATATACACATTGGCATTTGGTTGTCATGGGGACAGACGCGGGTGAGTATTCAAAAGATGCGGCATACACTCCAAAACTCAGCCGGACGTACACATTGGCTATTGGTCGTCATGGGGACAGACGCGGGTGAGTATTCAAAAGACGCGGCGTACACTCCAAAACTAAGCCAGACGTACACACTGGCTATTGGTCATCATGAAGAAAGACGCGGTGAGTTTTCAAAAGACGCGGCGTACACTCCAAAACCAAGCCGGACGTACACATTGGCTATTGGTACTCATGGGGACAGATGCGGGTGAGTATTCAAAGATGTAGCGTAAACTCCAAAACCAAGCCGGACGCACACATTGGCTATTGGTCGTTGTTAAAACTGGGGGTCTCTAGTTGGCAATGGTTTGCACCTTTGTCCAAATAGGGACCCTTGCTTCTAGTCAGGGTAAGGGGGCTACACGCCTAAAATAACCCCTGCTCAACCCTGTGGTAGCTTGGCACGAGCAGAAATGCTTATCTCAAAGGCAGTGTGTAAAGCATTTGTGAACACATACAGTAATACAGTGAAAACACCACAGATGGACACCACACAGGTTTTATAAAAATAAGTATTCTTTATGTAGACTTAAACAAGACCCAAACGACAAAAATCCACAATACAGTATTAAGAAAATGACTTTTAGATGGTAGAAATAGCTTAGTTCACTTTAGATGGTAAATGCGACATGTTTCTCAGAGAGTACCTTAAGATGCGTAACGCAAGATAAACAAAAGGTTCGCAGGGATAACGATGCGTCGATTCCTTGCTTTGGGGGAGGCGATGAGTCTGTTCCTCAGTGCTTGCGTAAAGTAGACGATGCGTCTGTTCCTTACCGGAGAGGAGGTGATGCAACGATCTCGTGGTGCGTCCTGGTTACTATGCTACAAGATGGCACCTCGATGCAATGCTGCGATGCGACAAGATGGCGTCTTCGATGCGACGACGTGAAGGCGATGCGTGCACCCCTGACGGCCGTGCGGCAAACTCTATAACTTCTGAGACACGACAGGCCCTGCGACACACTTCTCCGGTGATGCGACGGCGACCCTTGCGGTTCAACACGCGTCTCTGGTGATGCAACGACAAACAGCTGCGATGGAGACACGCTTCTTCGGTTATGCAACGGCGACCCTTGTGGTGGCGACACACTTCTACGATGATGCGATGGCAACAGCTGTGGATGCGACACGCTTCTTATCGTTGAGTCGCGCTTCCAGCTCCCAACAACACGCAGGCTTCTGCAGGCAGAATTCCCAGCAAGGAAATTCAGGGGGGAGCTGGTGGTGAAGTCTTGTATCCCTGAGACTTCAGCAGGAGACAAGCAAAATTAAAGCCCTTGGAGATTCTTCTTCAAGATGATGAAAGTTTCAATAAAAGTCTTTCTCCTTTCCTTGGTAATAAAGAAACCACTGCAGGCCAACCCCAGAAAATAACACACTGGCACAGGGGTAGTCAAAAACTCCTGCAGATTCTCTGGTTCTTCTCCTTGGCAAAAGGTCAGTCTTGATTCCCAGAAGTGATCTAAAGTCTTGGGGTCTGGGGCCCCAATATTTATACTAGTAAATGCTTTGTCCTCTGAGGGCAGTGGGTGCCTGTACCTAGCCAAAACCAGTTCTGTGCAGCTTCCTTGCAGGAGGTGGAGACAGCATTGTTGAAAGCAGACCTGGCCCAGGTAGCTGAAAGGAAATCTCCTCCCCCTACTCTCTATTCTATGAAGGCTGGTGGCACTGAAAGGAAATATCCGCCCCCCCCACTCACTATGCAGCCAAGGTCCTATTCAGCCCAGCCCTGACTCATCAGACTGCTGGAGCCCAAGCCCTCCTGTCACTCACAAACCAGACATGCAATACACAACCTAGCAGAGGCAGGCTGGATGGTTAGGTAAGAAAATACCCACTTTCTAAAAGTGGTATTTTCAAACACAGAATGTTAAAACCAACTTTACTAAAAGATATATTTTATCATTCTTAGTTCAGGCATACTAAATTCGTTTTTCTACCATGTTCCCTGGGTCCGTTAGGATTATAAGATGTTATAATCAAACTGCCCATTCTGACCTATGGGGACAGGTAGCCTTGCAATAGTGAAAATCGAAATTGGCTGTAATTCACAGGACATGCCACACACATCAGGGCATGTCCTACCTTTCACGCTCAATGCACCCCGCCCTAGGGCCTACCTTAGGGGTGGCTAACATGTAGAAAAGGGAAGGTTTAGGGATGGTAAGTGGGTGCACTTACCAAGTCAACATGGCAGTACTAGACTGTACACAGGCTCTGCAATGGCAGGCCTGAGACACAATTTACAAACTGCTTCTGTGGGTGGCACAACCAGTGCTGCAAGTCCACTAGCAGCATTTGATCTACAGACCCTGGGCACACATGGTGCACTGTACTAGGGTCTGACAAGTAAATCAAATAAGCTAATCATGGAGTCACTAATCCATTACAACAATTTACAATAGGGAGCACTTGCACTGTGGCACTGAATAGCAGTGGTACAGTGCCCAAAGCATAAAAACCAGCAAAACATATCAAAAACAGAGGAGACAACAGCAAAAATGGAAGGGAGACTTGTCCCAGGTCTAACAGTCGTCATGGGGACAGACGCGGTTTTGCTTCGTGTATAAACTGTTGCACACCAATTCTGTTGGCTAACAGCAATGTATCAAACTCAATAGTGTTATGATGCTGAATATTTGAACGACGCGGTAGGCGTGTCCGATGCATGCAATGTTATGGATTTGCCAAATTCGGATAAGGCGAACATTTCGGACCTATCTCTTTGGACCCATGGAACAGAATCCGCCTCTGCAGCACAGATATAAGGCTGTGTGTTCCCAAGAGACTTCACTTGCCTGCACTACATGCTACTTGCCTACATCTCAACCTACCACTGCTGCTGTCTCTGCATTCTCAGGGATCTGCAATGGCACTTACTGTGGAGAGGGCACCAGCTTTCACAGAGGAGGAGAACCAGGACCTACTGGACAACCTCCTCCCACAGAACAGCAAGCTGTATGGGAAACCAGGGGAGCAGGTGAGTGTTGATTGCACTGACTTTTCAATTGACCATGTTTTATAACAGACACTACTAGCATTGTGATCCCCAACGGCAAGCATGCACACATAGTTATTGTAAGCCTCACAGTGTGTAGATTCATGTTCTGGACAGGTACAGTGATGTAAAAGTGTATTTTGTGGAATTGATTTTCATGCACTGTTGTCATGTTGTTAAGGCAGCCTTGCACACAGGACAACTGCCCCTGCTGATACTTGTACAACCTTTATACATTATTTGCCCTTCTAACAATGACCTATATGTCCAAGTGTGTGAAGACCAAACATGTAGCATGTGTGGTAATGGTGTGTCACTGTTTTCATCCTTACAGGTCGACGCCCATCAGAAGCAGGAACTTTGGCTGACCATCGTCCGGGTAGTGAGATCTGTGAGGGTCTTCAAATGCCAAGTCTGCCACTGCCAGAAGAGGTGGCAGGACCTCCGTGGCTGGACCCGGAAGATTGCAAGAGTCCAGCTGAAGCTGTCATCTCCTCGCAAAAGGAGTGAACGACGGACCCTGACCCCCCATATGCTCTGGATACTTACAGTGGTCTTCCCTGACCTGGATGGACAGTTGAAGGCTAGACAGCAGCAAGGAGGGGGTGAGTTTGTGCCATTTTACTAAACTATGTCTGACATGCATGTTGCACTCCCTCAGCCTGGTTACACTCTCACAGGTGGTTCATCTGCTGAGACAACACTTATGTGGCTAAATGTAATGCTGCCACATTCTCATCTGATGGCCAGGTGTGTCCCTTTCTGTCTGTGACATGTATCATTTGGGTCCTGTGTATTTGCTGTAGTCCATGGGTAATGTGAACAACACCATAGACAATAGGTGAGTTGACCATCATGAGTGAGGTGATTGTCTGACGTGTCAGGACATTGACAGAAATGTGACCTGTACTCTGTGTGGTACATACATAAATGTTAGAAAAACAAGTTTGTGAGAATAATACTACACACCCGTGCAGGAGGTAATATCAATGTTGATGCCTCAGACAAATGAAATGGATAAGCGTTACACATGCGTAGTCACCTGCCTAGTCCGCCGGCTGATCCCATGTTTCACATGGACCAAGGACAGGTATGCCAACTCAGGCCATTTGAGACACCGTCACATCCTATTTTTTGTTTGTCAGGCAACACTTTAACCACTGCAAAAGATAAATTCATGTGTCTGACTCTGTGTCAGTGTGTACAGGCAGAACTTTTAAAAAACAAATGGCATATATATTGGATATGGACAGACATTTAATGTATGAAAATTGGCTCAGATACACAAGACTAAACTTGTGTGGGTTATCCCTTGACTGTGCATAATGGTGGCTTCAATATGTGTATGCTGCATCACTTTGTTCTTGGAAGCTTACTAGATGTTCATGTATACAGATTTGTTACTTTATATACTCCAATGGCTTAGTAGAACAACGTGAGCTGGTAAAAGTGTGTAAATTGTGTAAAGCACTTAGGGGACATGTATACTTGACCACTACAGATGTTTCACTAACAACAAATACATGAGTGTCACACGGAGCTGACTGTAAAGTCAGGATTCACTGCCCCTGTAACAAGAGTCAATACAGACTGTTTAGCTAGACAGGCCTGTGGCATAGTTTGCCACATGAAAAATCTTGAGGCTGCAGTATTTGTACTTGTCTGTTTTCCTGCATGCAGACCATTTTAGCATTGAAGTTCAAGACATAAGCCTATCATTGTGACTGGGGTTAGAAGTATGTTCATCATGTCAACTTATGAGTTTGTCCATCCCATTTGCTGTGCCACTTCCAAGCTCCCTTGCATGAGATGAGATTAGTGTCCTGTTTGAGTGGAGGGAGCAGGGGCAATGTTATGTTATGTTAGCTATTCTTATATAGCGCGCAGCTGCCTCAGCGAAGAGGCGTCCCGGCGCTGGCAGCATTGTCAGTAGAAAGCTAGGCACTAAACCAAGGGGACAGGTAGGTTTTGGTGGCCTTATGAAAGGATAGCAAGCAATCCAGGTGACGAATCTGATTAGGGAGGGAATTCCTTAGTTTAGCGGCTAGATACCGGAAGGACCGGCCCCCAGCTCTGAGGCGCTTCACCCGAGGGACCGTAGCCAAATATTACTCAGCAGAGCGTATCTGGCGGGTGGGTACATAGGGAACCAGCAGATTAGACAGAATCTCAGAGGATGAAAGCTTTAGTATTTTGAAAATCAGGCATAGCGTTTTGAATTCAATCTTTTTGGACATGGGTAACCAATGTAGACGGCACATTGCACCCGTCACGAAACAAGTTCTAGGGAGCCGCAACAGGACTCGGGCGGCTGCATTCTGGACTCGCTGAAGACGAGTCACTTCTGCCTTGTTAGCGCCTAACATGAGTGAGTTAGAGTAGTCCGGTCTGGACAAAATAGTCACCTGGACTATCAACTGGCGGGTGAGTGGATCGAAGAAACCCAACATGGGCCTCAGTCCCCGGAGTAGGCCAAAGCAGGTGTCTGCAACCTTCTTAGTGTGCTCCTGAAACCCAAGAGTGGAATCGAGCCAGACCCCAAGATTTTTCAGCCGACTTAGGGGTGGGGGCGCTGCCCAAGGTCGCCGGCCACCATTGCGTACTCCAGAGCCCCTTATCTCTCCCCATCAACAACACTTCTGACTTATTAGCGTTGAGCTGAAGGCATGGGTGGTCATCCATTGTGCGACCGCCGCTAGGCCGCTCTGAAGTCTGGAGGTGCCCAGCGTAGGATCATCGGAGAGGTCCACCAGCTGCGTATCATCAGCATACGAGAGCATTGGTCCCTCGCCAACGCAGCCAGGGGTTGAACGTACAGGTTGAACAGTACGGGGCTCAAGGCGGAGCCCTGTGGGACCCCTGCTTGACGGAATGGGGGGCAGTGACCTGGAATGTTCTGTCAGACAGAAAAGATCGAAACCAATCCAAGGCAAGACCTACCACCCCAGCCTCCTCGAGGCGACGTAGGAGGATCCGGTGAGAGACTGTATCAAAAGTGGCGCTTTGATCGAGCAATATCAAGGCTGCAGTATGTCCATCATCCAGAATGGTCCGCAGGTGTTCGGTCACAGCTAAGAGCGCAGTCTCAGTGCTGTGGCCAGGGCGGAAGCCATTCTGGGAACGATCCAAGATGCCGGTGTTGTTCAGAAAGCCAGAGAGGATGTTATTGGTGTGGGCCTCAGCAACTTTAGCAGCCCTAGGCAGTAAAGATATAGGACGGAAGCTTTCCAGTTTAGTCGGGTCCAGTGAGGGTTTTTTCAGCAAAGGGACCACCCTTGCTTGCTTCCATAGCAAAGGCACCACTGCAGTGGTGAAAGAGGCGTTGATTACCTGACACAAAGGCTTAAAGAGTACAGGTAGGGAGTCCCTAAATTGGGCAGGCCTCAGAGGATCCATAGGGGAGCCCAATTTGACCTTCTTGCTCAGCGTGAGAAACTCATCCTGGGAAATAGGGGGGATAGCTGCCAAGGTGAGAGTGGGAAGAGGAGCATGCGAAACAGTGGGATTGATTGGGGATATAGGGAAGGATTTGTAAATGGCTTCCACCTTCTTAACAAAGAAGGTGGCCAGGTCCTCGCATTGCTGCCCAGACGTGATCACCGGGATAGAGGGGTATTTCCTGTTTTTGAGGTCGTTAAGTATTTTGAAGATACTTTTGGCAGGGTTCTTACTAGACTTGATCTCATTAGTGAAGTAAGCCGCTCGTGCCAGATGTATGGCCTTGTGATAGCACTTGATCGCATCCTGGTACGACTTCTTAGCCCCAGGGTCATTGTCCCTTCTCCAGGCCCGTACTAGTTTTTTATAGGTACTGCGCAGGGCGGCCAGAGAATCGTTAAACCAAGGATTGGAATTCGAACAGCGATCCTTGGACCATTTAGCAGGAATGAGAGTGTCTAGGGCATGTAGGATCCAGTCGCAGAGTGATTTGTATGCCAGATCCGGGTCAGTGGCTGGGATAGGGGGACAGGATGCCAAGATGGCATGCAGGTCCTCCAGTTTAAGTTTATGCCAGCATCGTCTGAAGGAGGCCTTAGGATCGGCTCTGGGCACTGGCTCTGATAACGGGAAGGAGATGGAGACCAAAAAATGGTCGGACCAACACACCGGGCTGGGTGTTTTGACCAGAAGAGAAGGGATGTTAGAAAAAACAGGGTCAAGCAAGTGCCCAGCAATATGGGTAGGGCCCACCACAAGCTGTCTTAATTGGCAAGCGGCGAAGTCAGCAAGCAAGCTGCTGATTTCAGGATCAGAGGGACGGTCAAAGTGTAGATTTAAATCACCAATGATAATAAAGTTAGTGGCCGTCAGCGCCAGGGAACCCGCAGCCTCAATGATAGCCGATTTGAATTCCGAGACCGGCCCCGGGGGCCGGTAGACTATCAATCCTGTCATAGTAGAGTGGGCGCTAAAGGAAATTACAAAACGAGAGCATTCGCACCCAGCCACATCCTCCATGACAAATGAGCAGCGGTGACAGGACTTAAAGATGACAGCTATGTCCCCACCTCTAGACTCCCTGTTTACAGTCAAGATACTGAAACCCGGGGGGAGTGCTAAGCCCGGTTCAGCCACCGTGACATCAGTCAACCAGGATTCGGTTAGGAAGAACACATCAGGTGATTCATCCTCTATTAAGTCGTAGATCTCCATGTAATGCTTAACCAGAGAGTGGACATTGAGGTATAGAATTTTCATAGAGGCCCTGGGTGGAGACAGGGGACGAGAGGGGGGCAGAGCAGGACGGGAGTCATAGCCACAGTTAAGACAACAGAAAGGCCCTTCCACAGCATTCACCAAGAGCTGTCTGCATGGGCTTACCCGCCGGCCGATGGACATCAGAACTTCTCTGGTATAAATTGGCACACCAGACTTAAAACCGCCAGCAATTCTGGCGTCTGGCAACGTCCAGGCGCGGACAGGCACAGACGAGCTTGCCTTTGGCACGCCGTTGGCGCGCCACCGGCCAGCGCTCCCGCGCCATGGGCAGCCTAAGCAGTGTGTCCAAGAACAAAGGGAGTGGCAGACTAGACCGCCTCTCCTGACAAGATGGCGGCAGGGAAACGGCAACCGGAAGTGGAATTACGCCGGCTGGGTCAATGCAGTACTCCCTCCAAAACAATCAGCCCCCTAATGGCTGCTGTGGACCGGGGAGGCGCAAAAACCGTGCAACACACCGTCTCCTCAAGTAAGTGCAATCAAGTCAAATGAATTCATACAATAGATTCTTTAGAAAATGAGCATCCAAAACAATCTTTCCTTTTAAAAAGTGCAATCAGGGCAAAACATAGTGCGAGCAGCGCGCAAAGCCGTCCGCTTCTACCAACAAGTGCTAGCTCATCAATCAGAAGTGGCATCACCGGGGGAGCTGAGGGAGCGGAGTTTAGGGTTAGCAGTCTAGCTGCTTAACCCTATAAATATCAATGACTTCCACAACGCACAGCGGACGCGCGATCTAGTGAGGTAGCGCGAAGCTATTTTTCGTTGTCTGAAGCTTGGTAAATGTCTATTTTGCACCATTTTTAGAATACTCTTTTAATCAATTTTAAGAATTAAGCATATTTGCACAGTCTCCAGCCGGCAGCCTCCTCAGCCCCGCTCCCCAGTCCACCACGGGTTGTCCCGTTTGAGTGAAGGCAGCAGGGGCAATCAGAAGCGGCATCACCGGAGGAGCTGTGGGGGCGGAGTTTAGAGTTAGCAGTCTAGCTGCTTAACCCTATAAATATCAATGACTTCCGCAACGCGCAGTGGGCACGCCAAAGGCAAGCCCGTCTGCACCCGTCTGTGCCCGGATGGGACCAGGGGCCAGAGACTCTGCACGTTTCACTACAGGTATACGCGTATACGCACCTGACTATCTCCATTTCCTCAGAGGGAAGACACATGAAAATTGCTCCCATTCTTTAACCCCATCCAATAGTGAAGAATCCTGTCGACAGTGTTCATTCGCATTTACACCATCCCTTAAAATTCAACCAGTAGTTAAGGAACAGGCTTCTTATAGGATGTTCCTTTTGAATTGTAGGTCCCTGACAAAACATGGAACGGAAATTTCCATGCTTTTAGAAGATGAGCTCCATGATGCATTATTCCTAACAGAAACCTGGCTGTCTAGTGACTCTGACCCAGTTTTGGTGCAAACACTTACCGCTGGCTATTTTATTCAAAGACTAGATCGCAAAAGCAGTAAAGGGGGAGGAATCGCCGTTATATAAAAAGAGCGTTTCTCCTGCCGCGTCACATATGACCTACTACCCAACTGTGAGAACCTCATGTTTTCCATCAGCTTCTCACCTACTCAAACATTTTCAGGATTATTGATTTACCGTCCCCCGGGAACATCGGGACTGTTTCTCAAATCCTTCAGCGAAATGGTCGCCAATTTAGCTAGCACCCCCTCGAATTTCACAGTTATGGGAGATCTTAACTTGCACTTAGACGACTCCAACATTTTGGTCATCTCAGAATTAGTTGAGAATCCCTTCAGCTCCATCAAAAAGTGTCCGGACATACTCACATCAAAGGCCATTTCCTGGATCCAATTTTCACTAACATTGAGGATCTCTCAGTAGGGGCCTCAACTCAACTTTCATGGTCTGACCATTTTTTTATCCCCTTCTCATGGGCCACTATGGGACCACCAACCCTATCTAATAAGACTATTACGCAGGATCGTCTATGGTCTAAACTTCTCTTTGAAAAGTGGATCTCAGTTTTGGACACCACCATACCTCCCAAAAATGCTAACCCGAATGTGTCTAATAATATGTTTAATCAATGGATTAAACTCTTGCGAGACCAAACTCTCCCTAAACAATTATGCCTCAAAAAGAACAGACCTAAGATATCACCATGGTATTCTTCGAACCTTCGCAAACTTAAAAAAGTATGTAAAAAGTTAGAGAGAGAATGGAGAAAAGATTATGCATTACCTAGCAAACAAATATGTAGGGCAAGCATTAAAATCTATCAAAGCGAAATTAAAAAAGCACAAGCCACATATTATGGGGAAAGAATCGTTCTTGCCGCCAATGCACCACGGGAAATTTTCCGCATTGCTAAAACCCTCTCCAAACTTCCCACACCAACAGTCAGCACAGATGGCGCCCTCATGTGTTGCAATGACCTAGCTAAATTCTTCTATAAGAAGATTCATGAGTAATACCTTACATTACCGGGATCATCAGTTCACGTCGACTCATATCCGACGGATACGCAACCCCTGGATACACAATTAAAGCTGGAGCATATCCGTCTTCTGGACACTAGTTCACTTGAATCCATTTTCATCCAGGTTAAATCAGGTTCACCCAGGGACCCAGCTCCCCCTACATGTTTTGAAATTAGCGAAGGCTACTACTCTCCCGTGATTCAAGAACTTATCAACACCTCCATCTCCTCTGGAGTGGTCCTCGCACCATGGAAATGTTCCATGGTAAAAGCATTGCTGAAAAAACCCAACCTTGACCCAAGGACCATGAGGAATTAGAGGCCGATTTCCCTACTCCCCGTAGTTAGTAACATCTTGGAAAGGCATGTTAATTCAGTTCTATCTGAATTTCTAGAACCAAACTCCTTGCCCCACCCCACACAAACGGGGTTCTGGCCCCTTCATGGTACATAAACTGTACTCCTAGCAGTGGCTGAAGAGTCCAGGAGGGAGGCGTTGCAGCCATCATCCTCCTTGACCTCAGCGCCGCATTTGACACAGTCAATCACGCTATTCTAATGCGTAGACTCAGGAGTTTGGGAGTGTCAGGAGATGTAGCCACATGGTTGAAATCCTTCTTAGAAGATAGGTCTTTTCAGGTCTTTGAAGGAGAAGTGGTGTCTAAGTGTATGGCCCTCAGCTACGGGGTGCCTCAGGGATCCTCCCTGAGCCCCACCCTATTTAATATATACATGAGGCCGCTGGCCGACATAGTACAACCATTTGGCATAATAATTGTCACGTACGCCAATGACACACAACTTGTTGTGGCCTTAAACCGTCCAGAAAATACATTCGCAAGTTTAGACCCTTGCCTAGAGAAGGTTGCACAATAGATGGAGCTCTCCTGCTTATAATTGAACGGAGACAAGACCGAGCTTATGCTCCTAGGCAACTCTCCAATCTCCAGCATAGGACTACTGTGGCCAAACTGCTTTGGCCCTGCCCCACCTGAAAAAAATCAGATCAAAAGTCCGGGTATGTGGTTGGACCGCTCATTGACTTTTGGATACCAAACAGCCAATCTATCAGCAACATGTTACAGCATCATGAGGATGCTTCGTAATGTGCTTTCCCCCTTCCGTTCCTGGCTAGAAGGATAAAGGTCCAGGCCCTCATTCTTTCGCAAATGGACTATGGAAACACACTTTATCTGGGAGCCCCTAAGGCCACGATAACCAGATCACACAGAATTCTGCAGCTCATCTGCTTCTGGGTCTCCCCTATAGGCAATCGGCCAAACCCGCATTGAAGACTTTACACTGGCTGCCAATATCAGAAAGGATTAAGCTCAAGGCGCTCTGTATTGCCCATAAGTTCTTCCAGGGGATGGGACTGGTAATCAATGAGTCCATGACTACCCGATACCACCCATACAGAAGCCTCCGCTCAATGAACATGTTCATTGCAACAGTTCCAAAAATAAAGAGGGCAAGAAGCGGTGGCCGTTCCTTCGCTTATAATGTGGCTAAATTATGGAACGCCCTCCCCCTTTACATACGACAGGAAACCAATCATCTGTCTTTCAGGAAACGACTTAAAACCTGGCTATTCTAACTTATCACTCAGTAGAGGTCCACGCCCGCAATAGTGCTGGTATGCCTTAGGGTAGCTATGCTTATTTCATTCATTAATTCATTCACATGTTTTTAATGAGCCCTTACACTCAGGAGCATTTCAGATCAGACAACAGGCAAAACATTGCGTTGTTGGCCTTGTATTTAGTTTAATTTGAGATACATCTGACAGATGGTTCCATTGCCATCATGTGTTTGGTTACCATGATTCACTGGCAGACTGACAAGTGACATGTTGACATATGTGTAATGTATATGAAAAGTGGCATGAACATCATGAAAGGGCTTACTCTGTGATGTGTTATGAAAAAAGTCACGTATCAAGTATATGCAGGTGACTGATGTGAATCTGTTTCTCCTCCTTGTTCACAGCATCATCTATGGTGACTGGAGGAGACATTTCCAAGGACCAAGAGGAAGCGGCTAGCCAGACGGGGTCCACTGTGGAGGAGGAGGGACCCAGTGGCACAGAGGGTGAGGGGAACCACACTGTTGGCCACTCAGAAACATCAACATCAGCTGAGGACCAATCTAGCTCCAGTGATGACTCCCCTGTGGTGGTGGGTGTTACCAGAGCAGAGGCCACAACAACAGTGTCTGTCCCCGCCACCATTATCTTCACCCTCCCAGCTGCTCCCATTCCAAAGGTCCGTGGACACTCCGTGTTAGGGAGCATGTCTCTTTTGGTTCATGCACCTCACCCCCTGCATCTGTCACCCCTGCTGCCCTGAGTGTGGAGTCTGTGGACTTGCTGAAACAGTTACAATGTGGGGCAGACACCCATGCTGAGTGTCCTCCATGCACACACCAGTCTATTGACACAATTGGTGTCATACATGGAGGATATGTCATCCGACATGTCTGCCGTACAGCAGACAAATCAGTCCATGGCCTCCTCACTGACGGCAGCAATGTCCCTCCTACAACAGTCCCTCACCTCTACTACCTCTGCCCATCCAGTCCACACTAACCTACCTGACCAAAGCACACTCACACAGGCACATGCACACACCCCAACAGACAGAAGTAGCACACTGCAACCTAAAACAAAGTCCAAACAAACACGCACACTCAGGGGACTGACATCACACACACAGGGGATAGGACAACAAAACACACACACCTATCAACAACCACTACGCATTCCTCAGCTACCTCTCCCTCCAAAAGCCCTACCCTTAACTCTCCTGCAACCCCCCCTTCCCAGAGGCTCTTCCTCTGTGACCTTGGCCTCTTCCCCACAGATACTTGAGACCAGACTCACAAGGGGAAGAGGAAATCACCACGCACAGAGAGGAGATCCACCAACTGCACGCACACCCTCCCCGAAGAGTAGGAACAGTGAGGCCCCCACCTGTACATCCCCCAGGACAAAGAAAGGCAAAACCCCACCACCATACCACACTTCCACCACGAAATCTCCATCCTCCAAAGCCAAGGCCACCCCTCCCAAAGTTCACACATCACAAGCCATCCCAGGTTCACCCACACACCATTACACCATCCCCAAGATGATCAGGCCCTCGCCCCTACCACAAGCACTTCCACTCACACAACACCACACCCTCAGTCAGTTCCAGACACTGCAGTTGAGATCCTGGCCCCCCAATCTGACCTGTCCACTGCAGTGGAGCCCCCACCCCCTCAATCTGACATGGGCACTGCAGTGGAGCCGCAACCCCCTCAATCTGACATGTCCACTGCAGTGGAGCCCCCACCCCCTCAATCTGACATGTCCACTGCAGTTGATACAGACACTTCAATAGCCCCCATCCCTCCTATAACCCATACTGGTACACCCTAATTCTGTCCCTGAGGTGCCTGGCCTGCCCCAAAAGATGCCCCTCCTCGGGGAGATGTCCCCTACTTATGGCAGTGCAGGCAAGCAATGGATGATGACTCATCATGTTTACCCCCTGAAGGACTCATTAACATGGACAGGCCATTGGCCACATTGTTCATCATTATTTTTGGTTTTCATATGCAAATGATGAATAAAGCTAATTTTTGTTATTTCTTTGCTTAGCATTGTGTGTACATGATTTACTGAATTTGCTGTGGAAATATTGTTTAAGGACAAAAATTGATATAGTGATGTAATGGACTGCATGGGGTCCATGGTATATGTGTCCTATTACAGTATGCATCAGAGTCATCATTGACTGCATTTATAGGTTGTCAGGATCCACATAGGTTTGGACAAGGAGTGTGACAATCTTTTCACAACCTCCCATCTTTGGCTTACATTTTAGCACATAATTTGGGCTGACATTTGTACACATTTTCAATGTTTTCAACGGTACGCACGTCTCCAATGGACATGCAGAATAATCAAGGTCAATAATTTTCAACCTAAAATTGCATCTTATAAAATCCATACTCTGATGTACGCAGACGACGCAGTCATTTTAGATCTGACTCCTTTCGGTCTGCAAAGGAATTTGCAGGCACTCACTAAGTATACGGAAGAAAACTATCTAATACCTAACGTCACTAAAACAAAAATCATTCCATTTACAGGAAGGAAGCGATGTGCTAATTACAACTGGTCTCTAGGGGGAAAACCGTTAGAAATCATAAAGGAGTATACATATTTAGGGAGAATCTTTTCACAATCGTTGCAGAACTTGCCCCATTTACAAAATCTGGGCCGTCAAGTTGATGTCCATCTAGGGGCTCTTCAACGACTTTACTCCTCCACTGGACAAAGACACTTTTCATCACTTTTACAAGTATATAGCTCAAAGATTCACTCGGTATTATCATATGCTATAGAATATATTCCTATAAGCCAATGGAAACAACTCGACCTGAAAGAAGGGAAAACCCTGTGGAAACTGACCAAGACGTCAAAAGCTGTGCCGCTACAAGCCGTTCGTCTCGAACTTTCATTAGTCAGTTCTTTTGCAAGAGGGATCATTAACATTATAAGATGGGCATATAACCTTGTTCATGCGGATCAGGAAACTCTACGATCCCTACTAAAAACTGAAACATTTGAGCAAGAACTTTCGAATTATGTATTTAGTAAAAATGTCTCTACCGCTTTTAAACTATCTAAGGTTACCCTCGACATGCAAAAGTCATGGACTCCAGCACATCTGAAACTTTTTGTAAAACATTTAACGCCAAGGTTAAGTATGGATCTCGATATCCAACACTGCACCAAGCTATCATTGTACAAACAATATGCGGACACTATTGTATTTAAGAAAACACAACAGTATATCTCTTTTAATTTAAAGCACGGAGTCAGGCGAAGTATTTTATTGCTCCGACTAGGGATACTGACTTTGAAATCATTTACATATAAGTGGTATCCAAAGGAAAAGGTGTCTAGTCTTTGTGACCTATGTAAAGGCGGAGTGCAAGATTTAGAACATGTGTTATTCGCTTGCCCAAACGTGATTGTCACAGAGGCTAGAAAAAGATTCTTAAAACCAATAAGAACAAAATGCAAAATTAACTCTGTTCAGAACCTGATTCTTCTTTGTAAGGAACCGCCTAATGAATTTTTGTGTATTAATATGTTCAAATTTTTTAACTCATTTTTAACTTTGTATTAGAATGACAATTTTACTATTTAAATGTAAATTTTATATGTAAAAATGTTGTTGTTCTCAGTTGAGAACTAAATCAAATAAACTTAAACTTGAAAAACTTGAAACTTGACATGCAGAATAGTGCATTGATGATGAACAAGTAATCTGTCTCATCATTGCCACTTGCTAAACATGGATTTTGACTGTGTGCAGATGACTTTGGAGACACCCCTGTACACAGGCTGATGGGACCAAAGTATTCTGTGTGTTGTAATAGGTTTATCGATGTCCGAGTCTCATTCTGAAATGACAGACCCATGCCAAGACCAAGCTTGACACAGCTGACCTTCCATAGTAGTGAAATCAGCTCATGGCAGTGCGTTAACCTGTGACATTTCCTGAGCCCATGGTGTGTGTTATGTGAGCATGACTCTGTGTTTCACACCCTATTTCTACCAAGACTGTAGTCCCTGCAGATGTTAATGTTTGCGAAGCTTGCAGATTTGTCCAGTGCTTTGCCAACCTATTTGACTGAGAGTGTCCGGGATATGGGTGCATGGGCCAAATTGAGTCATTATGGTGTCATCCCTAAATGGATTGATATAAGTGCCTGCACTGTGGGCAAACTCACATTTGACATATTTTGGATTCCCCAAGTCACATCTCTGCTACCAACATCACCGTGTATTTAATCTGTCATCTGTTTTTGGGAGTTTGGCACTTGTATGTGTGTATGACTGCGCACACTCAGCAGATTCTACCCTTCCCTGTCGCATGATGGCAAGATGTCTTATCTGTAGGTCTCCTTAAGTGTTTCATTGTTCTGGGACAGTGTTAAATTTCCCAACGTGTCTGATACATTTCGCGTTATGCACATGTACCCCATCCTAAACGGTGTGACAAAATTTACCAGGTGTAATGACTAGCTATATGTATTATGTTTGTAAAACACAGATCCCACCACCACCCCTGGGATTGTCATGGGTGCATGTGCAATGTCACCAGACAATATAGGCTTAGCTGATGCACATTGCTGCTGATCAAGGTGTGTGGTGTTTAGACAGGCCAAATGTGACTTGCCTCTTGGCAAGGCCCCTACCTACATTGTGGCCTTACATTACAGGCCATGCCCTGTGAGTAATGTTTGGGTATGTGTGATGAAAGTTGTTCTGGCAAGACACGTGACACAGTGCTCAAGAGTGAGTGTGCTCCGAATTATGGGCCACATCTTAGTTTATCATCACAGAGGGTCATCAGACAGGATACTGTCACCACAGTGTAGTGGCCTTAAGGGTACTGCGTAAGGTAGTCAGTCTCTTGATGTATTGTTTGTTGTTCCACAAAGCTTGTTCCACATGTGACTGTTGTGAACCTGCTCATCAAACTATGCCATATTGCCAACATTCAGTGACACAATTCTGGAGATACTTCTTGATTATACTCAACACCATATGTCTCAGTGGAGTTCTGCCCACCATTGTGTGTGTTGGGGTAGCCTAGTGACACTTACACACACACACACATGTTGTGTTTGTTCTGCCGTGTGTGGCTGGCTGGTTGTCTTACTGTATCTTCACCCATGTATTTCTACTAGCTTTGAGGGGCATTGAGTGTATGTTTGTTTGAGATTTTTCATCTACTGTCCCTGGGACTCCTACATCTTCAGTCTGCACATTCATCATGTTTTGAGTTTGCCATTTCTGCCACAGTGTGGAATAGGATCTCGTCATAACTGTGGTTTGGGAAGGATTTTCTTTGTATGTGTGTCTGTTTGTGAACAAATGTGTGTTTCTGTCTTTTGATGGTCACTTCTTACATTGTCGAATTGAACATTGGTGGCAGTGTTAGCCCACAATGGCAATGATTGGCTCCACATGGCAGGGGGTATTTTTTGAGGCACAACAATGTTTGCCTCAAAAGATCTGTGTTTGTTTGGCACACAACCACTACTTAGTCACTACATTGCTTGTGATTTTAGGCCTCAAACATCATACCTGATTGTTTGCACATTCTGTGGGTTTGAACCTCACACTCACCTTTTGGTCACTATAGTGATGGGGGGGTTAAACCCCATGTCCCCTATGTGCTTGACAATGCTGGGGGTTTGAACCCCACACTCACCTTTTGGTCACTACACTGATGGGGGGAGGTTGTACCCCATGTCCCCTATGTGCTTGACAATGCTGGCGGTATGAACCCCACATTCACCTTTTGGTCACTACACTGATGGGGGGGTTAATCCCATGTCCCCTGTGCGCTTGACAATGCTGGGGTTTGAACCCCACTCTCACATTTTGGTCACTACACTGATGGGGGGGGGGGGTTGCACCCCATGTCCCCTATGTGCTTGACAATGCTGGTGGTTTGAACCCCACAATCAGCTTTTGGTCACTACAGTGATGGGGGTTTCTGTATTTGTTTTCTTAATGCGTCACTATTTCCGGCAGTTTGCAAACAATACACAATCTTGGCATGCCAATAGTGGGGGAGTGTTTGCCCTCCATCCCATATGGGGTGAACATCGCTGGGGGGATGGATATCCACCCCCTATGGGATGGACATTGCTGGGGGGATGGACATCCACCCGCTATGGGATGGACAGTGCTGGTGGTGATAGACATCCACCCCCTATGGGTGGACATTGCTGGGGGGGTGGACATCCACCCACTTTGGCTGTTTTGCCTTTCGCAGCATCGTGACGTTTTTGTGTGTGGTAGGTGTCTGACTTACCATCTGTAACATACGCGTCGGTTCCGGTTGTTGATTCCACCATAGGTATAGGGAGGACATGCGCGATCGGATACATGGCTGCTTTGTCTCGTATGTGGTAATCATGTTACGACACGAATCGGAGCTGAAATACAGCTCTTCCGGATGCTATGACGTGCTGGAGGTGGCGACCTGTTCGGCGCGTAGGAAGTACGCATCATACTTGCCTGGTCGGAAATGCTTTAGAAATGGTTCCGGGCGAGTCCATTTAGCGTTTACAGAGCCGGCTCATACAGAAAATGTTGCTGGATTCGGAGCATGCGTGTCGCTCAGGAAATGGACACATTTGCGCAACATACTTCCTCACTTGGACTGACCGGCTCCTGGAACGAGTTGATGGGAAGGTAAGGCTACAGATGGTTCTGGGAGGGCCATCCGAGCGAGATCGGAAGTGACCCCTTAGTGCTAGAAGCAATATGACCAGGAGCACCATACCGATAGTACTTAATCACTCGCACACCAGTCCCTGGAGTGGTAGTGGTAGTGGGAGGAACCTCACTAGGTTTGTTAGGAGGCTTACTATGCAATCTCACAGCATGCTTCACAGTTTTATTCTGTCATGATGACGTGCCAGCTGATTCTCCCCTGGGGCTCAACAATGCTGTCTGAGAACACTGCCGCTGCTTCTAAAATACGCTGACCGGCTGTTGCACCCAACTGCTCAACGTTCCTCAACCAAGGTAATGCCTGCAATCTTAAATTTTCTTCCTTCCTTCATGTCGACCGTAAATTCAGCGTGCCGTTTACTTCATGTGCCTCGTAGTTCCAATATGTCAGCTACCCTTCAGAAGCCGAATATAATCCTCTGATCTTCTGCTTACGAGTGGATGTCACTAAATCGTCACCAATTGTAATGTTGGCATGCCGCATAAATCACAGAGAAGGTTGTCCTCTTACATTCCTGTTTATTTAAGTCACACAAGGAAACAGGTGAGAGCCGGGCAGCACAGCTTCCACTCCAAGACCTCCATACCAAGAATGCCTTGGACTGGAAGCCAGCCTATAGAATGCGCCACACATTCCATGCCCCATTCGTATACTGTAGTAAATCTATCAACAAAACACTGCTACAAGTACAACAAGCATTGGCAGAGCCAATAGGTCTCGCTTTTGGGACCTTATAAGTATTTAGTTATGCAGCACAATATCCTTGGTGCAACAACTCAACTGTTGCATGGCTAAACACTTATAATGTCCAAAAGCGAGACCTATTGGCTATGCCAATGCTTGTTCTTCTTTGCATTTCATTTTTCTGCTTTAATGGCCACCAGGAAGTTTTCAAATGAATTGTGCCATTTGTCCCAAGGTAGCAAAGGTTTGCTGGCGTTAGGCATGTGATCAGGACTAGATATTCGAGAAAGTGATAATGCAATACCAACTAATGGTCAATTAAATAAAAAACGCTGAAGAAATGCACGCATGATATTGGTGCAGAAGTCTAACCAGCGTGATGCCAACTGACTCGTAAGTCGATCCGCGGTCGAACTGCCAAAGTTAAAGTTGTAAAACAAGCCGTATTCCAGCGGCCGCCGGAAAAGGATTAGGCAGTGTAATATAAACTAACAATCTAAAATGAGTGAAAACTGTTGGTTAAATTGCGAATACAGGCTGTGGTGGAGACCATCTGCTTGTCTGCGGCTTGAAGAATGTGGGGAATGCGAACGCAGACAGCTGAAGCCAGGACTCTTCAAACAGAAATAAAAAGCGCTTCTGTCGTACGTATCAAAATTGCTCTGTGGAAACGTGGCTAACTCGGGGGAACTCTACAGGCCCAGTCTGGTGAGGCAGAAGTAAACTCACCTCTTGCCAATCCGCTCCGTCAATGCGACAAAAGTGAGCTCGCGGTGGGAAGCGGTAGTATTTAAAGGCGTGTCAGTGTTGCGTGCACGTTAGGTGCAGCAGCTCAATCTCAGCACCGTGAGTCAGCGTGGAACCATATATTACGGGACAGTAATAGAAACAAGCATTGGCATAGCCAATAGGTCTCGCTTTTGGGACCTTATAAGTATTTAGTTATGCAGCACAGTAACCTCGGGGCAACAACATACCTGTTGCATGGTTAAACACTTATAAGGCCCCAAAGGCGAGACCTATTGGCTATGCCAATGCTTTTTGAATTTGCCTGTACAAAGATAATCCCCACCCTGGCCTATGGGAGCCAGGCGCTGCAGGGGCGAGACGGGGAGACCCTAGACAAAGTCAGAGTGAGGATTTATAGGCAAACTCTACAGTTACCCAGTCACACATCTCCAGCACAGATAAGACTGGAACTCGGCCCTCACCATCTGCTGCTACAAATCCAAAACCTCTGATCGAAACACTATAAATTATAACATATGGCTGGAGATAAAAGACAGATTACATTCACCTGCCAGAAAATATCTCAATGTGACAATCTCCATGTTTTGTCTAAAGAAGTCTGCGACTCCTCTGCCAGCTACGACTTACTCAGAAAAGTGGCAAACAAAACAACTAAAAATATCGCTTCTGGAAGACAACGCCACATTAGCCAAAAGACAGCACGGTTGGACAATCCTGAACAGCTACAAGACCATGAAGCTGCAACAATATAATAAATAGCGCACTTACAGCAAAATACTTGAAATACAGACTGGGTATCCTATCATCAACTTTACATGCATCTCCATGGCTACAAAGGGACGACACAGGCAGCAGCTGGTTGTGTGGCCACATAAACGAGGACATCATTCACGTGCTGTGCCTCTGTAAAGAGACGCTCAGCCTCCATCAAGCCTTGCTTCGCCCAATCTGGAACCAAAAAGCCCTTCATTTTTGCAGACAAGTATTAATTACCTGTTTCAGGTCGGCAGATCCACAACTGATATGCCGGACGGCGAAATATTTACAGGGGGTGGAAAACACACTAATGAAAGTGGCCAGCCACACTGATGAAAGATTTTTAACCTAGCATACTTTTATGAATTATACCACACATTCGTTTTTGGGCTCAACAGATCATGAACCTTGTCAAACGACTTTTATCCTAACTGGCTGTTACGAACTGCACTATGCACTTTAATCGGCACGTCTTCCGCACTTTAAGCACCTTAATGCCCCCTGGCCCCAAGCATAGCTCACCTGAACAACATCTCAGACCATTTATTGGCTGTGTGTTATAGCATAATGCACAGTTTTGCAACACTCTTAGGGCACAAAGCAGCTTTTGCGCACTTACCTCTGCTTGTTGTTTGCACTTGATACTCCCGATGGCAAGGCTCTTACGGTCTGTAACCTATCTCGATCTACATTTTAACATTTCCTCAAATTCGCTTTTTATGGCTATGTACAAAGTCTTTTACATGGAAAGGTTTTTATTAATCATGCATAATAAACTTTACTCACTGGACTGGCCTTTTAACTTTGCCTCAAACCTGCCGGACGAGGGTGATTTGGAGTGAGACTAACCTAGCCTCTTTTTTTCCACAGCAGAGAGCTTGGCCTCCCTGTCCTTCAGGTGCATCAATGAACACTCATTCAAGAACTTGGAGTCATGTTTGGCCGCAAGACCCCTTCAGCAGACATTGTGTGGGTCCTACACCGATCCTGCTTTCAACTTGTGTGAAACTGTCTAAATGCGTTTGTCTTCAAAGGTGACATGACTCTGCACTGTCAAAACCTGGTAAAGCATTTTGAAAATTCATGAAAACCGAAATCAGTAAGAGCAGAGCTACTGTTAATTGCCTTCTGGTGTGTAAAAAGAGCAAATGGTATCATCACGTCAGTTTATTTCTTTATGTGCCTCCGTGTTGTCATGTCAGGAGGTAGGACTGCACTGCCCAAGATGTACACTGTGTTCAGTTTGAGTTTAAAATATTTGTAGAGCGCACGTACACCTGGCGGTTTCATGGCGCTATGAAGTACTGAGCCCAAGAGGGCCGGGGAGGAGGGGAAGAGTAGGACGATTATGATGGGAAGTTCCGTGAGAAAAGCAAAGTTTTGAGCGCCTTGCGGAAGTGCGGGTATTGAGTGGAAGATCTAAGGTGGGCGGGGAGAGAGTTCCAGAAGGCAGGGGCAAGTGTGGAAAATGTTGTGCCCCCCCACTTTTTACGCCTAAAGCGGGAAACTGTCAGCAATTGTTGAGAGGATGAGCGTAATTCCCTGACGGGGGCGTAGGCTTTGATTTCCGAGGAGATGAACGCAGGGGCTACGCCAGCCCGAGCTTGAAAGGTGATACATCCTATCTTGAACTGAACTCGTTCTCGAATAGGGAGCCAGTGTAAGGACTTCAAGAGCGGAGTGACATGGTGGAATTTGGCCAGATTGTGAACCAGGCGGGCAGCCTGGTTTTGGACCAGTTGTAATCGGCCCATGCTGTAGGCGGGCATGCCGCAGGATAGAGCGTTGCCATAGTCTAGGCGGGAGATTACCATCGCCAGGACAATGAGTTTCAGGGCGGAAAAAGAAAAGAAACGGGAGACTTTGCGGATGGTGCGGAGTGAAAGAAAGGAGGAGGAAACCACGGAGCTGACCTGGGAGTGCAGAGTGAGTTGGTCGTTCAGTTTGATCCCTAGAGTTTTCACGGAGGAAGAGGGAGGAGGGGGGGGGGGGTACGTAGGGAGAGGGGCCAGAAGAGCGGGGTCCAGGGACTGGTGCAACCACCTGTCAGAACCAACTCAGTTTTGTCTGGGTTTAACTTCAGGTGGTTGTAATTCATCCAGTCCCAGATAAAGATCATAATAGACTGGAAATTCGCCATGGACTCAGGGGAGGGAGACAAAGTAAAAATAAGCTGGAGGTCATCTGCGTAATTGTAGACGGGGACCTCCATTTGCTGAAGAGCAAAGATGAGAGGGGCAATGTACAAATTAAATAATGGAGGAGAGAGGGAAGAACCCTGGGGGACCCCGCATTGCACCTTCCGGAAGTCCGCTGAGTAGTCGCCCAAGCGGACAGCCTGGGTGCGGTCCGTCAGGAAGGAGGACAGCCAGACCAAAGCTGAGCCACCGACCCCCGCCGCTCCGACACAAGAGAGTAAGATGGAGTGATCAACCGTGTCAAAAGCGGCGGAGAGGTCGAGGAGTACCAGGGCCTGGGGGTGGTTAGTGTCCATGCCTTCTCTGAGGTTGTCAAGGACCTATAGCACTACGGACTCCGTGGAGTGTGCGGGGCGAAACCCGGCCTGACGGGGGGCTAGCACTCCATTTTCCTTCACAAAGGTACTGAGAGCTCTGGTGACATGGCGCTCCAGCACCTTCCCTAGGAAGGGCAGCAATGAGATGGGGCGATAGTTAGCGAGAGCGGAGGGGTCGGAGCCCGGTTTTTTGAGGATAGGGACAATGATGGCCGATTTTAGAGGTTGAATGACAGTGCCCTGGGACAGTGAGCTATTGAGAAATTCAAGAGGAGGCTGCGCACAGACCGAGTAAATGTGCCTCAGGATGTGGGCAGGGCAGGGGTCAAGAGGAGAGCCTGATTTAATCAAAGGGAGAAGGGAGAGAAAGGCTTCCTCAGTCAAGAGAGGGAAAGAATCGAGGCGTGCCGCAACTAATGGACACTGGGGGTTGACGAAGGAAGGGGGGGGAGAAGGGATATTAGCTTTGATGTTAGAGATTTTGTCCAGAAAGTAAGAGTTAAGAGAATCACATAGATCCTGGGAGGGGGTGGGTTTGAGGGTGGCTCTGTCGGAGTAAGCAAGGTCGTGAACAATAGAGAAAATTTCTCTGGGCTGGTTTTCAGCAGCCATGATTTTAGAGGAGAAGTAGGCCGTCTTCATAGCCAAAATAGTTTTTTTATATTGAGACAGGAGGATGATATACTGGGTTTTGAGGTTAGGGCAGTAGTCACGTCGCCAGGCCCGCTCGGCATGGTGCACTGTGAGTTTTAGTGCCTTGAGTTCCTCGTTGAACCAGCGGTTGGCGTCGTTCGCACGTCTGGAGGACACCCGCCTGAGGGGAGCGACAGAGTCGCAGCCTGACAGGAACCAGGAGTTGATGGAGTCGGCCTGTGCGGAGGATGACAGGCCGTGTAGGTCCGGACTAGATGCAAGGAGAGTGGCGGAGAGAGCGGGCACGTCCACCTTGCTCCATGAGCGCGCCCAGGTGTTTTTGGGGAGAGAGGGCTTGGAGACTAGGCTAAGGTGTAGGGAGAAGGACAACATGAAGTGATCAGACCAGATGCAGGGGGAGATGAGCAGGGAGGCTAGAGGGCAATTTAGGGACCAGATTTGATCCAGGATGTGGCCCTGAATGTGGGTGGGGGAGTGAACGTGAGAGTCAAAGTTGAGGGAGCGGAGGGTGTCTGAGAACTCTTTCGAAATCGAGCATTCGGCGGGGTCGGACGGCCAATAGTTAAAATCTCCTAGTATCAAGATAGAGGCGTTGTTGACCGCTAGGGTAGCCACTAGATCTTGGAAGCCGGGGAGAAAGGATGGAGAAGGTTGGGGGGGCGGTACATGAGCAGGCAGGTAAGTGGGACGCTAAAGGAAGGTGAGCGAACGACTAAAAAGTCTGATGATCCGATGAAAGGAAAGGATAACGGCTGAAAGGAGAATTCTTTGCGGGCGATCAGGACGACGCCGCCTCCCGATTTGCCGGAGGGTCGGTCGGCGAGTTGTGTCTGCGCATACAAGCTATTTCAAGACTTTCTACATTAAATTTGGCTCTAAAGATGATTCACAAAGTGAAGAGTCAGCAGTTACACATATCCATCAGAAATTAATATTTGAAAAACCAATGTTAAAAATCACTGGAAATTTAATATTGATTAAATATATAAAATATAAATATATAAAGAAGAACGAAATATTCCAGCAGGACGAATTCACCGGGGAATGGACCGGGCCCATCAAAACGCTCCTACAGTGTGGCGTGAAGAAGGGCGAAGGCGTTTCCTGTTTACAGGTAATGAGCACTTCGGGGATGCCTGGCTTGGCTGTGCACTCCGCTTTAAAGACTTCCAGACTATCTACCTTGCAGCCAGAGAACAGAGAACCAACCCTTGCGAGTTTCAATTCAACTGACAGATGCCAATCTACATACCATTGAGGCTCGGCATAGGAATATAATTATAATTCCCGTGTAAATTCTCTGACCTACCGTTTTAAGGTGGATTTTAATTTCACAAACTGTTCTACAACTTACAATTCAGACACTGAGGCTATTAAGGACAATTTTAATAGGCAATCTGAAAAAAATATTCTCTCTGGTTCAACGCAAGAAATACATGTTAAACAATTGATGATAACGCACCCACACCACTATCCCTCCTTCAGCTCTGGGAAAAACACCACCTACCACCGTATACTACCTAGTGTTGCAGGATAGATTATTTCACACTAGTACATCTGGCTTTCAGCAGTGCCAGTTGAGGATGTGGGTGAAACCGATGGAGTAAGTAGGTGGAGCCAGAGGAACAAGTGGGTGGAGTCGGGGAACTGGGTGTGGCCTCTTAAAAAAATGTGAGCACCTGCACTTAATATTTTACAAATTAAGCTGATAAGGTGTGCGTCAAAGCCTTCACATCTGGCGGTACAGGGTGGAAAAAATGAGTAATATTATTTTGGACTGGATTGAGAAAGGGGAGTTGGTGCTGCAATAAGTAGCGTTTACCTGTCTCAGCTGTTAACGTGGGTCTACAGTGTTTAATTACCCTCGTGGTTATTGATATTTTAACCAGGCTGACATTGGAGGACATTGATTTTTCATCAGTGTGAATTTCTTTCCTAGTTAGTGCATTGTGTCTCTTATTATGCGAAAAACATTATGTCAATCTATTTTCTCCATTGCCCACTGAGACAGCCTGTAAGCTGCAGGATTTTATACACTATAAACCTGAATCACAAAAGTGTCAGGCAACAACGACCTCTGTAAACAAAAACGAGTTCTTGATTTGTCACTCCCTAATGGTAATCTCCTGCTCACAGTACATACGAGATACGTCTGGAGGGACGTGAGGGGTGTACTCAGAATTGTTATGTGTTGATTTGCATCTATCAGAACTAAAGCCATGGACGCGTCCATTGTCTTCCTAGAAATATTAATGTTACTCACTTAAAAATCAGTCCTTCTTGGAACCGGGTTGATCTCATCTGGAGTCTACAGCTCTGCTTCTGTTTACAAGTACAAACTGTATTTTTAATGTTGCCCCCAGACAAGAATACCAGGCTCAACTCTGCTTGGATTAAGGCCTGTTACATGTGTGTCAGAGTAAATCCCAATGAACTTTGACTGTGCGTTCCATCTATGGACAGCCGAGGTCAAACCAGATGTGTTGGTGTTGCAGATAAATATATATTTAGGTCACAGGGCAAGATGCCAAACGTACACTGCCTCAGAAATGGTTTGGGCATACCCTGAAGGGTGGTGGTAGGGGATAGGAAAATGGCGCCACTCAGGAAATTCTCATATGAGTATATGTACTATGTCAATATCGATAACGGTGCTGAAGGGTGAGGGATACCACTAAACCCCCCAGAGGATTGCCAGCCGTGGCTAGCAGCAATTTCAAAAGATTATCCCCAGCACACGTAGAATATTTTTTCACAGTTGATATAATGGCATACTGTAAACAACAATTGAAAGCAGTTGAGTACAAATCAATGACTTTTTTTCCTTTTTTTTAACTGTAAAGTTCTTCTGACAGCCGACGCGTGTTTCGTCGCAAATGGGCAATCTCCCGCGACTTTATCGAGGCTGTGTAAGATAAACAAAAACAAACAATGTACCACCTTACAAAGTAATTGGTGTACATATGATTGGTAAAGCAATGCTGTTTAAGAGGTGCTCAAGAAGCACAAATAGGAGCAAAGGCGGAAAAACATGCTTAGCCAAATTAAAATAAATCGGGCAAAGTAGCCCACACGAATATCCAAGAGATGGGAAAGAGAAACATCAAAATTATTGTCTTAAAGTGGGTTCGTGATTTAACCGTGACATGAGCAGCTATCAAATTATGTTTGTGATAAAAGTTTCTAATAGTGGGGCCAACAATAGTGTTGTGTAGAAAACACCCACCTATATACCCTAGTGAGTGATAAGGGTGTAAACAAAATTTCATCCACCAAGTACCTCTGTCTTTCTTGTATTGACCTGAAAATATGGAGACACACATGATAAGCATATATTGCTTGATAAGGAAGGCTTCATGTGAGTTTGTGATGCCTAAAATAAAGCAGTCCATGACCTACTTGTTTTGTGGTGATATTTCCAACCCACAAAGGGGTTTCTGTTCTTAGCGACGTCCCAATAGTGTGAGGGTAGGTGCCCAGGGGTCCAGTTATGTCCCTGTTGGCAGGATTCAATATATTCTGAAAGTAATGTTAGAAAGGGCCGCATATTAGCATTCTGTCATAGACACATTATATGCCTAAGCATAGACCTAAGTCAAGTGTGTATATCTCCTAGTGGTGAAACATATGGCAAGGTTTGTACGGTATGATATACCTAATCGAATCATACCGAATAATAAAGGTACGTTGGAAAACTTGCAAAAACAACAAGTCGCACCCTGTCTCCTGTACATTAGTCACGGTAGCTTCAAATTCTAATACTGAGTCACATGAGATCGTGTATTAAATATAACCTTATTAAAAAACGGAAAATGTCCTTTTAAACGCGCTGCTAACACCATAGACACGGGTGTCTTAACTCCAAAGTAATTATATTGGACTTAATAGTAGATAAATTCCTACTATACTTAGTAACAGTTCTTAGGTATGACGTCCTAACCGATATCAAAGAGGCGTTTCGCTTCTATCACATAAGCCTAGTAAGGGCAAGTGCCACGAGAGTCATATGTAAAATAAAAATCTCCTCCGGTATTTTCGCTATTCTTATAAGTAAGTTGGTTAAATGCTTGCATGGGTCCTGGTTGTACAATAAGCTACGAGCTCCGCATTATAGCTGATAGATATCCAGTAAACACAAGCTAAATCCTCTGTCCTCTTACCGTTGCGGTGCTCGTGTAGTCTGTGACGTCACTCCTCGCGTCTCCCCGAGTGAAGGGCGCGATGGAGACCCCACGCCATTACTGTGAAAATAACGACTCACCAACGTGGTGTAATAAAAATAGAAGGCGGACTACGAGTATTCTGTCTCGCAGGTGCAAAGTAGTAGAGCGGGGACTTGCTACGTATTGTTATTAATACGGCGGCCATATTAAAGTTTAAGAAGCAGCCAAAGTAGATAACAGAAATTAGAATGGTCATAGGAACGTTATAAGACTGAATTATAAGAGGAGGATCCTAGTAATTGGCTGATAATGAAAATTAAGATAGAGGCTCAAAAGGTTCTTGTAGTACCGATATTTCTAAAAGCGAGCTAGGTATAAGTATTTTCTGATAAGTACCTCGGTGCCAATTCATGCAAGCAGTGAGTGTGAAATTCTGTTAGTGCTCTTATCACGTGATTTTGTCTCTCGCATCATATGTGATAGGTAGCTATATTTTATTTATGAATTGCATTGTATGAAGGTCATCTCTTCCATCTATGGGTTAAATACATTTTCTTACATGTATAGGGTATGAATGTTATGAAGCGTCACATAATCATTTGGCATGAATAACATATTGAATCGTAAATAAAACTTTCATATGATATCAGTAATACATTTCAAAAGGAAAAAGGCCTTTGTACATTGTAGGCTCATTAGCATAATCAAACATGATGTTAGGATACTTTATTGAGGGAAGATTTCAGGTATTTCTTGCATTAGGATTATCTTCCTAGAAAATAATGCAGCTCATGGTCAATATTAAGCCCTATTTCTGTACTCCTCAATCGAAGGATCCACAGAGCTTCGCGTCTGCGGAGGGCCAGTTCCCTGTTGCCCCCTCTTGGATGTCTGTGGGTCTGTTCTATACCAAAGTATTCAAAACGTTTGTGAGTAGTCTGTGCGGGACATTGTGTTATATGTGCAGCAATTGGATATCTAGAATCTTCCTGTTTCACAGCCCTCATATGTTCATTAATTCTTTCTCGTAATGTTCTAATGGTGCTTCCCACATATCTCTTGGTGCATTTACATTCAATGATAGACTACATATTTTGTCAGGCAGTTGATGTTTGACTCTATTTTGTGTGTCTCATCATAGGGACCCTTGAATTCTGTTTTGTGGTTGCTAGCCCACTTGCATGCGCTGCATGTATTGCAGCCATAAAATCCCCTACTTCGTTGTGTCAACCAGTTTTATTTTTTCTCAGCTCTGGGATAGCTAGGGCTTCCCATATTCCTAAGGGACAAACCTCTTCTATATGTGATAGTGGGCTTGTCAGTGACAAAGTCACTGAGTGATCTGTCTGCTTTCAGCAGATGCCAATGTCTTTTTTTAGGCTGTCAAGTAATACGCTTGACCAGTTGTTATAGCCAGTTATCATCCGTAATTCCTCTTTTTTCTGTACTGGCCTTTCGCGTTCTCGGAGTGTGTCCTGTCTCTTAGTTTTCTGTATCCTAAGTTCTGCTTTCTGTAGTATCTCAGTTTTATACCCTCTATTCTGAAATCGGGTCATCATGTTGCGGTTGTGCTCCACAAATTCAGGGTCATAACTACAGTTGCGCCTGATCCTGACCATTTCTCCATATGGTATTGATCTTATTTGGTGTGAAGGATGGGCACTGGAAGCATGCAAAACTGCATTGCATGCTGTTTTCTTGCGGTACAGTCTAGTCTGTATCGTGTTTTCTCTAACGTAAATCTCAACATCCAAGAATGTGACCTTGTTGGTACTGTACTCAAAGGTAAACCTAATGTTCCCATCATTGTTGTTCAGATGTTCGATGAATTGCATCAGTTTCTCTGTGGAACCTATCCAGACCATTAGGCAATCATCTATATATCTGCCCCAGTATAGGATCGAATCGTTCCATTGTGCCCCCATGGGACCCCAGACCCTCTTCTCCTCGAACCAACCCATGAAAAGATTGGCATACGAGGGAGAGAATCTGGAGCCCATGGCTACTCCTTGTTTCTGTCCATACCAGTTCTCTCCAAAGAGAAAGACATTATTGTCTAATATCAGTCCATCATCTTAATGAGCATCTCGTTGTGGCTCCATGCACTCGCTGACCTAGTGTTAAGGATTTTTTGAATCGCCATTGGGCCACACTCTCGCCTGATGCTAGTATATAGAGCAGTGACATCAAGAGTCACCAGAGTCATACTGTCATCCCAGTTCAGAACGGCCAAAATACCCAGAACATGTTTCGTGTCTCGTATGTATGATGGCAGGTTTTTGACCAAGGGTTGCAGAAAAATATCTACGTACTCTGAGATTCTCTCTGTAGGTCCCTCATTCCCAGATATAATGGGCCTACCAGGAGGGAATGTCATATTTTTGTGGATTTTTGGAAGTGTATATATGCAGGGATATCTTGGTCTATCCACCCTCATATATGTGAGTTCATTGTCATCTAAAAGACCCTGTCCATGCCACTGTTTGAGATGTCTGTTGATATGGTTGGTATGTGACCAGATAGGATTATTAGAGAGGAATTCATAACATTGAGGGTCACTCAGTTGTGTAAGAATATCATTCTCATAGTCAGTACTTCGCATAATGACAATATTGCCCCCTTTGTCTGCTTCTTTGATTGTCAATTCTTTGTTGGCGGAAAGTTCTTTGAGGGTCTTACGTTCCCCTCGGGTTAAGTTGTCTGGTTTGGTTTTAATGTATGTCTTATTTTTCTGGTTATGTCTGCCCAGGTCCGCAGTCACTAGTTTGTGGAATATATCTATATTATTTCCTGTAAACAAAGGTGGAGTCCATTTTGATTTTTCTTTTAGTTTGCTAGTAATGCTCAAGTCGCTTGTTATGTTAAGATCACGCATAACCATTTCAGCTGTGACTGCATCATCCTCACACTCAGTTAGGGATAATAATAATCTAGTGTCCAGTACATCTTGTATCGTATGTGTGCTTGATTCAAAACCCCATGATTTTGTTCAAGATCTTTATTGGCACATCCTGACATTTCAAAATATTTTCTGATTTTCAATTTTCTCACAAACTTAAACACATCTATTTTCACTTCACATATATCCCCATGACTGTTGGGACAAACATTCTTGCCCTTAGTAAGTACTGAGACTGCATCATTGGAAAGGCATACATCAGACAAATTAACAACATTCACTTGATCAAGTTCATTAACTTTTTCTGGTTCCATGACCGGGTTCTCACCCCTGTGCGATCGTCTCCCTGAGCTCCCTCTCTTGCCCCTCCTGGTTTTTCTGAAGGTATGACACATTTTGTTTCCCTGTTCCCACGTTTTATTCTTTGTACCTCCGTTAAAAAACGGCTACCATTGCTAGAGAGATTGTTGCTTCCTTCTCCCTTCTCCGACTCGTTCTCACTAGACAAGGCTGTATCTAAGGATGTCGAGCTAATACTTGTTGACTTGCCATCAGTGGCATCTATCTGGCTTTCTTTCGGAACTAGGTGGTCGTACTTTTTTGCAAATGTGAATATCCTGCCACTTAAGTAATCTCGTTCACGTTCATCTCTCTTGAGTTTTCTAGTTTTGCGTTGCTTTATGTCTGCCAAATGACGTTGTAACACCTCATTCAGAATATTGTAGTTCTTTTCAGTAGCTTCACTCAGGCTGAGTTTGATAATTTCAGCTTCTAAGAGATCAATTTCTATTTGATATTGTGAGACTTTTCTCTCACAATTCTCTATAAGAATCTCCATGAGTTTATTGGAGTTCCCAGTAAGTTCTGTCTCCCAGGCGACCAATAGGTCTGCCTCCAGATCATCATATGTCGGTATGATCTGTGATTGGAGTCCCCTGGATATGCATTTGACACGTATATATTGTTTAAGTGTGGCGGCGTCCCACCACCTGGACATTTCATTTCTCCTCAATTTCTCCAATTTTATAAATTTTTCTCTTAGGCCCTCTTGTTTCGGGGCTTGTCCGCCATGTGATCCCACATTAGCAGTGCTATCGGATGATATGTTATTAAAGAGGTCCTGAGCCTCTTTGTCTCTATTCTGTCTCTCTCTTATGAAGGTGGTCATGATGAGCCTGGTTGTTAGACCTGGCACCTTGGCGTGAGTTTCCCTTCCACTTTTTGATGGTGTGCCTCGACTGTTTTGCTGGTGTTGTCCGCTCAGGGCACTGCGCCACGGCTAATCCGTGCCGCAGTGCAAGTGCTCCCAAAGTAAAATGTACCTGTAATTGATGTCCATGATTGGTTTATTGGATTCACTGTCAGTCCCCAGTAAAGTGCACCGAGGGTGCCAGGGCTTGTGAATGCCAATGCTGCTGGTGGGCTTGCAGCGCTGGTTGCGCCACCCACGGAAGCGGCCTTGTAAAGTGTGTCTAGGGCCTGCCACCGCAGACCCTGTGCGCGGTCCGGGACCGTCGCGCTGACTGCGCAAGTGCCCCCACTTGCCAGTCCCTAAACCTTCCCTTACCTACATATTAGCCACCCCTCTGGTAGGCCCAAGGGCAGGGTGCATTGTAGGCATAAGGTAGGACATGCCCTGTGTGTGTGGCATGTCTTAGTAGTGAATTACAGCCCTTGTCGTTTTTCACTATTGAAGGCTACCTGCTCTCCATAGGCCAGAATGGGCTGCCGGGATCACGCCAACGCTGTGACCTCAGTGGACTCAGAGAGCATGGTAGAAGTGTCAAGTTTAGTATGCCTGAACTCAGAATAATAAAATACTTCTTGTAGTCAAGTTTATTTTAATATCCTGGGTGTGTAAATACTACTTTTAGAAAGTTAGTATTTACTGACCTGACCTGACCATCTCAGTCCGCCTCTGCTGTGTGTATGTGTTCTGCCTGGCAACAGTAAGGAGCAGGGTTGGGGAATCCCCAGAGACAGGTTGGCTGCCAGGTGGTGGGTAGAGAGGTGACACCTGGATGGGTGGGAGGAGTACACCTTGACTCTTGAATAGACCTGTGCTCTGCCACCACAAAGCCGGCGCCACCCCCTGTGGGGCGGCTGATGTCTCTGCCCTGCTGCTGAAAGGAAAGAGCAGAGTCACCATAACAAAGTGCTCCAGAACTGGACTGAGCCAGGCCTAGGCCCCCTGGCGCTAAAGAACAAAAGAATCATGGTATAAAAGTAGGAGCCTGGCTCCTAAGAAATCAGAATCCTGTTTACGACAAAGAACCTCTGCCCGACTAGAAGGAGAAGGAGACGCTGGAGGAGCTGGCCTGCTGCCTGCCTTGCTGAGAAAGGAGAGGAAGAGACTTACTGAAAAGACTTTGCTACTTTGTGCTTGAACATTCTCCAAGGGCTTGATCTGAGCTTGCCCCCTGAACTGAACCCCAGGAACAGTGGGTTCTCTGTGCTTCTTGCTCATCCTCCAATTCGAGCCGTGTGGGCATCCCGCTGGAAAAGAGACTGCGCCCCTCATCGCCCCTCCTAGGGCCGTGACACTCAGGAGCTCGCCTGCCGCAATCCCGTGAGAGCCCCGCTCCGTCCGGAGCCGCTCTCTGTTCCCGGGCCAGGCCGCCTGCACCCCTGTCACCGCCTGCCATTGGAGTGCGCTGAACGCGCTATCACCCCTCCTGCCGGAAGCCGTCCGACGACTGTGATCCACGCCGGGTCATCCAGCTGCACTGACCGTGCCCTGTGACCCCGCTTCGCTATCCCCGGACATCTCAGGCCGCGCCGCCCCCGCTGTGGAGACCCTCCTGCACCGCCGTGCTAAAGGGTCGCTGGCCGCGCCTGCCTACGTGCCCACACCTGCTGATTGAGGACCCAAGAACACTTCCCAAGCTGAGAGTCGCCCCGACCTGTGCCGACTCTCCACATCACGAAGAAAGTTCCAGTATCGGGCTCGGGGCCCGCAACGCCTTATTTCCCCGTTCGCAGGAACCGATCTCTGTGAGTACTGGAACTACAAGTAAAGAGACTACGAACTATCCATTTGAAACTACGAACCAAGAACATTTACCTGCTGTATAACCTGGTGGCCTAGCGAAAACGTTATTGGTCTTGTGATAAGTCTGCTGAGAGATATATACCTTATTTTTACATAAAGAAACGTATTTTTATATATATCCAAGTCTGGTGTCCGTTTCTGGGGGGATTGATGTATTTACTGTGTGTATGATTGTAAGTGCTTAACCAACAACGCCTGAGGAATCGCCTTGGCTGCTCACGCCACGCACCTAGAGGGTGAGCAAGGGTCATTCGCGAGGGGTTATCCTGCGCCCTGACGTGGAGGAGAGGGTTCCTGCTTGACTCAAGGGCAACCTTGCGCCAACCAGAGATCCCCGACTCTAACATTGTTGGCAGCGGTTGGGATTTCGGATTTGCACTTGTAATTTGCATACAGTGAATTATTAATCGCCAGATAGTGAGAGCAGACCAAATAACGCAGCCACAGGTTTGTAATTGTTGAACTTTGTTGAGACATCTGCCATTACTGCAACCATGCCTGGCTCGCACTCCGCTGGAAGAGCACTCTCTGTGATTTCTGGAATAGATGAGGTGGATTGGGAGAGACTGGAAGGCTACACGATGGAGCAATTGAAAGGCTACAGTGTACAATTCAGAGTCCCCCATGCTGGATGCAAGAGGAAGCCCCAGTACACCAAGGCGTTGAGAGCCTGGAAGGAGTCACGAGACCTACGGAATGCGGGGGACATCGTTCCACCCGACAACCTTGAGGAACCCAGCAGAGTCCGGTCGCCAGAGGAGCTGGCAGACAGGGCAGCCGACAGGGCGCATGCAATGGAGATGGCAAAGTTGGCAGGACAAATGGAAATGGAAAAGCAGAAGTTGGCCCTGGAGGCACAACAACGCCAAATGGATCATGATATCAGATTGAAGGAGTTGGAGCTGAAGGCGAAAAGTTTGGACACCGCTCCTTCTGGTGGCAGCACTCCACCAGCGCAGGTAGAGTCCAAGGTGTACATCCCCAAAGACGTAGTAAAGGAGTATTTTAGAAAGGATGACATAGGGCAGTGGTTTAGAGCCTACGAGGTGGCCATGTCCTCACACCGGGTCCCTGAGAAAGACTGGGGAGCGGGGCTGTGGGGAAGGTTCCTTGCTGAAGGGCGTGACACACTGTTAGATTTACCCTTAGATCTCCAAACCTCATACCCCCATATGAAGGAAGCTTTAATGACCAGGTATGGGTTAACTCCGGAGCTATATAGACAGAGGTTCAGGGAGACCAAGAAGATCCCTGAGAGTACGTATGTGGAATATGTGACCTTTTTCTGCAGAGCGCTGGATGGTTGGGTGAAGGGTAGCAAAGTGAATGATTATCAAGGGCTGCTTGATTTAATTGCATGGGAGCACTTGTCCAGTCAATGTTTTCCTGAGCTACGCCAGCACCTGATTGATAGCAAGCTGTCCAACCCGAGGAAGCTTGCTGAGGAGGCGGACCGCTGGCTCAGCACCAGGGTCCACAAGGGTCAAGTGGGAGACTCCGCCAAAGGTGGGCAGGGTCCCCAGCAGAAGAGTGGGGGGGACAAGGGTAAACAGAAGGGGTTCCAAAAAGGCCCCCACAGTAATTCCCAAGGGAACCAGCAGAAGGGTTCTCAGCCTCCCCCACCCCCGCAGCAGAACGGGGCCCCGACAGGTAGACCTGTTCCAAAGGGGCCCTTCAATTGTTATAAGTGTGGTGACCCGGGTCACATTGCCTCTGATCCGAAGTGTCGCCTGTTTGGTAAGACCGCACCCACTGGTGCTCCACCCCGGCAAGTAGCTAGTGTTAACTTTGGGGAGGAAGTAGCAGTCCAGGAGGGTGGGGGTCCCGGGCAGATGACCCTAGTCTCGCTAGGAGACAGTGAGATGGTCCCTGTAACCTACCTGCCCTCTAACACTAAGAAATATGGGCAAGTGGTGACCATCAATGGAAAGAAGGTTGAGGCTCTTAGAGATACAGGAGCCAGCGTGACCTCGGTGAGGCAACACCTGGTGTCTCAAGAGCAAATTGTACCCAATGCCTACTGTAGGGTTGTCAATGCTGACAACGTGGAGAGTCGTTGTCCAATGGCTCAAGTTCCCTTTGAGTGGGGGGGGGTCTCTGGTACTCTACAAGTCGCTGTGAGAACTGACATGCCTGTAGACTGTCTGCTAGGGAACGACCTGGAGAGTTCCCCTTGGGAAAAGGTGGAGAAGACCACGCATCTGAGGATGGTGGGTCTACCCGACTGGGCGTGCGTGACCACCCGGTCCATGGCAGCCAGTAGGGGTGTTGAGAGGGTCCTGGAGCCTGAGGGAGAGGTCCAGGAACCGGCCTTAGGGAGAAGGCGCAGGAGGCGCGGGAAACCGGCCCCCGAAGTTCCCACGGCCCAGGAGGAAGTAGACCCTGAGGGGGATGCTCTGGAGCCTACCGGGGAACAGATTGCCGAACTGGGAGACTTGCCTGAGCTGACCGATTGGCAGCAAGAAGGAGGTCCCTCCAGGGAGGAATTCTGCAGGGAGCAGAAAGAATGCCCTTCTCTCGTGGGTATGCGGCAGCAGGCTGCAGACCAGGCCAATGGTGTTCAGGCCAAAACACATTACGTGTACTGGGAGAGTGACCTCCTGTATTCCGAGCCTAAGGCTGCTGAACCTGGGTCAGCCCGTGTGCTGGTGGTACCCCAGAAGTTCAGAACCTTCCTACTGGGGCTGGCTCACGATGTGCCTTTAGCAGGACATTTGGGGATGGACAAGACCTATGACAGGCTTGTCACCCACTTTTACTGGCCCCAAATGCATAAGAATTCAGATTCCTACTGCAGAACCTGTCAGACTTGCCAGGCAAGTGGTAAGAGCGGAGGGAAGCATAAGGCTCCTCTGCAACCTTTCCCTGTGGTCGGTACGCCATTCCAACGAGTGGGTATTGACATTGTGGGGCCTCTGGACCCCAAGACAGCCCTGGGCAACAGGTTCATCCTGGTCTTGGTGGACCATGCCACCCGGTACCCTGAAGCCATCCCTCTGAGGACAGTGACGGCCCCCGTGGTGGGACGGGCACTGATGGGAATTTTCTCCCGAGTGGGATTCCCTCTAGAGGTGGTGAGCGACAGGGGGACCAATTTCATATCCACATATATGAAATCCCTGTGGAAGGAGTGTGGGGTAACTTACAAGTTCACCACTCCTTACCATCCCCAAGGAAATGGGTTGGTTGAGAGATTCAACCGAACCCTCAAAGGCATGATCATGGGCCTGGACGGTCCAATGAGGCGTAAGTGGGACGTCCTCTTGCCATGCCTGCTCTTCGCTTACCGAGAGGTGCCGCAGAAGTCTCTAGGGTTCAGCCCCTTTGAGCTTCTGTATGGTCACCCGGTAAGAGGACCTCTGAGTTTGGTAAAGGAAGGCTGGGAGCAATCTCCCAGGAAACCTCCCCAGAATGTATATAGTTACATGCTGGCCTTCCGAAACCAGACTCGGCGTTTCAGGCAACTTGCTGAGGCAAATCTGGAAGCCAGCCAGGAAGAGATGAAGCGGTGGTACGACCGGAATGCCACTCTGGTAGAGCTTCAACCTGGACAAAAGGTGTGGGTCTTGGCCCCAGTGGAGCCGTGTGCACTTCAGGATAAGTGGACAGGTCCATTTGAGGTTGTGGAGCGCAAAAGTCCTATCACCTACTTGGTGGACATGCAGACTCCCAGGAACCCTTTGAGGGTCCTACATGTTAACCGCCTTAAGCCCCACTTAGAGAGGACCGAAGTGGGCATGCTGCTGGCCACTGATGATGGAATGGAAGAGGAGACCGAGCCTCTTCCTGACCTCTTAGTGGCCTCTGAGAAAGATGGGTCAGTGGATGGAGTTAACCTCTCACCCACCCTGACGCCCGAACAACAGGAAGACTGCCGCCACTTGCTGGGACAATTTTCCGACCGATTCTCCCTGGTTCCTGGTGTCACAGATTGGTGCGTCCATGATGTGGACACAGGAGACAGCTTACCTGTGAAGCACAAGGCTTACAGGGTAACTGACAGGGTCAGAGCTTGCATCAAGGAGGAGGTCTCCAAAATGCTTGCGCTAGGGGTGGTTGAGTCCTCCAGCAGTCCTTGGTCCAGCCCCGTGGTCTTGGTCCCAAAGGCTGCTGCGCCGGGAGCCACACCTGAACTCCGGTTCTGTGTGGACTACAGAGGACTCAATTCAGTCACGAAGACTGACGCGCACCCCATCCCCAGAGCTGATGAGCTCATTGATCGGCTGGGGGCTGCCCGGTTCCTCAGTACGTTTGATTTAACGTCTGGGTACTGGCAGATCGCCTTGACCGACGGGGCCAAAGAGAGGTCAGCATTCTCTACACCAGATGGGCACTTCCAGTTCCGAGTCATGCCATTTGGGATGAAGAATGCCCCTGCCACCTTTCAGAGGTTGGTCAACCAGGTACTGGTTGGGCTGGATGCGTTCAGTGCCGCCTACCTGGATGACATCGCAGTGTTCAGTGCCACCTGGCCTGAACACCTGCGCCACCTCTGGGAAGTGTTGATGGCGCTGCGCCGAGCAGGCCTCACGATCAAGGCAAGCAAGTGCCAGATCGGGCAGGGTTCCGTGGTGTACTTGGGACACCAAGTGGGGAGCGGCAAGGTGGCACCCTTGCAACCCAAAATTGAAACCATCCTGGCTTGGGAACCCCCCAAGACGCAGACCGCAGTGAGGGCCTTCCTGGGGCTCACTGGGTACTACAGGAGGTTTGTCAAGGGCTATGGAACGATCGTTGCCCCCTTGACAGAGCTGACTTCGAAGAAGCAGCCCAGGAACGTGATTTGGACTGACACCTGTCAGAAAGCTTTCGACACCCTGAAGACTGCCATGTGCACGGCGCCCGTGCTCTTGGCCCCTGACTTCTCCAGGGAATTCCTAGTCCAGACAGACGCTTCAGAGCATGGTGTAGGGGCTGTTCTCTCACAGATGACTGAGGAGGGCTGGGACCAACCCGTAGCCTTCATCAGTAGGAGGTTACTTCCACGGGAAAGTAGGTGGAGTGCAATTGAGCGAGAAGCATTTGCTGTGGTCTGGGCGCTGAAGAAGCTAAGACCCTACTTGTTTGGGTCTCACTTCCGGGTTCAGACGGACCACAGGCCCCTCAGATGGTTGATGCAAATGAGGGGTGAGAACCCGAAGCTGTTGAGGTGGTCCATCTCCCTACAGGGTATGGACTTTACGGTGGAACACCGTCCTGGTACAGATCACGCCAACGCTGACGGTCTGTCCAGGTATTTCCGCCTTAGTGACGAGGAACCCCCTGGGCAAGGGTAGTTCTCCCCACATTTCAGCTGGAGGGGACACGTGTTAGACCTGGCACCTTGGCGTGAGTTTCCCTTCCACTTTTTGATGGTGTGCCTCGACTGTTTTGCTGGTGTTGTCCGCTCAGGGCACTGCGCCACGGCTAATCCGTGCCGCAGTGCAAGTGCTCCCAAAGTAAAATGTACCTGTAATTGATGTCTGTAGGAAGGTGGATATCTGACTATGGTTACCCCCAAATTTTTGCCTAGTGTCTAGCTGGTTTTTCGACTTAGTTGGCCTGAGATCCTGCTATTCAGGATCTCAGCCTGGCTGTTCTCTCTTTAAAATGGACTCCATGTACCCTAGGTACATACCCAATTGGTTGGATCACCCTGTCAGCCCCTGTACCAGTGTACACTAGGTACCCAGGGCATTGGTGTACCCAAGGCCTGCCAGGGGCTGAAGCATGTATTATGCCACCCCAGGCTTGGCCTAACAATCTGACACAACTGGCTGATCACTCAGCTGGGGTAAGTTGGTGTAATCACCTCTTACTTAGGTGTAGTATACCTATACCTAAACTTAAATGGGACACCTGGTAACCTATAAGTCACTCCTATGGCAGGCCTTAACAATCCTGAAGGCAGAGTGCTTGGTTCCATGTGAGATGGTGCTCTGGCATGAGCTGAGCCTGTCTGCAGTGGTCGGAACAACTTCCTTCTACTGTTTCCAGATATCGTCATACCATATACTCTTAAGTGCATTATGAACCTCGCGGTTAAATGCTATCTTTGGTTTGGCTTTATCAAAACATGTCGAGTAAGGTGTCATACGAATTGGAATACTAACCCCTCGCCAATTCTGGCGACGGGGTTAGCATTCCACCCTTCTAGAGGGACACGACATGTACAGTGCCTGAAACCCGGGTAAAATCAGACATAGCCTCAGCTCCACAAAATGGATGCTGCCACCACAGACACAAGTCTGCCCTCCTGCTGCTGGGAGTCCTTCCAGCTTGGGAGGTGTGGACAAAGGGTTTCCTGCCAGGGGAGGTGCATGCACCACCCCAGACAGGATTTTGTGTATTGGTCAGGTAGGGCTTGAAAGAAACCAGACATGCCTGTGGCTCACAAGGAGCCTCGGGGCATATGCCAGTTCAAACCGGTCCTGGGGCACACCAGTCCCGGGCCTGGGGCGAGCTGGACAAAGGATTGGGGGTGTAACCACCCCCCTTCCTGGTCCCACCCATAGGGAGGGACCTAGCAGGTAGTCCGGCCCCTAGAATCCGAATAAAGGTAGGAGCTGTGTCCTAAGACTTCAGACATCCTGGAATCAACTTGAAACTAAGAAGAAGACGGGAACTTCGACATTCTGCTGCACAGAAGACTGAAGAAAATCTCCCCTGTGGTCAGGGAGTGACCACCTTGCTAACGCAAGCACCATCCAGCGCATCAACGTCTGCTTTGCCGCCGCCTCCCGCCGGAGCCCGAGCCCAGAGACTGACAAGACCTGGACCTCCAGACCTCTCACCGCCCGATCCACAGTCCCTGAAAAGAGGAGACCCGTGGAGGCACCGAGACACGTGGAGCCAGCCATCTTGGAACGACTACGACAAGCTGACAAGTGCAACAACCGAGGCTCCCTCCAAGTTGTGCTTTGGGTCCTGAGAAGCCCAACCCTCGAGCAGCATCTGCACCAAAGGTGAGCCCTCCAGCATCTCCACGATCTGCGTGGGGCCCTTCTGCATTTTGCCACTCGACGCGCCTAACCGGTTGCTGGCCCGCTGGCTAGTGGCCATCTTGGCGACGAAATCTACGACAAACACCGCTGGTCTGGTTGCTCCAGACTGGCCCTTGCTCCCCTCCAAAGGAGCAATTCCTCTGACCTTGCTGGTCAGAACCAACAGCTGATTTCCGAATCCTCCTACAATTGCTTTTGCCAAGGTTTGTTTGCTTCAATCCAGTCGCCGACACCGCCGACAGCGAGAGCCTGCGTGGGACAGCTCGTGAGCCGACTCCTGGACGTCGTCGACCTTCAGGGACCACGTGGCTGCGGAGACAAGCTACCCCTCATCACCTGTTCGCACCCGACATCGCCTGGTACCCACCTGGTGCCACGCTGGTCACTGGCTAGTGACTGTGAACACTGTCCCCTCTGCTTACAGGTCTTCAACATCTCCGATCCACTCTTGGATCCACTGCATCTCTCCCGGACCGACCGCCTGCAGCATCTTTGTCTTCAAGCCCCACGGAACAGATAGCAGAAACCCGACGCACTTCGAGGCCTATGCACCCGCTTCCTGTGGGTGAGGTAAAGCTGGCACACCTGTGCCCAAGTGTAGTATTACATCTCTAGTGCCTGTGTTCCAAATCTTAAGTTCCTAGGTCATCCGGAAGATTCCTTTTGCAGTAACTTTGTACTTTTTACGCACCCATTGAAACCTATGGGAGCACGCGTGTGACTATTTGCTCTGCACACGCCACCCGTGGACCTCCTGGTCACTAACTGACGTTAGCTCCTTGTAGGCCCAGCGATTCTAGAGGCCCTAGGCCTTTTCCCTTTTCTGTTCGTGGTACTTATACCACTATTTTAGTATATGGTTCGAGTGGCCACCAGGGCCTATCCATATAAAGTGCAACTTCTGTGTATTCTGTGATAATCTTGTTTGACGATTTGTGCTCCTGTGCTCATAAAGAGACTAGGGGTTACTTTGAGAAATAAATACATATATATTTTGAATATATATCTGTGTGGTGTCCTTTCATTGGTATAAAAGGGGGTTGCATTTGGTAAAACAGCTGGCTTAACACGCTTCACGAGTTTAGCCTCAAAGACTGCTTAGCCTACGCTACCACTAGGGCAGCTAGTCCGAAAAGGTTGACTTACAACCACACCATAAGGGTTGCTTGGCATGGTACAAGGTGATCACTTTAACTAGTGAGCATCATATACCAGGCCAACTTCTCACATTGGTGAGCAGCGGTGGGATTTGAGCTTGCTGTGTTTTACCATTGTAATCTCTTGGTTACCAATTGAAAGATCACATAGGTACCTGTAGGTACATATAAAACAAGATTAGATATACATAAGTTCTACTGAACTTAGTTGTTGTAGAGCAAAGGGAGTAGCACACCCTGACTACAACTACTAGATAGGTTTAGTAGGTAAACCCAAGTGTAGGTAGATTGCAACACATCCACCCACACTTAAGAGCAATGGCCGGGGCAGAGGGGTCCACTGTACCCATCTCTGTTGAGAGTGACCCCCAGAGGGCACCATCCAGCTTTGCTACCCTTAATCAGAATGAGCTCAGGCATTTGGCAACTCTTAGAGGCCTTAAACAGCCCAAGAACCCAAACTCTGCTGAGCTCAGAGAGCTCTTACAGAATGATGAGAATCAGAGAGCACTCAAGAAAGCTTCCCAGTTAGCCCCCTTAGGGTCAGGAACAGGAGGCCCCCCTTCTGAAGATACTACAGAGGTACCCAGTTCCAATAGCCATCCCTTAGATGAGAACCATACTACAGGGGAGGAAAGAGATGGGGATACAGATGTGAGTGGGGATGAAGGGAGAACTAGCCCAGTGCCAAGTGTTATACTTGGCCCAGCTAAACTAAGGCTGTTGGGGACTGACAGTGGGTTCACCCCATTGGATCTCCCCAGTGGACTTAACACAGGGCTTGGAAGGCAAAGGAATCGCTCAGGTGACTCCAATGCTTCCCATGGCTCTAGAGGCTCTCAAGGTCACTCCAGAAGGAGACTGACCACCCCTCAGAGGAGGGAACATGAGGCCAGAATGCAGGAAGCCCAGCTGAGGATCAGGAAGCAGGAGCTAGAAGTAGCCCTGATGGAAGAAAAACTGAACAAGGCTAGGCAGCCTAGAGAGAGTGGGTCTATACCCACTGGTGGCAGCAATGTCCCTAGGGACAAAGATAGGGTCTTTGACAATAGGAACCTGTCCAAGATTGTGCCCCCCTACAAAAGTGGGGATGACATCCACAAATGGATGACTGCTCTTGAGAGAGCCTGCAAAGTGCAGCAGGTTCCTGAAGACCAGTGGGCAGCAATCTTATGGCTCTCCTTTGAGGGGAGAGGCAGAGATAGACTCCTCACTGTTAGAGAAGAGGATGTCAGAAATTACAGAGTCCTGAAGAGTGTCCTAGTTGATGGGTTAGGCTTAACCACTGAACAGTACAGGTTAATGTTCAGAGACACCCAGAAGACACAGACTCAGGACTGGTCTGAATATGTGGAATGTGCCACTAAGGCTTTGGAGGGTTGGTTGCTGGGAAGTAAGGTGTCTGATTATACAGGATTGTACAATTTGATGATGAGAGAGCAGATTTTAAGTAATTGTCAAAACCAGCTTCTCCATCAACACCTGGTAGACTCAGATTTGACCTCTCCCCAAGAATTGGGAAAGAGGGCAGATAAATGGGTCAGGACCAGGATCAGGCCTAAAAACCAGGGTGGTGACCAAAAGAAAGATACCACCAAGCCTCAAGAGAAGGGTGGGGATAAAGAAAAAGAGAAACCTTCCTCAGGGCCCCAAAACTCCACACAGGGTGGTGGGTCCCAAGCTCCCTCCTCTACCACAGCTAAAAAGCCCTACTGCCATGAGTGTAAAACTCCTGGGCATTGGAAAACTGACAGCGGTTGCCCAAGGGCTAAAAACAAAACTGTTCCTCCAATTACTCCTGTCACACCACCTATTACTGTCAGCAGTAATCCCCCAGGTGGTGGGAGTGCCCCCAAAAATTTGGGTGGGTTTACTTGGGGAACACAGGGGGACCCTGGCTTAGCCAATTCCCCTACAGCAACCACTCTTGTCTGTGATGGTGGCATGGGGTTTGCCAACTTCACTGCCTGTCCCAACACCTTGGGTAGGTACAGACAGGAGCCCTACATCAATGGTACAAAAGCTGAGGCCTACAGAGACACTGGAGCTAGCATCACAATGGTGGCCCATTGGCTAGTTCCCTCTGAGCAGCTTTTGCCTGGTTTCTCCTACCAGGTGACTAACATTGATGGCAAACAAAACAGTCATCCCATGGCAGAGGTATGTCTCAGCTGGGGAGGGGTCACTGGCCCTAAAAGGGTAGCAGTGTCCCCAACCTTGCCTGTAGACTGCTTACTGGGGAATGACTTAGAACTCTCAGCCTGGGCTGGAGTTGAACAAGACACCCATTCTAAAATGGTAGGCCTGTCACAAAAGGGTAGGGGGGTTGTGCCATTCACAACCCCTGTCCAAATAGATTTCCTCCCTGAAAAGGTTGGAAGGGCAGTGGTAGCCACAGCCCAGGCACAGACAGACTTCCCTGTAGAGACTGGCAGGGCTGTGACAGTCACAGCTCAAACACAAACTGAGTGCCCCCCTGAAAAGGTTGGCAAGGCTGTAATGGTCTCAGCCTATACTCAGACTGACATAGGTGTAGTGAAGCCTGAAACAATGGATCACTCCACACAAACTGAGAGTAGTGGGGAGGAAGAAAAGTCTCCCTCTCCCCAGACATTAGGAAAAGGTCAGCCTCCTCAGGGATCTGACCTCACCCCTTGTGAAGGAACTGCCCCAGAGGTAGCCAGGCCTGGCCTGGCAGAGCCTCTGATGTCAGTGGCCCCTTCCAAGGTGGGACCCAGTCTGGTGCAGGTAACCTGCCTCTCTCTACCCTGCCCCAGTCAGCCCAGGACTGCAGAGGTCAGGGAGGCCAGTGGACCCCCAGAGGGCCCCTGTCCACAAGAACCCCCCCATCAAAAGAATGAGGATTGCCTGGCTAGTAGCCCTAGTCAGGTGATGGGTAAAAACATTCCTGAGGGATCTCCTTTACAGGTAGTTAGGGACCTCCCCCAGAGGGATTCTGTTGGGCACAGGCAAACCTGGGACCTTAGGGCCCCAAACCTGACCTGTCCCTCCAGTAAGCCCACAAAAGGGACCCAGCCTCCAGCTTTAGGTAGCCAGAGGCTGACCCTGAGAGCACAGTGCAACTCAGTTAAGGAAAGAAAGGCATCCATGGTGAAGGATGATTGGAGGAAGCTGAGGCCTCACTTTGAGGACACTCACTTCAGTACTCCATCTCAACACCAGCCTTTTACTTTGCCAAGACACGCCAAAGGTAGAGATTCCCTATGGTGGAGACCCTCTGATACCCTTAGGGTGAGGGATTGCTTAGTGGACCATGAGACAGGGGGTAACCATGCCAGTGCTGGTTCCTCCTTATATGGCCACTTGGGCAATATAGGCTTACCTGGTCAAGGTCAGCCTTATCTCCCTTCGTTTGGGGGGGGGTTGTGTAGGAAGGTGGATATCTGACTATGGTTACCCCCAAATTTTTGCCTAGTGTCTAGCTGGTTTTTCGACTTAGTTGGCCTGAGATCCTGCTATTCAGGATCTCAGCCTGGCTGTTCTCTCTTTAAAATGGACTCCATGTACCCTAGGTACATACCCAATTGGTTGGATCACCCTGTCAGCCCCTGTACCAGTGTACACTAGGTACCCAGGGCATTGGTGTACCCAAGGCCTGCCAGGGGCTGAAGCATGTATTATGCCACCCCAGGCTTGGCCTAACAATCTGACACAACTGGCTGATCACTCAGCTGGGGTAAGTTGGTGTAATCACCTCTTACTTAGGTGTAGTATACCTATACCTAAACTTAAATGGGACACCTGGTAACCTATAAGTCACTCCTATGGCAGGCCTTAACAATCCTGAAGGCAGAGTGCTTGGTTCCATGTGAGATGGTGCTCTGGCATGAGCTGAGCCTGTCTGCAGTGGTCGGAACAACTTCCTTCTACTGTTTCCAGATATCGTCATACCATATACTCTTAAGTGCATTATGAACCTCGCGGTTAAATGCTATCTTTGGTTTGGCTTTATCAAAACATGTCGAGTAAGGTGTCATACGAATTGGAATACTAACCCCTCGCCAATTCTGGCGACGGGGTTAGCATTCCACCCTTCTAGAGGGACACGACATGTACAGTGCCTGAAACCCGGGTAAAATCAGACATAGCCTCAGCTCCACAAAATGGATGCTGCCACCACAGACACAAGTCTGCCCTCCTGCTGCTGGGAGTCCTTCCAGCTTGGGAGGTGTGGACAAAGGGTTTCCTGCCAGGGGAGGTGCATGCACCACCCCAGACAGGATTTTGTGTATTGGTCAGGTAGGGCTTGAAAGAAACCAGACATGCCTGTGGCTCACAAGGAGCCTCGGGGCATATGCCAGTTCAAACCGGTCCTGGGGCACACCAGTCCCGGGCCTGGGGCGAGCTGGACAAAGGATTGGGGGTGTAACCACCCCCCTTCCTGGTCCCACCCATAGGGAGGGACCTAGCAGGTAGTCCGGCCCCTAGAATCCGAATAAAGGTAGGAGCTGTGTCCTAAGACTTCAGACATCCTGGAATCAACTTGAAACTAAGAAGAAGACGGGAACTTCGACATTCTGCTGCACAGAAGACTGAAGAAAATCTCCCCTGTGGTCAGGGAGTGACCACCTTGCTAACGCAAGCACCATCCAGCGCATCAACGTCTGCTTTGCCGCCGCCTCCCGCCGGAGCCCGAGCCCAGAGACTGACAAGACCTGGACCTCCAGACCTCTCACCGCCCGATCCACAGTCCCTGAAAAGAGGAGACCCGTGGAGGCACCGAGACACGTGGAGCCAGCCATCTTGGAACGACTACGACAAGCTGACAAGTGCAACAACCGAGGCTCCCTCCAAGTTGTGCTTTGGGTCCTGAGAAGCCCAACCCTCGAGCAGCATCTGCACCAAAGGTGAGCCCTCCAGCATCTCCACGATCTGCGTGGGGCCCTTCTGCATTTTGCCACTCGACGCGCCTAACCGGTTGCTGGCCCGCTGGCTAGTGGCCATCTTGGCGACGAAATCTACGACAAACACCGCTGGTCTGGTTGCTCCAGACTGGCCCTTGCTCCCCTCCAAAGGAGCAATTCCTCTGACCTTGCTGGTCAGAACCAACAGCTGATTTCCGAATCCTCCTACAATTGCTTTTGCCAAGGTTTGTTTGCTTCAATCCAGTCGCCGACACCGCCGACAGCGAGAGCCTGCGTGGGACAGCTCGTGAGCCGACTCCTGGACGTCGTCGACCTTCAGGGACCACGTGGCTGCGGAGACAAGCTACCCCTCATCACCTGTTCGCACCCGACATCGCCTGGTACCCACCTGGTGCCACGCTGGTCACTGGCTAGTGACTGTGAACACTGTCCCCTCTGCTTACAGGTCTTCAACATCTCCGATCCACTCTTGGATCCACTGCATCTCTCCCGGACCGACCGCCTGCAGCATCTTTGTCTTCAAGCCCCACGGAACAGATAGCAGAAACCCGACGCACTTCGAGGCCTATGCACCCGCTTCCTGTGGGTGAGGTAAAGCTGGCACACCTGTGCCCAAGTGTAGTATTACATCTCTAGTGCCTGTGTTCCAAATCTTAAGTTCCTAGGTCATCCGGAAGATTCCTTTTGCAGTAACTTTGTACTTTTTACGCACCCATTGAAACCTATGGGAGCACGCGTGTGACTATTTGCTCTGCACACGCCACCCGTGGACCTCCTGGTCACTAACTGACGTTAGCTCCTTGTAGGCCCAGCGATTCTAGAGGCCCTAGGCCTTTTCCCTTTTCTGTTCGTGGTACTTATACCACTATTTTAGTATATGGTTCGAGTGGCCACCAGGGCCTATCCATATAAAGTGCAACTTCTGTGTATTCTGTGATAATCTTGTTTGACGATTTGTGCTCCTGTGCTCATAAAGAGACTAGGGGTTACTTTGAGAAATAAATACATATATATTTTGAATATATATCTGTGTGGTGTCCTTTCATTGGTATAAAAGGGGGTTGCATTTGGTAAAACAGCTGGCTTAACACGCTTCACGAGTTTAGCCTCAAAGACTGCTTAGCCTACGCTACCACTAGGGCAGCTAGTCCGAAAAGGTTGACTTACAACCACACCATAAGGGTTGCTTGGCATGGTACAAGGTGATCACTTTAACTAGTGAGCATCATATACCAGGCCAACTTCTCACAATGTCCATGATTGGTTTATTGGATTCACTGTCAGTCCCCAGTAAAGTGCACCGAGGGTGCCAGGGCTTGTGAATGCCAATGCTGCTGGTGGGCTTGCAGCGCTGGTTGCGCCACCCACGGAAGCGGCCTTGTAAAGTGTGTCTAGGGCCTGCCACCGCAGACCCTGTGCGCGGTCCGGGACCGTCGCGCTGACTGCGCAAGTGCCCCCACTTGCCAGTCCCTAAACCTTCCCTTACCTACATATTAGCCACCCCTCTGGTAGGCCCAAGGGCAGGGTGCATTGTAGGCATAAGGTAGGACATGCCCTGTGTGTGTGGCATGTCTTAGTAGTGAATTACAGCCCTTGTCGTTTTTCACTATTGAAGGCTACCTGCTCTCCATAGGCCAGAATGGGCTGCCGGGATCACGCCAACGCTGTGACCTCAGTGGACTCAGAGAGCATGGTAGAAGTGTCAAGTTTAGTATGCCTGAACTCAGAATAATAAAATACTTCTTGTAGTCAAGTTTATTTTAATATCCTGGGTTTGTAAATACTACTTTTAGAAAGTTAGTATTTACTGACCTGACCATCTCAGTCCGCCTCTGCTGTGTGTATGTGTTCTGCCTGGCAACAGTAAGGAGCAGGGTTGGGGAATCCCCAGAGACAGGTTGGCTGCCAGGTGGTGGGTAGAGAGGTGACACCTGGATGGGTGGGAGGAGTACACCTTGACTCTTGAATAGACCTGTGCTCTGCCACCACAAAGCCGGCGCCACCCCCTGTGGGGCGGCTGATGTCTCTGCCCTGCTGCTGAAAGGAAAGAGCAGAGTCACCATAACAAAGTGCTCCAGAACTGGACTGAGCCAGGCCTAGGCCCCCTGGCGCTAAAGAACAAAAGAATCATGGTATAAAAGTAGGAGCCTGGCTCCTAAGAAATCAGAATCCTGTTTACCACAAAGAACCTCTGCCCGACTAGAAGGAGAAGGAGACGCTGGAGGAGCTGGCCTGCTGCCTGCCTTGCTGAGAAAGGAGAGGAAGAGACTTACTGAAAAGACTTTGCTACTTTGTGCTTGAACATTCTCCAAGGGCTTGATCTGAGCTTGCCCCCTGAACTGAACCCCAGGAACAGTGGGTTCTCTGTGCTTCTTGCTCATCCTCCAATTCGAGCCGTGTGGGCATCCCGCTGGAAAAGAGACTGCGCCCCTCATCGCCCCTCCTAGGGCCGTGACACTCAGGAGCTCGCCTGCCGCAATCCCGTGAGAGCCCCGCTCCGTCCGGAGCCGCTCTCTGTCCCCGGGCCAGGCCGCCTGCACCCCTGTCACCGCCTGCCATTGGAGTGCGCTGAACGCGCTATCACCCCTCCTGCCGGAAGCCGTCCGACGACTGTGATCCACGCCGGGTCATCCAGCTGCACTGACCGTGCCCTGTGACCCCGCTTCGCTATCCCCGGACATCTCAGGCCGCGCCGCCCCCGCTGTGGAGACCCTCCTGCACCGCCGTGCTAAAGGGTCGCTGGCCGCGCCTGCCTACGTGCCCACACCTACTGATTGAGGACCCAAGAACACTTCCCAAGCTGAGAGTCGCCCCGACCTGTGCCGACTCTCCACATCACGAAGGAAGTTCCAGTATCGGGCTCGGGGCCCGCAACGCCTTATTTCCCCGTTCGCAGGAACCGATCTCTGTGAGTACTGGAACTACAAGTAAAGAGACTACGAACTATCCATTTGAAACTACGAACCAAGAACATTTACCTGCTGTATAACCTGGTGGCCTAGCGAAAACGTTATTGGTCTTGTGATAAGTCTGCTGAGAGATATATACCTTATTTTTACATAAAGAAACGTATTTTTATATATATCCAAGTCTGGTGTCCGTTTCTGGGGGGATTGATGTATTTACTGTGTGTATGATTGTAAGTGCTTAACCAACAACGCCTGAGGAATCGCCTTGGCTGCTCACGCCACGCACCTAGAGGGTGAGCAAGGGTCATTCGCGAGGGGTTATCCTGCGCCCTGACGTGGAGGAGAGGGTTCCTGCTTGACTCAAGGGCAACCTTGCGCCAACCAGAGATCCCCGACTCTAACACTGGTGCAGCCTCCTAAAGTACAAATGACAATTACAGGGTAGTGGTAGGGGATAGAAAAATGGCGCCACTCAGGAAATTCTCATATGAGTATATGTACTATGTCAATATCGATAACGGTGCTGAAGGGTGAGGGATACCACTAAACCCCCCAGAGGATTGCCAGTCGTGGCTAGCAGCAATTTCAAAAGATTATCCCCAGCACACGTAGAATATTTTATCACAGTTGATATAATGGCATACTGTAAGCAACAATTGAAAGCAGTTGAGTACAAATCAATGACTTTTTTTTCCTTTTTTTTAATTGTAAAGTTCTTCTGACAGCCGGCACGTGTTTCGTCGCAAATGGGCAATCTCCCACTATTGTTTGCCGCACTATTAGAAACTTTTATCACAAACATAATTTGATAGCTGCTCGTGTCACGGTTAAATCACAAACCCACTTTAAGACAATAATTTTGAGGTTTCTCTTTCCCATCTCTTGGATATTCGTGTGGGCTACTTTGCCCGATTTATTTTAATTTGGCTAAGCATGTTTTTCCGCCATTTGCTCCTATTTGTGCTTCTTGAGCACCTCTTAAACAGCATTGCTTTACCAATCATATGTACACCAATTACTTTGTAAGGTGGTACATTGTTTGTTTTTGTTTATCTTACACAGCCTCGATAAAGTCGCAGGAGATTGCCCATTTGCGACGAAACACGCATCGGCTGTCAGAAGAACTTTACAATTAAAAAAAAGGAAAAAAAAGTCATTGATTTGTACTCAACTTCTTTCAATTGTTGCTTACAGTATGCCATTATATCAACTGTGAACAAATATTCTACGTGTGCTGGGGATAATCTTTTGAAATTGCTGCTAGCCACGGCTGGCAATCCTCTGGGGGGTTTAGTGGTATCCCTCACCCTTCAGCACCGTTATCGATATTGACATAGTACATATACTCATATGAGAATTTCCTGAGTGGCGCCATTTTCCTATCCCCTACCACTACCCTGTAATTGTCATTTGTACTTTAGGAGGCTGCACCAGGTTCATCATGACCACCTTCATAAGAGAGAGACAGAATAGAGACAAAGAGGCTCAGGACCTCTTTAATAACATATCATCCGATAGCACTGCTAATGTGGGAGCACATGGCGGACAAGCCCCGAAACAAAAGGGCCTAAGAGAAAAATTTATAAAATTGGAGAAATTGAGGAGAAATGAAATGTCCAGGTGGTGGGACGCGGCCACACTTAAACAATATATACGTGTCAAACGCATACCCAGGGGACTCCGATCACAGATCATACCGACATATGATGATCTGGAGGCAGACCTATTGGTCGCCTGGGAGACAGAACTTACTGGGAACTCCAATAAACTCATGGAGATTCTTATAGAAAATTGTGAGAGAAAAGTCTCACAATATCAAATAGAAATTGATCTCTTAGAAGCTGAAATTATCAAACTTAACCTGAGTGAAGCTACTGAAAAGAACTACAATATTCTGAATGAGGTGTTACAACGTCATTTGGCAGACATAAAGCAACTCAAAACTAGAAAACTCAAGAGAGATGAACGAGATTACTAAAGTGGCAGGATATTCACATTTGCAAAAAAGTACGACCACCTAGTTCTGAAAGAGAGCCAGATAGATGCCACTGATGGCAAGTCAACAAGTATTAGCTCGACATCCTTAGATACAGCCTTGTCTAGTGAGAATGAGTCTGAGAAGGGAGAAGGAAGCAACAATCTCTCTAGCAATGGTAGCCGTTTTTTAACGGAGGTACAAAGAATAAAACGTGGGAACAGGGAAACCAAACGTGTCATACCTTCAGAAAAACCAGGAGGGGCAAGAGAGGGAGCTCAGGGAGACGATCGCACAGGGGTTAGAACCCGCTCATGGAACCAGAAAAAGTGAATGAACTTGATCAAGTGAATGTTGTTAATTTGTCTGATGTATGCCTTTCCAATGATGCAGTCTCAATACTTACTAAGGGCATGAATTTTTGTCCCAACAGTCATGGGGATATATGTGAAGGGAAAATAGATGTGTTTAAGTTTGTGAGAAAATTGAAAATCAGAAAATATTTTGAAATGTCAGGATGTGCCAATAAAGATCTTGAACAAAATCATGGGGTGTTTGAATCAAGCACACATACGATACAAGATGTACTGGACACTAGATTATTATTATCCCTAACTGAGTGTGAGGATGATGCAGTCACAGCTGAAATGGTTAAGCGTGATCTTAACATAACAAGCGACTTGAGCATTACTAGCAAACTAAAAGAAAAATCAAAATGGACTCCACCTTTGTTTACAGGAAATAATATAGATATATTCCACAAACTAGTGACTGCGGACCAGGGCAGACATAACCAGAAAAATAAGACATACATTAAAACCAAACCAGACAACTTAACCCGAGGGGAACGTAGAGCCCTCAAAGAACTTTCCGACAACAAAGAATTGACAATCAAAGAAGCAGACAAAGGGGTCAATATTGTCATTATGCGAAGTACTGACTATGAGAATGATATTCTTACACAACTGAGTGACCCTCAACGTTATGAATTCCTCTCTAATAATCCTATCTGGTCACTTACCAACCATATCAACAGACATCTCAAACAGTGGCATGGACAGGGTCTTTTAGATGACAATGAACTCACATATATGAGGGTGGATAGACCAAGATATCCCTGCATATATACACTCCCAAAAATCCACAAAAATATGACATTCCCTCCTGGTAGGCCCATTATATCTGGGAATGAGGGACCTACAGAGAGAATCTCAGAGTACGTAGATATTTTTCTGCAACCCTTGGTCAAAAACCTGCCATCATACATACGAGACACGAAACATGTTCTGGGTATTATGGCCGATCTGAACTGGGATGACAGTATGACTCTGGTGACTCTTGATGTCACTGCTCTATATACTAGCATCAGGCGAGAGTGTGGCTTAATGGCGATTCAAAAAATCCTTAACACTAGGTCAGCGAGCGCATGAAGCCACAACGAGATGCTCATTAAGATGATTGAACTGATATTAGACAATAATGTCTTTCTCTTTGGAGAAAACTGGTATAGACAGAAACAAGGAGTAGCCATGTGCTCCAGATTCTCTCCCTCGTATGCCAATCTTTTCATGGGTTGGTTCGAGGAGAAGAGGGTCTGGGGTCCCATGGGGGCACAATGGAACGATTCGATCCTATACTGGGGCAGATATATTGATGATTGCCTAATGGTCTGGACAGGTTCCACAGAGAAACTGATGCAATTCATCGAACATCTGAACAACAATGATGAGAACATTAGGTTTACCTTTGAGTACAGTACCAACAAGGTCACATTCTTGGATGTTGAGATTTACGTTAGAGAAAACACAATACAGACTAGACTGTATCGCAAGAAAACAGCATGCAATGCAGTTTTGCATGCTTCCAGTGCCCATCCTTCACACCAAATAAGATCAATACCATATGGAGAAATGGTCAGGATCAGGCGCAACTGTAGTTATGACCCTGAATTTGAGGAGCACAAGTGCAACATGATGACCCGATTTCAGAATAGAGGGTATAAAACTGAGATACTACAGAAAGCAGAACTTAGGATACAGAAAACTAAGAGACAGGACACACTCAGAGAACGCGAAAGGCCAGTACAGAAAAAAGAGGAATTACGGATGATAACTGGCTATAACAACTGGTCAAGCGTATTACTTGACAGCCTAAAAAGACATTGGCATCTGCTGAAAGCTGACAGATCACTCAGTGACTTTGTCACTGACAAACCCACTATCACATATAGAAGAGGTTTGTCCCTTAGGAATATGTTAAGCCCTAGCTATCCCAGAGCTGAGAAAAAAGAAAGCTGGTTGACACAACGAAGTAGGGGTTTTTATGGCTGCAATACATGCAGCGCATGCAAGTGGGCTAGCAACCACAAAACAGAATTCAAGGGTCCCTATGACGAGACACACAAAATAGAGTCAAACATCAACTGCCTGACAAAATATGTAGTCTATATCATTGAATGTAAATGCACCAAGAGATATGTGGGAAGCACCATTAGAACATTACGAGAAAGAATTAATGAACATATGAAGGCTGTGAAACAGTAAGATTCTAGATATCCAATTGCTGCACATATAACACAATGTCCCGCACAGACTACTCACAAACGTTTTGAATACTTTGGTATAGAACAGACCCACAGACATCCAAGAGGGGGCAACAGGGAACTGGCCCTCCGCAGATGCGATGCTCTGTGGATCCTTCGATTGAGGAGTACAGAAATAGGGCTTAATATTGACCATGAGCTGCATTATTTTCTAGGGAGATAATCCTAATGCAAGAAATACCTGAAATCGTCCCTCAATAAAGTATCCTAACATCATGTTTGATTATGCTAATGAGCGCACAATGTACAAAGGCCTTTTTCCTTTTGAAATGTATTACTGATATCATATGAAAGTTTTATTGACGATTCAATATGTTATTCATGCCAAATGATTATGTGACGCTTCATAACATTCATACCCTATACATGTAAGAAAATTTATTTAACCCATAGATGGAAGAGATGACCTTCATACAATGCAATTCATAAATAAAATATAGCTACCTATCACATATGATGCGAGAGACAAAATCATGTGATAAGAGCACTAACAGAATTTCACACTCACTGCTTGCATGAACTGGCACCGAGGTACTTATCAGAAAATACTTACACTTAGCTCACTTTAGAAATATCGGTACTACAAGAACCTTTTGAGCCTCTATCTTAATTTTCATTATCAGCCAATTACTAGGATCCCCCTCTTATAATTCAGTCTTATAACGTTCCTATGACCATTCTAATTTCTGTTATCTACTTTGGCTGCTTCTTAAACTTTAATACGGCCGCCGTATTAATAACAATACGTAGCAAGTCCCCGCTCTACTACTTTGCACCGGCGAGACAGAATACTTGTAGTCCACCTTCTATTTTCATTACACCACGTTGGTGAGTCGATATATTCACAGTAATGGCGTGCGGTCTCCACCACGCCCTTCACTCGGGGAGACGCGAGGAGCGACGTCGCAGACTACACGAGCACCGCAACGGTAAGAGGACTGAGGATTTAGCTTGTGTTTACTGGATATCTATCAGCTATAATGCGGAGCTCGTAGCTTATTGTACAATCAGGACCCATGCAAGCATTTAACCAACTTACTTATAAGAATAGCGAAAATACCGGAGGAGCTTTTTATTTTACATATGACTCTCGTGGCACTTGCCCTTACTAGGCTTATGTGATAGAAGCGAAACGCCTCTTTGATATCGGTTAGGACGTCATACCTAAGAACTGTTACTAAGTATAGTAGGAATTTATCTACTATTAAGTCCAATATAATTACTTTGGAGTTAAGACACCCGTGTCTATGGTGTTAGCAGCGCGTTTAAAAGGACATTTTCCGTTTTTTAATAAGGTTATATTTAATACACGATCTCATGTGACATAGTATTAGAATTTGAAGCTACCGTGACTAATGTACAGGAGACAGGGTGCGACTTGTTGTTTTTGCAAGTTTTCCAACGTACCTTTATTATTCGGTATGATTCGATTAGGTATATCATACCGTACAAACCTTGCCGTATGTTTCACCACTAGGAGATATACACACTTGACTTGGGTCTATGCTTAGGCATATAATGTGTCTATGACAGAATGCTAATATGCGGCCCTTTCTAACATTACTTTCAGAATATATTGAATCCTGCCAACAGGGACATAACTGGACCCCTGGGCACCTACCCTCACACTATTGGGACGTCGCTAAGAATAGAAACCCCTTTGTGGGTTGGAAATATCACCACAAAACAAGTAGGTCATGGACTGCTTTATTTTAGGCATCACAAACTCACATGAAGCCTTCCTTATCAAGCAATATATGCTTATCATGTGTCTCTCCATATTTTCAGGTCAATACAAGAAAGACAGAGGTACTTAGTGGATGAAATTTTGATTACACCCTTATCACTCACTAGGGTATATAGGTGGGTGTTTTCTACACAACTCTATTGTTTGCCGCACTATTAGAAACTTTTATCACAAACATAATTTGATAGCTGCTCGTGTCACGGTTAAATCACAAACCCACTTTAAGACAATAATTTTGAGGTTTCTCTTTCCCATCTCTTGGATATTCGTGTGGGCTACTTTGCCCGATTTATTTTAATTTGGGTAAGCATGTTTTTCCGCCTTTGCTCTTATTTGTGCTTCTTGAGCACCTCTTAAACAGCATTGCTTTACCAATCATATGTACACCTATTTCTTTGTAAGGTGGTACATTGTTTGTTTTTGTTTATCTTACACAGCCTCGATAAAGTCGCGGGAGATTGCCCATTTGCGACGAAACACGTGTCGGCTGTCAGAAAAACTTTACAATTAAAAAAAAAAGGAAAAAAAAAGTCATTGATTTGTACTCAACTGCTTTCAATTGTTGCTTACAGTATGCCATTATATCAACTGTGAAAAAATATTCTACGTGTGCTGGGGATAATCTTTTGATACCCTGAAGGGTGGTCTCTGAAGTTTGTAAAACAGGGACTCTGGAGGGGTTGGTGTAATTTAAATCAACAATTGATTTTTGGGAGCTGACTAGAAATAGTTAAGTAAATATTGCACTGTGATTTTTTTTTGTTTACTGCGGCAATTGTTCTTTGTATTTGCATGATGCGTCTTTTTGTGCTTTATGTAGATATTTTTTGTAATCTTAATGTATAGTTTAGGACTTCATGGACAGAGCACATTCTTCTGACAGGTTTACGGTGCTCTTATTCATGGCTAGTTTTCATGCCTTTACTCAACTTCTCATTCCCAGTGATTAGGGAGGGGAAGGGTGCAGTGGATATAAATAAGAACTGAGTCTATCACTCCCCAACCCAATGCTGCATTCTCAGCCCACACAACGACAGTCATTTGTTCTTATCCGACTAAAAATAACAGATAGGCACCATTGGACATAGACATTGCCAAGTGGTGTGCAGAGCTGCCTCTTCTGTGCAAGTGTGGCACGGGTGGGATGCGGGTCACCTCAGTCAGGCATGGGAGTGCACACAGTCTGCTGTGCGTACACACAACACATGCTGCCTTTACAATCTCGTAACGTGCGAAAACCTAGAAGGTCTATTCTCCTGCTGCCATTTCGTCACCGCCAGGTAAACAGACAAGCATTGGTCGTGGGGAATGCAAAGATGGGGGCTGCAGCGGGAGAGAGAGAGGCGGAGGGAGTTGTTTGCACGCGCGCCGGCAAACAAGCGAGTGGTGCGCGCGCAGCAGCGCCCAAAGTGAAAGTAATCAGCAAGCTGGCAGCTGTGCACGTTCACGCTCGCGTCAACGCAAGCATTAGGCCAGCAAAAGCCGGTGGGAAGCACTTTTAAATCCCACTTACTAAAAGTCGAGCAATAGCGCATGCGCTGCTGTAGGCTCGACCTAAAAAGACCTTAGAAACACTTTGTAAAAACTATTAAAACAAGCATTGGCTCACGGAGAACAGTGATAGCGATCAAACATCAAAGGCCGTGAAAGTGATCGCGATCAAGCTCGGCGCGTATGTTATTTCTATGAAAACAAAGTTCAAAAGGCATATTATATGCTGCATGGTGGAACTGTGAAGGTTCATAGGTAGCGCGGTTTTTCATGTACGACAGGCTGCATGCCAACGGGAACACTTGCCTCTCGTTTTCTCTTTTTAAAATGGGAAAACGGAAAGGAAATTTGGGCTGCAGTGCTGCTATATCAATTAAAACTATTATTAATTTCATAATGTATTGTTTCCCCCATTTTTATTTGAAAGATAACATATGTAAAGTAAATGTGTATGGGTTTCCTGCACACAGGAAGAGATTTTCAGTGATAATGAGTATTAATAAAGATCATATGATACGAAGATACGCATGAGTCCAGATCTTTTAGTTTCTAAACCCTTGGTAATGTAACCAATGAAAGCAATCAACTACATTACAGAACTGTTTAAGTACTGAAACCACATTTATTGTTATTCTTCTAGCAGGGCTAAAAGCGCTGTATTATCTGGTTTGGACGAGGCAAATGCAAAATACTAGCCTTATCAGAAGTAGGCAACTGGGTCTGTTTTGATACAGGAACTCTGTTGCTTTTCTTCAGATGCAGGGCAAAAGGCATGTCTTAAACAGAAGTGAAAGCCTATGATTTTTTATGGTCTTCTCTAGTTGCTGGTATTTGCTTATGGTGGGTTCATCGCTGTGAGGATTGGCTAGCATGAGGTAAGAAGCTGCAAGATATTTGTTGTCCTTCTCCAAATGTTAAGCTCTTCAGATTTGACACCGAAGGACCAGAACAATTGGTCTATTCTACAGAATCTCTGCTGAGCGATGAAGGTCTGCATGAGAGAGAGACCAAGATAGTATTAGATAAAGCTTTTCACAGTGCAAAAATGAGGACTCTCTTTGATTGCCAGCAGACTAATGACGAAGACAGAGTCACCTACTGAATTCACCCCTCCACATCTCAAAATACAATTCTGCAAATTTCTGACAGAATACTGCTCCTTTAACAAGGATCGGGACAGCAACCAGGATAGGGATCGAACAATGTAGAAAGGGGGCCCTACTGGTTCATAAACAGGGCCACTGAATTATGCGGCAGAGGAGGATCAAATTATTACTATGGCATGGTTGACCAAATTATGCAACATAAAAAGGCAAATTATGCACTTGATGCGGAAACATTTGTGGTATTAGTTTGTTACATTGTCATTTTTTACACATTGTAACACTGTCTGAGAAAGGATTTCACCTTAGTACCTAATGAACACCCAAATACAGCAATTAGCACTTAGTCAACCTTTCTGAAGGGCCTACCAGCATGCAGGAACACGTGTTGACATGTTTTTAGTAACATTTGATCAGTTTGACATAGAAACAACATTTCTTGTTTGTTCAAATCTGCAGATTTTGCAGAGGATGATAGATTATGGTTGTAAATGTAGCAAATCCAACAATGCAAAAAAAGACAGGGCCACAGAATTCCAATTGACCTGATCATAATGAAGGCCAAACAGACAAAGACTTCCTCAATAAAGTAAAAGAGTTGGGGAGGAAAAACACGTCTGGTACTTACTTTGCGCAGTTGTGTGACCGCACAATAAACTGGGAGGGGGTGATAACCTAACTTAAGGGTTTATGTGCTGGAAATGTTATTTAAAAAATAGATCCCCTGAGAGGAAAAGTATGGATTAACTCTTCCTCTAAAAGGACCACTTCTCAGTGAAACGTTAATTCCCTTCAGTCCGTTAACTCCCACTTTTGGACAAAACTGGATTACAAATTTATAGATTTTATCACTCACTCTATTACTATGTGGTGTAAAACCTGGGCACAGCTTCATCTGTCAAAAGCAGGTGGAATTAATGCACAATAAATTTCCTGGTTATGGGAAACATGGTAGAGATAGGCTGCCATTTCTCTTCCTGAGTATTAATACCCATTGCAAGGTAATGAACACAATAGCACGGTATTTAAAAACCGAGCTACAGAAATATGGAGTTTTAAATATCGTTACACAAAATATCGTGATGCAGATAAATCATTGATAAGAATATTGATTTTTTTAGGTAAGTAATACCGTTTTCAAGAATATCTGTGTTGTTAATGTCGTTTTCAATAACATAGTTGTAAAAAAGAGTTTTAAAATTATTTTTATGTTGTGGTTCATATATTCATTTTACATGTTAGATATTGTTTGTATAATCGTTGACAATATTTTTGAATATAGTTTGTAATTTTAAGTGGTATATCATTTTTAATTTAATTGTCAATAGTAATTTATAGTGTTTAGCAGGTTGTGAGGTTTGTAACGGTGCAGGGTGTGAAGTTAACTGAGTATAATTCATTATAATTCATTTTAATTTATTATTTACTTGATAATTATGTAAATGGTGTAAATATCATATTTTTAAAGTTATATTTTTGGTGCCGGTTGATGGATGTGTGGAGGTATAGGGTGGGATGTTAACTAAGTAATAATTAGTTATTGATTAATTATTAATTTGTTATACATTTAATTTATTAATAATTATGTAATTTGTTAAATAATGATGTCTTTTACGTTGTTTATATGGTGTGGGCTGTTATGTTGGTAGGGAAATAGGGTGGGAAGCTATTTATGTAATAATTAATTAACAATGAATTATTCATTTATTAATAATTGATTATTAAATTTGTTAATTGCGTTATACTTTTTTATTTTTGTTAAACTATTATTTGTGAGAGTATAGTGTGGGAATGTAATTAAAAAAATAATTACTTAAAAAAATTGAAAATACCAAATTAATTATTAAAATGTGTATTAATCATGCAAATTGTTTAATTGTTAATTTTATATATATCATTTTTATATTAAGAGCTTTATATTTATGCTCAGCTAATAGGGTTATTAAAATGTGTTATATGTTTGAAGTGAAGTACTTTCCATACTGCTGCACAGACTTCAGTGGGAATAGTAAATATTACCCCTCTGTATTCCAACTTTCCCTACTGTTGCACAGACTAGAGTGAGAATAGTAACTATAACCTCTCCGACGTCCAATGCTTTCCCTACTGTTGCACAGACGAACAAGTTACTCACCTTCAGTAGTCATTATCTGGTAGAGACTCTATATAGCTGCAGATTCCTTACCTTTGAATTTCCCAGGCGTCAGGCTGGATCCGGAAACTTTGGCTGAGCAATACCCCTTGCGCCCAAAGTCGGGTGGCTCCATTCGGCTCCGCGTGTCGTCGATGACATCGGTAGCGTAGGTTATGACGTCGCGGTGCCTACATAGGCGCCTCCCAGGCACGCAGAAGTCAGTACTTTTTGCTTTTCCACGCTAGAAGCGCAGAGCCACGAAGTGACTGACATAAACGTGTGCAAAACTAGGGCCCTGAAAGGGAAGAAACCCTAGACCTACAACATTCGTCCAGAAAGCGGGGAGGCATGGGTGGGGCTGTAAGAATTCAGCAGCTAGATAGTCTCTACCAGATAATGTGTTACCGAAGGTAAGTAACTTGTTAATCTGATAGACTTCTAGCTGCAGATTCCTTACCTTTGAATCAGATACCCAAGCCATACCATCCCGGCGGTGGGTTGCGGACTCATTGACTAGACTAAAAAGTCTTGCAGGACTGAGTGGGCAAAGTGCCCGAACGTGTGCAATGATGCCCACGTCGCTGCCTGACAGATGTCTTCGATAGGGACACCCCGTGCCAAGGCTGTAGTCGCAGCCTTTCCCCTGGTGGAATGAGCCCTTAATCCCTCAGGGGGCTGCTTCTTTGCCAAGACATAACACTTTTTAATGCAGAGAACAACCCAGCGAGAGATGGTTCTTTTCTGCACTGTCTTTCCCTTTTTTGCTCCCACATACCCCACAAAGAGTTGGTCAGCCACCCGGAACTCTCTTGTGCGGTCAAGGTAGAACGACAATGCTCTTTTTGGGTCCAGTCAGTGGAGACGCTCCTCTTCCTTAGAGGGATGTGGGGGAGCAAAGAAGGTGGGCAAAGTGATAGATTGACCCAGATGGAATGGGGTCACAACCTTTGGTAAAAAAGAAGCACCACCTTGTCCTGAAAAGTCATAAAATAAGGAGGCGAGCTGGATAACACCAGTAACTCACTCACCCTTCGGGCCGATGTAATCGCCACTAAGAAGGCTGTTTTGATGGTCAACAGGCTGAGGGGACAATTGTGCAAAGGCTCAAAAGGAGCGCACATGAAATAAGTGAGGACAAAATTAAGCTCCCATTGTGGCATAATAAAGGGTGTGGGTTGAAACAAGTAAACCAGCCCTTTTAAAAATCTATTTACAATAGGAGATTTAAAGAGAAGGTTGGTCTGGCAGCCGCAAAAAAAAGCAGACAGAGCAGAAAGGTAACCCTTGAGAGTTCCCAAAGCAGAGCCCTGCTGGGCAAGAGTCAGAATGAATAAAAGTACAGTAGAAAGAAGAGCAGAAAGAGGGTCAATAGACCTTTCTGTACAGCAGAATACAAATTTCTGGTAACGGCAGGTGTATACCGACTTAGTGGAGGGCCGCCTGGCCGCCATGCCGCCAGAATAACATTACAGACTTTGGGAGGAAGGTCAAAAGCCATCAACTGGGGGAGTGGCCAGGTGTCGGACCAAGATGGCCGCCTAAGACCTAGGCTCCGTCGTGACAGTCTCCCTGACATGACTATCCTGACATTAATCCTGCCTCTCCAGGTCCCAGCATGGTAGCTGAAGGCAAGTGGTGCCGGTACATGTGACTCCGACCCCTGAGCGGCACCCGGGGCCAAAGATTCGAAGCCCCGTCTGATTGGGCCTAGTCAGCGATCGCAAGCCGGGGGCATGAGTGCAGCAGCAGCCGGCGAGAGGTGGGGTCGGCCGCTCGGACTGGAAGTCGCCGGTCGGCTTGGAGCCTGCGGTCCCGGTCGTGTCTCTCAACCCAGCAGCGGCGCTATCGATTGCAGCAATAGCGGTGTGGTGAGGCTTCCCCCCCCCCCTGAGATCGTGTGTGGAGGTGAGGGCCCCTGATGCGCTGCGCCGGGGGCCGGGGCGGAGGCCTGATGGAACTGGCGCTTCATTAATTTGCCCGCCGTGCTGATCTGATTTGACCCTCATTTTGCCCCAGCGGTCCGGTGGTGTCTGCCGACGGGGTGTGTCCGGAGGCTGGGACGTGGTCGCCTCGTTACCTGTAGGCACCACCTGCTTTCCTGCTGCTGGTTTCGCTGCGCCGCTCCGGGCCCTGGCGTGCCGCGGCAATAGAGACCCTCCAGGTGACCGGGGATCTATTGAAGCCGGGGTCTGGGTGTGCAGCCGCTGAGGTTACACGGTCGAGGCGGATCATGGTGCTGTTTGGAGGAGCACGTGTGGTGGCCCTTGCTTCCCTCCTGACGGCTACCTTCTACATGGAAAGGGCTGCCTTCCTAGGTTCAAGCATTACTTACCCTGGTCTGAGCGGCCACCATAGTGGAACAGCAACTCTCGGTGGTGGGTGTGCAGGCCTTGGCTCGCCAACCGGATATAAGCATATAGTGCGGACGCATCTCACTTGCCCATTACACTCAAACCTGATACCTGCCATACACGATCTGCTCGACACAGAGGTCCTTCCACCTTTGCCGTTCCTCCCCACTCCCGCGCCGAAGAGCTCAGCCCGGGCACGACCGGAGTGTCTAAGGGCACGGATGAAAGATGACAGGCAGACCAGAAACGGATAAGGGCCCTACTAGGGGTTCCAAGGGCAAGAGACAGGTCCAATCACATAAACTGGACAGATACACACTACCCAAGGGCTTGCCGACGGACCTGCGCCATACTCCTAAGGTGGTAGAAGACTCTGAGAGTTCCGCCTCAGGCCCGACATTGCAGGATGTAATGGCCGCCATAGAAGGGGTTAAATCATCTCTAGAACATAAAATGGACACTATCTCCATTGAGGTGAATCTCATTTGCGCCGACCTCACGAAAATGAACGAAAAAGTCAAATCCTTGGATATAAAAACAACCAGTTTGACAGATGATGTGTCTCAGCTCCAGCAAGAAGTGCGAAATCTTAAGTCCTTCCGTGAAACAGCCGAACGTAAACTGGACGATTATGAAGGACGGTCTAGACGTGACAACGTCCGCATCTTAGGAGTGCCTGAAAAATCGGAAGGACCAGCACCAGACCTGTTCGTTGAAGACCTCATCTTAAACCATCTCAAACCTAAGGGACTGGGTAAATTCTTCACCATTTAGCACGCACATAGAGTCCCGGGTGGACGTCCTAAGCCCGGCACTCCTCCGCGCCCCTTAATAGCTTGTGTCCTAAATTTCAGGGACAGAGATGCTATTCTGCAACATGCACGGTCCGCAACCCCTTCGCACTTCGAGAATGCCACCCTCTCCTTTTTCCCGGACTTTACACAATTGGTGCAGAGACAACGCCGAACGTTATGGCCGTCAAAAAAGAAACTCCGAGACAAGGCACTTAAATACGCCATGATGGGGGGGCGTGGCCTGGCGCTCGGCAAGATGGCCGCACAATAGTGTAGCTCCGCCGGCCGCCGAATCAATCCTACATTAATCCTGTTCCCAGCGGGACATTTCTCGGAGCATATCACGCTGCTGGGATCGCTGGTGGAGGACGGGGCTGGGCGGAGTGCCGGGTGTCGCTGATCTGGACTCTGAGGCGGATGGGGAGTCCGTGACGCCATCGGGAGGAAACCGCGCTGGAGGCCGCAGTGCTGGGGCTCCATTGATGCTGCTGTACGCTGATCGGAGCCCGCGGCGCTGTCGGGTGTGTGCCTCGGCTTGCAGTAGCCGATGCTGCCGATTGGGACCTAGCGCTGCATGTCTGGCTGCCTGCACCTCTTGCGAGGGGCCATCTGACCGCGGCTGGAAGCGGAGCTGGTGGCGTGAGCGGCGTGCCCTTCTACGGGAGCCCCCAGCTACGGACAGCGAGGTAGGCCTGCGCGAGGTGGCAGCGCCCCGCTTCAACTGCCGCGCTAGCAGGGATCATCGCTGGAGGCCCCCGCTGCGTGCCGCTATGCCCTGGTGCACTGGACATTGCGGGGGGCGCTTGGGTGAGGACCGTGAAGGCTTGCAACATCGCGCTGCATTACACTCTTGTGTGGGCCCCCCCTCGCGACCGCGTTGTCTGCCCGTGGTTTGGAGATGTTGCGAGGCGCTCAGGAGGAGACTACTGGTGCTCCCTCACCTGGGGAGTGGACTGCTGGGATCTGTTCACGGGTTGCAGACTGTGGTGGGCATAGATTGCTACGACGCCGTACTGGGCGCTTGATTGGCCTTGGTGCCGGCACGCTGTGCTGCCCCCTGCTCCGGGCGTTGTGGCCTGTGGATGCGGGGACGCCGGGGGGGAGCCCTTGGAGACTTGGATTGTGCTGGGCCTGCGGTAGTTGGTGATTTGGATGCTCTACTTCACGGAACAGTGTTGGTGAGACGCGGTGCCCCCCAGATAGGGTGGGCCGTGGACGAGGACAGTGACCTCACCATAGCGCTGCTGACATAACGCCAGACGCGGGCCCTGTGAACTATATAAGTGGAGCTGCTCGTGACTGCTTGGCTGGATCTCCTGCTTCTCTCAGCCGGTGGTTCCCCTCCGGCGTTGCCCTTCAGGAGCGGGAGCATTTCTTTATTGCTGCTGGGATCCTTGGCCCAAGCTGTAGTCCCACATCATAACAATGGGTAAACCGGACAAGAGTCAGCCCCGGCTGACTTTTGATTCTCGCAAGGGCGGTAGACTCACACAGACGGAGGCCTCTGATGCTGAGCTTGACTCTGCTGCCCCAGCCCCTTCGGCGTTGGAAAAGTCGCTTTCCGCCATACAGGCCAGCTTACAGGCTATCGACGGTAAAAGGCGCTGAACGGACGGATGGACCATTTCTCCGGTAAGCTGGACAAACATGCAGCACGAATTGGCGAGGCGGAACAGAGGATATCTGATGCTGAGGATGGTCTCCAGCAGGTCACCAATAAAACCACAGATATGGCAAAACTGCTAGCTGTCATACAAGCGAAGAACGAAGACACTGAAGCACGCTCTCGGCGCAATAACGTGCGCATTTTAGGTGTGCCAGAATCGACGAATGTGGGGCGCCTGGAGTACTATGTAGAGACGCTCATACGAGAAATATGCGGGGCTGAGCGTCTCTCCGCTATGTTTGCTATTGAAAGGGCTCATAGATCGCTGGCGGCACGACCTGTTCCTGGAGCCCCTCCCCGGCCGATCATTGCTCGGCTTTTGAATTTCAGAGATAGAGATACCATCCTCCGTGTCACTCGCCAGAAAGGCACGATCACTTACCAGGGCAATACCCTATCGTTCTACCTGGATTTCACCGCACTGGTACAAGCAGCGAGAAAGGAATTTCAGGGAGTTAAAAAGATTTTGATGAAGGAGCAGGTGCCATACGCCATACCCTGCGTGCCTTCGCATAGGCAGGGAAGACGGCGCCAAGATCTTCACGGCTCCCAAGCAGGCTATGGAATACGCCAAGTCGCTGCGACGGCAGCGGGCCTCTGCCACCCCTACATCGGATGTTGACGATGAGTAACCTGTATGCTTCATGACATGGGCTGTATAACTGTTTTTTCTCTTTTAGGGCTTTTACATAGACATTAATGGTAACTGAGATAGTGTTGTTCTGTGTTCATGCTCGATGGAGATGCGGGGGGGCAAGTGGCTGTCGCTATTTGGCTGTGGGCGGCTGGGGGATGGTGGCCAGATCTCGACTCTTTATGGCGGATGGTGAGCCCCATTGGGTATACTTCCGTTACACGAATTGTGTGGTGTCCTCCCTGCTCGCTGTGTGTCCTGTCTGGACACCCCTGTATTGCTGTTACACCTGTAGCTGCGGAGATATCCCTTTCGCCTTTGCTCTTCCTGCCCTCCTTTATCATCCCGCTGTACTGCCCGGGTGATTGTCTCGGGAACGGGTGCTGATTGCAGTATATCGGCGGCCCCCTCCCGACCCCACCAGGGAGTGGATTTGGCATCTACGCCCCCAATGGGTATGCCCCGCACTATGGTTCACTGTAAATTGTTTTTGGTGGGTTTGTTCAAGTTTTTGAGGGTTTGTCTTTGGCAATTGGGGTTTGCTAAAGTGGGTGGGTGGAGGGAGGGAGTGGGTTCTTTTCTGTTCTAGTTCAGGGTGCTGCGGTCAGGGACCATATTGTATCTGGTACACTAATTACGATCTCCGCGGTTACTAAAGTGGAGAGGTGCGCAGAGTGTGGTAGCTGCTTTTGTAACTGGGCATGGGTGAGTCGTACAACTGTTTAACATGGAATATACGGGGGCTCAACACTCCCAAGAAAGTCCGTCAAGTGCTAACCTATCTTGACAGACATAATATACAAATTGCTTTATTGCAAGAAACGCTCCTTAGTCAGCGAACTGAAGCGAAGGTGGCACACAAATGGGCAACTTTTAGATTGGCATCCTCTTACTCTAATTATTCTAGGGGCGTGCTTATACTGGTTAAAAGAGGAGTCCCGTTCCGACCACTGCACACATGCACTGACGCGGAGGGTCGCTGGGCTATGGCACAGGGCAAGTTGGGTATGTCTGTTGTAACTATTGTCAATATCTACGGTCCGGTGGTGGATGATCCGACACCCTTCCTCAACTTGCTTAGAACTTTGCGATCCTGGCCCGAATCGGCTGTCCTTTGGGGAGGTGACTTCAACACAAATCTCGACCCGCGAGTGGATAAATCCAATCCGGCGGGGGCGCGCACTGTCAGGGTTGCCCAATGTGTCCGAGATACAATGGTCGAGATGGGGTTTGTAGATATTTGGCACATGCGAAATCCAGATACTTTGCAAGGTACACACATTACCCCTGCCTACAATAGTTGGTCTCGGTTGGACTACTGGTTGGTGGATGAAGAAGTTTGCGGTTGGGTCACGCGGGTGTATATACTTCCACGTACATACTCTGATCACAACCCTGTGGGCCTGGCTGTTTGTATTCCCGCGAACCCACATCGACCTTTCACCTGGCGATTCCGGGCCGAGTCTTTGCTGGACCCTATATACAATGAGGCAATTAGATCGACTATTACCCAATATTTTGCTTTTAATACAGGCTCTGTGGATAGTCCAGCCACGCTCTGGGAGGCGTTCAAAGTGACGATAAGGGGGGTGTGTATCGGCACGGCAGCAGGGATACTTAGAGACCTCAGGGACCAGCTGTCCAAAATGGAAAGAGATCTGGGGGATTTAGAGAGCCAATATCAGACCTCCACAGCTGCAGACAGTCAGGCGCGCATGCAAGAATTAGTGGCTGAATATAACATCTTAGCTGACAGGGAGGCAACATACCTCGCTAGGCGACATGTAGCCCGGGCGAATGGGGAGGGGGGAAGGCCAGGGCGGAATTTGGATTTCAAACTGCGGTTCAGGTCTAATCATCACCCGATTGACCAAATAACAGACTCTCATGGGCACACACACTTTGCGCCGCTTGCAATTGTAGATCAATTTAAACAATTCTACTCTGCTTTATATACCACGCGGGGCAGTATGGCAGAGGAGGCACTGGATGACTATCTTTGGGACACGGCCTGTGCGTGGCTATCGGACACTCAGAGTATTTGAGTCAACCCATAGATGAAACAGATGTGCGGGAGGCTATTCTCTCTCTTTCGAATAACTAGGCCCCCGGGCCGGACGGATTAACAGCAGAATTTTATAAAGCCTATGCGGATCTCCTGGTGCCTCACTTGTTAGAAATGTATGCGGAGGCGCATGAGTCCGGGGTCCTCCCGCCCTCCCTCAGACAGGCGCTGATTATAACCCTTCTTAAAAAAGATAAATCTCCCACGCTTTGTGAATCCTACCGCCCCTTATCGCTAATTAATCCGGACGCTAAAATTCTCGCAAAAATATTGGCCACCAAAATTCAACGATTGATGCCCCGTTTGGTCCTCCCGGATCAGTCCGGGTTTATTCCGGAGCGGTCTACCTCGCATAACTTGCGCACTATCTTTGCAATGTTCCATGCGCTGGATCCCGAATTATCTGCTGCTGCTGTAATGATCGACGCAGCGAAGGCGTTTGACTCGATAGAGTGGAAGTATATGATGCGCATTCTGCACAGAATGGGATTTCCTCCTATTCAAACGCGGTGGATTCAGGTTCTATACACCGACGCCTCGGCGAGGGTGCGCGTGGGGGGCCTCACATCGGAGCCTTTTCCAATAGAACGTGGCATCAGACAGGGCTGCCCTCTGTCCCCACTTTTATTTGCTCTTGTGCTGGAAACGTTAGCGTGCAAAATACGGCAATGCCACAGAGCGGCTGCTCTTAATTTCAATCATTGTCCAGTCGGCATTTCTCTGTACGCGGACGATATGGTTCTTTTCATCCGGGATCCTCAAATACATCTGTCTCCGATCATACGAGAATATATCAAATTTGGCCTCTTCTCTGGACTCCTCATTAATTGGGAAAAATCGGTTATTATTCCATTGACACCGATTACAACTCAGCTTCAGCTTGAATATCCGTTAATGTGGTCCGCGGACCCGGTTAAATATCTTGGGATCTGGGTACATCGCGACCCTGTCACGGTGATAAAGGAAAACTACGGTCCAGCCTATAGCACTCTGGTGCAGCAGGTGGTCCCAACTCCCGTTGTCCTTTGCAGACCGGATTGCAGTCATTAAAATGATTATCCTCCCGCGTTTTTTATACTTGTTCTGCAACATTCCAAGTAAACTTACTAAGCACTTTTTTAAAACAGTTCAAACGCAGCTATTGCGATTTGTGTGGGGGGTAAACAGCCCAGAACAAGTTGGCACATCTTGTCGCTCGGATATGAAAAGGGGGGGGGTTTGCTGCTCCTGACTTTTATATCTACTATTTGTGTGCACAGGCACAATATGCCTACTATTGGTTCCGAACACATGATTTTATTCCGCCCGTGGCGGTAGAGGACGGTGATGCGCATCCCGTGCCACTGGGGGGCATCCTGACGCACACTCGTCGCAATACGCCTAGATCTGAAATCAACACCATTGATACCACTATCGCGGCCTGGCAGGCGATAGGCAAGCGCGCGCATAAACTCCCTCTGTATGCTCCTGCGCTGCCCCTGGCTGGCCACGCGGCCTTGTCTGTCGCATGGGAAAAAGGGCCTCTAACGGCTTTAAAGGAAGGTGGCATCACACACATGGGTGATCTATTTCAGGGGGGCAGATATGTTACCGAAGAGGACTTAGCATACATCCAGAACCCTACATTTTTATTCCAATACACCTGTCACCGCCTGAAGCGTGCGTTGAGGGATCCTTACCCTGACTTTCCTGCCGAACCTGCCGCACTTCTATCACTCCAACTCCTGCTGATAGCCCCCTCCAAGAAGAAGCTAATTACCAAATTATACAGGGGGGTGCAGGCTGAGACGATTTCTGGGCCGGATCGCAGTCTAGAGCGCTGGAACACATTCATATCCCCTCAGATCTCTATGAAAGAATGGGAACAAATTTGCATATTAACGGGCCGCTTCACACCAAATGGTAACTTACATATAATCCATTTTAAATTTATCCACCAAATGTATCATTCCCCTGTCAAATTGTATAAAATGGGCCTAAGAAATTCTGATAAATGTAAGCGCTGTGGCTCACGGAATGCTGATTTTATCCACCTCGCTTGGCAGTGTGCCCCCGTCTTTCACTTTTGGGAGGGTGTTGTTGCACGCCTACTTGCTATGACTGGTATTGCTTTGGGGGGTACGCCCCTGGAATGTCTCCTCGGCTTTGTTCCTCAGGCCAGTGTAGGCAGGTTTGTTAGAGTGGCACTTCTGCTCGCCAAGAGGAGGATCATGTTTACCTGGGACAGTAGGTTTGGCCCGAAGCTTGCCGACTGGATGAAAGACTTGATCTATTGCCGGGAGCAATGAGACTTGTATGCAGAGGAACTGCCGAGCACATCTAGGCCAAAGGACATTTGGGCCCCTCTCTGAGACTATTTGCTAAGCCAGACTCCTGCTGACAATGAGTAATGTTGGCTGCCGATCCATGCTGTTGTCATCGCCTGTGCCAAATGTACTGATATTGCGCCACTGATGCGTGACTACATCACCATGTTTATTGTGGTTTCTGATCGCTATTGTGCCCTTTTCTTTCGCAGTGTTTTCTTTTGGATATATTTTTTGTTTTTTGCATTATTGTTTTTTAATGGTTTTAGAGTATAATGAATCTGACGCCAATATGCTGTATGGTACTGTAAACCTTAATAAACAAATAAAAAAAAAAAAATACGCCATGATGTTCCCAGCTCGTCTCCGTGTGGAGGCTGGGGGAAGGGCATGTTTTTTTGATAATCCGGAAGTGGCTTCGGACTGGCTGGACAATCGACTCATCGATGGCCCCGGAAGGAGGAGCGGGGGCGAAGATCAAGAATTGCAGGACCAATAGTGAGAATTGATAAGTGCCCTTCTCGTCCACATGAACATACTCAGGTAACGGGGTCCTTGAGGCCCCACAACTGGTCATAAACTCACTGCTCACTGTGTTCCGTACTGCACTAGTGCAGCCCAACATGAACCTGCTGGAGACACTTGACTTACAATTCAGGGTTGGGGGGGCGGGGAGATGGAGTGTTGGCTTTCCTCCTCTTTTCTACCTTTAGTTATTTTCTAGTATTAGAAATTGGGAGACAGGCACTCTTGCCAGTTTGTAAAGGGCAGTTTTAAGTCCATAGGGCAGGGAAGCAGTGAGGGGGGTTGCTGGTGAGGGGGTTTGTGGGGGTTTTCCATTGTTATTCTTTTCCATTGACGCATGACTGCAGGCACAGCAAAGGCACAGAAGACTCACTATGGTTTCAATGCCCACACACTGGGGGAAAAGCATTAAAATATTAAGATGGAATGTCAATGGGCTGGGAGATAAAATTAAGCGGAGTGTTGTCCTGCAGTATATCAAGAAGCAGGGCCCGGCTGTCGCGCTATTTCAGGAGACATACAGATACAAACTAGCGGTGCATGCAGGATTCACAACTGGTTCCAGGGGGGTGGGCATTATGATCAGGAACGCGTTCCCCTTTGGTGTGGGCTCCACTTGGACCGATGATAGGGGTTGTTATGGCGGCATATCTGGCTCCTGGGAGGGACGGATCCTCACTCTGTTTTCTATCTATGTCCCACCCGGCCTCCAATCGGCCACGTTCAAGACCTCCGTACGACTATTCTCTCGCTACCAGAGGGTCTGTTAGTGTTGGGGGGCGACTTTAATTCTGTGTGCTCCGGTGCACTGGACCGGCATCCTCCTCGTGAGTTGGGGCCCTCTTCCCGTGGTTTACCAGACCTCCTTGAGGCCATGGGTCTAACAGATACCTGGCGCACATTCAACCCCAAGACAAAGCAATACACATTCCATTCCAGAGCCCACCACAGTTTTTCCCGCCTCGATTACATCCTAGTTCCTGGCTCTCAAACCTCGCACATCCGGGAGGTCCGCCACCTAGCTAGGGGTATCTCCGATCACTCGCTGCTTTGGGCACCCTTTCTACTAGATCACACGCGGGTGTGTCGTATTACCTCCATCAACCCTTGGCACCTCCGTAACCCTAAAATACACAAAGACCACCTAACTGCCACAGATAACTACTTCACTGAGAATGTGAGCACTGTGGCCTCTAGCCAAATACTCTGGGAGGCTTTTAAAATGGTAATCGGGGGGAAGCTCTGTCCTTAATTTCTGGTCACAAACAAGAACAGCAGAAAGCGGTGTCCGACATAGATTCCGACATCCTTCGGATGGAGGGGGACTTGGTGGAGCAAGACTCTCCTGAGGTGCACCACCTACTGCGGCTTAAGCAGGCTGAATATAAAGCTCTTGTTACTGACGCAGCTCGATCTCTGGGACAGGAAAAGCTTGGAAGAATTTATGACATGGGAGACAAGGCAGGAACATTTATAGCTTGGCTGGATACGCGAGAATGGGCAAATAGACTGGTCCCGGTCCTCCACGATGCCTCTGACACTAAAATAGAAGAACCCAAAGACATAGCTTCTCAATTTGCCGCACACTTCGAAGCGATTTATAAGGCGGGGATGCCCCACACCGAGGTAGATTCCACCGAGCTGCTAAAAGACATTAACCTGCCCACCCTCACCTCGACTGATACACAACTACTGGATAGTTCTCTGACCACAGATGAAATCGCCCAGGCCATTAGATCGCTCCAATCTGGCAAGGCCTCTGGCCCTAATGGGATACCAATAGAACTATATAAACTGTCTGGACAAAATATCAGCCCACCTTAAAGTCATGTTCAAGGAAAGTAGGGAGTTAGGGGAACTTCTGCTAGATAAACGCATAGCTAACATAGTTGTAATCCACAAAGAAGGCAAACCAAACTTAAACTGCATCATATCGGCCCATTTCTCTTCTCAATGCAGAGCCGAAAATCCTCGCAAAGGTTCTTGCCAATCGCCTAGTTAAGGTCATATCCACTCTCATACACCCATATCAATCTGGCTTTATCTCGCACCGGAATACGGCATTGAACCTTCGCCGTGTTCACGGGGTGCTTGGTAGAGCAGATACGATACGTGAACCAGCAGTCTTAGTTTCCCTGGACGCCACTATGGCGTTTGATAGGATCGAATGGCCATATCTCTTCGCTGGGATTTGGTCCAGAATTCCTCAGATAGGTCCGCCTCCTATACGCGGCGCCACTGGCTAAGGTTGTAGTTAATAATAAGCAATCAGACACCTTCACTCTGACCCGGGGCACCAGTCACGGCTGCCCGCTATCCCCCCTTTTATTTGCCCTGGCATTGGAGCCGCTTGCGGCCTGGATCCGGCAGGATCTAACAATCCGAGGATTCCGCTGGTCAGCAGACTGGGAAGATCGGGTATCGCTTTACGCCGATGACATCCTACTTTATCTTACAAACCCTCGGAAATCCTTAACTGCCTTATTGGACATTTTGGCAATGTTTGGGAGATACTCCGGATTCCAAATCAACTGGGCTAAGTCTCATTTGTACCCCCTTTATGGGGGAATACCTGCATTGCCCTCTAACTTCCCAATCCAAATTAGTACATCGGGGTTTAAATACTTGGGGATATTCGTATCCTTGAATCCTACACTCTGATATAACAATAATCTCCTTCCCCCCTCTCCATCGTCTGCAGCGAGACATCGCCAGTTGGAAAACTCTCCCATTGTCCCTCCCTTCTCTCTTCAAAATGATGTCCCCCCCGCTTCCTCTATTCCCTACAAAACTCATTAGACGCAGTCCCCCTTGCTTATTTTAAAGAAATTGAACGTCTCCAGAGGGAATTACTGTGGAATGGACCGCCGCGCATGGCTCTTAATAAATTGACCCTGAAATGGTACGACGGAGGTATCGCCCTCCCCGACATCAGGAAATATTATTGGGCTGCCCACCTGGCCGCCATCAATCATGGCACCTATGGAACCCCTGATGACCCTGGATATCGTATGGACAGATGGCTTTTCCCGGGTGGGAACTATAATAAAACACTATATTCCAAACCAGCTCGACCTGCTCTAACTGGCCCCACCGGGCACTCTATAACCGTCTGGCACACCGCCACCAGATCTCTGGGATGGGAGGGTAAACTGACCTTGGCCACCCCCTTATGGGAGTCCGAGAAGCTGGGACACCTATGGCAGACAAAGGGATTCAATAAGTGGGATTTAATATGCATCTCCCGTGTCCTGGACATGTGGGAAAAGGGCGATATAAAAATGTTTGCTTCCCTGCAAGAGCAGCATGACCCGGCCACTTCCGCTACAGACAAATACGACATGCCCTGTGTTCAGCCTTCCCTTCTGGCTCCTTTCCCCCTGAGTCCTCCCCACTGGAAAGTAGGATATTGGATGGACACCTTCCCGAGAAGTCCATCTATTTGATTTACAATAAATTAATACATAACATGGAAGATCCTCTCACACAGCTCCGACAAAAATGGGTGGCAGACGGTATTGAACTGGACGACGAGGACTGGCAGGAAGCCTGATCATCTACCAGAGTGGTAGCTATCCCTGCAAGACTGCGACTGGTCCAACTTAAAATCCTGCATAGAATATACATGACGGGGCCTAGACTAGTGTTGATGGGATGGGCGCCCACGGGTGACTGTCGTAGGCGGTGTGACCAGCTGGGCACGTTCCTACACATCATCTGGGAATGTTCACTTGTTCAGTCCTACTGGAGTGAGATTCATGGGGTGGTGGGGACGGTATTGTGAATCCCCCTGCTCCCAGAGGCGCGTAGATGTTTGCTCAACATATGGGAGCCCACTGACTTGAATGCACACCAGACACAATGGACCACACTTGGTTTTATGGTAGCTAAAAAGGAACATTGTCCAGGCTTGGGGGGCAACCGCCCCTCCAACGCTGAAAGACTGGAAGACCAACATGGACTGGTGCATGTTCTGTGAAAAGACTGTTTATGTGGCCCGAGATTGCCCCGGGAAGTGGTCCCGGATTTGGGGATCTTGGAATCACTACAGAGGTAACATCTGCACCCCACCATTGGAACCAGCCCTTGATGACATGCATTCTCCTTAATTTGACCCATGGTGTGTAAGGGACTATGTCGTGATTAACTTTGTATGTGCCTGATCGAATTATAGATTTGGGAAAAAGGGGGTGGTGATGGACAGAGTTTCTGAATGATGCAGAATACTCTTACCAAGTCAAGAGATCATGGTTTTAATCCATCACCGTTTTTTAGCTCACTGCACCATCCCAGCTCAGAACCTGGCTACATGCAAATTAGTCTGTACCTGTCCCAGTGCATGATGGGAACAGGGCAAACCAAACTACCAAGCCAATTCTTATACTGGGAAGGAAACAAGCTTCCGGGGACCAGTTTCTGGCATCACAGCCTTCGTCGGCCCGGCTTGCCTGAATCCTGATGGTGCAATGAGCAAGGGACTCACGTCTGAGCATACCCTCCCACACTGAGTGTGGATAAAATCGATTTGGGAAAAAGGGGGTGGTGATGGACAGTTTCTGAATGATGCAGAATACTCTTACCTAGTCAAGAGATCGAATTATATACATTATTGTAATGTACTCTTCTTTCTATTTGAAGTCGATGATTGTTAATAAAAAGCATTATAAAAAAATAAAAAAAAGCCATCAACTGCCGCCTCTCAATCTCCACTTATGGAGGCGCAGAGTTAACAGATTCGGGTGGAGAACCCTCCCCTGCTGCTGTGAAAGAAGATCCTCCCGAAGAGGCAGTCTGATCGGAGGATCGACACTCATGCTCAAAAGCTCTGGATACCAGACTCTCCTTGCCCAGTCCGCCGATACAAGGATGACTTGGGCCCGGTCGCACCTGATCTTCTTCAGAACCCTGGGCAGATGTGGTATGGGTGGAAAGTCGTACAACAGGCCTGAGCTCCACTCGCGACAAAATGCGTCGCCGAGCGATAGCTGCCTTGGAAACTCCAGTGCGCATTACTGCTGACATTACGCGCTCTCTTCGGAGGCAAACAAATCTAACCAAGGTTCTCCCCACTGCTAAAAGAGACCATGCGCCACCTCCAACTGGAGACACCATTCGTGATACTCTAGGCATCGACGGCTGAGATCGTCTGCCATGGTGTTCATGGAACCTGCCAGCTGTTGAACCACCAGGGTTATGCCCTGATGTTCCAGCCACGTCCAGAGATGCAGGGCCTCTCGACAAAGGGTCCATTACCCCACCCCGCCTTGCTTGTTGTAGTACCACATGGCGGTGGTGTTGTCCATGAACACCTGCACCAACTTCCCTTGAAATGCTTTCAATGACAAACTAAGCGCTCAGAGCTCCAACACATTTATGTGGAGCCCCTTCTCCACCGGAGACCAGTGACACCTGATCTCCATCTCTACCAAGTGGCCGCCCAATCCCAGAAGTGACGCATCCGTCACAATTGTGAGATCCGGTTGAGGAAGGGGGAGAAGTCTGCCTTTGACCCAATCTCGGCTCGTTAACCGCAACTGCAGATCCTTCGCAGTTCCTTCCGAGATCTGAACCATGTCGGGGAGGTTCCCCTGATGCTGTGCCCATTGGAACTTCAAGTCCCACTGCAGAGCCCACATATGCCATCTTGCGGGTCTTACCAACAGGGTGCAGGAGGCCATGAGGTCCAACAGCCTCAGAGTCAACCTCACCAAAATCCAGGATAGAGGCTGAAATATCGGAATCATAACCTGAATATCCTGGATTCGCTGCTCGGGAGGATAAACCCGAAACTGCACAGTGCCCAGAACAGCTCTGATGAAAGGGAGCGTCTGAGAAGGAGTCAGGTGTGACTTGGGCACATTTATAGAGAACTCCAGCGAATGAAGGAGGTCTGCCAAAGTCTGAAGGTGGGAGACGACTGCCTGGGGCAAGTACCCCTTCAAGAGCCAGTCGTCGAGGTAGGGGAAGACTGAAACCTCTAACCTGCGCAGATGAGCTGCAACCACCGCCATCACCTTGGTGAATACCCAAGGGTCACTGGTAAGACCGAAGGGGAGCACGGTAAACTGAAAGTGCTCGTGACCTACATTGAACCGCAGGTCACACCTGTGGCCCGGCAGGATGGGAATGTGCAAATAGGCATCCTGCAGCCACAGCGCTACCATCCAGTCTCCTTGGTTTAAGGCAGACAAGACCTGAGCCAATGTGAGCATTTTGAAGTTCTCCTTTTTGAGGAAGAGATTGACGGTCCGAAGATCCAAGATGGGCCGAAGCCCGTTCTTATTCGGAATCAGAAAGTAGCAAGAATAACAGCCACTGCCTACTTCTGAAACTGGAACCCTTTCTATAGCTCCTTTGGCGAAAAGAGCTGTAACTTCCTCTTGGAGCAGCTTTAAGTGATCCTCCGCCAGCCGTTCCTGAGTTGGCAGAATAGTAGGAGGAAAAGAATGGAAAGGAAGAGCGTAGCCCTTCCGGACGATCTGCAAGACCCACTTGTCTGTTGTTATAGATCTCCAGCGGGGGAGATGATGACAAATAAGCCTTGGAGTGCTTGGAGGCTGCGGCTGCTGGGGGCCGTGTGGCCGATTACTTCTGACCTCCATTCCGAGAACAGAATGTGCCGCGTCCACGTGCACGCACGGCTTGGGTGGTCTGTGCGGGACAGTGGCTAGGATAGGGCTGACGTGGCTGGAAACCCCTTCTGTTGCCACGAAAAGGGCAAAAGGAAGACTGGCCACGAGGAGTGGATGAGAGGCCCAAGGATTTGGCCATAGCTCGAGAATCCTTGAACCTGATCAGGGCAGAGTCAACCTTTTCTCCAAAAAGGCGGGTTCCATCAAAGAGCATGTCCATCAAATTGGCTTGGATATTCCCAGAGAAGCCAGAAGTACAAAGCCAGGCATGACGCCTCAAGGCCACTATCGTTGAAATAGACCTGCCCAGCGAATCGGTCGTATCCAAACCACACCAAATGGTGAATTTTGCCGCATCTCTACTGTCCTAGACAGCATGAGAGAGCACAGCCTGGGCCTCCTCCGGGACTTGCGGCAGCACTTGCGCAACCATCTCCAAAGGCAGTGGGAGAAACGGCCCAATAAGCATGCAGTATTTACCGACCGCAATGCCAGACTAGAGGAAGAAAACATCTTCTTCCCCAAAGAATCCAGTCTCTTGGATTCCCTATCCAGGGGGGCGGAAGGGAATGCCCCCTAGGAACTAGAGGCCTGCACCACCGAACTTTCTGGGGTGGGGTGTTGGCTTAGGAACTTTGGGTCGCCCGGTGCTGGGTGATGGCGGCGTGCAATCGTCCTATTCACAGGAGCTCCTGTGCTAGGCTTGGACCAAGTTCCTAGTAGGACGTCCGTAAGTGCCTCATTAAAGGGCAAAAGGGGTTCAGAGGTGGAAGCCCCAGGTTCAAGCACTTCAGTCAGGAGATTAGTCCTGACCTGCACTAAAGGCAGTTCCAGTCCAAGGACCTCAGCTGCCCTCTTAACCACGATAGCATAGGACGGCTCCTCTTCCGTAGCCACTGTAGGTGGAGAGTGATACCAAAGGGGATGATGGATGGAGCGTTTGATCAAATCAAACACTCACACCCAGTCAACTGATCTGGGTTTAATCCATCATCATTCTTTAGCTCACTCCACCACCCCAGTTCAGACATGGCCATATGCAAATCAGTCTGACCCTGTGCCTCATGAGAACAGTCCAGCCCGAACTGCCAATCCATGTCTTCCCTGGACCGGAAACTAGCATCCTGGGACCGGTTTCGGGTTCATAACCCTCATCAGCCAGGCTATCTTGAATCCAGTGGCAAAGTGAGCAAGTGACCCACGTCTGGGCATACCCTGCCAACTTAGGGCGAACAAAGCGATACCAAAGGGGATGATGGACGGAGCATTTGAGCAAGTCAAACACTCACCCCCAGTCAACTGATCTGGGTTTAATCCATCATTCTTTAGCTCACTCCACCACCCCAGTTCAGACATGGCCATATGCAAATCAGTCTGACCCTGTGCCTCATGAGAACAGTCCAGCCCGAACTACAAAGCCAGGTCTTCTCTGGACCGGAAACGAGCATTCTGGGACCGGTTTCGGGTTCATAACCCTCATCAGCCAGGCTATCTTGAATCCAGTGGCAAAGTGAGCAAGGGACCCACGTCTGGGCATACCCTGCCAACTTAGGGCGAACAAAGCGACACCAAAGGGGATGATGGATGGAGTGTTTGAGCAAATCAAACACTCCCCCCCCCCCCCCCAGTCAACTGATCAGGGTTTAATCCATCATCATTATTTAGCTCACTCCACCACCCCAGTTCAGACATGGCCATATGCAAATCAGTCTGACCCTGTGCCTCATGGGAACAGTCCAGCCCGAACTGCCAAGCCATGTCTTCTCTGGACCGGAAACAAGCATCCTGGGACCGGTTTCGGGTTCATAACCCTCATCAGCCAGGCTATCTTGAATCCATGCTCTCTACTGTAGGTGGAGAGAGCATGCCAGAGTCTGGGGAAGTATCCAGACCACTAGCTTCCCTAAGATCCCCATACCAGTCTATTGTCTCCTCAGAGACATCCTGGTCCTCTAAAGGGTCTCCAGACTCCTCACTTTCCTCTCCTGAGCCTAGCACGTCCACAAAGTGCTCAGGCAACAGCATAGAACGCCTGGGTTCTGTCGATGTCAGAATCGGCGTGGGAAAGTAAATATAACCCCTCCGAAGTCCAATAATTTCCCTAATAATGCACAGACGACTGGGAATAATAAATGTAACCCCTCTGATGTCCAACGCTTTCCCTACCGCTGCACAGACTGGAGTGGGAGTACTACATTTAGTCCCTTTTAAGTTCAATGCTTTCCCTATTATTGCACGGACTGGAGTGGGAATAGTGAATGTAACCTCTCTGAAGTCCAACGCTTTCCCTACTGTGGCAAAGACTGGATTTGGAATAGTAAATTTAACCTCTCCAAAGTCTAACGTAGTTCCTACTATTATATATACTGGAATGAAGTCCAACACTTTCCCTACCGTTGCGCAGACTGGAGTGGTAATAGTAAATGTAACCTCTCCAAAGTCTAACACTTTTCCCACTGTTGAACGCATTGGGGGGGAAGAGGGGGGGGGGGGAGTTTGGGGGAGGATAGTACATTTTGCCCCTTTGAATTTCCAACGCTTTCCCTACTGTTGCACAGACTAAAGTGGAAATAGTAAGTTTAACCTCTCCGAAGTCCAACGTTTTCTCTACTGTTGCAGAGATTGGAGTGGGTATAGTAAATTTTACCCTTCCAAAGTCCAATGCGTTTTCTACTGTTGCACAGACTGGAGTGGGAATAGTAAATTGTAGTCCTCCAAAGTCAAACGCTTTCCCTACTGATGCACAGATTGCAGTGGGAATAGTGCATGTTTTATGTGTTGATTTGAATACTTTTTTTTTAATTGTTGAAATATATATCCAAGTAATATTTGTGTGTTTAATATTACATTATTTGTTTATATATATTTTTGTAATTTTTTTAATTTTCTATATAATTAATAATTTGGTAATTTAGTTTAATGTTTTGTACTTGTGTTTTCATATTTTTTATGTTTATTTAACTATATAAATGTATATATTTATACCTTTGAGAATAGTAAATGAAAAAACAAGAATTCATTTTTTTAATATAAATTAAAAAATATATTTTTATTAAGTGTTACATTATATATATATATATATATATATGTCTGTTTTTATATGAATATATATTTATATAAAATATTAAAGTTTTCATTTTACAATATATTATGTTAAAATATTTTAGATTTACTGTTTTATACTATAAATACATAATGAAAATCAATACTTTTGTATTCTTTTTAACGATACTAGTGCAAATGATATTTATGTTCCAATGTTTTTATACTTACCATTATAAGTAGATGATATTTTTGACTTGATATTTGTGTACCACAATATTTGTTATTCCAATATGCTGTCAGATGTCCGAATTGCAAATAACTTCAGATACATAAATCTAAATATACATAAATGCAGTTAATTCTTGTGTTGAGTCAATGTGCATCAGTGCACTGCCCCATCCCAGTTTCTCTAAATCGCCTGAGTCTATAACTTCAAGTGCTCTCTTTTAACTTACGTTTGTGATTGGTAAGACGGTGTCTGCCGTGGGGTATATTGCAGCTGTTGAGGGAGAAAGACACATCTGAATCACACATCATAGTTTTGGCAAGGGCACCTAATGTGGTCAAAGGCAATTCCTCATTTTTAGGATAGCCTTTTAAAAGCATGCTTGGTTCATTTCATTTTGTGATTTTCTACAGCGCATCTCTGTAAGCTAGGTGTCAATTTAATTTAACCACACCTGTGGAAACAGATGTCTAGAATTACAGATAAGAAATTATTATTTATCTGTAACCCTAGTTCTCCTCCATTTCTTTTTTTTTTTAAACTTGTTTTTATTGCATTTTTCAAGAAATTATACAAAGGAAAAAAGAAAATACGTAATTATTGTAGTGTGGATCACCCGAACCACTCGTTGACGGATAATGACTAAGGAACATTTGACCACACAGAGCATTGACGGTTCAGTAATCATTAACAATAACACAACAATACAGGCTAATGTGGCAGGAATATTCTGAGATTCCCGATCCATAGGACCGGACGGTTACATCAGCAATCACAGAATCGCTTGATACCTTTCAGTCTGTGAGTTCAGGGTGTGATAACAGATAGGAACGGAGTGGCTGACATACATTTTTAGGGCGGGAGGCAGGTGGAAGTAGGGGAGCGTATACATAACTAGTCGTATCACAATACATCATATTCCTGAGCCATGCCCCGACATGAGGCCTCGCCGTGCCACCCCAGCTCAGGGACACCGGTCTTTTAGCCAGTACTAGTGCAATTGCAGTGAAGCGTCTCATTCCCCTTGCTCAACAGAAGCATATACCCCAGCAGGGCCAACAAAGGTGTGTACGGGAGCTTAACCTCAACCATTTGCTCAAGATGCCCAGACACCGCCTCCCAGTAGGCTAGCACCGCATGGCAATTCCATCCCAGATGAAGGATCTGCACATCTCTGGCAGCAATCAGACTTCGTACAGTCCATCTTTGCGCGCAGCACAGGGGTGACATAGATTCTCTGCAAGTATTTAAAGTGTAGGAGTTTATGTTTATAATTATTAGACACTAAACGGGTCTGTTCGTAACAGTAGGCCCACATCTTCTCAGTCACACACTGCCCTAGGTCTCTCTCCCATGCCACACGTGCTCCACTCCACATCATTGGTCGGAGCAACTGCGCCTGTCGATATAGCCTGGAAACTAAATGCGCACCATTGTGCGCTGTAATTATTCTTGTTAGTGGGGAGAGGTCTGCAGGCTCCTCTGTCCCACTGTGCAGTGCAATGACCAATGCCATTTGCATTCTATAGACCAGAAAACGGTCCAGCATGTTCACATCCCGATCTGCAGTCAAGTCTGCCAACATACGTAATTGACCGTCCCTGAACATGCCACCCATGTTTAGTATTTGACAGTGGGTGAGTGCCCTCTGCGTCAGCGTTTCAGTCGTGGGTGCTATCCAGGGATTGTTGAGAATAGGCAGATATGGTGAGTACAAGTGCTCAACCCCCAGGTATCCGCACAAGCACTCCCACGCCGTGGTTTGTAAGGTATGTATCTCAGCCAGCGTTCTCCTAAGCCCGCGCGGAAGGATAGTGGAGAGAGGGTAAGGGCGGGCCTGCGTGTGCTCAGGCCTCAAACTGTAGGCGCGCATCCGGGTGGTACCAAAAGTAGGCATAATGCGCCTACGCCACTAGATAGTACAGGTAGAAGTCAGATACACCAAACCCTCCCACCCTCTGGAAGGGTTGAATGAGAGTTTCCCAGCCCACCCGTGCCCGCCCCCCCGCCCACTGGGATCCGCAGTCCTCTAAGAGTTTTTAAAAAGTTAACTGTGAGTGGGATAGGTATAGTCAAAAAAAGGTATAAAAACCTGGGCAGCACAACCATCTTAATGATCACAATACGTCTGGCTATTGATAAAGGCAGCGCAATCCAGCGATCTATCTGTCCCGACAGAAGATCAATGGCTGGACTATAGTTTAGCCACACGACCTCCGAGGTCTTGCAATGGATAATTACCCCGAGGTATTTGGGGGTATGTGGAAATTCAAGCATGAATGGTGCAGTGGCATCCGTCAGAGGGAATATTTCAGATTATTTCCAATTAATGACCAGGCCAGAAAAGACGCCAAACGCACCAACTCTCTCATAATAAGGGGGAGGTTTAAAGCCAGCTCACGGACGAACAAAAGAATGTAGTCCGCGTATAGTGACGCAAGAAAAGGACCTTGATGAAATCCTATTCCCCGCTGAGGTGCAGCTCCTGCAGATACCGCACCAGGGGTCCATTGCGATGATAAAGAGGAGGGGCGGGAGCGGACACCCTTGCAGGGTGCCCCTTAACAAAGTGAATCAAGTAGATAATACCCCCTTTATACGCAGCTGTGCGACTGTGCTAATATACTGAAGGCGGACCAATGACTGAAAATTTTGAGGGAAGCCTAAGTTAACGCAGAAAGTCCCAGTCTAGGGAATCAAATGCTTTTTCAGCATCTAATATCGCAGCGGAAGGAAGTGCAGGACTCATCTGATTGATGACTGCAAAAAGTGTACGTAAATTTACAGAGGTGGACCTGTTCGGCATGAAACCCAATTTATATGGGTATATAATCTGCCTGATTATGAGCGAAATACGTGCGGCCAGTACTTTAGCTAATATTTTATAATCCTGGTTTAGGAGAGACAGCGGCCTGTAAGAGGCATAATGATCAGACGGTTTGGCCAGTTTCAGAAGCAAAGTTACTATTGCCTCGTGCATGGTCGGGGGGAGTTCACCGGCTTCTAGCGCCTCTGCATAAACCTGCGACAATTTCGGGACAAGTTGCTCCTTGTAAGTTTTATAAAACATGTCCGTGAGACCATCCATGCCGGGGGCCCACGAACCATCCAGGCTATCTATGACCTCAATAATCTTGTCTACCCCAATAGGTTCAGCAAGAAACTCTTGTTGGCCCCTTTCTAGCCATCCCATTGCTATTTCATTTAGGTAGCCTGTCAGCGCTTTGCTGACGGGTGGCGAGCACGTTATGTAGAAGTTAGTGTAATAGGACAAGAAACTCGACTGGATGCCAGCACTATCCGTGATGTGCATCCCGTTTGCAGCCTGGAGCTGCGTAAAATGGTGCTTGGGAGTGAGTAAACGCGCCAGGGTACGTCTCGGCCGCTCTCCATCCCTGTATACCCAGGCACGAGTGTACTTCCCCAAGTAATCCGCCTCTCGCTGCGCCAGCTCCTGGAATTCTCCCAGTTGTTTAGCGCGATGATGCTGTGGAGAAGGGCACACATCGGTCAGCATCCAGGCATCCAACTCGCGTAGCTTCCGCTCAGTAGCATCAAGCTCTCGGAGAATCGTGCGGAGTACCCCTGCCTGTTTAGCAATACAGATGCCCCTGATGTACACTTTAAAAGCCTCCCATAGAGTGGCATAGCGCGGCACAGAGCCAGTATTTATCTGAAAATACACTTAAATCACTTCCTGTACTTCACCCTTGAAAAGAATATCCAGCAGCACCTCAGCAGGAATGCGCCAAGCCACTGAGGGGCACTCAACAGCGGGCAGGGTCAGTGACCACAGCACTGGCGAGTGATCCGAGGGGGTATGTGGCAGGTGATCCACCTCCTGTATGTTAAGAAGTAAGTCAGGGGTAACATACCATCGGTCTATACGGGACCAACTACCATGTGGCGCTGAGTAAAACAAATATCCTTGCCCATCTGGGAACCAGTGCCGCCAGGCATCCGCCAGGAGGTGTGCATGCAATAATGCCTGAAGCTTCTTCGCAGAATAAGGTTTGGTGTTGTGTCCAGTGCCCGTGGTGTCAGACCCAGTTTGTAGCGTAGGTTGAAGTTGCCACCGAATATTATAGAATCAATTGGAATGCCCTTAATGTGGGTTGAAATGCCAGCAAAGAAACCTCGGGCATTCACATTAGAGGCGTAAACATTTATGTATAACAATCGCTGTGCGCCAATAGATCCTGCAACCAGTAGATAGCAACTCTACGGGTCCTTGATCACAGTCAGTGACGTGAAAAGGAGCGTTTTGCGAATCAATATACAGACTCCCCAGGAGTAAGTACTATACCCAGTGAAGAAGCGGTTGTCACCCTAATTGGCCGCAAATCTGTTGTCTGATCTTGGGGCGTAGTGTGTCTCCTGCAACAATGCTACATGAATCTTCTACCTAGCTAGATATGCAAGCACCTGCCGTCCCTTGCGCGGATCTGACAGCCCTCTAACATTCCATGAAATACAACGCAGTTCAAGTCCTCTAGGTCGACCGCCTGTCCCTACTACAGCAGGTGGGAGACTATGCAGTCCGCTGTGACATTATGGTCCTGCCTACATAGCCAATCAACATAATTTTTCATAGCCTGCAAGCAGAAAGATAAAACAAACATATTCAACCGGAACTCCCACCCTCCCTCCCCCCACCCACATTGGATACCCACCCAACTTGTATCCGGTGAATCCCAGCCCATTTCAACTTTACAAAAGGTAGAAAAAACAAGAAAATAGCCCCACACCAAGTGCGAGTAGTAGGTGTTCTCCCAGGGAGGCAGCAACGCCCCAAGCATACCACGAACTATGATAACAATTTTACACCATTAGTGTATAGCTGCATACATGAAAAAGAAAGCCGAAATAATGTGCGTGTCATTGGCAAAAAAGAGGGAAGGGGGCAAGCATTCTAGTATCCAATATTTTGAATGGTCCTGTGTTTGTACGAAGGCTGGTGTTTCTCTGATGATATGGAGAGCACCCCATTGTCAATTGCATGATCTCAGCCCATGTAAATCCTACTCTCCAGGAGAGGCAGCCCTGCCAGATTTGTGGCGCTTCCAGTAGTCCGCTGCCTCTGCGGGCGTGTCAAAAATGAGTTTTGCCATTGAGGTGAACTCCTAAGCACGCCGGGTACAGCATGGCATAGCGGATGTTTTCGCTTCTCAAGGTTCGCTTAATGTCTTGTAACTTGTGTCGGACTTCTTGCACCATGGGGTGAAGTCTAGGTAGAATGATAACGACATTCCCTGGTATTGCAGATTTTCCTTCTCCCGGACCTTTCTCAATGCAACATTGCTGTCATGGTAATTCAACATTCGAGCAATGACGAGCCAGGGGGGGCGCACCAGGAGTGGATCTGGGGCCAGGGACCGATGAGCCCGCTCCACCGTAAATGTAGTTGAGAAACTGTCTCTGCCAAAGAGTTCTGCTAACATCCGCTCCACATAGGCCTTCATGGGCCAGTATTAGTGGACTCCGCGATCCCTGCAATGCGTAAATTGTTACGGCGCGATCGCGCTTCAATGTCTTCTGCTTTTGCTGCTGTTGTTTTTAGAAGGCGTTCAAAGCGCTTAGAAATTGTGACTTGTGCATCGTCGGTATCCATGCGGGCTTCATGCTGCTCCAGGTGGCTGTGCTTGCCCTCCATCCGCATGCCCAGCTCATCAAAGCGCGCATCAATAGCCCTGAATCCAGCACGTACCTCGGCCATAATGGCTATCTCTGTTAGAGGCTCTTGACGAATTTCTTTCATTTTCTTCACCATCAACACATAGAATTATCGGGGTGACTTTAACTGTCACTTCGAACCTCTTGTGGGGATCCCCTCTGTAACCTTAGAGGAGGATTCCACCTGGCATATCCAGGAGTGTTCTATGTACCCAGCAATGCGCTTAATGCCAGTGGCCATACAGATTAACAAGCTTCTAGTAACCCACTCTCTTAGAGCCTGTAATGGCAGAGTCCCTCCTGATGTTCCAGGGAATTTTACATTCAATAGAGTGGGGAAAAGCACTACTATTGACTACATTATGGTCAATGTAGAATTCTGGTCTCAAATAAGGGCTTTTTGTGTAATTCAAAGGGTAGATAGTGACCACAATCTTTTGTCTTTAGAATTAAAACACACACTGGGTCACCCACATGGATCAGGGGAGTTGGAGATCCGTGTTGACAGGAACTTAGTCTCAGTAGCGGGTGGCAGACGCATTAGGTGGACCAAGCTTGTGCTAGCACCCGAAAAAATTGCTGAGCTATATTTACATGTAGCTCGCCCACTAGAAGAGGCCTTTGAACTTCCACCTGTGAATTTTGATCTTTCTTATTTTCAAGCATTGGACTGTATTCACACTAACCTAATCGCCAATATGGTCGATTATTTTTATACCACAGTGAATAATAGGATACGATAAAAAAAAAAACAGGTCCAGTGGTTTAATGAAGCTTGTAGGGAGGCGAAATGTGCACTTGTTAGCGAGGTTAAAACCGGTTCTGTGCAGAGTATTAGAGTGGCCAGAACTGCTTATAAAAGTATAATCGTGGAGGCCAAGTCGGAATGGGAGGCCCTAAGATGGGCAAGAATAAAAGAAGGCAAAAACCAAAGGAAATGATGGACGGAGTGTTGAACATTGCAAGCACTCATCCCCAGTCAACTGATCTGGGTTTAATCCATCACCGTTCTTTAGCCCACTCTGCCACCCCAGTTCCGACATGGCCATATGCAAATCAGTCTAACCCTGTGCCTCATGAGAACAGTCCAGCCCGAACTGCCAAGCCATGTCTTCCCTGGACCGGAAACAAGCTTCCTAGGACCGGTTTCTGGCATTTCAGCCGTCTTCAGCAAGGCTTCCTTGAATCCAGTGGCAAAGTGAGCAAGGGACTCACGTCTGAGCATACCCTGCCAACTTATGGCAAACATAGCAAAAACCAAAGGAAATGATGGACGGAGTGTTGAACATTGCAAGCACTCACCCCCAGTCAACTGTAAACCCAGATCAGTTGACTGGGGATGAGTGCTTGCAATGTTCAACACTCCGTCCATCATTTCCTTTGGTTTTTGCAAGAATAAAAGAAGCCATGGACAGGCGCGACTATGGCGCATTTTGGAACCTTGTGAGATCAGGCTCGTCAGAAGGGACGCCCGCTATAACACCCAATCTGAGCGAAGAGGTTTGGATAGCCCACTTTAAGCCCTTGTACTCCCACACTGACATTGTTTCCTCGGTAAAACTAGGTCTCCCCGCAAAGTGCACATCTCCTTTAGTATTATTGGAGGTGAAGGACTCCGATTGTCAATCTTGTTCTATGCAGGAAATTAAGGCGGCCCTTAAAAGTTTGTCTTCTGGGAAGGCTCCGGGATTGGACAGAATCCCAGGAGATCTATTTCTGAGTGAGCAGAAGGTTTTGGTTCCCTACATCTGGTTATATTTTAATGCCATTTTACATGGCATGGAAATTCCCCGAACTTGGTTGGGGTCAGAGATCATTCCCATCTATAAAAAGGCATCCCCACTTGATCCGATCTGCATTTGATGTGGTCCAGAGGGATAAGCTCTGGGCCATACTGATAGAGATGGGTGCCCCAGCATATTTGTGCCAATTGTTCAAATGTCTACATCAAGGCACCTTTGCGAGGGTGAGGTATGGGAGAAATGGGGAGCTTTCGGCAGGGGCAGTGAGGCAAGGGTGCGTGTTGGCCCCTACTCTCTTCTCTTTGTTTCTTAATGGATTAATTGACCATCTTTTGGGGGTGAGGGATTTAGATTCTTCTAGCTTAGCAGCCCGCAAGATACCAGCCCTGATGTTCGCTGATGACACCCTTTTGGTATCAAAATCCTCTATGGGCATTCAGCGAACACTGGAGGCGTTCTGCTTTTTTTGCAAGACAAGAAATCTGGAGATCAACCTCTCCAAAACCAAATTCATGGTCTTTAATGCAAAATCACCTAATTGTCCCCACCCCCATTTGGATGGCACGGTGTTGGAAAGAGTCTCTACCTTTGACTATTTAGGAGTAACACTCAATGATAAGATGGGTTGGGGGTCGCAGATGGCCAAGGCAAACATGAAGCTGGCCCAATCCTCTGGTGGTATCTTAAAGGTCCATAAAGAGTGTTCACTTAAAGCCCTGGGATCCCCTTTAGAAATATACAAGGCCCAGGCGAGAGGTGGGGTGCTCTATGGGGTGGAGCTATGGGGCCATCTTAAATCCACCCCCTTGTCCATCACTGAGAATAGCTTTATTAGTCGTCTATTGAGTCTCCCGCAGAGCACACCTCTGATTCCTTTACGGTTAGATCTGGGTCTGGCCCCCATACAGGGGATCATTTCGAACCGACCTGTGATGTACTGGAGGCGACTCTGGGCTACCCCAGAGCAGCTAAGCTACCGGGATGACCTAAGGGATTTAATGACCATAAGGGGGGTAGGGAAAATCCCCTGGCTAAAATATGTTCAGCACCTCTGCTATGCACTGGGCAGGGGAGACATTTGGCTCTCTCCGGAGCAGACATGTCCTTTGATGCCTAAAAGGTCAACTTAATCAATATCGAATGGATCTTGTATGTTCTAGTCCATCCCTGGGCAAGTTGACCAACAGATTTCTGGAGGTGAAGGATACTTACTGCTTTGAGAAATTTTTGGATGACATTCAGCCCTCACTGGCAAAGAAACTTTATGTCCAATTTAGACATGGACCACTCCCACTGAGGGCAGTGACAAACAAGTGGTCAATCGCTTCACACGTTTCTAGTTCATGCCCGGGATGTGATGGTTGTGAAGAGACGGATCTGCATGTTCTGCTCTTCTGCCCTCTTTACACCAGGGCTAGAGCTAAATGGATTGTCCAGCTTTGTATGTCACTGGGTCTCAGGGATTACAGGGAAGCATTTAGAATATTTAAATACGACACCACCCCCCTGATTGTCTTTGCGACCTCTAGATACCTCTGGGCCATGTGGTGCACCAGAGGCGCAAAAATTAAAAAACAATTATCTGTTACACCTGCGTTACCACCGACCCAGCATATCACTGGGATTCCCTGATATTAACTTGTGAAGTGATTGATTTGACTCTTTTATCTGTTATGTTTTAAATTGCATAGGATTATTTCCTGGTTTTATACTTGTATTTAAAAACTATATTAGGAGTATTCCTCTTCATCATGAATATATTGCATTGTGGGATATTGGTATGTTTTATTTAAATCTTTGTAAATATGTGCTTTTATGGCTTTTGGCCGATAATAAAGCTTTTTTGACTTGACTTGACTTATTAAGGAAGGGGGAGACAGGTGTCAATAGCATTAAGAAGCCACTTTTGTATGGTATCAGAAAGAGTACTCAGCCTTTGTTTAGAGATGGGAGTATTGGAGGACAAGATTTTATTTAGGATTGCCATATCTAATTTTTTCCAGTTTGTGGTAGGTTTCCTAAGAATAGGATTAGCAGAAGAAAGGCATGCTGAGGATTCCAAACGGAAGCCTATAGCAGAATGATCAGACCAGCACAGCAGAAGAGCCGGAGAGCAGTGAACATTGGATATACTGGAAAAGATAGGGTCTAGTAAGTGGCCAGCCGCATGTGTGGGGCTAGAGTTATATAATACAATGTTCATAGCTGCCAAATCAGAGATAAAAGTAGCACTGATATTGCATGTGGGATCCTCCAAATGCAAATTATGATCGCCCAGAATGGAAAAATTAGCAGTATTCATAAGAAAAGGAGTTACCAAACCAGGGAATGAAGAGGCCCATGGACCAGGCGGCCCAGGAGGACGATACACCGGTACCCCAGAAAAGGTGAACTTAGGGGTCAGGGCCAGCTTGAATACAGCTGCCTCACAATTCCTGAAAGGTAAGTCTTCGAATTTGCACTGATAATCTTTAAAAAAAATAATAGCAATGCACCCGTCTGTCTTAGAGCCCCTGTCTTTCCTGACTATGGCGTAATTATACGGCAAGGCGGCCGCAATATCAGGGCCAGATCTCTCATGCAGCCATGTTTCTGTAAGAAACAAGGCATCAGGTTGTTCACTGACTAAAAGGTCGACAAAATCAGCTTTGTTTGGGAAGAGAGCGGCAATTAATACTAAGGAAAGATAATTCTCTTATTATCTATGGGGACGCAATTACGGGGAGAATATTTTTGTTTAATAATCACAGGAAAAGGTTCATGTCCCGGGGCTAAGTTAAAAAGGAAGCCACAACATGAACAGTTTTGTTCCTGATCCTCGGGGTGCAGTAGGGAACAATCGGGGGGCAGTGGATTGCAGCAGGCCATTAGTTAGTTGGTAGAGTAACATATTCTATGTGCCCTGTTGGGGCCAGGGGTCATGGCCCCTGGTTCCGGTCGGGCGCGGACAGACGCAGACGTGCTTGCCTTTGGCACGCCCGCTGCGCGTCGGCGCCATCCCCGTTTTTATGGGTAATTGGCAAGGGATCAGGGAAAGACTGAACCGTCACCTAGCCAAGATGGCCGCCGCTAAGTATGCCACCAGAAGTGAGGATGAAATGCCAGATCGTGTTAGAGCTCAACTCAAACAGCACAAGCTGTGGTGAAATGGGGAGATAACAGCGACCAGTAGGTAGGCGTAAGCAAGTTACAAAAAAGTCAGAGCAAAGCAACTGTGTACAGGTCACAAAGAATTAAAAATAGTACAACGCGTGTGAAATTTAAAAGATTAGCGCATGTATCAATCTCGCACCCCTATCACCCAGCAGCATCAATAGGCAGCTTTTCCGCTGCGCGTCGGCGCCATCCCTGTTTAGCTGTAGATTCCTTACCTTAGAATATCCTGAGGCATCAGACTGGATCTGGAAGATCTTTGAGCAGTACTCTTGGTAGGTGGCGTCATTCGGCTCCATGTTGGCAGTGCCGGAATGACGTGTGAGGTATCTATATAGGTGCCAACTCGGTGTGCTGATGTCAGTTATTTTCGCGACTTCACCCGCCAGGAGTGTGGACCCACAATGAGCACAGACCACTGGTGTGGCAAACTAAGGCCCTGAGAAGGGTGTTCCCTATACTGGAATCGGTTCGGAGAGTGGGGAGGGTCGGTAAGGAATCTGCAGATATATAAATATCCAAGCAATTCCTCCCCAGAGGTGGGACTGTGAATCTAATAATCAGAAAGTCCTGCAGGAAAGAACAGGTGAAGTGCCCATCATGAGAAGCTTGATGACCATGCTCTTTTTGAGTCCAGATGGTAGAGTCTTTCCTCTTTGGAGGGGTGAGAAGGTAGGCAGGGTTGTTTTCTAGCCCACATGGACGGCAGTCACAACCTTCGGAAGTAAGGAGGCCGATGTCCGGAGAACCAGCTTGTCCAGATAGAAGATGGTAGAAGGAGAGCGCGCAAAGACTGCCTGCAAGTCACTGATCCTCTTGGCCGATGTTACGGCCACTAAAAAGGCAGTTTTTAATTTCAAGAGCTCAAGAGGACAATAGTGTAGATGCTCTAATGGTGGACACATGAGAAATGTGAGGACCATGTTGAGGTTCCACTGAGGCATGATGAATGGTGTAGGGGGAAACATATGTTGCAGGCCTTTAAGGAACCTAGCCACAATCAGTGATTGAAAGAGAGAAAGTTAATCCGGCAACCGCAAGAATGCAGAGATGGCAGAGAGAACTCTTAACTTTAGGCAAAAATGTAAAAAGGTCAGAAAGAAGGCCAATCAATATGTGATCCATTAGAGAATTAGATTAGTTTGACTATGGCATATTTATTTTTTCAGCTGGGGGATTATCATATTTATGAATTGAATGTAACAATTTAAATATTGTTCATGAGGTTTTTGTATCTTGAATTTTATGGATCTCTGCTTGCATCTGTGTGTTTGTTCACTCAATAACAAACAAATCCAGCTATGGAATTAAAAAAAACATTCTGTGAAGCACACCATGACACAAACTTGTCCCAACAATAGGCGTATACTATCTTGGTGGAGGGACGCCGGGCTGCCAGAATATCATTTCAGACTCGGTAGGAATGTTGAAAGCTGTCAACTGTCACCACTCAAACTCCACGCATCGGGTACAGGACCCTCCCCTGCAACAGAAGATCCTTTCGAAGGGGCAGGCCTGACTGGAGGACTGAGGGTCATGGTCAGCAGATTAAGATACCAGACTCTCTGTGTCCAATCTGAAGCATGAACAAGAATGACTTGGGCCCGGTCATTCCTGATCGTCTTGAGAACTGTGGGCAGGAGTAGTATAGGCGGAAAGGTGTACAAGAGGCCTGAGCTCCACTTGAAACGAAACGCATCTCAGAGCGAGAGTCGCCTTGGAAACTCCAGACTGTAAAACTGCTGCCATTGCGCATTCTTGGCTGTAGCAACCAGATCTAACCAAGGCTCTCCACGCTCCTGAAAACACACCGCAAAAGGAGCCCACAACAGAGTTAGAAAAATGGAGTTGTTTTTAATAAATAAAACAAGATAAAAACAACAAATCCAACTAGTAGAGCTGTAAATATTGAGTGTTAAAGTTTATAGTGAGATAGTGCCAAAAAGAAAAAAACACCTATTGCAGATATCTGGTCACGCCGGACAGGGACAAAGTCACAAGTTCAGGCAGAGTGCGATGGAGCGCTACAGTGATTCAGCTAGCCCTGCTGAACAAAGTATCTTATAATTCTGTTTGCGGAGCGTTGCATGGATCAGGATAGAAGAAACGCCGCGCAGCAGAAGTGATGCGCCTGCTGCGCCAGGGCTGCAGTGCGAGGTCCTGTTTCATCAATGTTGAGGATCCCGTCGGCGGAGCTTGTGATGTAAACTCTGGGATGTGTCGGACAGCTGGCGATATCTCGGTCCTGAGGAGCCCTGAGGCTGCGATGTGGAGTCTGGTGTCGTCGAAGCTGCTGTGGACGAGAGATGTGAGGATCTGGGCTGCAGATGCACCATGCTATCAGCGATGCGCCAGTTCTGAGGACTGCAAAGGCAATGCAGGTCTTGTGTGGAAGGTCCATCCCATGCAGCAGCAGCAATGTGTTGGTTCTGCTCAGGGATGATGATCCGCTCTGCCGAGAAGATTTGACTGTTCTGCTTGGTGAAGCGTTGCTCAGCAAAGAAAATGCATCAGTCCCGCTGGCAAGTACCTTATGCCCAATTCCAAGGGTCTAGGACTGGGGTGGCACCACTTGGCAGGGCAGACTCCCAGATGGCATAGTCTAGGTGCAGGTTGCTGTAAGTCTGTTATGTCGCTAAGGCTTCAGATCAGGAGGCCAGCCAACTATCCCTGGGTTCTGGGCTCAAGAGATGCAGGTCCAGTCCTTCTCACCCACGCAAAAGGGCAGCAGGCAGCAGGTCAGCACAGCAAAGCAGGAGTCCAACAGAGTAGCTGTCCAGCAGCGTGGCAGTCCTACAGGAGCACATCAGTCCTTCATGGCAGAGTATCCATAGGTCCAGAAGTGTACTGAAGTGGTCATGTCTGAGGTCCTTCTTTTATACCCGGATGGGCCTTTGAAGTAGGGAGAAACTTCTAGAGACATGCCTTTGAAGTGCACAGATGCTCTGCTCTGCCAGCCCTGGCTCCAGACTAACTACAGGGGGTATGCAGCCCTTTGTGTGGGGACAGGACACAGTCTATTCAGGCGTGAGAAAGGCTCGGTCCAGCTCATCCCTAACATCCTGTCAGTGATGGCCCATTCAGTCACACCTAAGCTCCCATTGTGTGTGGCTATCCAGGAGGAATACACAAGGCCCAATTGCCAACTACACCCCATCAGGTGGTCAGAGCGGTTGGAGGCACCAAATGGCTAAGGCAACAAAACGCCAACTTTCTAAAAGTGTGATTTTCAGAACTATGTTAAATTTCGACCTCATCATAATTAGGATTCAAAATTAGGATTCCAGAGACACCAAATGTGAACCATTTATATCTTCCCATTTGGAAATTACACTTATAAAATATCCTGAGGTAATCCAAATTTTAACCTATGGGAGATATAAGCCTTGCAGCAGCGAAAAATGAATTTAGGAGTTTTCGACTACCACAACATGAAAAAGGTAAAAGTACATGTCCTGCTTTTAAAATACATTGCACCCTGGCCTTTGGGCTATCTGGGGCTTATCACAGGGTTGACATATGTATTAAAATGGTAGGTCTGGCCCTGGCAAAAGGTTTATTTTAACAGGTCAAAGTGGCAGTTTAAGCTGCACACACAAGATCTGCAATGGCAGGCCTGAGACCTGTTTAGAGGGCTATGTAATTGGGTGGCACAACCAGGACGGCAGGCCCACTAGCAGCATTTACAGGCCGTGGGCACATGTGGTGCACTTTACTAGGGACTCCTAAGTAAATTAAATATGCCAGTTGGGTATGAGCTAATATTAACATGTTTAAAGGAGAGAGCACATGCACTTTAGCATTGGTTAGCAGTGGTAAAGTTCTCAGAGACCTAATGCCAGCAGAAAAGAGGTCAGAACAATGGAGGAAGGCAAAAAAAGTTGGGAGAAAGATCACCCTAAAGCTGACAGGTCTAACACAAGCGAATCACCCACAGCTCCAACAGATTTATACGAAGCTCGGACTCTGCTGGAGACCAGAGTCCTCCGATCTCCACGTCTCCCAGATAGCTACCCAAGTCCAGGAGTGATGCATCTGTCACTGCACTTTGTCTGTCACTGCAGTCAGCTACGGATGGGGAAGGGAGAGTGGTCTGCCACTGACCCAATTGCGGTTTGTTAGCCACCACTGCAGATCTTTTGCTGTCCCATCCAAGATCTGAACCATGTTGGAGAGATTTCCCTGATGCTGTGCCCACTGAAACTTCAGGTCCCACTGCAGAGCCCACCTTTGCCAGGGCATGAGTAAAAGCAAGATGCAGCAGGCCATGAGGCCCAAAAGCCTTAGAGTTATTCTCACCAAAATCCAGGATAGAGGCTGAAACATTGCAATCATAGTCTGAATATCCTGGTCTCAGGAGGATATGCCTGAAACTATACTCTGTCCAGAACAGCTGCGATGAAAGGGAGTGTCTGAGAGCGAGTTAGATGTGACTTCAGTATGTTGCTAGTGAACGCCAGCGAGTGCAGGAGGTTTGCTGTAGACTGAAGGTGACAACTACCCTAGGGTGAGTCAGCCTTCAACAGCCAATCATTGAGGTAGGGGAAGATTGGAACCCCCAACCTCCGCAGATGAGCTGCAACCACCATCATCACTGTCGTGAACACAAAAGGGGTGCTGGTAAGGCTGAAAGGGAGCACTGCAAACTGCAAGTGCTCCCTGACTAATTCTGTCTGTGCAGGAGAGGAAGCTCTCCTGACGTGCGCGGGGTTGCTGGGCCCTGGTTAGTGTTTCTTTGCCGCCCCACTCTGTGTGGATTGGTTGGAGAACTGACACACCTCTCCTGAGGCGGCCTACTTCACTACGGCCGATGCGTGGATGTGCCAGACCTGACCTCCGGTAGGAGATCACCCTCCCTGTTTTATTCCACTCCCCTGAGAGTGGACTTCTCACTGGATCTAAAGTGTATTGTATTATTCACTATTTTTATGATAAAATCGATTTTTATTAGCAGAACACATAGTGATACATTACAACGTATCGTTACCTACAACCCAAAGCACCGGCTGCGTAGGGGTCATCGAAGAGGAAAGGAACCAGTGGAGTATGGCAAATCCATACAGGTACAGTACACAACAAGCTGCCTACAACCCACCCTGGGCCGGCCGCGTGAACAAAGAGAAAACGGGGCTAGAGGAGGCCAGGATTGTACATATTTCAATACTGGAAGAGACCCACTGAAGGCGATGTAAAATGCCCCTATAATAAGGCCTAGGCCCATAGCAGCAGGCCCTGAGCCAGAGAGTCTGCCTTTTCCATAACTATGAAACAAGAACCCAACATAAGAACATTTATAGGTCTGCTCAAAAAGGACCTGAAACCCCCTCACCCCTCCCTCCCACGCCCTCTCCAGATGAGCCAAGACTCACTGACAAGGACATGAATGTAGCCATGCGTGGGGGCCACTAGTGAAACCCATCCTTGGGGGAACCCTCCTGGAGTCAACAAGTCCCACACACATCCTATTGGTCCGGTATCAGTTTTAAAATACGCAAGTAAATAGGACATGTTAGTTACCGGAACTCAGTAGAGAGTATAGAAATAAAGGGGGCCCATATCTTCGCGTAATCAGTTATCCCCCAGGGTGGCCATAGACAGTCTTTCCATACCTAGAAGAGACCACAATTGGTGAAGCCATTGTGTGTGCTCCGGGACCCTATCTGTTTTCCAACCTGTTAAGGGCACTCAGTTGGCTGCATTTAGTGCTAGGGCGATCTGCCTACCTTTGAGGGAGCGCAGGAGAAAGGTCAATACATTGGGCAGACCCAGCATGATGTAAGCGGGGAGCCTAGGAATAGTGGTTTCAAAGGCCTTGTCTATCTCATCCAGGATTTTCTCCCAGTATCTTGTAAGTTTCAGCCAACAGAGACCATCGCATTGGGAGTTCCATTTTGTTAAACGGGCCGGAGTGTAATACCAATATTACATAATTTCATATGATGTTTCAGTATGACCCATAGAGTGCGCAGTATGGTGAGTCCTATTAAAAATATCCTCCCACTCCTTGTCTGATAGTGTCTGACCAATTTCCACTTCCCACCGCCTCTGACGAGCAGTCCTATCCTTGCGAATACCCTGGGAGAGGAGCAAAAATGTTTCAGAAATGAGTTTGTGGTCATCTTTTTTTAGAAAGAGTCATTTTTTGAACGGGAGCATTGGTCTGCCTGCTAATGGGCGGGTGTAGGCACCCGACACCCAATGTAGCATTTGTGTATTAAGAAATTGGTTCGAAGGGGATAGGTCATCCGCGAGTTGTGCGAAGGGGATATTCCCTGATTGATATAGCCCTTGTGGTCAAACAGGAGGCCCTGACGCTTGCAACCTCCCTTCACCCAACAAGTGCCCACTCCCTTGGTGGGAAGTTAGAATTCGAGAAGATGGGGGACATAGGCGAGGGGAACGTTATGAGATTCGCTGACAGACACCCTATCCCAGACCTGAAAGGTAGGCCGCGTAATCGGAGACGAATACAGCCCCCAAGAACGAGAAGCTCTAGGCAGCCACGCCTCCCTTCAGATGTGGTGCCCAGCAACAGTCTGGTCCATAAATACCCAGTGTTTCTCCGTCGTCGGACCGTTCCATCCGAACAGGTAGCTTAGTAGTGATGCCTTAAAATAGCAATGAATGTTCGGAAAAGCGAGGACTCCTTCACTTTTGGGGCGCTGCAACAACGTCTTATGCAACCTAGGGGAAACCGGGCCCCAGATAAAACGCTCTATCTCTCTTTGAATACTAGGGCTCACGCCTGTGGGTGGGAGAAGGGGGAGGGTCTGAAAAATGTACAGCGCCCGTGGTAAGACATTCATCCTAACTGCAGCCAGCCTGCCTAGCCACAGCAAGGGCAGGCGCTGCCAGTGTGACAAGTCCTTACGAATACGGAAGCAAGGTTGAATAATTTACCTCAGATGTTTTATCTAGGCTCTTATGGAGGACCCACCCAAAATGTTATGCCTTCAGCAAACTGAGCCCGCAGGGTTTCCACCATTGACTAAGCAGCAGTCAGGTTCAATATTTCTGATTTCTTCAGATTTATTTTAAATCCGGGTGTTGGAAATGGGGGCCTCTAGTTGGCAAGGGCTTGCACCTTTGTCCAAATAGGGACCCTTCTTCCTAGTCAGGATAAAGTAGTTACACTCCTAAAATAACCCCTGCTCCCCCCCTTGGTAGCTTGGCATGAGCAGTCAGGCTTATCTTAGCGGCAGTGTGTAAAGCATTTGCACATAACCAACAGTAATACAGTGTAAGCACTACAAAAGGACACCACACGAGTTTAGAAAAATATCCAATATTTTTATATACTTAAGACAAGACCAAAACGATACAAATCCACAATACAGTACTTAAAAATCTTCAGTTAGCAAAATGACTTTGTCGGTGAGACCAGGGTCGCGGTGTGAGATGAAGGCGGTGCTCGTCACGGTGCTGGCAGGTCACGGTGCAAGCAGCAGCGACGTCGTAGTAGCTGGCACGCTGTCGTCGGCTGACGAACTGGATCGATGGCACCGGTGTCGGTAGGTCAAGGCTGCGGTACGGGATGAGGGTGGTGTGTCGTGTAACTTTATGAGCGGTGCCCTCAAACCACGGTGCAAGCAGCGGCGTTGAGTCCAGCGTGGAGCAACGTCGTCGGGAATACCAAGGCGTCGTCGCGAAGCGGTGCGGAGTGCGGTGCCCACAGGTCGCGGTGCGAGCAGCGACTCGGTGGCAGAGTCAGACCAGGGTCGTGTTGCGGCGGTGTCCTCTGCGGTGCCTTCAGGGCACGGAGTCGGCAGCGGCGTCATAGACGGCGTTGAGCTTGAAGTCTTTGCTGTTCCTGAGACTTCTTGAACAGGGGGCAAGCTCCACCTCAAGCCCTTGGAGAAACTCACAAAAGTAGATTGCAGAAAATTCAGTCCAGTCCTTTCACTGTCCAAGACAGAAGCAGCCACTGCAGGCTAACACAGCAAAGAACACAGCAAAGTTGTAGTTCCTCCTCACAGCTTCTCCAGCTCTTCTTCTTGGCAGTATTCTTGATCCAAAAGAGTTCTGACATCTTGGGGTCTGGGTCCCAATATTTATACTAGCAAATCCTTTGCCCTCTGAAGGCAGAGGGTCCTGTACCTAGTTCAAACGAGTTCTGGGTGTATTCTGCCAGTGTGCACCTTCTTCCTTTGTCAGTGTGGGCCAGGATCCTCACGCACCACAGGAGGTGGAGCCAGCATTGTGGAAGGCAGGCACAGCCGATACAGACCCAGGTGCTACTCCTCCCACCCATCTACATGCAGATAGGTCTATTCAGCCCTGTGCTGACTCACCCTGTCTCCTGGAGTCTCCCCCAGCCCCTGTCACTCACAAACCAGACAGACAATACACAAGCTAGCAGAGGCAGGCTGGATGGTTAGGTAAGAAAATACCTACTTTCTAAAAGTGGTATTTTCAAACACAGAATGTTAAAACCATCTACACTAAAAGATGTATTTTATCATTCAGAGTTCTGGCATACTAAGCTCGAATTTCTACTATGTTCCCTGGGTCAGTTAGGATTATAGGATGTTATAATTAAACTGCTTATTCTGGCCTAGGAGGAACAGGTGGCCTTGCAATAGTGAAAAACGAAGTAGGCTGTAGTTCACTATCAGGACATGCCACACACCCAGGGCATGTCCTACCTTTCACATACAATACACCCTGTCCACAGGGGTACCTTGGGCCTACCTTAGGGGTGACTAACATGTAGAAAAGGGAGGGTTTAGGGACTGGCAAGTGTGTGCACTTGCCAAGTCGACATGGCAGCCCCAGGCTGTACACCGACTCTGCAATGGCAGGCCAGAGTTACACTTTACGGGCTGTTTGCGTGGGTGGCACAATCCATTGCTGCAGCCCACCAATAGCATTTGATTTATGGGCCCTGGCACTCGCAGTGCACTTTACTAGGCCAATCATGGAAACACCAATCCATAACACATTTTATACAGAGAGCATATGCACTTTAGCACTGATTGTCTGTGGTAAAGTGCCCAGAGTCCTAAAACCAACACAAACAGGTCAGGAACAAATAGGAGGAAGAAGCAAAAAGTTTAGGGATAACCCTGCAAATAGGGCCATCTCCAATTCGGACACCTGACCAAAGGCCCTCAAGTCCGCGACAATAGCCGGAAGAGAAGTCCAGGGATGGGCGAGACAGAAAAAAACGTTGTTAGCGTAGATGCTGATCAGATGTCGGTCAGCTCCAAATGGGATGCCCTGCGCGTCGGGTTTGTCCCGAAGCCTTTGAGCCAGGGGCTCCATGTACAGGGGGAAAAGCAAGGGAGAGAGGGGGCAGCCCTGCCTAGTCCCCCTCTCAAATTGCAAAGCTGTCCGAGCGTACCCCATTTACCTTGACTGCTGCACTTGGAGAACTATATAGGCTCGAAATCCACCTGCGAAACCGTAAGCCCAAGCCGAAGCGTTCCATGGTAGCAAACAGGTAAGGCCAGTGAATGCCTTTTCGGCATCAACCGCCAATAATAGTGCTTCCTCATTGGAGCGCTGCACTTTGTCAATTAAATGGCAGATCCGCTTGGTGTTGTCCCCGCATTGTTGACTTGGGATAAAGCCAACCTGGTCCGGATCCACAAGGCCAGGCATCAGAGGGTTCAATCTGTGGGCCAGAATGCTTGCAAAGAGCTTAGCATCGACGTTTAATAATGAGATGAGGCGATACGCGCTACAGGATAAACAGTCCTTAACGGGCTTGGGTATGACCGTAATCGAGGCTACCGGTGTCCCCAAACAATTTGAACAGCTAGGTAAGCAGGGGAGCCAACTCAGCGCAGAAGGTCTTATAGAAGGGTGCACTGAACCCATCAGGGCCCGGTGCCTTCACAGGCTTCAATTGGGCAATAGGGGATATCACTTCTTTGATTCGTATGGGGGCCTCAAAACTTTCAGCCTTGCTGGCCGAAAGGGGAATGACCACTGCCCTGTTGACATAGTCATGAGGGTTCGCAAAGGGAAGGGGCTCAGCAGAATATAGGTCTGAGTAGAAGGCCCGGAAGGCTGCAACAATACCAGAGCCATCAGAGATCTCAGACCCTTGGGCTCCTCGCAACGATTTTACAGCCTGGGCATGGTGCTTGCTGTGCAAGCATACGACCCCCGCCCCCTATTAGTTCCCACAAAGTACTTGTGCTTCAGTCGGATTACCGCGCGTTCAGCCCTATCTAGAACGAAGCGCCACAGGTGGATCCATTTCCTCTCCAGTTGTCGCCAGATGCCGGGGGCACCAGTGCGTTTGTGGATTGCCTCAAGTTCCTTTTCTTTTGATTCACACTTCTCCCTTTTAGCCTTTTGGGCCTTATTGTCATGTGCAGCTTTAGCTATTAAGGCCACGCGGGAAACCAGGTTAAGTGCCTCCCAAACTGAGGACAGTGCTGTGGAGCCATCGTCATTAAGTGCAATGTAGTCCGACAGTGTACACCTTAACGCACCCACCACAGACGGGGACGACAGCAGGAAATCCCTCAAACGCCAGTGCGAGGGAGAAGGAGCAGAGGAGGACATGCGCAGAGTCATGGTGATATGTGCGTGGTCTGAGTGGGAACGGGCTTCAATAGATGAGGCCTGAGTGCGTTCCTAGGCGGATGAGTTAACAAGAAAATTATCCAAACGGGCGTTAGATCCAGGGGCAGCAGAATAGTGTGTATACTCGTTCAATAGGGTGCAAACCTCGCCAGGCATATCTGATCCCACATTCTTCCAACCATTCTCTACCTGATACAGACAGAGTCCATCACTAGATTTAAATCTCCGCCCAACTCTACTATAGAATCAGGTGTGTGAAGAACCTTGGCCATAGCATCAATTAAAAACTTTTTCTGGTGCTCATTCGGGGAGTAGATTGAAACTACTGTATAGTTGACAGTGCCAGTCCGTACCCTCAGAGCTAACAGCTGCCCTTTAATCTCGGCCACGGAGCCCAGAAGAGTGCCAACAAAGCAGCCACCCCTCCGCTTTTACCCTTCCCGGAGGACCAGAACCGGTAGGGAAACCCTCTAGTTTGCATCAGGTGTGTGTCTTTAGAAAGTAAATGGATTTCCTGAAGTAAACATATATCCCCCTCAGAATGCTCAAGTAGGGAGAGTATCGCCTTTCGTTTAGTAGGTTTGTTAAGGCCACGGACATTAAGGCTAACTATCTTAATCTCCATCAATCCTGGGAGAGCAGTAGTTCTATGTGTGTTGGGCTATGGTACCGCAGTGGCCTAACATGCCATGGGAGGTGCCGATCAGTTAGAAGTGCCATAGCAGACCAATACTTGTGGGTATATACTGGAAGGCTCCCCAGTGAGGGGTCCCTACCCACCCAAAAAGGATACAAAGAAAACAAACAGAATGCAAACAGTTCAGAATAGTATGTAGAATCCATCCCGGTGAGGGTCCAGAGACAATGGGGGAAGCCTAGAGAGCAAGGGACTGCTCCCATCAGTAAAGAAACTCACCCAGTCCCCCCCAGGCCCAATCATGAGAAACAGCGCACCCAACAAACGCTACCTCAATCATTAGAGTCCAGGGAGTCCCTTCTGTCCCAGAGAGTCCAGAGCACCGCTGAACGCTCTTTAACCATCGTGGCGGAATCTGGGCATAGGCAATCCAACCTCAAGCCGGTCCGTGGGCCGCGCCGGTGAGGTGCGGGGGTCCCTTACCCCGTGGCTGCAGGCTGGGAGGCCAAGCTGTCAAGATCTAAGTTCAACCGGTTACAAGTCTCAGCCATGAAGTGAAGCGGGTGGAGTTTCCCCCTCATAGACAAAGATGAGGCGAAACGGGTGGCCCCAGGAGTAGGCTATGCCTGCCGATCTGAGATGGTTGGTCACCGGGCAGAAATCTCTCCTCTTTGGAAGGGTGCTTGCCGCCATGTCTTGGAAGAGCTGTGGTGTGTAATCTCGAAATTGCAAAGGTTGACTGGAGCGGGCCATCTTAAGAATCTCCTCCTTCACTTCGAAGTTGTGCACACACACAAGAATGTCCGCAGGAGGGCGATTGGGTTGTCAAGGGGGCCCCACAAAATGACAACGGTCAATTTTAACTGTGGACTTCTCTGAAGCGTACAGAACTGCATGGAATAACACCTGGACCTACCGCTCCAGATCTAATTCTGCACCAGTAGGGACCGTGTGGACGCGGACATTATTCCGTCGAGACCTGTTCTCCAGGTCTTCTGTGTACGCCTGGAGATCCAACTATTGGTCATGCAGATGTAAAACCTCTTTCTGGAGAGTGGCGATTTCTTCGTCTCTGGCCCATGCCGAATCCTCCAATGCTGCAAATCTCTCGCCCTCCGCATCAACATCCCCTTCGTACTTCCGGGAGGTCAACTTGCAGATCCGTTTTGATGGCAAGGATGTCCTCATGTTGGGAGGTGAACAAGGACTCAAAGAACTCGCGCGTGACCACTCCCTCAGCACTCACACGTCCAGGTCCAGGTGCTTGACCAGTGCTATGCGACTCCCCGTCATGATTTAACTCTAGGTGTGCCCCTCACCCGTGGGGTTGCTGCATCCGGGATGGTAAGTCCCCGGGGCCCCAGTCATTCTCAGTGCGGCCCAAAGGTAGGAAAAGAGAAGCTCCCCCATCGCCTCTCCGGGCTGGGGTGTCTCGTGCTATCGGTCGTTGTGCAGGGCCAGCTCCGATCTGTGCTGACAAGAAGCAGGGCCGAAGAGCTCCGACTCATCTCCGCGGGGACTGTTCTATGGGCCCTGTGGTTTCGACATCATGGAGCCTCCATCAAAGACTGGCGTATGCTGTCTTGATAGGGTGGCACAGCGCTCTGCAATCCGCCCCTGGTCTCCATGAATCGGGCGCGGCCCATGCGATCGATCACAGTGGGAAACCTTGCCAGATACCCAGGCCGTCACGCAAGGCCGCTGGCTCCGGTGAGCTCGCCACCTCACACCGGGTCTCCACAGCATACGTGCTTCTCCATCGCTGCAGTGAATTGAGTGGTGTGCCTCGGGGCCACCGTCACTCACAGCATAGACCCTGGTGCTCCAGTCACAACCCCTACTGCAGTCCCCAGGGGGGGCAGCAGATGACGTTCTCCCCGTGAGGCCACCACGGGCTGCAGCTGGGGGCTCAGTGGTGCGTAGGCTGTGCTCCGTGGGATTTCAAGCATGCGCCCTCCTTGGCGCTGCCCCATCGGCAAGAGCCACGCCACCGGCCAGGGGAGCACCCCCCGTGTTCATTGGACGGGCCTGGCTGCACCCCAAAGCACAGGTAGGCTGCGTCCTACCGGGGCCCTCACCACCGTGGCCGGACCCGGCGCTGTGGGGATCGCGGGTCTCCTACCTGGGTGCAAGAACGTAGTGTTGGCTTGATCTCACCCAGGGACCCAGTCGTGGGATAAATGAAGGGCCGAGCAGGAGTCTGGTAGAGCCACGAGGGGTCCCCTGCTCAAGGCCGCAAGCTCTCACGGAAGGGTCGGGGAGCAAGTCTCCTTGTTCTGGTGGGCTGGTGGTTCGCCCCCGATGCAGCGCTGAAATCATAGCGGTGCCCCCGTCTCCGACAAAGAATTGAAGGGCTGCGCCTGCTGTGAAAGTGCTATGGGCACGGCGAGGACTAACCTCGAGTGAAACACGTCCACTCACTCCGCCATCTTGGCCACGCCTATTCACTGTTTTTAGAGAATGATTCTATTCTTTGTAGCACTTCAAGTGTGGGGAGATGCCTTGCTCCCCTCTGCTTTAGAATATTTGATTCTTTTCCTTGTAGCACTTCTAAGTGCGGGCAGGTGCCTGACGCCACTCGGTTTTAATCAGACTGGGCCACATGTATCAAAATTGGAAAACTGCGATTACCTAATTGCGATTCTAAGAAAATCGCAATTAAGTAATCGCAGTTTCCAATGTATGAAACTCCATGATTTTTAAATACTGATTCATAGTGGGCCTCAAACCGACCTACCTCATTAATATCAATAAGGTAGATCGCAATTTGCGACCCCCTAGGAATCGCACAAAATCACAGGGATGGTGGCCTGCTGAGGTCAGCAGACCACCATGTCTGTGATTGCTTTTAAATAAAGCAATCTTTTTTTTTTTTGTAAAGCAGCCTGTTTCCTTAAAGGAAAATGGGATGCTTTACAAAAAGAAAAATGAAAAGTTTTCCTTTCATTTTTTAACAGCAGGCAGTGGTCCATGGGACCACTGCCTGCTTTTGAAAAATGATTTTACAAACATTCACAAAGGGGACAGGGTCCCTTGGGGATCCCCTCCCATTTGCGAATGGGTTACCACCTATTTGAAGTAGGTGACAGAATGCAAATGTTTTGCGACCACATTTTGGACGCAAAACATTCATGTAGACCGATGCGATCCGGTATTAGGAAGCAACGCCCTAAACACGCCCGTTCCTAATACCGATTCGCAAAACCAAATTTGCGATTTGGTAATAGGTTACCGAACTGCAATTTGGGTTTGATGCATGCGAAGAGCCTTGTTTGCGTTCGCAAATGGGCCTTTTGTAAACTCAAAAAGTCTTCATGCATGTGGCCCTATATGATTTATTTTCTCATCTTTTAGTTGCCATTATTATTTTAGCTCGTCTTTTCTTTACCAGTGGCATCGTGCAGAGGAGGAAGCTCTCCTGATGCACGTTAGTGTTTCTTTGCCCGCCCCCCTCTGTGTGGATTGGCTGACGAACTGACACCCCCCTTCTGAGGCAGCCTACTTTACTATGGCTGATGCGTGGACGGTCTGCCGGCGTGCTGAAAGTACACCAAAGGCAAGCCCGTCTGCAGCCGTCTGAGGCCTGGGGCAAGAACCCCTGCCCATTTTAACTCCGAGGGAGTGTGCTACTCGGCCCCCGAACTTGAGAAACCAGCCCCAGTCTTACCTAGGGATTTCTGTAATTCATTTGAGATAGGTGGCAACCATCCTTTATGTAACTCCTGTGGTTACACCCCTGACTATCTTGTTGGCGGACTTAAGGAGTGCAGCCTTACACCCACAGGCTTAATATACTGCCTCACCATAAACTGCTCTTCTCTACCAAAACACAAACATGACATTTTTGATATTCTCAGTGATAAACAACCAGATGCCTTATTCCTCATGGAAACCAGGCTTTCGGAAGCCTCCACCCCTGATAGCCTAGATGGTATACCTATCGGCTACGGCATCGTAAGATGCAATCGCCCCACCCTGAGAGAAGGAGGCATTGTTAATATTGTTAACCAAAAGAGCACTTCAGAGTGAGTTTATGTGGATATAGCTGAGTGTGAGGCAGCTCTCTTCTCGCTAACATTTTCGAGCAATTGTACGACAACAGGACTTTTTATCTATCGCCCCCTGGGTCAGTCTAAATTCACATCGACCCTTACAGACACTATCACCCAACTTGCCATAATAAGCTGGTTATCTTAGGCGACCTTAACCTCCACTTTGGGGAGAGTTCCTGCAGGGGCTAGATCCTTAATTAGAGACTTAGAGACCCTTCATCTAATTCAATAAGTTTGTGGACCCACCCATGTGAAGGGTCACACTTTGGGCCCCATCTTTTCTAACTTTCTCTCACTTTTGGTGGCAACTCCCATTACTTATTTAGACCATTATATGATCCTCTTTTCCTTTCCAATACCTAAACCTACCCTCTGTGTTAATAACTATCAGATGGTTCTATCTAGGAAATGGGCTACGATTGATTGGAAGGCCTTCATGGAGCCTTTAGTGATCACCAGTTCTGCCTTAGGTGAGGACGTGGATTTCGCGGAGAAAATTTTAGACAGATGTATTAATGAAGCCTTAGATGGTATAGGCTCCCTATCCCCAAAACATCAATCTAGAACCTCTCACTCTGCACCCTGGTATAATGAGCCCTTAGCAGCAGCCAAGAAATGATGCAAATGCCTTGGAGACAAGACTACAGCCTGATTAACCAGACTAGCCACAAACAAGTGTTCAAACAGTACCACAAGCTTATCAGAAGTACTCGCAGAGTTCTACGCACACAAAATTGATAGTGCGAATAAATCATCTAAAGAACTCTTCTTTTTACTGCTCATTCTATCTTCTCTTGAACGTGTGTCTACAGCAGTAATTCCCTCCAAGGGAAGTTGTAATAACATTGCTACTTTCTTTGCTTCGAAAGTGGCCAAGATATGACACATTCCCAAACGAGCAAAGAAGGGATTTGACCCACTAGAGAAGAAAATATCAACCTTGCTGGGTTGGTCACATTTGCCTTCCCTTCACTAGATGAGCTACAAGGTCTCTTCTTGCAAATAAAATCTGGTTCTCCTTTTGATCCAGCCCAAAATACTGCACCTAGGCATGACTTCTATCCTTCCTTGTCTTAGACAGCTGATCACAATGTCACTCAACTGATGACAAGTACCCAAGAAATGGAAGCATTTCGTATCTATTTGTAAGAAACTTTCACTAGATCCTATGATCCTGGAAGATCCGAGGCCCATCTCCCTTCCGCCCTTCTTTGCGTAAATACTTGAAAAACTGGTCAATATTCAGTTAACGTGGTTCATCATCATATGTTTCAATGATTTGCTCCATCCCTCCCAAATGTGACTTGGGGCAGACCATTCCACCGAGTCAGCTTTAGTACTCAAAGTGGAAACTCTGAGACAGAGTACTGATGAAGGTCATACCTCAGCCATGATATTGCTTGATCTGAGCGCTGCTTTCAACCCCGTCTCCCACGGTCTCTTGATTCAGAGTCCGGGGGAGTGCGATGTCGGTGGCACAGCGTTACAATGGCTTGCCTCTTTCCTCCTTTATTGTACTTTTCAAGTAGCCCTGAGGCCTTTTGTGTCTGAGACTCTTACCTTACCTCAAGGAGTCCTGCAGGGTTCAACTCTGAGCCACACCTTGTTTAACATTTACATCCACCTCTTAACAGAGATCATTGATAGATACTAGATAAAATTAGTTTCATATGCCGATGAAACTCAGTTAATTGTAATGTTCTCCCAGTCAGAGGGTGAGCCAGCAAAGCAATTTAAATCCTGCCTGGCGGAGCTGGCCACGTGGATGGCTAACAGCTGTTTGAAGCTATTTGCCAATAAAACAGATTCTGATTGTGGGCAAGGCCCCATCTATCTGGACATCAGCCTGGTGGCCGGATGCCCTTGGCCAGATCCCAGAACCCGAACCCAAAGTCAAGAACATAGGTATATAGTTTGATTCCAAACTTAACTTTGAAAATCATGTTGGCAGTGTTGTAGGGAAATGCTTTGGCACCAAGAAAAAGCCTGGACTTACTCCCAATGGAGTCACAGAAAACCATTGTTCATACTTTAGTAATGTCACATACTGTAACATGCTGTGTTTTAGACTCTTTGAAGTTTTTTCAGATTACCCTTTGTAGCTCCCAGGTACATACCAAGGGTAATCTGAAAAAACTTCAAAGAGTCTAAAACACAGCAGCACGCCTGGTACTCAACCTCCCTAGAAGGACATCAGCATCTGCAGCCCTGGTCTCTATTAACTGGCTCCCCCTGGAAAAAATGAATCAGTTTTAAAGCCATGTGTTTCTGTCATAGAATCCTCCACCAGAAAGGCCCTAAATATCTTCGCACCATGATACAACCCAACTTACCATCGCGAAACCTAAGATCTTCTGAAGCCAAGTTAGTGGGTTCCCTGGGTCTGCAGGGCCAGACTAGGGGCACGCTCTTTTTTCTTCTTGGCCTCCAAAGCCTAGAATTCTTTACCGTCACACCTGAGAACAGAACGTTCTGAAAAAACTTTTAGGAACAAACTTAAAACCTGGCTATTTAGCTCCACTTAGTATCTGACGGGGATATTCCTAATCTATTTTCATCTGTGTTTCTCTTATAGTTTAAGTAGGTCATGGTTTCAGCACGGGGACACACCGTACGGTGTAACCAAGCAATCTACAAATCACTTATTATTATTATTTTTATTAAGTGCCACAGACAAGCTCAAGGACCTGCCTGTAGCTCTGCTGTCCTTAAAGCGCTACAGCGCTGAATCAGTCTTCAATCCAAAGAGGTGAGAGCCATCAAAGGGCATGTTCATGAGGGAAGTCTGGTCATCTGCTGAAAAGCCAGTCGTTCTTGGCCCGCCGTGGCACCAAAAGGCCACCAATGATGAAATCGTTCTGTCCAGTGAGTCGGCCGTGTTGAGCTAACACCATATGGTGAACTTTGCTGCATCTTGCCCATCAGCAATAGCCTAGGTGAGTATGGCTTGGGCCTCCTCTGAGACCACAGGAAGCACTTGCACAACTGAGTCCAATATCGTATGGGTATAACAGTCCTAGAGGTATGCGGTGCTTACGACTTCCGTGTTAGGCTGGCCGAAGAGTACATTTTCTTGCCAAAGTTAACCAGCCTTTTGGATTCACTATCTAGTGGAGTGGTAGGGAATGCACCGGGGTCAATTCTGGATGTGGAGGCTTGGCCTACCTATCTCTCCAGGTTGTGGTTCTTGGTGCAGGAACTGGAGTCCCCAGGAACGGGGCCATGGCGGCGGGCAACTGTCTTATGCACAGGAGCCCCTGTGCAGGGCTTGGACCAGGTCACGAGTAGGACGTCTGGAAGGGCTTCACTGAAGGGAAGTAGGAGTTCTGAAGGGGAGGCTGCCGGCTGAAGCAGTATGTCAAAATGTTTATCTTGACTGCCACTGTGGACAACTGAAGGTCCAAGACCTCAGCCGCCCCAACGCACCACTAATGCAAAAGAGGCTCTCTCCTCCATAGCCATGGTAGGAGAATCCTGTGTCAGGTAAGGTGTCTAACCCAGTGTCCTCTGCCAGGTCCTCATACCAGTTATCATGTTACTGTTTCTCTCCTGGGAGCTGGTAACCATAAGGGCCCACAGACCCCTCCCATTTGTCTCTCTCTCCAGATCCTATCAATTAAGTAAGGCACTGGCTGCGCTCCGGGAAGCATGGACTCAGTTGGCGTGGGAGTCGGAAGACGCCCATCCAGCTCTGTGTTGGAGTCAGGAATAACGATGGGGGCATCGTCGGGGGCGTTGGCACTGGAGCGGAAACCGTGGAAGTTCTTGGTCTTGCTGGTGGCTGCACTCTGGTTCCAAGAAAGGATCCATGGCATGGATCCCATGGAGCACAAAGGCACTCTAAACAGGCCTTGTCACCCAAATATGAAGCACATGGCTTCATAAAACTCCTTCAGTTGGGCAGGGGTGGCTGTGGGAAAATCGGGGAAGTGCGGAGTAGACCTGGGTTCCGGTTCCGCCGACTTGTGTGGAGTGCCGATGTGCCTGCATCTCGTCAGAAGACTTCTTTAACTTCTTGCGCTTGTGGGACTCCCCCAACGACTTGGAGTGCAATGACTACCATCAGGAAGGGCTCCATGAAATGTCCTGGAACCTTCAGTGAGAACGGGACCTCGAGTGTCATGGAGGCAACTGGACTTCGTGCAGCAAAGAGCTGGAAGAACCACTCCCTAAGAGCATTGGGATGCATAGCTCAGCCGTCCTCACAAGTCTTTGAGTCGTGGTCCCGCTTCAAGCACCACAAACACACCTAGTGGGGGGTCTGCCACCGGCATTTGGCTGTGACCAGCCCCACGGACAGCTCCTGAGGCGGATAGCCGGGTGACACTTCGCCGTATTTTGAGCACCAATATTTTAAAAAAACTGCTTTTAACGTGTGTAATTTCTCACCTTCTCTTGAGCACTTGTCCCCCCTCCATCACCAAAGCCTCACCGCGCAGCCGATCTGAACGCTGCCGCGGCGCTTTGGGGAATTAGATAGCCGCCATTACAGGGTAGCGAGGCCACGCCCACCTCCAGAGGCCACGCCCTCCACCCTTCATAATGTGGCTCACCCGGACACGCAGCGGACGCGCCCAGCGGGCGCGCCGTCAGCGTGCCGAAGGCGCGCCAAAGGTAAGCCCGTCTGTGCCCGTCCGGGCCCAGCCGGCCCTAGGCCCAGACTCTATGCCCAAATCCATCAAGGATCATCTCCGCTACACCCAAGAAAACCTCCTCTCACTCAACCCCATGAAAAACGCAAACTGCAACTATACCCACAAAGGAGGGAAACCCTTTACCAACTGTGATCTCTGCAACCCAGCCCACACCACGGTAGGACACCACGGCCTTCAACTTGGCCTCCTGAACTGTAGGTCCCTTCCGAAACACTCCCTAGAGTTAAACCTCCTTATACAGGATCTCACAATTGACATTCTGTTCCTTACGGAAACTTGGCTCACACCCAACGCAGAATCAGATATCGTCAATGCCCTCCCTCAAGGCTTTCTAATCCACTCTCAGAACAGACCCCTCGGCAGAGGAGGTGGCCTGGCAATAATATATAGGGAGCACTTTGTTTGCAGAGCAAACAACGGCACTATCGAAGACTGCGAGAGCTGCCATTTCGCCTTTCAAATCTCACCCACAGTCTCCCTCTCCGGGCTACTCGTATATCGCCCACCGGGAGCCCCTACCAAGTTCTCTAGCGCCCTCGTTGAAACTGTTACCTCTATGGCTACGTCATCCCCTAACTTCATAATTTTGGGAGACCTCGATCTCCACTTCCTAGACCCCAAGGACCTGACAGCCTCCGACCTCCTTCTCTACCTCACCTCTTACGACCGAAGACTAGTGGATTTAGAGGCTACTCATGACAAAGGTCACCTCCTCGACCCCATTTTTACTAATATCAACGACCTCAAAACCGCTCTCCCCCTCCCACTGCCGTGGACAGACCACTTCTTGGTCCCCATTACTTGACTACCCAACGTCCCGCCACCCCAACACCCCAAAATCCGGGTCACGGATAGACGCTGGTCCCAACTCTCGCCTGAAGAATGGGCCACCAGACTCACGCAGTCTCTTTCCCCCCCCCCCCCCCCCCCCCCAGCTCTAGATCCAGCAACCACAGATGCGCAATTCAATTCCTGGCTCACCCTCCCACTCGATTCTTTCCTCCCTAAAATAAGCACCCTGAAACCAGCCAAAAGGGTCAACCCCGCCCCATGGTACACCCCTGAACTCAAACTGCCACGAAAAGAATGTAAAAAGATAGAGCGCGCCTGGAGGAACGACGGATCCATATCCAGAAAAGACGCTTTCCGCTCCTCCATGAGAACTTATAAAACCGCCCTACGCAACACCAAAAGCAAATTCTTTGACGAGAGAATAAAAAAGTCCTCTAGCTCAGCTAGAGAAACCTTTATCATCATGAAAGAACTGCTCAAAGTCCCTGACCCTCCCCCAGTTCCTAACACCTCCGAGGACAAATGCCACAAGCTGGCAAATTACTTCGACAAAAAAATCCACAAGATCCTCGCTACACTGCCCCAAGTTAACCTCAGAGTAGACGCAAACGGTCTACCCAAGCCTGTATCAGACTCCATTCCGCAGCCGGGAGAACTAGACACTCGCCTAGATACACTCGGCCTGGTAACGGAAGAAGAGGTCCTTACAACGCTCGCCACAATTAAAAGTGGTTCTCCCAGCGACCCGGTGCCCATTCGCATCCTCAAAAAAGTGGCATCCACAATCGCCCTTCCCCCTAGCTGACCTCATCAACTCTTCCCTGTGTCAGGGAACGGTCCCTCTCAGCTGGAAGGCCGCCGTCGTCAAAGCCCTTCTCAAAAAACCACTCCTGGACCCGTCAGACCTGGCCAACTACAGGCCTATCTCCCTCCTCCCCGGAATCAGCAAAATTACGGAAAAAATAGCACCTGCTCCACAGCGATTCCCCTCCAGTGCGGAGTACCGCAAGGCTCATCCCTTAGCCCTACTTTATTTAATGTTTACATGTCCCCACTGGAGGGAGTGGTCATCCCGTTTGGAGTAAAAATCATTAGCTACGCAGATGACACCCAACTGGTAGTCTCACTATCCCATCCCAACCTAGAACCGTCCAACCTTCATACCTGCCTCACTGAAATCTTTATGTGGATGAACGAATCAGCCCTTAAACTCAACGGGTCCAAAACTGAGATCATGCTTCTCGGACATAAAGGGCCCACCCTTCCCCCTAACCTCTGGTCCAAAGAGGAGATTAAGAGCCTAGGGATCTGGATAGAGAAGGACCTGTCCTTCAAAACCCAAGCAAAAAAAACTGCTGGGATCTGCTTCGGCCTTCTCAGATCAGTCAGAAAAATTCTGCCCCTGCTACCACAAACCTCCCGGAAACTGCTCATCCAAGGCCTTATCCTTTCCAGACTGGATTATGGCAACGCCATCTACCTGGGAGCTCCCGAAGCCACCCTTAACAAATTACAACGAATTCAGAACGCCGCTGCCCGGCTTCTCACGAACACCCCGGCCAGAACTTCGGCTAAACCAGCTCTTAAACTCCTGCACTGGCTCCCAATAAGAGAATAAAATTCGAGGCCCTCTGTCTGGCGCATAAACTTCTACAGGACAAGGGCCCCCCCATTCTCAAAAACCTAATCACGCCCTACAAAGCCACAAGGCCTCTCCGCTCGGATCACGAACACCTTATCACAGTCCATAGAGTAAAAAAGGCACGCACAGGAGGTCGGCGATTATCGGTGAACACGGCTAAAATGTGGAACGCCCTACCTCTCAAACTCAGGAGTGAACCCAGTCATCTCCGCTTCAGAAAACTATTGAAAACTCACCTCTTCCCTTGATTCACTCCTTCTCTCCTCTCCCTGGTCACCCCACCGAATCTGCTGTCTTGGTTTTTAGCGCTGGGATGCTTCCGCGTTACTATGCGCTCTATAAAACCCATATTCATTCATTCATTCATTCATTCACGTTGGTTTAAACCAGCCGGCTTCTAGGGTAACATGACATCACACCCGGAGAAAATTCCCAAAACGTTCAACAAAATGCTTAAAAGAACAAGTTACTTACCTTTGGGAATGCATTATCTGGTAGAGACTCTATTTAGCTGCAGATTCCTTACCTTTGAATTTCCCAGGCGTCAGGCTGGATCCGGACACTTTTGCTGAGCAATACCCCTTGCACGTGACGTCGGGTGGCTCCATTCGGCTCCGTGTGTCGTCGATTACGTCGGTAGTGTCAGTTATGACGTTGCAGTGCCTACATAGGCGCCACCCAGGATGTCAGTACTTTTCGCTTTTCCACGCCAGAAGCGCAGAGCCACGAAGTGACTGACATAAACGTGTGCAAAACTAGGGCCCTGAAAGGGGAGAAACCCTAGACCTACAACATCAGTCCGCAAAGCGGGGAGGCATGGGTGGTGCTGTAATGAATCTGCTGCTAGATAGAGTCTCTACCAGATAATGCGCTACCAAAAGTAAGTAACTTGTTCATCTGATAGAGACTTCTAGCTGTAGATTCCGTACATTTGAATCAGATACCCAAGCCTTACCATCCCGGCGGTGGGTTGAGGACTCATGGACTAGACTAAAAATTCTTGCAGGACTGCCAGTCCCTACACACTTGACCATCAAGGCAATTATGTTTAGCAAACGTGTGCAATGATGCCCACATCGCTGCATGACTTGGACAGGGACATCCTGTGCTAAAGCTGTAGTCGCAGCCTTTCCGCTGGTTGAATGGGCCCTTAATCCCTAAGGGTGCTGCTTCTTCGCCACGGCATAACACATTTTAATGCAGAGAACAACCCAGCGAGAGATGGTTCTTTTCTGCACTGCCTTTCCCTTCTTTGCTCCCACATACCCTGCAAAGAGTTGGTCATCCACCTGGAACTCTCTTGTGCGGTCAAGGTAGAACAACAAAGCTCTTTTTGGGTCCAGTCGGTGGAGACGCTCCTCTTCCTTAGAGGGATGTGGGGGAGCAAAGAAGGTGGGCAAAGTGATAGACTGACCCATATGGAATGGCTTCACAACCTTTGGTAAAAAAGATGCCCTGGTACGAAGCACCACCTTGTCCTGAAAAGACATAAAATAAGGAGGCGAGCTGGATAACGCCTTTAACTTACTCACCCTCCGGACCGTTGTAATCGCCAAAAAGAAGGCTGTTTCGATGGTCAGCAGCCGGAGGGGACAATTGTGCAAAGGCTCAAAAGGAGCACACAACAAATAAGTGAGGACCAAATTAAGGTCCCATTGTGGCATAATAAAGGCGTGGGTGGAAACAAGTGAACCAACCCTTTTAGAAATCTATTTACAATAGGGGATTTAAAGAGAGAAGGTTGGTCTGGCAGCCACAAAAAAGCAGACGGAGCAGAAAGGTGACCCTTGAGAGTTCCCAAAGTAGAGCCCTGCTGGGCAAAGGTCAGAATGAATAAAAGTACAGTAGAAAGAAGAGTAGAAAGAGGGTCAATAGACCTTTCTGTACAGTATAATAAAAATGTCTGCCAACGGCAGACGTATACCGACTTAGTGGAGGGCCGCCTGGCCGCCAGAATAACATTAGACCTCGGGAGGAAGGTCAAAAGCCATCAACTGCCGCCGCTCAATCTCCACGCATGGAGGAGCAGAGTTGACAGGTTTGAGTGGGGAACCCTCCCCATCTGCTGTGACAGAAGATCCTCCCAAAGGGGCAGCCTGATCGGAGTATCGACACATGCTCAGAAGCTCTGGATACCAGACTTTCCTTGCCCAATCCGGCACCACAAGGATGATTTGGGCCCGGTCGCTCCTGATCTTCTTCAGAACCTTGGGCAGGAGTCGTATGGGCGGAAAGGTGTACAACAGGCATAAGCTCCACTTGCGACGAAACGTGTCGCTGAGCGATAGCTGTCTTGGAAACTCCAGCGTGCAGTACTGCTGACATTGCGCATTCTCTTCGGTTCTAACAAATGTAACCAAGGTTCTCCCCACTGCTGAAAGAGACCTTGTGCCACCTCTGACTGTAGACACCATTAGTGATCTGATAGCCATTGACGGCTGGGATCGTCTGCCCTGGCATTCAGAGAACATGCCAGGTGTTGAACCACCAGGGTTATGCCCGGATGTTATAGCCATGTCCAGAGACAGGGCCTCTCGACAAAGGGTCCATGACCCCACCCTGCCTTGCTTGTTGCAGTACCAAATGGTGGTGGTGTTGTCTGTGAACACCTGCACCAACTTCCCCTTGACAGAGGGAAGAAATGCTTTCAATGCCAAACGAATTGCTCGGAGCTCCAACACATTTATGTGGAGCCCCGTCTACGCCGAAGACCAGTGACCCCTGATCTCCATCTCTCCCAAGTGGCCGCCCCATCCAAAAGTGACGCATCCATCACGATTGTGCGATCCGGTTGAGGAAGAGAGAGAGGTCTGTCTTTGACCCAATCTCGTTTCGTTAACCACCACTGCAGATCCTTCGCAGTTCCTTCCGCGATCTGAACCATGTCGGTGAGGTTACCCTGATGCTGTGCCCATTGGAACTTCAAGTCCCACTGCAGAGCCCACGCACGCCATCTCATGTGTCTTACCAACTGGAGTCAACCTCACCAAAATCCATGATAGAGGCTGAAATATTGAAATCATAACCTGAATATCCTAGACTCGCTGCTCTGGAGGAAAAGCCAAAACTGCACTGTGTCCAGAACAGTTCCGATGAAAGGGAGTGTCTGAGAAGGAGTCAGGTGTGACTTCGGCACGTTTATAGAGCACCCCAGCGAATGCAGGAGGTCCGCCGCAGTCTGAAGGTGTGAGACGACTGCCTGGGGCGAGGACACCTTCAACAGCCAGTCGTCTAGGTAGGGGAAGACTGAAACCCCTAACCAGCGCAGATGAGCTGCAATCCCCGCCATTACCTTGGTGAACACCAGAGGGGCACTGGTAAGGCCGAAGGGGAGCACAGTAAACTGAAAGTGCTCGTGGCCTACCTTGAACCGCAGGTAATGCCTGTGGCCCGGCAGGATGAGAATGTGAAAATACGCATCCTGCAAGTCCAGCGCTACCATCCAGTCTCCCTGGTCTAAGGCAGACAAGACCTGAGCCAATGTGAGCAGTTTTAATTTCTCCTTTTTGAGGAAGAGATTGAGGGTCCGAAGATCCAAAATGGGCTGAAGCCTTTTGTTCTTCTTCGGAATCAGAAAGTAGCAAGAATAACAGTCACTGCCTACTTCTGAAACTGGAACCCTTTCTATAGCTCCTTTGGCCAAAAGAGCCGTAACTTCCTCTTGGAGCAGCTTTAAGTGATCCTCCGCCAACCGTTCCTGAGTTGGCAGAATAATGGGAGGAAAAGAAAGGAAGGGAAGAGAATAGCCCTCCTGGACGATCTGCAAGACCCACTTGTCTGTTATAGATCTCCAGTGGGAGAGATGATGATTTATTTCACCCACTGGAGTAGTGTGGTCCTGCAGAATCAGCCTAGGACTGCTTGGAGGCTGCGGCTGCTGGGGGCAGTATGGCGGACTTCTGACCTCCATTCCGAGGATGGAATGTGCAGCGTCCACGTGCATGCACGGCTTGGGTAGTCTGTGTGCGGGAAGGTGGCTAGGATAGGGCTCATGTGGCTGGAAACCGCTTCCGTTGCCAGGAAAGGGGCAAAAGGAAGACTGGCCACGAGGAGTGGACAAGAGGCCCAAGCATCTACCCGTAGCTCATGAGTCCTTCAACCTGACCAGGGCAGAGTCATCCTTTTCCCCAAAAAGGCGGGGTCCATCAAAGGGCATGTCCATCAAATTGGCTTGGACATTCCCCGAGAATCCAGAAGTACGAAGCCAGGCTTGGCGCCTTAAGGTCACTGTCATTGAAATAGACCTGCCCAGCGAATCAGTCGTATCCAAACCACACCGAATGGTGAATTTTGCCTCATCTCTCCCGTCCTAGACAGCCTGGAAGAGCACAGCTGAGGCCTCCTCCGGGACTTGTGGCAGCACTTGGGCAACCGTCTCCCAAAGAGAGTGGGAGAAACGGCCCAATAAGCACGCGGTATTCACCGACCGCAATGCCAGACTAGAGGAAGAAAACATCTTCTTTCCCAAAGAATCCAGTCTCTTGGATTCCCTAGCCGGAGGGGTGGAAGGGAATGCGATCTGGGAAGTAGAGGCCTGCACCACCAAACTCTCTGGGGTGGGTTGTTGGCTGAGGAACTTTGGGTCGCCCGGTGCTGGACGATGGTGGCATGCAATTGTCCTATTCACAGGAGCCCCTGTGCTAGATTTGGACCAAGTTCCTAGTAGGACGTCTGTGAGTGCCTGATTAAAGGGCAAAAGGGGTTCAGAGGTGGAAGTCCCAGGTTGAAGCACTTCAGTCAGGAGATTAGTCCTGACCTGCACTGCGGGCAGTTACAGTCCAAGGCCCTTAGCTGCCCTCTTAACCACCATAGCATAGGACACCCCCTCCTTCATAGTCACTGTAGGTGGAGAAAGCATGCCAGTGTCTGGGGAAGTATCCAAACCACTGGCTTTCCCAAGTTCCCCATACCAGTCCATTGTCTCCTCAGAGACATCCTGGTTCTCTAAAGGGTTTCCAGACTCCTCCCATTCCTCTCATGAGCCTAGCACGTCCACAAAGTGCTCAGGTGACGACATAGAACCTCTTGGTTCTGTCGACGTCGGAATCGGAGTCAAACAACGCCGTTCCGGCTCCGTGTTGTCGGGGATGAGAATGGGGCTTGTGCCACCGACAACAGCCGGCAACGCTGTTGACACCGACTTCGGGTTCGACGCCGGGGAAGGTCACGTTGGTATGACCGGTGTCCGATATCAGACCCCTGAGGCCCCACCGGCGCCGTGGCCGAAGCCGAAGATGTTGAACCCGATGGGGCTCCATCCGACCCCGCGGGACCCGAGGGCTCACCAACGGGGTCGTTCCACTCAAATACGCAGCGCATGGCCTTGAGTGGGAGTCGCTCCGGCTCCCGGAAATGAAGGGAGGCGCAAAGTCGACTCTGGCTGCGGCTCCGCAGAACCGTGCCTAGAGCGTCAGTGCTCCTTACCTCTCACGACAACGGACACCAGTTGAGGGGAAGGCGAAGTCCGCTTGAACTTTTTCTTCTTCTTGTGCCTCTTCCCCGAGTGTCCAGATGACCTTGAAAGGGAGAAAGAGGACTTAGGGCTCCGAGAGCGATCCCGTGACTTCCTTTTCTTCAAACGGGATTGTGACCTTCTCGGAGTCTTGCTCAACGGTGTCGACTGCCGGGCCGCAAGCAACTTCAATGCCTGCTCCCTCAAGGTCTTCGGAGCCATCACCTGGCAGTCTGAACATGACCTCGAATCGTGGTCGCGTTCAAGACACCACAGACATACGCGGTGGGGATCGGTAACCGACATCATGATGGAACAAGTCCCTCACTGTTTAAAACCTATCTTCCCACCCGACATCCCTCCCACATGAAGTCATCAAAAATTTCAACAAAAGTCGAGAAAAAAGCCTGCCAAAAAGTGGCAGAGGGGTAGCTCTTCACGAATCGATGTTTAACTGGCGCAGTAAGAAAAGAACTGACGTCCGCACGCCTGGGTGGCGCCTATGTAGGTACCGCAACGTCATAACTGACGCAACCGACATCTTCGACGACACAAGGAGCCGAATGGAGCCACCCAAAGTCGCGCGCAAGGGGTATTGCTCAGCAAATGTTTCCAGATCCAGCCTGACACCTGGAAAATTCAAAGGTAAGGAATCTGCAGCTAGAAGTCTCTATCAGATAAGCCAGTCAAAAAGTGAGTGAGGGGTAGCTCAGACTGGATCAGTGCTATCGGGCACGGAAAGAAAAGAACTGACGTCAGTGCGCCGAGGTGGAACCTATATAGGTACCGTGCCCATCACTTCCGGCACGGAGGTCGACACCGACAATGCAGAGCCAATTGATACCACCTACCAAGCGCACAGGGGTAATGCTCGGAAATCGTACGGATCCAGTCTGACGGATGGGAATATTCTAAGGTAAGGAATCTGCGGCTATAAGTCTCTATCAGATGAATTGTATTTAAAGAGTCAGAGGATTCTTTAAATGCCATACGGAAGTCTTTTATGGTTACTCTTACATCTGAGTGAATGAATTATTTTATTTTTTCCTCACTTTATGGTGTAATCCACAAGCGCCTGGTTTCCCTGAGACTATCATGGACTATCATAGACCTTGTGGTTTCATGATCCCAGGTTCCGTCTTGAAGAGAACTGCACATTCCAAATGAATTCAAAATGTCAAAAACACAATGAACTCTGGGGGGGGGGGGGGGGGGGGACACAAGGGGGTAAGGTTTTTTTTCCTTTTGTCAATTTGAGTTTGTATATTGCGTATCCAGCAGGGGCCTTGGTCTTGCCAGGCTGTTTTGAACACTTGCCACACGGACGATCTCTAGCTTTGAACTGCAACGACGCAGGGTGGCTGGGTTGGACTTGGGGAGCGTCCAGCCTACTCCAACAGGCATGCGTGGGGTGTGCACTGTGTCTATTTTATTGCCTGAAACTCAATAAAACAGTTAAACACAAAAAAAAACACGCAGAACACTAATTGTAACAGGTTGAAATAAACTGCTGATTTATATTTTTATCATTGTGTGCTTCAGTAGACACATTCTTGAAAGAGGTTTTCTGCATGGGTATGACTTGTTCACGTTTTCTCCGCACTAGTAAACTAAGCACCCTGGTTTCTTCTTTTTGACAATATGTGTGTATTGGCCAATTGTGTGTGTGTGTGTGTGTGTGTGTGTGTGTGTGTGTGTGTATATATATATATATATAATTTCCACAAGATGAGCTCCTTTCGTCGGGATAAGCCAGCGCTCTTCTGAGGGTGCGGTCCCCAACGGCAGAGCCAAGCCGTTATAAATCCACAATAACTCCTTCCAGCGCGGGAAGGAAAAAGTAGGTCGCACTCACGTCTGGAATGTTCACCAAATTGAAGATTTTATTTTCAATTATAAAAGCATAATCTAGGCAGAAGATCTATGCGTTTCGGTTTTAGCATAAGACCTTGGTCACGATCAAGATGGGATTTCCGACACCAACAGTATTAATACTTTTTTTTAAAAATTTGACTGTCACTTCCTGTCTGTTTTTTTTAACGTGTCACACTATTAGCATTATGGGATATGTAGTCCTCATAATTTCATTTTTTTGTGTGTCTGTGCACGGTGTGAGAAACAAAATATTTTTATCTTTTTGTGAATAATGTGTAAAAATAAATGAAGCGGTACAAAAGGGGGTGGTGATGGACGGAGCATCAGAACCAATCAAACACTCACACCCAGTCACCAGATCTGGGTTTGATCCATCACCTTTCTTAAGCCCACTCTGCCACCCCAGTTCAGACATGGCCATATGCAAATCAGTCTGACCCTGTGCCTCATGGGAACAGTCCAGCCCGAACTGCCAAGCCATGCCTTCCCTGGACCGGAAACAAGCTTCCTAGGACCGGTTTCTGGCATTTCAGCCGTCTTCAGCCAGGCTTGCTTGATTCCAGTGACAAAGTGAGGAAGGGACTCACGTCTGAGCATACCCTGCCAACTTATGGCGAACAAAGCGGTACAAAAGGGGGTGGTGATGGACGGAGCATCAGAACCTCACACCCAGTCAACAGATATGGGTTTGATCCATCATTGTTCTGTACTGGGGTGAATGTATGACATTGTTCTGCATTCTGTCCATCAATTGTTGTTTTTAAAAATAAATAAATAAATATGAAACCTTGGCATAGTTAGCCCCTTCATTTGCCAGACATTATTAACAACTTCAAGTAGTTCTCATTTACGAAGTCTCTAAACCGCCAATTACTGAGTCAATTCATCATTGTTCTGATTTACAATTTATCAATAAAGTTTATTTCTTGCCCATTTAAATTCTTTTTTTCTTCTTTCCAATCTTAGTTTCCATCTATTCCCTCCAGTGGGTGTTGTTGGCGGATTCTTGCCATTCTTTCGGTTTCATACGTTTGTTTTCCAAAAAGTGATATTTTTTTTTCCTTTGAGTATCAAAAAAATGTTTTTATGCAGGGGAAATTCGTCAGAACTAATGGGTCAGGTTTTATTTACAAAATTACAGGTGGATGTACATCTCTTCACTTTGGTTCATTCCATACGGTGCGAGACTTCTCAAATTCAATATATGGCGAGAATCTTTCTGGCGCAATATTTTTTCTCTATTTCCACCATGAATGGTTTGTCGCACTGTCTCAATTCCATAGAATTTTAAGGTTTTCCAGTCACTTGAATGGTGTTTTTCCATATGTTCTGCCACTGCATTCATTTTGTCTTTGTTGATTGTGGCCCTTCAACTATAATGTCACTTTAACCTTTGTTTCTTACAGTGAAAAATATATATATTATTAATGTTTAAAGATTTGCAATATAAATAAAAAGTATTTTGATAAACAATTTTAATAACCTTTTTATAATTTAAAAATTAATGTACCTTAAATTTGTAAACAAATTGAACTAACTTCAATTAATTCTGTACGTAACGTTTTGTAATTTTTAATACATGATAAATATAAACATTTTTTACTTTAGATGGGTTTTGATTAATAAACAGTAGAACAATAATGTCAAATTTATGTAATATATTTAAATTAATTAAACAGTCACATGTTTATATGTTTCCTATATTAAAGTATAAGGAAACATTTAAAATATTTAATAAAAAAAACAATAGTAAGAATATTTTTGTTAAATATTCATGTCCAATATTATTTTTTTATTTCTATTATAAATGTAGAACACAATTAAAATAGTTACTGAGATAATAATTTAAATTTCAAATGTATTTTGAATATGTTAAATTTAATGAAAATGATTTTTCTCAAGTTTAAATGTAAAAAGGAAATCACACTTAAAATAAAAAATGTCTTAATTATTAAAAGTGATGTATAGAATCAATTAAATTACTGTTATTACATTTCAATAAAAATTAATATTACATTCATTTTTAAATAAAGTTATCAAAATATATTAAAATAAACATTTTGTTGTAGATACATTTTTAACATTAAATTACATGAATTTATATTTTCAGCTATTGTAAATAATTGAATTTTATTTAGCATTATCTCCAACGAGGTTTTATTTTAAGTCCCTACCTCTTTTATTTTCTATAGGAGGGTGTTGCAGTATATGTGGTTGGCCATTTGTGATGCTAGACTTGCCTAAGCTTGCCTAAGCTGGAGTACATTTGCAACTGGTTTTGGGCCCCTTTCGGCTGTAGTTACTTTACAATATCAGTGAAGTTTGAGAATGCAATTTGTGAGTGGGTGCACATTACTCCCTAAACCCCTTCTTAGCCTTTTTTCATAAGTGTTAGAACTGGGGTCTCTAGTCGGCAGAGGCAGGTACCTTTGACCAAATAGGGACCCTTGCTTCTAAGTCAGGGAAAGGGAATTACACTATTGGATAACCCCTGCTCACCCCCTTGGTAGCTTGGCACGAGCAGACAGGCTTATCTCAGAGGCAGTGTGTAAAGCATTTGTGGACACATACAGTAATACAGTAACAACACTACAGATGGACACCACACAGGTTGTACTATAAAAATAAGTATTCTTTATATAGACTTATCACAAGACCATAAACGATAAAAATCCACATTACTGTAATCAATAATAATTCTTCAAGATGGTAGAAATAGTTCAAAAATAGGTTATTCACTTAAAAGCAGTCTTTAGCAACAGATAACCCCAACTGGAGTTATCACGATGTCAAGGACAAAGAAATCCCAAAGTATGGCGCCAACTGCGAGGTGCGCGGCATCGGGCCTGGAGTCAAAACAGACCCACAAAGAACAGTACCTTGGAAGAGCGAAACCAAAGACAGCTCACGGCGTCGGAGGTGCGGCGTCGTTGGCGCTGCGGCGTCTGTTCCTTGCTTCGGGGAGATTATGCGTCGGGACCTGGATGCTCGCGCAGGCAGAGGAGGTGTCGGTTTCTGATCGGAGAGGAGGTGACATCACGATGGCGCCGAAACCACGGTTCCGTACGATGTCACTGGATTCTTGACCACCCACATCGACAATCGGCTCTGAGATGTCATATTTGGAGTCAATTCGGCACAGCAGCAGGCCGGCGTCACAAGTCACGGCTTTGGCAGGCTTACGATGTTGTTCGCTGCTGTCGATGTCGATGTGGCACGGCGGCCGGCGTTGGCTCTACGTTGCAAGTCGGAGCAGCGCTCACGGCTTCGATGCAGAAGACGGCGTCGCTCGCTGGCGTCAGTGATGCAAAATTCCTTCTGTAACAGCTAGAACAGCAAGTTCCATTTGCAGGCAAACAGAAGGGGTGAAGTCTGGTATCCCTGAGACTTCGGTCAGGAGGCAAGCTCAAATCAAGCCCTTGGAGTAATATTCTGCAAGATGATGAAAGTTCTTTAAAAGTTTCTTCTCCTCTCCTTGGCATTGAAGACACCACTGTAGGCCAACCCAGCAACACAGCACACTGGCAGGGGGGCAGTCCAACTCCTACAGCTTCCTTTGGTGCTTCTCCTTGGCAGAGGTTTGACTTGTTGTTCCAGAAGTGATCTAAAGTCTTGGGGTCTGGGCCCCAATATTTATACTAGCAAATCCTTTGTCTCTGAAGGCAGAGAGGCCTGTACCTAGTCCAAACCAGTTCTGTGCAGTCCTGGAGCACTTTGTTTACAGGACTCCTTCTTTCCTTTGATAGTGTGGGCCAGGACCATCAGACGCACCTTAGGAGGTGGAGCCAGCATTGTGAAAGGCAGGCACAGCCCTGTTCAGACCCAGGTGCTATCTCCTCCCACCACTCTACATGCAGATGGTCTATTCAGCCCTGTGCTGACACACCCTGTCTCCTGGAATCCCCCAGCCCCTGTCACTCACAAAACCAGACACACAATACACAAGCTAGTGGAGGCAGGCTGGATGGTTAGGTAAGAAAATACCTACTTTCTAAAAGTGGTATTTCAAACACAGAATTTTAAAAACAACTTCACTAAAAGATGTATTTTATCATTCTGAGGCATACTAAACTCGAATTTCTACCATTTTCCCTGGGTAAGTTAGGATTATAAAATGTTATAAACAAACTTCCCATTCTGGCCTATAGGGACTGGTAGCCTTGCAATAGTGAAAAACGAAAATGGCTGTAATTCACTATTAGGACATGCCCCACACACACACCAGGGCATGTCCTACCTTATACTTACAATGCACTCTGCCCATGGGCCTACCTTAGGGGTGTCTGATATGAAGAAAAGGGAAGGTTTAGGGACTGGCAAGTGGGTGCACTTACCAAGTCAACATGGCAGTACTAGACTGCACGCAGGCTCTGCAATGGCAGGCCTGAGACACACTTTACAGGCTGCTTCTGTGGGTGGCACAACCAGTGCTGCAGGCCCACCAGAAGCATTTGATTTACAAGCCCTGGGCACACTTGGTGCACTGTACTCGGGTCTGACAGGTAAATCAAATGAACCAATCATGGAGTCACTAATCCAATACAATACTTTACAATAGGGAGAGCATATGCACTTTAGCACTGATCAGCAGTGGTAAAGTGCTTAGTCATAAACCCAACAAAAACAGAAAATACAGGAGGAAGGCAAAAAGTTCAGGGATGACCCTGCAAAAAGGGCCAAGTCCAAAAGTAAGTAATCCCCATTTTTCCAGCTAAACCTTACTCTCCTTCTCACATTAACTATTGAAACATATGAGGAGACTCTGCAGACGGGACAGAGATCTTTGTACAGAAGAAGATAAGCGATTATTTGAAAATAGCGATTTGTATTACATTAGTAGAACTACTGTAGCACTACTAAACATACTACAAAATGGAGTTTGTGAAGAGGCCTTTGAAAGTATGTTACCTATTATTTCTGCTATTATATTTTTAGATCCTATATTCTTTTTTGACAGCACAAAAAGATCTATTAAATGACTTCATTAATTTCAGCTACTGGTAATGACTGAGACCACATTCCATTCCATTATTTTGTAGCTTGTCTGTACCATTACAGACAAGGACCAACCACATGCAAGTTTGTTTTTGCCCCACCCATGAGGCACAGTCCAGACTAAACAACTTGCCAGGTCCCCTCTGAATAGGAACACAAACAACCCAATGCCAAAGTCAAAATTGTAGGTCAGCTCAACTCCTTGGACACAGTAAGCCCACATCTGGGCAGACCTAATTTACTTAGGGAGACACGCTTACAAAGCACAAGAAGTGATGATGGATTGAATGCATGAATTAAGCTCAGCATACCCCCGTTAATTAGGCAAACTGACTTGGCTAAAAGTGATGTATGAAATGCTTAAATTAATGTAATCCAGTGGTAATTACTTGTACTACATTCCATTCCATTATTTCTAACTCACCTGTGACATTACAAATAGACATCACCCATGTGCAATTTAATCTTGTCCCGCTCCACAAGGGATAGCCCAGGATAAACTGCCTGATCATGTCTTTCTGAACAGAAACACAAGCGATCCTTATTTGGCCTCCTCACCAACGTGAATATTAAGTCCTAGGGCATATCCTAGCTACTCAGTGAGACTCACTTAGACAGTACAAAAGTGATGAATGGAATGCTTGACTTAATCTCAGTCACTGGTAACTACTCAAGGCAGCATTTCATTTAGATCACCTTTACATTTATAGACAGGGACCAATCACAAGCAGATCCGTCTTGGCTTTGCCCCACAAGAATGATCCAGAATGAACTATGGGGCCAGGTCCCCTCTGTATGCTCAGGTGTGGATTCCATGTTCACTGTGCCACAGGACACAAGCTGTACCTCACTGATGATGCACAACAAGGCTGAAAACAGTTTCTGGTGGCTTTTGGTTGATCAGTTGGTGAAAATTAAGAATGTTACATGAATTATGTGTGGATAGTTGTCTCTGTGAAAGCTCTACATGAGTGTGCAAAGTCAAGCAAGATACCTGTTCAGTGTATTGGTTTGACATCAAAGTATGCAAAATATGTCAAACCCATTATTTGAGATTTAGGCAAGATTAGGCCAGTGTAAAAACATACCAGGTCCTAGTTACTGAGTAAAATACCATGTAAATATCTTTTCTTTCCAGTCCCTTCAGCTTCAAGCATGTGCAGACTTCCAACCAAGTAATGGAAGAAGGAAGTCTAGTAAATGATTAACTAAATACATTTTTAAGACTGGCTTGACTCAAGTGTGTGTGACCACTGGAATGGACATCCAATGCATGGTATTTGAAGAAGCGTGCAAAATAGTTGTGGGTGCTGCTTTGCTGATGGTCTCAACGAGAATGTGTTAGTGCTGACTAAAAGAAGAGATAAGTAGATAAGGCAGTTCTCTGCCGTAAAGTATTCCAAGAGAAGGATCAGAAAATTCTGACCATTAGCAATTTGTTTGTTCACTTGTTTTTTTGCTCAACAGAGTACTGTCAAGACCAGTCGAAAAACATGTTAACTGGAAAGAAGATTTGACCCAAACCTTGCCCCTCCAATAGAACTGTCCCAGGAGCACCAGTGGGCTCACTATTGCTGACTCCAGGAAAAAGGATAGCAAAATACAAGGATGACAACCAAAAGAACTAAAGTAGGAGACTGCCCTGAAGAAGATGGCAGAGAGTCGTTGTATGAAAATTCAGCCATTGATAGCCCATGTACCTATGTTTTAGTCAATCATTATAAAGCAGCATATGTAGTGCTAAGTGGCCTAACTGATACTTTGTCTGATCATTTGTTTGATGGTGATGACTGTTGAAATGATGGTTAACAGTTCCCAAATGTAATAACATTTCTTTTCAAAATTTAGCAACAAATTGTCTGCCTTGCATACACACTGAAGAAGTTTTCACATATTCTTTTGCAGTCCTCTGTATTTACATACTGTTTCAAAAAGTGTAATTTATTTCCCCAAGGTGCTATGCAATGCTATGGTATTTCTAGAGTGCATCCTTACCCGTGAGGGTATCCTTGTGCTGAGCAGGTGCGGTGCTAGACTGTGAATCTAGTCGAAAAGCCAAGTCTTCAGCTTTTTGCAGAAATCCAAGATTGACAGAGTTCCTTATGTAGAAAAGGAGGTTGTTGCATGTTTTGGGAGCAATGTAGGAGAAGGTCCGGCCCTCGCTTTTGGTCTTGTGTATTCGTGAGACCGGTACGAGTGCTGATCTGAGGTGTCTTTTAGGGTGGTGGAAATTGATTCTACTGTTGAGGTATCCTAGTCCAGTCTTGTGGAGTGCATTGAAAGTGAGGATAAGCAGTTTAAAGGGATTCACTTGAGGATTGGTAGCCAGTGTAGTGTCTTGAGGTAAGGTGTGATGTGTTCTCAACAAGGGACTTTTAGTATGAGGCAGGCTGCTGTGATCTGGATGGTTTGAAGTCTGCTGGTTAGTTATATGGGAACTCCATCACAGAGGTGGTTACTGTACTCAAATCTGCTGCTGATGAGGGCTTGTGCGAACATCCACTTGGTGTTGGGTGGCAGCCACCTGAAAATAAGTTTCAGTATTTTCAGAAGGTGGAAGCATGATGAGGTCACTGCGTTGATCTGAGCCAACAAGTCCAGTTTGTCGTCAATGATAATCCCTAGGTTTATTGCTTTCCTACAGGGGGTGGGTGTATCTCTGAGGTTTGGTAGTCACCAGGTGGAGTCCCGGATGGAGGTCTCTTTCCCCAAGATGATCACTTCCGTTCTGTATGAGTTGAGTTTGAGTCAGTCATCTTTCATCCATCTGGCAATCTCAGTCATGCAAGCTGTGACTCTGCCCCTTTGTGTTTGTTGTTTTGTCGATACAATGAGTTGAGTATCATGAGTGTAGAACAGTACTTCTACATTGTGAGCTCTAATGATGATTGTTAGAGGGGTCATGTATATGTTGAAGAGTGTTGGGCTGAGGAAGAGCATTGGATAACCCCACAGATGACTTCCAGAGTCTTTGATGTGTAGGATGGCATCCCTGACTGACGGGGTCCTTCTGAGGCGAGCCACTTAAGTGTGTGCCTGACTCGTGCAGACTTTGGATGAGAATGGGATGTGAGATAGTTTGGAAAATCGCCAAGAGGTCCAGGAGAATGAGAGCTGCCATCTCTCCTCTGTTCAGGATCATCCTAATGTCATTGGTAGCGGCAATCAGGGCCATTTTGGTGCCGTGATTGGGTCAGAAGATGTTGAGGATTTGCTGATCAGCTTTGTGAGTTGATAAAAAAAACTCTGTTGATATCCTTCTCCACGACTTTGGCGGGGTGTGGCTGGAGCAATATCAGATGGTAGTTTGATGGAGTCTATAGTAGGTTTCTTTAGCAGCACGGTGAATACTGAATGTTTCTATGTTGTTGAAAAGGTTGTGGTGCTGATTGTTGAAGATGTGGTGGGTGCAGGGGGCAAAAGGGGCCCCTTAGAGGAGGTAATCATGGGTTTTGCTCTTTCTTCAACTGTGACAAAGTTCCAGGTGTTCAGGGAATACTCACTTTCTGTGATGGAAAGGGTATCTGTAAGGTGACCCTGGAAGCGCCTATATATGCCCTTGATTTTGATTTACAAGCCCCTTGCGCCTCTTTTACGCCGCTGTTGCGTCACTTTTGTGACGCGGCGGCGTAAATCCAGCGCCATGGTGCGGGGTACTTACAACGTGACGCATCTGGGAGATGCGTCACGTTATATAGCCCTGCGCCACATGTAGGTGTTCCGGCGCAGGGGGGGGGCGTTCCGGCGCAGGAACGCCTCCTAAAAGTGGCTGAGTGAAATAGCCACTTTTAAGGCCATGCTGCGTCAAAACCCTGCACCTGCTTGAAGCAGGCGTTAGGATTTACGCAGCATTTTAAAGATAGGGCACCCCCGAGCCTTGCTGGAGCTGTGTCGCGCTTGCGACGCAACTCCAGCAATGTGCCGCCTTTACAGCAGCAGATGCGTCACGCATCTGTCCATTTTTGCCCCATGGTGCGCCGCATTTACAATGCGGCGCATCCATGGTGGCGGAGCCGTGACGCACAATAACTGGCGCATCCCTGCTGATATGCAGGGATGCGCCAGTTATTGTAAATCTGCCCCAAAGTATCCAGAGAGCTGGTTGCATAGATCCTGGGAGAGGATGATGTTGTTGGTGATGGCTGTCGGTGCTATGAATTATTTTACCAGGGTAAAGATTTTCTTACTTTTGTTGGTGCTGGAGTGTATTCGGTCTGCCAGGTACTTCTTTTTCATGTCCCTGATTTGCTGGGGGTATCTTCGTAATGTGGCTTTGTACATGTCTCTGCTCATATGTTTTGATTGAGCGTCCACTTTCTTACTAGCTGCTTGCAGTGACATTTAGACATCCTAAATTATTCTGTGTACCAGCAAGTCTGGGTTTGTGATCTTCTTGATCGGTTCTGTCTGAGGGTGCCAGTGTGTCTGGGAAGGTGGTAATCCAGTAGTTCAAATCTGTGTGGTCTGTCAGTAGCGAGCCTATCTGAGCAAATATCTTGAAAGGGTAGTTTTCCTCTGTGACATCCCTCCATTGTTAGCGAGCTGTGCATGTCGTGGTGTTTTTTTGGGGGATGTGGTGCGTTGATATTGAAGTTCACAGGGCGTAGTCCGACTAGGTGATGTCAAGTGGTGTGATGACTGTGATATTGGTGAATTTTGCGAAAATGGGGTCAATGGTGTGACTGGCGGTGTGTGTTCGTCTTTTAACACACTGGTGCCGATTGCGATCCGGTAAAAAACGTGTACGAAGCGTCGGACGGAGCATATTCTCCGTCCGACGCGTACCCGGTCGTCAAAATATACAAACATGGAATTACGATTCGCACGGAAACACCATTTCCGTACAAAACCCCGACCGACGAAAATAAACATACAAATGCGATCCGGGAAAGCGCCGACGTGACGTCGGGACGCACGCAGCCTGCCATTCACGAACCAGGAATCACGATTCGCACCGACGTCATCCCGCACGGTGAATATTTTCCGGCTGTGTGGAAATATGGATTTTTATGATCAAGTTATGTCCCCTATCTTGGACCCCAACGGTTTCATGTATAAATCACAAATACATGTATGTTTCCTCCAGTTCCAGTTATGAAGACGCAAACACATGTGCGGCCACCGTCAATATGTCCTCTTTCAGATCAGCCATGGATGGGCCGGATATTCTATTCCTAAGTATGAAAGGCCACCGGCTTTATATGGTTCATTTATCCCATTTCACAGTCCAGGCGAATAGGCCCTGATTCTGCCATTAAGCTTTTTCCTGCCTTCTGCCTCTGAAAGCTCCAGTCTGAGCTCGCATCTGAATCCATGAACTTTGTCCTACTCCCTGTGCGGCTAACTGTGCCTGACTCGATCTGTCTGCTTGCCAAAAACTGTATTTCACCTTCAAGATTATCTGCTCTGCTCCGCTCCTCACCCAATGCATTCCTGTCTAGTAGTTTAAGTAAACATTCTTCCAGCTACCGAGCAAAAGGCCCGGCTTCTCTGTCTTTATGCAAGTAATTCATAGCCCTGTTACCATGGAATATTCCTACCCCCTCGCATCTAGTGTAGACACTTAGACGCTTGTACACGCACTAACAGTCAGTATAGTCAGTATAGAATAAGATTCTATCCTAAGAGACCTCTCATTTCGGATAACATAGTTCTTTAAACATAGGATGTTAGATATGATTTGGGATTAGGTAGACATAACCCCAGACTTCTGTCTCCACATGTAGAGCTAAATGTCAAGTCCCCTTCACCCCCTAGTTGCACGTCAATCACACGTCATGCTGCTGCGCGCGCATCTCTGCCAAGTATTTCTGCTGACATTGCAAAATTCTTTCATGGAACCACCCTATTGTGACATCATACCTGATGACGTTCTTTAAGTTACGCCCAGTTACACCCACTTTAGTTACGCATGTATGTTTTACCTTTGTTATCAACTGTTACGCCTTGTGCATCTGTTTCACTGTAATGCCTATTGTATAAAAATGATTACTTGTCAATAAAGTTAGCCCTTCACTTCCTGAACCTTCGTGGTGATGGAATATGGAGTCCATCAATTCGAATTGATTTTGGAATAAAGCCCGTTCCGAACCTCTAATACCACGGATTCTGCCTCTTATTTTACTGAGCTATTATAGATTTTCCGCATCAAATTAAGTTCCGGTAATTAAATTATTTACCACATATATGGCGCCCGAATAGGGACACTTTCTCATCTCACGCGCCGGAGGTGCGTTGCAGGCCCGGTCTCCTGTCACAGCTGGACGGACAACAACGCGTACCCACAGGATTTCCTGTATCTCCCTCCTGCCGAGCGGGGGTAACTGAGGCTGCGATCAACACCCAGACGAGGCGGTGAGAAGTGCGAAGTATCCCAACCAGAGCCTAGCTGAGAGAGCAAGATCCGAGGTATACAGAGGCCCACCAGTTCCGAGGTCCCGAAGTTTCGAGTCGAGTCCGGTCCGAGTCCAGTTCAGTTCAGTTCCGAGGCCTTCCGTTCCGAGCTACCCGGTGAGTACCATTGCCGGGGAGGCGTTCCGACGTGCACATAGTTTGTGCCGGTCAAGACGAGTTTGGGTACACAAATCCGGTCTGCACTGTTTTAGCAGTGTATCTGTACTGTTTAGCAGTATATCAAGTATGTCTAGTATATAATTCAGAATTACCTAGTTAGTGCCGAGTATTATGCTTAGTGACTAGTTCCCTAAATGGCCATCATTGTTGTTCGTTAAATGTTAAAATGTTTTAAATAAGTTCTGCATATTGTGGTGTGAATGACTGTTCATTATTGTGTTTTGTTGTATTAAACGTGTTCAGAATTAGGTATCAGATCAGTTCTCAATATGCCGCTCTTTTCGAAATTAAGACAGATCAAAACTAGAAAAGGGGTACTCGAAGAAGCTGTTCCCATTCCTCCTAGGGACACTCCAGGGTACTTCATGTATCATAAACATGGCCTAGACGCCATATTATTTCTTGATTTATGGGTAGATTACACCAAGGAATTACCAGAAAGTCAGAGGTGGCCCGCAGCTGGGACCTGGGATGCAGATTGCATCGTGAAAGTAGAGGAAGAATTATGGAAAAAGAAAGCTAGACAGTCACAGAAAGATGCCATTGAATTATGGCGTAAAGAATCATATAGACGTACAGAAAAAGCACGTAGACAGGAAGAGAAAAGTAAGGAGAATTCAAATAAAGTTCGAGAAAACCTATTAATTGAAGAAGGTACTCGAGTAAAATCAGAACAAATAGACAGACAAAGAAATGCCCTTATGAATGGTATGTATCCTCTTCTGGCCGAAGGATTACCTAAGGCTACTCCGGAGATACCAAAAGACTTGCCACCCCCATTGTTCCCGATAAAAGTACATCCCAAAGGGCATCCCAGAACCGCAGAAGATGTTTTTCTTTCCTCTTATTTAGACGACGCAGCTCCCGAGTATGCTAATGCTGCGCCACATAGACCGCCTGCCGAGGGGGTTCAACGCCAAGACCCTCCTCCGTCTGTACCTCCGCAACAACAAACTCCGACACAAGTTCCGGCAAGCACATCTGTTTCTACAGCTGTACCCACACCTATGGTTGCTATATCACGTTCAACGAATCCTTTCACATCCAGCACCCCAGGTGGTGCTACGGGAGGTACAGCAAACATTTTTTCCACGCCACCCAGAGTAAATAAACTTTCCTTTCAAGAATTAGCCCACCAACGTACGCCCAAACTAGTAACTCCCGACGCGCTTAAGGAACTTCTAATAGATTGTAGATATGACCCGGTGCCCGGAAAAGGGGACGAAATGCTGCTGGCATCATTACGTATCCGACGAGCTGCAATATATTTAGGGAGGCTGCCAGGAATGACTACACATTTAGAAAATATATATCACTTTGTCCAGTCAGGACGAGATTCTGAAAGTATTAGTAGAGCCTTGGAGTACCAGAAAGTGGAGATACAGGGGGAACTGTTACGTTTCCTCAAATTGTGTGATCAGAAATCAAGACCGACCAGGGGTAAATCCGGAAGAAATGCAAATTCTTACCACATGGAGTCGGAATATATCAGAGGGGAGACATGATAAACGATCATGTATAGTAGCTATGTGCCGCAAGATCCGCAAAGAAGTAGAACGAATACACGAAGAAAGATTAGCAGTAGACGAGCCTGAACAAACCGAGGAGGAGGAAGAATTAGAACTGCCCACAGGACAGTTAGAAACCATGGCCTATGTAGGTAGAGGAAGATCTTGTAATAATACTAGAGGCTTTACTGATCCGATACGTCCGATACGTCCGATACGTCCAGATAATAACAGAAATTTCCAAACCCCTATAATAAATATAAGGTCCCCCGAGCATTCGTTCCAAGCTGCTGACAAATTACTCCGAGAACGAAGGGGTTATCATATACTCGATTCTATGGACGAACAAGAATTAGCCAGGTCAGCCGTTCACTGGGTTGACAGTCCCGGAAAATATAGTGATGATACACTAGCACACACGTTTTTGAACCTCACCCCAGATGAACAGCGTTTAGCTGGTATCTATATGGTTCAACAACTCCTTATATTATATAAAAGCCAACACTCCGATCCTGGTCCATTACCTGATATACTGACTGAATTACTCACGAATAAATGGAGAGGTTCAGGTACTGAGTTAATTAGAGAAATACTAGAATCCCGAAAACAGTACATTCTTTTTGTCTGTCCCGAACATGTCTCACTGCCCATAAAAGAAAGAACGACGTATTACATGGATAGACAGAATCCCTTAAAACGAAGTGAAGTTCCAGGGGCACCCCTCTCAGGCTCACAGAATATTTCCCTTGGCTTTTCAGGAAAACCTATCATTAACGAAGTATCACAGCCTCTTCCCCTTACGATTGGTCCTTTGACACGAACTACAGATTTATTGCTTACTAAATCATGTCCAGAGAACTTGTTAGGTATAAAAACTTTGAAAGCTCTAGGAGCTATAATATGATGTTCTCCGGAAGGAGTAAGATTGTTTCTACGTGATTTCAAAGGGCACTATGTGTCCCGAGACATGGATCACCGACTGCAGACTTTACCCACACATTTATGGGCACAAGGCCCTACAGATGTTGGTTGCATGAACATTACACCATATCGAGTCACACTAAAGACAGGAGTGGTACTACCACGAATGCGACAATACAAGTTACCACCAGATGCTGTAGTGGTTTTACTGCAAATCATTGACGAGCTTATTACCCAAGGAGTGGTTGTGGAAACCGACTCCAATGTATGTAATTCACCGATAATTCCGATTCTTAAACGAACTGATCCAAAAGCCCCGCCAGTATATCGATTGGTTATTGATCTGCGCGAATTAAATAAATGTATTATACCACAATACCCCGTAGTCCCAGATATTTCTTCATTACTGACAGCCATTGATTCCGAAGCAACATTCTTTACTGTAATTGATCTCAAGAATGCCTTTTTCAGCGTCCCAATAGATCCGGAAAGCCAATACTTGTTCGGATTTAGTTTAAATGGACGAAGCTTTAAATTCACACGCGCACCTCAAGGATTCACAGAAAGCCCCAGCATCTATAGCCAAGCACTGAAACGAGAACTTGACAGTATACACATGCCAGTCAACACTGCCCTGCTTCAATATGTCGATGATCTGCTGATCACCGCTAGAAGCGAACCTGAATGTGAAAAAGCCTCACTGACGGTTTTACAATTCTTGGCCGAAAAGGGGCACAAGGTGTCCCCTTCTAAGCTGCAATTCTGTGTTCAGCGAGTTGTTTACCTTGGTCACTCGCTGTCCAAGGAGGGAAGGCAGCTTACACCCGATCGCATCCAGTTAATTGCTAACATGCCAATACCCAAGACACAAAAGGAGGTGCGGGCTTTTATAGGCCTCACTTCATATTGTAGGCAGTGGATCCCTCAGTATGCATTTCTAGCAAAACCACTCATTCAGTTGACAACACAGGAGGCAGCCACATCGACTGTCCTCCCTTGGACTCAGGAACATACACAAGCTTTTGAAAGCCTAAAGAAAGCTTTATGTCAAGCACCTGTTTTAGCAACACCATGTTACAATAAACATTTTACACTTTTTGTTACAGAACGCGAAGGTACTGCTTTGTCAGTACTCACACAGGAACAAGCAGGATCACACAAACCATGTGCTTATTTTTCTAGTACATTAGATCCCGTAGCTCAGGCTCTGCCTGCGTGCCTGAAATCAGTGGCAGCGACAGCTTTAGCAATCAGACAAAGCGATGCCATAGTGTTAGGACACCAATTGACGGTACAAGTACCACATGCAGTAGAGGTTCTCTTGAACCGAACGCAAACACAACACTTGACTATAGCGAGACTCACCGGTTACGAATTGACATTGTTTCAGCCACACATAGAAATCAGACGTTGTAGTACATTAAATCCTGCCACACTGTTACCAGTAAACGGAACAGACCCATTAGCACATGATTGTATAGAAGTTATTACTATCACGACGAAACCTAGACAAGACTTGACAGATATCCCTTTGTCAGATCCAGACCTGACGTTGTATGTAGATGGTTCATGTATGAGAACAAGTACAGGAGAGCTAGTGGCCGCGTATGCAGTCACAACAGACACTGAAGTCATTGAAACAAATCGTATAAATACCTTGTCAGCTCAAGCAGCAGAGCTCATCGCTCTGACACAAGCCTGTATTCAAGCCACAAATAAGAAAGTCAACATATACACTGATTCACGTTATGCATTCGGAGTTGTACATGACTTCGGCGTGCTGTGGCGAGAGAGAGGTTATTTAACTTCTCACGGTGCCCACATTCAGCACGGACCCCTCATTCATGCCTTATTAGATGCAATACATCTACCCACTGCGATATCAATTATGAAATGTAAAGCTCATACGAAAGTTACTGATATCATTTCCCAAGGCAATGATCTAGCTGACAGAATAGCTAAACAGACTGCTCAAACCCACACATCTGACATGACAAAGACAATAGTTCCGACACCAACACATTGCATGATGGTTAAGGATCCCTCTCTTGACGTAATTGACATACAGACACATGCTACACCAGACGAAATAAAGAAATGGAATGAATTAGGAGGGATCCAAACGGATCAAGGATGGATGACGAAGGAAAAATCTGTATGGTTTCTTCCCGACTCAATGGTCCAAGTTATCATTAATACAATACATAGTCCAGCGCACCTAGGAGAAAAGGCTATGCTAGACAGCATTCAACACATTTGGTTCAACAAACATTTACGAGCAGCAGCTAAACAAAAAGTCCGTACCTGTATGATCTGCTGTCAGTTTAACCCAGGTAAAAGCATTCCCGTAGAACAGGGTGGATTTCAGCCTCCTGAGCACCTTTTTGAAGTCCTCCAGATGGATTATATCCAGATGGAACGATGTCGAGGATTCAAATATGTTCTTGTAGTTGTCTGTGCTCTTTCCCGTTGGACAGAGGCATACCCGGTTTCAGATTACACTGCCCCGACTACTGCCAAACAGTTAGTTCGAGAATTCTTCCCACGGTACGGTTTACCACGTGTTGTCTACTCAGATAACGGCCAGCCGTTCTCATCCGAACTAATGAAACACGTTTCACTTTTGTTAGGCTATCAATGGAGATTTCATTGTGTCCGACACCCCGAGGCAGCAGGTCTCGTGGAACGACATAATCAAACTCTGAAAATTAGATTGTCCAAAATATGTAGAGAGAAAGGTGTCGACTGGGTAGTAGCCTTACCAGTTGCACTCTTTTACATGAGAATGGTAGCGCACTCTCGAACAGGGCTATCCCCATATGAGGTGATCTTCGGTAGACCACCAAATATGTGGGGGACGCCTATACCACGCAAAATAACTGATGTAGACTGTAATATGCTGACAGATTACTTGGCTTCCTTGATGTCTGCACTACAATCTTGTCGTTCACAGGTAGCTGCAGCCTTTCCCGACAACACCGAGGTGAAACCCCATGACGTAATTCCCGGGGACCTGGTGTTAGTGAGGAACTTTGACCGGAAGTCTCAGCTGGAGCCTAGGTGGAAATCGCCTCAACTCGTACTGTTAACCACGAGGACAGCCGTGAAGATCGAAGGTCGAAGGCTGGATACATTCAAGTCATATCAAGAAATTTCATGGATTACCATCCGATATAGAGACTAAACCCTGTATTTCCTCAAAGACAGACTCAAAGCTCCCCTTGGTTGAGCAAACGAACTCAGAACTATATAGACTAAAATTGAGGTCCAATAAGTCAGACAATTTGATTGTTTAAGTCCTCTCCAAGGTGAATCGGTTGAATTTGTCTCTGACATGTATCCTCTGGACCGGAATAGAGAAAGAAATAATCAAATCCAGTTGAAAAAACATGCGTACTGTAAATCACTGCGTAGTCATTGCACAGTGACGTTATTAATTTTGTTTTTCTTATGTCTTTTAATAATCGCTGCAAGTATATTATTGCACATATATTATCCTATTTCTAAACATGTTTACAATGTTACTGCTGAACATTCTTTTAGTGAATTACCCTCGCATGAGTTGTCCTATAGATTTGCGCTGCGCAATAATACTTTTATTAGTATGTTACATCATTCCCTTCAGGCTAGCAATGCTACAAATTGTTGGATATGTGGCCGACTCCCTCCCTATCAGAACTATAAGGGAATTCTGCCTCTCTTTCCATATCCGTTCACACACAATGGCTCCTGTGGAGCATGGTTTAGTTTAATTAATTCCCTAGATTCGAATTCCGCAGTTTATCAAGACAACTGGGTTTGGGGAAACCTGAACTTAGTCTTGCTTAAAGTCTGCTACCCTAACAAGGAGGGACTTCCCAAAAGAACAGGAACTGATCTAGAAAATGAAGTATATGGATTAGGTAATTTCACGCTTAATCTCATGATCCTGAATGTCGAATCCGAAGCTGCACCAATTTTGCCCGCTATGTCAGTATTTCCAGTTAAAGGTGAATTGTGTATAAGAAAGAATGGCTCCATACACATGGGCCATAGTAAATGCATCACTGTAATAGAATTCAGTGATCAAGGCAAATCTACATTTAGAGCTTCTCGCCATTCCTACTTTGTATGTGGTCAGATTGCATATATACGTCTGCCTCTAGATTGGGATGGTACCTGCTACATCGGATTCCTTTTGCCACCTGTTTTCCTAGCTCCTCCTGATTATCACAGAAATACTCACTTAGTACACAATAGAGAACGGAGAGATCTCCCAATAGTCGACTACACTGAAACAGCATGGGAAAAATACACAGATTTCAATAAAGGTCTCTTTCCCTATATAGGTACAGTCACTAATAGTAAGCTGATACGTAGATTAACCAGAACCCTTGAAGCAGTAGTGAACGAAACTATTTTCGCTTTAGGCAATTTAACAGAAGAGCAGTCTGCTATGCGGATTGTTGTGCTTCAAAATCGTCTTGTCCTTGACGTCATTCTGGCCGATAGGGGCGGAGCTTGTAGGGTCATCGGATCAAGTTGTTGCATTTTCATACCAGAAAATTCGCCATCTGTATATAAAGCCATAACTCGCCTTCATAAGATTGTAAGCCAGATACACCAGAATCCAGGCACCTGGACTTGGTCCGGTTGGTTTTGGAGTGTATTATCTACCTTTGGATGGAGGGTCCTATCCTTCCTAGGTATTGGCTTTCTCATACTATTCAGTTGCTGCTTATGCCTACAATGTGGACCAGCGATTTGTGGTCTGTGTGCCACATCGTGTATTCCATCACCAAGATTTCATTCATCCCGGAAGAAGAAAGAAGAACAAATGATGCTATATGAACAGATCAACGGATTGATGAAGATTGATATCTCTTAAGGGCAAGTAGGGGACAAGGAGGGAATGTGGAAATATGGATTTTTATGATCAAGTTATGTCCCCTATCTTGGACCCCAACGGTTTCATGTATAAATCACAAATACATGTATGTTTCCTCCAGTTCCAGTTATGAAGACGCAAACACATGTGCGGCCACCGTCAATATGTCCTCTTTCAGATCAGCCATGGATGGGCCGGATATTCTATTCCTAAGTATGAAAGGCCACCGGCTTTATATGGTTCATTTATCCCATTTCACAGTCCAGGCGAATAGGCCCTGATTCTGCCATTAAGCTTTTTCCTGCCTTCTGCCTCTGAAAGCTCCAGTCTGAGCTCGCATCTGAATCCATGAACTTTGTCCTACTCCCTGTGCGGCTAACTGTGCCTGACTCGATCTGTCTGCTTGCCAAAAACTGTATTTCACCTTCAAGATTATCTGCTCTGCTCCGCTCCTCACCCAATGCATTCCTGTCTAGTAGTTTAAGTAAACATTCTTCCAGCTACCGAGCAAAAGGCCCGGCTTCTCTGTCTTTATGCAAGTAATTCATAGCCCTGTTACCATGGAATATTCCTACCCCCTCGCATCTAGTGTAGACACTTAGACGCTTGTACACGCACTAACAGTCAGTATAGTCAGTATAGAATAAGATTCTATCCTAAGAGACCTCTCATTTCGGATAACATAGTTCTTTAAACATAGGATATTAGATATGATTTGGGATTAGGTTGACATAACCCCAGACTTCTGTCTCCACATGTAGAGCTAAATGTCAAGTCCCCTTCACCCCCTAGTTGCACGTCAATCACACGTCATGCTGCTGCGCGCGCATCTCTGCCAAGTATTTCTGCTGACATTGCGAAATTCTTTCATGGAACCACCCTATTGTGACATCATACCTGATGACGTTCTTTAAGTTACGCCCAGTTACACCCACTTAGTTACGCATGTATGTTTTACCTTTGTTATCAACTGTTACGCCTCCTGCATCTGTTTCACTGTAATGCCTATTGTATAAAAATGATTACTTGTCAATAAAGTTAGCCCTTCACTTCCTGAACCTTCGTGGTGATGGAATATGGAGTCCATCAATTCGAATTGATTTTGGAATAAAGCCCGTTCCGAACCTCTAATACCACGGATTCTGCCTCTTATTTTACTGAGCTATTATTATAGATTTTCCGCATCAAATTAAGTTCCGGTAATTAAATTATTTACCACAGCTGCCAAAAACTGCCGGGAAATCAGGACGACGCGAACAAGGAGTACCTGTACGCGACGGACAGACATGGACCCGAACCTACGTGTCATCCCGGCCCTCATAGCAGTCGACCTCCTCTACAGGTTCGGACGCAGACGCCGCAGAAGGTCAGAACAACAAAGGGAGGGGGGTAAGTGGGGGGGGGGGCAGGACCAGGGGCAGGCCACAAAACCCCCACCAAAGTCACACAGCACACATGCCCTGGACATATCTGACCCCCAGGCCCTGGTCACTACGATAGGGTGGGGGCGTGTCCAGCAAAGCCAGCGACCGCCACAACGGAAGTGCTTGACGATGCGAACCGGCAACACAACAATAGAGGTACGTCCCGTACCCACGCCTTAAGAGCGTGGGTACGAGTCGTACCCCGCCCACACCTACGTCATCCCAACAATGGCGGGACGGCTGTACCCACGTGGCAAAGGCCTGGGTACGGCCCGCACAAGCATCACATAGCATGGGGACGCATATGTACGGACCGTACCCCCACCCCCGTATGCATGGAGCATACCCCCACCCCAACAGTGTAAGTACGACCCGTACCCTCAAGCGTATGTATGGAGCGTACCCCCACCCCAACAGTGCAAGTACGACCCGTACCCTCACCCGCGGACGTATGGAGCGTACCCCCACCCCAACAGTGTATGTACGACCCGTACCCCCACCCGCGGACGTATGGAGCGTACCCCCACCCCAACCGTGTATGTACGACATGTACCCCCACCTCGTATGCATGGAGCGAACCCACACAAGTGTATGTTCTAAGCGTACATATCGTGAAATAGGAGGGGTGGGTGCAGAGTCCTCCCAGCAGTGCCCAGACACAGGAGGGGTGGGTGCAGAGTCCTCCCAGCAGTGCCCAGACACAGGAGGGGTGGGTGCAGAGTCCTCCCAGCAGTGCCCAGAGACAGGAGGGGTGGGTGCAGAGGCCCCCAGCATTGCCCATGGAAAAAAATAAGGATGGAGTACCCACAGATCTAATTGCCACAATTGTCAGTCAGGTGCACAAAGACCCTGCAGTACATGTAACACATGTGTGCGAGGCTGGGAGTACACACATGCTAAAAGGGAACATGTCCACATGAAGTCATGTCAACAGACTACATACACAAGTACAGTGATCACCAAGGATGCCACGAATGATGCAGGTGGAGACATCGCTCTGCATGCATGGCCAAAGTTGAAGGGGTCCGTCACACACCCAGCTAATGTACACACAGCTCACCGCTAAATATTGGGAACACCCTGCAGGGAAGATGTCAGGGTACACAGAGGAAGGAATACACCTTGGGACAATTTCACCATGCAGTAACTGCTTACATGAACAGAGAAACCTAGCTAACACCTTGTGATAGCACACAGATACCAGGGTCCCCCCTATGACAAGCACACTACTACATTTCCCACACACCCAACCCATGATCACCACCCAAAATCACGTAGCAGCCCCACCAACAGCAACACCACAAAAGCAGTAGTGTTCTAAGGAAAAAAACTGGATGGGGGACACAGTGGGACGCGTGTCCCCTAGCTTGCCTGCACAGTCAGACTCCTTCGTCTTCCACAGCGGGGAGGGCATCATGTTGGGGGGGAAGGACCAGGTACCGCAGGGACATGAGGGCGAAGGGTAGGCGTCGTGGGTGCAGGGATGGAGGACTCCACCACAGGGGGTGGGGCAGGGCCAAAGGCGGAGGCCAGGATGTCGCTGCACACCTTAGCAAGGTCCTCCAGCGTCTCCCCTGCAACCGAAGGAACCACAGGCCCCAAGGAGGGGGGGGGGGGCGGAGGGATGGGTCGCAGCGCCACTGGGGGAGGGTGCGGACAGGGGGGGGGACTCAATCGCCCTGACCGGGGACTCCCTTGACCGCTTGCGGGGTGGTGTCGCAGTGGGGCTCAGGGACAGAGCGGCCATGAAGGAGTCTTTGCCGGATATGTGGCCAGGAGAGCTGAGGGGAGGGGATTTGGAGGGAGTGGATTGGGTGGAATGCGGACTCCCACTCTGGCTGCGTGTCTTACGTTTGCCCCCCAACCCAGTGGGTGTGCCTACTTCACCCTGTGTGTGCGTGCCAGGAGGTGTGCGTATGACCTTCCCTGCTGGTGTGGTGCCTGTGTCTCTTTTGGTGGGTGCATGCTGACATCTGGGTGTACGTGGGACAGGCATGGGAGTGGGAAGTGTGGATGGGGCAGGGGTAGGGGGTGGGACGTAGCGCTGCAGGAGACCCACTGCTGCAGTCGGTGTCGAGTCTATGGACCTCAGCAACTGGCGTTGGTCAGCCTGCGATGAAAAAATGCCCTCCAAGTATGCCTCCATGTTGTGCAGCACTTGGCTGTGGCCATGGAGGACATTAAGGATCGCAGCCTGACCAACCTGCAACTGCCGCTGGATGTCCACAGACTCGGCATTGGCGGCAGCAGTGGAGACAGGGGCAGGGGGTGCGGTGCCTGGCAGGAAGGAGACATGTGGTGACCGGGCACGCTGGGAAGGGACACGAGCAAGTGGGAGGCGGCTGATGGCAATAGAGGGGGCGTGGTGCGATGTTGTGCCGCTGTCAGCTGGTGGTGCAGCCTCCGCCCACTCGGAGAGCTCATCCTCGGACCCGTCAGCTTCATATTCTGTCGTGCCAGTGGACAGGTCCTCGGCCTCACTCTCCTCCGCCTCAGTACCACGCCTCAGTACTAAATGTGCCAGCCACGATGTCAACGCTGGCACTGGTGCTCGGTCCCTCCGCCTGTGCTCATGTCTCCTTCCGTGTCCCCCGACGATGCTGTGGGCAAGGTGAAGAGACAGCAATTAATCACACACCTGTATACATATGTCACATGAGTCCAATCTACATAGGTTACAGTGCATAGCCTGCAAAGAAAGATCAGTAACATCTACAAAACAAGGTACAGATGTAGGGCATGCAACACACAGTTGGTTCACCCACCATGCCAAAGAAAATCCATGGAGAGCATGACATAATAGCAAATGACATGAAATGGAGTTTGACATAGGAGCCAGGCCCTGGGGACAATCCAGCACTGCATCTGCACCACACAGCGTTGCCGAAAATAGGGATGAGGAGGGACCATATCCATGAACTTGAGGCAGATGCTGCATAGGTAATACTGAAAACATGCCCACCATGACTGGCTCACTGCACCTTGAGTGTATGTCCAGACAAACATCACACACTGGCCAGACCTAGCAAGGAGAATTCTGGTTTTGACATGTAGGCTTGGCCCGCACCAACCACCCCCTACATGAGACAATTTGTTGAGACACAGGTGGCACTTACATCTCTTAGTCTGGGTGAAATACACAGGGGCTGCATAAATGCAAGATTGGTCGCCAAATTCCCAAGGTGCGCCTGTCACAATCATCTGATGATGACCATTTGTACATGATTATTTGAACAAGACACACAGGCACTGGCCACTGTGACTATGAACAAGGAAAATCAGGTCAGGTTGTACAGTGGACACTTGTACTAAATTTCACGTCAATATACATGGTGCCAGGGGACAATGGCACAGAGCACAACCTATGCTGTAGACACTGAGAGTGTCCACGTTTTGTGATGACACACATGACACCTATGAACATATGCCCCAGGGGACAGCAGTGGCCACACAACTCCATGGTCCTGAATGGGAATGACTGCAACACACGCCACCATCCCTGCACTATGCGTATCGCACACTCATGCACATCATGTTACAGGCCACAACATAGGACATGCGCGCTGTAAGGCATGACACTTGTGAGACTAACTCCCATGTCTGGACTCAGCATCAGTGCCAACTGACATGGAACCCACATGTACTGAACTGGACAGGGCACAGGCAAGGTCCCCAAACCTGTTACACACCACCCCCCACACATGATGCTACAGGCATAGTTCACGTGGAGAAAGCGCCAGCCTACATTACCTTGTGAAGGAGTGACTACACACAGACCAGGGAACACGTCTGGAAATACCACCGCCAGCACACGCTTGTGGATGTGGGTCAGACGGCAGCGCCCCCGGTTCTTATGGGTCTCAGGTGAGTCCCCCAGCAGGACCCGTGCGATCCTCCGCGTCCAGCACCGGATATCCTGCCAGCGTTTCCTCACCTGGGCCAGGCGCCGCTTGCGACCAGCCGCACTCCTCACGGCACTGACGGCGGTCAGCCATAACTGCTTCTTGGCAGAGGCGCCTACCTGTGAGGATGAACAAGTGACACTACATCAATACACCAGGCACATGTCACAGAGAGACATATTAGAACAAATGTGCTGTTTACAACAAGGCATAGTATGCATCCAACGCATTGCACCTTTGTCATAGGGACATGATTCTCTGGGGAAGGGCAAAAGCAGTACGTGCTATTGAAAGTACACAGGTGGAATGAGGGCAACGACACAATCAATGATCCAGGCTCACACTGTGCATCACAAGTTACACCAGGATAATGTGCAGCACCTCTAAGCAGTCACATGCCACAGGCCACTGACGCTACCGCAGCAGAGTACACAGACACACACAGGCACAGGACGTTCACCTGCCATTGCCAAATGCAGCGACATACCTCACTCTGCACATGTGCGACTAGACTGGAGGGGGGCTCACAGGTGTGGGGCTGGCTCTGCACATCAGACACACAGCACTGCTCCCTGCTCACATCACATGGCCAGGGTATATCCATCCCTCATGCAGCTGGGGTGCTACACTCCACATATGCACCCACCCACATGACAGGGGACTTACACACACACACCGATGTCCAGGGTACGAACACATCATGTGGACACTCTCAGCACAGGTACACAGAACTAACACACATCTGTGGGTACAGTCACCTGTCACACTGGTGTGAGCACAGAATCACATGAGGACTGTAGAGGCTACATTCCCAGGAGGACAAGACAGGCAGAATGTGGCATGCACCATGCAGTGATTGTCACAGTAAACACAATGCAAGTGAGGACGGCAGACATGCACCACAGCATGCACTGGCTGGGAGACATCAGGCATTCCCCCCCCGGGCCCCCCCCCCCACAGTACATAGCATGTGTGCCACACCTGGACACAATGCCAGAAGTCACACTCACAAAAAAGGGACACAGTCTGTGCTGGTGGACTCTGCACTCACCTGATACCCTGGTCGCCCATACAGCATGGGGTACTGTGGGAGGATCACATCCAGCAAAGCCAGGTTCTCCTCCAGGGTGAAGGGCTGTGACCTCTCCACAGACCTTGACATGGTTCCAGGGAATCAGTAGCAGCAGCTGGGTCGTGGAATACAAAGATGTGCAGGCAAGTGCTCCCTCATGGGACCTGGCTGCCTTATATCTGCCTTGCTGGCCTGTTTCATGCACAGGAGTACAGAGTGATTGGTCACTCACATTTGCATCCTATGTTTCCTCCAATCCCTTCAAACCTAGCACAGTCAGTGGGTTCTCATTGTGGTTTTTTTCTTCAGCATGATGTCAACTCCAGAAGCACATTGCAACAAAGTAGATTCGTTCAAATTGACAACTGCTGTGCACCTGCTTCAAAAAATGTAAACTTTAAACTTGGTCTCCATGACAACCAGCATGCATGTAGGCCTTTATACTTGTCCCTCATGTGTCCCCCTATGTAATTTGGAGCTTCACACACAGGTACGGTGCGTTCCGGGGCCCTAGGGCACCCCAAATGCATAGCAACGGCCCGTACAGGCGTGTGTACGGTCCGTATCACTAGGAGTACGCATACGCGAGAACACCCATAGTGATGGTGAGCGTACAGGCGTGTGTACGGTCCGTACCACTATGGGTGTTCTCGCGTATGCTTACTCATCGTGATAGTGAGCGTACAGGCGTGTGTACGGTCCGTACCACTATGAGTACGCATACGCGAGAACACCCATAGTGATAGTGAGCGTACAGGCGTGTGTACGGTCCGTACCACTATGGGTGTTCTCGCGTATGCGTACTCATAGTGATAGTGAGCGTACAGGCGTGTGTACGGTCCGTACCACTATGGGTGTTCTTGCGTATGCGTACTCATAGTGATAGTGAGCGTACAGGCGTGTGTACGTTCCGTACCACTATGAGTACGCATACGCGAGAACACCCATAGTGATAGTTAGCGTACAGGCGTGTGTACGGTCTGTACCACTAGGAGTACGCATACGCGAGAACACCCATAGTGGTACGGACCGTACACACGCCTGTACGCTCACTATCACTATGGGTGTTCTCGCGTATGCGTACTCATAGTGGTACGGACCGTACACACGCCTGTACGCTCACTATCACTATGAGTACGCATACACAAGAACACCCATAGTGAGACGGACCGTACACACGTGCGTACGCTCACTATCACTATGGGTACACATACGGCAGCACTCCCATAGTGATAGGGAACGTACACAGGCCCTCTTAGCGAAAGTACGGTGCCTTTCACACATCACAGTGGTGACAGGCACCACACAGGAAGGAATAGGGCTGACATACTTGTCCATGGATGGACATCAAGGCATTGTCTGGGCAGTACTACATGTGTGGGGCACAGGTGTGAAAGGCTGTGATGTGGCACATTACTCCTGGGTGGAGAAGGCACCAGATGTATGATGAGATGTGTACAGATGTTATGTGTGACGGTGCAATGTGTGCCAGGCATGCCCTTGACTCCTTTGACCTGTGTGCATGTCGTACTGCACACTTGGGAGGAGCGTCACTGGCATGGCACGGTCAACAACACACGCTAGTGTCCCCTGATGCCCGGTACAGGGGTTACCACATCAGACAGGTCACTACCCACGGTGCACCATGTGACTATGTCATGTATGTGTGGGGGGTTCCCATTAGGTTGATGTTGGAGCTCCCTCAAAAGCATCAGCTGTTGCCGCAACCAACATGTGTCTGTGTGTAGATTGACATGGCACACTGTTCGCACACCAGGCCACATGTCTGATCGGATGTGAGGTGCGTATGTATGCATGGGACACAGAGTAGCGTAACAAGGACATGTCTGCATCCTCTCTATGAATGTGTGGTGAGTCATCACATGTACACCTTCATGGCAAGGTGTGTGGGCTGTCCTAGTGTAATGTCATGTGACCTGTGGCTCTAGTGTTCCGCTACCAGTCTCTGCAATCGACATCCTACTTCTGCTGATGTGTGGATGTATGTCACTCCTGTCTTGCGTCTGGCTGTTCACTTACACTGGGACACAGCTAATCCCATGCCATGGCATGTGGAGGTTCACAATCTCCGTGTGTAGCTGGGTCTTGGTAGGAGTGTCACCTGCCAGCCATACGTGTCCAGGGCATGTGGCACATACCTGACTCCGTATGTCGCATATGTGTATTGACAGATTAACATGTGCTCAGTACATATAAATTGTTGTTGTAGTGCACTCACTCTTCCTTGTCACTTCCAAATTACTGCAGAGCGCCGCCTCTTCCCCGACCAATTCCGGACTTGGCTGCCATGCGGGAGAATGACTGTATCCTGTGCTACCGCTTCCCCCAACGGTTGATTCTGGAGTTGACGGCGAGACTGGCACCACACCTGCAACCGCTGCACAGGTATCCTACGGCACTGACACCCCAGCTGAAGGTAATGGCAGCCCTACATTTTCTTGCCACGGGTACCTTTCAAAATACCATAGCTCATGTTGGTGGCATGTCCCAGAGCATGTTCTGCCGTGTGCTGCATGATTTCTTAGAGGCCATGTTGATTCACCTGGATGACTTCATCCATTTCCCAACCCCTGAAATGTTGACTGGGGTCAAGCGTGGATTCTATGTCCTGGGAGGGATGCCCCATGTCATTGGGTCCATAGATGGGACACATGTGGCTTTGGTACCACCACAGGCACAGGAGGTAGCGTACAGGAATCGCAAGCACTACCACTCCATCAATGCCCTTGTGGTGTGTCTGTCCAACATGGTGATTTCACATGTCTGTGCTCGTTTTCCAGGATCAGCACACGATGCCTACATCATGAGGAGTAGCAGGGTGCCTGAAATGATGACGCAGCTGCGCAACCAAAGAGCATGTGTTGTTGGTGGGTACACTCTGTCTGTCCTGTATTTTGCGTAGACTTCCAGCACGACCGCTTCTCCTGTCCTACTTATGTCCATGTGCTTTCCATGTAGGGGACGCTGGCTATCCCAACATGCCATGGCTGATCACACCTCTCCGCAACCCCATCACGCCGGCCCAGCTCCGCTACAACACCGCCCATGGCCGGACAAGGCGAGTGATAGAGAGGACATTTTACAAGTCTACAACATTTGGCCTCCTGAAGAGCCGATTCCGATGCCTCCACAAGACCGGCGGCGCCCTCCCATATGCCCCGGCGAAGGTCTGCAAAATCTTCATGGTCTGCTGCATGCTGCACAACATGGCAGTTGAGAAAGCTGTGCCACTCATCCTGGATCAAGATGATCAGGACCATCCACCCGTGGAGGACGAAGGGCTTGGCAATGGGGCTAGTGATGTGGAGGATGTGGTTCCGCAAGAGGACATCCGGACTCGGCTCATACGCGACTTCTTTGCTTAGTGGTGAGTACCAGTGTCTGAGTGTGCACGCATTGGTCCCCGTGTGGCATGTGTTGCGATGTGTGTCCATCTGCATGTATGCCACGTGAGTCAGAGGTGTGTGTGGATGTGTCACTGGAGTGATGGTGGCAGTGATGTGTATTTCCCCAGTCATAATTGTGACCTGGCATGTTGTCATCCTTACATGTGTCGAGTACATGCACATGCAAGTGGCTGTGCTTTTTGTGGCTGACTTCTTGTGTGTCTCTCATCCCCAGGTACTTGCGCATGCCGTCTGCTGGTTGCATTGTTGTGGCACTGCTATTCCTCATGGACACGTCATCGTGTGCTGACTCAGCGTTACACGCACGGACAAGTTTGGAAGTCTCCTTAGGGTAAGGGATGCATCAGGGGTGTATTGGGTGTGGCAGTTGTTTACGATGTATGCACACTGCCCCTGTCGATGTTTGGTTCCTCTGCAGACATGTTGCATCACCATGGTACACATTACATGCAGCTGGGTACACCTGAATAGATGGTCAGACTTGATGACAGTCATCAGTGTGTTACACTGCCCTCGGACACATACGGTTTGCATTGGCTTGACATGGTGTGGGACTTCCACATCAGCGGATCAATGGTGTATGGCAGTCTCTCCGTGAGCAGCAGGGGGTGTTTAGCTGTTAGCCGACACTTGTGTGCCAGTTCCATGGCTATCACGCATTTGTGCTGCAGAAGGGGGGTGCCAGTGTTGGACCCACATGTTACTCCACATGACCCGTTCATGTGTACTCCGAGTTGCCTCTGCAATCCCGAATACATGACTAATAAAGGTGTCCCTATGCCTCCAAGGTGCCTCTTCTCAGTCAATGCTGGTGTGTTGCCACGGTGCATCCGGCATGTCTGGCATGGTTTTCAGTGATAGTGGCTATGTGTCTATGTGTAGAGTAGCAAGATGCAAGCTGTTTGTGTGGGATTAGACTCTGTATTGTGCATGATGTCCATGACTGTGTGGGTATTGTGACATGTGCCATCCCCATGCATCCAACGTTGGCCAGGCCACCATTCTCTGCATCCACCTGACTCAAGCTTGCAGGACATGGTTCTGCCACCTGTCCACACATACCTGGGTGCCCCCCAGGACACTCCACTTGATCCCTGACCTCTGCGCATGGCTGTCGCTGTACTCAATATGTCTGTCGGCACGGTTGTGCGGCCACCCACTCAGCTGGTTGGGCCCATCATGGGTGTGTATGGTGCTCCATGTCTGTCTTGCCTAATACAATGTGACCCATGTGTGTCCTGTGCCAGACTCAGGCCCCAGGGTGTGGATGGTTGAAGGCAAATGAGAACTCAGGCATAGTTAGACTTTACAAGACACATGTAAGGTAATAATGCAATCAGTAGGCATCTTCTCTTTATGGTGTGACTTTTTATTTTGGTTGGGGTGGGGGGTGGGGGGGGGGGGTTCGACATGAGGGGCTTTCCGGGTGTGTGGAATCCAAAGTTCACTAGGGGAGTTGGTGTCCTTGCCATTTGAAATCCTCAGAGTCCATGCCACAGTCTTTGTCAACATTGGTCAGACAGTGACCAGCAAGTCCATGTGGCAGAGAATGTCTTTTGCTGCTGTGCTGCTGTTGGTCCAGTGGGCCAGGTGCCAGGCCAGGTGTCCTGGGAGATGGTGCTGTTGCGCCGACCCTCACGGTCTTTTCCGTGGACGACCCGCCCTCCTGCGGGGACCCTCAGAAGCAGGCCGTGACGATGTTTGGGATGCTCCGTCGGATGTCTCCTCCTCCTCCTCATGATCCCTCCCTGTGGGTGGTGATGTTCTATGCCTGATGGCACAGGGAGGGTTGCCCATGTTGTCGGCCATCCGACGGAGTGTACTGTGATTTCCCGTGAACACCGTCACGAGCTCAGCCTGTCTGTCCTCCATCCGCTGTTGGTGTCGCAGTAGACAGGCATGTTGCTCCGCATGTTGCTGGGCCTGCTGGGTCTTGATCCCCTCGAGGATGGACACAACCTGGGCCATGCCCGTGGTGTCCTGCCGGTATGTGTCCAGGATGTTTCGGACATGGGAATATGCCGGTTCCCCAGCCAACCGGTCAGGCTAGCGCCTCCGCCGTCCTCCACTCCCACCACCCCTGCCCACTTGCACCTGGCCTGCCCTTGTGGGCACATCGGGTCTCCGGGACCCCTGAGGGGTGGCATTGGCGTTGTCGCCTGCCTCCTCCTGGGTGCCCGGGACACCGTGTCCCTCCTGGCCAGCCTGGCTGCATTGTGGTGGTGGGGCAGGGATCCTGGGTGTCTCCTGGGATGTGGCAGGAGTGGGGGTGGTGGTTGGCCCAGTTGTACCTGACGCAGGTGCTGCAGGTCGTTGGACACCAGAGGGGCCAGGTTGGTCGGGGTCGGGTTCGTCCACAGAGTGGTGAGTCGTCGCTGCCGGTGGCTCCGTCATCCCGCCGAGCCGGGTCCTGTGAGTCTTCCCCCCCCCCCCCGTGTTGGGGGGTGATTCACGACGTTGACCTGTGTGTGAGAGAGACAATGTTAATTTTGTTCCATGCAACATCCATGTTTCATTGTTTTCAAAGTTGGCACATTTCCTCTGGGAATTTGGATATGTCTTGCATTCCACTCACAGTGCACTTGTGCATGGGTATGTCCCTCGGCCACAGCTTTTGCGACTTTACCTATGTGTGGCACAGTCTTACTTGCTGCGTCAATTGTGACTGCAGTCAGCAGTGGACTGGGCAGGTGTGGCGAGCCATGCATTGGCGCCTTCCGTGTAGCACTGTACGTGTGCACATGGAGTGGTTCCACACACTTATATGATGCAGGTAGCTGTCGTTGTGCTCGTGCACAGGTTGTGACATGGCCCTGTGTTTTGCCATGGAGAAAAGGGGGGTTTCTGGCACTGGCCACCCTTGTCTACATGCACGCAGTCCACCTGCTGACGAGCAGACATTCCCACACCCCACAAGGCTGATTTGCTCTCCCTGTGTGTCCCTTTCTCGCTCCCTCTGTCCCCCTCTCCCTCCCTCTGTGTGTCAGCCTCCTCCCTCTGTCCATCTCCCTGTGTCTCCCTCCCTCTCTGTCCCCCTCTCCCTCCCTCTGTGTGTCAGCCTCCTCCCTCTGTCCGTCTCCCTCCCTCTCTGTCCCCCTCTCCCTCCCTCTGTGTGTCAGTCTCCTCTCTCTGTCCGTCTCCCTGTGTCTCCCTCCGTCTCTGTCCCCCTCTCCCTCCCTCTGTGTGTCACCCTCTGTCACCTCAGCCCAGCTTCCTGGGCACACACTGTTAGCAGATCGTTGAATAGCCCTTGGATTGTTGATGTGAGTTTGTTTCTGATCTCCAGGCACCCATTGGGTGTAGTGTCTGTGTCTGCACTGCTGCTGTGGTGGTGTGTGCTGCCACTCTTTCACAGTGTTGGCTGTTCATTAGCTGCTGTCATGTGCAAGAACGTGCCGTCACCCCCATGTGTTGATGCAAGGCGTCCGCCATTTGCTGGCGAGTCTTTCCTGTGTGGGGACACACTGTTTGTCTGGCTGTGACCTAGGCCATATGGGCAGGGGGCATTGTTGTCTGCTTCTGATTTGCACTATGTGATTTTTGGGGCCCACACTCCCGCCATCTGGCTTACCGTGTCATGTGTTGGTGTTTTCTGTGGCCTGTGACTTGACATTGTCCAGCTGGGTGCATGGGGCATGGTGGCGCCAGTGGCATGTGCATGTTCATGGAGTGTGGTTGAGTCATGCGATAGCTTGGGGTGGTTGCGTGCCTGTTTGTGAGTTTGGTTGTGGATGACGTTCCCCCCATGTGAGGTGAGTTGTTTGTGTACTCACCCGGGTCTCGGAGTCCGTCTAATCCGTCCACTGCCACCACCGGCAGTATGGCCATCACCCTCTCCTCCCAGGGATGGTATTCTACGCGTCTGCGGGGCGACCCTCCTCCAGTGACGTTGGCCTGGTTGTGTTCGTCCGTCAGTTTGGCTCGGACCCTCCTCCGCAGATCGTACCACCTGGCTTGGCATTCATGCCTGGTCCTTCTGGTGTCCGCAACAGCATTCACAGCATCGACGATGGTCTGCCACATGGATGTTTTTTCTGAAATGCTGGTCTGTCTGACCAATGTTCCAAAGAGGTGTGGCTCAACTTTGAGGATTTCATCGACAAGGACCTCCAACACTCAGCTAGTGAACTTTGAATTCTTGTTAGTGGGCATGGTGAGGGGTGTGGGTGTGGATGGTGGGGGGGTGTGGATGGTTGTGGGTGTGTGGGTGTGGTTGTGCAGGTGTGTGTGTGTGTGAATGTGATGTGGGGGTGTTTGTGAAGGTGTGTGTGTGAAGGTGTGCAAGTGTAAGGTGTGGTAAAGCTTCTAGTATGGTGCTGTAGGTTGTCTGTGGGGTCTGGCAGCAGTGCAAAGGCTCATGGTTTGTGTGTGTGGGCCCTTTTTATTGGTCCATTGGTGGGTGTGGCTGTGTTTGAACTTTGGGTGGGTGTGTTATAAGGAGTGGTTGTGTTTTGGGCCTCTCTTTGGGATTTTGGCAGTTGCAGGTCAGTGAATGTGTTGTTTTTGTGCTTGTTGGACATGTTTTGTGGCTTTGTGCCATTCAAATGGTGTATTCTTGTGGTGTTTTGCTTTGTCATGGTTGTGTACGTGCGTTTTTAGCGTGTGTACGGTGTGTACATGGGTCATTTTGTTGTACAGTGCTGTCCTTGTCTGGCTTGGTACGACTCGTACATGCGCGATGTTGTGTGAAGGTGGTGATGTTGGGGCCTGGGGTACGCTCCATACGTACGCGGGTGAGGGTACGGGTCGTACATACACGGGTGGGGGTACGACTCGAACGTACACGGGTGTACATACACGGGGGTGCGACACGTACACGGGTGTACATACACGGGGGGTACGACACGTACACGGGTGTACATACATGGGTGGGGGTACGACTCGAACGTACACGGGTGTACATGCACGGGGGTACGACTCGTACACAGGTGTACATACACGGGTGGGGGTACGACTCGAACGTACACGGGTGTACATACACGGGGGTGCGACTCGTACACGGGTGTACATACACGGGTGGGGGTACGACTCGAACGTACACGGGTGTACATACACGGGTGGGGTACGACTCGAACGTACACGGGTGTACATACACGGGTGGGGGTACGACTCGAACGTACACGGGTGTACATACACGGGTGGGGGTACGACTCGAACGTACACGGGTGTACATACACGGGGGGGTATGACACGTAAACGGGTGTACATACACGGGTGGTGGTACGACTCGAACGTACACGGGTGTACATGCATGGGGGAACGACTCGTACACGGGTGTACATACATGGGTGGGGGTACGACTCGAACGTACACGGGTGTACATGCACAGGGGGTACGACTCGTACACGGGTGTACATACACGGGGGGTACGACACGTACACGGGTGTACATACATGGGTGGGGGTACGACTCGAACGTACACGGGTGTACATACACAGGGGTGCGACACGTACACGGGTGTACATACACGGGGGTACAACACGTACACGGGTGTACATACATGGGTGGGGGTACGACTCGAACGTACACGGGTGTACATGCACGGGGGTACGACTCGTACACAGGTGTACATACACGGGTGGGGGTACGACTCGAACGTACACGGGTGTACATACACGGGGGAGCGACTCGTACACGGGTGTACATACACGGGTGGGGGTACGACTCGAACGTACACGGGTGTACATACACGGGTGGGGGTACGACTCGAACGTACACGGGTGTACATGCACGGGGGTACGACTCGTACATGGGTATACATACACGGGTGGGGGTACGACTCGAACGTACACGGGTGTACATACACGGGGGTACGACACGTAAACGGGTGTACATACACGGGTGGGGGTACGACTCGAACGTACACGGGTGTACATGCATGGGGGAACGACTCGTACACGGGTGTACATACACGGGTGGGGGTACGACTCGAACGTACACGGGTGTGCATACACGGGGGGTACGACACGTACACGGGTGTACATACACGGGGGGTACGACACGTACACGGGTGTACATACACGGGTGGGGGTATGACTCGAACGTACACGGGTGTACATGCACAGGGGGTACGACTCGTACACGGGTGTACATACACGGGGGGTACGACACGTACACGGGTGTACATACACGGGTGGGGGTACGACTCGAACGTACACGGGTGTACATACACAGGGGTGCGACACGTACACGGGTGTACATACACGGGGGGTACGACTCGAACGTACACGGGTGTACATGCACGGGGGTACGACTCGTACACAGGTGTACATACACGGGTGGGGGTACGACTCGAACGTACACAGGTGTACATACACGGGTGGGGGTATGACTCGAACGTACACGGGTGTACATACACGGGTGGGGGTACGACTCGAACGTACACGGGTGTACATACACGGGGGGTACGACTCGAACGTACGGGGGCTGGGGGGGTGTTCGGCGCGTATGCGGGCACATGTCTCCATGGTTGCTATGGGTGTTCTGTGCGGACGGTGTTTTTTGCATACAGTTGTAACATCGGACGCACGGGATGGATCGTGATTCCGCGGTCGGACTTCACTTTTCACATTTGTACGGTAAATCGTCCGGGGACGTGTCGGACACAATTTCCGACCCGAGGACGTGTGGGGAATTATTCCCAATGCGATTCGTATGGTCTTTTTCCCATGCGAATCGTAATTGGCAGTTTGTACAGCACTTGTACGATTCGTACGGTAAAAAGACCGGATACGAGTCGTACGGGCTATTTTTTTTACCGGATCGTAATCGGCGCCACTGTGTGAGGTTGAGGTTTTTGAGGCTGTCCAGCAGGGCTATTGAGTTGGGGTCGGCTGTGTCATGCAGGTGGTAATTCAGATCCACTAGAAGGATTAAGGTGTTTAATCTGACCAGGAGAGATGTGATGAAGTCCAGAACATTACTGATGAAGCTGGCCCGTGGTTCTGGTGCCCAGTAGACCACGGCACCATAAATGGTAAAGTTGGCCATGATGTTAAGCTGGAAGGTCAGTTGTTCCATATAGCTCATCTCGGTCTCTGAGGAGTCTGGTTGCTTGAGAATTATGACTCCAACTAAGGGGCCCATTAGGATGGCGGGCGAAGGCACCACCGCAGTGCTGGCAGAGGCAGAAAATGCCCGCAGCGGTCCTCACGCCCGCCTTATTAGTATGGCCAAACATAGCCCATTTCCCGTCCGCCGCGGTGTGACGCGAACCGCCATCACATGCACCCGCCACCGCGGTGGTGGGAGCCAATGGAGACCCACCGCCGTGCGGAATGACGTCCCATCCGCTGTACAAATCAGGATGCCCCAAACAGCCAGTCACACCGCAGCGGAGAAAGCGCACTACCTGAGAAAGCAGAAGCACGACTGCGGAGCACGAAACCAGATTCCCGGTCCTTTCCGCCCGGTCCCGACCGCAATGGATCCAGCTCTAAACGTCTTCCCGGTGCTGTACCTGATACACTACCAGCAAGTTATGCACTGTCGCGGACGCCGCCGCAGGTACGCAATAACACAACTCTGCACACAACAACACACAATTCTTGGGCAGATGTAGGGCTCCTGTTCACACCAGACACCCTGGTGGGGACAGGAACACATCCACAAGTGTACCCAACCATTTCCTACCTGTCACCAAATCACCCCTCCGCATCCAGGTCAACCACCAACCGCGATATTGATGTAATGTCCCGGTCACGTCACCGCAGCGGTGAAGAAGCGGGAAAACATGCGCACAATGCAGAAGGCAGGGCCAGCGCCAGGCATGAGCAGTGCACAAAGATCATAGGGCCACACCTCCACCCTCCACACACTAGGGCTCCCCCTAAACATGAAAGGACATGCCATGTGCCTCTCCTGTGCTCCCCCATGCACAATAACCAGCCAGGTGAACCCCCACCCTGCACCACACACCAAACAACTAGGGAGACAGCCTCAGCAGGGGGGACTGCAGAGAAACACAGCACAGAAGCACAGGACCAGGGCAACCCTCACACCACACCTACACTACACTCAAGGCAAGAAAACTGAGTCCAAGCACAAAATGAACACTCATACAGATTCAGAACAATAACTCAACTGGACACACAGCCTGTCAAGTCACACTGAGATACCCCACACTAACACACAGCCACATACTCAGACCAGATGTCAGCAGCAAAGGAAGACAACAAATAGGAAAGCTAAAGTGAGGTGCACACAAATGGAAGGCCAAGGTACTAACCACTAAGTATGTGGGCATCACATGCAAGAGAAGAAACATATAACAACACCCTTTTCCCATCAAATCACACATGGCTGGCACAGTGAGTGAAATTAAACCACAGTCACCTCTGCAACAACTCAGGGAGACAGCAAGGCAACCCATGTATAGACACAGGGTGAAAGGAAGTCTCTGAAGTCAAACAGTGAACAGCCACACATCTGTATCCAACTACTTGACGGGTGTATCTCAGCAGCACAACACACAGGGCCCACTGTTACACTCCATGACTGTCATACACAAGTAGGATCCTTCACACATACCAACCACCCCCACAACCTCACACCTGCAGTACACAACACCAGTGTCAAACACACAGAAGGGTGCCAATAATGTCCAGTCAATACACTGACAAACAATCACACTCCCTAGGGGGCATCCACAAACATCACACACACACTCAGGGATGCCTGAACCAATGGTGGCACAAAAACAACAGCCAAACACAAAACTCAAAAACAACATACACAGAAGTACAATAAGACCTGACTTGTGCAGCAAAACTGTGGAAAGGCAATGGGAGCCCAGACAGAACAGGAGTACACAACCTCATCAGTCAGGACCAATGCAAAACAACATACTCCAACACAGACAAGAAGTTAATAATCTCAAAACAATCATGGACACAAACTGGGAGCAATGGGCCTACAATGAAACACAGACAGACATACCACACCACCGATCAAGTCAACATGGTGTCATAATGTACCACATGGTTGCACATGCAGAATCCTGACAAGTGACAGGTCTCACATGAGAGGAGAAAACCCCAAGGATGCACCCAAAACAAGCCCAGGAACAAGAATAGCCCTACGTGCATGTGACAGACACACAAGTAATGCACACTACACTGGCAACACACATCTGAATGAATCACAACACACCAACAAAACAAACACACTGACATGCAAATAGAACATCACACACAGAGCATTTGTCAGCTGCAAGAGACAACACAGCCCAAACAAAGCACACATCCACATCAAACACACAAAAGATGCACATGCCAATACATCACACTGCAAACACAGCAGGACATCAGGGGGTGCACACCAGGCAAGGACAAGGCAACACACACTCACAGCACTGCGTGTACAACAAGCAGTGTGTGGACACCAACCATACCAGTTCCACACAGATATGAGTGACACACCATGAACCCCCACAACACTAATCAGCACAGCACACAGACGACATCACACTCAGGAAGTAAAGCAGTACCTAGCAATCACACATACAGCTAACCCAACACCCACAGACGCACAAGTCTGGGACCCCCAGTTTAGGAGAGTAGGATCTGCTTCACATGGGTACCCCCACTTGTTGCTGGTGTTTCACTGTTTTTCGACCTTAGTCTGGCTGTGGCCCTGCTAATCAGGACCACAGCCTAGCTGCTTCCTCTCTAAAATGGTTTCCATGTACATTAGGTACATATCTAATTGGATTCTGGAGTGCCTTATAAGCCCCTAGTATATGGTATACTATGTATCTAGGGACCTCAGAGGCCTACCAGGGGCTGAAGCATGTATTATGCCACCCCTGGGAAGCATTCCAAAATAGCACCACAGGTCTGCTACTGCAGCCTGGGTAAGGGTGTGCTTGCACCCCTTACAGTGGTATAGGCTACCTATATCACTACCATATACAGACACATATAAACCTATAAGCCACTCCTATGGCAGGCCTTAACAATCCTGAAGGCAGAGTGCTTGGTTTTATGTGAGAGGGTGCCCAAGCATGAGCTGAGCCCCTCTGCAGCTTTCGGAAATATTTCCTCATGGCTGTTCTGTGATACAGCCATACCATATACTCTTATGTGCATTATAACCTCCCGGTAAATGTGGATGGCTGCATCAAAACATGTTGTGTTTGGTGTCAAACGCTTTGGAATACTACCCCTCCCCGCCAGTTATGGCGGCGGGGGTAGCATTCCACCCTTCTAGAGGGAGAGACATGTTCACACTGGCTAAACCCGGTAGGACTTTCCTGAGCCCTGGCATCACAAAATGGATGCCTGTGCCACAGACACAGGTCTGGCCTCCTGCTGCTGACCGAAACTCCGGCAGGGGAGGCCTGGACAATAGGTTTTCTGTCGAAGGGAGGTGTAACCACCTCCCCAGACAGGCAGATGTATATTGGGGCCGGGCGGGAGCACTCTCTGGTGCTTTGACGTCCTGCACTGGGGGCACGTTTGGTGTCCCTGTGCATTGCCCAGTTCAAACCGGTTGCAGAGGCTACCTGCCCCTGCTCTGGCGCGAAACTGGACAAAGGAAATGGGTGTAACCACCCCTCTTTCCAAGCCCACCCATAGGTGGGGCCTTAGAGTTAGTCCATCCTCTAAACTTACTAGAAGTATAGGAATCCAGTCCCTAGGACTTTAGATTACCCTGGACGAAACTCTGCAACGTACATCCTGGACCTTCGACGTTCTATCCTGACTAGAAGACTGAAGAAATCTCCCTTGGGGTCAAGGAGTCACTCCCCTGCTTGGCAGACACCAAAGGAGCAACTGACCGGTCTGCATCGCTGAAGCTCCCGCCGGACGCCGAAGTCTTTGCATCACCAGAGGTGGATTTCCAGACTTTCCCGAGGCTACCCTGAGTCCTCAGCAAAGCTGAGGCCCGTGGCTATCGTGGGTGACGGGGAACCCTGACCCCTGGACACCATGATCTTTTGCAGCAACACTATCTTCCTGGTCCTCCTCGAAGTTGTGCTTTGGGCTCTGAGTAGCCCCAGTCTTGAGCACCTCCTGCACTGAAGATTGTTGGCCTCCACTTCACGAGTGACCCGTGGGCCAGCTTCAAGTGTGACCGCTCGAGGCTCCTTCACGATCACTAGCCCGTTGGCTAGCAGGTCTCCATGAAGGCATCTACTTTTCTGCTTGGGCTTTCCTGAATTTGAATTTGAATTTAAAAACTTTTATTCAGCGCTCTTTTACCAGGCGGTTTCATGGCGCTATGTGTGATGCAGTGGACGGCAGCAGCTGGAAGGGCTAGGCAGTGTAAGCTCGCACAAATAGGAAGGTTTTGAGATCCTTCCGGAACTGTAGATAAGAAGGCGATGTGCGGAGGGCAGCGGGAAGGGAATTCCAGAAGACTGGAGCAAGAACAGCGAACTTCGCTCCACCAGACTTCTGTTTTTTAAAACGGGGGATAGCTAAAAGAGCCATATGAGTGGAGCGAAGTTCTCTGCCCGGAAGGTAGGGCTTAATAGCTGAGCATATGAACTCGGGGGCAGTACCCGACCTAGCCTGGAAAGTGAGGCAGCCAAGTTTGAAAAGGGCGCGCTCTCTCACCGGAAGCCAATGTAGTGCTTTGAGCAGTGGAGTGGCCCGATGGTATTTAGGTAGGCCATGAATCAGGCGAGCAGCCTGGTTCTGTACCAACTGCAGGCGGTGGATCGCATAGGCAGGAGCCCCATTATAGATTATGTTGCCATAATCGATGCGCGATAATACCATGGCCAGCACGATAATTTTTAAAGCCGAGGGAGAAAAGAAGCGGGAGACTTTCCTAATTATTCTGACGGAAAAAAAACAGGAAGAGACCACTGAACCAACCTGAGAATGAACAGAGTTGTGAGTTCAGAAAGATCCCAAGAGTTTTAACTTTGGGTACGGGGAGTGGAGGGACACCAAGTGACGGGGGCCAGAAGGAGGGGGACCACGGACTGCAACCACCTCCAGTCAAGACCAACTCGGTCTTGTCCGGGTTGAGTTTGAGGTGGTTGCAGTTCATCCAATCCTGAATGAACGTCATGACTGTCTGGACATTTTGGGCGGATGAAGATGAGTGGGAGAGGTTGAAGATTAGCTGGAGGTCATCGGCGTAATTAAACACCGTGACCTCCAGCTGTTGTAACATAAAAATAAGGGGGTAAATGTATAAATTAAATAGGAGAGGGGAGAGTGATGAGCCCTGAGGGACCCCGCACTCCACCTTACGGGAGGCCGCGGTGAAGCCAGCCAGATGGACCGCTTGAGCTCTCCCGGCTAGGAAGGACTCAAGCCATGAGAAGGCCAAGCCCTCTATGCCTGCCGCCCTGACACGGTTGAGTAGGATGGAGTGGTCCACCGTGTCAAAAGCGGCGGACAGGTCCAGGAGGATCAGGGCTTGCGGAAGGTTGATGTCAATACCTTCACGCAGCTCGTCCATTACTGAGATCACCACCTTCTCCGTAGAGTGCAGGGGGCGAAAGCCAGCTTGACAAGGGGAGAGGCAATGGTTAGCCTCTACATAGGTACTCAGGGTGGTCGTGACATGGGTTTCAAGAACTTTTGCTAGGTAGGGCAGAAGGGAGATAGGGCGGTAGTTGGAGGGGGAGGATGAGTCGGCGTCAGGTTTTTTTATGATAGGAATGACAACCGCTGATTTGTGTGGACTGGGGACAATGCCATTTCTAAGCGAGTCATTAAGAAGAGTCAGGGGTGGGGTGGGGCAAGCTAGATAGATTTCCCTGAGGATATGGGCTGGGGCAAAATCCAGGGGGGAACCCGATTTAACCCGATGAAGCAGCGGGGGAAGTGTCATTGGTTAACAGCGGGATAGTGTTCAATTTAAGGGCCGTAGGGGGTGGGGAGGGATTGACAAATGTAGGGGAGGGGGGGGGGATGTTGAGTTTAATTTTGGCAACTTTGTCAATGAAGAACTCGTTGAGCGAGTTGCAGAGGGACTGGGAAGGGGGGATAGTGGCCGTAGCTCCACTGGATGATGCCAGTTCATGAACAGTAGAGAAGATTTCCTTCGAGCAGGACTCTGCTGCCATTATCCTGCTCGTATAGAACTCTGTTTTGGCCTCAAGAATGCCCTTTTTATATATTTGTAAAACAGACAAATAAATTGTCTTTTGCGCGGGGCTATAGGTTCTTCTCCAAGCTCGCTCGGCTCTCCTTGCGGCTAATTTCCTTTCTTTTAGATCTGGGGTAAACCACCGTGGCTGCATGTGCCCGCTTGACTGTGAGCCGCCTCAGGGGGGCAAATTCATCACCCGCCACGGTCAGCCAGTTGTTAATAGCGGCCAGCTGGGAAGTAGCTGCAAGGCCTGAAAGGTCAGGACTAGTTTTGGCCAAGGTCGAGCAGAAAGAAGGCATGTCAGTTTTGCCCCATTTCCTGACCCAGGTGTTCTTGGGGAGCCGGGGTTTGGCCATCGGGGCCAAAGCAAGGGAAAAGGTGATAATGGAATGATCTGACCAGGAGCACGGGGATATTGTAGGGGATGTGGACGGGACATTCAATGCCCAGATTTGATCGAGCGTGTGGCCGTGTATGTGAGTGGAACTGTGGATGAGCGATGAGAAATTCAAACTGATCATGAGGTCGGTGAACTCTTTAGATTGAAGACTCTCAGCAGGGTCATTAGGCCAAAAATTAAGGTCCCCTAGGACTAGTACTGATTAATTGTTGATCACCAGAGTAGCCAAGAGGGCCTGAATGCTTGAGAGAAAAGAGGGAGTTGGTTGGGGAGGGCGGTAAATTAGAACAAAAGTGAGGGGTACCTGATGGAAGGTCGAACGGGCTACAAGGTAGTCTACGTCAGGAATAGAAGGGGAGGGGAGAATCTGAAAACTGAAATCAGTCCGAGCTATTAAGGCCACTCCACCGCCCCGCTTGCCCTCTAAGCGGTCCGCTCGAATGGCGGAATATGAAGGGGGCAATGCGGCTAACACATTGGGCAGGGAGTCAGCCTTGAACCAGGTCTCTGTTAGGAATAAGAGATCTGGTTCATGGGTATCGATGTAGTCGAATAGCTCGTACTGATGGTTGACCGCAGACCTAGTGTTTAGGAGTGTGGCCGAAGTGTTAAATACCGGAACCAGAGGGACAGATGGTGATGGGGGAGTGAAGAGAGGCGTAGTAGATAGCGAAGCTAGATGTGATGCGATCCCTGGGGGGGGGGGGGGGTAAGGAGGGAGGGTGAACAAACCAAGCTGCATCAAGTGAGTAGTTACTGAGGGGTCGATGGCACCTGGGGCCCAATATGAGCAAAGTTGAGATGGCGAATACACAGTTGGACGGGCAACATCTCGTGCCCCTAGCCCCGGCCAGCCGCGGACGGGCGCAAACGGGCTTAACTCAGGCGCAACTCCGGCGCGCCTTCGTCGTGCCCGCTGCGCTCGTCCGCTGCGCTGACACATACTGCCCGTTTAAATAGGGGCGGAGCGGTGGGGGAGTGGCAGGGCTGGGATAGGAAGTCAGCCCAACCGAAGATGGCGCCCGCTGCCGCTGGGAGCCCGCAAACACGACCAGCCCCAGCCGGCAGCCCACCCCTGGAAACAGAAATCAAGTCAGAACCTGCACAAACTTTAAAAAGGTTAGTGACAGTTTAAAAATACAGTGCGCGACGTAGTAGCGCCTCCGCTCGTATTCAGCGGGGCGAGATGCAGGGAAGTGGTGGCAAAGCTCTCCTAGCGTTCACCGGTCAGCCCACTGTCACCGGGCCACTGGCAAACACCAGTTTGCTCCAGATGTGCCCTGACTTACCCTCACTGAGTGAGTCCCTCAGACCTTGCTGGTCTGCACCGCAGTCCTTTCTCTAAATTCCAGTGACTTGCCGTTGCCAAGGCTTGTTGGGTCCATTCTGGTCGCCGACACCGCAGCACTGGACAGACTTCGTGGGACAGCTCGAATCCGGCACATGGACTTCGTCAACGCCTCCTGGACCTCGTGGCTGGAGAGTCAAGACACCCATCAACTCACCTGAAGCACCCGACATCTGTGGGCATTGGTCCATCCTGCCCTCGGTCACTGGCAAGTGACCCAGACTCTGTCCCCTCTGCTTTCAGGTTCCTTCCATCCTAGATCCAGGCTTGGATCTCTTCGGACACTTCTCCTCTTCACGGCAGCAGCAATTCTTTGCAGGCTTCCATTGAAATCGACGACGCGACCCGACACCAAAAGACACCTATGCACCTTGCTTCCCTGGGTGAGGTAACTTGAGTACTCCGGTGCTCACATGGGTGCTAGCCCTAGAACTTCTTAAGTCCAAAAGGGTTTGGTCCTGACTCGATTAGAAGTGTCCCTAATCTTTAAATTTCCAACCGCGACATTGCCCATAGAAGATAACGGGAACCCGCGGTTGTGTTTACACACTGCATACAGTCCCCGTGGGTCTCCTGTGTCACTACCTTGGGTGGTTCCTTGGGGTCCCAGCGATTCTACAGGCTATAGGCCTAGTGTCTATTCCAGTCGTGGTTCTTATACCACTGTTTTGGTATATGGTTTGGTACGCCCCTAGGGCGCAAACGTGTATTTGTGCTATTACTGATGCTTGCTCACTGGTAAACTAAGTACTTCGAACTCCAGTCTCATAAAGAGACTAGAGGGGTGTGTTTTATCTTAAATACATATATTTTGAATATATACCTGGTGTGGTTGTCTTTTCATTTGATCATTCAAGAGATTATAGACTGGTAAAACGAGCTGCCTTCAAGACTTAGCCTGAAGGCTGCTCTCCATAGCTACCACTAGGATAGCTTTCAATAAAGGTTGTCTTTAACCTAGCACCGTAAGGGGTTGTTTGGACTGATACAAGGTACCCACTAGAACTAGTGGACAGCATATATCAGGCCCCCTTCTCACACCCAGGTGAAAACAACATGACCAATGGACTGTGCAGCACAAACAGCTTAACTGCATATAAGTAACCATGGCTGCAAAACTGTACAATAAAATCACATATAACCAATTGGGAAACTGTCCTGAGTGGCACATTGGTCCTGTGCACAGATCAGCACCACAAAGCATAGTGTAACAAATGAAGTGATGGGAAGGCACACACACTGGCAACCCAAGAGGACAGCTGACATGAGAGTGAAATGGTGTGTACGTCAGTAGGGGACAGGTGAAAAGTGCCCCATACAAAAATAGATGGAGTGCAGACTCACAATGGGTAGGCATCAGAAGCACAGATAGGGGATGGTATGACCCCACATCCCACTTGCCATACTGGAGCCAAAAAAGCCCCAAGTGACAGCAATGCATGAGAAAACACACCCACAATGTCAGTGTGGCTGAGCAGGTCTGCACAGTGAGTACAAACAGTATAAAAAAAACAGAAGGCTGATCAACAAAACACAACCCTGACTTGCCAGTCACACACTCTGCATACTCACAATTGGCACCAACAACATGTAGGTGTCCCCCAGAAGTGCAAGGACACACCACCACACTGCACAGTGCACAACCTTCAACTCCCACATGTGCACACAATCACTAGCACAGGGCTGACCAATCCAACTAACAGTCAATCAACTCCTGGGTGACACACGTGGGCAGTTGATATTGCAGGGGCACACACACAACACTGCTGACAAAGTCACCCCCTTTACACTGCACATTTCTTGACCACCCAAGTGCACACATTGAAATTTACCCATGTGACTAGGATGACTGGCCATCACAAGATGACCACACACCAACACTGCTGTGCACACATCGAGAAAAATCACACAGACATGATGACCCTGGCCAGCCTGCCTGCAATCCTGTGGATAGAATCCCACTTTGTGCTGGAAGTGCATACAAACATGACATGTGTACAATATAGCTAACCTGACCAAAGAATGATTATGATAACAGTAGTTCATCACAAACCACCATCATTGCACCCCCAAGCCTCAAAGTCAAGAAGGACTGAAGTGCCTGTCACCTCTGTAAAACCCTGAAAAAATGAAACAAGCCATTGGCAATGTTGAAGTAGCATACAGAGCATGTCACAGTAAACCATACCCACACAGAAAACCCTTTATTTAGCAAGGACACTAACAAAGACAACAGGAGTAACTGTCTTTATTCACATATTACACAGATAGGCACCAAATGTAGACAAGAGCAAGGGCAGTGGCCAGTACAAAGTGCCGAGTAGGTACATGAGAAGCTGCACAGGCAATGGGCAAACAGCAAGGCCAGTGGCCAGTCCAAGGTGCAGAGTAGGTACATGAGATCCTGCACAGGGAATGGGCAAACAGCAGTGAACATCAAGGTCAGTGGCCAGTCCAAGGTGCAGATGAGGTACATGATATCCTGCACAGGGAAGGGGCAAACAGCTGTGAACTGGCCAGTCCAAGGTGCAGAGTAAGTACATGAGAAGCTGCACAGGGAATGGGCAAACAGCAAGGCTAGTGGCCAGTCCAAGGTGCAGAGTAGGTACATGAGATCTTGCACAGGGAATGGGCAAACAGCAGTGAACATCAAGGCCACTGGCCAGTCCAAGGTGCAGAGTAAGTACATGAGAAGCTGCACAGGGAATGGGCAAACAGCAAGGCCAGTGGCCAGTCCAAGGTGCAGATGAGGGACATAAGCTGCACAGGGAATGGGCAAACAGCAGTGAACATCAAGGCCAGTGGCCAGTACAAATTGCATATGAGGTACATGAGAAGCTACACAGGGAATGGGCAAGCAGCAGTGAACATCGGTACAAAGTGTAGATGAGGTACATGAGAAGCTGCACAGGGAATGGGCAAACAGCAGTGAACATTAAGGCCAGTAGCCAGTACAAAGTGCAGATGAGGTACATGAGATCCTGTACAGGAAATGGGTGAGACTGTACCCTGCCATGGTCAGCAACACAGTCAGGGGGGTAACAATGGGCAGTCCAGGCACCGCTGTAGGAGAGACAGTTGTGTGAGGGGGACTTCCACTCAGACTTGGCTGTCAGTCGGACTGGGAGGTGGTTGAGTATTGGGGACAGTTGGAGGACAGGACCGGGGAGAGAGAGGCCCAGCTGAGGTAGAGACATTAATGGCTTTGGAAGCCGGAGGGCTGCTTGGACTGGGGGGGGTGTTGTGGCACGTGGATGTGGTGTCATGCTGCCGTGAGATACAGTGTGGGTGGGAGAATGTGGAGGGGTGCCTTTCCACTTCTTGGGGATTCTAAATGGCTTCCCTGTCTAGGGAGGAGTGGTAAGTGGGGCGTGAACAACAGGCACACTCTCCACCAAAGCTGCATCAGGTGCAGTCAGTGGCCCTCCCTCAGGGGACATGCTGGATCCAGCGGTAAGCTTGGCCAGGCCTTACCTTTGCCCCTCCATCCCCTGTTTACCAGGTGTACCCCCTACAGTGCCCTCCTTTGTCTGCTTTACAGGACTCTGGATGGGGGTTGAGGTTGTGGGTGAATCAGCCTTGGAGTTCTTTTTATGTGTACTCTTAGCAGGCATCAGCTTCTCAGCGGGCACGGCAACTGTCAGCTTGTCTTTACGAGACACTTTTGGGACAGGAGAGTCCTTGGCTGGGGATGCCTCTGAGGCATGTGAGCCTGAGGCCTGCTTCTTGGCTTTATGGCCCTGGTTGTCGCCTGAAGGGCTTTTGCCTTTGCGCTCTGGGGAGGCTTTAGTTTTCTGTGGGGATGGTGTCTTCGCCCTGGACCGTTTGGGCTGCTGCTGTTGTGTGCTGCGTGCGCTGTATCTTGCCCTTGAGGTCTGTGGTGTGTGGTCACTATCGTCAGATGCAGCCACTGACAGGAGGGGTGGCCAAAGGGACTGGAGCTGGACTCTGAGATTGTGCCAGTTGAATGGCTGCCGTCACTGCGGAGGACAAAGACTGGATTGTCTGTTGAAGCCCACCCATGTCTGAATGAATGCCCTCCATGAAAGCAACGAACTGTGCCAACTTTTTGTCGTAGTCTAGGAAGGCATTGATGAGAGTTGTCTTGGCCACACACAGCTGGTGCAAAAGGTCCACTGACTCAACCCTGATGGCAGCAGGGGAGACAGGGGCAGCGGTGCCTGGGGTGAAGGACACTCTTCCCTTCTTACTGGTGCGAACATGGGCAGCAACAGTGGAAGTAGGTGGGAGGGTGTGCACTGTACGCTGTGTGGTAGAAGAAAAGGCAGAGTTCCCGCTCCCTGTGCCCCCCAACATAGATGCGTCACCGCTGGCATTAGATGACGTTGAGGTTGGTATCTCTGGCTCTGATTCCTCAAGCAGACTCCTGTCCCCCTCCGAGGCACTGGTCACATCAGTGTCTCTGTGCTCGTGTGTAGCAGTTGTGCTTGATGCCTCACCACTGTTGTCCGTCCCCTGTCCTTCCGTGCCCACGGGAGATGCTGCATGAGACAGATGTATGGTCAGTTCAGTGGCATCAACACAACCATCATATGCAAGCAAAGCACTAAACAAGATTATTATACCCCATATTGTACACCACCCTGTGCAGTAACATTGTGCAACCTCAATTCTAAATTCAAATTTTGCGTGTTATCATGCAAACGTGGCATAAGTGAGCCATGTGATGACCACACAGCCAAATAGTCTGCCGGTGGCTCTGTCTAACCAGACACACAAATCCCTCTGAGCACACCTAGGGCCCTGAGGGGGGCAAAGATGTGCCTCCCAACATGTTGCCACTGTCACATCTGGAGGGAGCAGAAGGGAACATCACATATACAGACTCCAGCATAACAGTCCACAATGGACATGAGCTCATGCCATCCACCATGTCGTAGTTTGGGGCACAACTACAGTTGCACATTGGTGTCAGATGTCTAGTCCTCACAATTCTGACGTCAGGCAATGCAAACATTGATGAACGCACACTCAGACGATGCACACTGCCGTTCCCTTCCATCGCATGTCCCAGACTACCCCAATGCAGACTATGCCAGAAGGCCACGTCTCAGAATGCAAAGCCAAGGGCCATTACTCCAATGACATGAGAAAGTACAGGTAGGGTAAATGCATGACAGCTGCACCCAACACAGAGGCCACTTACAATCCACTTCATCACACTAGCAACATCACGGAGCCCAGCACTGGCCCAGACTTGGAACAAATGCAACCACTCACAACCAAAGTCAGCCTTCCCAGAATACTCACCCCCAGCTTGCTGCTGATGCTCCTTCAAACGTGCATCCAGCTCAGGTTGTGTCACAGCTAAGATGCGGACCATTAGTGGTGTCATGCTCCTGCGCGCCAACCTGCCAGTCCGAGGGAGCAGACCCAGCGTCATCTCTGCCACGTTCTTGCTCAGCCGGCAGATGTCATCCCACCTCTTGTGACAGTGTGTGCGCCGTCGGTTGGAGACACCCAGAGCCCGCACCTTGTGTCCAATGGCCCTCCACACGGCCATACGCTGGTGGACTTTGAGATGCCGGCATGTGAGACAAGAGGGGGGAAAATCAGTGACACAGTGTTATGTACCACTATCTCTCAGTACAGAAGCATGACACTTACTCAGTCCAACTTCACAGATATGTCTAGCAGAGACAATACTGCATCTCATATGGTACATTAGCATGGGAGAATCACACAAAAATGCATGCAGGTCTGAGGGTGGACACAGTACCTGCCCATCTCATACGCATGCAGGATGCCAGCACAGAAAGCTATGTGTAGGCTGCCCACATCTACTATCCAGTTTGAGGGTGAGCAAGACATACATTACATTTCAATATATGTTTAGGGGCAGCTCACTGTGTCCAACACTACCCCTTATTATGTTGGATGAACTCTTGGCTAAACAACGATAGACCTCTTACTTACGATATATTAAGAGAAGCCTTAACTTGGGATGGTAGGCTTAAGGTCCCGTGGCTGAAGTACATAAAAGACTGCCTTACCGAATTGGGACGGCCGGACCTGTTCTCAATTCCAATTACTATAACTAAAGCAGATGTTACATATGTGAAAAAAACATTTATGGCAACTAGGTACCTTGCTCGGGAGGAGGGTGAGCTTTTGAAAGACAGTGTCAGGAAACACGTCCTACTTAAAACATGTCTACAAATGGAACCGTATTTATCATGGCCAATGTCTGGCTACGATCGTTTCCTGTTGACAAGGTTCCGTTTTGACCTGTTTCACCTCTTACTGGCGGTACCAAGAGGGGCCCATCGAGGTCAAGTGTTGCCTGCTTGCGGCTGCGACGGAAAGTCTCCGCAAGATTTGGCGCACTTTTTATTCATTTGTCCTTATTACTCAATACCTCGGAGGCTATATTTAAAGCCTTGCTTAAAAAAACTAAAATTCACACAGATTAAACCAGCACTTTATTTCCTTCAACTCCTGAATTGTGACTGCACTCTATATGTATGCAGTTTTTTGAAATTAGCTATCATCTTCAGGAAAAGTATGGAGGGATAACTATGCTGCTATTATCGTTGTACTTTTTAATCTTTTTAACTTTGTATAATTATTTATATTCTTAACTTGTTTATCCTGCCTGTTCTCTTGTTTATAATGTTTACATAATCTGCCTGTCTCACAAATGAACTGGATAGCTTGTTTTTAAATTGTTTATAAAATTTGTTTACTGAAGGTATGTTTATTAATTGTGCTTTTATGATTGTAAAGATTACAATCGAATAAAGTTATTACTACTACTACTACCACTGCGCAGTCAACAATGTCCTTGTCCTGTGAATGACTCACTGAGTCATGGAGGTCACATTGAGGGACATGATCTTACAATCCCACACCCTTCTCACAAGGCCTGTGGTGTGCAATCTACAGGGCTGAGATGGCTCCTTGATGGAGAGTCCAGCAAACAACACACATGTTACACTCTGTACAGTCAGTGATGTGTCCTTGTCAGATTGGACAGTGACTGTGTAGGCCAGGTGGGATCACACTGAGGTCCAACGCGGGGCATTAGAAATGTCACATGAGGGGACAATTTGAGAGCGTAACTAGGGCCTACACATGCCAGTCAGTATACATGCTGATGGAAATGGAAGGGGCTGTGCACAAAAGTATGACAATCTGCTGTGTCATAGGTGAATGACCACCAAGAGTGTCACCCTCTGGTATTAAAGTCCTGAGCATAGTGCTGACCTATACATGATGCAAATTTTGAGTCAGACACAATTCCATCACTATCCTCTGGACATAAACCCTTGATAAGGCCACAGATGAGCCTGTGAAGGACATCAGGGACCCACACAGCCATTCACACCATGCCCTGACTCCTGCATTACCAACTTGCTGCGTCACTGTATGGCTGACAAGACAATACATGTCCCTCCAATTTTGATGTGCAGGCAGGGAAACGTGTGAAATAGGCTACACACCCCTTTCCCCTGGTGACAGCATGCTAGGCAGTGCATGACACAACCTGACACTCTCAGGCACATACTGCAGCAGATCAACGTCATGTGTGCACCCCCTGCACTCTCACTTCCACTCTGAAAGACTTACTACGACATTTGGAGCACCATATAGCCTCCCATACTGTTTGAGCACCTCGTCCACCAGGACCTCCAGCTCCTCGGTGGTGAATGGACTGGTCCGGATCTTCTCAGTCCTCGCCATCACTGTGTTCAGGAGGCAGGAGCAGCAGCAGTTGGTGGTGAGGGGTGTCAGGCAGCAGGCTCTGGAGACAGCAGCAGTTGGTGTTGAGGGGTGTCAGGCAGTAGGCTCTGGAGAAAGCAGCAGCAGCAGTTGGTGGTGAGGGGTGTCAGGCAGCAGACTTTGGGAGCTGTGGAAATGTGAGCCTCTCCCCCACACATGTACTTTCAGAGGTTCTAAACTGCTGCAATTGGTGTTCCAGGTCAGCCTTTTTCAAATGCATCCAATGACCGGCTCCGCGGTGGCGTAGCACGCCTGCCTCGATTTTCAAAATTGCATTAGTCTACCACAATTGCGTTTCCCATTGGCTGTAAGGGCATGTTCCATGGCGGTGACACACCTCAGGGGCCAGGCGGTCGCTACCGCGGTCGTGCATCTTTCAATTGCATCCAATGACCGGCACGCGGTGGTGGAGCAAGCCTACCGCGATTTTCAAAATTGCATTAGTCTACTGCGATTGCGGTTCCCATTGGCTGTAAATGCATTGGCCATGGCGGTGACTCCGCATGGGCCAGGCAGAGGCTACCGCGATATGTGTGCCATACATTGCTGAGAATGACCGTGATCTGGGTGGCAGAGCACGCCAACCGCCATTTGACCATGGGTACATGCCTATCACTACAGAGATTGTGGCTTGGGCATTGGCGGTGACACACCGCAGGGACCAGGCAGTAACTACCGCGATATATGTGTCATACATTGCTAAGAATGACCGTGATTTGGGTGGCGGAGCATGCCAACCGCCATTTGACAATACACATATCACTATCACTACCGCGAGAGTGACTTGGGCATTGGCGGTGACACACCGCAGGGGCCAGGCAGTAGCTACCGCGATATGTGTGCCATACATTGCTGAGAATGACCGTGATTTGGGTGACGGAGCATGCCAACCGCCATTTGACAATACACATATCACTATCACTACTGCGATTGTGGTTTGGGAATTGGCGGTGACACACCGCAGGGGCCAGGCGGTAGCTACCGCGATATGTGTGCCATACATTGCTGAGAATGACCGTGATTTGGGTGGCGGGAGCACGCCAACCGCCATTTGACCATGGGTATATGCCTATCACTACACTGATTGTGGCTTGGGCATTGTCAGTGCCACAGCGCAGGGGCCAGGCGGTAGCTACTGCGGTATGTGTGCCATACATTGCTAAGAATGACCGTGATTTGGGTGGCGGAGCATGCCAACCGCCATTTGACAATACACATATCACTCTCACTACCACGAGAGTGGCTTTGGCATTGGCAGTGACACACCGCTGGGGCCAGGCGGTAGCTACCGCGATATGGCTGCCATGCATTTGTGCCAGTGACCATGATTTGGGTGTCAGATCACCTTGACAGCACCTATGGACACATCATGCAGTGTGAATGGCCAATGGCCAATTCTCAACAGTGCACAGTAGACACATGATTCAGGGCAAAAGATTGTGCACTCAATGCCAATGTAACCTTTACCCCACTGCTGACTACACATGCCATGTTGTTGTATATGATTAGAAACATTGGCATGTACTCCCTCACATGTCACTTGTGATTTTGCTGGACATGTACACATAACAGTGTTGTGATGGACTCTCCAATAGGTACACATGTCAATGTGTGAAAGGGCTGAGCAACTTACAGTGATGAATGTCTTACTACACAATGTGCAGATTCGACTGTCTACTTTTCTTGGCTCATGCACATACTTGTCAATAAACGCACAGTCTTGGGTCATGGTGTGGTTGATGTGTGCTCTGTGTGACTTACGCAAGAAGGTGTGGCAGGTACAGCAGCTAGGTTGGAGACAGTAGTGTGGCAGTTTCACACATATGCTGTTGGTACTACTCTCAGGGCTGCCCATGCAAGATGTGGCCATATCCCTTTGTGCATTCACATAGTCGGATATTGTTTGTGAGGTGCTAGCTGTGTGAAAAGTGGACAGGTGTACGGATGGTGTAGCTAAGGGTGTCCCTACATGTAAGTTGTGCTGTAGGCTGATCTGTGATGCTAGTCATTGTTTGTGTTGTGTCTGTCAAAACGTAAGATGTTGGACACATCTCCTGGTGGATTGCATTGACATGTGTCCGCTTTCATCTTACCTAGGAGACCAAATGTGCATCGTCCTGTAGTGAGGTTATAGATTCACTGCGAACGTTGCTAAGTTCGCATAAGTTAGTATAAGCTTGGTTGCCATGTTGCCGCTTTTGCACATGTTTCTACAGGCATTTGTTTTGCACAACTCCTCTGCCTGTGCTTGCTCACATGAGAACTGTCTACCTTTCACTTCTCTTGCTGTACTCTGAGGCTCTGTCTGCACAGCGTGTTCAAGGTCAAAAAACAATGTGCTCCGTTAATCTGCTGTTGGTCAGTCCCACGCCTGTTAGACATAATACTGCCACAGGTGCACTACCGAAAATCCGGTGCTTTTAATATTGCATTGTAGGCATGTTAAGGCACTCGAAGAAAAACTTTCAGAGAAGAAGAGCTGTGTTTGTCCGGAGATGTACACCTTTGTATCTAAACCTGGAGGTATGGGGTCCCCCTGACAAAGCCCAGAGGTCTTCTATAATTATTATAAACTAGTTCCTAGCACGGGGAGGGTGGCAAGGCGCATTATGCCTTTTCTCCACTAGCTTTATAAAATGATCTCCCCGTTCATATTTTATGGAACTGTAACAATGCTCACTATATTGAGTTTATGCATTTTGTTGCTAGTATTGGCTCGTGTACTGCATTACAGAGCATGTTAGTTGAAATAAACATTTTAAACTATACTGTGTCTCTGATTACTTAGGTTGTGGACAAGTATGAGTGAGTTGGCGAAAGAGTGTTCTTGCTCCTGCGATTACTGAGAGAGTCTGAGTCACTTGTTCTAGGATGTCTAATCATTGGTAGCTTCACTGTAGTACGGAGAACAAATGAGACACTATAGCTAGTCGGATAGGGGTTCCGGGCACTAAGGTGGGTTTTTGGTACACCACTATACACCGAGGTCCTGGTTTCCTGCGCGTAGTTCTGTATATGTGCAGAATCCCTGCAACATGGCGCAACCAACGTTTGGTCTGGCTCTTATCTGCAAGACGCTTGAGTAGTACTTGTGCTTGTCCACAACACCCTTGCTTCTGTTTCCGGAAACAGATGTGACGGTGATACCTCCGATATTGATGTTTTTATTGGTTTCTTCAAGCTTGATTTTCTTGAAAGGTATTTTCTTTTCATAGATACCCTCTATTGTGCTGCCGTGCATTAGGTTGTTAGACTTTCTTTGTCTTCATGGCTGAAGTAGATATTCCGGCGCAGAGTCGAGCAGCACTCTGTCGGCATTTGACGCGTGCGTCGATCTTGTCCTTGTGATGGAAGCTGATCCAACACAACACTTTCAAGTGTTTTATTCGTGGGTCACTTTTCCAGCTGTAAATGGTGACGATGACTTGTGCCATACTTGTACTCCGTCGGATCTTCCTCACAATTATTGGCCCTATACACATCTTGAAGTTCCACTAACGGCATGGCAACACTGTTAGAAATGGGATCTCTGGCTGGCTAAGGCTTGCGCCAAAACCAGGCAGAGACCACCACTCTAGTCAGGGCAAGGGAGTTACACGCCAAAGATAGCCCCTGCTCACCCCCTTGGTAGCTTGGCACGAGCAGTCAGGCTTATCCCGGTGGCAATGTGTAAAGCATTTGCGCAACACACACACACACAGCAGCAACACACTAGGCACACTACAAAAGGAACTCCACACAAGGTTATATATAAAAATAGCCTTTGTATTATAATAGACACATTAGATCATAATCACACAATGTATACTGTGCCAACTGGCACTAGGCAGTATTTACAGGGGACTATTTACATGGTTATGACAGGGCCAATGGGGCCACTGTCATAACTATCACAAATCACCAATTGTAAATGTAGCACAAATAGTAAATGTAGAGCACAACCAGTAACCACTGGCGAAATACTGAACTGAGAACTAGATCCTGTAACCTAAAATATAGGATGCCTAAATCATATCAGGCATGAATCACCTTAGGCAATCATTATCATGAACACAGTGTACCCCAATCGGGAGCACACACACTAAAACTGGCCCTAGGCAAACTGGCCTCTCTCAGGGGCCCCAACGCCCTATGTCCAACAAAAGTCAGGGCTGACTGCAAAAGCAGCAAAAGCAAAGTGGGTAGTTGCACAGCCTAAACGTGGCAGCTGCCCACTACTTGCTAGGCAGCTGTAACAATGAGCACGGGCACCAGCATGCCCCCTGAGCCCCACTATGGGACTTTAACTGATATAAATGTGCCCAACCGTTGCAGCTGCCGGTATCTGCTGCGCAGCTGTGGCGACACAAACTGCCCTGGCACTCTCGGTGCCTCTGGCACCCAAAACAATGCCCCACAAGCAATGAGGACAGGCGCTGCGCACATGGGAGTTCCGCCCTGGGACTCTGAAAATAACCTATGCCCCAAATGTCGCAGTTGCCCACTGTCACGCGGGGCAACTGTAAAGAAGTTTTGCCACTACGGGGAAAAGCACGGGCCTCATCTTGGAGATCAGAAATTTGAGAAGGGCCCAATGTTGCAGCGGCCCGCAACGGCGAAGAAAAATGAATAATGGGCTCAATTGTGTCTGGGGCCCCACTGACGGGGCTCTCCTGGTGCCAATCGTGGCACTGGTCAGGTTCAGAAGCAGCCCCCCCCCACTCACCGGGAGCACCGACACCTCCTTCTCCGGTGCCGGTCACAGTACTCCGCAACTCTGGCTGGTCTCTAGACTGCACGCGGGGCTCCTCCCTTCAACACAGGAGCCCCGCCAGCAACTTGCAGCACTCCTCGGTTCTTCCGCGGGCACCACGGGGCTTGCTCTCGGGGGCCCAATGTGAAGACGCCGACTCCCTCCTCACGGAACCTCTCAGGGCACGATCTCCCTGGAGCCGGGACTTCCTGCCTCTGCCCTGTGTCGCGATGACGTGGTGGTGGGAGTCCCGGTTGCGAGGCAACACTCCAGCTTCCCTCGGACCTGCAGCGGTGAATTCCTTCTCCTCCAAAGCGGCGATGCGGGGTGGGCACCCGCCAATAATGAAATTAAAAAGTGCGGCAATGAGGGGTAAGCTCCCTCTCCCTTAAGCATACAAAGCGGGGTAGGCACCCACTACGAAGGCACCGATGCAGGGTGGGCTCCCGCTCGGTTTTCTCACATTAATCAGCGGGGTGGGCACCCACTCAATCCTAGAGATGGTGGGGGAATCCCGCACGCTGCAGCCTTGCGCTGCAGGATACCAGCACTCCTTGAAATAAAAGAAAAGCGCTCCCAAGAAGCACAGTGTTCCTCAGCAATAAGGATGTAGCGCTTTTCAGCAAGAATCCAGGTAGGCGCTCAGTCCAGATAAAAGTCCTTTAGAAGGAAGGGGGGGGGGGGGCAAAGGCCTGGTCCCAGGCAGGCCAGCTCACAGGGCCCTTCAGCAGGGAGGCAGTCCCTAGTGGCGATTCCTCCTGTAGCCCAGCAGCAGCAGCAGGATCCCCCAAGTCAGGAGTACAACACAGCATTTTCATGGGGTCACAGCCCCAGCATTTATACCACTTTTCCCTTTGTCTGTAAGCACTGGGCTGGGAAAACCAGATGCAACTGGTTTGGGGGAGCTTTGGAGCACTTTGTTTTGCCCAGCTCCCCTCTCCTTTGTCAGGTGGGGGCTCAGGGATCAGACACACCACAGGGGGCGGAGCCGGCATTGTGGAGGGAAGTCACAGCCCTATTCAGGTCCCAGGTGCAACTCCTCCCTCCCATCTGCATGCAGATCTCTCTATTCACCACTGGGCTGACGCACCCTGTCTCCTGGAGCCATCCACATCATCCAGCCCCTGTCACTCACAAGCCAGACATGCAATTCACATCAGGCAGGCAGACACACAGCACACAAATGCCAACTTCTAAAAGTGGCATTTCTCCACCAGTCACCATAATTCTGCGCACACTATTATGCAGTATTTATTCTTACGAGTTCATACATACTAAGCTTGCCCCTGCACTCCTCTCATACCAGGAATTACTAGGGACACACATATCCCCCATGCATTCCTATGGGAAGGCAGGCCAATCTCACCACACGCACTCAGAGCGTGAACGCACTTTACACTGGGCCACAGTGCTAAAGTGCGCAGAGGCCAAAAACTACCAACACTCCACAGGAAAAAGGCTAGGAGACAGGCAAAAAGTTTAGGGGTGAACCCGCCAAAAGGGCCAAGTCCAACACACACCATATTTGGTTTAATGGCGCCCTCCCACACCCAGTGACTCGGATCCGTTTGGGCCCTTTATCGATGGTGCCACATGGCTGTTTTTTGCAGGGTACACCCCACATCCATGTTATCTGACAGTTCGGGTGTATGAGCTCCGCATGATGCACACCTCTTTGATACGGGTGCATAGGGCTGTTGTACGATATGTTATGCGCAACGTCCAGGTGGGACCAGCTGGGGTTGCTGCGCAACCAGCTGGACCTGGCGGTGTGACTATCAATCCTGTTATGGTTAATTAGGTAATGGGCAAGCGTCCTCAAAATAAAGATGATTTACCTTACTGGCTTGCTGAAAAATTTGACCAGCTGGAGGCTGTATTTCAGAATACCTCTCCTGTGGAGAAACACAGAATTTTGACAATTTGCAGAAAGACTTAATACCCGAAGTAGCCGATTGTAACAATCGGGGTAGAGTGTTTGTGGCAGTGTATCCAAAATGTTTCGGCACTCCCTCAATGACCATACTCCCCTCCGTGATTAAGTGTGTTCAGGATGAGCACGGCCCAAAGTGGATGTTGAATTGGGGATGAGACTGGTCGGGGTGTTCGACGTAGTTGCTGATCTGATCCTTGCTAATGTTAAGGGAGATACAGTGAACTTTCAAGTAGCTGATGCTTTGGCTGTAGTCCCAGAAAGGACAGGCCACGGGAACTACCGAAAATGATTACACAAGCTTAAAAGACCATTGGCCACAATAGTTTGGGTGTTAAGTCTTTTGCTAAGATATCAGCTCAACCGCAAAGACAACAAAAAGCTCAGTCTGAGAAAGACGAGCGTCCAGTCTTCAATAAAAAAGAACTGGAGAACTAAAAAACAGGGAAAGCAATAACAGAAACAGGGGACACGTGCGACGTCACCGACACCAGAGTCTTCTGAGCGCACTTATGATTTGCGCGACTGCGCGAGAATTAGGTCTCCTGACAGGTTTCAGGTCCCTGATCAGCGTTCTCCTCGTTCTTTACAGGAAACTTCAGGCTCACAAGCTGGTGGCGGAGAACGTCAGGAGCGCAGCAGAGGTCGAGGCGCACCACAAGGACATGAGCAGCCTCGTCAGACTGACGGAAAGGGAAAGCAAAACGATTTTCCACGTCAGTGCCCACAGTTTCAGAAAAATAAAGTTCCGGCTTTAACAGTGAGATATACCACAGACGGTGAGAACCCGCCTCCTGAATTTAACATGGGCAGTAATGCTGCTAGACAGTGCAGCGGAGGTTACAATAGTGCGGCAAGCACTGCACCCGTTTCTGGAGGCGACAGCAACTGACACTTTCATTACAGTTGAGAACGCTGACACTCGAGTGGCTCCCCCGATAGACTATATGACATAGGTCTTTTAATTGAAGGTGACGTACAGCGTATCATCAAAGGGATTTTTGTGGAAAATTTGACTTCTTCTTACGACATTTTATTAGCAGAGACGGACTGGCCACCACCATTTGTTCTTACTGCTCCTAAGGTGGAGGAGGTGATACTTTCGAGTTATTCACGTAATGTTCTCCAGGGAGCATGCACAGGATTTTGCTGAAGAGTGGGCTTTGGTGCTTGTACCGGCTCTGTACCGTACACAGGTGGGATGGGATAAAGACTCACCACCCCATGAGATACCCTTGCGGTCTATGCCTCAGCCGCAACAATATCCCCTCCGGCGGGAAGCAAAAGGTCTTGTTTCTGAGATTCTGAGATTCTGACACAGTTAGAGTATCAAGGAGTGATTGAGACATGTGTGTCACCAATGAATAACCCTCTTTTTACCGTTTCCAAACCCAATGGGTCGTACCGCATGGTTTTGGATCATCAGCATTTGAACTCTCATTGTCGTACTTTTGCGGAGCAGAATACCAATAGTTCTGCTCTTGTAGACAGTCTTGTTCATAAAAAATATAAAACTACACTTGACATTTCCAATGGCTTTTTTTAGTCCCAATCTGTCGCCGGCATGCAGTCAATGGACCGCCTTTACAGCCGGTGGTAAACAAAAACAATTTTGGCGTTTAGCTATGGGCTATAAAAACAGCCCCGGTGTTTTCGCCGCACCTGTTGTCTCTTTGTTAGACAGCATAGACCCAGATGCGTACTCGTACCTTGATGATATTTATCTTACGGACGACGAATTATGGCCGCATCTCTGCCGAGTCGACCGCATCATTGTTTTGTTTGCGGACTACGGTTACAAATTCAACTTTGCAAAATCACACATTGCAGAGTACACAGTGTTGTTCTTGGGCTATCAACTCAATAACGAGGGTAGAGGCTTGGCGCCTCACTTTCTGGAGAAATGTGCACGTTTGCGACCACCGACAATACTGAAAAAAATACAATCATTGCTGGCATTTCTAAACTTTGGACGCACTTACATTCCCGAATATGCCCAGCGTATCAAGCCTCTTTATGCCTTGATACAACCAAACTTTTTAAAAGGATGCTGGCTTCCGGAACATTCAGCTATCCTGCAGACTTTGCAGTCTGATCTTCTAGAATCTAAATACTCGTTAACACATGATAACCACACAAACCTGGTGATAAGAATAGTGCCAGGGGCAGTGAGTTTCACTTACTTGACGTTTAATGAAGGCGACACAGTACCTATTGCTTACACATCACATTTAAACACTTCTGCTGAGATGCGATTTTCCATTGTTGAAAAAGTCTTAACAGCTGCACAGATGGCGATCCTGAAGGAACGTGCAGTGGCACAGGGTAAACGCATCTTAGTCGTAACACCGTACCCTGCACTTGAAGCAGTGACAAAGGCAAGTGTACCAAACTCTAAGGCTTTACATCCTCGTTGGATGCAGTGGGCTACTTCCTTGAAGTCTCCGGATGTTACCTTTATCTTTGACTCCTCGCTCCAGGAGTTCTTGCAGTATGAATTTGTTCATCCTCCTCCTCTGTCTATGTGCCCACTTGAGGAGTACATTTGTATCATTTATACCGATGGTTCAGCGCAACCGGCTACAGGTTCTAAGCATGCGTATTCAGAGGCCTGTGCAATTGTGGCAGGTACCAGAAAGAACGGTGAGTTCAAGTCCAGTGTTGTACATACACAGGCACTAGGTGACTGTACCGCCCAATTGGCCGAGCTGCGCGCTTTGGTGCTTGCACTAGAGTTTGCCGATCCTAATGTGAATACTCTAATTGTAAGTGATTCTTATTACTGTGTTCAAGCTTTCAATGACAACTTCTTCTTTTGGTCACAAAATGACTATCGTGATTCCAAAGGCAGCACAATTAAACATAAGATGCTTTGGGTTCGAGTGGCAGATCTTAAACAACATCTGCCACTCACACATGTTATACATACTCTTGGCCATCAAAGTGTGGGCACACACGCTGTCGGCAATAGCTTAGCTGATGAAGCGGTTAAGTCTGCAGTAGCCACGTGTCTAGTTGCAGCCGTTACAAGATCCATGACTCAGATTGATGATGACAAATTGGCAGCAATCACTACTGAGAAGGGTGGTAATTACCCTCAAGGGTTCCCTTCAAAGTACTCTTATCATTTAAGTCCCGACAAAGTTCCATATGTCAGAATTAATGACGTTGGTGACAGGTTAATTCCCAACGCTGACCGCAGACTTCCATTGATAACTGCCGCACACTAAGGCATGGCTTTGGCATATGCTGGAGTGTCTGCAACGGTCTCTATTTTGCAGCAACTTTACTGGTGGCAAGGTTTATATTTTAAAAAAACGTAATTATGTGCTTTCTTGTGACATTTGTCAACAGATTAAACCCTCTACTGTCACACGCCCGCCACTGACACAACTCTGCATCTCTAATAAGCCTTTTGGCTGTGTATATCTTGATCACTGTGATCCGTTTACTGCCTATAAATACATCTTAGTTGCAGTTGATTCTTGCACAACTTTCGTGTGGGTTTGGCCACAACACAGTGCTGGCGCTCGAAATGTCATCAGGGATTTGCGTGTCTTTGTGGGAATTTTTGCTTGTGACACCTTCCACTCTGACCAGGGTACAGCATTCGCCTCTAAGGTGTACAAGGATGCAATGCGGTATTTGTGGGGGTGCAGGTGCAAAGTTCGTCTCCATACAGGCCTGAGGGCAATTCAGTTGTGGAATGAATGAACCGTGACTTAAAGCAATCCTTGACAGCTAGAATCTTAGGTACTGGCAGGAACTGGCTAGCCCACTTGTACGACGTACAACGTGCACTTCATAATCTCCCTAGAAGATCTCTGGGTGGGCGACCCGTACGAAATGCTCTTTGGCATACAAATGTTTGTACCGAACCTTGATGGTCTAGACATGGCGGCGGCAGCTGCACCCTTTGACGTAGATAATCATTCTACTATGTTACAGGACTTACAAGAAACCCGTGACATTCTAGCTAAAGACCATTGACCCTCTGCCACTGATGCTGCACTACAGATTCCGGTAGCAGGCTGGCTACCCAGAGTTGGAGATCTGGTCCGAGAGAAGGTGGAGAACAAAAAAGAATTTGGCTCCGCTTATCGTGCGCCAGTTCCAGTGCTTGGCGTGAAGGGAACTCGTACAGTCATCTTACCACCACTTTCTGGTCGCAAAGACAATAGATACATCTCAGTGGACAGTGTCAAGCTACAACATCTGGCCGATCCTGAATAGTATAACACCAGCTGCATCATGTCTAGCAATATCCAGGTATCCTGTCTTTGGAGCATCTGACGACACACAGCGTGACACTGCTATCGAGATGAACTCTACCACTGATCCCTTGCTTGCCCAACCAGCCTCCAACATCACCAAGACCGGTTACAATTGCTGCACGACCGGATGCTTGAATGCTATGGTACGTTGCCTCTGGCTACACTCAGCATGGCTTATAGACTGTCTTTCCGCTTTGCGTACTACACTTGCGTGCAACCCGTCTTTTCATACTTGTAATGCTCCTTTGAATGGGCGTTGGATCTCTGCCTCTCCAATACGTCACCACCCGACCCGGATTACGACCTGTTGATGAGTCCCTTAGTGGCCCATGAGCAAGAATGCTCTGGGGTTGGTTTTATGGCATGCGCGGCTGCGCTTGAAGTGTTGGCACAATGGGATATCTGGGCAGCGGCACAGCATTTCCTACAACGTAGCTACATTGAATATCACACAAGTTGTCCTACGATGGTGCTAGATGCACCCATCTGTGAAGATCACGAATGCTCGTTCTGCTTGCTAAACTGGATGGCTTCTATGTTTTCTAACGATGACAATGATTTCCTATTGGAAGCCGTTGCTGTCTACTGCTCGTACACTCTAATGGATTAAAAAAGGCTTGCGCTCATCTTTGCCTATTTTTTTATAAATGACTTTTTTTTTGCACCTATTCTAAGCCTGAATACAATTTTTCCCATTTTTCTCCCATCTCTCTAAATTCAATGGACTAAAGACGCTTTTGAACTCTGCTCATACTTCCTGAACTCTGTGTTCGTCCAATGACCACATGCGATGGACTTACCAAGAGGGGGTGTAGTGAGGTTATGGATTCACTGCGTACGTTGCTAAATTAGCATAAGTTAGTATAAGCTTGTTTGCCATGTTGCCGCTTTTGCACACGTTTCTACAGGCATTTCTTTTGCACGATTCCTCTGCCTATGCTGGGTCACATGAGAACCATCTACCTTTCACTTCTCTTGCTGTACTCTGAGGCTCTGTCTGCACAGCGTGTTCAAGGTAAAAAAACAATGTGCTCCGTTGATCTGCTGTTGGTCAGTCCCACGCCTGTTAGACATAATACTGCCACAGGTGCACTACCGAAATTCCGGTGCTTTTAATATTGCATTGAAGGCATGTTAAGGCACTCGAAGAAAACCTTTCAGAGAAGAAGAGCTGTGTTTGTCCGGAGATGTAAACCTTTGCATCTAAACCTGGAGGGATGGGGTCCCCCTGACAAAGCCCAGAGGTCTTCTATAATTATTATATACTAGTTCCTAGCATGGGGTGGGTGGCAAGGCGCATTAGGCCTTTTCTCCACTAGCTTTATAAAATGATCTGCCCGTTCATATTTTATGGAATTGCAACAATGCTCACTATTTTGAATTTATGCATTTTGCTGCTAGTATTGGCTCGTGTACTGCATTATAGAACAAGTTAGTTGAAATAAATATTTTTAACTATACTGTGTCTATGATTACTTAGGTTGTGGACAAGTATGAGTGAGTTGGCGAAAGAGTGTTCTTGCTCCTGCGATTACTGAGAGAGTCTGAGTCACTTGTTCTAGGATGTCTAATCATTGGTAGCTTCACTGTAGTACGGAGAACGAATGAGACACTATAGCTAGTCGGATAGGGGTTCCAGGCACTAAGGTGGGTTGTTGGTACACAGTATACACCGAGGTCCTGGTTTCCTGCGCGTAGTTCTGTATATGTGCAGAATCCGTGCAACAGTCCCTTCACAGTGCTGGCAGACATGGAGGATGAGGAGGTCATACGGAAATTCCATCTGGATCGAGACACCCTTGAAGACCTATGTGCTATGTTGGAGCCCCATCTGCAGCCTCGCAGGACATATCCGGGTGCTTTCACACCAACGTCTAAGGTGATGGCGGCCCTGCATTTTTTTGCTTCAGGATCTTTCCAGTACACGGTGTTCCGCACAGGTGGGATGTCGCAATCTATGTTCAGCATGGCGCTACGTGATGTCCTGTCCGCTATGATGATCTACAAGGACAGATATATCCATTTCCCCAGGAGGCATGAATTGGCGGCTGTGAAGGGAGATTTTTATGCACTTGGGCACATCCCCAATGTTATGGTGCCATTGACTGCACACATGTTGACCTGGTTCCACCACAGGCACGTGAGCACATCTACAGGAACAGTATGCATTTCCATTCCATCAATGTTCAAGTGGTGTGCCAGGCGAATATGATCTCACACGTCTGTGCCAAATTCCCAGGCTTTGCCCATGACTCGTATATCATGCGTAACAGCATTGTGCCCCGACTGATGGATAATATGCTTCAGGAGCGTGCATGGATTGTGGGTGAGTACGAAGAGTCGGGTAGCGTGCTGTGTGTGTGACATGCTGTCCTTTGCCACAGCTACATTACAAAGTTGCTCTGTGTATCTCAGACCTAGGTGATTCAGCATATCCCAACCGTCCTCGGTTGCTGAGCCCACTGGGGAATCCCAGGACACCAGCTGAAGTCCGCTACAATGATGCCCATGGGAGGATACGTCGTGTGGTGGAGCGTACTTTCGGTCTCCTGAAGTCACGTTTCCGTTGCCTGGACAAGACCGGAGGTGCACTGATGTACTCGCCGAGGAAGGTGTGTCAGATTGTAGTTGCATGCTGCATGGTCCACAACCTGGCTTTTGTGCAAGGAGATCCCCCTGCTCCTGGATGCTGATGAGCAGCCGGGGCCCCCACCTGCAAACCAACCCATGTCCAGTGACGAGGATAGTGGAGAGGAGGAAGGTGTCGACCTGCGTCTACAGCTCATCAACCGCTACTTCCCTTGAAGGTGAGTGACAATGTACAACGGAGCCATTGTCTGCTGATGTCATCGTTGTTGGCAAGGTGTATGTGAGCTTTGTGACTGCAGCCTGTTGTTGACTCGGTGTTGGCTGTCAATGTTTCTGAGACAGGGTAGTTTGGCACATCTACAGGATGTTTATGTCGGTACTGTTACTCATTGTAATGTGTGCAGATTGGAGTACCTTGATGACAAGTGTTGTGTGATGGCTGTGATGCCAACACCTGACTAGTGAATATTGTTCTGTTGTGTTTTCCTAGGTCCCTTCAGCCTCTCCTTGCCTACATACAATCCATACTCCAGGTACATTGTAATCATGTGTAAGACTGCACATCCTGGAATAAACACGGAGCAGACACAACGACCTGTGTTTGTAAGGCGGGTTTATTTATAATGGGGACATGTGACAGGGGGTGAATATTTACAATAAAGTGATTAGTGAAGCAGTGAGTTGTCAGTGATGGTACATGAGACAATCAAGAAGTCACCACATTGATTTGGTGACCCAGTCCAACAGACGGATGCCATTCACAAGGCAGTGTGGGGAAGGACAGTCCAAAAAGTCAATGCAGTAGTGAAGAGGGGTGCCATCATGGTTGGCTCAGTGACTGGCGTTTGGCAGGCGCTTTGCCACGGGATCCTCCCTGGGATTTCTTGGGACGGTCCCTTGATCATTTGGCAGGGGGGGGCTCTGCTGCGGGCCAGTGGGGTCTGAAGACTCCCCCCCCCCCCCCCCCTACCACCCCCCCCCCCTCTCTGTGGCCGCAGGGGAGGATGTTGAACTGTCATCTTGCGGGCCACCACAGGGAGGTGGTTGATTGTGGCGCAGGCCTGTCCCGCAGTACCGCCACTAGCTGGCCCAAGAGGCCCACAATTTGGCCCATGCGGGTGTCCATGGACCTAAGCAGCAGGCGGAGCTCACGTGAATCTTCCTCAGCCTGGCCTGTTCGTCCCTGAGCCCGTTCATAGGCCCCAAGGACTCTGTTGATGTTGTCCAGGGCTTCGATCCCAGTGTCCGGTTGTCTTTGACTCCCCCTTGCCCTCCCACCTGCCCTTCTGTCATGGACCTGTTGCCTCACCACTGTACGGACCTGTTTACTCTCCCTGCCCTCTTCAGTTGGTGGTGTGGGGTGGTCATCCTCTGGGGCAGGGAGAGTGTTGCAGGGAGCACTGGTGGTGGTGGTGGAGGCCGCACAGGCCGTTACAGCAGGGGTCTGCGTAGATGTTGGTGTTGCTGCAGATGTGGTGGGTTGACAATGGGGTCCTGGGAACTGTTGTGCCCTGGCACACCAGATGGGCCGGCTTCGAGCCCCGCGTCCTCAGAATCCAGGGAGTCATCATCTGAGAGGCCATGTTCCGAGGGGGGGGGGGAGACTGGCTCTGCAGGTTGCTGTTATCGTCCTCTGCAGTCAGTTCTTGGTCACCTGTGGGACAGAGGGGAAATGGTCATTGAAGTGCACCCCTCAAGCTTGGTGTTAGATGTATCTTATTCACAGGTTATGTACCACACAGTTTACTAGTTATCACATTGTATGTCTGCACACTACTGTGCCTCATAACATGATGTGGAGGTGCATGCATTACTTGTCCATGGTGTAAAATGTCAATACATGCCGTGCGCCACATGCACATTTTGTGATTACAAGGACATGTCATCTAACGACTAGCGCCACAACGTATTTAGGTGAAGCATCTTTGTTGATTACTCTGCCTGGCAGACGTTACATCTGAGCATGAACTAGCCATTGTTATCTCATGCATACCTTTGTCATGTCATGTGCAAATCACAAGTTGTACTACAGACCATGCTTGCTTTGTTTTCATATGGTCCTTGATGCTCTGCCCCCATGGCCCTTACACATAGCATTCAGTGCTGTGCATGATTGTGCACAGACTTTCTTCAACATGTGAATTAGTGAGTCACACTTTGGTTGCTGTGACAGTTACATTCGCTTAGCTGTCTGCCCACTGTAAGTGGCAATTGGATCTGTGTGAATTTTTTGTGGGATGAGAGGGCTGGTGTTGTCATATGGCACCATGCTTTTTGAGATGAATGGCTGGGTGCATGCACTGTGTACTTACCTGTTCTGTTGTCACATTTGGATGGAACTTGGGACACATCTGTGTGTGTGTGTGTGTGTGTGTGTGTGTGTGTGGTGGAGGGTTCCATCCTGCTCAGGGGTGGGACAAGAGAGCATAAGATGGCTACCTACCTGTTAGTTTGAAGTGCACAATGCAATGACTGACACATGCTTCTGGGTGGGAGGGATTGCTCCATCTTGATGAGCTGGGGAACAAGGGGGCATGGTGGGAGTAGTAGTGCAGGCCTCCCACCCACAAACAGAACAACTTTGGAAAATGGCTAACTACCTGTTAGTTTTAAGTGAACAATGCAAAGGCTGACACATGCATCTGGGTGGGAGGGAGTGCTCCACCCTGCTCAGGGGTAGCTTTGTAGTTGTGCAAGACAGTACATGGCAGTGTAATGGTTTACATTAGCTTGTCCATACCACCCTTCACTCCCCCGGCTATTCCTGTGAGACTCTCTGGATGAAGTATGGCAAGCACCTTCTCCTCCTATTCAGTGAATGTTTTTGGTGGAATGGGAGGGCCGCCGCCAGTCCTCTGAGCAAGCTCACAGTTCTTGTTCTTCTGTTTGACAACCCTCTTCAGGTTGTGCCACCGTTTCATGATTTCATTTTTGGAGCGCGCGGTGGTCCCTACTGCATTGATCTTGTCGACTATCCTTGCCCACATTTGTGCTCTTGTGGCTAATGGTGTCTGTTGGACCAGGCTACCAAACACTTGTGGTTCTACTCTGATTATCTCATCTACCATAACTGACAACTCACTCTCTGTGAATTTGGGCATTTTCTGTGGTGCCATGGTGTGTGATGTGCTAATGTTTTAGAGTGCAGTTGTGATGGTGGTGTAGGTGGTGTGTGTGTGTGTGTGTGTGTGTTGTTGTGCTGGTGTGATGTGTGCAGGTTTGCCTCTCCTTTGTGCTCTGGTGTTGGGCCCTTCTGTTGTGGAGTATTGCAAAGGATTCTGGTCAGGGAAGTGGCTGGTTTTATGCTCAGCTATGTGGGTGTGTCAAGATGGAGTATTGCTGTCAGGTGTGTTGTGTGGGTTGTCCTGGGATTTGTATTTTTGAATTTGCCATGGGGGTGTGTCTTTGGGATGTGTTAGGTGTTTTTAGGGGCAGGGCTAGTTTGCTGTGTGCACTTGGTGGCCTTGTTGTGATTTTTTTTTAGTCGGCCGCCATTTTTTAATGGAGCGTCCGCAGCGATGGCTATGCTACAGCCCTTCCGCCGGATCTCCCATTCATCACTGTTTGCGACCGCGGCGGTCGGAAACAGCGGAACGTACCGCGGTCACATCGGAGTTCTCCTAACTTTCTGTGCGGTCTCTCCGCTGTCTTGGCGGCGGTTTGGTGTGTTTCCATCATGAATCCGACCGCCGCAGACGGATTTTCGCCTGCTCCGCCCACTACGGGCAGTCTTTGGTGGCCTCGTTCCGCCGTGGTCGGATTTTTGGGGCGGTTGATCCTAATCGAACCGCCGGTTTTGCTGTGGTACCGGCGGACAGTTGATTTCCACTACCATGGCGGTCGGGGTGGTTTTCCGACCCCCTTCCTAATAGACCTCTAAGTATTTCCTGTTATAATGAGTAACATCAAACATGCATTCTCTTTTTTCTAGACTGCAATTGTCATCTGCACTGTCTTAAGTATATTCTTCTTCAAGCCATTCACTAACATTTACAGTTCCTTGGGCTGTTTCTACCGTCTGTAAAAAAGTGGTTCCTATATGCTCACCGTTTTGCATCCCCAGTTGCTTGCGGTGCCGACTATAAGTCCTGTAATTGTTCATTCAGTTATGGACAAAATTCCCACTAATTGAGAAGACATTCCATTTTCGATCGCCCAAAAGATCGACCAAATTGAAGCTGTGCTTACCACATGAAATGGTTCCTGCAATAGGTGATTGCAACATATGGGGGGCAGTGTTTGCCACTCTCTATACCATCAGTCGTGGCTTTCCGTCCATGTCAGTTTTACCTGCTGTGTTAAAACAAATACAGAATGAGCAAAGGGCAGTTGCTGCCCTGGATTTGGGAATGAAATTAATGGGAAATGTTCGAATGGTGTCCACAATGATTCTGTCTAAAATTAAAGGAGAAGCAGCATTTCTGGCTACAAGCCAGAGGCTCGCAGCGGTGGCACAAGCATACTGTGAACGTGAAACACCTTGCTGATGCGTATACACCCTTAGGATGCAATAATTTGGGAACTAGACTGTGAGAAGTTGGCCTGGTATATGCTGTTCACTAGTTCTAGTGACCACCTTGTACCATGCCAAGCAACCCTTATGGTGTGGTTGTAAGTCAACCTTTTCGGACTAGCTGCCCTAGTGGTAGCGTAGGCTAAGCAGTCTTTGAGGCTAAACTCGTGAAGCGTGTTAAGCCAGCTGTTTTACCAAATGCAACCCCCTTTTATACCAATGAAAGGACACCACACAGATATATATTCAAAATATATATGTATTTATTTCTCAAAGTAACCCCTAGTCTCTTTATGAGCACAGGAGCACAAATCGTCAAACAAGATTATCACAGAATACACAGAAGTTGCACTTTATATGGATAGGCCCTGGTGGCCACTCAAACCATATACTAAAATAGTGGTATAAGTACCACGAACAGAAAAGGGAAAAGGCCTAAGGCCTCTAGAATCGCTGGGCCTACAAGGAGCTAACGTCAGTTAGTGACCAGGAGGTCCACGGGTGGCGTGTGCAGAGCAAATAGTCACACGCGTGCTCCCATAGGTTTCAATGGGTGCGTAAAAAGTACAAAGTTACTGCAAAAGGAATCTTCCGGATGGACTAGGAACTCAAGATTTGGAACACAGGCACTAGAGATGTAATACTACACTTGGGCACAGGTGTGCCAGCTTTACCTCACCCACAGGAAGCGGGTGCATAGGCCTCGAAGTGCGTCGGGTTGCTTCTATCTGTTCCGTGGAGCTTGAAGACAAAGATGCTGCAGGCGGTCGGTCCGGGAGAGATGCAGTGGATCCAAGAGTGGATCGGAGATGTTGAAGACCTGTAAGCAGAGGGGACAGTGTTCACAGTCACTAGCCAGTGACCAGCGTGGCACCAGGTGGGTACCAGGCGATGTCGGGTGCAAACAGGTGATGAGGGGTAGCTTGTCTCCGCAGCCACGTGGTCCCTGAAGGTCGACGACGTCCAGGAGTCGGCTCACGAGCTGTCCCACGCAGGCTCTCGCTGTCGGCGGTGTCGGCGACTTGATCGAAGCAAACAAGCCTTGGCAAAAGCAATTGCAGGAGGATTCGGAAATCAGCTGTTGGTTCTGACCAGCAAGGTCAGAGGGATTGCTCCTTTGGAGGGGAGCAAGGGCCAGTCTGGAGCAACCAGACCAGCGGTGTTTGTCGTAGATTTCGTCGCCAAGATGGCCACTAGCCAGCGGGCCAGCAACCGGTTAGGCGCGTCGAGTGGCAAAATGCAGAAGGGCCCCACGCAGATCGTGGAGATGCTGGAGGGCTCACCTTTGGTGCAGATGCTGCTCGAGGGTTGGGCTTCTCAGGACCCAAAGCACAACTTGGAGGGAGCCTCGGTTGTTGCACTGGTCAGCTTGTCGTAGTCGTTCCAAGATGGCTGGCTCCACGTGTCTCGGTGCCTCCACGGGTCTCCTCTTTTCAGGGACTGTGGATCGGGCGGTGAGAGGTCTGGAGGTCCAGGTCTTGTCAGTCTCTGGGCTCGGGCTCCGGCGGGAGGCGGCGGCAAAGCAGACGGTGATTCGCTGGGTGGTGCTTGCGTTAGCAAGGTGGTCACTCCCTGACCACAGGGGAGATTTTCTTCAGTCTTCTGTGCAGCAGAATGTCGAAGTTCCCGTCTTCTTCTTAGTTTCAAGTTGATTCCAGGATGTCTGAAGTCTTAGGACACAGCTCCTACCTTTATTCGGATTCTAGGGGCCGGACTACCTGCTAGGTCCCTCCCTATGGGTGGGACCAGGAAGGGGGGTGGTTACACCCCCAATCCTTTGTCCAGCTCGCCCCAGGCCCGGGACTGGTGTGCCCCAGGACCGGTTTGAACTGGCATATGCCCCGAGGCTCCTTGTGAGCCACAGGCATGTCTGGTTTCTTTCAAGCCCTACCTGACCAATACACAAAATCCTGTCTGGGGTGGTGCATGCACCTCCCCTGGCAGGAAACCCTTTGTCCACACCTCCCAAGCTGGAAGGACTCCCAGCAGCAGGAGGGCAGACTTGTGTCTGTGGTGGCAGCATCCATTTTGTGGAGCTGAGGCTATGTCTGATTTTACCCGGGTTTCAGGCACTGTACATGTCGTGTCCCTCTAGAAGGGTGGAATGCTAACCCCGTCGCCAGAATTGGCGAGGGGTTAGTATTCCAATTCGTATGACACCTTACTCGACATGTTTTGATAAAGCCAAACCAAAGATAGCATTTAACCGCGAGGTTCATAATGCACTTAAGAGTATATGGTATGACGATATCTGGAAACAGTAGAAGGAAGTTGTTCCGACCACTGCAGACAGGCTCAGCTCATGCCAGAGCACCATCTCACATGGAACCAAGCACTCTGCCTTCAGGATTGTTAAGGCCTGCCATAGGAGTGACTTATAGGTTACCAGGTGTCCCATTTAAGTTTAGGTATAGGTATACTACACCTAAGTAAGAGGTGATTACACCAACTTACCCCAGCTGAGTGATCAGCCAGTTGTGTCAGATTGTTAGGCCAAGCCTGGGGTGGCATAATACATGCTTCAGCCCCTGGCAGGCCTTGGATACACCAATGCCCTGGGTACCTAGTGTACACTGGTACAGGGGCTGACAGGGTGATCCAACCAATTGGGTATGTACCTAGGGTACATGGAGTCCATTTTACAGAGAGAGCAGATAGCCTGAGAGCCTGAATGGCAGGATCTCAGGCCAACTAAGTCGAAAAACCAGCTAGACACTAGGCAAAAATTTAGGGGTAACCATAGTCAGATATCCACCTTCCTACACAACCCCCCCCCAAACGAAGGGAGATAAGGCTGACCTTGACCAGGTAAGCCTATATTGCCCAAGTGGCCATATAAGGAGGAACCAGCACTGGCATGGTTACCCCCTGTCTCATGGTCCACTAAGCAATCCCTCACCCTAAGGGTATCAGAGGGTCTCCACCATAGGGAATCTCTACCTGTGGTGTGTCTTGGCAAAGTAAAAGGCTGGTGTTGAGATGGAGTACTGAAGTGAGTGTCCTCAAAGTGAGGCCTCAGCTTCCTCCAATCATCCTCCACCATGGATGCCTTTCTTTCTTTAACTGAGTTGCACTGTGCTCTCAGGGTCAGCCTCTGGCTACCTAAAGCTGGAGGCTGGGTCCCTTTTGTGGGCTTACTGGAGGGACAGGTCAGGTTTGGGGCCCTAAGGTCCCATGTTTGCCTGTGCCCAACAGAATCCCCCTGGGGGAGGTCCCTAACTACCTGTAAAGGAGATCCCTCAGGAATGTTTTTACCCATCACCTGACTAGGGCTACTAGCCAGGCAATCCTCATTCTTTTGATGGGGGGGTTCTTGTGGACAGGGGCCCTCTGGGGGTCCACTGGCCTCCCTGACCTCTGCAGCCCTGGGCTGACTGAGGCAGGGTAGAGAGAGGCAGGCTACCTGCACCAGACTGGATCCCACCTTGGAAGGGGCCACTGACATCAGAGGCTCTGCCAGGCCAGGCCTGGCTACCTCTGGGGCAGTTCCTTCACAAGGGGTGAGGTCAGATCCCTGAGGAGGCTGACCTTTTCCTAATGTCTGGGGAGAGGGAGACTTTTCTTCCTCCCCACTACTCTCAGTTTGTGTGGAGTGATCCATTGTTTCAGGCTTCACTACACCTATGTCAGTCTGAGTATAGGCTGAGACCATTACAGCCTTGCCAACCTTTTCAGGGGGGCACTCAGTTTGTGTTTGAGCTGTGACTGTCACAGCTCTGCCAGTCCCTACAGGGAAGTCTGTCTGTGCCTGGGCTGTGGCTACCACTGCCCTTCCAACCTTTTCAGGGAGGAAATCTATTTGGACAGGGGTTGTGAATGGCACAACCCCCCTACCCTTTTGTGAAAGGCCTACCATTTTAGAATGGGTGTCTTGTTCAACTCCAGCCCAAGCTGAGAGTTCTAAGTCATTCCCCAGTAAGCAGTCTACAGGCAAGGTTGGGGACACTGCTACCCTTTTAGGGCCAGTGACCCCTCCCCAGCTGAGACATACCTCTGCCATGGGATGACTGTTCTGTTTGCCATCAATGTTAGTCACCTGGTAGGAGAAACCGGGCAAAAGCTGCTCAGAGGGAACTAGCCAATGGGCCACCATTGTGATGCTAGCCCCAGTGTCTCTGTAGGCCTCAGCTTTTGTACCATTGATGTAGGGCTCCTGTCTGTACCTACCCAAAGTGTTGGGACAGGCAGTGAAGTTGGCAAACCCCATGCCACCATCACAGACAAGAGTGGTTGCTGTAGGGGAATTGGCTAAGCCAGGGTCCCCCTGTGTTCCCCAAGTAAACCCACCCAGATTTCTGGGGGCACTCCCACCACCTGGGGGATTACTGCTGACAGTAATAGGTGGTGTGACAGGAGTAATTGGAGGAACAGTTTTGTTTTTAGCCCTTGGGCAACCGCTGTCAGTTTTCCAATGCCCAGGAGTTTTACACTCATGGCAGTAGGGCTTTTTAGCTGTGGTAGAGGAGGGAGCTTGGGACCCACCACCCTGTGTGGAGTTTTGGGGCCCTGAGGAAGGTTTCTCTTTTTCTTTATCCCCACCCTTCTCTTGAGGCTTGGTGGTATCTTTCTTTTGGTCACCACCCTGGTTTTTAGGCCTGATCCTGGTCCTGACCCATTTATCTGCCCTCTTTCCCAATTCTTGGGGAGAGGTCAAATCTGAGTCTACCAGGTGTTGATGGAGAAGCTGGTTTTGACAATTACTTAAAATCTGCTCTCTCATCATCAAATTGTACAATCCTGTATAATCAGACACCTTACTTCCCAGCAACCAACCCTCCAAAGCCTTAGTGGCACATTCCACATATTCAGACCAGTCCTGAGTCTGTGTCTTCTGGGTGTCTCTGAACATTAACCTGTACTGTTCAGTGGTTAAGCCTAACCCATCAACTAGGACACTCTTCAGGACTCTGTAATTTCTGACATCCTCTTCTCTAACAGTGAGGAGTCTATCTCTGCCTCTCCCCTCAAAGGAGAGCCATAAGATTGCTGCCCACTGGTCTTCAGGAACCTGCTGCACTTTGCAGGCTCTCTCAAGAGCAGTCATCCATTTGTGGATGTCATCCCCACTTTTGTAGGGGGGCACAATCTTGGACAGGTTCCTATTGTCAAAGACCCTATCTTTGTCCTTAGGGACAATGCTGCCACCAGTGGGTATAGACCCACTCTCTTTATGCTGTCTAGCCTTGCTAAGTTTCTCTTCCATCAGGGCTACTTCTAGCTCCTGCTTCCTGATCCTCAGCTGAGCCTCTTGCATCTTGGCCTCATGTTCCCTCCTCTGAGGGGTGGTCATCCTTCTCCTGGAGTGACCTTGAGAGCCTCTAGAGCCATGGGAAGCATTGGAGTCACCTGAGCGATTCCTTTGCCTTCCCAGCCCTGTGTTAAGTCCACTGGGGAGATCCAGTGGGTTGAACCCACTGTCAGTCCCCAATAGCCTTGGTTTAGCTGGGCCAAGTATAACACTTGGCACTGGGCTAGTTCTCCCTTCATCCTCACTACTGTCAGTATCCTTTTCACTCTCATCCTCTGTGGTAGGCATCCCATCTAAGGGGTGACTATTGGGAAGGGGTACTTCAGTGGCATCTTTAGAAGGGGGGCCTCCTGTTCCTGTCCCTAAGGGGGCTAACTGGGAAGCTTTCTTGAGTGCTCTCTGATTCTCATCATTCTGTAAGAGCTCTCTGAGCTCAGCAGAGTTTGGGTTCTTGGGCTGTTTAAGGCCTCTAAGAGTTGCCAAATGCCTGAGCTCATTCTGATTAAGGGTAGCAAAGCTGGATGGTGCCCTCTGGGGGTCACTCTCAACAGAGATGGGTACAGTGGACCCCTCTGCCCCGGCCATTGCTCTTAAGTGTGGGTGGATGTGTTGCAATCTACCTACACTTGGGTTTACCTACTAAACCTATCTAGTAGTTGTAGTCAGGGTGTGCTACTCCCTTTGCTCTACAACAACTAAGTTCAGTAGAACTTATGTATATCTAATCTTGTTTTATATGTACCTACAGGTACCTATGTGATCTTTCAATTGGTAACCAAGAGATTACAATGGTAAAACACAGCAAGCTCAAATCCAACCGCTGCTCACCAATGTGAGAAGTTGGCCTGGTATATGCTGTTCACTAGTTCTAGTGACCACCTTGTACCATGCCAAGCAACCCTTATGGTGTGGTTGTAAGTCAACCTTTTCGGACTAGCTGCCCTAGTGGTAGCGTAGGCTAAGCAGTCTTTGAGGCTAAACTCGTGAAGCGTGTTAAGCCAGCTGTTTTACCAAATGCAACCCCCTTTTATACCAATGAAAGGACACCACACAGATATATATTCAAAATATATATGTATTTATTTCTCAAAGTAACCCCTAGTCTCTTTATGAGCACAGGAGCACAAATCGTCAAACAAGATTATCACAGAATACACAGAAGTTGCACTTTATATGGATAGGCCCTGGTGGCCACTCAAACCATATACTAAAATAGTGGTATAAGTACCACGAACAGAAAAGGGAAAAGGCCTAAGGCCTCTAGAATCGCTGGGCCTACAAGGAGCTAACGTCAGTTAGTGACCAGGAGGTCCACGGGTGGCGTGTGCAGAGCAAATAGTCACACGCGTGCTCCCATAGGTTTCAATGGGTGCGTAAAAAGTACAAAGTTACTGCAAAAGGAATCTTCCGGATGGACTAGGAACTCAAGATTTGGAACACAGGCACTAGAGATGTAATACTACACTTGGGCACAGGTGTGCCAGCTTTACCTCACCCACAGGAAGCGGGTGCATAGGCCTCGAAGTGCGTCGGGTTGCTTCTATCTGTTCCGTGGAGCTTGAAGACAAAGATGCTGCAGGCGGTCGGTCCGGGAGAGATGCAGTGGATCCAAGAGTGGATCGGAGATGTTGAAGACCTGTAAGCAGAGGGGACAGTGTTCACAGTCACTAGCCAGTGACCAGCGTGGCACCAGGTGGGTACCAGGCGATGTCGGGTGCAAACAGGTGATGAGGGGTAGCTTGTCTCCGCAGCCACGTGGTCCCTGAAGGTCGACGACGTCCAGGAGTCGGCTCACGAGCTGTCCCACGCAGGCTCTCGCTGTCGGCGGTGTCGGCGACTTGATCGAAGCAAACAAGCCTTGGCAAAAGCAATTGCAGGAGGATTCGGAAATCAGCTGTTGGTTCTGACCAGCAAGGTCAGAGGGATTGCTCCTTTGGAGGGGAGCAAGGGCCAGTCTGGAGCAACCAGACCAGCGGTGTTTGTCGTAGATTTCGTCGCCAAGATGGCCACTAGCCAGCGGGCCAGCAACCGGTTAGGCGCGTCGAGTGGCAAAATGCAGAAGGGCCCCACGCAGATCGTGGAGATGCTGGAGGGCTCACCTTTGGTGCAGATGCTGCTCGAGGGTTGGGCTTCTCAGGACCCAAAGCACAACTTGGAGGGAGCCTCGGTTGTTGCACTGGTCAGCTTGTCGTAGTCGTTCCAAGATGGCTGGCTCCACGTGTCTCGGTGCCTCCACGGGTCTCCTCTTTTCAGGGACTGTGGATCGGGCGGTGAGAGGTCTGGAGGTCCAGGTCTTGTCAGTCTCTGGGCTCGGGCTCCGGCGGGAGGCGGCGGCAAAGCAGACGGTGATTCGCTGGGTGGTGCTTGCGTTAGCAAGGTGGTCACTCCCTGACCACAGGGGAGATTTTCTTCAGTCTTCTGTGCAGCAGAATGTCGAATTTCCCGTCTTCTTCTTAGTTTCAAGTTGATTCCAGGATGTCTGAAGTCTTAGGACACAGCTCCTACCTTTATTCGGATTCTAGGGGCCGGACTACCTGCTAGGTCCCTCCCTATGGGTGGGACCAGGAAGGGGGGTGGTTACACCCCCAATCCTTTGTCCAGCTCGCCCCAGGCCCGGGACTGGTGTGCCCCAGGACCGGTTTGAACTGGCATATGCCCCGAGGCTCCTTGTGAGCCACAGGCATGTCTGGTTTCTTTCAAGCCCTACCTGACCAATACACAAAATCCTGTCTGGGGTGGTGCATGCACCTCCCCTGGCAGGAAACCCTTTGTCCACACCTCCCAAGCTGGAAGGACTCCCAGCAGCAGGAGGGCAGACTTGTGTCTGTGGTGGCAGCATCCATTTTGTGGAGCTGAGGCTATGTCTGATTTTACCCGGGTTTCAGGCACTGTATATGTCGTGTCCCTCTAGAAGGGTGGAATGCTAACCCCGTCGCCAGAATTGGCGAGGGGTTAGTATTCCAATTCGTATGACACCTTACTCGACATGTTTTGATAAAGCCAAACCAAAGATAGCATTTAACCGCGAGGTTCATAATGCACTTAAGAGTATATGGTATGGCGATATCTGGAAACGGTAGAAGGAAGTTGTTCCGACCACTGCAGACAGGCTCAGCTCATGCCAGAGCACCATCTCACATGGAACCAAGCACTCTGCCTTCAGGATTGTTAAGGCCTGCCATAGGAGTGACTTATAGGTTACCAGGTGTCCCATTTAAGTTTAGGTATAGGTATACTACACCTAAGTAAGAGGTGATTACACCAACTTACCCCAGCTGAGTGATCAGCCAGTTGTGTCAGATTGTTAGGCCAAGCCTGGGGTGGCATAATACATGCTTCAGCCCCTGGCAGGCCTTGGATACACCAATGCCCTGGGTACCTAGTGTACACTGGTACAGGGGCTGACAGGGTGATCCAACCAATTGGGTATGTACCTAGGGTACATGGAGTCCATTTTACAGAGAGAGCAGATAGCCTGAGAGCCTGAATGGCAGGATCTCAGGCCAACTAAGTCGAAAAACCAGCTAGACACTAGGCAAAAATTTGGGGGTAACCATAGTCAGATATCCACCTTCCTACACAACCCCCCCCCAAACGAAGGGAGATAAGGCTGACCTTGACCAGGTAAGCCTATATTGCCCAAGTGGCCATATAAGGAGGAACCAGCACTGGCATGGTTACCCCCTGTCTCATGGTCCACTAAGCAATCCCTCACCCTAAGGGTATCAGAGGGTCTCCACCATAGGGAATCTCTACCTGTGGTGTGTCTTGGCAAAGTAAAAGGCTGGTGTTGAGATGGAGTACTGAAGTGAGTGTCCTCAAAGTGAGGCCTCAGCTTCCTCCAATCATCCTCCACCATGGATGCCTTTCTTTCTTTAACTGAGTTGCACTGTGCTCTCAGGGTCAGCCTCTGGCTACCTAAAGCTGGAGGCTGGGTCCCTTTTGTGGGCTTACTGGAGGGACAGGTCAGGTTTGGGGCCCTAAGGTCCCATGTTTGCCTGTGCCCAACAGAATCCCCCTGGGGGAGGTCCCTAACTACCTGTAAAGGAGATCCCTCAGGAATGTTTTTACCCATCACCTGACTAGGGCTACTAGCCAGGCAATCCTCATTCTTTTGATGGGGGGGTTCTTGTGGACAGGGGCCCTCTGGGGGTCCACTGGCCTCCCTGACCTCTGCAGCCCTGGGCTGACTGAGGCAGGGTAGAGAGAGGCAGGCTACCTGCACCAGACTGGATCCCACCTTGGAAGGGGCCACTGACATCAGAGGCTCTGCCAGGCCAGGCCTGGCTACCTCTGGGGCAGTTCCTTCACAAGGGGTGAGGTCAGATCCCTGAGGAGGCTGACCTTTTCCTAATGTCTGGGGAGAGGGAGACTTTTCTTCCTCCCCACTACTCTCAGTTTGTGTGGAGTGATCCATTGTTTCAGGCTTCACTACACCTATGTCAGTCTGAGTATAGGCTGAGACCATTACAGCCTTGCCAACCTTTTCAGGGGGGCACTCAGTTTGTGTTTGAGCTGTGACTGTCACAGCTCTGCCAGTCCCTACAGGGAAGTCTGTCTGTGCCTGGGCTGTGGCTACCACTGCCCTTCCAACCTTTTCAGGGAGGAAATCTATTTGGACAGGGGTTGTGAATGGCACAACCCCCCTACCCTTTTGTGAAAGGCCTACCATTTTAGAATGGGTGTCTTGTTCAACTCCAGCCCAAGCTGAGAGTTCTAAGTCATTCCCCAGTAAGCAGTCTACAGGCAAGGTTGGGGACACTGCTACCCTTTTAGGGCCAGTGACCCCTCCCCAGCTGAGACATACCTCTGCCATGGGATGACTGTTCTGTTTGCCATCAATGTTAGTCACCTGGTAGGAGAAACCGGGCAAAAGCTGCTCAGAGGGAACTAGCCAATGGGCCACCATTGTGATGCTAGCCCCAGTGTCTCTGTAGGCCTCAGCTTTTGTACCATTGATGTAGGGCTCCTGTCTGTACCTACCCAAAGTGTTGGGACAGGCAGTGAAGTTGGCAAACCCCATGCCACCATCACAGACAAGAGTGGTTGCTGTAGGGGAATTGGCTAAGCCAGGGTCCCCCTGTGTTCCCCAAGTAAACCCACCCAGATTTCTGGGGGCACTCCCACCACCTGGGGGATTACTGCTGACAGTAATAGGTGGTGTGACAGGAGTAATTGGAGGAACAGTTTTGTTTTTAGCCCTTGGGCAACCGCTGTCAGTTTTCCAATGCCCAGGAGTTTTACACTCATGGCAGTAGGGCTTTTTAGCTGTGGTAGAGGAGGGAGCTTGGGACCCACCACCCTGTGTGGAGTTTTGGGGCCCTGAGGAAGGTTTCTCTTTTTCTTTATCCCCACCCTTCTCTTGAGGCTTGGTGGTATCTTTCTTTTGGTCACCACCCTGGTTTTTAGGCCTGATCCTGGTCCTGACCCATTTATCTGCCCTCTTTCCCAATTCTTGGGGAGAGGTCAAATCTGAGTCTACCAGGTGTTGATGGAGAAGCTGGTTTTGACAATTACTTAAAATCTGCTCTCTCATCATCAAATTGTACAATCCTGTATAATCAGACACCTTACTTCCCAGCAACCAACCCTCCAAAGCCTTAGTGGCACATTCCACATATTCAGACCAGTCCTGAGTCTGTGTCTTCTGGGTGTCTCTGAACATTAACCTGTACTGTTCAGTGGTTAAGCCTAACCCATCAACTAGGACACTCTTCAGGACTCTGTAATTTCTGACATCCTCTTCTCTAACAGTGAGGAGTCTATCTCTGCCTCTCCCCTCAAAGGAGAGCCATAAGATTGCTGCCCACTGGTCTTCAGGAACCTGCTGCACTTTGCAGGCTCTCTCAAGAGCAGTCATCCATTTGTGGATGTCATCCCCACTTTTGTAGGGGGGCACAATCTTGGACAGGTTCCTATTGTCAAAGACCCTATCTTTGTCCTTAGGGACAATGCTGCCACCAGTGGGTATAGACCCACTCTCTTTATGCTGTCTAGCCTTGCTAAGTTTCTCTTCCATCAGGGCTACTTCTAGCTCCTGCTTCCTGATCCTCAGCTGAGCCTCTTGCATCTTGGCCTCATGTTCCCTCCTCTGAGGGGTGGTCATCCTTCTCCTGGAGTGACCTTGAGAGCCTCTAGAGCCATGGGAAGCATTGGAGTCACCTGAGCGATTCCTTTGCCTTCCCAGCCCTGTGTTAAGTCCACTGGGGAGATCCAGTGGGTTGAACCCACTGTCAGTCCCCAATAGCCTTGGTTTAGCTGGGCCAAGTATAACACTTGGCACTGGGCTAGTTCTCCCTTCATCCTCACTACTGTCAGTATCCTTTTCACTCTCATCCTCTGTGGTAGGCATCCCATCTAAGGGGTGACTATTGGGAAGGGGTACTTCAGTGGCATCTTTAGAAGGGGGGCCTCCTGTTCCTGTCCCTAAGGGGGCTAACTGGGAAGCTTTCTTGAGTGCTCTCTGATTCTCATCATTCTGTAAGAGCTCTCTGAGCTCAGCAGAGTTTGGGTTCTTGGGCTGTTTAAGGCCTCTAAGAGTTGCCAAATGCCTGAGCTCATTCTGATTAAGGGTAGCAAAGCTGGATGGTGCCCTCTGGGGGTCACTCTCAACAGAGATGGGTACAGTGGACCCCTCTGCCCCGGCCATTGCTCTTAAGTGTGGGTGGATGTGTTGCAATCTACCTACACTTGGGTTTAGCTACTAAACCTATCTAGTAGTTGTAGTCAGGGTGTGCTACTCCCTTTGCTCTACAACAACTAAGTTCAGTAGAACTTATGTATATCTAATCTTGTTTTATATGTACCTACAGGTACCTATGTGATCTTTCAATTGGTAACCAAGAGATTACAATGGTAAAACACAGCAAGCTCAAATCCAACCGCTGCTCACCAATGTGAGAAGTTGGCCTGGTATATGCTGTTCACTAGTTCTAGTGACCACCTTGTACCATGCCAAGCAACCCTTATGGTGTGGTTGTAAGTCAACCTTTTCGGACTAGCTGCCCTAGTGGTAGCGTAGGCTAAGCAGTCTTTGAGGCTAAACTCGTGAAGCGTGTTAAGCCAGCTGTTTTACCAAATGCAACCCCCTTTTATACCAATGAAAGGACACCACACAGATATATATTCAAAATATATATGTATTTATTTCTCAAAGTAACCCCTAGTCTCTTTATGAGCACAGGAGCACAAATCGTCAAACAAGATTATCACAGAATACACAGAAGTTGCACTTTATATGGATAGGCCCTGGTGGCCACTCAAACCATATACTAAAATAGTGGTATAAGTACCACGAACAGAAAAGGGAAAAGGCCTAAGGCCTCTAGAATCGCTGGGCCTACAAGGAGCTAACGTCAGTTAGTGACCAGGAGGTCCACGGGTGGCGTGTGCAGAGCAAATAGTCACACGCGTGCTCCCATAGGTTTCAATGGGTGCGTAAAAAGTACAAAGTTACTGCAAAAGGAATCTTCCGGATGGACTAGGAACTCAAGATTTGGAACACAGGCACTAGAGATGTAATACTACACTTGGGCACAGGTGTGCCAGCTTTACCTCACCCACAGGAAGCGGGTGCATAGGCCTCGAAGTGCGTCGGGTTGCTTCTATCTGTTCCGTGGAGCTTGAAGACAAAGATGCTGCAGGCGGTCGGTCCGGGAGAGATGCAGTGGATCCAAGAGTGGATCGGAGATGTTGAAGACCTGTAAGCAGAGGGGACAGTGTTCACAGTCACTAGCCAGTGACCAGCGTGGCACCAGGTGGGTACCAGGCGATGTCGGGTGCAAACAGGTGATGAGGGGTAGCTTGTCTCCGCAGCCACGTGGTCCCTGAAGGTCGACGACGTCCAGGAGTCGGCTCACGAGCTGTCCCACGCAGGCTCTCGCTGTCGGCGGTGTCGGCGACTTGATCGAAGCAAACAAGCCTTGGCAAAAGCAATTGCAGGAGGATTCGGAAATCAGCTGTTGGTTCTGACCAGCAAGGTCAGAGGGATTGCTCCTTTGGAGGGGAGCAAGGGCCAGTCTGGAGCAACCAGACCAGCGGTGTTTGTCGTAGATTTCGTCGCCAAGATGGCCACTAGCCAGCGGGCCAGCAACCGGTTAGGCGCGTCGAGTGGTAAAATGCAGAAGGGCCCCACGCAGATCGTGGAGATGCTGGAGGGCTCACCTTTGGTGCAGATGCTGCTCGAGGGTTGGGCTTCTCAGGACCCAAAGCACAACTTGGAGGGAGCCTCGGTTGTTGCACTGGTCAGCTTGTCGTAGTCGTTCCAAGATGGCTGGCTCCACGTGTCTCGGTGCCTCCACGGGTCTCCTCTTTTCAGGGACTGTGGATCGGGCGGTGAGAGGTCTGGAGGTCCAGGTCTTGTCAGTCTCTGGGCTCGGGCTCCGGCGGGAGGCGGCGGCAAAGCAGACGGTGATTCGCTGGGTGGTGCTTGCGTTAGCAAGGTGGTCACTCCCTGACCACAGGGGAGATTTTCTTCAGTCTTCTGTGCAGCAGAATGTCGAAGTTCCCGTCTTCTTCTTAGTTTCAAGTTGATTCCAGGATGTCTGAAGTCTTAGGACACAGCTCCTACCTTTATTCGGATTCTAGGGGCCGGACTACCTGCTAGGTCCCTCCCTATGGGTGGGACCAGGAAGGGGGGTGGTTACACCCCCAATCCTTTGTCCAGCTCGCCCCAGGCCCGGGACTGGTGTGCCCCAGGACCGGTTTGAACTGGCATATGCCCCGAGGCTCCTTGTGAGCCACAGGCATGTCTGGTTTCTTTCAAGCCCTACCTGACCAATACACAAAATCCTGTCTGGGGTGGTGCATGCACCTCCCCTGGCAGGAAACCCTTTGTCCACACCTCCCAAGCTGGAAGGACTCCCAGCAGCAGGAGGGCAGACTTGTGTCTGTGGTGGCAGCATCCATTTTGTGGAGCTGAGGCTATGTCTGATTTTACCCGGGTTTCAGGCACTGTACATGTCGTGTCCCTCTAGAAGGGTGGAATGCTAACCCCGTCGCCAGAATTGGCGAGGGGTTAGTATTCCAATTCGTATGACACCTTACTCGACATGTTTTGATAAAGCCAAACCAAAGATAGCATTTAACCGCGAGGTTCATAATGCACTTAAGAGTATATGGTATGACGATATCTGGAAACAGTAGAAGGAAGTTGTTCCGACCACTGCAGACAGGCTCAGCTCATGCCAGAGCACCATCTCACATGGAACCAAGCACTCTGCCTTCAGGATTGTTAAGGCCTGCCATAGGAGTGACTTATAGGTTACCAGGTGTCCCATTTAAGTTTAGGTATAGGTATACTACACCTAAGTAAGAGGTGATTACACCAACTTACCCCAGCTGAGTGATCAGCCAGTTGTGTCAGATTGTTAGGCCAAGCCTGGGGTGGCATAATACATGCTTCAGCCCCTGGCAGGCCTTGGATACACCAATGCCCTGGGTACCTAGTGTACACTGGTACAGGGGCTGACAGGGTGATCCAACCAATTGGGTATGTACCTAGGGTACATGGAGTCCATTTTACAGAGAGAGCAGATAGCCTGAGAGCCTGAATGGCAGGATCTCAGGCCAACTAAGTCGAAAAACCAGCTAGACACTAGGCAAAAATTTGGGGGTAACCATAGTCAGATATCCACCTTCCTACATAGACCTACTAAACCATCTCTTCGCAAACCTAGTACTGACAAGGAAGTCAAGAAAAACTGTGACTCTGTTCAAAAACCATGGGATAAATCTAAACAAACACAGAAAGGTAAACCTCAACAGCCGCCTCAACTTCTACGCTCCCAAACGCCAGCTTCGATCGACCAGCCACGCCCTCGCCGCCGTCCCCCGCATCCGAAGAGCCACCACAGGGGGACGATCCTTCTCCTACCTCGCCGCCAAGACATGGAACTCCCTCCCCACCCACCTCCGCCAGACCCAGGACAACTTCGCCTTCAGGAAGCAACTCAAGACTTGGCTGTTCGAGCAGTAGCGGACCCCCCAGCGCCTTGAGACCCTCTGGGTGAGTAGTGCGCTATATAAATGCGATGATTGATTGATTGATTGAACCTAGCTGAAGTTCTCCACCCCCCGGCACTCTGAGAGGTGCTACGATTCTTGTGATCGTACCAAATCAAGGCTCCAGACAAGTATCAGAGTTCTGATAAACATTCTCCTCGTTCCCTACAGGACTCCGCTGACAAGCAGTACCAGAGAAGAAGGCGATCTGAGAGCAGACATTAAGAGTACATGACACCGAAAAGGGATGTATGACATTACAACGCGTGTCATTACAACGCGTGCAGTTACATCGCATGCGTTACAACGCATGCGATGTTACAACGCTATGCCATTACAATGCAAGTCTTTACATCGACTTGCACTAGATGGCGTGCTAACATTAGAAAAGTGTAATTTACTATTCCAACTCCAGTCCACGTAACAGTAGGGAAGGTGTTGGGATAGTAAACTACACCATTTGTAATGTTAGCACGCCATCTAGCGCAAGTCGATGTAAAGACTTGCGTTGTAATGGCATTGCGTTGTAACATCGCATGCGTTGTAACGCATGCGATGTAAAAGCTGCGCATGGTAAAAACCGCGTTGTAATGGCTGTTCCCCACCGAAAAGGGACGCATAGCACTCGTATGATGTAAAGATAAACAAGGAGGATAAAACTCCTCCATTTAAACCCAACTGTCAGAAATAAAAGGTTGTGGCTATAACTGCATAATATGCCTCAAACTCTGAGAACAGGAGTTGGACAGTGACTCGCCTCGACAGCACGGCAGATGTCACCATAGTATGCCAGAATCTCCAGGAGTTTCTGGCAGCAAGAGCAACTGAAATCTTCCTTACAGTTGAAACCCCAGATAGGAGCATAGCCCTTCCAGATAGGTTATATGAATTGGATATACAAATTGAGGGTGACATACAGCGCACCATTAAAGTAATTTTCTGGGAGAAGTTTCCTTTTTCTTATGACGTCCTATTATCGGAGGTTTGATTGGACCCCACTTTTTGTTCAAACATACCCTAAGGGTGAGGATGTAATACTTCCATCATTTTCTGCACTTCTCCTTGATGAGGTCAAACAAGCGTATGCAGCAGAATTGGCTTTTGCGCTAGCCCCAGCTCTATACCGCAATCATTTTGGCTGGGATAAGGACTCTCCTTATCATGTAATACCCATGAGGTCCAGCCCGCAAGTGCAACCACAATACCTTATTAAACAAGATGCTAAGGCACCTGTTAGAGAAATACTCTCCTAGCTGGACTTCGCTCAAGTCAGTCTGCAAATCTTATTTGGATGAGAATGTGAATTAGCATCGTGGCCCTCCTCTGTCATAAGACATGTTTAGGTTTAGCATATGTCATTGATTTCAGTAATACCAAATTTGTATGATAATCCATGGAGTTATGGAATGAGAAGGGCATTCAAAATACTGCACGTAATGTCTAAAAGTTCAAAATTAAAATTAGTGTAGTTCTTGTCACAAAGGGTCAAGGTTAGGGAGAAATATGCCACTAAATTCACTGCTTGCATGACTAGATTCTGGTGAGATAGATTAGGTCTGATGGCAAAGGGAGAAGCATTATTTTCTACAATAAAACCAACAAATTGAATTGGATGATGCTAATTTACGGCTGAAGTGAATGCTTTCTTTAATGTTTTTCCACTGAAATCTTACCCCTTTTTGGTTAATTCTGTTATGTCAATTTGTATTGCGCACTTATCAACTGAGAGGGTATCCAAGCGCTTGGGCAGGTATGTAGGTGTATAGGGCCCTAAGGTGCTTATACAAAGAGCCCGGTCTTCAGTTTCTTGCAGAACTTGAAAAGTGAGTAGGAAGCTCTGATGTGTTCCATGTCTTGGGTGCAATGTAGGAGAAAGAAAGATCTCCTGTTTTGCTTTTACAGGTGCGGGAGTGTGTTTGAGTGAGAATGAGGCAAATGTCAGGTGGGTTGGTGAAAGTGCATGCGGCTGTTCAAGTATTCTGGTCTTGTGTTGTGTAGAGCTTTCTATTTATGCGTGAGAATGCACTTGTGAATGGGGATCCAGGGAAGCCTCCCGAGGTGCTGTGTGATTTGGGTGCGCAGTGGCAGGTCAAGTTCATACTTGTGGTGGTCTGGAGGCTGTGTAGGAGTTGTTAAGAGCTCCGGCGTAGAGAGTATCGTCATAGTCCAGCCTGTTGTTGATGACTGCCTGAGTGACAGTCCCTCTGGTGTTCTGAGGCAACCATTTGAAGATCTTTCACAGCATGCGCAGGATATGGAAGCAGGAGGTGAGCACTACGTTAACTTGAGCAGCCATGTTAAACTAGTTTCTACAATGATCCCTAGATTTCTTGTGTGGTCTGTGGGAATGGATGTTGGACCCAGCTCCTACGGCCACCAGGTGGAGTTCCATGGACAGGCCTTGTTGCCGAAGACCAGTACTTCCTCCTTGTCAGAGCTGAGCATTCGTCAGTTGGTTCGCATCAGGTCTGCTATCATGGTCATGCAGTTGGTGAAGTTGGTTCTGTTGGTGGTTGTTTTGTCCATAAGGGAGAGGATGAGTTGGGTGTCTTATGTAAAGGGTGGCAGGCTGACCCTCTGGGCTCTTCCCGTGAGGAAAGAACAGATCCATCTGAGAGCGGAACCATATATGCCACTCTTGTGGAGTCTTCTGATGAGAGTGTTGTGGGAGACAGTGTTGAAATGCACGGAGAGTTCGAGCAGGATGAGGGCCACTGTTTCTCCTCGGTCCAGGATGGTTCGAATGTCGTTGGTGGCTACAATGAGTATTGTTTCGGTGCTGGGGTTCTTTCTAAATCCTGATTGAGAGTTGTCTAGAAGATGGTGAAGCTTGAGCTGGGTTATGAGTTGCTTGTTGATGGTCTACTCAATCACTTTGGCTAGACAGGGGAGCAGAAAGATGGGTTGGGAGTTGCTGATTTGATTTGGGTTGGCTGTGGGCTTCTTGAGGAGGGAGTTGATTTCAGCAAGTTTCCATTCATCCGGGAAAGTGGCAGACGTGATGAAGGTGTTAGTGACATAGGTCAGGGTGGTGCTTATTGGTGATGTTCCCAGGTTGTATATGTGGTAGGCTCATGGGACTGTTAAGGCCCCTAGATGGATGGTCCATGTGATTGCCGATGTGCCGTTTCTGATAAGGGCTGTCCATTCGATTAGGTGGTCGTCTTAGTTGGTGATGGGTAGGTTAGTGATGAGTGTTCTAGAGTTGGGTTGGTGTGCGAAGTTGGTGTAGATGTTTGGGATTCTGCTGTGAAAGAAGTTGGATAGGTTGTTGCAGAGTTGTTGGGAGGCAGTGATGTTGTTGACAGTGGCTGAGGGTGAGGTGAAATGCTTGACAATCAAGAAGATCTCCTTGCAGCTGTTGGAGCTTCCTTCGATGTGGTCCACTAGTACTTTTTTTCTTGGTGTCTCTTATTTGCTGGTGATAGTGTCCGAGTGTAGCCTTGTAGGTAGTTCTGTTGGTAGTGTTGTAGCTTGCTCTCCATTTTATATAACATGCAATACTTTACATACTTTAAAATGCGTTTAGTTAATCAGTCCCTTTGTGGGTTTTTTTCAAGAGAAGCCTTCTAAAGAAGTAAACATTCCTATCAATTATGAGGATTAACAGCTGAGTTATAATATGATTTTGTTTGATATGAATTAGGAAAAAAGACTAAAAAAATATGTTTTTGAAAACTAAAAGGAGGGAAGACAGGACTATTGTTAAGGGCAGAATAATTTTCAGAACTACTCAAAACCACATACTGATGTCAGAAATCAAGATGACAGGAAACTGAGAAAAGGACAAATATTGAAGACTGCCTTCTGTCCTTGTTCTCTTCTCTTTCCACTCCCCATTCTATCATTAGAAAACTGCTTGGCATTCTACAATAACTAGAGGACTGTAGGTATCCGAGAGGTTGAGTAGGGATAGTCATCAAATCATGACATTCCCGCAGAAGAACAGGAAATCATTACACTTAAAACAATACAGCAACAAAATTGACGAGAAGAAAGTACACACAACCATACACACATATTAAAACATTCAGAACACCCACATCAAATGCATTTCCTCCACCTTATACACATTAAAACATTCCAAAACTGAAGTATTAGGGGCAGTCATAAAAAGCCAAAAGTATAAAATATCTGAAGGAATGCTAAATATAAGATCATATTTAAAAGCAAATTGCCAGTCAGCCACATTCAATTAATAATCAAGCTCTTAGATCATGATGACATGGCCATCTCCTTCGCTTTTATTCCTTCAGATGGCTGCACCAGGTCTTCCTCACCACCTCAGTGTTTTACTTACTGTCGCTACTTCAAAGCAAACAACAAGATAGTTGTGGATTCGTACAGCTGCAGTACCTTGCGATAACTGTGGCCTTAATAGTTCCTTAAGTTTGGCTTTAATAACTTCCTTCTGACAATAACATAAGGAGAAATCAATAGGGAAATTTTAAATTGTTTCTTGCCTACATGTACAGTGTGCATACCTACCAGATAAGTGCCCTCTGGGCCACCCATGCTTTGGTATACTTGACAACTGAGAGGACCCATTGTATAAATTTCAGATACAACAGTTTTGGGCGGTGAGACCTCGTCATACCTCAATACGGCTTCCTGACAGGTAGGCTCTTGCACTCTAAGTAGGTGGAGTCCATAGCATTAATCAAGGTCCTCTCTACTTCCAGACACCTCTCGTCCAGACTCCTACTTGCAAAAATCCCACACATACTGAAAACTGGATCCACCGGCCGAGCCATCTCCTACATCGCTCCTAAAGAGTGGAATGACCTGCCACTACACAGCCTCCTTCTCACTTTAGGAATTCTGCAAGAAATTGAAGACCTGACATTGAGTATGCCTGCTAGACCCTAGTTGTGCCTAGACTCACAACTGCTCAGCGCCAGGATACCTGACAGGGTGATAGTGACTAAGGCCGGGGGCGTACTCTGTTCCTCCAGCGGAGTTTGCGGAGTTTTTGCAACTACGCCTCTGCTGGGAACGTGCAGTTGATGCAAAACTCTGTGGCAGAGGGGAGTACCCTGCTCAGCCCCTGTGCCAAAAAGAAGATAAAACCCACTTACCCGCTCTCTGGTGGTGTCTGCGGGCCATCCTCCACCTCGCCGTGGTGTCTTTCCTCCTCGCCGCCGCCTCCTCGTTGCCGCCGCTGCTGCAAACCCCTACATTTTATATCATTTTATGTCTTGCATGGACTATGAATGCGCAGTCCACGCAAGATGTAAGACGTAGGGGGTTCTGACTGGCAATGAGGGGGCTGGTGGCGGCAAGGAGGAGAGTCACCATGGCGAGGTGGAGGATGGCCTGCAGACATCACTAGAGAGCAGGTAAGTGGTTTTTTAAAAATCTTTTTTGTATTGAAGGTGGGACTGAGGCGGAGCAGAGTTTTTCAAAAACTCCGTAGAACTCAGCGGAGTGCAACTCCGCCCAGGGTTAATAGTGACCTCTACTGTAGGAGAGTAGGGTCTGCTATCCTATGGTCACCCCAAATTTTTGCTTTTTGCTTCACTGGTTTTTGACGTATTGAGGCTGTGGGCCTGCTAATCAGACCCCCAGCCTGCTGTTCTCTCTGCTAAATTGACACTATGCACTTTAGGTGCATAACCCATTGGAACTGGATCACCCTGTGAGCCCCTGTAGTAGTGTACCCTAGGTACCCAGGGCATTGGTGTATCTGAGGCCTACCAGGGGCTGAAGCATGTATTGTGCCACCCCTGGCCTGGCCTAGCAATTTGACACAACTGGCTGATCACTCAGCTGGGGTAAGTTGGTGTATCCACCTCTTACTTAGGTGTAGTATGCCTATACCTAACCTTAAATGGGACACATGTTAACCTATAAGTCACTCCTATGGCAGGCCTTAACAATCCTGAAGGCAGAGTGCTTGGTTCCATGTGAGATGGTGCTCTGGCATGAGCTGAGCCTGTCTGCAGTGGTCGGAACAACTTCCTTCTACCGTTTCCAGATATCGCCATACCATATACTCTTAAGTGCATTATGAACCTCGCGGTTAAATGCTATCTTTGGTTTGGCTTTATCAAAACATGTCGAGTAAGGTGTCATACGAATTGGAATACTAACCCCTCGCCAATTCTGGCGACGAGGTTAGCATTCCACCCTCCTAGAGGGACATGACATGTACAGAACCTGAAACCGGGGTAAAATCAGACATAGCCTCAGCTCCACAAAATGGACGCTGCCACCACAGACACAAGTCTGCCCTCCTGCTGCTGGGAGTCCTTCCGGCTTGGGAGACGTGGACAAAGGGTTTCCTGCCAGGGGAGGTGCGAGCACCACCCCAGACAGGATTTTGTGTATTGGTCAGGTAGGGCTTGAAAGGAAACAGACATGCCTGAGGCTCACAAGGAGCCTCGGTGCATATGCCAGTTCAATCCGGTCCTGGGGCACACCAGCCCCAGACCTGGGGCGCGCTGGACAAAGGATTGGGGGTGTAACCACCCCCCTTCCTGGTCCCACCCTTAGGGAGGGACCTAGCAGGTAGTCCGGCCCCTAGAATCCGCTTAAAGGTAGGAGCTGTGTCCTAAGACTTCAGACATCCTGGAATCAACTTGAAACTAAGATGAAGACGGGAACTTCGACGTTCTGCTGCACAGAAGACTGAAGGAAATCTCCCCTATGGTCAGGGAGTGACCATCTTGCAAACGCAAGCACCATCCAGCGAATCGACGTCTGCTTTGCCTCCGCCTCCTGCCCGAGCCCAGAGACCGACAAGAACTGGACCTCCAGACCTCTCACCGCCCGAACCACAGTCCCTGCAAAGAAGGAACCCGTGGAGGCACCGAGACACGTGGAGCCAGCCATCTTGGAAGACACTCGATTAGCTGAAAGGGCGACAACAGAGGCTCCCTCCAAGTTGTGCTTTGGGTCCTGAGAAGCCCAACATCCGAGCAGCATATGCACCAAAGGTGAGCCCTCCAGCATCTCCATGATCTGCGTGGGGCCCCTCTGCACTTCGCGACTCGACGCGCCTAACCGGTTACTGGTCCGTTGACTAGTGGCCATCTTGGCGACCATCTTGAAAAAACTATGATGCTGGTCTGGTTGCTCCAGACTGGCCCCTGCTTCCCTCCAAAGGAGCAGCCCCTCTGACCTTGCTGGTCAGAGCTAACAGCTTTCTTCGATTCCTGCGACTCCTGCTTTTGCCAAAGCTTGTTTGCTTCTTCTGAGCCGCCGACACCGCCGACAGCGAGAGCATGCGTGGGACAGATCATGAACATCGTCGACCTTCAGGGACCACGTGGCTGCGGAGACAAGCTACACCTCTTCACCTGTTTGCACCCGACATCACCTGGTACCTACCTGGTGCCACGCCGGTCACTGGCTAGTGACTGTGAACACTGTCCCCTCTGCTTACAGGTCTTCTACACTTCCGATCCATCCTTGGATCCACCGCATCTCTTCTGGACCGACCGCCTGCAGCATCTTTGTCATCAGGCTCCGTTGAACAGATAGACGAAACCCGACGCACTTCGAGCCCTATGCACCCGCTTCCTGTGGGTGAGGTAAAGCTGGCACTCCGGTGCACAAGTGTAGAGTAACATCTCTAATGTCTAGGTTTGAAGTCTTGAATTCGTAGTCCAACCAGAAGACCCTTCTAGCAGTAACTTTTGAACATTTACGCACCCATTGAAAACCTATGGGCGCCCGCGTGTAACTTTCCTCACTGCACACGCGACCCGTGGACCTCCTGGTCACTAACTAGAGTTAGCTCCTTGTAGGCCCAGCGATTCTAGAGGCCCTAGGCCTTCTCCCTTTCCTGTTTGTGGTACTTATACCACTATTTTAGTATATAGTTTGAGCGGCCACCAGGGTCTATCCATATAAAGTGCAACTTCTGTATATTGTGATACTTTCTTGTTTAACGATTTGTGCTCCTGTGCTCATAAAGAGTCTAGGGGATACTTTGAGTAATAAATACATATATATTTTGAATATATATCTGAGTGGTATCCTTTCATTGGTATAAAGGGGGGTTACATATGGTAAAACAGCTTGCTTAACACGCCTAAACGAGTTTAGCCTCAAAGACTGCTTAGCCTACGCTACCACTAGGGCAGCTGGTCCGAAAAGGTTGACTTACAACCACACCATAAGGGTTGCTTGGCATGGTACAAGGTGGTCACTTTAATTAGTGAACATCATATACCAGGCCAACTTCTCACATTGGTGAGCAGCGTTTGGATTTGAGCTTGCTGTGTTTTACCTCTGTAATCTCTTTGTTACCAATTGAAAGATCATACAGGTACCTTTAGGTACATATAAAACAAGTTAGTTATATACTTAAGTTCTACTGAACTTAGTTGTTGTAGAGAAAAGGGAGTAGCACACCCTGACTACAACTACTAGATAGGTTTAGTAGGAAAACCCAAGCGTAGGTAGTTGCAACACTTCCACCCACACTTAAGAGCAATGGCTGGAGCAGAGGGGTCCAAGGTACCCATCTCTGTCGAGAGTGACCCCCAGAGGGCACCATCCATCTTTGCTACCCTAAACCAGAATGAGCTCAGGCAGTTGGCTAATTCTAGGGGGCCTTAAACAGCCCAAGAACCCTACCTCTGCTGAACTCAGAGAACTCTTGCAAGCTGATGAAGATCAGAGAGCTCTCAAGAAAGCCTCCCAGTTAGGCCCCTTCGGGACTGGAACAGGAGGCCCTCCTTCTGAAGATGCTACTGAAGCACCCCTTCCTAACAGTCACCCCTTAGGTGAGAATCAGACTACAGATGATGAGGATCAGCATAGGGACGAGAATGACAAAGGGGATGAGTCTGATAGTAGTAGTAATTCTGATGGAAGAAATAGCCCAGTGCCAGGTATTATACTTGGCCCAGCTAACTTAAGACTATTGGGGAATGACAATGGGTTCCCCCCATTGAGTTTCCCCAGTGGTCTTAACCAGGGGTTTGGGAGACAGAGGAATCACTCAGGTGACTCTAATGCCTCTCATGCCTCTAGAGGCTCGCAGGGTCAGTCCAGAAGAAGGATGACCAGCCCTCAGAGGAGGGAGCATGAGGCCAGAATGCAGGAAGCTCAGCTGAGGATCAGGAAACAGGAGCTAGAAGTAGCCCTGATGGAAGAGAAACTGAACAAGGCTAGGCAACCTAGAGAGAGTGGGCCTATACCCACTGGTGGCAGCATTGTCCCTAGGGACAAAGATAGGGTCTTTGATAATAGGAACCTGTCCAAGGTTGTGCCCCCCTACAAAAGTGGGGATGATATCCACAAGTGGATGACTGCTCTTGATAGAGCCTGCAATGTACAGCAGGTTCCTGAGGACCAGTGGGCAGCAATCTTATGGCTCTCCTTTGAAGGTAGAGGCAGAAATAGACTCCTCACTGTTAGAGAAGAGGATGTCAGAAACTACAGAGCCCTGAAGAGTGTCCTTGTTGATGGGTTAGGCTTAACCACTGAGCAGTACAGGTTAATGTTCAGAGATACCCAGAAGGCACAGACTCAGGACTGGTCTGAATATATTGAATGTGCCACTAAGGCTTTGGAGGGTTGGTTGCTGGGAAGTAAGGTTTCAGATTATACAGGATTGTACAATTTGATGATGAGAGAACAGATTTTAAATAACTGTCAAAACCAGCAACTGCATCAACACTTGGTTGACTCGGATCTGACCTCTCCCCAAGAATTGGGAAAGAAGGCAGACAAATGGGTCAGAACCAGGGTTAAGCAAAAGAACCAGAACCAGGGCCAAGGGGGTGATCAGAAGAAAACAGACCAAAAGGGTAATGACCAGAAATCCAAAGACCAGAAGTCTTCAACAGGGCCCCAAACTAGTACTAATGAGGGTGGGTCCCAACAATCTAAAGGAAAGAAGAAAGAAGGTCCAAAGAAACCCTGGTGCAAATCTTGCAAGAATACAACTCACTGGACTAGTGATTGTAAGAAGGGTGGAGCCCCCAACACTGTTGCCCCTAAGGCACCTGCTCCCAGTAGTACTGTTAGCAGTGTTGGTCCCCAGACAAAGGGTGTAGTGGGAATCACTATGGGAACTGAAGGAGATTCTGACCTAGACAGAACCCTTACACAGGCAGTCTTGATCTGTGATGGGGACATGGATTTGTCCCTGACTGTGAGCCCCAGTAATCTGGGCAAGTACAGACAGACTCCATTGATTAATACAAAAGTGGCTCAAGCCTAAAGGGACACATGTGCCAGTGTCACTATGGTGACACCAGGCTTTGTGGATCCTGGACAGTACATACCAGGTGAGAATTACCTGGTGACCAATGCCAGCAATACCACTACTTCACATAGTGTGGCAGTTGTTAACTTCTCATGGGGAGGGTTAACTGGCCTCAAAAGGGTTGTGGTTAGTGTAGACCTCCCAGTAGAATGTTTGTTGGGCAATGACCTAGAGAGTTCTCTATGGTCAGAAGTGGAGTACAGGACACATGCAGAGATGTTAGGTATATCACCACATGTCCTTGCTGTGACCAGGTCACAGGCCAAAAAGTGCCTTACTGAACCTCAGGTCTTGGATCCTGGAACAATGGACCAAGCACCTACCAAGAAGAAGAACAGGAGGGTTAAGGCTGTGCCTTCCCCCCTGCCTCCAAGTGATGATCAGTCTTCCCAGGAGGAGGATCTCGAGAACCTTGAAGGAACTGTCCCTGAAGAGCTTGAACCTGACCAGGTTGAGTTTCTGGGGACAGGGGGACCTTCTAGGGCGGACTTGGGGCAGGCTCAGTTAGCCTGTCCATCTCTTGAACCCCTCAGACAGCTGGCTGCTGCTGAGGCTGCTGGGAATGCTCAAGGTACCCATAAAGTGTATTGGGATGATGGGCTCCTTTATTCAGAGGCTAGAGACCCAAAACCTGGTGCAACCAGGAGGTTGGTTATACCTCTGCAATTTAGGGGCTTCCTTCTTACCTTGGCCCATGATATTCCTCTAGCAGGACACTTAGGCCAGAACAAGACTTGGGACAGGCTTGTCCCTCACTTTCACTGGCCTCACATGAATGAAGATACCAAGGAGTTTTGTCGCTCCTGTGTAACCTGCCAAGCCAGTGGCAAATCAGGTGGCACAACAAAGGCCCCCCTAATACCACTACCTGTGGTGGGGGTTCCCTTTGAGAGAGTGGGGATTGCACAGATTTATACTGGTGGTAGTGGATCATGCCACCAGGTATCCAGAGGCAATTCCCCTTAGGACCACAACAGCTCCTGTTGTGGCCAGGGCCTTACTAGGAGTCTTCTCCAGAGTGGGGTTTCCTAAGGAGGTAGTTTCTGACAGAGGTACCAACTTCATGTCAGGATACTTGACAGCTATGTGGAAGGAATGTGGTGTCAACTACAAGTTCACCACTCCTTATCACCCACAATGCAATGGGCTTGTTGAGAGATTCAACAAGACCCTAAAGGGTATGATCAAAGGATTACCTGAAAAGCTCAGGCGAAGATGGGACATCCTTCTACCCTGCCTTCTGTTTGCTTACAGAGAGGTCCCACAAAAAGGAGTTGGCTACAGCCCCTTTGAATTGTTATTTGGGCACCCTGTAAGAGGACCCCTATGTCTGGTGAGTGAAGGATGGGAGTTACCTCTCAAAAAGCCTAAGCAAGACATAGTGGACTATGTACTTGGTCTCCGCTCCAGGATGGCTGAGTACATGGAGAAGGCATCCAAAAACCTTGAGGCAAGCCAGGCCTTACAGAAAGCTTGGCATGACCAAAAGGCTGTCTTGGTTGAGTTTCAGCCAGGACAGAAGGTATGGGTGTTGGAGCCAGTGGCCCCAGCAGCACTCCAAGACAAATGGTCTGGACCCCATACAATTCTGGAAAAGAAGGGAGAGGTTACCTACTTGGTGGACCTAGGAACTCCCAGGAGTCCCCACAGGGTACTCCATGTTAACAGGTTAAAAGCATATGTTGACAGGGCAGACATGGGCTTGCTCATGGCTACAGATGAGGGACAGGAGGAGGAGAGTGACCCTCTCCCAGACCTGTTGTCTCAGAACCCTGAAGATGGTTCAGTTGAAGGAGTGACCCTTGGAGGCAACCTCACTGAGCATCAGCAAATTGAATGTAGACGGGTTCTACAATCATTTCAGCATATGTTCTCACTGATACCTAGTCAAACTGACTGGTGTACCCATGTGGTGGACACCGGTGACAGTCTTCCTGTGAAGAACAAACTTTACAGACAACCTGACCATGTCAGGGACTGTATAAAGACTGAAGTACACAAGATTCTGGAGTTGGGTGTCATTGAGCCCTCAGAGAGCCCCTGGGCTAGCCCAGTGGTTCTGGTCCCCAAACCTCACACCAAAGATGGCAAGAGAGAGATGAGGTTCTGTGTGGATTACAGAGGACTCAATGCTGTCACTAGGACAGATGCACATCCTATTCCAAGGGCAGATGAGCTCATAGATAAACTGGCTTCTGCTAAGTTTTTGAGCACATTTGATTTGACAGCTGGCTATTGGCAAATCAGGTTAGCTGAGGAGTCTAAGGCCAAAACAGCATTTTCAACCCCAGGAGGGCACTACCAATTTGTGGTGATGCCCTTTGGTCTGAAGAATGCACCTGACACCTTCCAAAGGTTGGTGAATCAAGTCCTTACTGGGTTGGATGACTTTTGTGCAGCATATCTTGATGACATTGCTGTCTTTAGCTCCACCTGGGAGGATCACCTGATCCACCTGAAGAAGGTACTTGAGGCTCTGCAAAAGGCAGGCCTCACTATCAAGGCTACTAAGTGCCAGATAGGGCAGAGTAAGGTTGTGTACTTGGGCCACCTTGTAGGTGGAGGCCAAGTTCAACCACTGGAGAGTAAGATACAATCCATTAAGGACTGGTCTCCTCCCACCACCCAGACTCAGGTCCGAGCTTTCTTGGGCTTGACTGGGTACTACAGGAAGTTTAAGAACTATGGGTCCATTGTGACTCCTCTTAATGATCTGACATCCAAGAAGATGCCCAAAAAGGTTCAGTGGACAGTAAGCTGTCAAAAGGCATTTGAGACCTGAAGAAGGCCATTTGCACTGCACCTATCCTGAAAAGTCCTGACTTCTCCAGAGTTTATTGTCCAAACAGATGCTTCTGAGTTGGGTGCGGGAGCTGTGCTGTCACAACTTAATGTAGATGGTCCAGACCAACCCATTGCTTTTATTAGCAGAAGGTTGACCCCCAGAGAGAAGAATTGGTCAGCTATTGAGAGGGAGGCCTTTGCTGTGGTGTGGGCCCTGAAGAAGCTGAGGCCATACTTGTTTGGCACTCACTTCAAGATTCAGACCGACCATAATCCCTTCTTGTGGCTAAATCAGATGAAGGGTGAAAACCCCAAACTGCTTAGGTGGTCCATTTCCCTACAGGGGATGGACTTTACAGTGGAGCACCGGCCAGGTACAGACCATGGGAATGCAGATGGTCTCTCCAGGTACTTCCACTTAGGACATGAAGACACGACTGGTCCAGGCTAGTTTAATGTCCCTGCGTTTGGGGGGGGGGTGTGTAGGAGAGTAGGGTCTGCTATCCTATGGTCACCCCAAATTTTTGCTTTTTGCTTCACTGGTTTTTGACGTATTGAGGCTGTGGGCCTGCTAATCAGACCCCCAGCCTGCTGTTCTCTCTGCTAAATTGACACTATGCACTTTAGGTGCATAACCCATTGGAACTGGATCACCCTGTGAGCCCCTGTAGTAGTGTACCCTAGGTACCTAGGGCATTGGTGTATCTGAGGCCTACCAGGGGCTGAAGCATGTATTGTGCCACCCCTGGCCTGGCCTAGCAATTTGACACAACTGGCTGATCACTCAGCTGGAGTAAGTTGGTGTATCCACCTCTTACTTAGGTGTAGTATGCCTATACCTAACCTTAAATGGGACACGTTAACCTATAAGTCACTCCTATGGCAGGCCTTAACAATCCTGGAGGCAGAGTGCTTGGTTCCATGTGAGATGGTGCTCTGGCATGAGCTGAGCCTGTCTGCAGTGGTCGGAACAACTTCCTTCTACCGTTTCCAGATATCGCCATACCATATACTCTTAAGTGCATTATGAACCTCGCGGTTAAATGCTATCTTTGGTTTGGCTTTATCAAAACATGTCGAGTAAGGTGTCATACGAATTGGAATACTAACCCCTCGCCAATTCTGGCGACGGGGTTAGCATTCCACCCTCCTAGAGGGACACGACATGTACAGAACCTGAAACCCGGGTAAAATCAGACATAGCCTCAGCTCCACAAAATGGACGCTGCCACCACAGACACAAGTCTACCCTCCTGCTGCTGGGAGTCCTTCCAGCTTGGGAGACGTGGACAAAGGGTTTCCTGCCAGGGGAGGTGCGAGCACCACCCCAGACAGGATTTTGTGTATTGGTCAGGTAGGGCTTGAAAGGAAACAGACATGCCTGAGGCTCACAAGGAGCCTCGGTGCATATGCCAGTTCAATCCGGTCCTGGGGCACACCAGCCCCAGACCTGGGGCACGCTGGACAAAGGATTGGGGGTGTAACCACCCCCCTTCCTGGTCCCACCCTTAGGGAGGGACCTAGCAGGTAGTCCGGCCCCTAGAATCCGCTTAAAGGTAGGAGCTGTGTCCTAAGACTTCAGACATCCTGGAATCAACTTGAAACTAAGAAGAAGACGGGAACTTCGACGTTCTGCTGCACAGAAGACTGAAGGAAATCTCCCCTATGGTCAGGGAGTGACCATCTTGCTAACGCAAGCACCATCCAGCGAATCGACGTCTGCTTTGCCGCTGCCTCCTGCCGGAGCCCGAGCCCAGAGACCAACAAGAACTGGACCTCCAGACCTCTCACCGCCCGATCCACAGTCCCTGCAAAGAAGGAACCCGTGGAGGCACCGAGACACGTGGAGCCAGCCATCTTGGAAGACACTTGATTAGCTGAAAGCGCGACAACAGAGGCTCCCTCCAAGTTGTGCTTTGGGTCCTGAGAAGCCCAACATCCGAGCAGCATCTGCACCAAAGGTGAGCCCTCCAGCATCTCCACGATCTGCGTGGGGCCCTTCTGCACTTCGCGACTCGACACGGCTAACCGGTTACTGGTCCGTTGACTAGTGGCCATCTTGGTGACCATCTTGAAAAAACTATGACCCTGGTCTGGTTGCTCCAGACTGGCCCCTGCTTCCCTCCAAAGGAGCAGCCCCTCTGACCTTGCTGGTCAGAGCTAACAGCTTTCTTCGATTGCTGCGACTCCTGCTTTTTGTGGAAATATGGATTTTTCTGGTCAGTTATGTCCCCTATCTTGGACCCCAACGGTTCCATGTGCATGTCACAAGTACATGTATGTTCCCTCCAGTTCCAGTTATGAAGACGCAAATACATGTGCGTCCACCGTCAACATGTCCTTTGACAGATCCGCCATGTATAGGCCGGATATCCCATTCCTAAATATGAAAGGCCATCGGCTTTATATGGTTCACTTATGCCACTTTACAGTCCAGGCAAGTAGGCCCTGATTCTGTCATCAAAACTCCTCTTGCCTTCTGCCTCTGAAAGCTCCAGCCCGAGCCTGCATCTGTGACCATGAACTTTGTCTCATTCTCTGCGCGGCTCACGAAGCCTGACATCAGCCTACTCTCTGCCAAGAACTGTATTTCACCTTCGAATTATCTGCTTCCCCCTCAGCCGATGCATTCCTGCCTAGTAGTTTAAGTAAACATTCTTCCAGTTACCAAGCAAAAAGGCCCATCTTCTCTGTCCTCATGCAAGTAATTCATAGCCCTGTTACCATGGAATATTCCTACCCCCTCGCATTCAGTGTAGACACTTAGACGCTTGTACCCGCACGCACAGTCAGTATAGAATAGATTCTGTCCGAGAGTCCCTCTTTTATGGATAACATAGTTCTTTAAACATAGGATGTTAGATATGATTTGGGATTAGGTTGACTTGACCCCCCAGACTTCTCGTCTCCACATATAGAGCTAAATGTCAAGTCCCCGTCACCCCCTAGTTACACGTCAATTACACGTCATACTGCTGCGCGCGCATCAATGCCAAGTATTATCTTATAGATCCACCTATGTATTACGTCATAACCAATCATGTTCCTTTTTACTCATTATTACACCCATTTTTCGGTTACGCAGACCAAACGTCAATGTCCTTATCAATTGTTACGCCTACTGTATTCACTTCATTATAATGTATGTACTATAAAAGTTACTTCTTGTCAATAAAGTATGTACTTCACTTCCTGAACCCCCGTGGTGATGGAACTTGAAGCATCCAATTATAATCGATTATTGGAATAAAGCCCATTCTCGAAACTCTAATATCACGGATTCTGCCTCTCATTTCACTGAGCTATTTTATAATGTTTCTGTATCGAATTCAGTCCCGGTAAAGGAATTTTTATTTACCACATGATGGCGCCCGAACAGGGACACTTTCTCATCTCACGCGCCGGCGGTGCGTTGCAGGCCCGGTCTCCTGCCACAGCTGGACGGACAATAACGCGTACCAGCAGGATTTCCTGTATCCCCCTCCGGTCAAGCGGGGGCGACTGAGACTGCGATCAACACCCAGACGAGGCGGTGAGAAGTGCGAAGTATCCCGACCAGAGCCTAGCTGAGAGAGCAAGATCCGAGGTATACAGAGACCCACCAGTCCGAAGTCAAGCCCAGTGTCCGACGAGTCGAGTCGAGTCGAGTCCAGTCCGGTTCAAGTTCAAGTTACTGAGGCCTTCCGTTTCCGAAGCTACCCGGTGAGTACCATTGCTGGGGAGGCATTTCTGACGTGCACATAGGTTGTGCCGGTCAAGACGGGTTTGGGTACACAAATCCGGTCTGCACTGTTTTAGCAGTGTATCTGTACTGTTTAGCAGTATATCAAGTATTCCGAAGTATTCCGAAGTATCTAGTTATTGTCTAGTTATTGTCGAGAATTAAGCTTGGTGATTAGTTATGCAGACGATCATCATTGTTGTTTCAGTTAAAGGTTTAATGTTAAATGTTTAAAGTGTTTAAGTATGTTCTGTATATCGTGGTATGAATGACTGTTCATTATCGTGTTTATTGTATTAAGTCTGTTCAAATTCAAGTATCAGGTCAAAATCAAGTATAAGGTCAGTTCTCAATATGCCGCTCTTTTCGAAATTAAGACAGATCACTACCAGAAAAGGGGTTCTCGAAGAAGCCGTCCCTATTCCTCCTAGGGACACTCCAGGGCACTTTATGTATCACAAACATGGCTTAGACGCTATATTATTTCTTGATTTATGGGTAGACTATACCAAGGGATTACCAGAAAGTCAGAGGTGGCCCACAGCGGGGACCTGGGATGCAGAGTGCATCATGAAAGTCGAGGAAGAGTTATGGAAAAGAAAAGTCAGACAGTCACAGAAAGACGCCGTTGAATTATGGCGTAAAGAATCACATAGACGAACAGAAAAAGCACGTAGACAGGAAGAGAAGAGTAAAGAGAATTCCAATAAAGTTCGAGAGAATCTATTAATTGAGGAAGGTATCCGAGTGAAATCAGAACAAGTAGACAGACAAAGAAATGCCCTTATGAATGGTATGTATCCCCTTCTGGCCGAAGGATTACCTAAGGCTACTCCAGAGATACCGAAAGACTTGCCACCCCCATTATTCCCAATCAAGGTACATCCTAAGGGGCATCCTAGAACCGCAGAAGATGTTTTTCTTTCCTCATATTTAGATGACGCAGCTCCCGAGTATGCTAATTCCGCCCCACGTAGACCGCATACCAGGGAGGTCCAACGCCAAGATCCAGCACCCGTATCCCTGCAGCAACAAATCGAGTCACAAGTTCCGGCAAGCACATCTGTTTCTGCATCTGTTCCTACAAGTACTTCTATAGCTGAGTCCACACCTATAGTTGCTGTGTCACGTTCGACGAATCCTTTCACACCCGACGCCCCAGACGGGGCCACGGGAGGTGCTACCAATATTTTTTCTACGCCACCTAGAATAAATAAACTTATTTTCCAAGAGTCAGCGCATTCACGTACACCCAAATTCGTAAGTGATCGTACGCTTAAGGAACTTCTTATAGATTGTAGATATGACCCGGTGCTCGGTAAAGAGGACGAAATGATCCTGGCATCATTACGTATCAGACGAGCCGCAGGGTATTTAGCGAAGCTACCAGGAATGACTGCGCATCTAGATAAAATATATCATTTTGTTCAAACAGGGCGAGATCCAGAATGTATTAACAGAGCTATGGAATACCAGAAAGTAGAGATACAGGGGGAACTGTTGCGTTTCCTCATAAACTGTATGATCAGAAATCAAGACCGACCGGGGGTAGATCCGGAAGCAATGAAAATTCTTACAAAATGGAGCCAGAATATATCAGAAGGGAGACACGATAAGCAAAATTGTATAATAGCCATGTGCCGAAAGATCCGTAAAGAAATAGAACGCCTACACGAAGAGAGATTAGAGACAGACGAGTTCGAGCAAAGCGAGGAAGAAGGGTCAGGACTGCCCGCCGGACAGTCAGACACCATAGCCTATGTAGGTAGAGGAAGATCTTGTAATAGGAATCAGACTAGATGTCATACTGACCCAATACGTCCAATATGTCCAGATAATGACAGGAATTTCCAAATACCTATAATTAACATAAGGTCTAACGAGCATTCGTTCCAAACCGCCGACAAACTACTCCGAGAACGAAGGGGTTATCATTTTCTCGATTCTATGGACGAACAAGATTTAGCGAGGGCAGCTGTTCATTGGGTGGACAGTCCCGGAAAATATAGTGATGAGACAGTAGTACGCACATTTTTGAATCTCACCCCAGATGAGCAGAGGTTAGCTGGGATTTATATGATTCAACAACTCATTATACTATATCAGAGTCAGCATTCGGACCCTGGTCCCTTACCTGACATATTGACTGAATTGCTTATGAATAAATGGAGAGGTCCAGGTACCAAATTAATTAAAGAAATTCTAGTATCTAGAAAGCAGTATATTCTTTTTGTATGCTCAGAGCATGTCTCATTGCCTGTCAAGGAAAGAACGACGTATCACCTGGATAGACAGAATCCTTTACGAGAAGTACACCCAATAAAAGGCGAGGACAATCAGTTTAAACGTGTATTTGTATATACGCCTATATCGAAAATAGAATTGTTAGAAATGAAGAAAGTAGTACCCAGTCATGACAAGGACCCAGCGGGTTTTCACCGAGAAATTAAAGACATGTTACTCATGGGAGAGTATACCTACCCCGACATTATGACAATATTAAAGGTGTTGATGCCTGCTGGCATTTATGAGAAACTCAAGGAAAAAGAGTGGGAGGTAGGTGATCAAAAGATAGAATGGTCAGCATTAGAAGCAGAAGAAAGGGCCCGAGGTCCAGGTTCGGGGCTTGGGGACAAAACTAAAGCACTACCAGGTCTACTAGTACAGGTACTGCCACGTTTATTAACTACGAAAAAGGAAGATTGGGGTACAATTTCAGCCTGTAAACAGAAGCAAGATGAAGACACTAGCGATTACTATGCCCGATTCGAGAAATGTTTTGGTATAAATAGTGGCATAAAAGCAAGTAGCGAATCATACCCGCATCTGTTTGTAACAAAATTAGTGGAAAATGCCCTGCCCCCAGTAAAGAATAGAGTATTAAAATTCGAGAGTACCTGGCAAGGTAACACTCCAACACAAATGTTACAAATGTTACAGTACCACCACAATAGAATTAAAGAGGAACAAGAACATGAACACAGACGCATGAAAGACACGAAAATGAAAATGCTAGTTTCCCAGATAGTTCCAGCTGAAGGACATAAAAAGGGTATGATACATTCCGATTCAGCAGGACCTGTAAAAGGGACATGCAATTATTGTAAAAAGCCAGGTCTTTACGTACACGATTGTCCAGTGCTAAAACATAATATCGCCATAGGTAAAACACAAGAAAGATCACGGCCACTAAGACAAGATCAGAATGAACAAGGAGCTACGCAGCATGCCCAGGCCATGCCAGCCGCACAACAGCCAATACAGTTTGTGCCAGCTGCACCACCGTTGCCTGTTGCTGCCACACAGACAACAACACGACAAATGTATCAGACTGCACAGTATGAATATCCGGAGTATCAACGTTACGCATGAACTAGCCTAGAGAGGGAAGTTGACTTACCCCTTATCGAGATTCCTGTAGATCAAGAAGGACCTTATGTACATAGTGAATTATTAGGTCAAGATAGAAAATTTTTACTCGATACAGGGGCAAGTCGAACAACTATAAAACGAAGTGAAGTCCCAGGGGCACCCCTCTCAGGCTCACAGAATATTTCCCTTGGTTTTTTCAGGAAAACCTATTGTTAATGAAGTGTCACAGCCTCTTCCACTTACGATAGGACCTCTGACCCGAACTACAGATTTATTGCTTACTAAATCATGTCCAGAAAACTTGTTAGGAATAAAAACGTTGAAAGCCCTAGGAGCCATAATATGTTGTTCTCCGGAAGGAGTAAGGTTGTTTTTACGTGATTTTAAAGGTCACTATGTATCTAGAGACATGGATCCCCGACTGCAGACTTTACCTACACATCTATGGGCACAAGGCCCTACTGATGTTGGTTGCATGAATATTACACCATATCGAGTCACACTAAAGGCAGGAGTGGTGCTACCACGAATGCGACAATACAAGTTACCACCAGATGCTGTAACGGCTTTACTACAAATCATTGACGAGCTTATTGCCCAAGGAGTAGTTGTAGAAACAGACTCCAATGTATGTAATTCACCGATAATTCCGATTCTTAAACGAACAGATCCTACAGCTCCGCCAGTATATCGATTGGTTATTGATCTGCGCGAGTTAAACAAATGTATTGTGCCACAATTTCCTGTGGTCCCAGATATCTCGTCATTATTGACAGCTATTGATTCCGAAGCAACATTGTTTACTGTAATTGATCTCAAAAATGCCTTTTTCAGCGTCCCAATAGATCCGGAAAGCCAATATTTGTTCGGATTTAGTTTAAATGGGCGTAGCTTTAAATTCACCCGCGCACCTCAAGGATTTACAGAAAGCCCCAGCATCTATAGCCAAGCACTGAAACGAGAACTTGACAGTATCCACATGCCGGTTAACACTGCCCTGCTTCAATATGTCGATGATCTGCTGATCACCGCTAGAAGCGAACCCGAATGTGAGAAAGCATCACTGACAGTTTTACAATTTCTAGCCGAAAAGGGGCACAAGGTGTCCCCTTCTAAGCTGCAATTCTGTGTCCAGCGAGTTATTTATCTTGGTCACTCGCTGTCCAAGGAGGGAAGGCAGCTTACACCCGACCGCATTCAGTTAATTGCTAACATGTCAATACCCAAGACACAGAAGGAGGTGCGGGCTTTCATAGGCCTCACTTCATATTGTAGACAATGGATCCCTCAGTATGCATTTCTAGCAAAACCACTCATTCAATTGACAACACAGGAGGCAGCCACACCGACTGTTCTCCCTTGGACTCAGGAACACACACAAGCTTTTGAAAGCTTAAAGAAAGCTTTATGTCAAGCACCCGTTTTAGCAACGCCATGTTACAGAAAACAGTTTACACTCTTTGTTACAGAACGCGAAGGTACGGCCTTGTCAGTACTCACACAGGAACAAGCAGGAGCACACAAACCATGTGCTTATTTTTCTAGTACATTAGATCCCGTAGCTCAGGCTTTGCCTGCATGCCTAAAATCAGTAGCAGCAACAGCTTTAGCAATCAGACAAAACGATGCCATAGTGTTAGGACATCCATTGACAGTTCAAGTACCACATGCAGTAGAGGTTCTTGTAAATAGAACGCAAACACAACACTTGACTGTAGCGCGACTTACAGGATACGAGCTTACATTGTTTCAGCCACATATAGAAATCAGACGCTGTAACACATTGAATCCTGCCACACTTTTACCAGTAGTCGGAACAGACCCACTAGCCCATGACTGTATTGAAGTTATTACAATAACAACAAAACCCAGACAAGACTTAACCGATGTCCCATTGTCAGATCCAGACCTGACCTTGTATGTAGATGGTTCATGCATGAGAACAAGTACAGGAGAGTTAGTAGCCGCCTACGCAGTCACAACAGATACTGAGGTCATTGAAACTAATCGTATAACTACTTTGTCAGCTCAAGCCGCAGAACTTATCGCTCTGACACAAGCCTGTATTCAAGCCACGAATAAAAAAGTCAACATATACACTGACTCACGTTATGCATTCGGAGTTGTACATGACTTCGGCGTGCTGTGGCGAGAGAGAGGTTATTTAACTTCCCACGGTGCCCACATTCAGCACGGACCCCTCATTCATGCATTATTAGATGCAATACATCTACCCACTGAAATATCAATTATGAAATGTAAGGCTCATACGAAGGTTACTGATATCATTTCCCAAGGCAATGATCTAGCCGACAGAACAGCTAAACTGATTGCTCAAACTCAAACCCCCGATATGACAAAGACAATAGTCCCGACACCGACACATTGTATGACAGTTAAAGATCCTACTCTTGACGTAATTGACATACAGACACATGCTACACCAGACGAAATAAAGAAATGGACTGAATTAGGAGGGATCCAAACGGACCAAGGATGTATGGTTCCTTCCTGATTCAATGGTCCAAGTTATAATTAACACTATACATAGTCCAGCACATCTAGGAGAAAAAGCTATGCTAGACAGCATTCAACGCATTTGGTTCAATAAACATTTACGAGCAGCAGCAAAACAAAAGGTCCGTACCTGTATGATCTGTTGTCAGTTCAACCCAGGAAAAAGCGTTCCCGTAGAACAGGGTGGATTTCATACTCCTAATCATCCTTTTGAAGTACTCCAGATGGACTATATCCAGATGGAACGATGTCGAGGATTCAAATATGTTCTCGTAGTTGTCTGCGCTCTGTCCCGTTGGACGGAGGCATACCCGGTTTCAGATTACACTGCCCCGACTACTGCCAAACAGTTGGTTCGAGAATTCTTCCCACGATACGGTTTACCACGTGCTGTTTACTCAGATAACGGCCAGCCGTTCTCATCCGAATTAATGAAACACGTTTCACTTCTGTTAGGATATCAGTGGAAATTCCACTGTGTCCGACATCCCGAGGCAGCAGGTCTCGTAGAAAGACATAACCAGATACTGAAAATTAGATTGTCCAAAATATGCAGAGAGAAAGGTGTCGACTGGGTAGTAGCGTTACCAGTTGCACTCTTTTACATGAGAATGGTAGCACACTCTCGAACAGGGCTATCCCCGTATGAGGTGATCTTCGGTAGACCACCGAATATGTGGGGGACGCCCATACCACGCAAAATAACTGATATTGACTGTAATATGCTGACAGATTACTTGGCTTCCTTGATGTCTGCACTACAATCTTGTCGTTCACAGGTAGCTGCAGCCTTTCCCGACAACACTGAGGTGAAACCCCATGACGTTGTTCCGGGTAATCTTGTCTTTGTGAGGAATTTCGACCGAAAGACTCAGCTGGAGCCCAGGTGGAAAGCACCCAAGTTGGTCCTGTTGACCACAAGAACAGCCGTGAAGATCGAGGGCCGCAAGGGCTGGATTCATTCAAGCCACATCAAGAAATTTCATGGACTATCTTCGGATATAGACATTGTGCCCTGCACTCCCTCACAGACTGATACAAAACTCCCTTTTGTTGAACCTAACAAATCTGAAAATTACAAACTAAAGCTTAGGCCCAACCAGTCGAGCAATTTGATTGTTTAAGTCCTCTCCAAGGTGAAGCGGTTGAATTGTCTCTGACATGTATCCCTTGGACCTGAGTAGAGAAAATACCCGAAAAATGTTGAAACGACAGGCGTATTGTAAATCACTGCGTAGCCACTGCATAGTGACATTATTAATTTTGTTTTTATTGAGTCTTTTAATAATTATTACAAGTATGTTGTTGCACATATATTACCCTATTTCTAGACATGTTTATAATGTTGCTGCTGAACATTCTTTTAGTGACTTACCTCCGCATGAATTGTCTTATAGACTTGCGCTGCGCAATAACACTTTCATTAGTATGTTACATCATTCCCATCAGACTAGTAATGCCACCAATTGTTGGGTGTGTGGCCGACTCCCTCCCTATCAGAATTATGAAGGAGTCCTGCCTTTCTTTCCACATCCATTTACACATAATGGCTCCTGTGGAGCATGGTTTAGCTTAATTAATTCCATAGACTCAGACACAGCAGTTTACCAAGATCATTGGGTATGGGGAAATCTGAACCTAGCTTTACTCAAGGTCTGTTACCCTGACAAGGAGGGTCGCCCCAAAAGAACAGGAACTGATCTAGAAAATGAAGTATATGGATTAGGTAATTTTACACCTAATCTCATGATTCTAAATGTCGTATCTGAAATTGAACTAGTCTTACCCACCATGTCAGTATTCCCAGCGAGGGGTGAATTATGTGTAAGAAAGGTTGGTTCCATACATATGGGCCATAGTAAATGCACTACTATGGTAGAATTCAGTGATCAAGGAAAATCTTCATTTAGAGCTTCTCGCCACTCCTACTTTATATGTGGTCAGACTGCATATATGCGTCTACCTCTAGATTGGGATGGTACCTGCTACATTGCATTCCTTTTGCCACCTGTTTTCCTAGCTCCTCCTGATTATTACAGAAATATTCATTTAGTACACAACAGAGAACGGAGAGATCTCCCCATTGTCGATTACACTGAGACGGCATGGGACAAGTATGTAGATTTTAATAAAGGCATCTTTCCCTATATAGGTACTGTTACTAATAGTAAGCTGATACGTAGATTAACTAGAACCCTTGAAGCAGTAGTGAATGAGACTATTTCCGCCTTAGGCAATTTAACGGAAGAGCAGTCTGCTATGCGGATTGTTGTGCTTCAAAATCGTCTTGTCCTTGACGTCATCCTGGCTGATAGGGGCGGAGCTTGTAGGGTCATCGGATCAAGCTGCTGCGTATTCATACCAGAAAATTCGCCATCTGTATATAAAGCCATCACTCGCCTTCATAAGATTGTAAGCCAGATACACCAGAACACAGGCACTTGGACTTGGTCCAGTTGGTTTTGGAATGCGGTATCAGCCTGGGGATGGAGAGTTTTATCCTTCCTAGGTATTGGCCTTCTCATACTATTCAGTTGCTGTCTATGTCTACAATGTGGACCAGCAATTTGTGGTCTGTGTGCCACATCGTGCATTCCACATCAAGATTTTCATTCAAGATCCCGGAAGAAGAAAGAAGAACAAATGATGCTATATGAACAGATCAATGGATTGATGAAGATTGATATCTCTTGAAGGGCAAGTAGGGGACAAGGAGGGAATGTGGAAATATGGATTTTTCTGGTCAGTTATGTCCCCTATCTTGGACCCCAACGGTTCCATGTGCATGTCACAAGTACATGTATGTTCCCTCCAGTTCCAGTTATGAAGACGCAAATACATGTGCGTCCACCGTCAACATGTCCTTTGACAGATCCGCCATGTATAGGCCGGATATCCCATTCCTAAATATGAAAGGCCATCGGCTTTATATGGTTCACTTATGCCACTTTACAGTCCAGGCAAGTAGGCCCTGATTCTGTCATCAAAACTCCTCTTGCCTTCTGCCTCTGAAAGCTCCAGCCCGAGCCTGCATCTGTGACCATGAACTTTGTCTCATTCTCTGCGCGGCTCACGAAGCCTGACATCAGCCTACTCTCTGCCAAGAACTGTATTTCACCTTCGAATTATCTGCTTCCCCCTCAGCCGATGCATTCCTGCCTAGTAGTTTAAGTAAACATTCTTCCAGTTACCAAGCAAAAAGGCCCATCTTCTCTGTCCTCATGCAAGTAATTCATAGCCCTGTTACCATGGAATATTCCTACCCCCTCGCATTCAGTGTAGACACTTAGACGCTTGTACCCGCACGCACAGTCAGTATAGAATAGATTCTGTCCGAGAGTCCCTCTTTTATGGATAACATAGTTCTTTAAACATAGGATGTTAGATATGATTTGGGATTAGGTTGACTTGACCCCCCAGACTTCTCGTCTCCACATATAGAGCTAAATGTCAAGTCCCCGTCACCCCCTAGTTACACGTCAATTACACGTCATACTGCTGCGCGCGCATCAATGCCAAGTATTATCTTATAGATCCACCTATGTATTACGTCATAACCAATCATGTTCCTTTTTACTCATTATTACACCCATTTTTCGGTTACGCAGACCAAACGTCAATGTCCTTATCAATTGTTACGCCTACTGTATTCACTTCATTATAATGTATGTACTATAAAAGTTACTTCTTGTCAATAAAGTATGTACTTCACTTCCTGAACCCCCGTGGTGATGGAACTTGAAGCATCCGATTATAATCGATTATTGGAATAAAGCCCATTCTCGAAACTCTAATATCACGGATTCTGCCTCTCATTTCACTGAGCTATTTTATAATGTTTCTGTATCAAATTCAGTCCCGGTAAAGGAATTTTTATTTACCACATTTTGCCAAGGCTTGTTTGCTTCTTCTGAGTCGCCGACACCGCAGACAGCGAGAGCCTGTGTGGCACAGCTCGTGAACCGACTCCTGGACGTCGTCGACCTTCAGGGACCACGTGGCTGCAGAGACAAGCTACACCTCTTCACCTGTTTGCACCCGACATCGCCTGGTACCTACCTGGTGCCACGCCGGTCACTGGCTAGTGACTGTGAACACTGTCCCCTCTGCTTACAGGTCTTCTACACTTCCGATCCATCCTTGGATCCACCGCATCTCTTCTGGACCGACCGCCTGCAGCATCTTTGTCATCAGGCTCCATTGAACAGATAGACGAAACCCGACGCACTTCGAGCCCTATGCACCCGCTTCCTGTGGGTGAGGTAAAGCTGGCAGTCCGGTGCACAAGTGTAGAGTAACATCTCTAGTGTCTAGGTTTGAAGTCTTGAATTCGTAGTCCAACCAGAAGACCCTTCTAGCAGTAACTTTTGAACATTTACGCACCCATTGAAAACCTATGGGCGCCCGCGTGTAACTTTCCTCACTGCACACGCGACCCGTGGACCTCCTGGTCACTAACTAAAGTTAGCTCCTTGTAGGCCCAGCGATTCTAGAGGCCCTAGGCCTTCTCCCTTTCCTGTTCGTGGTACTTATACCACTATTTTAGTATATGGTTTGAGCGGCCACCAGGGCCTATCCATATAAAGTGCAACTTCTGTGTATTCTAACGTATTCTTGTTTAACGATTTGTGCTCCTGTGCTCATAAAGAGTCTAGGGGATACTTTGAGTAATAAATACATATATATTTTGAATATATATCTGTGTGGTGTCCTTTCATTGGTATAAAGGGGGGTTACATATGGTAAAACAGCTTGCTTAACACGCCTAAACGAGTTTAGCCTCAAAGACTGCTTAGCCTACGCTACCACTAGGGCAGCTGGTCCGAAAAGGTTGACTTACAACCACACCATTAGGGTTGCTTGGCATGGTACAAGGTGGTCACTTTAATTAGTGAACATCATATACCAGGCCAACTTCTCACATCTACCAATCTGCATAACATAACATATTAGTCACCATTTCGTCTTAATGTTGATGTCTTTTTGCATGCACTAAAGCTTAGACATACCATTTTGAACAATAACGAACAGATAAACACTGTTTGGCAAACCATAATAACCACCTTGGTTTACCACAATATCTCAGATGATGTAACTATAAATTGACAGGTTTGGCAAGCTCTAAAGTCAGAGACAGAAAACAATTTGTGTCTGTAGGAGGCAGGCTCAGTATATGGCGTACATCTATTGGTGATACACCCTGCACTGAGTCCAGGCAAGCCTTAGTGATAGTGAAAGTGGTCCCTGATACTGTGGCGGCCGCACGGTCTACAAGTAGTGAGGTGGAAGCGCAAGGGCGGGAGTCGCAAGGAATGGGGTGGGGGGGGAAACAGTAAAAAAAAGAAAAAGAAAAAACACTTACCTTACCCCGCCGGTCTCACATCTCTGCTCCTGCTCTTCGAGGCACAGGAAGCACAGAAAAGGCTCTCCTGGCCAATCACAACGCTGCAATGCAGCGTTGTGATTGGTTAGCACCCAGACTCCCCTGACCAATCACAACGCTAGGGTGCTGACCAATCACAAAACTGATTTGCATATGGCTGGGTTCAAACTGGAATGGCATGGTGAGCAAAAAAACGATGGATTTAGGCCCAGATCTCTGTACCGGGGTGAATGTATGACATTATTCTGCATTCTGTCCATCAACTGTTGTTTTTGCATTTGTCACCCACAGTGGGACGGGTATGCTCAGACGTGAGTCCCGTGCTCTCCATGCCACTGGAATCAAGCTATTCTGGCTGAAGAGGGGTGAAACCCCGAAACCGGTCCTAGGATGCTTGGTTCCAGTCCAGGGAGGACCTGGCTTGGCAGTTCAGGCTGGACTGCACCCATGAGGCACAGGGTCAAGACTGATTTGCATATGGCTTGGTTCAAACTGGAATGGCATGGTGAGCAAAAAAACGATGGATTTAGGCCCAGATCTCTGTACTGGGGTGAATGTATGACATTGTTCTGCATTCTGTCCATCAACTGTTGTTTTTGCATTTGTCACCCACAGTGGGACGGGTATGCTCAGACGTGAGTCCCGTGCTCTCCATGCCACTGGAATCAAGCTATTCTGGCTGAAGAGGGGTGAAACCCCGAAACCGGTCCTAGGATGCTTGGTTCCAGTCCAGGGAGGACCTGGCTTGGCAGTTCAGGCTGGACTGCACCCATGATGCACAGGGTCAAGACTGATTTGCATATGGCTGGGTTCAAACTGGAATGGCATGGTGAGCAAAAAAACGATGGATTTAGGCCCAGATCTCTGTACTGGGGTGAATGTATGACATTGTTCTGCATTCTGTCCATCAACTGTTTTTATTTGTCACCCCCAGTGGGACGGGTATGCTCAGACGTGAGTCCCGTGCTCTCCATGCCACTGGAATCAAGCACTTCTGGCTGAAGAGGGGTGAAACCCCGAAACCGGTCCTAGGATTCTTGGTTCCAGTCCAGGGAGGACCTGGCTTGGCAGTTCGGGCTGGACTGTTCCCGTGAGGCACAGGGTCAAGACTAATTTGCATATGGCTGGGTTCCAACTGGAATGGCATGGAATGTATGACATTGTTCTGCATTTCGTTCATCAACTGTTGTTTTTGCATCTGCTCCAAGAACAGAGCAGCCCCTCTCACCTGCCTGCCCACAAAGCAAAAGGAAACATAAAATGATAATAGCTCAAAGGTATTAACATTTTATGTTTTCTTTGCAGTGCACTGCTTAAAAGCAGTGGGGCGATGCTCCTCGGCCTTAGAGGAGGAGCCACCCCTGCCCTGATAACCAGAGCTCTCAAGGGGTAGCTGTGGAGAGCAGCCAAGGTTTATCCAGGAGAGTGTAAAGCATATGCTATTACCACAATAGCCAGTCAGTGAAGGTCACACACAAGAAAGAACCACACCAGTATTAGAAAAATAAGTATTATTTATTACAACACCAATCACTAACTACTTTGGTATATCGCTATACCTGGAGATATGAATACACAGCAAATATACTATCAGAAACAGGTAAGTAAGCACATAAAACACATGGGTCCTAGTAGAGGGGCCAAACATATACTAAGAAAATGGAATGCAAACAGGGTACTTAATTGAGGCTACCACCCAAAGATTTGTAGAATAGAGGATGCCCAGAACCACCAAAGGTAAGTTGTTCGGATTCCCTAGGCGCCCGAGTGCAGAGGCGATTCCCCGAGTCAGTGTCTATAGGATATTATGGGGAAGTCGCGGTTAGGATTTTGGAGTTTTAGGACTTTCCCTGAGGAAACCCGTTGGAGCAAGTGAGGTTGGAGAGCACCTCCATTTGTGGATACCCAGAAAAGCAGGATACCTACAACAGGAAGACCGGGTGTATAGGTGTGAAGTGGTGTCAGAAACGCCAGTTGAAGTCCATGGGAAACTTCGGATGTCCAGGTGCTAAAGAGACATGTGGAACAGGTCAATGGAACTCAGGCGTGGATTCCGGATGAGGAGTACCTGAGGAGAGAGGTGCAGGAGCACAATGCCAGCCCTTTTTGAGGGGACTTGGCCAAAGGACGGAGGCCTTGAAGATGCAGCTGTGGAGTCCAGGTGATGCTCTAGGATCTCAGGAGCCATCCACGAGCTGTCCACGCTGGATGTCGCAGGATAGAAGAGTCAGTGGCCAGCAGGACCACCAACAAGCCTTGGCAAACGCAACAGACATTTTGCATGAAAAGATGCAAAAATGGGGACCAGCAAGGTCCGAGGAGCTCACCTACTACAGGTAAGTTGCGGCCGGCCCTTAGCAAGCAGGAGAGCCAGCAAAAAAACCCCGGAGGGATCAATTGGCAGCAGCACAGGTAGTGGCAGGGAGGCCTCAGCAGCATAACAAAGATGGAGGCCCACATCGCAGGAGATGCAGTGAGGATGTCGCTTTGGAAGCTGAGTGATGCTTGAGCATGGTGCTTCGTGGAACTCAAATACCTCCTAGCTGGGCAGCCAACAGGCCTTGGTAATGGTAAAGAGACGCTGTGCACAGGAGCTCGGTTCCAGCTGCTCCATGAGGGATTGCAGTCTTCCAAATTGCACAGAGGACAGGTCAGGCCTCGGGAGAACTATCAAACCACCACCTGTGTTGTAGAGCCTTGGAGAGTCCGTGGGACAGCAGGATCCACAGACCCATTGTGGTTGTTGAGGTGCCATCGGCTGCAGGGGAGTGACTCATTTACTCTAAGGGAGATTTCTTCTTGCTGTCCTTGATGCACACAGAGTCCTTGTGACTCTGGAAGATGCACAGCCACGGAGGTCGCAGGGTCAAAGTTGCAGTAGTGCCCTCCTACCAGAAGCAGACTTGTCTTGGGTCCCAGTGAAGTCCAGCAGCAAAGTTAATTGACCAGCAGTAGAAGAGTCTTTGGGCAGACACTTGCAGAGGAATCTTGCTCCAGACGAATCCAGGGTCCTACCCAGAAGGAAGCCCTTAAGTAACCCAACAAGGGGGTTAGACAGCTTCTGCAGTGACTCACCTACTGGGGGTCAGGGATGCTACTCTGGTGGACTGACCATTCAGATGCTTCCAGTGGCCTATGCTTATCTTGCTTTCCAGATGGCAGAACAATCAGCTACCTGATAGAGCTCTGGGAACCTGCCTGGCGGAAGGTACTGGACAGGGGAGTGGTCACTCCCCTGTCCTCTGTGTGGTTTCACACCAGAGTGGGAGCCAAGGGCTCCTGCACTGGAGTAACCTGGTTTATTTAAGGATGGCACCAAATGTGCCCTTGAAAGCAGCCTGGTGGCGCTCAGAAGCAACCCCCACCCTTGCCCGGGGACACCAAATTCTAAACACGAGGTGGCTACACCTCTCTTTCAAAGAAAGTCTTTTGTTCTGCCTTCCCCTGCCTGAGTTAGGCTCATCAAAAGGAGGGCAGAACAGTGTCTGGGGTCGGCATCAGCCCTGGCTTGCGTGCAGACCCTGCAAGGCTACATAGGTAGGAATGGGGGCTCCTCTAGGAAGTCCCCAGTACATTTTATCAGGCAGCTAGCACTGGAATCGGTGTAGTTGCATGATTCCACCATGTTTGTAACCAAACATGACTAGGTTTGGGGAAGCCATTATGTAGTTGGACATCTTGTGTTGCCCAGGATCCACTACATACCTTAAGATGGCTTCACCGCCCTTTACAAAGCCCAGAGAATGGAGTTTGAGGTTTGTAAGGTTGCCTTTGCTCATGCAAGAGCACCCTATTCATCGTCTTTGTTGGATGTGATGTTACTTATGCAGACTACCCTACATGGGTTTCTCGAAACGCTAGTGTCAATAAGAATAAATCAAATTTGACCAATCCAATTTGGGTGGCCTCGCGATTGCTCAATTATCTACTGCAATAACGGCTACAGTCAGTCAAATGTAGAAGGATCTGTCTATATCTCTAAATTTCCTATGCCTGTGAGGAAAAAGCAGCGTTGTTTTATCCCCTCCAAATTCACCATGAGGTCCTACCGTTCAACGGGGTTAAGGTCTCGAAATTGATTATTTGGGTCCCGGGTTCTATGGGTAGCCAAAAAGAAACACCCATATATAATAGGGAAGCCCAGTAATGGTACCTGCCCCCAAGTTCAACATCCCAGACCTTTTGGTGGTAGCACTGTAGATGTACTCACACGTAAAAAGTTATATAATAAGGCAAAACAAAATGTAGAAACCCACCCTAAATCGAGTTTTGATCCCACTCCCAGGACAGTCCGTTCAAGCTCTTGCGTTAAAGTTCAAATAACAACCAGCAGTAAGGTGGTTGAGTCTCAGTCTCAGAACAATCCGCCCAAAGAACCTCCTTTAGCTCATGAATCCTCCATCAGGTCGCAGTTAGCAAGCTCAGAGCTATTGCTCGATATCACTCGTCGAGGAAAAAAAGCTAAGAAACTGCAACCCTTGAACCGCTTGTAGTTAAAGAGCCACTCTTGTAGTCTGGCACCCTATGATGGCCTCCAACCACCACCATTTTAACTGACTTTAGTGTGTTATTTTACCCTAGCCTCAATGTAGGATGGTCCTGCATATGCCTGCTTCTCTTTTGTCCTGTAATCTTGCTGTCTTTACTATTGGCTTTGACATGGCCTTAAGTCATCCTGCTTTCTGACTTTACCTTGCTTCAAACTTTTCTGTGTGCACAGTGGTGCTTGTATGTTGTGTGGATGACAATTATAGGTGCTTACTATTGGCTTTGACAGTGCCTCATTTCTGACACTGCCTTGCTGCTGCGTGCACAGCAGTGCTTGCAAGTTGTTTGGGTTATTCACATTCAAGGTCTTGCTGTTTTCCTGAGTGTGAGAAGTTGGCCTGGTATATGATGTTCACTAGTTAAAGTGACCACCTTGTACCATGCCAAGCAACCCTTATGGTGTGGTTGTAAGTCAACCTTTTCGGACTAGCTGCCCTAGTGGTAGCGTAGGCTAAGCAGTCTTTGAGGCTAAACTCGTGAAACGTGTTAAGCAGGCTGTTTTACCAAATGTAACCCCCTTTTATACCAACGAAAGGACACCACACAGATATATATTGAAAATATATATGTATTTATTTCTCAAAGTATCCCCTAGACTCTTTATGAGCACAGGAGCACAAATCGTTAAACAAGAATACGTTAGAATACACAGAAGTTGCACTTTATATGGATAGGCCCTGGTGGCCGCTCGAACCATATACTAAAATAGTGGTATAAGTACCACGAACAGAAAAGGGAAAAGGCCTATGGCCTCTAGAATCGCTGGGCCTACAAGGAGCTAACTTTAGTTAGTGACCAGGTGGTCCACGGGTTGCGTGTGCAGAGCAAATAGTCACACGCGTGCTCCCATAGGTTTTCAATGGGTGCGTAAAAGTTACAAAGTTACTGCAAAAAGGATCTTCCGGATGGACTATGAACTCAAGATTGGAAACACAGACACTAGAGATGATTCTCTACACTTGGGCACCGGAGTGCCAGCTTTACCTCACCCACAGGAAGCGGGTGCATAGGCCTCGAAGTGCGTCGGGTTTCTTCTATCTGTTCAATGGAGCCTGTGGACAAAGATGCTGCAGGCGGTCGGTCCGGAAGGGATGCGGTGGATCCAAGAGTGGATCGGAGTTGTAGAAGACCTGTAAGCAGAGGGGACAGTGTTCACAGTCACTAGCCAGTGACCAGCGTGGCACCAGGTGGGTACCAGGCGATGTCGGGTGCAAACAGGAAGAAAGGTGTAGCTTGTCTCTGCAGCCACGTGGTCCCTGAAGGTCGACGACGTCCAGGAGTCGGTTCATGAGCTGTCCCACGCAGGTTCTCGCTGTCGGCGGTGTCGGCGACTTGGTCAAAGCAAACAAGCCTTGGCAAAAGCAATTGTTGTGGAAAACGAAATAAGCTGATGGTTCTGAACAGCAAGGTCAGAGGGACTGCTCCTTTGGAGGGGAGCAAGGGCCAGTCTGGAGCAACCAGACCAGCGGTGTATTTCTTGAAGTTCGTCGCCAAGATGGCCACTAGCCAGCGGACCAGCAACCGGTTAGGCGCGTCGAGTGGCAAAATGCAGAAGGGCCCCACGCAGATCGTGGAGATGCTGGAGGGCTCACCTTTGGTGCAGATGCTGCTCAGGTGTTGGGCTTCTCAGATCCCAAAGCACAACTTGGAGGGAGCCTCGGTTGTTGCGCTTGCAGCTTGTCGTGGTCTTTTCAAGATGGCTGGCTCCACGTGTCTCGGTGCCTCCACGGGTCTCCTCTTTTCAGGGACTGTGGATCGGGCGGTGAGAGGTCTGGAGGTCCAGGTCTTGTCAGTCTCTGGGCTCGGGCTCCGGCGGGAGGCGGCGGCAAAGCAGACGTTGATTCGCTGGATGGTGCTTGCGTTAGCAAGGTGGTCACTCCCTGACCACAGGGGAGATTGGCTTCAGTCCTCTGTGCGGCAGAGCGTCGAAGTTCCCGTCTTCTTCTTCGTTTCAAGTCGATTCCAGGATGTCTGAAGTCTTAGGACACAGCTCCTACCTTTAAGCGGATTCTAGGGGCCGGACTACCTGCTCGGTCCCTCCCTAAGGGTGGGACCAGGAAGGGGGGTGGTTACACCCCCAATCCTTTGTCCAGCTCGCCCCAGGCCCGGGACTGGTGTGCCCCAGGACCGGATTGATCTGGCATATGCACCGAGGCTCCTTGTGAGCCTCAGGCATGTCTGGTTTCTTTCAAGCCCTACCTGACCAATACACAAAATCCTGTCTGGGGTGGTGCACGCACCTCCCCTGGCAGGAAACCCTTTGTCCACACCTCCCAAGCTGGAAGGACTCCCAGCAGCAGGAGGGCAGACTTGTGTCTGTGGTGGCAGCATCCATTTTGTGGAGCTGAGGCTATGTCTGATTTTACCCGGGTTTCAGGTACTGTACATGTCGTGTCCCTCTAGAAGGGTGGAATGCTAACCCCGTCGCCAGAATTGGCGAGGGGTTAGTATTCCAATTCGTATGACACCTTACTCGACATATTTTGATAAAGCCAAACCAAAGATAGCATTTAACCGCGAGGTTCATAATGCACTTAAGAGTATATGGTATGACGATATCTGGAAACAGTAGAAGGAAGTGGTTCCGACCACTGCAGACAGGCTCAGCTCATGCCAGAGCACCATCTCACATGGAACCAAGCACTCTGCCTTCAGGATTGTTAAGGCCTGCCATAGGAGTGACTTATAGGTTACCAGGTGTCCCATTTAAGGTTAGGTATAGGTATACTACACCTAAGTAAGAGGTGGTTACACCAACTTACCCCAGCTGAGTGATCAGCCAGTTGTGTCAAATTTGTTAGGCCAGGCCAGGGGTGGCACAGTACATGCTTCAGCCCCTGGTAGGCCTTAGATACACCAATGCCCTGGGTACCTAGTGTACACTGGTACAGGGGCTCACAGGGTGATCCACTTCCAATTGGTTATGCACCTAGGGTGCATAGTGTGAATTTAGTAGAGAGAACAGCAGGCTGGGGGTCTGATTGGCAGGCCCACAGCCTCAATATGTCAAAAACCAGTGAAGCAAAAAGCAACAATTTGGGGTGACCATAGGATAGCAGACCCTACTCTCCTACACTGAGCGATTGTTTTTGTTTAATGTACTGTGGAAGGCCTTGTGAGAGCTTCCTCAAGACAGAGGCTGAAATAAGTGTGAATGGAGGAAGAGACTTGAGAGCTCCTTACTGCCGTGAGGATGCTTGCTTGGAACTTGGCCAGTTCTGGTAAAGTTCCTCTGGTGGTGGGAGGAGGTCTTTCACGAATCTTCTAGAGTGTTTAAAGCTGTGGGTTGCAAGCTGAGAAACTGGGAGTTTCAATTCCGAGCGAGGGCAGACGTGTCTATCTCGGATTGACCCTGGCTTGCTGAGTTCTGATCACCGGCTGTGATTCCCTCGGTCAGAAGTAGACAGTGTATGCACCAGGTGATGTATTTCGTTGTGTGGTTATTGCTATTGTGATGTGTGCCAGTGGCTTTGATCACTTGAGGTGTTTTCTTTGTGGTATGGGAGGTGCACATCCAGAGTAATCCTCTACTGTGTATATATATATATATTTGTCTTTCTGATCTCTTGCAGGACGTCCAGTGTATTTTATCTTATATCAGTTATTGCTTGTTTATTAATCAGTATAATTATTGATTCATGCCATTTAGATTATAGTTTGCTCAGTTATTGATTCATGCCATTTAGATTATAGTTTGCTCAGTTATTGATTCATGCATTTAGAATATAAGTTTGCATCATATATTTGAATCTTGTGTATTTGGCATCTGGGACAGCCTTTGTTTAGAGAGCATTATGTAATAAACCCCAAGCCTTATTCTAAAAGAGAGAGAGTCCCTACATTTTATTTTACTTGTTCATTTAAAAGTGTTTGATTGGCCTACCGTTCATTAATACATTTGTGTGTGTCTGTTACTTTACCTACATTTGGGTTTGTTTTCTTGCCTTGCCTAAAGGAAGTGCTTTTCAAACTGTATTTTTAAAGGTGCAGTGGCTTAATAGCTTCCCAGGTGGGAGTGCAGGGGTTGGATGTGGCTTATTGGTGAGAAGCCACATCCATTACACCGCTCTAAAATTCTTCAGTTATTCCAACAAATTCCATCTCTCTCAGGGATAACCTCATTGGACCTAACGTCTGTCAGGTTTCAACAGGGCAAACAAGGTAGAGAAGTTTCTAGAGATTCCTTCATCTCTTCTTGCATTTCGGACCTTGTACTTAAGGCCGGAGGAGATCTAGCAAAAATAGATTTACAGGCCCTTTGCCCTTTAAAACAGAGCCCTCCACTACTAGCATCCCAGTGGGGCCCTTTTCCTCCTGCCATTCTAAATATGCCCAGCGGTTTCATCTGCCACTCAATGGGAACGATCTATACCATATATCCCGTGGCTAAGGCCCATAAATTCACAGCAAAGTACTAACCCTCCCACTGATCTGAGGGTGATTATAGTAATTGACAGGCCGCTCTCACAGCCTAGGCAACCAGCATGGGCCCAAGCCAATAGGTTCTTCCCTTTGCGGTACCTGCAGGAGGATGGTGACTGGAATAACTGGTCCAGCCTATCCTAGAACGAGGGGTCCTCTCAAAACCTGAGACTCCTAAGATGGAATATCCATGGGTTTTAGCGTTTGAGGAACAGAGGCTAGCTGGAAGAAAGTTTGAAACCCTTCCATTTGGTTTTCCTTCAGGAGTCTTGGTTAAGAGAAGACCAGTCGGTGGAAGGCTTTATGGCTTTGAATAGTAAAGGCCCGTCCCGGGGTAGGGGAGAGCATCCGCTGGTGTATTGACACTAATATCTACCAAGGTGATTAAAAGACCTTTAGAGGTCATAAATGTTTCAAGTGGCTTGCAGCTATCAGTGGTTGAAATAAGCGTAGGCAAAAATGCTCTTAGATACTTCTTACTCATTAATGTCTATATTCATAAAGAAGATCATCGGCAATCGAACCGCTGGTTGGAATAATTCGAATCTCCTTTTCAGCACTTGGTGGCAAAATATCCGGAAGCAGTGATAATGGCTGGGGATGTTAATGCTCGTCTCTTCCCTGTACAGCTAGACCAGGACTTGGACGATTCAAATATGACTCACCAGCTGCAGCAACCTTTCGGCAGGGTCAATCTTTGGGCCCTATTGACTATATATTCACATCCCTTTGGCACTTCGACCTTTTTAAGAGTTTTGAGGTGGCCAAATATGAGGGTAGTGACCACTGGGCAACGACAGCAGTTCTTGACCTGCGTGAGCCGATATCCCAAGAGAGAGTTCTGCCTCTAGAGATGTTCTATCTACGAAGGCTCACAACACGCTTAGACCCTATGCATCTTCAACAGCTAGCCTCCCTCCAGTTAGAGGAGATGATTGATATTCACCCTTCTCACGTCGAAGATGTCGTTGTGTGGTACAATAATATTGTGCAACGAGTTTTGGGCTGTATTTTAGTTAATATGTGTGAAAAGGGTGTGCAGGCAAAATCTCGTCCACAGGGATCAGGGGGCTGGTTCGACTCGGATTGCCAAAAGATGAAACGTCTGGTGAGACAGAGAACAAAGAGTGTTAGGTGTCATAATGTTCCTTCGGCCACCCAAGAGTTGGTTAAACTTAAGCGCCAATATAAATCCCTTGTGCAGTAAAAAAAAGCAATGTTTTACCATAGTAAGTGGGGCGAAATTCAAGAAATCATATTATTAAATGACCAGCAAAAATTCTGGAAAAGGGTCAATGAGTTTAATGGTCAAAATAGGGGCACACCTGTTTGTATGATTTCAGAAGCCCAGTGGGCCACCTATCTGATAGATTTATATAAGGGTTCCTCTAGTATAGATGGTCATCAGAAAACATATGGGCAAACTCATCCAGTTATATGGTTTTCAGCAAAGGAAGTAAAGACTGTTATTGAGAGGGTAAAACTCTCCCGAGCCGCTGGCAGAAACATCCCAGCAGTTATAATCAAAACAAATAACATCTGGTGGGCTACGATTTACTCCTCCCTGTTTAGCTGGATTGCTATTTCTAGTCTTTATTCCTTGTCCTGGAAGGGGTAAATAGTGAAACCGATTTTTAAAAAAGGGAGTGGTACAGAACCTATGCACTATAGGCTGATAAGCCTCTTAGATATCTCTTTAAAGATTTTCTTTAAGATCATCTTGGCGAATTGAAACTAAGTGAATTCCACAAGAACAAGGGGGCTTCCGCGAGGGTCATTCCACTATAGAGAACTGTTTTGCTCTGTGGGCCATTATTCGAAAGGCTCTGGAGGAAAATCAAAGGCTGTGCTGTGGCTTTGTAGATTTCCGGACAGCCTTTGATTCTGTGGATAGGTATATTCTGTGGGAAAAACTTGCCTCCTGGAATCTACCACCAAATCTTCTTGGGATACTCCAATCTTTGCACTTTGGCAACTGGGCTCAGGTGGAGTTAGATAAGTCAGGTTGGTTATCATAAAGAATCTCTATTGACAATGGCCTGCGCCAGAGGTGCGTTTTAGCTCCCTTGCTCTTTAGCCTATTTTTGGCCGACCTCCCAACCTTTATTTCCCAATTCGAGTCTTTTTGCCAAAAATGGGGAACCAGCATATTGCTTGTCTGCTTTATGCAGACGATTTGGTGTTATTGGGTATTATACCCCAAGGCAGAGGAAACTCAATGCCCTGGCAACCTATAGTAAGCAGAACCAGCTCTGTATCAATCTAGAAAAGACCAAGATCATGATCTTTGGAAAAAAAGTAAAGAGTTTTTCTTGGCATTTAGGTACGCAGGTGGTGGAGCAAGCCGATCAATACAAATACTTGGGTTTAATTTTTAGGAGGAACTTAAATTGGGGTGCTCATTGGGATGTCACTATGCAGAACGCCCTATTGCGGGCCAGCTGTCTGTCAACATTCAATGGTGGGTTCAGGAGGTTATCTCATATCCCATTACTAAAGGCTTATAAAGGGAAGATACGTCCGTTAGGCCTGTATGGGGGAGAGGTTTTTTCCCTCGACCCAGCATATGAATGGGACAGACTGGAAGGGGTAGTGCTTAAAAGACTTTTATCACTGGCCCAAGGTATAATGGTTCAGGCCATAAGGAGAGAGTGTAATCTGGTTTCTTGGAACAGGGTGCCTATACTCGGGCACTAAGATATTTTAATGCATTGTCGGAGGATGATGAGGTGGTCAAAGTTTCTCAAACTGTGTTGAGAAGAGATCCAAAGCAGTAAGAGGATGTGGGCAAAGGCCGTAAGAACCAGAATAATTGCGCTAAGGAACCTTCATATAAATAGTGGTACAGTTACATCTTGGCTCCCATTTCCAGGCAAACGAGCACTGAGGGAATCAGCTTCTGTGGTGTCAGAATCTATCGACCTGTTTTATCTAAAGAATAGATTATCCATCAGCCTCTCCATTGCCACATTGGGCCAGGATACTGTTTTTCCCTATCTAACACGGCTACCAGACCCAGGATTGAGGAATGAAATTCTACGGGCTAAGGTGGGATGTAATCCAATCTACTCATCCCACCGACACAGGATCAGGGTACAGATTAATAGTGGTCTCTGTCCCTGCCCTCTGAAAGTTAAATGTACCCTTATGCATATTCTTATGGATTGTGTCTTTTATTTGGCAAATAGAATCAAGTTTTCAAGACCTCTATTGTTCAAATATGATGCTCTCCGTAGGAATAAAGCTGTGGTGCTATTGTCCGAAATGCGTCATTTCGATGTGGCGGTTGGAATTGCTCTGTTTTTACGATCTGTAAAACAAAATTTTAATCATGAAATGTAGTGAGTTGGAGGGGGGTAGGGGAGCTAGGAGGGGGGTTCTTCTAAATGTTTTAACCTGTTTTAAATGTTTTAATTGTTAAGTGTGCCTTTTTCTTTAGAATGTTTTATGGACAAATGTCTAAATAAACTTGTTTATGAACCTGAACCTAAACTTCACACTTAATACCATACACCACTATACGTTTGGGCAGAAGGCTCTACCTTAGTGATGACTTATAGGTTTTAAGTGCAGTGACTGGGATATAAGGTAAACCTTATATTTGTGGTGAAAGGTGCATGCACTGTAGACACAGTGGCAATGGGCTCCAATGGGTGGCATAATACATGCTGCAGCCCACTAGAGACCCCTGGTGTACCAATGCCCTGGGTACCTTAGTACCATCTACTAGGAACTTACAGGAGTACACTAGTATGCCAATTGTGGGGTGTACAAATGTACTTGCCAGTAAATTTAGGGGAAAGAGCATCGGCACTGGGGTCCTGGTTAGCAGGATCCCAGTGTCCTAAAGTATAAACACACTGACACCAGGCACAAAATGGGGGCAACCATGTCAGAAAGATCCTACAGTCTCTAGTAAGCCTTGTGCTGTATCTCATATGAGACCACTTTTGATAAAAGAGGGACAGAAGGATTGTCATGAAGTAAAGCAAGCAGAAGTTTCAAAAACCTGCTTTCTTTTCTCCCATAAACTACAGCCACATGGAGAAGGGAACCTCCTCCGGGGCTTCAAGGGTGGAGAGGATACTCCTAGTGGGGATACGTCCTCCCGTACTAAATCATCTGCCACAACAAGTACACCACGGGCTTGTGGACCAAGTCTAAAAGCTCAACAATATGGGAAAAAATGAAAGAGACCTTTCAGCTATTGCCCACTAGATTGTGGGAAAGGAAGCAATTCCTTTTGTTAATATAACTATCACACACTCTAATAGTGCCATGCTTCATCATCGGGTTCACCCTGACTCCTAAAGGACAGGTGGGCTCGACCATATTTCAGGGAGTACTTAGGAAGAAATGGCCAGGGGGTAACAGATTAAAAATCCTCCTGTGGATCCCGGTATCCCTTTATTAGTGGAGCTGCAGGGGATATTAAAATACAAAAAACTATGTGGGTCACTAGAAGTATTATGGTCCTATGACCCTAGTGCCAACATGTGTCAGTCCAAAATGTTGTCCTAAACAAGTCCCGGACTTTCTTCAGGGGCAAAATGTCCTCCCTGGTAATTATCAAAAGCGGTTAATACCTATCGCTATATATGTAAGGGCAGAAAGCTGCTCCTTAGTGTAACACACCCGAAAACAATCACTTATCTTATTCTACAGTAGGTATGCAGTATTCCATCTCAATTCGGGAGAGTGTCTGCTTCTCGAGGGACCGCAGCACTGCGGGGTAGCCCTTTAGTCAAACTAACGTCAAGGGTCCTGCCCCGTATGCACACCTAATCTGTCTGCGTCCCCGGACTTTCGCAGATCATACAACACTGACGTCACCACCCAATTGCAGAATGTAACATTAAGATTGGTCCCACTACACTCTCCCCTATTTGTGGGGTAAGTCTCGGAAATGCCCCAGTGCTGCAACTGAGGACCCATTAATTGTGCTTTGCCGATTGATCCTTTTTGGGGGAAAGGTTAATGATCATACATATTATTTTTGCAATGTTTTCATCTTAATATTTAAAAGTAGTGTATGAAGCAAACAAATCTGACAAAGCCTGTGGGTTGGTATTAGAATAGCATCATATAAGCAATATTGGTACAGAGGAAGCACTGAGCATGAATGCACCAAGATAAGAATCAATAAGTGGTATTAAATACAATAAATGACAGGATTAATAAAGTGGAAGCCAATCCAAGTCCTTGCCTAACACCGTGGTGTATCTTCCTATACCAAATCATTCCATACTTCATGCATGGAAATTGTAGCGGTCTAGTCCTTAGCCGCTTCAGAGAGCTGAGACCCCAACCCGGAACATCATGCATACATTGTATCACCTTCTGGCCAGGCTTGGCCAGAAGGCTTAAATAAACGGGCTGGAGTCGCTCGGGACTTCCGGCCCATACCAGTCAAGTAGCAGTGTGTGTGTCCAGTAATTTAGTGCTCCAAGTGCAACCACTTACAGGCCCCGACATTGGCGATGAGGGTGGGATACAAAAACCCCACCGCTCCCTTCCGTCAGCTGCAGCCATCCGACCCAGCCCATCGGCCCGTCAAAACGCCCTGCTGAGGAGATTGAAGGAGTTCAGCGGAGCGGCAAAGCAGTTGGCAAGCCACCGGCCGGTGGCTAGAGGTACCGCTACACCCAACAGCAGCACCTGAAGAAGTGCCCCCACTCCAAGCACAGACGCGCTAGTGCTCCCGGTGACATCCTGCCTGAGCCCGCACTGCAATCCGTGGAGCGCACACGCGCAAATGCTTAGAGGGCCAATCTGGTAAAATCTAGGCCACGCTGCAATCGGGGAGGCGCGCATGCGCAGACCGAGACCCGGCCAGAGCCTCCAGGCTGAAATAAATCAAACGTGTGGTAGTGCCCAGCCGAATTGAAGCGGAACAAACGAGCATTGGCCAAGTAAACAAGCACTGGCAAAGCCCACCAAAAGAAGACCAAACAAGCATTGGTAAACAAACAAGCACTGGCAAAACCCGTTGAAAACAGACAAGCGCTGGCGAAGTCCACCAGAACACACACACACACACTGAGGCCCTTAAGAAGCAATAGGGCCGGTACACCGCACTCCGCCATGACAGATCAAGATGCAGCAGCGGCACCTCCGCAGCCAGTGGCCCCGGCAGCTCCAACAGCACACGCACACTCCCAAGTTAGTGCGTTGCCGCCCTTCAGTGAACTGATCGATCCTGCTACTGCGTCCCCAAGGTGGACCGTGTGGGTCGGCCGCCTGAACAATTATTTTATCGCCACCAGAGAGACAGATAGTGCCATCAAGAGGTCGTTGTTGTTACACTTCGCAGGGGATGCAATTTACAAGCTGTTCGCGCACCTACTGAACACAGGACTCCCCAGACTACGACGCGGCAGTTAGGGCGCTCAATGCCCATTTTGACCCCCAACTAAACCCCGATTACGAACGCTTTAAGTTGCGGCAAGCCCGTCAAAGAGAGGGCGAGTCTATGGACGCCTTCCATGCACGCCTGAGGGAGCTGGCCAGCACATGCACTGAAGATGACCCGGCTAAAGAAGTGCGAGCGCAACTTATCCAAGGGTGCCGAAACAAAACCCTGAGGACACTCATCCTCCGACAACCCCGGATCTCCCTAGAAGATATGCTTGTCCTGGCGCGATCCCACGACCTGCCCAAAGTCAGAGCTACTGCAATGGAAGCGGCGCTCACACCTACAACTGGTCAAGCCGTGACAGTTAAGACAGAGCAGGTGGATGCAGCCCGCGCCCCAGGTCACGGCAACCGAGGGCGGTGGCCCACCAGAAGACCGTGCCAGCCTCAGTGCGGATACTGTGGCAGGGAAGAACATGCTCCAAACGACTGGCCAGCCAAAGGGAAGACCTGCTCGAAGTGCGAAATCCCCAATCACTTTTCCAGTTTATGCCGAGGGGGTATGCGGAGCAGAGGAATCCCAGGACGACGGCCGCCAACCAAAGCGGTGAGGCACCTCTCGCTAGATAAACCTGACATGGCACGGACGCTGAAGATATCTACCCAGCATAGGGCGTACCTCGAGGACTCGTCCACTGGCGAAGGAGAAGAGTGCCTTCTCATATCATTAGCGAGTGACCTCAAACGAAGGCGACGCCCTCAGCCGACATGTGCCATCGAGATTGCAGGGTCCCCTGTCACTGCCCTCATTGACACCAGGGCGTCGGTCAATGTCATGGGTAGCCAACACTACAAGAAACTGAACCCAAGACCAAAGCTCACGCCGTCCAAAGTACGAATCCTCACATATGCAGTCAAACGCCACTACCCCTAAAAGGAAAAATGACTGTTCAAGTAAAGGCGGAGAGCCACGAAGTGACGACAACGTTCCATGTTATCGATAGTGAAGCAGATATTCTAGTGGGAAGTCACACCGCTGAAGACCTTAGCCTGGTGACGTTTGCGAACGCGGTGAAGACACTACAAACAGAGGACATTCTAGAACTGTTCCCACAACTGTTAAAAGGGCTGGGGAGCATTAAGCGACCTCCCGTACGACTGCACATCGACACGTCAGTAAAGCCCGTGGCCCTACGACACCGACGAATCCCGTTTCACCTGCGACCGCTAGTTGAGCAAGAACTACAGAAACTGGAACAACAATGAGTAATAGAGAAGGTAACTGGACCAACCCCCTGGGTATCCCCCATGGTTATAGCAGAAAAACCAAAACAGCCCGGACAGATCAGACTCTGCATAGACATGCGAATGCCCAATCAGGCGATACGAAGAGAAAGACACCTGACGCCAACAGTAGATGACATCCTGGCTGACCTAAATGGGTCCAGGTGGTTCTCCAAGCTGGACCTCAATGCAGGATACCACCAGTTGAGGTTGGCGGAAGAAAGTAGGTATATAACCACCTTCTCGACACACCTGGGGCTCAGGCGCTACAAGAGGCTAAACTTTGGAATATCATCAGCCGCCGAAATATTCCAGAACGCCGTGAGGGAAATCTTGTCCGGACTTCAAGGGGTATTGAACGTCAGTGATGACATCTTGATACATTCTGCAACACTAGAGGACCATCACCGCCAACTCCGTGCCACCCTCCAGCGCTTCACAGAACACGGGGTGACCCTCCACAAGGAGAAGTGCCAGTTTTTTAAGAAATCCATCAAATTTTTCGGATATGTTTTCAGCCATACTGACACAAGAAACAGAGCCAGGAACGTGGGTCCCGCTAGCTTTCGCAAGCAAGTCGCTGACTGCAAAAGAGACAAGGTACTCACAAATTGAACGCGAAGCACTTGCCATCAAGTGGGCCTGCAACCACTTTCATCTCTACATCAGTGGGCACCCATTCCACGTGGTAATGGACCACCAACCACTTCTCCCGCTGTTCAAGGGAACCGCACCTCATCCGCCACCCAGAATCGAGAGATGGCCGATCCAACTCCTGCATTAACAATTAGATTTAGTCTACAGACCAGGTGCCAAGAAACCAGCTGACTTTTTATCGCGCCATCCGGCAGTCATCACAGAAGAGACCTTCGACGAAGAGAAGCTGACTTAAGATTTTGTCAACATGATCACACAGTGGGCCTGCCCAAAAGCCCTCACTATCTCGGAAATTGAAGCTCATACACGGACTGACATGGTTTTATGGAAAGTGTTGGAAGCAATACAGAAAGGCTTGTGGGGCGGTTTCCTCCATGACGTTAGTGGATGGAACGAAGCAGATCGGTCACGTCTGGGGACAGTACGGAGAATCCATGAAGAACTGAGCGCCGCAGCAAACGGCGTAGTCTTGAGAGGCTCACTCATCGTCATACCCCTGAACCTCCAAGATCGGGTGACTGCCCTAGCACATGAGGGTCACCAAGATACGAGAAGAATGAAAGCCAGGATGAGGGAGAAGATATGGTTCCTTAATCTAGAAGAAGCCATGGATGACTTTGTGCTCGGGTGCCGAGCATGTCAACTCACTGGCGGCCCGGAGGCTCCAGCTCTGGTGATAACCGATGACCCTACCCCGTCACCCTGGTCGTGGGTCAGTCTCGACTTTGGGAGTTTTCCGGACGGACGAGTGACTGCCGTCCTGATTGATGGCTACACGAAATACCCAGTTGTGGAGGTGCTACCGTCAACTGCGTTCGACCACTTGCTACCAATGCTGGATAAGACCTTCGCACTGTTTGGTCTGCCACACGTAATCAAAACAGACAACGGGCCACCATTCCAAGGGCACGAGTTCAAGGAATTTCTATCATGCCTAGGAGTAAAGCATCACCGCATCACGCCGCAGTGGCCCCCAAGCGAACGGCGAGACAGAACGATTCATGCGGACATTAAACAAGATTCTACGCATATCCGTGGCCGAGCAGTCAGACCCAGAGTTCGCTCTTCAGAGATTCCTGGGGGAATGCCGTAGCACTCCACACTGCACAACTCAGAGGTCCCCATGGTCGCTGATGCTTTCTGGGCAGAGACGAGACAACATCCCGGTAGCAGACAACTGGGAACCAGAACCTTATGACCCTGTGAGCACTCAGGCCCGAAGATCGGCCAACAACGAGAAAGCAAGCAGGCGGCGAAGAGCACGTATCTGGCCGATGACGCCAGAATGTATTGCCCTAGTGAGAAGCCATCGCAGCGGAGGCAAATTCCGCACACCTTATGAACCAGGACTGTGGCTCGTCAAAACAGTCAGAGGCACTGCAGTAACGGCTGAGAAGGATGGAGAGGTCATCACTCGGAACATCTCATGGTTCAAGAGAGTACCCACTCCAGAAGGTGAGAGACCAAGAGCCGAGATGTTCTGCGACGAAGAAGGGGGGTGCCCAGACGGTATCCCTAGCGCCACTGGTAGTCCGAACCTGAACCCAGAGGCACCAGAGGTGCCCTGTGACCCCAGAACAGAAGACCTGCCGACCACGGAAGATACCGCTGGTCCGAGAGGAGGCACTCAGCAGCATCGGTTCAATTTGAGACCCCATCCATAGCCAAATCAAAGACTTGCTGACTATGTGTGCTGACTTTTCACATTAGTGTTTTGTTTTGAACTGATTTGGGATGGGATGTAGCGGTCTAGTCTTTAGCCGCTTCAGAGAGCTGAGACCCCAACCCGGAACATCATGCATACATTGTATCACCTTCTGGCCAGGCGTGGCCAGAAGGCTTAAATAAACAGTCCGGAGTCGCTCGGGACTTCCAGCCCACACCAGCCAAGTAGCAGTGTGTGTGTCCAGTAATTTAGCGCTCCAAGTGCAACTACTTACAGGCCCCAACAGAAATCAGGAAAAAAAAGAGCTCGCCAAAAAAGGTGTGAGAGTGTATCTTAGTCTTGAAGAGATGTCTCTGGGCACACTGTACCTCATCATTCTACGACTCATGATGTATTAATGTGACAACGTGAAATTCCTCTTTTATGAGACTTCTGCTTACCTAACCCGTCTCCTGGATTGTTTCTGCTTTCATAGGAAGAATTTATAAGGGTCTTTAGGCCAACTACTAGTTTAAGCATGCTTATAAATCTATTTGGAGTATTAAAGGAAACAAACTAAAAGAGAAAGAACATGTTTTAAACTTGTAAAATGATAAGTCGAAGAGTAATATTTCTTTTTAGAAAACTGGTTCCGGGATTGGAAACATAAAATGAGATTTTGAATGTTAATGAATGTTAATAAGAATCCCACAATGGAGATCCAGCTTCGGGATGACCAGTCACTAATCTTAGTAGGCAAGAATAAAAAAATTGTAAGGCAGCAAAATACGGGAATTACTTGATACCAACCTGTATGGGTCTAAGGCTGTTCCTGGGGATGCCATTACCTTCTTCTCTGAGGGCGGCTAAGGAGAGAAAAGATGGAGCAACATGTGAATCAGGAATGATCAGGCGCCTATCCCTTCTCATCTTTTCTTTCCTGATGGAGTTCGGTATTACAGGGCGCACAAAAGCTCATCCTACTTGTAAGCAACAAACCTGAAAATATGGTACGGGTGAGAGTGCTGGACGGGCCACGAGCTCGAGCTTCATTCACTCTCTGCCCAGAGGTGGACCCCAGTGAAATATTAAGCTCCGGAGTGTGGGAGGAGGAGGCTGGAATCCTATGAAAAGAGGAAAAAATAAAACAGTAAATAAATCAGGCGCAATACTTGCAAGCACACTGTGAAATCATGATCTGGCGTAACAAAAGAGGTGAGAAACTTAGATCTATGTTTCATTCTGGATGTTAGCCTGCTGATGTGTGCACTACTACTTTATCATGTATGAGAGATGTCCAGTTCACAATGGATAGCTGTCAAGAGAAAACATAATGTCTCTATTTGTGTGTGGAATTTTGGGGGGCCAGACTTGGCCCGGCTGGCAGTTGAGTCAGTAAACGATTGATGCGTCTTCCACCGGGGACTGGATGCGGTGGCAGCAAAATGGCATTGTGCAATGGCACTGCAAGGAGGTCCAGGTTGTTAAGCCCAAGTGCACTCTCCAGATCGATGAAAGGATGGGTCGGGGATGCGGAGGAGAAAACAATATGTCGCCCAGCTCCAGAGGAGGGTCGAAACATCGCTGTGCACGGCATGTGAATTATTACTGGTGTCAGGGGCGACTTTGCGGGCGAGGTGGGGGGGGGGGCGGGGTGATGGGAGGAGGCTAACACTTTCAGCAAGCCAAGCATTTCAACCAAAGTCTGCAGAGCTATCTTTATAGCAAATTTGAGAGGAAGAAGTGACAAACTATGCCGTTGAAACATTGAACAAACCCAATCTGATTTTTATTGAAAGATTGGAGTCAATGGTTACCCCTAGATTCCTCACTTGGGCTCAATTGTTTGGTGGCGCACCTGGCTGCCGAGGCCATAGTGTTGATGAGTGGTGTTTGGTACATTTTCCGCAAATCAATTTGTCAATTTGTGATATGTTTTTGTTTGCTGTGGTGTGAGATCAACCTTCTTTTGACTGCTTGAAGCAATGTCCATATAAGTAAGAATCAAGGTCAGATGGTCTTTCATACTTAAATCGGATTTGAGTATTATCTGCTCAACAGTAACAGTTGAGATGAAGTAGGACATTAGGTTTGGTAGAGAGCCAAGGCAAATTTTAAAGAGGAGGTAGAACTGTTAGGTACATTAGTTGTGCATTGAATGGAGAGACCTGAAAGGATGAAGTGAGATGATAATGTGTCTAATAGAAAAGATGCAATCGGCTTCAGTTCGCTCCCTGCATTCTAATGTTGCAAGTCTCTGTAGAAGCTTGGAATGATGAAGGAAAGAGATGAAACAATATATGCATGCTTATACTCCAATGTAAATATTTGCCTTAAAGCAGATCTTTCAATCTTTCTAACTAAAACAGTCTGTTATTGGCCAGACGTTAGAAGGATCTCTTGTTGCAAGGCATGTTTGGTTAGGGAGGGTTTTATGTAAGGTATTCCTTTGAGGAGATACCTATATTCAATGAGTTGTCAGCATTTCTGGCTGGATTAGCTACAGAGCTATTGAAGGAGGACATTGGTCTGCTGTTGATTCTTCTGGCCTACAAGTGTTTATAGTATTGATGAAGTCTTCTGTGGTCAAGATGTAAAAGGTGAATAACTGTAGTGGGTTTTTTTTATTTGAGTTTTTATATAGCGCAAACTTGACCTAAAGGTGTTAGGCACGGAGAGATTAAGTGATTTGCCCAGAAACACAGGATGTTGAGCGTCCCTGCAGAGACTTAAATTCGGTTCTCCAGCTTCCAGGTCGACCGCTCTAGCCATTAGGCCACTCCTCTCCTCTTGTTTCTGGTAAACTGAAAACAGTAAGGGTCAGTGGATGAGGATGCCTTTTGCTGGCTTGCCAGGAAACCAATATATCCTAATGTACTACCACTTCAGGTATTGCGGTTGGCTGAGCCTTTTTCTGTTTAACTCTTCTAGTGGGGCTGTTGTTTGTTACCTTGATGCTCCTCACCAAGTCTTCAAGCCCCTCAGCTGCTCTTCCTATTTAGATTTCTTGTAATATGACTGAGGTCCTTTACCAGTCCTCTGACCTGTAGGGGCCCACCAAGCATGCCATAAATTTGCTGACAGTAGTCTACCGGCCCTATCACACGTTTAGCATGTAGATTGAAGGGGCAGCATTCCAGGTTTGGTGAACCCACAGTTATGACCAGACCTTTTTAGGTCTCGCTGAGCCCAGCGCATTTTGGCTCGGAGAGACATTTTGTATGTGAGTTTTCAAAGTGCTGCTGGCTGGCCTAGCGCTTGCGTTCACGCGACCGTGCACGCACGAACCGCTAGCCTTCAGCAGCACTTTGAAAACTCATGCGTTATCGCGATCGTGATCACTTTCGCTTTCAGAGCGATCACGATGACGCGCGCACACACACAACTCCCGCTTCTCCCCCTCCCCCAACACATATCGCGTCTCGCGGCCACTCACGCGCGGCCAACGCTTGTTCTATTGGTTCTCCGGATTTTCCAACAACAAAACATATGGAATGATGCTTTCCAACATAGCAAATTGTATACATAGCATAATCGCATCTATAGGATCACAAACACATAAATGCACCCTTATAGCGCTGTTTATTTCGGTTTAACGTGGAGTACGTATGTGTTTGGGTGAGCGTACCATCCATGCATGGATTAGGGCGTGCTTTGGTTAAGACTCCTTACTGGTTTTGTATTTATTTGCCACGTGTTTGCTCGGAAATTGCGTACTCGAAGAGGCTCTTTCTGGGGTTTGTTTGCTGTCCTTACAATAAAGCGCCACAGAACACACGTTTGAAAAAACCTGTTACAGTGGTATTGTGTTGTGCCTGGTTTTGCTGACCAGTTCAGAATTTCTTGTGCAACACTTGATTGGCAAATTACACGCTTCAAAAGCGTGTTGGGGGGGTCAGCTTTGCATATGCCGTTTGTTGTACCAAGGACAATCATAAGCGTTGTCGTTATTTCAATTATTGTTCCATACAATTGTGGTTGCTTTTGATTGGTGGGCTGTATTTTTTTGTACCACGTGACCGTACAAGTAGTATATATTCTAAAACTCCAATACAGGCCTGTGCATGTACTGCACACGTTTGTGCATATAGAACCATTTCAGTAAAGCATGTTACACATTTGACTGAGTACATTTGTCCAGGCCCACATCGTTTGACTCCACGCAATCATGTACTTATGTGACTTGAACTTGTATAAAGTATATTACATTTCCACTCTTGAAGCGTTACCTTTAAAATAGACATTATGGGGTATGCTGCTTGATAAAACCGTAACAATGTACATTGTATTGTTTTCTATCCAGGTTTAGCTGTCGAAACTAGAAAATTGATAGTATGGTCATGATTCCGAAGTGAAACCAGATCCACTTGGGGCATGCACTGCTGCGTATCTTAATTTTTGGTGTTTTTTTTTTTTGTCAGGTGAATTGTGTGTTGGCCACTTTATGTGCTACAAATTAAGTGTGCGTGGAGGCTGTTTACAGCTCTGCCTGGGGTGTGGGCGTCTATACCATCTTCCCTTTTTCTCACATTTGAAAACGCAACACTGGTGCGTTTTTTCCCCATTTAAAACGGTAAATAAAGATTTATAGTTACAAAGTAAAAATGTCTCTTTGCACCCCTGACCCGCTTTGTTATTTTAAGTTAGATTGCAAACGTGCCACAAGTTTAGCTTTTTAAAGTGCTGCTAGTTCGTGTTTATGAAGTGCTGAAGGTCTTGCAGCTTTTATCCAGCCCAATCCTCAGTATGTACTGTGCTGGTTTTTGTGTAATTATGTGATGCGCTTGCAAGCGCTACAGTTGTGTAAAACCCTACATGCCATTGTAGTAGACCAGCCTCAGAAAAGGCGCTTTAAGTACATTTTATTCACAGCTTCCTAGGTTTGACTTTAATGTGATACAGATGACAAGCTCTCTGCGCTTTTAGAAGCAGAGTTTACAAGTGCAAGGAGTGTATAATGTAGGAGCAGATTTTGGAAATGGTCCTTTTTATTGTTTATTTTCCAGTAATGAACTTTCATGCTTGATTACACCTTGAAATGTACCTTGTACTCTATTTCTGTCTGGTCGAACCATTGATGCTGAAACGTGTTTAAAGCGCCTAACTAAAACCAGATCTATTTAGTGCGCTGTTGCCCAGCTTCATTGTTGGTGCCTTGGAGCCATCTGTACCATTTATTGGTTTCTGCTCACTGTGTATAGTAGGAGTGAGGTGTGCCTGGAGTCGGTTTACATCTCCTTTATGCAGTTTAGGCGTCTGACTCCTCCCCATCTTCTCATACCTGAAAACGCTATGCCGGTGCAGTGTTCTTTGAAATGGCAAATCAAGCCTTATAAGAACCAATGTAAACAAGCATTGGCATAGCCAATAGGTCTCACTTTTGGGACCTTATAAGTGTTTAGCCATGCAACAGTTGCATAACTAAATACTTATAAGGTCCCAAAAGCGAGACCTATTGGCTATGCCAATGCTTGTTATATGTGTCACTGGAATTCAGGCCTATCTGCCACATGTGCGTAAGGTTCTGTTTCAACAGTCTAACCCCAATCATTGGGCTAACATCCCAAATATGTTATGCAAGTTTATGTATGTGGTTGTGTAGTACGTGCAATATGTCCACGAGGATGCCAGCGTAACGGAGGCCTGCGAATTCCATTTTGTAAGTTTCTAGCCTGCTCCAGTGCACAAGATGAAGGTGAGATAGTGTTTACAGACAATGGAGGTGTTTTGTTGACATTCCTGAAGAAGGTGTCAAGAGTAACAATGAAGTGGGGAAGGAGGAGAGAGAACTGCCCTTTTGCCCCTTTTGCTGAGAGGAGCTGCTGATTAGTCTATCTGTAACACTACCATTTGGAAGATGGTGTGGGTGAAGGGTGGGATTGAAGTCTCTGGAAAGAATCTTTTAGGCGAGGCCAGCCGTTTGTGTCCTCCGTGATCACTGTTCAGTGTGGCTATGATATGTCAGGTATGGAAACCTCATGCCTCGTTGGGCCTCTGTGGTTGGTACTCCTGGTTGGAGACTACCCTGCTATGAGGAGCATCACTGAAGATAAAGGCTGTGTCTGGAGAAAAGCCTAAAGAGGACACTTGAAAGAACTACCCCAAACCCTGTTCTGAGATTGCAGACCAAATATTCAGATCCCTGGTCTTATTTAACTGTATAAACGTGAGAGCCACTGACCTCAGTATTGTTCCACTTCCAAGGTCTTATTGACCAAGGAAGAGAGTGCTCTGCATTGTACTATGAGGTCTGCTGTGCACCCAGAGCTGGTGTCTGTCTGACAGCCAGGTTCCCATATTAGAAGGGATATCACCTGAACTATTGCCTTGCTGTATCTTACCTGGAGCACCTGGAAGCCAACCTGCATGCCTGCTGAGATAAGGAAAGAACCTGCCAACCCTGCAGGAGGCGTGACTGTCCAGGGAGTTCCAGAAACAGCAAGACCCATGTGCAGGAGAAAACAGTCTACAAAGAGAGACTGGCAAGCCTGCAAGTATGGGCTCAGTCCCTTCAATATTGTGTTGCCAAGTGGAAATCACAGATCAGCAGCTAACCTCGGTGTAATAAGAACGATAAAAATAATAGTGGCTGACCTCGCCTCAAAGTGAAAAACTGTGCCCATGGTGATCCCTTCTACCAAACCAAGACCTGTGCCTGTCACCACTGCCACATTTACAAAGTGCATGCTATGGCTACCAGCAGGCTGCTGTGTCCCCGACTCTGTGGTAGCCCATCTGCTACGAAATACCAAGTGACACATAAATTGATCCAACGACTGCCATCGGACCCACTTCTTGCAAAGCCAATGTCTGCATTTGCTTAAAGACTCCAGGCTGCTGCTCTGGCTGCCCATCCTGCAGAGCAGTGTTTGTTTGGCCACTGAACGGAGTTTGACACATCCTCTAATAGAAAGTATATGTATTCAAACTGACCAACTATGCATTGTGTGCCTCCTAACTCTAGATATGCACACTGCCATTCACTTAATACTAATGTTTCAATCCGAGTCAAGGACACAATGGGTACAGCTAAGACGTGTCCAAGATTCTTGGTACTAAAGGCATTGAAGCAAAGCAGTGAAAACAAGGTGATTTTGAATAAAACTATAAGTGTTATAAAAACTACTTCACTGATTCTGGTATTTTGGAACACATGACATAACACCATTAGTTATTCTGGAAGAGTTAATGGACTTGTATTGTGTTAAGAAAAATGTAGAACACCTTCATGGATGTGTTCCAGTACTTCTGAGATCTGGTATAAGTTTTGCGCTGCTGCCAAGAAAGAGTGCTTGTTGCACTTCTATTGGCACCAGAGGGTTGTTTTCCTACCTAATACAACTACCCAATTAAAATGTAATGACCTGGCAGTGTGCAAGAGGAAGTCTCCTCAATCATGCTGTGATTGTATTAGCTAAGAGTATTGCTCCGTTAGCCAGGACCAGTATGACTGGTAGAAGATTTGGTGTACATGCCAGTAAAGGTTTTTCCCTTACCCAAAATGACTGCTAGGCCCAGTGTGATGAAGCAGTGGTGTTTGAGCCAGTTTGTTTTTTCATCCCCATTTCCATTTGTAATGTGCAGAAAGCAAATAAGTTACTTACCTGTAACTGCAGTTCTCCAGTATTGGTATCTTTCATAGATTCACATGTCAAATCATTCCCCGTCGTCAAAGTGGGAGTCTCACGGTACCATAACAAAGCAGTACATAACATTACCATAGCCTATAATAACATTCTCTTCAATAACTTATCAATATAATTTCAAAGGAACCGAAACCAATCAGGAGACAGAACTTACTAGAACATGCCCCACAGAGGCTGATTCCCTCACATTTTCATGCACTAGTAGGAAAGGTACTCCCATAAGAAGAAGGGGAGCCTCTATGTGAGAAGTTGGCCTGGTATATGCTGTTCACTAGTTCTAGTGACCACCTTGTACCATGCCAAGCAACCCTTATGGTGTGGTTGTAAGTCAACCTTTTCGGACTAGCCGCCCTAGTGGTAGCGTAGGCTAAGCAGTCTTTGAGGCTAAACTCGTGAAGCGTGTTAAGCAAGCTGTTTTACCAATAGTAATCCCCTTTTATACCAATGAAAGGACACCACACAGATATATATTCAAAATATATATGTATTTATTTCTCAAAGTAACCCCTAGTCTCTTTATGAGCACAGGAGCACAAATCGTCAAGCAAGATTATCACAGAATACACAGAAGTTGCACGTTATATGGATAGGCCCTGGTGGCCACTCAAACCATATACTAAAATAGTGGTATAAGTACCACGAACAGAAAAGGGAAAAGGCCTAGGGCCTCTAGAATCGCTGGGCCTACAAGGAGCTAACGTCAGTTAGTGACCAGGAGGTCCACGGGTGGCGTGTGCAGAGCAAATAGTCACACGCGTGCTCCCATAGGTTTCAATGGGTGCGTAAAAAGTACAAAGTTACTGCAAAAGGAATCTTCCGGATGACCTAGGAACTTAAGATTTGGAACACAGGCACTAGAGATGTATTACTACACATGGGCACCGGAGTACCAGCTTTACCTCACCCACAGGAAGCGGGTGCATAGGCCTCAAAGTGCGTCGGGTTTCTTCTATCTGTTCCGTTGAGCCTGGGACAAAGATGCTGCAGGCGGTCGGTCGGGAAGAGATGCAGTGGATCCAAGAGTGGATCGGAGATGTTGAAGACCTGTAAGCAGAGGGGACAGTGTTCACAGTCACTAGCCAGTGACCAGCGTGGCACCAGGTGGGTACCAGGCGATGTCGGGTGCAAACAGGAAGGAAGGTGTAGCTTGACTCTGCAGCCACGTGGTCCCTGAAGGTCGACGACGTCCAGGAGTCGAGTCACGAGCTGTCCCACGCAGGCTCTCGCTGTCGGCGGTGTCGGCGACTTGATCGTAGCAAACAAGCCTTGGCAAAAGCAATTGTTGTAGGCAAGGAGTTTAAGCTGATGGTTCTGACCAGCAAGGTCAGAGGAACTGCTCCTTTGGAGGGGAGCAAGGGCCAGTCTGGAGCAACCAGACCAGCGGTGTTTGTCGTAGATTTCGTCGCCAAGATGGCCACTAGCCAGCGGGCCAGCAACCGGTTAGGCGCGTCGAGTGGCAAAATGCAGAAGGGCCCCACGCAGATCGTGGAGATGCTGGAGGGCTCACCTTTGGTGCAGATGCTGCTCGAGGGTTGGGCTTCTCAGGACCCAAAGCACAACTTGGAGGGAGCCTCGGTTGTTGCACTGGTCAGCTTGTCGTAGTCGTTCCAAGATGGCTGGCTCCACGTGTCTCGGTGCCTCCACGGGTCTCCTCTTTGCAGGGACTGTGGATCGGGCGGTGAGAGGTCTGGAGGTCCAGGTCTTGTCAGTCTCTGGGCTCGGGCTCCGGCGGGAGGCGGCGGCAAAGCAGACGGTGATTCGCTGGATGGTGCTTGCGTTAGCAAGGTGGTCACTCCCTGACCACAGGGGAGATTTTCTTCAGTCTTCTGTGCAGCAGAATGTCGAAGTTCCCGTCTTCTTCTTAGTTTCAAGTTGATTCCAGGATGTCTGAAGTCTTAGGACACAGCTCCTACCTTTATTCGGATTCTAGGGGCCGGACTACCTGCTAGGTCCCTCCCTATGGGTGGGACCAGGAAGGGGGGTGGTTACACCCCCAATCCTTTGTCCAGCTCGCCCCAGGCCCGGGACTGGTGTGCCCCAGGACCGGTTTGAACTGGCATATGCCCCGAGGCTCCTTGTGAGCCACAGGCATGTCTGGTTTCTTTCAAGCCCTACCTGACCAATACACAAAATCCTGTCTGGGGTGGTGCTCGCACCTCCCCTGGCAGGAAACCCTTTGTCCACACCTCCCAAGCTGGAAGGACTCCCAGCAGCGGGAGGGCAGACTTGTGTCTGTGGTGGCAGCATCCATTTTGTGGAGCTGAGGCTATGTCTGATTTTACCCGGGTTTCAGGTACTGTACATGTCGTGTCCCTCTAGAAGGGTGGAATGCTAACCCCGTCGCCAGAATTGGCGAGGGGTTAGTATTCCAATTCGTATGACACCTTACTCGACATGTTTTGATAAAGCCAAACCAAAGATAGCATTTAACCGCGAGGTTCATAATGCACTTAAGAGTATATGGTATGACGATATCTGGAAACAGTAGAAGGAAGTTGTTCCGACCACTGCAGACAGGCTCAGCTCATGCCAGAGCACCATCTCACATGGAACCAAGCACTCTGCCTTCAGGATTGTTAAGGCCTGCCATAGGAGTGACTTAGAGGTTACCAGGTGTCCCATTTAAGGTTAGGTATAGGTATACTACACCTAAGTAAGAGGTGATTACACCAACTTACCCCAGCTGAGTGATCAGCCAGTTGTGTCAGATTGTTAGGCCAAGCCTGGGGTGGCATAATACATGCTGCAGCCCCTGGCAGGCCTTGGGTACACCAATGCCCTGGGTACCTAGTGTACACTGGTACAGGGGCTGACAGGGTGATCCACTTCCAATTGGTTATGCACCTAGGGTGCATAGTTTTAATTTAGTAGAGAGAACAGCAGGCTGGGGGTCTGATTGGCAGGCCCACAGCCTCAATATGTCAAAAACCAGTGAAGCAAAAAGCAAAAATTTGGGGTGACCATAGGATAGCAGACCCTACTCTCCTACACTCTAAGAGTAGGAGGGTGGGTCACAGGTAAATCTATGAAAGATACCAAGAATGGAGAACTACAGTTATAGGTAAGTAACTTATTTTCTTCTTCAGTATTGGATCTTTCATAGCTTCACTTAAATGAATCCGAATAACAAGCAGTTTTGTAAAATCTTTATATTAATAGCACAAATAACGAATGGTGGGTTTAACTACATATACAGAGAAACATCCAATATATATATCGTCCCTGTAACCTTTGTTCTTTTTAGGGAATTTCTAACGTTTTTCACATTCTATCTATCTATCTATCTATCTATCTATCTATCTATCTATCTATCTATCTATCTATCTATCTATCTATCTATCTATCTATCTATCTATCTATCTATCTATCTATCTATCTATCTATCTATCTATCTATCTATCTATCTATATCTCTCTCTCTCTCTATATATATATATATATATATAAATCTATATATACATACATACATATATATTATCTACTGGCGGTCGCCAGTAGATAGTTCTAGTTAGGACCGTGTTTCCATAGGAAATCTGAAAATTCTATTTTGAATAACTTTGGCGCCGGTTGACGAATCCTCGCGAAATTTTCAAAACTAATGGGGCGCTCCGCTCAGCTCCTACCCTGAAAGTCTCGGGGTGATTCGTCAAGCGGGGGCTGAGAAAAAAGGGGGGTATCAAAACGCGTTTTCCCCATGCATTTTCCCATAGGACCTTTAGTCGAAGGTACAGCCCGAACGGCTGAACAGAATTACTTGAAATTTGGCAAAGAGGTAGTCCTCAGGACAGGCATGTGCCTTTTGCATATATGGTGTCAATCTGTTCAGTAGTTCCTGAGAAAATTGCAGTTAAAAGTACATAAATATCTATAGGCGCGCGCGGTGCGCACACCATAACGTGCGCAAGCGTAATTCTGATTGGTGGTTACATGTCAGTCAACATTCGAATCAGTCGAAATCAGGAAGTGTCGGCCGCCATTTTGTGTGTTTTGTGTGTGACAGTGAAAAAGAAAGGTGGAGAGCGTGAAAAGGGGGCAGGGTAGAGAGTTCCTGACCCCCTAGCCTTTGTCAGGGGGTCCCTGAAGGACCGCGCACGGTGAAAAACCTTAAAAAAAAAGAAAAAACATTTTAAACGAGCCATTCCATATTACAGGATACAGTCATTCTATAACTATATACATAGGTAGCTTATTGTAAAATAAATATATAATAAAACATACATAACTATAACTTAGCATTTGACGAATCCTCGCGAAATTTTTAAAACTAATGGGGCGCTCCGTTCAGCTCCTACCCTGAAAGTCTCGGGGTGATTCGTCAAGCAGGGGCCGAGAAAAAAGGGGGGTCCCAAAATGCGTTTTCCCCATGCATTTTTCCATAGGACCTTTAGACACAGCTACAGCCCGAACGGCTGAACAGAATTACTTGAAATTTGGCAGAGAGGTAGCCATAAGGTCAAGGAAGGGCCTTTTGCAGGTCTGGTGTAAATCTGTGCAGTATTTCCTGAGAAAATAGCATTTAAAAGCATATATATATGTGGGCGGAGCCTAACCACACATCTCATCCTGAGATCTGATTGGCTGTCAGCACTTCATCCAAGAAGTGTTGGCAGCCATCTTGGGACCAATATACATGATAGCACCTCATTAAAAAGCATTGCAGTTAATAGAAGGTTTTAAGACTTTAGTTACATTATAAATCATTTGTTGATGGTACCATACTCATTTTAGGAATTGTGGTATGTTCTAAGGTGATTTCACCATGTGAAAAAGCCTTCTGCTGGGATATCATGATTGAGAGAAAAATATTTTCTCATGCTTTTACCACAGAGGTTTGGAAGGTGATCTATAAGCTAAACTGAGAGCTTATTTTCTGTAAATTCACATTATCTTTCTCAGTCATGTGAGAATGAAGTCTGACATTCTCAGTAAAACATGTACATCCAACAAGGGCAGAGACTGTCAGTTGATTCCTTTGTGTTCTACTGCAGCTTCCCAGAGTGTTCCAAAGAACTACTAGAGCGCTAACAGTCCTACTTATGATAAACGTATGGCACACCTGAAGCCATCTTGCTTGGATTAAAGTGGTAACTCTTAAAACATTTAATTTAAAAAGGAACAAAATGAGGGGGTTCATTTTTCCATAAAAAGTATGATTAGTGCTGCAGAAAGAAAAATTAGGGCACATTTTGAGTGACTTCTCAAATCCTCTTCTATTTCATTAAAAAAATTCTGACATGCAGACTGAAACATGCATTTTCAATACCAGCAGCAGTTTTCCCTGGTGAGCAGTAGCTTTACTACAGTGATCTAATGAGCAAAAAGAGTGCTAACATTCTGAATTTATGCCAAATGTGTGACACATCTGAATGCCTTCTTGATGGAATCAAAGTAAAAAACTGAAAGTATTTCCTACTGAGGAGACTGCAGTAAATGAGGAAATTAGGAAACTTCATAACAAATAAGTCTCCCAAGATGGCCACCAGAGACAAAAGAGCCCAAATGTAGCCCAAATATCACCCAGATGGAGCCCAAGTATAGCCCAATGACAGAATGTCCCAGAATGTTCTTAAAAACAACTAGAGCGCTTACTGTCTTCATTATGACAAAAGTATGGCACACCTGAAGCCATCTTGATTGGAATAAACTGGTAACACTTAAAACATTTAATTTAAAAAGGAACACAATGAGAGGGTTCATTTTGCCATAGAAATTATGATTAATGCTGAAGAAAGAAAATGAGGGCACATTTTGAGTGACTTCTCAAATCCTCTTCTATTTCATTAAAAAATTCTGACATGCAGTGTAGGAGAGTAGGGTCTGCTATCCTATGGTCACCCCAAATTTTTGCTTTTTGCTTCACTGGTTTTTGACATATTGAGGCTGTGGGCCTGCCAATCAGACCCCCAGCCTGCTGTTCTCTCTACTAAATTAAAACTATGCACCCTAGGTGCATAACCAATTGGAAGTGGATCACCCTGTCAGCCCCTGTACCAGTGTACACTAGGTACCCAGGGCATTGGTGTACCCAAGGCCTGCCAGGGGCTGAAGCATGTATTATGCCACCCCAGGCTTGGCCTAACAATTTGACACAACTGGCTGATCACTCAGCTGGGGTAAGTTGGTGTAATCACCTCTTACTTAGGTGTAGTATATCTATACCTAACCTTAAATGGGACACCTGGTAACCTATAAGTCACTCCTATGGCAGGCCTTAACAATCCTGAAGGCAGAGTGCTTGGTTCCATGTGAGATGGTGCTCTGGCATGAGCTGAGCCTGTCTGCAGTGGTCGGAACAACTTCCTTCTACTGTTTCCAGATATCGTCATACCATATACTCTTAAGTGCATTATGAACCTCGCGGTTAAATGCTATCTTTGGTTTGGCTTTATCAAAACATGTCGAGTAAGGTGTCATACGAATTGGAATACTAACCCCTCGCCAATTCTGGCGACGGGGTTAGCATTCCACCCTTCTAGAGGGACACGACATGTACAGTACCTGAAACCCGGGTAAAATCAGACATAGCCTCAGCTCCACAAAATGGATGCTGCCACCACAGACACAAGTCTGCCCTCCTGCTGCTGGGAGTCCTTCCAGCTTGGGAGGTGTGGACAAAGGGTTTCCTGCCAGGGGAGGTGCGTGCACCACCCCAGACAGGATTTTGTGTATTGGTCAGGTAGGGCTTGAAAGAAACCAGACATGCCTGTGGCTCACAAGGAGCCTCGGTGCATATGCCAGTTCAAACCGGTCCTGGGGCACACCAGTCCCGGGCCTGGGGCGAGCTGGACAAAGGATTGGGGGTGTAACCACCCCCCTTCCTGGTCCCACCCATAGGGAGGGACCTAGCAGGTAGTCCGGCCCCTAGAATCCGCTTAAAGGTAGGAGCTGTGTCCTAAGACTTCAGACATCCTGGAATCAACTTAATACTAAGAAGAAGACGGGAACTTCGACGCTCTGCTGCACAGAGGACTGAAGCCAATCTCCCCTGTGGTCAGGGAGTGACCACCTTGCTAACGCAAGCACCATCCAGCGAATCAACGTCTGCTTTGCCGCCGCCTCCCGCCGGAGCCCGAGCTCAGAGACTGACAAGACCTGGACCTCCAGACCTCTCACCGCCCGATCCACAGTCCCTGAAAAGAGGAGACCCGTGGAGGCACCGAGACACGTGGAGCCGGCCATCTTGGAACGACTACGACAAGCTGACAAGTGCAACAACCGAGGCTTCCTCCAAGTTGTGCTTTGGGATCTGAGAAGCCCAACACCCGAGCAGCATCTGCACCAAAGGTGAGCCCTCCAGCATCTCCACGATCTGCGTGGGGCCCTTCTGCATTTTGCCACTCGACGCGCCTAACCGGTTGCTGGCCCGCTGGCTAGTAGCCATCTTGGCGACGAACTTCAAGAAATACACCGCTGGTCTGGTTGCTCCAGACTGGCCCTTGCTCCCCTCCAAAGGAACAGTCCTTCTGACCTTGCTGGTCAGAACCATCAGCTTATTTTCTTTTCCTACAACAATTGTTTTTGCCAAGGCTTGTTTGCTTCGATCAAGTCGCCGACACCGCCGACAGCGAGAGCCTGCGTGGGACAGCTCGAGACTCGACTCCTGGACGTCGTCGACCTCCAGGGACCACGTGGCTGCAGAGACAAGCTACACCTTTCTCCCTGTTTGCACCCGACATTGCCTGGTACCCACCTGGTGCCACGCCGGTCACTGGCTAGTGACTGTGAACACTGTCCCCTCTGCTTACAGGTCTTCAACATCTCCGATCCACTCTTGGATCCACTGCATCTCTCCCGGACCGACCGCCTGCAGCATCTTTGTCTTCAAGCTCCACGGAACAGATAGAAGAAACCCGACGCACTTCGAGGCCTATGCACCCGCTTCCTGTGGGTGAGGTAAAGCTGGCACACCTGTGCCCAAGTGTAGTATTACATCTCTAGTGCCTGTGTTCCAAATCTTGAGTTCCTAGTCCATCCGGAAGATCCTCTTTGCAGTAACTTTGTACTTTTTACGCACCCATTGAAACCTATGGGAGCACGCGTGTGACTATTTGCTCTGCACACGCCACCCGTGGACCTCCTGGTCACTAACTGACGTTAGCTCCTTGTAGGCCCAGCGATTCTAGAGGCCCTAGGCCTTTTCCCTTTTCTGTTCGTGGTACTTATACCACTATTTTAGTATATGGTTTGAGTGGCCACCAGGGCCTATCCATATAAAGTGCAACTTCTGTGTATTCTACTGTAATCTTGTTTGACGATTTGTGCTCCTGTGCTCATAAAGAGACTAGGGGTTACTTTGAGAAATAAATACATATATATTTTGAATATATATCTGTGTGGTGTCCTTTCATTGGTATAAAAGGGGGTTGCATTTGGTAAAACAGCTGGCTTAACACGCTTCACGAGTTTAGCCTCAAAGACTGCTTAGCCTACGCTACCACTAGGGCAGCTAGTCCGAAAAGGTTGACTTACAACCACACCATAAGGGTTGCTTGGCATGGTACGAGGTGATCACTTTAACTAGTGAGCATCATATACCAGGCCAACTTCTCACATTGGTGAGCAGCGGTTGGATTTGAGCTTGCTGTGTTTTACCATTGTAATCTCTTGGTTACCAATTGAAAGATCACATAGGTACCTGTAGGTACATATAAAACAAGATTAGATATACATAAGTTCTACTGAACTTAGTTGTTGTAGAGCAAAGGGAGTAGCACACCCTGACTACAACTACTAGATAGGTTTAGTAGGCAAACCCAAGTGTAGGTAGATTGCAACACATCCACCCAAACTTAAGAGCAATGGCCGGGGCAGAGGGGTCCACTGTACCCATCTCTGTTGAGAGTGACCCCCAGAGGGCACCATCCAGCTTTGCTACCCTTAATCAGAATGAGCTCAGGCATTTGGCAACTCTTAGAGGCCTTAAACAGCCCAAGAACCCTACCTCTGCTGAGCTCAGAGAACTCTTACAGAATGATGAGAATCAGAGAGAACTCAAGAAAGCTTCCCAGTTAGCCCCCTTAGGGTCAGGAACAGGAGGCCCCCCTTCTGAAGATGCTACAGAGGTACCCAGTTCCAATAGCCATCCCTTAGATGAGAATCATACTACAGGGGAGGAAAGTGGTGAGGATACAGAAAGTAGTGATGATGAAGGGAGAACTAGCCCAGTGCCAAGTGTTATACTTGGCCCAGCTAAACTAAGGCTATTGGGGATTGACAGTGGGTTTACCCCATTGGATCTCCCCAGTGGACTTAACACAGGGCTTGGGAGGCAAAGGAATCGCTCAGGTGACTCCAATGCTTCTCATGGCTCTAGAGGCTCTCAAGGTCACTCCAGGAAAAGGATGACCACCCCTCAGAGGAGGGAACATGAGGCCAGAATGCAGGAAGCCCAGCTGAGGATCAGGAAGCAGGAGCTAGAAGTAGCCCTGATGGAAGAAAAACTGAACAAGGCTAGGCAACCTAGAGAGAGTGGGTCTCTACCCACTGGTGGCAGCATTGTCCCTAAGGACAAAGATAGGGTCTTTGATAATAGGAACCTGTCTAAGGTTGTGCCCCCCTACAAAAGTGGGGATGACATCCACAAATGGATAACTGCTCTTGAGAGAGCCTGCAAAGTACAGCAGGTTCCTGAAGACCAGTGGGCAGCAATCCTCTGGCTCTCCTTTGAAGGAAGAGGCAGAGACAGACTCCTCACTGTTAGAGAAGAGGATGTCAGAAACTACAGAGTCCTGAAGGGTGTTCTGGTAGATGGGTTAGGCTTAACCACTGAACAGTACAGGTTAATGTTCAGAGACACCCAAAAGACACAGACTCAGGACTGGTCTGAATATGTTGAATGTGCCACTAAGGCTTTGGAGGGTTGGTTGCTGGGAAGTAAGGTATCTGATTTTACAGGATTGTATAATTTGATGATGAGGGAACAGATTTTAAATAACTGTCAAAACCAGCAACTGCATCAACACTTGGTTGACTCTGATCTGACCTCTCCCCAAGAATTGGGAAAGAAGGCAGACAAATGGGTCAGAACCAGGGTTAAGCAAAAGAACCAGAACCAGGGCCAAGGGGGTGATCAGAAGAAAACAGACCAAAAGGGTGGAGATCAGAAATCTAAAGACCAGAAGTCTTCAACAGGGCCCAAACTACTGCTAAGGAGGGTGGGTCCCAACAACAGTCCAAAAAGAAGAAAGAAGGTCAGAAGAAACCCTGGTGCAATCATTGCAAAAATACAACTCACTGGACTAGTGATTGCAAAAAGGGTGGAGCCCCCAACACTGTTGCCCCTAAGGCACCTGCTCCCAGTACTACTGTTAGCAGTGTTGGTCCCCAGACAAAGGGTGTAGTGGGAATCACTATGGGAACTGAAGGAGATTCTGACTTAGACAGAACCCTGACACAGGCAGTCTTGATCTGTGATGGGGACATTGATTTGTCCCTGACTGTGAGCCCCAGTAACCTGGGCAAGTACAGACAGACTCCTTTAATTAATGACAAAGTGGCTCAAGCCTACAGGGACACATGTGCCAGTGTCACTATGGTGACACCAGGCTTTGTGGACCCTGGACAGTACATACCAGGTGAGAACTACCTGGTGACCAATGCCAGCAATGCCACTACTTCACACAGTGTGGCAGTTGTTAACTTCTCATGGGGAGGGGTAACTGGCCTCAAAAGGGTTGTGGTTAGTGCAGACCTCCCAGTAGAATGTTTGTTGGGCAATGACCTAGAGAGTTCTCTATGGTCAGAAGTGGAGTACAGGACTCATGCAGAGATGTTAGGTATATCATCACATGTCCTTGCTGTGACCAGGTCACAGGCCAAAAAGTGCCTCACTGAACCTCAGGTCTTGGATCCTGGAACAATGGACCAAGCACCTACCAAGAAGAAGAACAGGAGGGTCAAGGCTGTGCCTTCCCCCCTGCCTCAGAGTGATGATCAGCCTTCCCAGGAAGCTGATCTAGAGGACCCTGAAGGAACTGTCCCTGAAGAGCTTGAACCTGATCAGGTTGAGTTTCTGGGGACAGGGGGACCTTCAAGGGCTGACTTGAGGCAGGCTCAGTTATCCTGTCCCTCTCTTGAACCCCTCAGACAGCTGGCTGCTGCTGAGGCTGCTGGGAATGCTCAAGGTACCCATAAAGTGTATTGGGATGAAGGGCTCCTTTATTCAGAGGCTCGAGACCCCAAGCCTGGTGCTACCAGGAGGTTGGTTATACCTCTGCAATTTAGGGGCTTCCTTCTTACCTTGGCCCATGACATTCCTTTAGCAGGACACTTAGGCCAGAACAAGACTTGGGACAGACTTGTCCCTCACTTTCACTGGCCTCACATGAATGAAGATACAAAGGAGTTTTGTCGCTCCTGTGTTACCTGCCAAGCCAGTGGCAAATCAGGTGGCACAACAAAGGCCCCCCTAATACCACTACCTGTGGTGGGGGTCCCCTTTGAAAGAGTGGGAATAGACATAGTGGGTCCCATGGATCCTCCCACTGCATCTGGGCACAGATTTATACTGGTGGTAGTGGATCATGCCACCAGGTATCCAGAGGCAATTCCCCTTAGGACCACTACAGCTCCTGTTGTGGCCAGGGCCCTGCTAGGAGTATTCTCCAAAGTGGGGTTTCCTAAGGAGGTAGTATCTGACAGAGGTACCAACTTTATGTCAGGATACTTGACAGCTATGTGGAAGGAATGTGGTGTCAACTACAAGTTCACCACCCCTTATCACCCACAATGCAATGGGCTTGTTGAGAGATTCAACAAGACCCTAAAGGGTATGATCAAAGGATTACCTGAAAAGCTCAGGCGAAGATGGGACATCCTTCTACCCTGCCTTCTGTTTGCTTACAGAGAGGTCCCACAAAAAGGAGTTGGCTACAGCCCCTTTGAATTGTTGTTTGGGCACCCTGTGAGAGGCCCACTGTGTTTGGTGAAGGAAGGATGGGAGTTACCTCTCAAAAACCTAAGCTAGACATAGTGGACTATGTACTTGGTCTCCGCTCCAGGATGGCTGAGTATATGGAGAAGGCATCCAAAAACCTTGAGGCAAGCCAGGCCTTACAGAAAGCTTGGCATGACCAAAAGGCTGTCTTGGTTGAGTTTCAGCCAGGACAGAAGGTATGGGTGTTGGAGCCAGTGGCCCCAGCAGCACTCCAAGACAAATGGTCTGGACCCCATACAATCCTGGAAAAGAAGGGAGAAGTCACCTACTTGGTCGACCTAGGAACTCCCAGGAGTCCGCACAGGGTACTCCTTGTTAACAGGCTTAAAGCATATGTTGACCGGGCAGACATGGGCTTGCTCATGGCTACAGATGAGGGACAGGAGGAAGAGAGTGACCCTCTCCCAGACCTGTTGTCTCAGAACCCTGAAGATGGCTCAGTTGAAGGAGTGACCCTTGGAGGCAACCTCACTGCCCATCAGCAGACTGAATGTAGACAGGTTCTACAATCATTTTCACATATGTTTTCCTTGATACCTAGTCAAACTGACTGGTGTACCCATGTGGTGGACACTGGTGACAGTCTGCCTGTAAAGAACAAGCTTTACAGACAACCTGACCACGTCAGGGACTGTATAAAGGCTGAGGTACATAAAATGCTGGAATTAGGTGTCATTGAACCCTCAGAGAGCCCCTGGGCTAGCCCAGTGGTTCTGGTCCCCAAACCTCACACCAAGGATGGCAAGAGAGAGATGAGGTTCTGTGTGGATTACAGAGGACTCAATGCTGTCACCAGGACAGATGCACACCCTATTCCAAGGGCAGATGAGCTCATAGACAAACTAGCTTCTGCAAAGTTTTTGAGCACATTTGACTTAACAGCTGGCTATTGGCAAATCAGATTAGCTGAGGAGTCTAAGGCCAAAACAGCATTCTCAACCCCAGGTGGGCACTACCAGTTTGTGGTGATGCCCTTTGGTCTGAAGAATGCACCTGCCACCTTCCAAAGGCTGGTGAACCAAGTCCTTACTGGGTTGGATGACTTTTGCGCAGCATATCTGGATGACATTGCTGTCTTTAGCTCCACCTGGGAGGATCACCTGATCCACCTGAAGAAGGCTCTTGAGGCTCTGCAAAGGGCAGGCCTCACTATCAAGGCTACAAAGTGCCAGATAGGGCAGAGTAAGGTTGTATATTTGGGCCACCTTGTAGGTGGAGGCCAAGTTCAACCACTGGAGAGTAAGATACAATCCATCAAGGACTGGTCCCCTCCAACCACCCAGACTCAAGTTCGAGCTTTCTTGGGCTTGACTGGGTACTACAGGAAGTTTGTTAAGAACTATGGGTCCATTGTGACTCCTCTTAATGATCTGACATCCAAGAAGATGCCCAAAAAGGTTCAGTGGACAGTAAGCTGTCAAAAGGCATTTGATGACCTGAAGGAGGCCATGTGCTCTGCACCTATCCTGAAAAGTCCTGACTACTCCAAAGAGTTTATTGTCCAAACAGATGCTTCTGAGTTGGGTGTGGGAGCTGTGCTGTCACAACTTAATGTAGATGGTCAAGACCAACCCATTGCTTTTATTAGCAGAAGGTTGACCCCCAGAGAGAAGAATTGGTCAGCTATTGAGAGGGAGGCCTTTGCTGTGGTGTGGGCCCTGAAGAAGCTGAGGCCATACTTGTTTGGCACTCACTTCAAGATTCAGACCGACCATAAGCCCCTCTTGTGGCTAAATCAGATGAAGGGTGAAAACCCCAAACTGCTTAGGTGGTCCATTTCCCTACAGGGGATGGACTTTACAGTGGAGCACCGGCCAGGTACTGACCATGGGAATGCAGATGGTCTCTCCAGGTACTTCCACTTAGGACATGAAGACGAGACTGGTCAAGGCTAGTTTAATGTCCCAGCGTTTGGGGGGGGGGGTTGTGTAGGAGAGTAGGGTCTGCTATCCTATGGTCACCCCAAATTTTTGCTTTTTGCTTCACTGGTTTTTGACATATTGAGGCTGTGGGCCTGCCAATCAGACCCCCAGCCTGCTGTTCTCTCTACTAAATTAAAACTATGCACCCTAGGTGCATAACCAATTGGAAGTGGATCACCCTGTCAGCCCCTGTACCAGTGTACACTAGGTACCCAGGGCATTGGTGTACCCAAGGCCTGCCAGGGGCTGAAGCATGTATTATGCCACCCCAGGCTTGGCCTAACAATTTGACACAACTGGCTGATCACTCAGCTGGGGTAAGTTGGTGTAATCACCTCTTACTTAGGTGTAGTATATCTATACCTAACCTTAAATGGGACACCTGGTAACCTATAAGTCACTCCTATGGCAGGCCTTAACAATCCTGAAGGCAGAGTGCTTGGTTCCATGTGAGATGGTGCTCTGGCATGAGCTGAGCCTGTCTGCAGTGGTCGGAACAACTTCCTTCTACTGTTTCCAGATATCGTCATACCATATACTCTTAAGTGCATTATGAACCTCGCGGTTAAATGCTATCTTTGGTTTGGCTTTATCAAAACATGTCGAGTAAGGTGTCATACGAATTGGAATACTAACCCCTCGCCAATTCTGGCGACGGGGTTAGCATTCCACCCTTCTAGAGGGACACGACATGTACAGTACCTGAAACCCGGGTAAAATCAGACATAGCCTCAGCTCCACAAAATGGATGCTGCCACCACAGACACAAGTCTGCCCTCCTGCTGCTGGGAGTCCTTCCAGCTTGGGAGGTGTGGACAAAGGGTTTCCTGCCAGGGGAGGTGCGTGCACCACCCCAGACAGGATTTTGTGTATTGGTCAGGTAGGGCTTGAAAGAAACCAGACATGCCTGTGGCTCACAAGGAGCCTCGGTGCATATGCCAGTTCAAACCGGTCCTGGGGCACACCAGTCCCGGGCCTGGGGCGAGCTGGACAAAGGATTGGGGGTGTAACCACCCCCCTTCCTGGTCCCACCCATAGGGAGGGACCTAGCAGGTAGTCCGGCCCCTAGAATCCGCTTAAAGGTAGGAGCTGTGTCCTAAGACTTCAGACATCCTGGAATCAACTTAATACTAAGAAGAAGACGGGAACTTCGATGCTCTGCTGCACAGAGGACTGAAGCCAATCTCCCCTGTGGTCAGGGAGTGACCACCTTGCTAACGCAAGCACCATCCAGCGAATCAACGTCTGCTTTGCCGCCGCCTCCCGCCGGAGCCCGAGCTCAGAGACTGACAAGACCTGGACCTCCAGACCTCTCACCGCCCGATCCACAGTCCCTGAAAAGAGGAGACCCGTGGAGGCACCGAGACACGTGGAGCCGGCCATCTTGGAACGACTACGACAAGCTGACAAGTGCAACAACCGAGGCTTCCTCCAAGTTGTGCTTTGGGATCTGAGAAGCCCAACACCCGAGCAGCATCTGCACCAAAGGTGAGCCCTCCAGCATCTCCACGATCTGCGTGGGGCCCTTCTGCATTTTGCCACTCGACGCGCCTAACCGGTTGCTGGCCCGCTGGCTAGTAGCCATCTTGGCGACGAACTTCAAGAAATACACCGCTGGTCTGGTTGCTCCAGACTGGCCCTTGCTCCCCTCCAAAGGAGCAGTCCTTCTGACCTTGCTGGTCAGAACCATCAGCTTATTTCCTTTTCCTACAACAATTGTTTTTGCCAAGGCTTGTTTGCTTCGATCAAGTCGCCGACACCGCCGACAGCGAGAGCCTGCGTGGGACAGCTTGTGACTCGACTCCTGGACGTCGTCGACCTCCAGGGACCACGTGGCTGCAGAGACAAGCTACACCTTTCTCCCTGTTTGCACCCGACATTGCCTGGTACCCACCTGGTGCCACGCCGGTCACTGGCTAGTGACTGTGAACACTGTCCCCTCTGCTTACAGGTCTTCAACATCTCCGATCCACTCTTGGATCCACTGCATCTCTCCCGGACCGACCGCCTGCCGCATCTTTGTCTTCAAGCTCCACGGAACAGATAGAAGAAACCCGACGCACTTCGAGGCCTATGCACCCGCTTCCTGTGGGTGAGGTAAAGCTGGCACACCTGTGCCCAAGTGTAGTATTACATCTCTAGTGCCTGTGTTCCAAATCTTGAGTTCCTAGTCCATCCTCTTTGCAGTAACTTTGTACTTTTTACGCACCCATTGAAACCTATGGGAGCACGCGTGTGACTATTTGCTCTGCACACGCCACCCGTGGACCTCCTGGTCACTAACTGACGTTAGCTCCTTGTAGGCCCAGCGATTCTAGAGGCCCTAGGCCTTTTCCCTTTTCTGTTCGTGGTACTTATACCACTATTTTAGTATATGGTTTGAGTGGCCACCAGGGCCTATCCATATAAAGTGCAACTTCTGTGTATTCTACTGTAATCTTGTTTGACGATTTGTGCTCCTGTGCTCATAAAGAGACTAGGGGTTACTTTGAGAAATAAATACATATATATTTTGAATATATATCTGTGTGGTGTCCTTTCATTGGTATAAAAGGGGGTTGCATTTGGTAAAACAGCTGGCTTAACACGCTTCACGAGTTTAGCCTCAAAGACTGCTTAGCCTACGCTACCACTAGGGCAGCTAGTCCGAAAAGGTTGACTTACAACCACACCATAAGGGTTGCTTGGCATGGTACGAGGTGATCACTTTAACTAGTGAGCATCATATACCAGGCCAACTTCTCACATGCAGACTGAAACATGCACTTTTAATACCAGGAGCAGACTTCCATGGTGAACAGTAGTTTTACTACAGTGATCTAATGAGCAACTAGAGTGCTAACATTCCGAATTCACGGCAAATGTGTGACATATCTGAATACCTTCATGATGGAATCAAAGTAAAAAACTGAAAGCATTTCCTACTGAGGAGACGGCAGTACATGACGAAATTAGGAAACTTCATAACGAATAAATCTCCCAAGATGGCCACCGGAGACAAAAGAGCCCAAATGTAGCCCAAAATCACCCAGATGTAGCCCAAATATAGCCCAATGACAGAAGTGTGCAAAACACTTATTATTTTGTGTTTTTGCAGTATTATATAGTGCAGACTTGTCAGGTATTGGAGTGCTTTACATGAGCATTGGTTACATCACACAAGAACAAATTCATTTTGGTTGTAGACATGGGGAGACTAAGTGATTTGAACAGAATCACAGAATGTCGAGCTGAAGCAGAAACTTCAACCTGGTTCCCCAGTTGCAAAGTCTGCAGTTCTGGAAGTAACACCACATCCTCTCCCCTAAGTGCAACATTTAATCAAGTGGTCAACTGGATAAAAAAACATAAAGATAACAAATAATTTAAAAGTGCTTTGTCGCTATTTGAAAACTCAGAAAATATGTCCTTATTTTAGTCTTTTAGAGCACTAACCATAATTTTGATGCCAATAAGACCCTCTCATATATGTAATTTCTAAAGGAAATGCTCTAGGTATTACAGTTTTGATTACATCAAGATGATGTCAGGCGTTCCACACTTTTGTAATAAATATAGAATGTTAGCTATCTAGTTGTTCATTAGGATACTGTTGAGAGGCAGAGGCCAGGGGCACGGACTCTGAAAATTGAAGGCAGGTAGGAGGGTGCAAAGGCAACAATTTAACCACACTGAGCAGGCAGGAAGGGCCGTGGAAGCACAACAGACTATGGAGGGCAGTGGAAAGGGGGGCAGGGGCAACAAACCAACAATACAGGACTTGCAAGAGAGGCTGTGGCAATGTAATAGACCATTGTGGGCAGAAGGAAGAGGCAATGGTAGTACAACCATACATGCCAACAAACCCGATTCAGCCAGGAAACGTCCAATGTTTTTAAGCTCAAATGGGCTTTATTTGATCTGTGTCCTGTCTACAATCTCCTCTTTTTCAATGTAACTCAAAGGGGAAAATCAATACCCCAGTTTTTTTTCAAAATCTCCCTCTTACCAAGTTCAAAATGTTCGCACGTATGGTACATTGGATCATGGAAGGAAATGGGATAGGGACATGGACTTGGATAACAGAGGACAGGAGGGACATGGAGAGGTGCACCAAACTGACCCTGCAGGGCAGGCATCAGGGTTTGCAGCAGCACAATACACCACACAGGGCATGCAGGACGGGAGTGCAGCACAACAATCCATAGAAAGCAAGAGGGAGGGGACAGGACCATGCACATGGACAACAGAGAACAGAGGGGAAAGAGGCAATGGTAGCTAGCTGACCATAATGGACAGACAGGAGAGAAAGCTGCAGTATAACAGACCATAAAGGGCAGGAGGGACGGATCAGGGGCATTACAATGGAACAGACAAGCCAGGAGGGAGGGAGTAGGGGTCTGCACATGTAAACAGAGGGCTGGGGGCAAGGGGGCAGGGCAGGAGCAGCAAGATAGCCATGGAGGTCAGGCAGGATGGGCACTAGAAGCAAGACACACCATGAAGAGCAACAGTGAGACTGTGATGGCATACACACAGACCATGGAGGGAAGGTGGGAGGGGGTCAGAGGCAGCTAACTGACCACACAGGGAAGGTGGGAGGGGCCATGGCAGCACAGAAGACCATGCATGGCAAGTGGGAGGGTTAGTGGCAGCACAATGGCTATGATGGGCAAGAAGGAGGGTGCAGGGGCATGCACAAAGGACGATGGAGGATAGAAGGGAGGGTCAGGACCTGTGCACAGACAAGAAAGTTCAGGGGAAGGGGCCTCACAACAGACCACACGGGGCAGGCATGAGGAGCAGTTGCAGCACAACAGACCAGGGAGGGCAGAAGGGTATGGCAGTACAATGGACCATGTAGGACAGGAGGAAGAGGATAGGGGCATGGCATGTGGACAGGCAGGGTGGAGGTGGCAGGGACAGGTTACAGTCATCTGACAATGCTAGACAGGTGGGAGGGGAATGGCAGCTCAACAGAACACTCAGAGTAGATAGGAGTGGCAGGTCCGTGGGACATGGTGGGCAAAAAGGATGGAGCAGGGGCATGCACAAAGACATCGGAGGGCAGGGGGAAGGAGAATAGGGGCAGCAAGCTAAGCACAGAGTTTAAGCAGGAGGTCAATGATGGGGCATAGAATTGGGCAATGGAGGGCAGGAGGAGTGGACTGGTACATCATACTAAATTGAGGGCAGTGGCAACACATCAGACCATGCATGGCAGGAGGGAGGAGGCTAGTCCATGGATTCACACAACAGAGGATAGGGAGGAGGGGGATGGGGCAGCAAGCTAACTGTTCAGAGAAGGCGGGTATTAGGAACTTTATTGTTTTTAAAACATTGTGTCTGTGCGAACTACTTAAAATATGAACAAGTATGCAGCATAATCTCACTTTTATTCAGGAAGAAGAGGACGTTTGTGACTGTGACTCCGGGCTCACTTGGCAGAAACACCCCCTGACCCTCCACCCCCTATCGCAAAATGTAATGCCCGTGAAAAGGGTAGGTGAACACAGTGTTATATAGAACATAGTCCTGAGAGCACGATTGAAAATGAAAACTAGATATAGTGTATGGTATAAACTATGCACCAAAAAGTGTGATATAAGATGAACCGGGCGTGAAATATAATATGCAATACATTGTGCGCAATGACAGATTCATTGCGGAGCGCGAGATAGCACAGGCACTAGCGCGTGCTATGCGATATGCGCCTTGGAGTGTAATATGCACAGGGCAGTGTTGTGTAACCTAACTAGTCTCTAAAGTTGTAATATAAAATATGTGCTGGGGAGTGTAACGTTGCATATGCACTGTGACAAAGATATGGATACCAGATTGTAATATGTATGGCATAGCACTGTGCATTATAACATAGGCATCGAGGAAGGCACGTTAGATGGGGCAATATAACCCGTGCGAAGACAAGTGTGGCATGACATATTCACGGGGTGGTGTTACAGTGCACATGGGCTAGAGAGTGTCATAGCATATGCACTAGCTAGTGGAATACAACACAGAGGTGTGTGGCACTCGGCAGACAATAGTGGGTGTAACACAGCATTGGGCTCTGTCAGGAGCGCGCTGTGACTCTCAAGTGATGTTCGTCCCCTTTCCAGAGAGTAAAATAAAAAGTATTACACATCCGGCAGTGGATGTGTGTTTTATTAACCGTGAGGGGGGTTTCTTGCATAGTTTTGGTCGAATTTTTGTCGAATCCCCTTTGAATGGTTTGGTGTGCATGTGTATTAAATGTGCCCGTCAATAGCTACCCATGTTTGTATAAATAAACGACAAGGGTGTCTACCGGGATAAGGCACGGTAGGGCATCAGACATGTCAGAGCTTCACTAGTGGTGTAAATACATACCACGTGGATTCATTGCATGCATGGTCGCCTTTTAATGAATATCACGCAAATCGTCATGGTGATAGGTACGTACGGTTTGTCCAGCATGTCCTACGTGTGTCTATAAATATATATGTTTTAAAAATAATAAAAAACAGTGGCCGGCCCTGGGGATTGGGGTCAAAAAAATATAATTCGGACACAGGCCTCGGGGATGGGGTCATCAGGGCCAATAAATTAGAATAAGAAGAGAAGGGGAACCACACAGCCCCCCTTCTTAAAAAATCAAAATAAATAAAAGACTGGCATCGTGCCGGAGGCCATGCCCCCTCCGTGCAGCACTCTGCAAACGCGCCCCCAACAGGCATCTCCAGTATGCGCCAGGGAGCTGCGCTGCAGACAGGTGTTCTGAGGCCAAGCCCCTTTTTACACCTCTCTGCAACGCAGCTCTGTGGCGCTTACTGGAGGTACCTAGTGGTCTAGTTTGACCCTAGGGACCCTTAGGATTCAAGGAGACTTAATCTCTCAACTTAGAACAGCCACAGGGCGCGTTTACACAGTGGTGAAGGGAGGGGACGGGGCCTGAGGTGACGTGTGCAAACACGCACTATGGCACGTTTTAAATTGGGGATATAATTTCCCTTCAATACTGAGGGCCCCTGGGGGCTAACTAGCCCACCAAGTGCTTCCAGTAAGCGCCACTGAGCTGCATTGCAGAGAGGTGGTCCAGGCCGTGCCACTTTTTACACCTCTCTGCAACGCAGCTCTGTGGCACTTACTGGAGGTACCTAGTGGGTTAGTTGGACCCTAGGGACCCTCAGGATTCAAATGAACTTAATCGCCCAACTAAAAACGGACACAGGGCGTGTTTACACAGTGGTGAAGGGAGGGGACGGGGCCTGAGTTAACGTGTGCAAAAACGCCCTGTGGCCTGTTTTAAGAGGTAGTTTTAATCCCCATGCCCTATTATATACTAGGGGCTTACAGAGGAGGTCATGCTAATCACAGGGGGACCTCAACGCATAATGTTCCCTAGTGTATGTAGGTGTTTTCACTGTATTCTAAGTGTCTTTTAACATAGCACTGGCTCTAGGACTGGTTAGTCAGACTCAGTTACCACCAGTATCCGTCTGAAAAAGTTGAGGGTACAGGATGATTTTGCAACAAGGCTTCTTTCTGCTCTTCTTTTTGTTCTTTCTGCACGTTATCCTTCTTCCTGCACTTATCTTCGTATTTGAGGACTTCTGTTGCTTCTTTCTGCACTTCTTTTGTTTCTTTCTGTGCATTTTTTCTTCTTTCTTCACAAGTCCTATCTCTGTAGGCATAGTTAGAAATTAGCATTTAAAAAACCTTTGAAATTCACAGAAAAAACCATAGGTTTCAGGCACGTTATAGTTAGGAATTAGCATTTAAAAAACCTCAGAAATTCACTGAAAAAACCATAGGTTTCAGGGGTGTTATAGTTAGCTGGACTTTTCACTTGTACAAAACCATTGAAATTCCCCCGTTATAGTTAGTTCAGCTAACTATAACTCGCGCGCCCGCAATGCACTGCTTATGACGTCACATATTACATCACTCATGACATGGTCAGTAACATCACTCATGACATCACTGATGACATCTCAAATGACATCACTGATGACATCACTGATGACATCATCCTTGTGATAGAGTGGCAGACCTCCTCTCACCCTAATATAACCTTTGATACACACATTCAAAAATAGAGACAAAAATTTTCAAAACAATGGACATACCAATACCAGTTACAACAACCTCTTCAGTAATTCTAAGATCCACATACACATCCACTCATTCACCAACAGTCCTATACAGTCACTCATACATGTACTCACTCATCATATGTACTCATACACCTATACATCCTGTTACACAATGCCACTCATCCATAGAGTTACTCGCACACATAGTCACTCATGCTAATTGTAGGAGAGTAGGGTCTGCTATCCTATGGTCACCCCAAATTTTTGCTTTTTGCTTCACTGGTTTTTGACATATTGAGGCTGTGGGCCTGCCAATCAGACCCCCAGCCTGCTGTTCTCTCTACTAAATTAAAACTATGCACCCTAGGTGCATAACCAATTGGAAGTGGATCACCCTGTCAGCCCCTGTACCAGTGTACACTAGGTACCCAGGGCATTGGTGTACCCAAGGCCTGCCAAGGGCTGCAGCATGTATTATGCCACCCCAGGCTTGGCCTAACAATCTGACACAACTGGCTGATCACTCAGCTGGGGTAAGTTGGTGTAATCACCTCTTACTTAGGTGTAGTATACCTATACCTAACCTTAAATGGGACACCTGGAAACCTATAAGTCACTCCTATGGCAGGCCTTAACAATCCTGAAGGCAGAGTGCTTGGTTCCATGTGAGATGGTGCTCTGGCATGAGCTGAGCCTGTCTGCAGTGGTCGGAACAACTTCCTTCTACTGTTTCCAGATATCGTCATACCATATACTCTTAAGTGCATTATGAACCTCGCGGTTAAATGCTATCTTTGGTTTGGCTTTATCAAAACATGTTGAGTAAGGTGTCATACGAATTGGAATACTAACCCCTCGCCAATTCTGGCGACGGGGTTAGCATTCCACCCTTCTAGAGGGACACGACATGTACAGTACCTGAAACCCGGGTAAAATCAGACATAGCCTCAGCTCCACAAAATGGATGCTGCCACCACAGACACAAGTCTGCCCTCCTGCTGCTGGGAGTCCTTCCAGCTTGGGAGGTGTGGACAAAGGGTTTCCTGCCAGGGGAGGTGCGTGCACCACCCCAGACAGGATTTTGTGTATTGGTCAGGTAGGGCTTGAAAGAAACCAGACATGCCTGTGGCTCACAAGGAGCCTCGGTGCATATGCCAGTTCAAACCGGTCCTGGGGCACACCAGTCCCGGGCCTGGGGCGAGCTGGACAAAGGATTGGGGGTGTAACCACCCCCCTTCCTGGTCCCACCCTTAGGGAGGGACCTAGCAGGTAGTCCGGCCCCTAGAATCCGCTTAAAGGTAGGAGCTGTGTCCTAAGACTTCAGACATCCTGGAATCAACTTGAAACTAAGAAGAAGACTGCAGTCTTCTGCTGCACAGAAGACTGAAGAAAATCTCCCCTGTGGTCAGGGAGTGACCACCTTGCTAACGCAAGCACCATCCAGCGAATCACCGTCTGCTTTGCCGCCGCCTCCCGCCGGAGCCCGAGCCCAGAGACTGACAAGACCTGGACCTCCAGACCTCTCACCGCCCGATCCACAGTCCCTGAAAAGAGGAGACCCGTGGAGGCACCGAGACACGTGGAGCCAGCCATCTTGGAACGACTACGACAAGCTGACAAGTGCAACAACCGAGGCTCCCTCCAAGTTGTGCTTTGGGATCTGAGAAGCCCAACCCCCGGGCAGCATCTGCACCAAAGGTGAGCCCTCCAGCGTCTCCACGATCTGCGTGGGGCCCTTCTGCATTTTGCCACTCGACGCGCCTAACCGGTTGCTGGCCCGCTGGCTAGTGGCCATCTTGGCGACGAACTCTACGAAATACACTGCTGGTCTGGTTGCTCCAGACTGGCCCTTGCTCCCCTCCAAAGGAGCAATCCCTCTGACCTTGCTGGTCAGAACCAACAGCTGATTTCCGAATCCTCCTACAATTGCTTTTGCCAAGGCTTGTTTGCTTCGATCAAGTCGCCGACACCGCCGACAGCGAGAGCCTGCGTGGGACAGCTCGTGAGCCGACTCCTGGACATCGTCGACCTTCAGGGACCACGTGGCTGCGGAGACAAGCTACCCCTCATCACCTGTTTGCACCCGACATCGCCTGGTACCCACCTGGTGCCACGCTGGTCACTAGCTAGTGACTGTGAACACTGTCCCCTCTGCTTACAGGTCTTCAACATCTCCAATCCACTCTTGGATCCACTGCATCTCTCCCGGACCGACCGCCTGCAGCATCTTTGTCTTCAAGCTCCCCGGAACAGATAGAAGAAACCCGACGCACTTCGAGGCCTATGCACCCGCTTCCTGTGGGTGAGGTAAAGCTGGCACACCTGTTCCCAAGTGTAGTATTACATCTCTAGTGCCTGTGTTCCAAATCTTGAGTTCCTAGTCCATCCGGAAGATCCTCTTTGCAGTAACTTTGTACTTTTTACGCACCCATTGAAACCTATGGGAGCACGCGTGTGACTATTTGCTCTGCACACGCCACCCGTGGACCTCCTGGTCACTAACTGACGTTAGCTCCTTGTAGGCCCAGCGATTCTAGAGGCCCTAGGCCTTTTCCCTTTTCTGTTCGTGGTACTTATACCACTATTTTAGTATATGGTTTGAGTGGCCACCAGGGCCTATCCATATAACGTGCAACTTCTGTGTATTCTGTGATAATCTTGTTTGACGATTTGTGCTCCTGTGCTCATAAAGAGACTAGGGGTTACTTTGAGAAATAAATACATATATATTTTGAATATATATCTGTGTGGTGTCCTTTCATTGGTATAAAAGGGGGTTACATTTGGTAAAACAGCTGGCTTAACACGTTTCACGAGTTTAGCCTCAAAGACTGCTTAGCCTACGCTACCACTAGGGCAGCTAGTCCGAAAAGGTTGACTTACAACCACACCATAAGGGTTGCTTGGCATGGTACAAGGTGATCACTTTAACTAGTGAGCATCATATACCAGGCCAACTTCTCACATTGGTGAGCAGCGGTTGGATTTGAGCTTGCTGTGTTTTACCATTGTAATCTCTTGGTTACCAATTGAAAGATCACATAGGTACCTGTAGGTACATATAAAACAAGATTAGATATACATAAGTTCTACTGAACTTAGTTGTTGTAGAGCAAAGGGAGTAGCACACCCTGACTACAACTACTAGATAGGTTTAGTAGGTAAACACAAGTGTAGGTAGATTGCAACACATCCACCCACACTTAAGAGCAATGGCCGGGGCAGAGGGGTCCACTGTACCCATCTCTGTTGAGAGTGACCCCCAGAGGGCAACATCCAGCTTTGCTAACCTTAATCAGAATGAGCTCAGGCATTTGGCAACTCTTAGAGGCCTTAAACAGCCCAAGAACCCAAACTCTGCTGAGCTCAGAGAGCTCTTACAGAATGATGAGAATCAGAGAGCACTCAAGAAAGCTTCCCAGTTAGCCCCCTTAGGGTCAGGAACAGGAGGCCCCCCTTCTGAAGATACTAAAGAGGTACCCAGTTCCAATAGCCATCCCTTAGATGAGAACCATACTACAGGGGAGGAAAGTGGTGAGGATACAGAAAGTAGTGATGATGAAGGGAGAACTAGCCCAGTGCCAAGTATTATACTTGGCCCAGCTAAACTAAGGCTATTGGGGACTGACAATGGGTTCACCCCATTGGATCTCCCCAGTGGACTTAACACAGGGCTTGGGAGGCAAAGGAATCGCTCAGGTGACTCCAATGCTTCTCATGGCTCTAGAGGCTCTCAAGGTCACTCCAGGAAAAGGATGACCACCCCTCAGAGGAGGGAACATGAGGCCAGAATGCAGGAAGCCCAGCTGAGGATCAGGAAGCAGGAGCTAGAAGTAGCCCTGATGGAAGAAAAACTGAACAAGGCTAGGCAACCTAGAGAGAGTGGGTCTATACCCACTGGTGGCAGCATTGTCCCTAAGGACAAAGATAGGGTCTTTGACAATAGGAACCTGTCTAAGGTTGTGCCCCCCTACAAAAGTGGGGATGACATCCACAAATGGATAACTGCTCTTGAGAGAGCCTGCAAAGTACAGCAGGTTCCTGAAGACCAGTGGGCAGCAATCCTCTGGCTCTCCTTTGAAGGAAGAGGCAGAGACAGACTCCTCACTGTTAGAGAAGAGGATGTCAGAAACTACAGAGTCCTGAAGAGTGTTCTGGTAGATGGGTTAGGCTTAACCACTGAACAGTACAGGTTAATGTTCAGAGACACCCAAAAGACACAGACTCAGGACTGGTCTGAATATGTTGAATGTGCCACTAAGGCTTTGGAGGGTTGGTTGCTGGGAAGTAAGGTATCTGATTTTACAGGATTGTATAATTTGATGATGAGAGAACAGATTTTAAATAACTGTCAAAACCAGCAACTGCATCAACACTTGGTTGACTCTGATCTGACCTCTCCCCAAGAATTGGGAAAGAAGGCAGACAAATGGGTCAGAACCAGGGTTAAGCAAAAGAACCAGAACCAGGGCCAAGGGGGTGATCAGAAGAAAACAGACCAAAAGGGTGGAGATCAGAAACCTAAAGACCAGAAGTCTTCAACAGGGCCCCAAACTACTGCTAAGGAGGGTGGGTCCCAACAGTCCAAGAAGAAGAAAGAAGGTCAGAAGAAACCCTGGTGCAATCATTGTAAAAATACAACTCACTGGACTAGTGATTGCAAAAAGGGTGGAGCCCCCAACACTGTTGCCCCTAAGGCACCTGCTCCCAGTACTACTGTTAGCAGTGTTGGTCCCCAGACAAAGGGTGTAGTGGGAATCACTATGGGAACTGAAGGAGATTCTGACTTAGACAGAACCCTTACACAGGCAGTCTTGATCTGTGATGGGGACATTGATTTGTCCCTGACTGTGAGCCCCAGTAACCTGGGCAAGTACAGACAGACTCCTTTAATTAATGACAAAGTGGCTCAAGCCTACAGGGACACATGTGCCAGTGTCACTATGGTGACACCAGGCTTTGTGGACCCTGGACAGTACATACCAGGTGAGAACTACCTGGTGACCAATGCCAGCAATGCCACTACTTCACATAGTGTGGCAGTTGTTAACTTCTCATGGGGAGGGGTAACTGGCCTCAAAAGGGTTGTGGTTAGTGCAGACCTCCCAGTAGAATGTTTGTTGGGCAATGACCTAGAGAGTTCTCTATGGTCAGAAGTGGAGTACAGGACTCATGCAGAGATGTTAGGTATATCATCACATGTCCTTGCTGTGACCAGGTCACAGGCCAAAAAGTGCCTCACTGAACCTCAGGTCTTGGATCCTGGAACAATGGACCAAGCACCTACCAAGAAGAAGAACAGGAGGGTCAAGGCTGTGCCTTCCCCCCTGCCTCAGAGTGATGATCAGCCTTCCCAGGAAGCTGATCTAGAGGACCCTGAAGGAACTGTCCCTGAAGAGCTTGAACCTGATCAGGTTGAGTTTCTGGGGACAGGGGGACCTTCAAGGGCTGACTTGAGGCAGGCTCAGTTATCCTGTCCCTCTCTTGAACCCCTCAGACAGCTGGCTGCTGCTGAGGCTGCTGGGAATGCTCAAGGTACCCATAAAGTGTATTGGGATGAAGGGCTCCTTTATTCAGAGGCTAGAGACCCCAAGCCTGGTGCAACCAGGAGGTTGGTCATACCTCTGCAATTTAGGGGCTTCCTTCTTACCTTGGCCCATGACATTCCTTTAGCAGGACACTTAGGCCAGAACAAGACCTGGGACAGGCTTGTCCCTCACTTTCACTGGCCTCATATGAATGAAGATACAAAGGAGTTTTGTCGCTCCTGTGTCACCTGCCAAGCCAGTGGCAAATCAGGTGGCACAACAAAGGCCCCCCTAATACCACTACCTGTGGTGGGGGTCCCCTTTGAAAGAGTGGGAATAGACATAGTGGGTCCCATGGATCCTCCCACTGCATCTGGGCACAGATTTATACTGGTGGTAGTGGATCATGCCACCAGGTATCCAGAGGCAATTCCCCTTAGGACCACTACAGCACCTGTTGTGGCCAGGGCCCTGCTGGGAGTATTCTCCAGAGTGGGGTTTCCTAAGGAGGTAGTATCTGACAGAGGTACCAACTTTATGTCAGGATACTTGACAGCTATGTGGAAGGAATGTGGTGTCAACTACAAGTTCACCACCCCTTATCACCCACAATGCAATGGGCTTGTTGAGAGATTCAACAAGACCCTAAAGGGTATGATCAAAGGATTACCTGAAAAGCTCAGGCGAAGATGGGACATCCTTCTACCCTGCCTTCTGTTTGCTTACAGAGAGGTCCCACAAAAAGGAGTTGGCTACAGCCCCTTTGAATTGTTGTTTGGGCACCCTGTGAGAGGCCCACTGTGTTTGGTGAAGGAAGGATGGGAGTTACCTCTCAAAAAGCCTAAGCTAGACATAGTGGACTATGTACTTGGTCTCCGCTCCAGGATGGCTGAGTATATGGAGAAGGCATCCAAAAACCTTGAGGCAAGCCAGGCCTTACAGAAAGCTTGGCATTACCAAAAGGCTGTCTTGGTTGAGTATCAGCCAGGACAGAGGGTATGGGTGTTGGAGCCAGTGGCCCCAGCAGCACTCCAAGGCAAATGGTCTGGACCCCATACAATCCTGGAAAAGAAGGGGGAGGTCACCTACTTGGTGGACCTAGGAACTCCCAGGAGTCCCCACCGGGTACTCCATGTTAACAGGCTTAAAGCATATGTTGACAGGGCAGACATGGGCTTGCTCATGGCTACAGATGAGGGACAGGAGGAAGAGAGTGACCCTCTCCCAGACCTGTTGTCTCAGAACCCTGAAGATGGCTCAGTTGAAGGAGTGACCCTTGGAGGCAACCTCACTGCCCATCAGCAGACTGAATGTAGACAGGTTCTACAATCATTTTCACATATGTTTTCCTTGATACCTAGTCAAACTGACTGGTGTACCCATGTGGTGGACACTGGTGACAGTCTGCCTGTAAAGAACAAGCTTTACAGACAACCTGACCACGTCAGGGACTGTATAAAGGCTGAGGTACATAAAATGCTGGAATTAGGGGTCATTGAACCCTCAGAGAGCCCCTGGGCTAGCCCAGTGGTTCTGGTCCCCAAACCTCACACCAAAGATGGCAAGAGAGAGATGAGGTTCTGTGTGGATTACAGAGGACTCAATGCTGTCACCAGGACAGATGCACACCCTATTCCAAGGGCAGATGAGCTCATAGACAAACTAGCTTCTGCAAAGTTTTTGAGCACATTTGACTTAACAGCTGGCTATTGGCAAATCAGGTTAGCTGAGGAGTCTAAGGCCAAAACAGCATTCTCAACCCCAGGTGGGCATTATCAGTTTGTGGTGATGCCCTTTGGTCTGAAGAATGCACCTGCCACCTTCCAAAGGCTGGTGAACCAAGTCCTTACTGGGTTGGATGACTTTTGTGCAGCATATCTTGATGACATTGCTGTCTTTAGCTCCACCTGGGAGGATCACCTGATCCACCTGAAGAAGGCTCTTGAGGCCCTGCAGAGGGCAGGCCTCACTATCAAGGCTACTAAGTGCCAGATAGGGCAGAGTAAGGTTGTATATTTGGGCCACCTTGTAGGTGGAGGCCAAGTTCAACCACTGGAGAGTAAGATACAATCCATCAAGGACTGGTCCCCTCCAACCACCCAGACTCAAGTTCAAGCTTTCTTGGGCTTGACTGGGTACTACAGGAAGTTTGTTAAGAACTATGGGTCCATTGTGACTCCTCTTAATGATCTGACATCCAAGAAGATGCCCAAAAAGGTTCAGTGGACAGTAAGCTGTCAAAAGGCATTTGATGACCTGAAGAAGGCCATGTGCTCTGCACCTATCCTGAAAAGTCCTGACTACTCCAAAGAGTTTATTGTCCAAACAGATGCTTCTGAGTTGGGTGTGGGAGCTGTGCTGTCACAACTTAATGTAGACGGTCAAGACCAACCCATTGCTTTTATTAGCAGAAGGTTGACCCCCAGAGAGAAGAATTGGTCAGCTATTGAGAGGGAGGCCTTTGCTGTGGTGTGGGCCCTGAAGAAGCTGAGGCCATACTTGTTTGGCACTCACTTCAAGATTCAGACCGACCATAAGCCCCTCTTGTGGCTAAATCAGATGAAGGGTGAAAACCCCAAACTGCTTAGGTGGTCCATTTCCCTACAGGGGATGGACTTTACAGTGGAGCACCGGCCAGGTACTGACCATGGGAATGCAGATGGTCTCTCCAGGTACTTCCACTTAGGACATGAAGACGAGACTGGTCAAGGCTAGTTTAATGTCCCAGCGTTTGGGGGGGGGGTTGTGTAGGAGAGTAGGGTCTGCTATCCTATGGTCACCCCAAATTTTTGCTTTTTGCTTCACTGGTTTTTGACATATTGAGGCTGTGGGCCTGCCAATCAGACCCCCAGCCTGCTGTTCTCTCTACTAAATTAAAACTATGCACCCTAGGTGCATAACCAATTGGAAGTGGATCACCCTGTCAGCCCCTGTACCAGTGTACACTAGGTACCCAGGGCATTGGTGTACCCAAGGCCTGCCAAGGGCTGCAGCATGTATTATGCCACCCCAGGCTTGGCCTAACAACCTGACACAACTGGCTGATCACTCAGCTGGGGTAAGTTGGTGTAATCACCTCTTACTTAGGTGTAGTATACCTATACCTAACCTTAAATGGGACACCTGGAAACCTATAAGTCACTCCTATGGCAGGCCTTAACAATCCTGAAGGCAGAGTGCTTGGTTCCATGTGAGATGGTGCTCTGGCATGAGCTGAGCCTGTCTGCAGTGGTCGGAACAACTTCCTTCTACTGTTTCCAGATATCGTCATACCATATACTCTTAAGTGCATTATGAACCTCGCGGTTAAATGCTATCTTTGGTTTGGCTTTATCAAAACATGTCGAGTAAGGTGTCATACGAATTGGAATACTAACCCCTCGCCAATTCTGGCGACGGGGTTAGCATTCCACCCTTCTAGAGGGACACGACATGTACAGTACCTGAAACCCGGGTAAAATCAGACATAGCCTCAGCTCCACAAAATGGATGCTGCCACCACAGACACAAGTCTGCCCTCCTGCTGCTGGGAGTCCTTCCAGCTTGGGAGGTGTGGACAAAGGGTTTCCTGCCAGGGGAGGTGCGTGCACCACCCCAGACAGGATTTTGTGTATTGGTCAGGTAGGGCTTGAAAGAAACCAGACATGCCTGTGGCTCACAAGGAGCCTCGGTGCATATGCCAGTTCAAACCGGTCCTGGGGCACACCAGTCCCGGGCCTGGGGCGAGCTGGACAAAGGATTGGGGGTGTAACCACCCCCCTTCCTGGTCCCACCCTTAGGGAGGGACCTAGCAGGTAGTCCGGCCCCTAGAATCCGCTTAAAGGTAGGAGCTGTGTCCTAAGACTTCAGACATCCTGGAATCAACTTGAAACTAAGAAGAAGACGGGAACTTCGACATTCTGCTGCACAGAAGACTGAAGAAAATCTCCCCTGTGGTCAGGGAGTGACCACCTTGCTAACGCAAGCACCATCCAGTGAATCACCGTCTGCTTTGCCGCCGCCTCCCGCCGGAGCCCGAGCCCAGAGACTGACAAGACCTGGACCTCCAGACCTCTCACCGCCCGATCCACAGTCTCTGAAAAGAGGAGACCCGTGGAGGCACCGAGACACGTGGAGCCAGCCATCTTGGAACGACTACGACAAGCTGACAAGTGCAACAACCGAGGCTCCCTCCAAGTTGTGCTTTGGGATCTGAGAAGCCCAACCCCCGGGCAGCATCTGCACCAAAGGTGAGCCCTCCAGCATCTCCACGATCTGCGTGGGGCCCTTCTGCATTTTGCCACTCGACGCGCCTAACCGGTTGCTGGCCCGCTGGCTAGTGGCCATCTTGGCGACGAACTCTATAAAATACACTGCTGGTCTGGTTGCTCCAGACTGGCCCTTGCTCCCCTCCAAAGGAGCAATCCCTCTGACCTTGCTGGTCAGAACCAACAGCTGATTTCCGAATCCTCCTACAATTGCTTTTGCCAAGGCTTGTTTGCTTCGATCAAGTCGCCGACACCGCCGACAGCGAGAGCCTGCGTGGGACAGCTCGTGAGCCGACTCCTGGACGTCGTTGACCTTCAGGGACCACGTGGCTGCGGAGACAAGCTACCCCTCATCACCTGTTTGCACCCGACATCGCCTGGTACCCACCTGGTGCCACGCTGGTCACTGGCTAGTGACTGTGAACACTGTCCCCTCTGCTTACAGGTCTTCAACATCTCTGATCCACTCTTGGATCCACTGCATCTCTCCCGGACCGACCGCCTGCAGCATCTTTGTCTTCAAGCTCCCCGGAACAGATAGAAGAAACCCGACGCACTTCGAGGCCTATGCACCCGCTTCCTGTGGGTGAGGTAAAGCTGGCACACCTGTGCCCAAGTGTAGTATTACATCTCTAGTGCCTGTGTTCCAAATCTTGAGTTCCTAGTCCATCCGGAAGATCCTCTTTGCAGTAACTTTGTACTTTTTACGCACCCATTGAAACCTATGGGAGCACGCGTGTGACTATTTTCTCTGCACACGCCACCCGTGGACCTCCTGGTCACTAACTGACGTTAGCTCCTTGTAGGCCCAGCGATTCTAGAGGCCCTAGGCCTTTTCCCTTTTCTGTTCGTGGTACTTATACCACTATTTTAGTATATGGTTTGAGTGGCCACCAGGGCCTATCCATATAACGTGCAACTTCTGTGTATTCTGTGATAATCTTGTTTGACGATTTGTGCTCCTGTGCTCATAAAGAGACTAGGGGTTACTTTGAGAAATAAATACATATATATTTTGAATATATATCTGTGTGGTGTCCTTTCATTGGTATAAAAGGGGGTTACATTTGGTAAAACAGCTGGCTTAACACGTTTCACGAGTTTAGCCTCAAAGACTGCTTAGCCTACGCTACCACTAGGGCAGCTAGTCCGAAAAGGTTGACTTACAACCACACCATAAGGGTTGCTTGGCATGGTACAAGGTGATCACTTTAACTAGTGAGCATCATATACCAGGCCAACTTCTCACACTAATAAAGAATCAAACATACATTTACTTGCATATACAGTTATACACACACCACCACACTTACTTCTACGGAAACTTACACATACTTAGTCTTTTAAACAATCACTTATAGAAACACATACTTATTCATACAGGAACTCTTTCAATCTCTCACTCTCACATATACTCACATATATACACCAATAGTCACATATACTAGTTTAAAACATATGTAGTTACTCATAAAGACACTATTGAAACAGTCATTCACTCACTAACACACCCATACACACACTCATCCACCCATACAGTCCTGCACACATGCTGTGTTCAACACATACAAACAGTGAGTCACTCATTCATGCACCTATGCACTACGTAATACCCCCCACCGAACCATGCAGACACTCAGACTGATACTCAAAAAAACAACTAATAACCTATATAGACACCCATGTAGCTACTCACCAACCCATGCAGCCACTTATACACAAAGTGAGAGACTGATACAGATATTTACATATTTAAACATTACTCACTAAGCCATGTATTCACTATGATACACTTAACCAGTCAGTTACACAATCAATGTTTCAAAAACAAATCATCCATTTAGACACTTATATACCCATTTATTCTTCCATCGACCTTGAGATATACATATATAAAACATATTTAATTTTCAGAAAAACACACATTCACTGGATGATGTCATCAGTGATGTCATTTGAGATGTCATCAGTGATGTCATGAGTGATGTCACTGACCATGTCATGAGTGATGTAATATGTGACGTCATCAGCAGTGCATTGCGGGTGCGCGAGTTATAGTTAGCTGAACTAACTATAACGGGGGAATTTCAATGGTTTTGTACAAGTGAAAAGTCCAGCTAACTATAACACCTCTGAAACCTATGGTTTTTTCAGTGAATATATATATATATATATAATATATATATAATGTGAAAAACATTAGAAATTTCCCTGAAAAAACAAAGGTTACAGGGACGATATAGTTAGGAAATAGAATTTAAAAAAACCTTAGGAATTCCCTGAAAAAGTTATAGTTAGGCTCAGACTTCACTCGTACAAAACCAGTTATAGTTACCTGAGCTACCTACAACTTACGCCCCCGCAATGCACTGCTTATGACCTCACATATGGCCCCCAAGGATCCTTTACAGCCAAGGGAATTGTCCATCAATTGTGTGTCTTTCGCTTGTTGCCCTAGGTGCGCCAGGCCTGCCCAGAAGTGGGTCCTGGGCTCACTATGCCACTGGAATCAAGTTATCCTGGCTGATGAGGAGTGAAACCCCGAAACCGGTCCTAGGATGCTTGTTTCCGGTCCAGGGAGGACCTGGCTTGGCAGTTCGGGCTGGACTGTTCCCATGAGGCACAGGGTCAAGACTGATTTGCATATGGCTGGGTTCAAACTTGAATGGCATGGTGAGCAAAAGAAAGATGGATTTAGGCCCAGATCTCTGTAGTGGGGTGAATGTATGACATTGTTCTGCATTCTGTCCATCAATTGTTGTTTTTGCATTTGTCACCCCGAGTGGGACGGGTATGCCCAGACGTAGGTCCTGTGATCTCCATGCCACTGGAATCAAGCTATCCTGGCTGAAGAGGCGTGAAACCCCGAAACCGGTCCTAGGATGCTTGTTTCCAGTCCAGGGAGGATCTGGCTTGGCAGTTCGGGCTGGACTGTTCCCATGAGGCACAGGGTCAAGACTAATTTGCATATGGCTGGGTTCAAACTGGAATGGCATGGTGAGCAAAAAAACGATGAATTTAGGCACAGATCTCTGTACTGGGGTGAATGTATGACATCGTTCTGCATTCTGTCCGTCAACTGTTGTTTTTGCATTTGTCAACCCGAGTGGGACAGGTATGCCCAGACGTGGTCCCTTGCTCTCCATGCCACTGGAATCGCGCTATTCTGGCTAAAGAGGGGTGAAACCCCGAAACCGGGCCTAGGATGCTTGTTTCCAGTCCAGGGTGGACCTGGCTTGGCAGTTCGGGCTGGACTGTTCCCATGAGGCACAGGGTCAATACTGATTTGCATATGACTGGGTTCAAACTGGAATGGCATGGTGAGCAAAAAAACGATGGATTTATGCCCAGATCTCTGTACTGGGGTGAATGTATGACATTGTTCTGCATTCTGTCCATCAACTGTTGTTTTTGCATTTGTCACCCAGAGCGGGACGGGTATGCCCAGATGTGAGTCCCGTTCTCTCTCTATGTCACTGGAGTCAAGCTTTCCTGGCTGATGAGGGCTGAAAGCACGAAACCGGTCCTAGGATGCTTGTTTCCAGTCCAAGGAGGACCTGGCCTGGCAGTTCGGGCTGGACTGTTCCCATTGGGTGCAGGGTCAAGACTGATTTGCATATGGCTGGGTCCAAACTGGAATGCCACGGTGAGCAAAAAAACGATGGGTACTGGGGTGAATGTATGACATTGTTCTGCAATCTGTCCATCAATTGTTCTTTTTGCTCCCGTTGAAGCTTAGACAACGCGGGACCGACAAAGCGGAACCGGGCTGCCGAAGATAGGTAAACTTTTAATTAAATTAAACCCTGTCCCCCCACCCGCGATTCATGCTGACCGTGACTGTCGGTGGCTGACCTCACCTGGGCTCCATGAAGACACCTGTAGCCCCATCTCGAAGGGTCACCCTAACCGTGACCAAGTCTGGTAAAGAAATCCAGACGTCCAAACTATAGTCCACACTATAACTTGTTTGTTATAGTACATTCAGAGCCAGCTACCTACACCCTACATATTTAAATAAAAATGTTCCTTAATATTACAAAAACTACTGAATGGATTTACACCAGATAGCAAAAAGGCACTTCCTTGGACCAACATCTACCTACCCGTCAAAGTTGGTGTAAAGCCGTTCAGCAGTTTGGGCTATAGGAATTGACATGGGAAAACTCCTTTTGGGACCCCGCTTTTTCTATGCCCCCGCTTGATGGATCACCACGACAGGAGCTGAAGTGTGGGTCACAATAAATTTGAAAAATTTGAGAGGATTCATCAAACAATGCCAAAGTTATTGGAAAATTAAACAAAACACTCTTCCTTTGGAAACTAGGTCCCAACCATAACTACCTACTGGATATATAACACATTTAACCAAAAAGGTCTCACCTTATGGAAATAAATGGCATAGTACCACCTGTCAAACCTCAGCATCACTGTCCTGTGCCGATTCCAGGCAGTAATGCTGCGTGAAAGAATGCACATTCTTCCATGTCGCAGCGTAACATATCTTTTCGAGAGGCACGCCAGCAAACAATGCAGTCGAGGTAGAGACCCATCTAGTGGAATGCACCTTGACTTTAACTGCTAATGGTCTGCCAGCTTTGGAATGACAGAACTGGCTAGCAGCTGAGATCCACCGAGTGATGGTTGCACCTTTGTGATTATTTCCAAATGTTATCAACTGTTGATCTGTCTTTCTGAACTATTTGACATGATGCAAATACAATTTCAGACATCTTTTAACATCTAATGTATGCAGGGATCTTTCTGCTGTTGACTGAGGATTTGGAAAGAAAATACATAGAATCACAGGCTCATCAAAATGCAAATCCAAAGTGACTTTGGGGATACATTTTGGATTGGTTCGGAGCATCACTGTGTTGTCTGTAAAATGCATGTTTCGTGAATTCGTGAATCGTGAATTACAAAATCGTTAAGACCTGTATTTCACTCACTCTTCTGACTGATATTAACACCAGCAGTAATGATACTTTCCATGACTGGAAGTTGAGGTCACTTTATGTATGGGTTCAAATGGACTCTTCATCAACTGTGTGAGCACTAAATTCGGCTGCCAAGCATGAGGAGGAGTCCTTATTGGAGGGAAACCCTGAAAAGGTATTTAATTATTTGTTTAATGATCCTATTAGGCCACAAAGCTGAAGAGTGTCTATATCTTGATACTGCAGCCAAGTGTACCGTAATTGGCGCATGGACCACTACTGCTTTTGCCAGTGGCAAGAGATAAGGTAGTATTTGTTCTGCCGATGCTTGAATAGGATGAACCTTCGACTTCTGTCACCATAGAGAGAAATGTTTCTAATTCAATCTATTCGTTTTTGTATGGTCTCTTTTCTGGCTTTTGCAGGAATGTCTCTGCAGCCTTGAGGGATATTCAGGTCTGCAAACTCATAGAATACAGGAGCCATGAGGATATGTGGAGAGAAATAGGGTTTGGATGAAGCACCTGGCCTTGGTTCATCGTCAAGAGTGCCCTGGATGGTTTCAGGTGAATGTGATTGGTTTCTGATAACAAGAGCAGCTCTGTGAACCAATGCTGTCTGGACCATCTGGGGGCTAACAGGATTACATGACACTGTTCTGCCTTCATTTTGTTGAGAACTCTGGGTATAGGAGGTATTGGGGGGAAAGCGTATGCATAGATCTCTGACTACCTGATTGAAAATGCATTCGCCTTCGACCCTGGATGTGGATGCCAGCTTGCATAAAACTGGCATTTCTGGTTCTCTTTCGTTGCAAAGAGATCTAGTGCTGGCTTGCCGACAGAGAGAAGATCTTATTCAGAGCTGACTGATAGAGCTTCTATTTGTGTTGGTGTTCCTTGTCCTGCTTAGCGTGTCCACTCAGAGGTTGCTTGCTTGTTTATTCACATAGTGCATGCTGGCGGAAACGTCTATGCATACTAACACTGACGAGCTAAGAGGTTGCCCCTTTGTTTGTTCACTAAGTGCATGCTGGTGGTATAGTCTGTGCAAACTAACACTGAAGAGCCAGTTATTCTTGGCAGGAAAGCTTGAAGACTAAAATAGATTACTTTGAGCTCCCGCTGATTGATGGCACTAATATCAGACACTTTTGCCAGTCGTACCAGCCCAATATGGCCAAGGAATTGGCAGCACGTGCTGTGATTGCTCACATTGTGGAGCATCTTTTGCAGATATTATTCACGTGTCTGCCCTCTCTATCTGGTGAAGTTGAGACATGTGGATCGGCACTGAGAGGCCTGGGATATCACTGAATCCGGCTTTAGGTGCCGTATTAGACAGGCAAGCGAATCCTCTACCACCTTATATTTTTTGTCTATTCGCAGTAAGACAGCCGCGACCACCGTTGGATTCATGCAGCCAAGACCTGGAACGAGCTACCGGCAGACATCAGACGCGCCCCTCCCTGAACACCTTCAGGAAGACCCTCAAGACCTGGCTCTTCGGCTGAACAGATCTGTGGACCCCCCCACCCCCCCTCAGCACTTTGAGACCCTCACGGGTGAGTAGTGTGCTTACAATTCCCTGATGGATTGATTCATCATTATTTTTATGTCCTCCTCCCAGATATAATCCACTATAGGGATTGCTCACACAGATCTCTTTGAAATCATATAGAAAACAGTCAGGTTGTTTAACTGTCATTAGAAGCTGAAATCTTTTTGCTGCTCTTTCCATCAGATTATGGAAACCCCCAATGTTGTCCGTAGGAGAGTCCACCGGTTGTGGTGCAGGTGGGAATTACATAGTTATTCTATTCGTTGTCTGCCACCTCTCCCTCTTCTCTACCGCGTCCGATGAGGAGTGATGAGCAGGGAGGTTGGAAGAATAATAATATGGCCAACGGAGGTTAGAGCCTGTGAGAGGCTTACGGACTCGGGATCACCTTTATTTTTAGAATATCCCCATTTAGCAGTACTCTGCCTCACTCAATTAGACGATTTGGGGGATGTGACACATTCTCCTACCTTAACATAGCCTCAATGGCACCCGTTCCCTCACCATTGTGACGGGACCCTGCTACCTCAACTGACGCCGTCCTGCCGAGCTGGTGTGGATGTCCGCAACCGATCTGGCAGATCCGACTTCACCTCCCGTGAGCCACCAACCGAGTCCAGCCTCACGTTAATGGAGGGTAAGAAGCGTAGCTTGCTCTGAGCTCACTCGAAGCTCGAGACAGTGGAGACGCTGATAAGAGAGCCCACCTTTTTGATGATCGCTTGGGGATGAGCGGGTTGGATCATCCTGCCCCAGCGGAAAAGGGCAAATTTACATATCCTCCCTGCGTCACAGACCCATCACCTCACTTACTCATTCATACTCGCCTTCACTGGTGGGGCCCATAACACCAACACTCATACGTCTCACTTCGAATCTGCACACAGGAGGAAAGAAGTGCTGGACATGTGGGGGTACCTTATTACCTATAGGAAAGGAAATGTATTACAGTATATACATATTTACCTCAGTACCTATAGAATCCTAACCTTAACATCAAGGCACTCCACCACTTGGTCGACGGACCAATTAGTTGGACTGGTTGATGGTGATTTAGAACCAGCTAAAACACATTTAAAGCTTCGGAACCTTTAACCAATACCTTATTTAAAGAATCACAAACTCATTTTCTGTTAATCAACGTTTAGTTTATCTAATTAGTTCGCTTTCCTTTGCATAATCAGTATTTTAGTCAACACAGAATTCAAATTTTATTATTCGGCAGAATCACAAATTAGCATGACAATTATATTTACCTAAATCTTGATATCGATGACCATTTCTCAAACCCTGTTAGCCCTGCATAAATCCAATCCCTTTGGTTGAAATCGTCCATCGAATGCAGGCTAATACCCAAATAAGTCTGGGAAAAGTTATTTTCGCTCGGCACGACACAGTCCCAAAGATATCCAAAGGACCAGACAATCGTGCAAGCAAATCGATCTACAGCCACCAACGCAAATTCGGGACACCCTTCTGGAACGCACTAGTCTTTACCCTCTTCTACAGTTCCCCTTTTATAGTAATTTCTAAAATAATCGTCAACAATTTCTAAAATCTAAACACTCGGATTGGCTAAGCCCCTCAATTTTGTAATTTTGGACATGATTCCCAGAGTTTCTTGGTTCACATGGAATTGGATATGTCATCCTTTAGATTGTACAGTTCTCATGCGAAAGGGTCCGAAGTATCAATATGCAGACCTCTAAGGACAGGTTGCCAGTGTCTTTTCTGTCATTCACACTAGTTGAGTTTTGGCAGTCCTCCACGTTCCTATCCTTGACGAGGAGCACTGTGCCCTGATCGAAGGACGCCTGGAGATCTTCAGAGCCATCCGAGTCTGCGCAGTAGACATCGCGCTCACACGACGGTGGCCACGTCCGAACTCCATTTTGAATATCATGGCCTAGTAGGCCCGAATGCCAACTTAAGCAAAGATAGACATACAAACAATTAATATACGGAAATGAAGATTCTAATGTTTAAACCCACACTAATCCCAATATATATTAGTATTTTCCTAGCTCATAGCAACATTGAAAGCAATAATACTCACCCTTTCGCCACACCAGGAATGCAAAACCATTACAAAAGTAACATAAATCATGCAGTTTTCCATATCAGCACATTCTACCGTTAATATGCGTACCACAGTTAGTCATTAGAGTCATTTGCCATACAATTAGCATTTAGTCCCGCGTGTAATTTGTGTTTATTAAGGTGTAATGTTGATTAGTGATACCACTGCAAACAATTAATACAGGTTAATACTTAAATTGATTACGTAATTAGTGTTTTCATGCAAAATAGAGAAGGTGTACAAATTTTTCGTTTTACCTGCTCCACCAATCCTGCCACATCCCCTGATTGATGCCCTTCATTTCTTTCCTTCCAGCTGCACCAGCACAAACCACCTCGTAGGCAGTCCAGAATGCTGAGCTGATATGAGGTACCAACTCTTTCGAAGCCAGCTGACAGCAGAGCGCATTGGGACCCTTGCTAGCAACATGATTCTAGCGCTCCTGCTATGTATGGCCCGCGTCTACACAGATTCTTCTTTAATTAAGCAGAGGAGCACACAGTGGATGGGACCCACTGCTTCCTTCTTCATCATGCTTATTATAGTTCAGGCTTTATAATGCTCATTGTTTTGATTCTAATTGTAGTTGCACAATGGGAAAAATATAAAAAGGACCTATTTTTGCCTTTTTAGGACGTCTCCATCCTGCTGCTACTAATGTGTTGGCCATCTTAGAGTGGAGCTCTGTTCCACTCACCTCCCTGTAATTAGCTTCTTAAATTGCATTGTTCACGCCTATCAACATCGAAGCTTTTTACAAACCCTAATGCTGGACACCCTATGCTCCAGGAGTGTCTCACCTTCATGCTTAGTATCTTTAGCCATAGTATACCTGTCTTCAACATTTGACTCCGATCACGGTCCAGTACTAATCCCACGCAGAGAAACAATGAGAAGTCTGTGAGTCATACTCAACCTAGAGTGCCTTCTAGTGACCAAAATCTTGCAATGGGGATCTCCCTCTCTAAGCTCTTCACAGTACAACTCGCTTAAGAGCTTATAGATTTTGCTCCCTCCCTCAAAGGAAGTCACTTCTGACCCTCACAGAATGGATATAAGGCTTGATCCTGCCAGTCACAATGCCTTCACTATTAATTACCATCCTAACCTCTCCACAAATGCAGCCAAAAGCACAAACATCAGTTACTCAAAACCCGACCTGAAACATTAATCTCAGACGTTTACTTCTGTGTCAACAAGGGTAAATTATCTAATGACCTCATCATCTACTCCAAAAAACGGGCAAGTAGGAGGAACATCTTCTATTTCATGCTTCACATAATGGGTACCAGGAAAACTCCGTATGGCCTCAAATTATCCGCTTCGCCCTTCTACAATGCAAACGCCACCATCACCCTTCACAACAACGGTATTATTCTAATTCAAACCTTGAGTGACAATTTAGCTAAGATTGATAATATCTGCCCTACACTCAAGAAAGCATTGATCTCCAATTCCACTCATCCCCTCCTAAACCACCCTATTACACATGATAACACTCTCACACCCCTCACCACATCCAGGGTGACTCCAACCGCACATAACCCTCCTCAATCCTTAAGTGATCTTGGGTCCATTCAGTCCCCTGATTTAGTACCTTCACGGTCCACTCGACCATCGATTCAGGTGGCTTGCAGGCTTACTGCATCATATACTTCCCTGATGAACAAGTTACTTACCTTCGGTAACGCTTTTTCTGGTGGATACAGTATCTGCCTGTGGATTCCTCACCTTGTGATTCCTCACCTTGTGAATATCCCCTGCGCCAGCATTCCACGGAACTTTTCTTCCCCAGCATTCCACGTCGACGTGGGCGACGTCACAATACATCGGCTCCGCACGCGACTCCGTGCGACGTCATCGGAGCCATAAGAAGCCCACGTCGGCGTGATGACGTCAGTTCCACCCATTTTTTCCGTGCCTTCGAGGCGAACAGGTGAACCAACGACAATCCCAAGTATACACAGTATATAGAAAAACCAATACATATACATAGCATACAAAACAAAGGAATGCTAATCAAACAAGCATTACCTACAAATGTACAAGAGAAAATATAAGCATTTCAAACAAGACCAATTTCATGGTATACAAAAGGTGGACAACGGGGAGGCGGGTGGGTTGGTGAGGAATCCACAGGCAGATACTGTATCCACCAGAAAAAGCGTTACCGAAGGTAAGTAACTTGTTCTTCTGATGGATACATCTGCCAGTGGATTCCTCACCTTGTGAATAGATTCCCACAGCAGTCCCCACTCCCGGAGGAGGGTGTCCACCTTCCTATACCAGAAAGTCTTGCAAGACAGAGCGCGCGAAGTGGCCCTCCCTCCTCATCTCAGAGTCCAAGCAATAATGCTTTGCGAAAGTATGGAGGGAGGCCCAAGTCGCGGCCTTACAAATATCTGCCACAGGAACACCCCGGGCCAGAGCAGATGTTGAAGACTTAGCTCTAGTAGAGTGAGCACGAATACCCTCAGGAGGAGTCTTACCAGCCAAGGCGTAGCAGATCTTGATGGTCAGTATAATCCACCTTGACAGCGTGCGCTTGTGCACCGCTCTACCTTTAGAACGACCAACGTAGCCAATAAAAAGCTGGTCATCAACACGAAAGTCCTTGGTCCTGTCCAAATAAAAACTCATAGCCCTCCTCGGGTCAAGGCGATGGAGTCTTTCTTCTTCTTTGGAAGGATGAGGGGGTGGATAAAAAACAGGGAGGGTAATAGACTGCCCCAAATGGAAAGGAGTAACAACTTTTGGCAGGAAAGCAGCCCTGGTCCTGAGAACCATCCTTTCAACATGTAAGGTAAGAAAAGGAGGTTTGGAACTAAGAGCTTGAAGCTCACTTACCCTCCTTGCCGAGGTTATGGCTACAAGAAAGACCACCTTAAAGGACAACAGCCTCAAAGGACAATTATGAAGAGGCTCAAATGGGGACCCCATTAAAAAGGTTAAGACAAGATTAAGGTCCCACTGAGGCATTACAAATGGAGTGGGAGGAAACATGTTTGTAAGGCCCTTGATGAACCTCAGAACAACCGGAGATTTAAATAACGAAGGTTGATCTGGAAGGCACAGAAATGCCGACAAGGCCGAAAGGTAGCCCTTAACCGTGGCCACCGCACAGCCCTGCTGAGCCAAGGAAAGAGCAAACTGAAGCACATCAGAAAGATGAGCCTTTAAAGGGTCAATGGACCTCTCTCCACACCACTTTACAAACTTAGACCACCTGTAGGAGTATATGGACTTGGTGGAGTGTCGCCTGGCCGATAAAATAACGTCCACCACATCAGGTGGGAGAGAGAAGGAACTCAGGTTGCCCCGTTCAATCTCCAGGCATGAAGGTGTAAGCTCTGGAGGTGGGGGTGTAGAACCTGCCCCTCCGACTGCGAGAGGAGGTCTGCCCTCAGAGGGAGACGGAGCGGAGGGCACGAGGAGAGGTGGAGAAGATCTGTGTACCACACCCTTCTTGGCCAGTCCGGGGCGACCAATATGACTTGGGCCCGGTCTTGGCGAATCTTCCTCAGAACCCGAGGAATCAAGGGTATGGGAGGAAACGCGTAAAGGAGTCGTGAGCTCCAACTCAACTGAAACGCGTCCCCCAACGCCCCCTGCATCGGATACTGGAGACTGCAGAATGACGGGCAGTGCGCGTTTTCTCGGGTGGCAAACAGGTCCACCCAAGGAGTCCCCCACGTCCGAAAGACGTGACGAACCACCTCCGGATGGAGCCTCCACTCGTGGTCGGCGGAGAACTGCCGACTGAGACTGTCCGCACGCACGTTCAGCACCCCGGCCAGATGATTTGCCACCAGACAAATCCGATGGTCCTGAGCCCAGGACCACAGCCGCAGGGCCTCTCTGCAGAGACAAAGAGACCCTACCCCTCCCTGTTTGTTTATATACCACATCGCGGTCGTGTTGTCCGTCAGGACTTGAACTGACTGACCGCGAAGGGAAGGGAGAAAGGCCTTGAGTGCCAAACGAATCGCCCGCAATTCCAGAAGGTTGATATGAAACAACCTCTCCTCTGGAGACCAAAGACCCTTGATCTCCAGATCCCCCAGATGAGCCCCCCACCCTAGGGTGGAGGCATCCGTTATCACTGTGGCCACCGATGGAGGTAGATGGAAAGGCTTTCCTTGGGACAGATTGCCCTCCACGCTCCACCAAGACAGATCCGCTGCAGCTTCTCCGGAGATCTTGATCGACTCCCCGAGATCCCCGTTGTGCTGATACCACTGCTTGCGGAGGCACCACTGGAGCGCCCTCATGTGCCAGCGTGCATGGTTGACCAACAGAATGCAGGAAGCGAATAGACCGAGCAGGCGAAGGACCTTCAGAACTGGAACAACCGCTCCACTGTGGAATAAAGGGACCATCTCCTGAATGTCGAGAATCCTTTGAGGAGGAGGGAATGCTCGACACACAGTAGTGTCCAGTACTGCCCCTATAAACAGGTTGCGTTGAGAGGGCACCAGGTGAGACTTGGGCACATTGATCGAAAAACCCAAGTCGAATAACAGCTGAGTTGTCACCTGCAGATGACGCTGCACCATCTCTGGGGACTCTGCCTTCAGAAGCCAGTCGTCCAGGTAGGGGAAAACCGGAATCCCCGACCTCCTGAGATGAGCAGCCACCACTGCCATCACCTTTGTGAAGACTCGAGGTGCAGTAGTAAGACCAAACGGGAGGACCGCAAACTGATAATGCTGCGACCCAACCGTAAAACGGAGATACTTCCTGTGCGACTTCAGGATTGGGACATGGAAGTACGCGTCCTGCAAGTCGAGCGACACCATCCAGTCTCCTTGCTGCAACGCTTGAAGAACCTGCGCAAGGGTCAGCATCTTGAACTTCTCCTGTTTCAGGTAAAAATTCAAGATTCTGAGGTCCAGAATCGGACGCAATCTGCCGTCCTTCTTGGGGATCAGGAAATACCGGGAGTAGCATCCCTGACCCCTTTCCTGCTCCGGAACCACCTCTATTGCGCCCTTCTGAAACAAAGCTTGAACTTCTTTCTGCAGGAGAAGCAGGTGGTCCTCCGAGCAATAACCTTGGCAAGGAGGGTAAGGGGGAGGAAACTCCCGAAAGGGAAGGGCGTACCCAGTCTCTACGAGGTTCAAAACCCAAAGGTCGGTTGTAACAGATTTCCAACCCCGTAGAAAGTAGGACACCCGACCCCCCACAGGTCTTACATGATCCGGGATGGGGGATCTAGGGCTGCTTCCCTGAAGCCTCATTTGGAGCAGAGGAGGAGGAGGAAGAAGAGGGGTTACGACCAGAACCTCTCCGACCCCTTTGCTTCCCTCTATAGGAACGATAGAGGGGATTTTGCTGCTGCTGTTGCTGCTGTTGTTGTGGCTGTCGGAAGGAGCGAAAGGATGACCTTCCGAATCCCCTAGCCTTACGGAAAGTTGAACCTCTCACAGGAACCTGCAGACCCAAGGACTTCGCCGTTAACCTACTGTCCTTAAAACGTTGAAGAGCAGAATCTGCCTTCTCCCCAAACAACTTTTGTCCATCAAAGGGCAGATCCACCAGCGTGGCCTGGACATCTGCAGAAAACCCTGAGGAACGGAGCCAAGCTTGTCTCCTTGCGGCAATGGACGACCCCATAATCCTCGCCACAGAGTCCGCCGTATCCAGCCCAGACTGGATCACCTGCCTGGCAGCTGCCTGAGTGTCCGCCACAACCTCCATGAAGGACGACTTATCCCCCTCAGGTAACTTAGGGGCCAGAGTTTTTATAGAGTCCATCAGGGCATGAACATAACGCCCCAGCAAGCACGTAGCATTTGATGACTTCAACGCCATACTTCCTGAGGAGAAAGACTTTTTGGCCGCCTGATCAACTTTCTTTGACTCCCTATCAGCAGGAGATTGGGGGAAAGCACCCGAAGCATGTTTAGAACATGAAGCCTGCACCACTAGGCTCTCCGGAGAAGGATGCGCGGATAAAAAATCCGGGTCTCCTGGCGCAACCCTGTATCTCCTTGCCACCTGCCTGCAAACTGCTGGAGCTGATAGAGGCTTCTTCCACACCTCCAACACTGGTTCCAAGAGAGCCTCATTGAAAGGTAGCAAAGGCTCCGAAGCCGACGTCGGGGAGTGCAACACCTCTGTGAGCAGATTGGACTTGTACTCCACAGAGGGCAGCTGCAGATCTAACAACTCCGCGGCCTTCTTGATCACAACATGGTAGGGCGCCAATTCCTGTGGTGGAGAAGACCTTGAAGAAGCATGCTCCCACTCCGGGGTGGTATCCAAACCACTTGCTACCTCTATACCTCCAAACTCATCCGAAGAAGAGTCGACCTCACCTTCTTCCACCTCAGCACGAAATCTTTCCTCCTCCAAAACCCTTTGGGCCTCACGCCTCGATCGATTCCGGGGAGCCGGCGTCGTCGACGTCGTACGCGGCGTCGGTGGAGCCAAAGGCATCGGCGTCGGAGGCGCTACAGGTGGAGTCGACGGCGCCGGATGCGGCGTCGATGGAGCCGGCCTCGGCGTCAAAGAAGGCTCCGAAGATTGACCATCCATCCGAGGTCGAGCCGGATTCCCAACCGGCGCCGGAAACTGCCAAGAAGGCGCCATCGGCATAAAAGGCAGAAAAGGAGCCTGAGCGTATTGCTGCGGCACTCCCAGAGAAAACGCCATCGGACCCACGGGACCTGCTGGTGCTCCGGATGGGAAGGATGCTCTCTGAAAAATGCCATACATGGCATTCAGAAATCCCGAAGGATCCGTACCTGGAACCGGGAATTGGGGATAAGGAACTGCCCCTGTATCCTCCTGTGGAGCCACCGGCGTCGGCTCCTCCGAATCCTCCACCGGAACAGCGGAGTCATCAGGCACCGGGACAGACTCTTCCTGCTCCTGCTCCACATCAGATTCCACCCGACCCGGAGTCGAAGCCTTGGACGGCGCCGGCGACGGCGTCGGGGAACGAGCCAGAGTCCGCTTCGGAGAGGGAGACTTCGAAGACTTATCCGGAGAAGGCGAAGGAGACAAGACCTTGCTCTGACGTCGACGAGGCGAAGCCGACCTCGACCTCTTAGACTTCGAGGACCGACGCCGAGAAGAATGCTTCCTCTTCTTATGGTGCTTCTTCGACTTCGACGACCTCGAAGTCGAAGACTCCCGCCTGGACTTCTCCTTTTTCCTCCCTCTCTTCTCCTCACCGATCTTCTTCATGAAGAGCTTGGTCTTCCTCTCCTTCAGTGCTTTAGGATTCATGCTCCTACAGCACCCGCACTCATCCACATCATGATCAGAGGAGAGACACCATAAACAATTCTGATGCGGATCCGTCATGGACATCAGGCCTCCGCACTCCCTACAGGGCTTAAAGCCCGACTTCCTCGTCGAAGACATACCGATTTTAACAAGAATACACCACTAGACTACAAAGTATCTAGAGAGCACTGGGAAAAAACCGTTGCGCGTCGACGGCGCGGAAAAAAGGGAACTGACGTCATCACGCCGACGTGGGCTTCTTATGGCTCCGATGACGTCGCACGGAGTCGCGTGCGGAGCCGATGTATTGTGACGTCGCCCACGTCGACGTGGAATGCTGGGGAAGAAAAGTTCCGTGGAATGCTGGCGCAGGGGATATTCACAAGGTGAGGAATCACAAGGTGAGGAATCCACTGGCAGATGTATCCATCAGAAATCTAAGCTGTTCCACGTTGAGTCACTTGTTGGGGTATTCTCTCAAGCACCACCGTCTTTTCACTCTCCTAGAGAATCTCCTTGCATGATCTCGCCTAACACTCCATCATCTCCGCCTGAGTCCAGGCTTTTGCCCTCCACGGAATCTATCCAACCCAACCCATTCAACCTCTATTCGCTAACCTCCCATCCGCCACACATATGCCCCATCACCCACACTCCATCCCCGGCTCCTCTCTCCATGCGAATCGGTACTACACAAGACATCATTGATTCACTCGCTCCCCTTACCATTCAATTGCCGCCTTTGACCCTCCAGTTATCCTATGAGGCCCCACCCCTCCGCCGAAACTTTCCACACAACCCTTATACTATAACCAATACTCAGACCGGGCTGCTTGTCTAGATGAGATCTCTATCCACCTGTGCCTTCTCATGGATGAACTTCATGAACTGAAAGCCTTCTCTATCGAACATCTCCCCCTACTCAGAATGTTTAGTTCCCTAGGGAACCATCCTTTCGTCCTTACAGGCGCAGTCCTTGTCCTTGAAATGCACTCCTCTCAACTTATCTCAAAAACTTTACCCCTCTCAAATGGCTCCTCCTGCCCCAGAAGAATGAAGGCTGATCTATCGACCGGTGATATCTTTGATATACTCCTCTCTTATTTCCACCCATTAGACACCGACAAGACCCCGCTGGGTCAAATCCAAGCCATTCACACCAACCTGCACAGGTAATCCTCCGACAACCTCAGAGTTATAAACAATGAGAACCTCAAGTGAGTTAACATCATTCAGACTCCTACCTTCCACTCGCCTGACTACTACTACTCAACTGCAGATCAGCTAGTAGACACGCCTCTAATATGTTTGACCTCATCCAAACCAACAAGTTTGATATCATCATCCTCACGGAAACCTGGCTAAATTGCTCTTCTACCCCTATCCTTGACCTTCTAGTCCCGCCTAGCCATGACATATTTTGTCTGGACAGAGCTATGATACAGGGTAGAGGAATAGCTTGTATACACCAAAATATACTCTCGGTTTCACAATTTGATACCACCACTCTGGCCACTCATGAATATCTATCAACATCTCAAGCTAAAACCTCCCTGTATGCAAACTACTCACATTCTATCACCCCGCTGGAGACAATCTTTCCTTCATTGAACAATTAATGGAAATCATCTCATCCAATGACAACACTTTAGTGTCCCAAATCTTCCTGGTAGATTTCAACCTCCACTGGTCTAACCTAAATGATCAAGCAGTAAACTGTCTAAAATCCTTCCTATTGGATCATGAGCTGACACAATTCTGTGACAGTCCAAAGGAAACACCATCACAATGGATTCCATTATCCAATGTGATTGGGATGACCATTACAGCATCTTCTTCTTTATCAACAGGAAGGTGTCTTGAAGAGCGACCAACCCAAGAAAACGAAGCAATGGAAAAGAAACCTTAGGAACATCAACACTGAAGAACTAGCAACCCATTGTAAAAATGCCTTGACTTCCCAAGCAAACATGATAGATGTTCATGTCCTAACTGATTTCTATAATTTCACTATCTATGGTATCCTGAACTCTTAGCCTCTCTACAACATAAAAACGCCTCATCCAAAATCTCCAAACCTTGGTTCAACGACAACCTAAACTTGGAACATCGCAACCTAAGGGCAGCTAAAAGATCCAGGAGATCCATACCCTCCACTGAACATCTAAATCACCTTAGATCTGTTAGGAACTCTTACAACAAAAAAATCAAGAGTGGAAAGGCCGACTTCTTCAGAACCCAACTTAATCAAGCCAAAAACCGCCCGAGAAACTTTTTGAAATTGTTAAACAACAATCGGTCAAGACACCCAATCGCCTTGACCCCGGTGATGGCTTTCCATCATGCGACGAATTGGCCGCCTTCTTCACTGAAAAAATAAAAATTATCAGTATCGACCTTGAATCAAAGAAGGCTCTTCTTCCAACTTTCGGTATCGCTGCTCCTCTTGCCCCCCAGAGTTAGCACCAAAAATAATGCCTCATGGAACACCTTTACTCCCCTCAGCAAAAGAGACCTCTACAACACTCTTCTTGCGATCAACCCATCTAAACACTTCAGCGACCTACTACCACCACCCATCTTCAAAGAAATTAGGGATGCCATCCTCCCCTGATGGGCAAAGATTGTCAATACTCCATTATCGCAAGGCGCGATCCCCGACTGCCAAAAAAGCAGCGCAGGTATCCCCCATTCTAAAACAACCTAACGCAAACAGCTCTGATCTTAATAACTTATGTCCTATCTCCAACATCCCCATGCTGGCAAAACCTCTAAAAAATACATGCAATCACAACTGCTTACACATTGCGAATTTCCAACTTCTGGATCAACATCAATCTGGTTTTCAGAGAGGTCAAAGGACAGAATCTGCTCTCATTCACATTATGGATGACATTTAAAAAATGGTAGACCAAAATGAATCATGCCTCTTGATTCTCCTTGACCTTTCTTCTACTTTTGACACTGTTAATCATGACAACCTCTTATCCATTCTAGAAAACAGGATGGGCCTTTCAGTGCATGTTTTTGCAATGGTTTACTTCCTTCCTCGACAACAGATCCCAAAGAGTCAAGGTGAATCAATCCCTATCTCAGCCCTCTACAGTACCAATAGTGGTTCAACAAGGGTCCGCCCAATCACCCATACTCTTCAATTTATTCTTGGAACCGTTAGCAAATGCTCTGAACTCTGCAAACATTCTTTTTCATATGTATGCGGATGATACTCAACTTTATTTGAAAATCACCATCCCTTGAAGGCTTCCTTTGATTCATCTCCACCATGATGAATACTCAAAACTGGCTAACTGAGAACCACCTCTTGCTCAACACCTCCAGAACAGAATTCCTTCTCATTGCTCCTCCTAATCACACTCCCAAGATCGACCTCTGAATGAAATATCTTACAGCCTTCAACTGCTCTCACAATATTATTGAGTCAGCCAAATCCCTCGGAATCACACTAGACATGCACTTGAACATGCAGAACCATATCAGCAAGAGTGCTAAACACCAGATGAGTATACCAAGGAATCTCAAATTATTCCTTCCATGGGATGATTTCAAGCTGGCGGTACAAGCTCTTGTACTGCCTACGCTAGACAAAAGTAGCTCCACGCTCTGTGGCCTTCCCAAACATAACTTGGCCCCACTAAGGGCCTCCATTAATGCAGCAGCCAGATTGATTACTGGTACAAAAATAAATTATCACATATCCTCAGCTCTAAAATCTCAAAACTGGCTGCCATACGAAGCAAGAATACAGGTAAAGATAGCCTGCATGACTCACAAAGCCCTTCATTTCAAGACCCCCATTTATCTGGCTCAAAAACTAGAAGTGTGTCGAATCTCATCCACTGCTTCTTTCAAAAAGGAATTGAAAAAATCCTAATGAACAAGTTTCTGCCTTAAATGGCCTTGGCTCCACTGCTTACTTACAGCCCCTGACTGACTACCGGATTGTTGTACATATGTACATATATATGTAATGAATGTTTTTCTCCCATGACTGTATCTTGCCCACCCTACCACTTGGATCTTGTTCGCGCTATGCATATATATGTAACGCTTGTCCTTTCCCACTATTATACCTTTATAAATAAAACAAAATATATTTTTTTTTAAATCATCTCTAGGAGGTGCCCGCAATGTTGGAAGCTAGTGTCATCCTGGGTGTCAAGGGTGGCAGACTAGACCTAGGAGTTCTTGGAGGTAGAGACGGGGGTGGAGGTAGAGCGCTAGGCTAGTTTGGGGATGGCGGTTTAGTGGGCTCCGGAAGAGCAAGTTACTTACCTTTGGTAACACCTTATCTGTTAGAGACACTGTCTAGCCACAGGCAGATCACTCGGAGCTCCAGCATGTTGATGTGGAGTCCGGATTCCAGTGGAGACCGGAGTCCTCTGATCACCAACTCTCCCAGATGGCCGCCCCATCCCATGAGTGACGCATCATGGGATGGGGTACCATCTGGGAGACTACTGTAAGATCTGGTTGGGGAAGGGATAGGGGTCTGTCTCGGACCCAATCGCAGTTTGTTATCCACCACTACAGGTCTAGTGCAGTTCTCTCCAAGATCTTGACCATGTCAGAGAGATTCCCCTGACACCGTGCCAATTGGAACTTCAGGTCCCAGTGAAGTGCCTGCATATGCCATCTGGCATGTGTTACTAGCAGGATGCAAGAGACCATGAGGTCCAATAGCCTCAGAGTTATTCTCACTGAAATCCAGGATAGAAGCTGAAACATAGGTATCATAGCCTGAATATCCTGGACTTGCCGCTCGGGAGGATAGGCCCGAAACTGCACTGTGTCCAGAACAGCTCCATTGAAAGGGAGCCTCTGAGAAGGAGCCAAGTGTGACTTCAGCACACTGATAGTAAACCCCAGAGAATGCAGGAGGTTTGGAGTAGTCTGCAGGTGGGAGACGCCATCTTGGGGCGAGCCCGCCTTCAGCAGCCAGTCGTCGGAATAGGGGAAGACTGGCACCCCTGATCTGCGCAGATGAGATGCGACCACCGCCATCACCTTGATGAACACCTGAGGTGCTGGTAAGACCAAAGGGAAGCACTGTGGCCTACCATAAACCGCAAGTAGCATTGATATGCGGGCAGGACGGGGATATGAAAATAGGCGTACTGCAAGTCCAATGCAACCATCCAGTCTCCTTAGTCCAAGGCAGACAGGACCTGAGCCAATGTGAGCATCTTGAATTTCTCCTTTTAATAGTTGAGGACTCCAAGGTCTAGCATAGGACGAAGGCCCTTGTCCTTTTTCGGGACCAAAGAGTAGGGTCTGCTATCCTATGGTCACCCCAAATTTTTGCTTTTTGACATATTGAGGCTGTGGGCCTGCCAATCAGACCCCCAGCCTGCTGTTCTCTCTACTAAATTACAACTATGCACCCTAGGTGCATAACCAATTGGAAATGGATCACCCTGTCAGCCCCTGTACCAGTGTACACTAGGTACCCAGGGCATTGGTGTACCCAAGGCCTGCCAGGGGCTGCAGCATGTATTATGCCACCCCAGGCTTAGCCTAACAATCTGACACAACTGGCTGATCACTCAGCTGGGGTAAGTTGGTGTAATCACCTCTTACTTAGGTGTAGTATACCTATACCTAACCTTAAATGGGACACCTGGTAACCTATAAGTCACTCCTATGGCAGGCCTTAACAATCCTGAAGGCAGAGTGCTTGGTTCCATGTGAGATGGTGCTCTGGCATGAGCTGAGCCTGTCTGCAGTGGTCGGAACAACTTCCTTCTACTGTTTCCAGATATCGTCATACCATATACTCTTAAGTGCATTATGAACCTCGCGGTTAAATGCTAACTTTGGTTTGGCTTTATCAAAACATGTCGAGTAAGGTGTCATACGAATTGGAATACTAACCCCTCGCCAATTCTGGCGACGGGGTTAGCATTCCACCCTTCTAGAGGGACACGACATGTACAGTACCTGAAACCCGGGTAAAATCAGACATAGCCTCAGCTCCACAAAATGGATGCTGCCACCACAGACACAAGTCTGCCCTCCTGCTGCTGGGAGTCCTTCCAGCTTGGGAGGTGTGGACAAAGGGTTTCCTGCCAGGGGAGGTGCATGCACCACCCCAGACAGGATTTTGTGTATTGGTCAGGTAGGGCTTGAAAGAAACCAGACATGCCTGTGGCTCACAAGGAGCCTCGGTGCATATGCCAGTTCAAACCGGTCCTGGGGCACGCCAGTCCCGGGCCTGGGGCGAGCTGGACAAAGGATTGGGGGTGTAACCACCCCCCTTCCTGGTCCCACCCATAGGGAGGGACCTAGCAGGTAGTCCGGCCCCTAGAATCCGCTTAAAGGTAGGAGCTGTGTCCTAAGACTTCAGACATCCTGGAATCAACTTAAAACTAAGAAGAAGACGGGAACTTCGACGCTCTGCTGCACAGAGGACTGAAGCCAATCTCCCCTGTGGTCAGGGAGTGACCACCTTGCTAACGCAAGCACCATCCAGCGAATCAACGTCTGCTTTGCCGCCGCCTCCCGCCGGAGCCCGAGCCCAGAGACTGACAAGACCTGGACCTCCAGACCTATCACCGCCCGATCCACAGTCCCTGAAAAGAGGAGACCCGTGGAGGCACCGAGACACGTGGAGCCAGCCATCTTGGAACGACTACGACAAGCTGACAAGTGCAACAACCGAGGCTCCCTCCAAGTTGTGCTTTGGGATCTGAGAAGCCCAACACCCGAGCAGCATCTGCACCAAAGGTGAGCCCTCCAGCATCTCCACGATCTGCGTGGGGCCCTTCTGCATTTTGCCACTCGACGCGCCTAACCGGTTGCTGGCCCGCTGGCTAGTAGCCATCTTGGCGACGAACTTCAAGAAATACACCGCTGGTCTGGTTGCTCCAGACTGGCCCTTGCTCCCCTCCAAAGGAGCAGTCCTTCTGACCTTGCTGGTCAGAACCATCAGCTTATTTCCTTTTCCTACAACAATTGCTTTTGCCAAGGCTTGTTTGCTTCAATCAAGTCGCCGACACCGCCGACAGCGAGAGCCTGCGTGGGACAGCTCGTGACTCGACTCCTGGACGTCGTCGACCTCCAGGGACCACGTGGCTGCAGAGACAAGCTACCCCTTTCTTCCTGTTTGCACCCGACATTGCCTGGTACCCACCTGGTGCCACGCTGGTCACTGGCTAGTGACTGTGAACACTGTCCCCTCTGCTTACAGGTCTTCAACATCTCCGATCCACTCTTGGATCCACTGCATCTCTCCCGGACCGACCGCCTGCAGCATCTTTGTCTTCAAGCTCCACGGAACAGATAGAAGAAACCCGACGCACTTCGAGGCCTATGCACCCGCTTCCTGTGGGTGAGGTAAAGCTGGCACACCTGTGCCCAAGTGTAGTATTACATCTCTAGTGCCTGTGTTCCAAATCTTGAGTTCCTAGTCCATCCGGAAGATCCTCTTTGCAGTAACTTTGTACTTTTTACGCACCCATTGAAACCTATGGGAGCACGCGTGTGACTATTTGCTCTGCACACGCCACCCGTGGACCTCCTGGTCACTAACTGACGTTAGCTCCTTGTAGGCCCAGCGATTCTAGAGGCCCTAGGCCTTTTCCCTTTTCTGCTCGTGGTACTTATACCACTATTTTAGTATATGGTTTGAGTGGCCACCAGGGCCTATCCATATAACGTGCAACTTCTGTGTATTCTGTGATAATCTTGTTTGACGATTTGTGCTCCTGTGCTCATAAAGAGACTAGGGGTTACTTTGAGAAATAAATACATATATATTTTGAATATATATCTGTGTGGTGTCCTTTCATTGGTATAAAAGGGGGTTACATTTGGTAAAACAGCTGGCTTAACACGCTTCACGAGTTTAGCCTCAAAGACTGCTTAGCCTACGCTACCACTAGGGCAGCTAGTCCGAACAGGTTGACTTACAACCACACCATAAGGGTTGCTTGGCATGGTACAAGGTGATCACTTTAACTAGTGAGCATCATATACCAGGCCAACTTCTCACATTGGTGAGCAGCGGTTGGATTTGAGCTTGCTGTGTTTTACCATTGTAATCTCTTGGTTACCAATTGAAAGATCACATAGGTACCTGTAGGTACATATAAAACAAGATTAGATATACATAAGTTCTACTGAACTTAGTTGTTGTAGAGCAAAGGGAGTAGCACACCCTGACTACAACTGCTAGATAGGTTTAGTAGGCAAACCCAAGTGTAGGTAGATTGCAACACATCCACCCACACTTAAGAGCAATGGCCGGGGCAGAGGGGTCCACTGTACCCATCTCTGTTGAGAGTGACCCCCAGAGGGCACCATCCAGCTTTGCTACCCTTAACCAGAATGAGCTCAGGCATTTGGCAACTCTTAGAGGCCTTAAACAGCCCAAGAACCCTAACTCTGCTGAGCTCAGAGAACTCTTACAGAATGATGAGAATCAGAGAGAACTCAAGAAAGCTTCCCAGTTAGCCCCCTTAGGGACAGGAACAGGAGGCCCCCCTTCTGAAGATGCCACAGAGGTACCCCCTTCCAATAGTCACCCCTTAGATGGGATGCCTACCACAGAGGAAGAAAGTGATGGGGATACAGATGTGAGTGGGGATGAAGGGAGAACTAGCCCAGTGCCAAGTGTTATACTTGGCCCAGCTAAACTAAGGCTATTGGGGACTGACAGTGGGTTCACCCCATTGGATCTCCCCAGTGGACTTAACACAGGGCTTGGAAGGCAAAGGAATCGCTCAGGTGACTCAAATGCTTCCCATGGCTCTAGAGGCTCTCAAGGTCACTCCAGAAGGAGACTGACCACCCCTCAGAGGAGGGAACATGAGGCCAGAATGCAGGAAGCCCAGCTGAGGATCAGGAAGCAGGAGCTAGAAGTAGCCCTGATGGAAGAAAAACTGAACAAGGCTAGGCAACCTAGAGAGAGTGGGTCTATACCCACTGGTGGCAGCATTGTCCCTAAGGACAAAGATAGGGTCTTTGATAATAGGAACCTGTCTAAGGTTGTGCCCCCCTACAAAAGTGGGGATGACATCCACAAATGGATAACTGCTCTTGAGAGAGCCTGCAAAGTACAGCAGGTTCCTGAAGATCAGTGGGCAGCAATCCTCTGGCTCTCCTTTGAAGGAAGAGGCAGAGACAGACTCCTCACTGTTAGAGAAGAGGATGTCAGAAATTACAGAGTCCTGAAGAGTGTTCTGGTAGATGGGTTAGGCTTAACCACTGAACAGTACAGGTTAATGTTCAGAGACACCCAAAAGACACAGACTCAGGACTGGTCTGAATATGTTGAATGTGCCACTAAGGCTTTGGAGGGTTGGTTGCTGGGAAGTAAGGTATCTGATTTTACAGGATTGTATAATTTGATGATGAGAGAACAGATTTTAAATAACTGTCAAAACCAGCAACTGCATCAACACTTGGTTGACTCTGATCTGACCTCTCCCCAAGAATTAGGAAAGAAGGCAGACAAATGGGTCAGAACCAGGGTTAAGCAAAAGAACCAGAACCAGGGCCAAGGGGGTGATCAGAAGAAAACAGACCAGAAGGGTGGAGATCAGAAATCTAAAGACCAGAAGTCTTCAACAGGGCCCCAAACTACTGCTAAGGAGGGTGGGTCCCAACAACAGTCCAAAAAGAAGAAAGAAGGTCAAAAGAAACCCTGGTGCAATCATTGCAAAAATACAACTCACTGGACTAGTGATTGCAAAAAGGGTGGAGCCCCCAACACTGTTGCCCCTAAGGCACCTGCTCCCAGTACTACTGTTAGCAGTGTTGGTCCCCAGACAAAGGGTGTAGTGGGAATCACTATGGGAACTGAAGGAGATTCTGACTTAGACAGAACCCTGACACAGGCAGTCTTGATCTGTGATGGGGACATTGATTTGTCCCTGACTGTGAGCCCCAGTAACCTGGGCAAGTACAGACAGACTCCTTTAATTAATGAAAAAGTGGCTCAAGCCTACAGGGACACATGTGCCAGTGTCACTATGGTGACACCAGGCTTTGTGGACCCTGGACAGTACATACCAGGTGAGAACTACCTGGTGACCAATGCCAGCAATGCCACTACTTCACATAGTGTGGCAGTTGTTAACTTCTCATGGGGAGGGGTAACTGGCCTCAAAAGGGTTGTGGTTAGTGCAGACCTCCCAGTAGAATGTTTGTTGGGCAATGACCTAGAGAGTTCTCTATGGTCAGAAGTGGAGTACAGGACTCATGCAGAGATGTTAGGTATATCATCACATGTCCTTGCTGTGACCAGGTCACAGGCCAAAAAGTGCCTCACTGAACCTCAGGTCTTGGATCCTGGAACAAGGGACCAAGCACCTACCAAGAAGAAGAACAGGAGGGTCAAGGCTGTGCCTTCCCCCCTGCCTCAGAGTGATGATCAGCCTTCCCAGGAAGCTGATCTAGAGGACCCTGAAGGAACTGTCCCTGAAGAGCTTGAACCTGATCAGGTTGAGTTTCTGGGGACAGGGGGACCTTCAAGGGCTGACTTGAGGCAGGCTCAGTTATCCTGTCCCTCTCTTGAACCCCTCAGACAGCTGGCTGCTGCTGAGGCTGCTGGGAATGCTCAAGGTACCCATAAAGTGTATTGGGATGAAGGGCTCCTTTATTCAGAGGCTAGAGACCCCAAGCCTGGTGCAACCAGGAGGTTGGTTATACCTCTGCAATTTAGGGGCTTCCTTCTTACCTTGGCCCATGATATTCCCTTACCAGGACACCTAGGCCAGAATAAGACCTGGGACAGACTTGTCCCTCACTTTCACTGGCCTCATATGAATGAAGATACAAAGGAGTTTTGTCGCTCCTGTGTTACCTGCCAAGCCAGTGGCAAATCAGGTGGCACAACAAGGGCCCCCCTGATACCACTACCTGTGGTGGGGGTCCCCTTTGAAAGAGTGGGAATAGATATAGTGGGTCCCATGGATCCTCCCACTGCATCTGGGCACAGATTTATACTGGTGGTAGTGGATCATGCCACCAGGTACCCAGAGGCAATTCCCCTTAGGACCACTACAGCACCTGTTGTGGCCAGGGCCCTGCTGGGAGTATTCTCCAGAGTGGGGTTTCCTAAGGAGGTAGTATCTGACAGAGGTACCAACTTTATGTCAGGATACTTGACAGCTATGTGGAAGGAATGTGGTGTCAACTACAAGTTCACCACCCCTTATCACCCACAATGCAATGGGCTTGTTGAGAGATTCAACAAGACCCTAAAGGGTATGATCAAAGGATTACCTGAAAAGCTCAGGCGAAGATGGGACATCCTTCTACCCTGCCTTCTGTTTGCTTACAGAGAGGTCCCACAAAAGGGGGTTGGCTACAGCCCCTTTGAATTGTTGTTTGGGCACCCTGTGAGAGGCCCACTGTGTTTGGTGAAGGAAGGATGGGAGTTACCTCTCAAAAAGCCTAAGCTAGACATAGTGGACTATGTACTTGGTCTCCGCTCCAGGATGGCTGAGTATATGGAGAAGGCATCCAAAAACCTTGAGGCAAGCCAGGCCTTACAGAAAGCTTGGCATGACCAAAAGGCTGTCTTGGTTGAGTTTCAGCCAGGACAGAAGGTATGGGTGTTGGAGCCAGTGGCCCCAGCAGCACTCCAAGACAAATGGTCTGGACCCCATACAATCCTGGAAAAGAAGGGAGAGGTCACCTACTTGGTCGACCTAGGAACTCCCAGGAGTCCCCACAGGGTACTCCATGTTAACAGGCTTAAAGCATATGTTGACAGGGCAGACATGGGCTTGCTCATGGCTACAGATGAGGGACAGGAGGAAGAGAGTGACCCTCTCCCAGACCTGTTGTCTCAGAACCCTGAAGATGGCTCAGTTGAAGGAGTGACCCTTGGAGGCAACCTCACTGCCCATCAGCAGACTGAATGTAGACAGGTTCTACAATCATTTTCACATATGTTTTCCTTGATACCTAGTCAAACTGACTGGTGTACCCATGTGGTGGACACTGGTGACAGTCTGCCTGTAAAGAACAAGCTTTAAAGACAACCTGACCACGTCAGGGACTGTATAAAGGCTGAGGTACATAAAATGCTGGAATTAGGTGTCATTGAACCCTCAGAGAGCCCCTGGGCTAGCCCAGTGGTTCTGGTCCCCAAACCTCACACCAAAGATGGCAAGAGAGAGATGAGGTTCTGTGTGGATTACAGAGGACTCAATGCTGTCACCAGGACAGATGCACACCCTATTCCAAGGGCAGATGAGCTCATAGACAAACTAGCTTCTGCAAAGTTTTTGAGCACATTTGACTTAACAGCTGGCTATTGGCAAATCAGATTAGCTGAGGAGTCTAAGGCCAAAACAGCATTCTCAACCCCAGGTGGGCACTACCAGTTTGTGGTGATGCCCTTTGGTCTGAAGAATGCACCTGCCACCTTCCAAAGGCTGGTGAACCAAGTCCTTACTGGGTTGGATGACTTTTGCGCAGCATATCTGGATGACATTGCTGTCTTTAGCTCCACCTGGGAGGATACCTGATCCACCTGAAGAAGGCTCTTGAGGCTCTGCAAAGGGCAGGCCTCACTATCAAGGCTACTAAGTGCCAGATAGGGCAGAGTAAGGTTGTATATTTGGGCCACCTTGTAGGTGGAGGCCAAGTTCAACCACTGGAGAGTAAGATACAATCCATCAAGGACTGGTCCCCTCCAACCACCCAGACTCAAGTTCGAGCTTTCTTGGGCTTGACTGGGTACTACAGGAAGTTTGTTAAGAACTATGGGTCCATTGTGACTCCTCTTAATGATCTGACATCCAAGAAGATGCCCAAAAAGGTTCAGTGGACAGTAAGCTGTCAAAAGGCATTTGATGACCTGAAGGAGGCCATGTGCTCTGCACCTATCCTGAAAAGTCCTGACTACTCCAAAGAGTTTATTGTCCAAACAGATGCTTCTGAGTTGGGTGTGGGAGCTGTGCTGTCACAACTTAATGTAGATGGTCAAGACCAACCCATTGCTTTTATTAGCAGAAGGTTGACCCCCAGAGAGAAGAATTGGTCAGCTATTGAGAGGGAGGCCTTTGCTGTGGTGTGGGCCCTGAAGAAGCTGAGGCCATACTTGTTTGGCACTCACTTCAAGATTCAGACCGACCATAAGCCCCTCTTGTGGCTAAATCAGATGAAGGGTGAAAACCCCAAACTGCTTAGGTGGTCCATTTCCCTACAGGGGATGGACTTTACAGTGGAGCACCGGCCAGGTACTGACCATGGGAATGCAGATGGTCTCTCCAGGTACTTCCACTTAGGACATGAAGACGAGACTGGTCAAGGCTAGTTTAATGTCCCAGCGTTTTGGGGGGGGGGTTGTGTAGGAGAGTAGGGTCTGCTATCCTATGGTCACCCCAAATTTTTGCTTTTTGCTTCACTGGTTTTTGACATATTGAGGCTGTGGGCCTGCCAATCAGACCCCCAGCCTGCTGTTCTCTCTACTAAATTACAACTATGCACCCTAGGTGCATAACCAATTGGAAATGGATCACCCTGTCAGCCCCTGTACCAGTGTACACTAGGTACCCAGGGCATTGGTGTACCCAAGGCCTGCCAGGGGCTGCAGCATGTATTATGCCACCCCAGGCTTAGCCTAACAATCTGACACAACTGGCTGATCACTCAGCTGGGGTAAGTTGGTGTAATCACCTCTTACTTAGGTGTAGTATACCTATACCTAACCTTAAATGGGACACCTGGTAACCTATAAGTCACTCCTATGGCAGGCCTTAACAATCCTGAAGGCAGAGTGCTTGGTTCCATGTGAGATGGTGCTCTGGCATGAGCTGAGCCTGTCTGCAGTGGTCGGAACAACTTCCTTCTACTGTTTCCAGATATCGTCATACCATATACTCTTAAGTGCATTATGAACCTCGCGGTTAAATGCTAACTTTGGTTTGGCTTTATCAAAACATGTCGAGTAAGGTGTCATACGAATTGGAATACTAACCCCTCGCCAATTCTGGCGACGGGGTTAGCATTCCACCCTTCTAGAGGGACACGACATGTACAGTACCTGAAACCCGGGTAAAATCAGACATAGCCTCAGCTCCACAAAATGGATGCTGCCACCACAGACACAAGTCTGCCCTCCTGCTGCTGGGAGTCCTTCCAGCTTGGGAGGTGTGGACAAAGGGTTTCCTGCCAGGGGAGGTGCATGCACCACCCCAGACAGGATTTTGTGTATTGGTCAGGTAGGGCTTGAAAGAAACCAGACATGCCTGTGGCTCACAAGGAGCCTCGGTGCATATGCCAGTTCAAACCGGTCCTGGGGCACGCCAGTCCCGGGCCTGGGGCGAGCTGGACAAAGGATTGGGGGTGTAACCACCCCCCTTCCTGGTCCCACCCATAGGGAGGGACCTAGCAGGTAGTCCGGCCCCTAGAATCCGCTTAAAGGTAGGAGCTGTGTCCTAAGACTTCAGACATCCTGGAATCAACTTAAAACTAAGAAGAAGACGGGAACTTCGACGCTCTGCTGCACAGAGGACTGAAGCCAATCTCCCCTGTGGTCAGGGAGTGACCACCTTGCTAACGCAAGCACCATCCAGCGAATCAACGTCTGCTTTGCCGCCGCCTCCCGCCGGAGCCCGAGCCCAGAGACTGACAAGACCTGGACCTCCAGACCTCTCACCGCCCGATCCACAGTCCCTGAAAAGAGGAGACCCGTGGAGGCACCGAGACACGTGGAGCCAGCCATCTTGGAACGACTACGACAAGCTGACAAGTGCAACAACCGAGGCTCCCTCCAAGTTGTGCTTTGGGATCTGAGAAGCCCAACACCCGAGCAGCATCTGCACCAAAGGTGAGCCCTCCAGCATCTCCACGATCTGCGTGGGGCCCTTCTGCATTTTGCCACTCGACGCGCCTAACCGGTTGCTGGCCCGCTGGCTAGTAGCCATCTTGGCGACGAACTTCAAGAAATACACCGCTGGTCTGGTTGCTCCAGACTGCCCTTGCTCCCCTCCAAAGGAGCAGTCCTTCTGACCTTGCTGGTCAGAACCATCAGCTTATTTCCTTTTCCTACAACAATTGCTTTTGCCAAGGCTTGTTTGCTTCAATCAAGTCGCCGACACCGCCGACAGCGAGAGCCTGCGTGGGACAGCTCGTGACTCGACTCCTGGACGTCGTCGACCTCCAGGGACCACGTGGCTGCAGAGACAAGCTACCCCTTTCTTCCTGTTTGCACCCGACATTGCCTGGTACCCACCTGGTGCCACGCTGGTCACTGGCTAGTGACTGTGAACACTGTCCCCTCTGCTTACAGGTCTTCAACATCTCCGATCCACTCTTGGATCCACTGCATCTCTCCCGGACCGACCGCCTGCAGCATCTTTGTCTTCAAGCTCCACGGAACAGATAGAAGAAACCCGACGCACTTCGAGGCCTATGCACCCGCTTCCTGTGGGTGAGGTAAAGCTGGCACACCTGTGCCCAAGTGTAGTATTACATCTCTAGTGCCTGTGTTCCAAATCTTGAGTTCCTAGTCCATCCGGAAGATCCTCTTTGCAGTAACTTTGTACTTTTTACGCACCCATTGAAACCTATGGGAGCACGCGTGTGACTATTTGCTCTGCACACGCCACCCGTGGACCTCCTGGTCACTAACTGACGTTAGCTCCTTGTAGGCCCAGCGATTCTAGAGGCCCTAGGCCTTTTCCCTTTTCTGCTCGTGGTACTTATACCACTATTTTAGTATATGGTTTGAGTGGCCACCAGGGCCTATCCATATAACGTGCAACTTCTGTGTATTCTGTGATAATCTTGTTTGACGATTTGTGCTCCTGTGCTCATAAAGAGACTAGGGGTTACTTTGAGAAATAAATACATATATATTTTGAATATATATCTGTGTGGTGTCCTTTCATTGGTATAAAAGGGGGTTACATTTGGTAAAACAGCTGGCTTAACACGCTTCACGAGTTTAGCCTCAAAGACTGCTTAGCCTACGCTACCACTAGGGCAGCTAGTCCGAACAGGTTGACTTACAACCACACCATAAGGGTTGCTTGGCATGGTACAAGGTGATCACTTTAACTAGTGAGCATCATATACCAGGCCAACTTCTCACAAGTGGGAATAGCAACCATGACCTACTTCTTGCACCGGAACCCTCTCTATGGCTCCTTTGGCCAAGAGAGTCATGACTTCCTCCCAGAGCAAAATTAAATGATCATCCGCCAGCCGGTTGTAGGAAGGTGGTGTGGTCTTGAAGGGAGCGACTAGCCCCTTCGGATGAATTGGAAGACCCATCTGTCTGATGTGATATTGTGTCTGAACTGAATGAAACAGAACACTCGTACCGGGCATTAGCCAAGATTTGAGAATCCGACTATATCTTTCTAGCACATCGTGGAAACGTCCATTTTCAGTAATACCCGCCCTGAAGAAGCCCCAGGCCTATAGGCCATGTAGGGGGCGAAACACGTGTTGGCTGTGCCACCCCTTGGTTTTTTCTCATACCCACCCCTATGTATGAGTGCAAATAAAGGACTAGCTCACGTTTAAATCAACTTGCTTTGAATTGGAATTTTTTCCTCCAAGAATCAGAATACACTAATCTTGCCTTGACAACCCATCAGAGATATTGTGTCAGTGGTGGAGGTGATGGCTAATCCTGCCACCAACTGGATGCCTGTGATCTGAAAGGGCAAGACTAGGAGGGCTTGGAGACTGAAGCTGCTGGAGCCTGGTGGTTGTTTGACCGGATGTCTGGCTACCTGACCTGCGTGGTCAGAATGAACCGTCCCCCCCGTCCACACAGGGGTTGTGCAACATGCGCGGCTCGGTGGCTGGGATAGGGTTGGCGTGGTTGAAAGGCCCTTCCACAGCCATGAAAGGAGCAAAAGGTAGACTGGTGACGGGGGGACACCTAAGAAGCCCAAGGACTTGGCTGTTGCCCGGGATTCCTTAAAGCGCTCCAGCACCATGTCTGCCTTGTCTCTGAAGAGACGGAGGCCATCAAAGGGCATGTCCATGAGTGAGGCCTGGACATCCCTGTAAAAGCCAGATGTTCTCAGCCAGGCATGGCGTCTAACAGCCACTGTAATGGTAATCACTCTGCTGGCGAGTTGGTCATATCTAACACACATCGAATGGAGAACTTTGCTGCATCTCTACTGTCTGACACTGCTTGGGAGAGGATGGCCCAGACCTCCTCCGGGACCTGTGTTAGTACTTGCACAACCATTTACCACAGAGAGTGGGAATAACAGCCCAATAAGCATGTGGTGTTAACCAATCGCAATGCAAGGCTGGTGAAAGAAAGAAAATTCTTGCCCTGATTATCCAGCCTCTTGGATTCCCTGACCGGGGTTATCGGCAAGGGATGTTCCATGGGAAGTGGAAGCTTAGATCACTAAGCTCTCTGGGGTGAGGTGGGTAGTGAGGGTCACTCAGGGAAAGGCTGTGGCGGCAGGTGGTCGTCCTGTTAACAGGAACCCCTGAGCTGGGCTTGGACCAGGTTCCCAGAAGGACATCCATGACGGCTTCGTTGAATGGGAGCAAGGGTTCCGAAGAGGAGGTTCCCGGCTGTAGCACCTTTGTCAAGATGGTAGTCTTTACTTCCACTGTGCGTAGCTGAAGGTTAAGGGCCTCAGCTGTCCTGTGCACCACCATTGTATGAGATGCACCCTCTTCTGTAGCCACGGTAGGAGGACAAAGCATGGCAGTGTCTGGGGAGGCATCCAGACCACTGGCCTCACCCAGTTCTTCATACAAGTCCATGTGTTGGTTGTACTGCCGGTATTCTGAATGGTCCAGTGACCCCAGCCATTTTTCACCCAAGCCTGTCCTGTCCAAATAAGGCTCAGGGAACAACATAGGACCTAAGGGCCCTGTCGGCACCGGAATCGGCGTTGGTCGACACAGTGTCGGCTCTATTTCGTCAGGGATAAGAATAGGGCTGGTGCCACCAGTCCAGTAGGCGCATCAGCGTGGGGGGAAGTTCGCCATGGACCGACCACCGACTGTCCAGATCCATGCCGAAGGTACACTAGAGGGGTCAGGCTGCTCAAAAATGAGGCACATGACTTCATAACTGATGGCAGAAAGCATAAAGCCTGAGGAGACCGTGACTGATTTCCGCGATGGAATGAAAGAACGTTGGGAACAAGAGACAGGACAGCCCTGGACTGACACAGGTGCGCGGGTTGCATCCTTCTACAACATCCGCAAGAAGGGACTGCCTCCTGAAATCTAGATCACACTAGATGGCGAAGTAGGGCTAGACACCAAACCGTGGTGAGAAATACAGGCCCACATATTACACTTTTACCAAAAAAGACAGGAAAAGGATAGGGAAAAGCAAGAGCAGACCCAGAGAGAGACCGCTAAATTGGTCCAACAAAAGCTGAAAAAGACTGCCCTTGAGGAGGCCACATTGGCCGCAAATGTCTTGATTGCACCAGTCGTTACAGGAGCTCTGCCTCCGGACCCCAGTGGATATCCACCCATTCCTAACGGCAGAGGTTAGGGAAGTTGGTTACAACCCGGTTTCATAAATGTCACTATTGCCACAGAATGGGCCACATGGCTAACCGGTGCAGCCTGAAAATATACCATGATCAGAATGGAATAGTACCAGGACACCCCCACAGAGCATCATTCCCAAAACCAAGCCCAGGGCAATGCAGTTGCATCATACAATCAGCTCCAAGGAAACCAGGCTACAGCCAACCAACCGCAACAGGGGCTGGGTGGTAGGCCGATTGCAGGGAAACCGTCGCAACAGACAGGGAGCCCAGCAGGGACTGGGTCCACGGCAAGGAGGAGTGATTGTCTGGGGTGGCAATGCCCTAGCACAATCACAGAGTACAAACACGCAGTAAGTTCAAAACCATCCCCCAAAGCGATCTATCCTCTTCACACCACTCCCAGTTACATTTCCTTACCTGCACTCGCAGCCATCATTAGGGCTGCTTTGCAATGTTCACCGGGATTTCATACTATAGCTCACCATCTGGGTGCCCGCAGGGGCCTGGGCTCCTACTGCTGTTGATCAGGTGGGGCAGGGTTGGCTGACCGTGCCCGGGGCGGGAGTGTGGGGGGTAGACAGTCTTATGAGGGAGCAGGAGCAGTCCAGCCTTGGGTGAGCAATGCAAGTCTCGGCAACACCAGGGTGTCCACCAAATGAAGGCCCTCCTACAGTTCCAAAACTAGACTACTGCTCCAGTGACAGGACCCAGGTTTCTAACAAGCTTAGGGCAGGGAAACAACCACACGACCCAGGTCCATAGGGAGCACACAAGTCCAACGTCACACCAGACTTGGCGAAAGCACAGCAAACAAACCTGATTCCAGCCATTTTCATTCAGGACCATATGAGGCCACAAACGACTACCTCCGATATGCTGCTTTAGAAGCAGCATCACCCAAACCACAGGTGGATCATTGGGGCAAGAATTAGTTTTCTTTCACCAGCCTTGCATTGCGATTGGTTAACACCACATGCTTATTGGGCTGTTATTCCCACCCAAACCAGCCCAAAATCCCGAAACCTCCCAGAAGGAGGTTGCAACCCAACAACCCAACCTCATTACAGAAAACCCCATTACACGCCACATGCACAGACCTGAGGGAAGTGTACATGTCAACGTAAACATCAACCTAAAAATAAAACATCCACTTCCCCTCGCAATTGCACGTAGTCCATGCAGGTCAAAAGGATATCGCTGCACCTGTTAAACAACACACCTTCAAACAGAGCAGCCCACAGAGGAAAATTACTTTCTCCACCATAGCACGGAGAGGGGGGAAACGAATTATATATAGCACTAAAATGGCTTAAACTCACCAATCCCATAAATGCTAGCACCTCTTTCCAGTGCCCGACTAGAAATTATCACCCACAGTGGGGCTATAGAGTGCATTGGTATAGACTAAACGCAGGAATTTTATGGAAAACTGCCTAAAAATGTGTTTTTTCCAAGCTAACCTACAGCCCACAGCTCTTATCCTACAGGTCTGTTATCGAGCCTCATGTGCAGAAACATTGCTGCGGTCAGCCGCCCCTTCAATCAAAGCTTTCTAAAGGGCTTTAACAAGGCCAACCGCTCAAGAACACAGACTACAGATTGATTTTATAACAACCTTTTTTATGAAAGGACTCTTTTTGAACCGCACCAAGACACGATACCCCTGGGTGCCCAGACAACAGACATCTCCTCCAAATAACAGCCCAGACGACAGAGATCTCACCTGACGACCATCCCATAGCCTACAAATGTTTTTTAAGTTATATATTTAGGTATTCTTGTACACACTCTTTAGCCTTGTTGCTCTCGCGCCCCTCCAGATCCAGAATTGTGCCTAGTCTCACGATATATACTTCAACATTCTAGCATCGCATGAGCAGGGACCGCTCTCACCTCATTACACCTATGTTGAACCACACGCTAGCATTCCTCACGCATTGCACAGCGCACTCCTACACAATACCTGGTATCAAGATATGATCACTGTGGGCATTCAAACAACGAACAGGTCATGTTACATATATACACTGATACCCCATGCCGTAGGCACAGACAGGCTTACTTATTCCAAGAGATAGCCCCTGAAAAAGCAAAATACCTAATCCACCTGTAATTATGCAGGATCAGGGCCAAGATTTAGCCCAATAGAGTAGAACACCGTAGAGCAATAGTAAACATCACCTGGTACAAGACCTACCCCACAGCACTGTACCATTTTACTGAAAATAACGACATCCAAACTGAGGTAGACAGGATGCGCAGAAAGGGCACTAGGGGAGGACACTTTTTGGCCCCGGGAATTTGTGGAAAAGAGGTTCTTGGAGGTAGCAAGGCCACCGCACCAGTGCACACATAGCTCTCCTTCCGCCTCAGTCTGTGGTCCCAGAGTAGCCCTTAACATATTTGGGGCCACCTTTTTTAATTACAAGTGGACCCTTCGGACTCAGAATTCCAGTGCAGGACCTCAATCATGCTAGGGAAAATGAGTCTCATGGGAGGGGTTCAAACGCCAGTATAGACGCCCGTGCCAGGGAATTTGAGATACAGAGATTAAAAGATACACATGGTTGGCGGCGAAGGGGCAATCGCTAACTGTACAGAAACTTACACTGTATTCCTTGTGTTTCAGAGGCAAAGGAACCATACTGCTTGGTTATAACCAGAACTGGGAAGTAGTACTGCATATACTGGACCTGCAAAGGGGCACCTCCAAGTTGATAGATTTCTACTGGCAACGCCGTGAGCTTGCCTACACCAAGCTTGTCCCGGGATGGAAGAGCCTCTGCACCCTAGTGACCATACACACCATAACGCTGGTCATCCCTGGCAAAGATCTGTCTCAACATCTGCTACAGAACAAAACAACTCTGTTGCATCAGGCTCGAAAAAGAAGAACTGCTTCTTATTTTGGCTTTGCTCAGTATAAGGACATTCCAGAAGAATTTAGAGATTCAAGTAAACACAGGAGGGTCCATACCCTTCTTCACAGTGAAAATGAAGGTGAACGGTTACAAATAACCAGGTGGGAGATGTTAAAAATGATTAATGTCACTGAGCTCGGCCTATATGCTATCAAGAAAGAACTTATGGTGATGCAACAGTGGTACGTGTTGGACTTGATGACCGTGATGGAGGGTGGGGTATGTGCTAAGATTGGTGCTTCCTGTTGTCCTTTTATCCCTGGAAACGATCGAGAATGAAACTCTTACTCTTGTCACCCAAGCACTGCACCATCTACAAGCTTGTATGAAGGAGATAAGTGCCCCTGAGCAGGACTGATTTCATAGTATTTTTTCTTGGACTCCCCTATGACTGTCCAAACTATTCACATCACGAATTCCAATTTTCTTTGGTGTACTACTGTTGTGTGGTTTTCTAAAATGGGGGATTCCTGCTGTAAAAACGCAGTCCTCAAATTAGGTAGCATTCAAATAGATAGGAAAAGGAAAATAGACACTACAGCAACACACACAGTCTTGAATAATCTAACTGTAAGGACATATGAGGGCGATGAAGTAGTTGAAAAATCAACTAGTGGGGGGAATGTTAATATCTGTGAATACAATGTCATTACACATCATGATATATGCAGGCCTGACCATGGCAATACCAATGAATGCAGTGTCGATGAACGCCATAAAATGTGCTTGCATAACAATGTCGATACCGTAGAAACAATGTCAATAAATGCCATAATCTATGCACGCATAACAATGTCACTATCAGTAAAGACATATCAATATATGCTTTGACAACTGTACACACAAAACTTAGAATGTCGGTATAAATTATCTCAAAGGCAGCCATGTTAATTGTACACATTTTAATTAACTCATATCAATGCTGTCAGATTCACCAAAGGTGACCTCCCCATCAACCCCGTGTCTGAAATACATGGTCAAAGAGGCCCTGCGACCCAAACCTGAGCCTACCGATTGACAGGTCACAGGTGGGGTTATACTTTTACCAAAGACAAACACAAACCCAGGGAAAACCCTGATCAATCCAACAGATTGCCAGTACACCACAAACCGGTCCTAGCAAATTGGCCCCCAAAAAAGGGGTTTACTGTTAGGCCTATGGCTGAAGTACCCCTAGAAATAGATGGGTCCCTTAGTTGGAGAAGGATAGTAGTCAGTAACAACCTCCCCCATGACTGTCTCCTTGGAAATGACCATCCAGAGGTTGGTCTGAGCCAAAGTGAGGTACTGGTCCAGTGCCAGTCCTCACCCAACGATTCTGAAGAGGCTGAACCTGCAGCTGGTGCAGTTAAGCCCAAGAAAAATAGGAAAAAGAGAAAGTGTAGGGAAGGTGGGCAACTTTTAGCCACATTTCCAGTGAGCCAAGGTGATTCCACACCAGTAGGTGATAACTCTAAAGTTGGCCCTGGGGAAGCCCAACCTGACTCACAAGAAGTCCTGACTAGTCAGGAAACTGTTAACCATGAGATGGTAGATCCTCAGCTAACAGAAGAGAGAGTTGAAGAAGGGTGCTTGCTACAGGATTTAGTGACTCCCTACTCTAGAACAGCAGGCAGGCAACCTGTAAGTTAGCACCTTCATCTGTCAGTTAAGAGCTAAAGGTGTGGTTCTGGGCACTGGCAGTAGTCTCTAATAGATGTTAGCCTTTATGGCTGCACTGTCCCTGGGATGGTGGCCTGGCTACATGCCGAATAGCAAGATAAGCCCGCTGACCCTGTTGGTCATGGAAGGGTTACTCAAGTTATGTGTGACCTCTTTGGATAAGCTGGGGTTTGTCCTGGCTAAGATAGGGTTAGCAGAGGTACACACCTTTAATCCCAAAGAAAAGAATCTGGGCAAAGAGGCAGACAAAATGCATTTTTCATTGGGTCCCAACACAGTTGAGATAGGTCAGCCCCCAAAGAGAATGACCTGGACAGGAGGATGTAAGGCAGAGTAGGCCCTGCAACAATCCAGCCTGTTTCCTTACTTGTCCTCGCCTGACATACTAGGTAGGCTCTTCCAGGTTGTGGCTGTGCTTCCTGGCCTGTTGGCTGGGGGGACTGTGTAGGAAACTGGGTTTTTGTTGCAGTACCACCCACTTTTTGCTTGGTATCTGGTGCAACTTTGGCCGAAAGTGTGCTGGGTTCCTGCTAACCAGGTCCCCAGCACCAGTGTTCATTCCTAAATTGTAAAATTGTCCACAATTGGCAACCCCTTTAGGTCCCTTGTAAGTCCTACTAAGTGATATCCCTGGTACCTAGGGCATTGGACCTCAAAAGGGACCCTAAGGGCTGCAGCACGAATTCTGCCACTCTAAGGGACCCCTGACCAAGCTCATGCAAACTGCCTTGCATCCTGCATGTCTTGGTGCAGAGAAAACCGAAGAGCCGACATAGCACAAATTCCTGTGTATATGCAAAATAAGTTGAGTTGTGCACACCAAGTTTATTATTGATCAATCTTATTTCAAGAGAAACTTTTTTGTTTCAACATGCTGCACAGGGCTGGGCTCCTGCCTGTTCCCCTGTGTGAGTTAAATGTGTGTGTATCAGGAAATTATATGCCTGAATCCCTACGCGCACTGTTAGTGGTTTATAACCTATCACTCATAACAATATATACACAAACACTTTTAACAGTTTCACGCAACAAAAATGTTTACATTTCTTTTGTCTTTTTACAATATTCCATTTATTTTACAGAATATCACAATTCAAAAACAATGTTGTATCGTAAATACAGAAATACACTATTCAATAATTCTTGTTGATTCCACTCGATTCATGTATAGCCCTATGCATTTCGGGACATTGGTCCTTTCCTTGGGGGCCTCTGTATCAAATCACAAAAATAATTAAACTAACCAAAACCTCACATCACAACCAAGGAAACAATTGCAGCTAATCAAGTAATGCCATATTCTGTTCGGTTATATAATGGTTCAAATGTATTCACCAACATCCTGCTTATCCCATCGGTGATCATCTGTGATATACCAACATCTACCAAGAGCTAACCGGTCACCATTTCAACCATTTCAATCCATGATGTACGGGGGAACCATTCCGTCTCAGTTGCCCGACATGACGCGCTCCGTGTTGCTGGCCTGGTGGGCGGCCCTACGCCACACTCGCTGGACACGTAGGCTGACTCAATGCACACCCCTCTGGCAGGGAACCTGGCTCCGCGAGGTTAGTGGGTTGCGGGGCTTTAACTCATAGGACCTCATCGGGGTCTCGCAGCTTGGGGATGTCTGGGCCAACGGCCATCCGCATTCATTTCAGGAACTCCAGACCCGTTAGTCCCTTCACCCATCCCAATTTTACAAATATCTGCAGCTGCGGCACGCCCTCCGCTCGCATCTTCCTGACGAGACAAGGCTTCCGGAGCACAGTCCTCCCGAGGCGCAGACCATGTTGGGCGACTTGGGCAGAGGGGACATTTCCCGCATTTACCGTACTCTCATCAACAATACTCCCACTGCGTTGGACAGGCTGCGGGACCAATGGGTGGAGTGGGTGGTTCTCTTGATGAGGCTGATTGGCGTGACGCCCTTATGGCCCCAAAGACGATCACTGCATCCGTCAAGCTTAGGTTGATCCAGCTCTCCTATCTACATGCCGCCTACCTCACGCCCACGCGCCTTCATCGCGCGGGCTTGCGCCCAAATGTGTCCTGTGCTAGGTGTGGCTGTGATCCCGCTGATTTTTTCCACATGGTCTGGCCATGCCCTCGCCTGGCACGATTCTGGGGATCCATTGAGGAGGGGCTCACGGAGGTTCTGGGCTGGACGGTTCCCCATGACCCACGTCATTCCTTACTGGGGATCACGGACGGGCTGGATGGGACCAGGAATGAAAAGATCTTTCTTAACACGGCCATGATTGTGGCCAAGCGCAATATCGCCTCGGCGTGGAAATGCTCGAACCACCCAACCCGGGGAGATGGCGTGAGGGAGTGGACTGGTGCGCGACCCAAGAAAAAACCCTGTATGTCGCACGTGGATGCCCTAGGAAATACTGTAAGGTGTGGGGGAAATGGTTAGGTACTATGGACTGATTGCCACAATTTGTCTAAAGATCTGTGATGGTGTATGCCCGAACGGGCAGGGGACTGTGGGATGTCATGCTGCTGTGAATGTTCCTGACTCATTGTGTTCCGTGCTCTTGCTGATCTTCTTCCTCTTTGTTTTGTATTTAATCTTTTTCAAAACAATAAAATGTGTTTATCAAAAAAAAGAATTGTTATGTTTCTAAATTGGTCTATGAGTAATGTGTCTCATTTATTGCCTCTGTGAGTACAACAAATGCTTAGCACTACCCTCTGATAAGCCTAACTGCTCGCCCCCACTACTATAAATCTAGTGTTAGTATTATCTACTTTAGCCTCTGTCTACCAATTGGGTACTCACTGGACTCTCTGTATAGTGTACTTCTTTTTAGTACAATATATAGAGAGCCAACTTCCTGCACCGGCGCACACCAGCCTTTACAGCCTCATCCTCAGCCCAAACTTACTCTTGTACCATCTAGCAGCCTCAGTACACTTATTGTTTTTAAAATGTGTGTCTGTGTGAACTACTTAAAATATGAACAAGTATGCAGCATAATCTCACTTTTATTCAGGAAGAAGAGGACGTTTGTGACTGTGACTCCGAGCTCACTTGGCAGAAACACCCCCTGACCCTCCCCCCCCATCGCAAAATGTAATGCCCGTGAAAAGGGTAGGTGGACGCAGTGTTATATTGAACTTAGTCCTGAGAGCACGATTGAAAATGAAAACTAGATATAGTATATGGTATAAACTATGCACCAAAAAGTGTGATATAAGATGAACCGGGGTGTGAAATATAATATGCAATACATTGTGCGCAATAACAGATTCATTGGAGAGCGCGAGATAGCACAGGCACTAGCGCGTGCTATGCGATATGCGCCTTGGAGTGTAACATGCACAGGGCAGTGTTGTGTAACCTAACTAGTCTCTAAAGTTGTAATATAAAATATGTGCTGGGGAGTGTAACGTTGCATATGCACTGTGACAAAGATATGGATCCCAGATTGTAATATGTATGGCATAGTGCTGTGCGTTATAACATAGTCATTGAGGAAGGCACGTTAGATGGGGCAATATAACCCATGCAAAGGCAAGTGTGGCATGACAAATTCACGGGGTGGTGTTACAGTGCACATGGGCTAGAGAGTGTCATAGCATACAAGCTAGCTGGTGGAATAGAGGCGTGTGGCACTCGGTGGGCACTGGTGGGTGTAACACAGCATTGGTCTCAGCCAGGAGCACGCTGTGACTCTCAAGTGTGGTTCGTTTCCAGAGAGTAAAATAAAAAGTATTACACATCCGGCGGTGGATGTGTGTTTTATTAACCATGAGGGGGGTTTCTTGCATAGTTTGGTCGAATTTTTGTCGAATCCCTTTTGAATGGCTTGGTGTGTGTGTGTATTAAATGTGCCCGTCAATAGTTACCCATGTTTGTATAAATAAACGACAAGGGTGTCTACTTAGAGAGTACCCACCGGCGGGGGCGCCGGGATTAGGCACGGTAGGGTGTCAGACACGTCAGCGCTTCACTAGCGGTGTAAATACATTCCACGTGGATTCATTGTGTGCATAGTCGCCTTTTAATGAATATCACGCAAATCGTCATGGTGATAGGTACATACGGTTTGTCCAGCATGTCCTAGGTGTTTCTATAAATATATTTAAAAAAAAAAAAAAGAAAAAACAAAGGCCGGCCCCGGGGGATGGGGTCCCCGGGGCCATAAGTGGCCTGAGGAGGGGGGCAACGCAGCACCCCTCCTAAAGATTTTTTTTTTTAAAAGGGCATGACCCAGGGGTTGGGGTCCCCGGGGCCGATTAAGGCCTTGGGAGGGCCAAATGTATTTTTTTCAACAAAAAAAATTAGGGTGCAGGCCCTGGGGGATGGGGTCCCCAGGGCCAATAAATTAGAAAAAGAAGGGGGGCCACACAGCCCTCCTTCTTAAAAAAATAATATAAATAAAAGACCGGTATCGCGCCGGAGGCCATGCCCCCTCCTTGCAGCACTCTGCAAACGCGTCCTCTGGCCAGTTGTAAGTTGGGGAATTAATTCCCCTTCAATACTGAGGGTCCCTGAGGGCGAACTAGCCCAAGAGGTATCTCCAGTATGCGCCAGGGAGCTGCGTTGCAGACAGGTGTTCTGAGGCCACGCCCCTTTTTACACCTCTATGCAACGCAGCTCTGTGGAGCTTACTGGAGGTACCTAGTGGGCTAGTTTGACCCTAGGGACCCTTAGGATTCAAGGGGACTTAATCTCTCAACTTAGAACGGCCACAGGGCGCGTTTACACAGTGGTGAAGGGAGGGGACGGGGCCTGAGGTGACGTGTGCAAACACGCCCTGTGGCGCGTTTTAAGTTGGGGAAATAATTCCCTTTCATTCCTGAGGGACCCTGGGGGCTAACTAGCCCACCAGGTGCTTCCAGTAAGCGCCACTGCTCTGCGTTGCAGAGACGTGGTCTAGGCCGTGCCCCATTTTACATCTCTCTGCAACGCAGCTCTGTGGCGCTTACTGGAGGTACCTAGTGGTCTAGTTGGACCCTAGGGACCCTCAGGATTCAAGGGGACTTAATCTCCCAACTTAAAACGGCCACAGGGCATGTTTACACAGTGGGGAAGGGAGGGGACGGGGCCTGAGGTGACGTGTGCAAACATGCCCTGTGGCGCGTTTTAAGAGATAGTTTTAATCCCCTGCCCTATTATATACTAGGGGCTTACAGAGGAGGTCATGCTAATCACAGGGGGACTCCAACGCATAGTGTTCCCTAGTGTATGTAGGTGTTTTCACTATATTCTGAGTGTCTTTTAACATAGCACTGGCTCTAGGACTGGTTAGTCAGACTCAGTTACCACCAGTATCCGTCTGAAAAAGTTGAGGGTACAGGATGATTTTGCAACAAGGCTTCTTTCTGCTCTTCTGTTTGTTCTTTCTGCACGTTATCCTTCTTCCTGCACTTTTCTTCGTCTTTGAGGACTTCTGTTGCTTCTTTCTGCATTTCTTTTCTGTGGGTTTTTTCTTCTTTCTTCACATGTCCTATCTCTGTAGGCATAGTTAGAAATTAGCATTTAAAAAAGCTTTGAAATTCACTGAAAAAACCATAGGTTTCAGGCACGTTATATTTAGGAATTAGCATTTTAAAAACCTTAGAAATTCACTGAAAAAACCATAGGTTTCAGGGGCGTTATAGTTAGCTGGACTTTTCACTCGTACAAAACCATTGAAATTCCCCCGTTATAGTTAGTTCAGCTAACTATAACTCGCGCGCCTGCAATGCACTGCTGATGACGTCACATATTACATCACTCAAGACATGGTCAGTGACACCACTCATGACATCACTGATGACATCTCAAATTGATTGATATACCCAACTAATGTACTATACATTCCATTATGCAGACATATGAGCTACATACACAGACTTCCACCTCCAGTAATTATCCACTGAAATTCCCCTGGTGAATGCTTGCATAGGTTTACGGGCCTGAATACCTTCTCCCATTGTCAGCCACTATTTTTCCTTTTCCTCTATAATTGATAGCTCCTATATCTAAAATATTCATTTCTACGCATGCTTAGGCATCGCGGCTATTTGCTGTATAGTCCTCCCTGTGCGAGCCCTGCACACTGCTAAATGGGGTATTTTCTAATTTCACATTTTTAATACCCACCTATACACCACGTAATAGGGTGGTTTTTAGTTCTAACATCCACCTTTTCAACATCTTCTTCACCTAGTCGGGTTGACTATTGTTTTACAATTTGTTTTAAATAAAGTTCTAGAATGAATGGGAATATTAGCCTGACACCACGGCCTGTGCCTCACTTCCTGCCGTATTCTTCCAGCAGACAGGCTCCCGCTTTAGTGCTTTGATCGGAGCACGTTCAGACGCTCTGACGTCACCGATCACAACCCCGGGTGTGGCCATGCACCGTTCCTCCTCCGAGTAGCTTTTTAACCGGATTTGCCACGACACTTCATTACCATTGTGATCCCACGTAGGACTGCAGTAGGTATTGCAGGCAAACGGACATCCTTGACAAAGTAAGTGTTATACCGTTGATTCTATGGGCTATTACCCTTCGGTATTTCAACAGTGGTTTGACCCGAGGGTCCTGTCACCCCTTCTTTCTCACACAGTGTATAACTACAGGATTCTGCCGCCTCCGGGATCCGTAACAGCGATCTATTCTCTGTAGCTCTTGTAAGCCACCTTTTGTTTGCCATTTCTGTTTAGATGCGACTACTTGTACTGCATGTAATGGAGTTAGCAGCCTAGTAGTCGGGGAGGGCGGAGCCAGGGTGGTGTACGGAAGAGGAGGAGTCATGACAGGATAGGGGCAGTTAGAGTAGGGACAAGGCAGAGATAACATGTGAAGTAATAAAGTTCCTGTTGGACAACAAGAAATGTCTGTAGTTCTTTGTAGCGCGATGCTACACTGCACATTTATTTATTTATCCTGAGACGATTGCCTCGTTCAGCAGTTTGTAGATCTTGAAGGCATGACTCAGGTTCTACACTTTCTAGTAATTTAAGTGCGTTACGCCTGGCTGACCTGTTGGTGTGTGTGGAGAACTGCTGCCCTGACTGCTGCTTTTCCTTGCAGCGCCTCGCGGGTCCCGCTTCGAGGGGTGTGCTGTCCTGGACCTTTGGACCCCTGGAGTTGTTTCCTTGCCAAAGCGGAGCCTGCAGTGGGTGTGAGTGCTCGTGGGCAGGGCTGCGAGCTGCGGGACCGGGACTACCTCTCCCAGGAGTCCCCGCCAGCCCTAATTACAATCATCTGGGCCGCTCTCCCTGCCTGCCCCGCCCCCACTAACGAGAGTCTCTATTTTTTCAATCTGTTATTCCCGCTGCGCGGGAGCGCACGCGGGAGCGTCCCGGGAGAAGCCCGGGACAAGGGCGGGACCGTCTGTGGCCGTCAGAGGCCGGAGTAGGCCGGGCTGGGCCTACTCTCTTGGGTCATCCATTCGACCCCTGGTCCTATTTACTGTCACAGTCCCTTGCCGATTATAATCCATCACTCACATTATGCCGTCTCCGGCAAGGGAGAGTACCCCATTGAAGCCGGGAGGAGTTAAAAATAGGACCCTAGAGAATTATTTCTCCCGGGCGGCGGGGGAGGGGGACAAAGAGTGCAACCTGTCCCGGTTAAGGGCAGAACGGAGACGCTCAATAGATAACTTGAAAAACATCCCCCTTGGAGAACAACCCACTACGCCCAGGGAGGAGTTGTCCCTAATAGATGAGGTCCCACTCCTGCTGAGGGATTGTATAAACACTCCACCAGTTGCAGCCATGAGTATAGTCCCAGCTACCAGTCCAAGCTCTACAAGGGTGACCATTGATTTAGTCTCCCAACCCTCCCCAGCCTCTAAGGCTAGGAAAGCTAAACCCAAGCCAGTCACCACACAAGGAGCACCGGGGCCCCCTCCTAATAAACGTAGGAGGAAATCGAAGGGAGCCCAGGGAAGGAGTAAACCCAAGATCTCTCACTCGGACTTTGGGAAATCTTCAAAACCCCCCGCATTAGCAGCGAAATTACCGGCTGAATCACACCCCAAATCTATTGCCCGGGAGGATTTAGCTCCCGCCCTGATAAAAGACATAGGAACTAGTACCGCTAATGTCCCCCTCTCTGTTGTCCCGCTTGGAAATCTGGAATTCTTGCTAAGGTCTCTATTACTACCGATTAGCGAGAGTATAAAAAAGATTGAGATCAGACTAACTATTCTGGAGGCCACACTAGGTAGTCTGAAAATCCCGGCTGGTCATCAGGGAAGGCATCTAGAATCTACCCCCGCCACAATAGCCCCTCAACAGCCTGTAAATAGTGCAGCAAACTTAGTCCCTCCACAAGCCGCAAATGCGGCGGCCCCGCTAAAACCCCTAAGGCCCAAGCCTGCACCAACTAAGCCCCTTAACTCTAACAGGCCTACTCCTCCTTCAGGCCCTGTTCATCCAGCACAGCCGGTAGATAGTACCACACCGACTCCCCTAATGAAGCTTCCCTTGAGACCACGCAGACCTAACCTACCCCCAGAGACTGATTTCACTGTAGTCATGGCGGGTGTCCCCCCACTCGAAGAAGGTGAAACTGAGGATTTTTGTGCCCTGAAAAGTAGGGTTATTAAGTGGTTAAACATAAACAGACCCCTCCCGACACACCTTAATAACGAAATCATAATGGTAAGAAGGGTGCCATGGGTGGGGAGAACATACAAATCTATTATAGGGGACTGCATATTGGTGAGTTTTAGGGACACAGGAACCGTGTCCTACATATGCCAAGGGAAGAATAGATCCAGAGAATCCACTATCCAAACCCTTCGTGTATCTTTCTTTTTCCCCATTATTCCAGTCCCATTGCAGCCGCCCCAAATTCATGACAACTGGGAGAGGGTTGGCAGGAGGGGGAGACACTGGGCATTCAACCCTAGGCCACTATTTGGCCGACCAGAACCACCCTTGTTCACCTATAACCGGTTTAATTGCCTGAACGGTCTAGAGGGGGTGGATTGACAAACAGATAATGCCCTCCAGGGTTACATGGATAAGGGCGTTTTGGTAGAGGTGGTGGAGGAGCAAAACTCTCAGGCTCAGCAAACTCTACTGAGTGGTGTGGGGAATTCCATGTTTGCTGAACCTAACGCTACAGCCATAGAATGTATAGGAGGGGGACATGGGCTGGTTACGCAAGGGTCAATACAGGAGATACCATCAATGCCCCAGGGGGGTTCAAGACGGAGGGGAGAGGGAGTGAGATTCATCTCCTGGAATGTAGCAGGCATAGCGGGCAAATTTAATAACAAGGAATGGGTTGATTTTATTAGAAAATTTCAAGTCATATGTGTACAGGAGACATGGGCCTTGGTGAATAATTACCATCTACAGGGGTACAAGTGTTTTTTTGTCCCCGCCCGAAAATCCAGATCAGGGAGAGCAATGGGCGGTTTGTGCATCTACGTAGATTTAGACCTCCCAGGCTCCTGGTCCTCCCCAGATTGGAACTCACACGGGATTCAGGTAGTTCGGTTCCTTGGAAAGGGGTTAAGATTTTCTGTTTTTAACATCTATAACACTGAGATAGTAAACAACCATATCCCGCTACTAGCTGAACTAGACCATAGGCTGGGACAAGAAACAACATTCCAAAATAAGGGGCCGCCGCACGGGCTGCTTTTAGTGGGAGACTTTAATTGCCACCTCTGTCCGGCACTGGTTAAGGTAAACACAGACTGGTCACAATGCCCAATGGAGAAGGGGCCGCATCTTTCTCATACGCCTACTGGGTTGGCTCTTAGGTTGCTTCGGCTTAAGTACGACTTAGAGCATACCATTAATATGATAGACCCACAGTCGGATGGTACACTTCTACCAACTTTCAAGGGCAGGGGTTGCTCATCTATTATAGATTATATTCTGGCCTCGAGATCCCTGATAAACAAAATAATCAGTGTAGGGATAGATTGGAGCAGTTTCAGTGACCACAATCCCCTTGTTTTGATGCTCTCGTATAGGGTGGGTGCTGGAACTAGAGTCCACCGCTCAATTGAGGAGAGGGTCACAGATCAAGGTAGGAGACTGAAATGGTCCAAAATAGATGGGGTAAAGTTTTATAAAATTTTGGGTGACAAGGGCCTACTGGCCATTAACGACTGTCTAGACCTAGAAGTCCAGGGTCCAAGGGTACTGGAAGCATTTGACCAGATCGCTAACCTGGTCGATGGCCTACTTAGGACCAGTGCGCCCACACGTAATCTGGTAAATCCCCGGTGGTTTGATAAAGACTGTTCTAAGGCATTGAGGGAGTTGAAATGCTCCCTTAAGCTAAAACCAAGGGACCCTCAAAAAATCAAGGTATGCAGAGAAAAATATAAAAAAGAGACCAAAAGGAGGAAACTTGCCCTGCAGGCAGAAGCTTGGGCAGACTTAAGAGAGGCAGGCGAAAGAAGGGATCTAGCGGGATTTTGGAGAATCATTAATAAACCGACCTTTCAAGAAAATGATGCCCCAGAGATAGGGGTTAACATCCTTCCGGAGCAGTGGGTCACACACTTTAGGGGTCTATATAACCATGAGTCCGGTATCCATGAAGAGTCACCCGTAACCACAAGTCAGGTTCCCTCTGTAGTATTCACTCTTAAGGAGATTACTGCAGGGATGGAGGGTCTGACTAAAAATAAAGCCCCGGGGCCGGATGGAATTCCCCCTGACCTGTTTCTTAGTAATATAGAACTATGGGCCCCGCTGATGACCAGGGTCATAAATACTGCGACCACTTGTGGCCTGCCGCCATCCTGGTCTAAAGCGATCATCGTGCCAATCTTCAAAAAGGGCAATAGGGATGACCCCAAGTACTACCGGCCCATTTCCCTGATTGACGTATCGGCTAAACTTTTGGGTAGGGCAATCCTCAACAGACTGTCTGAGTGGACCGAAGAGAATAACACCTTCTCGGACACTCAATACGGGTTTAGGACAGAGAGGTCCACCAGTGATCAATGCCTGAACCTTTACATGCTGACTGCCAAATATACTCTGGCCAGTGATGAACCCATTTATATGGGATTCATGGATCTGGCAGCAGCATTCGATCACGTCAATAGAGGAAAGCTGTGGGATATGATGTCAAGCATGGGGATTGAGAGTGGTTTAATTACCATATTAAGGGAATTACACAGCGACACCACGGCCAAGGTTCGATTTAATAGGGAGGGAAGATTGTCTGACTCTTTTCTCTGTAAGAGTGGAGTCAGACAAGGTTGCATTCTTGCCCCTTTTTTGTTCTCCCTTTATATCAATAACCTGGAGCAGTTCCTTTTGGGGTTAAAGGCAGATTCCCCAAGGGTCGGGGCGCGGCATATTCCTGTTCTGCTTTACGCAGATGATGCGGTTCTGCTTGCACGCACACCCCGAAGCTTACAAATCCTGATAGACGGGTTTGTTAGGTTCATGAGTACACTGGATCTATCTGTCAACCTGGGCAAATCATATGTACTCCTGGCCGGCAAAAAACCTTCTTCTAAATTTACTTATACAATAGGCACCCATACTTTAGAGGAGGTCAAAACGTTCTCTTATCTTGGAGTAACCTTTGATGGCGTTTTGCAGTTTAACTCTCTAGTGGCGGAACGTTGTAGCAAAATGATTGCCTCTAATGGGGCTATAGCTGGATATGGAAGGAGGCTAGGTAGATGGAGCCCGGAACAGGTGATGAACTTGTATGGCTCCGTATCATGCTCCAAAGTAATCTATGGGGCAGAAGTATGGGGCTTTGTGAACACCACTAGAATCCAACAGGAAGAAAACAAATATCTGAAATCTATCCTGAGGGCACCACCAAGTACCGCTGGAATCATAGCTCATATGGAGCTAGGGAGACCATACTTGGATGACCTGTTAAAACTTAGGCCAATTATGGCCTGGCTAAAAATATGGGTTAATCCAGATGCGCATCTAAGCAGAGAAATTTTATTGGACTGCTTAGATAGGACCCATTGTATGCGCATCCCCTGGCTTAAATATGTAAGAAACACCCTTGAAGATTTAGGCTTTGGAAACCTCTTCACGAACCCCACAACAATTTCAGCCCAGCACAAGAAACAAGTAGGGGAAATTTTCCTAGAGCGGAAAACCCAATGTAGAGCTGAGGCTGAAGGTGTTAAAAAGACGGTGAGGGCTCATAATTTGGTAAAGAGTGTGGAGGGTATGGAGCCTTATCTGTATCTTGTGCATAATGCACAGGATAGATTTCTTATGTGCCGTTTTAGACTGAATTTACTTCCTTTTATGTTGGCCTCACCAGCAGGTTTCACCACGTCAATTGAGCAGAAGGGACCCTGCGGCTGCGACAACAGGTCTCCGCAGGATTCCCTCCATTTTGTTTTGCTCTGTCCCTATTTCTCTATGCCCAGGCGCAGATTTCTTGTAATTATTTTTAAAAAAGCCCAACAGGAACGTGCCAGGGACGCATTAGTCTTTTTGCAAAAAGACTCTGATCCACTAACATTGTGCTGTATTAGGAATTTTATTAAGGTTGCGGTCCGATTAAAGATGACTAGGGGAGAGGAATGAAAGACTTTGGATTTTCTATTTTTATGACCCTGTATGTCGGTATCTCTATTTGCACTAACTCTGTACAAGGATCTCGATTAATGTTTAATGACTTTTTACCCATGTATATATATGTGCTTTTATGGTGTTTTTTAATCACCGAATAAAGATTCTTAAAAAAAAAAAAAAAAAAAAAGTGCGTTACTAGACATTACAGCATCTCCCTCATTGGGGCCAGTTCCCACCACGTGTGCTTCACTTAACTATGAGGCATATCTAAGTGCACTACTCACTGCGTTATTTTTGCATCTATATATAGTGTATTCTTGCATGTGAAGTGGTTCTTAGTGGATCCTCACAGAAAATAAAGGACCCTAATCAATGTGTCAACAGATTTGGATCATGGGCATTACACAATACTGTAACTTAAGTTAGAGTCAAAAGTACATACAATCATACAATCTTCAATCACAAGAGTCATTACCATATGAAAAGCTGACGAACTAAATGGGACATATAAAATGTATTCCGTATAAATGTACAAATAAAGTTAAAAACATTTCATATTAAAATACAATTTTTAATCATATATAGCACAAGAAAACAAAAGTCTATAGCACAAGAAAACAAAAGTCGACGCTGCGTTTCGGTGAGTTGGTAATCGTTCACGTTCTTCAGGACAGTTTTCTAAATAACACAAACATTGTGTTATTAACATTCTTGTATATCTTGTACCCATCTCGCTTGGCCTGCAGCATTACACATTTTAATATATGTATCTGACCGGAGAGTTCCGTTTATATAAGTAACTGTGGTGTAATAACATAATATGTGGACTGATTGTTATATCCCAGAATAGGAGTTCTACTACTGATGTATGGGGTCGTGTACCCCTAGGTTTGGAGCATTTACTCTTCCAAGATGGCTGACTCATTTACGGCTCATTGTGGTGGATACCGATGAGGTATGACGCTTCCGTTCAGAAGAAAAAGCATCTAAATTAAACTTTCTCGTTTCGTTTCTGTGAGAAGTTGGCCTGGTATATGATGTTCACTAATTAAAGTGACCACCTTGTACCATGCCAAGCAACCCTTATGGTGTGGTTGTAAGTCAACCTTTTCGGACCAGCTGCCCTAGTGGTAGCGTAGGCTAAGCAGTCTTTGAGGCTAAACTCGTTTAGGCGTGTTAAGCAAGCTGTTTTACCATATGTAACCCCCCTTTATACCAATGAAAGGACACCACACAGATATATATTCAAAATATATATGTATTTATTACTCAAAGTATCCCCTAGACTCTTTATGAGCACAGGAGCACAAATCATTAAACAAGAAAGTGTTACAATATACGAAAGTTGCACTTTATATGGATAGGCCCTGGTGGCTGCTCAAACCATATACTAAAATAGTGGTATAAGTACCACGAACAGGAAAGGGAGAAGGCCTAGGGCCTCTAGAATCGCTGGGTGTTAGAAATGGGATTTCTGGTTGGCTAAGGCTTGCGCCAAAGTCAGGCAGAAACCACCACTCTAGTCAGGGCAAGGAAGTTACACGCCAAAGATAACCCCTGCTCACCCCCTTGGTAGCTTGGCACGAGCAGTCAGGCTTATCCCTGAGGCGATGTGTAAAGCGTTTGCGCGCGCACCCAGCAACAACACCCAAGGCCCACCACAAAGGAAACTCCACACAAGGTATTCTATAAAAATAGCCTTTGTATTATACACAACACATTAGATAAAAACACACACTCTACAATGTGCCAACAGGCACGGGCAGAATTTACAAGGGATTATATATACAGGGGACAGGGCCACCTGGACCACTGTCAGGAATTAGCACTTTTTAGAACATAGGAATAATACTGTAGTACAAAATAGCAAAGGTAGCACACAACCAGTAACTACTGGTAACCAGAAAGTACCACCTACGCAACCCTAACCACCTTAGGAAAATATTGCGCAGGGAATCAGGACCTCACTAGCACCACCTGTGTTAGGGAGAAAACAACCACCTAAGTATCACAATACCTGTAGGGGTCTAAGCACATAAACACATGATGCATAACATTCAAAGGTGTAAAGCAAAGCACATGACGCATAAACACATTCAGAGGTGCAGGAAAGGAACAATGGCGCAAAAACTCACATTAGCCACTATCTGTGGCAGTCCCTGGGCCAACTGGCCTTGCAGGGGGCTAGGGCGCCCTTTGTCTCAAAGTCAGGGCAAGATTGCGCAGGCTGCGCAAGCCCCCAGCGTGGAGGGGCACAACCTAAACGTAGCAGCTGCCCACTAAGTGCTGGGCAGCTGGGAAAGGAGCATGGGCACCACTGTGCTTTTTAAGACAAATATGGCATGCCTTGGAGCCTCCCTGGGCTCTGCCAAGAAGAATACCCCCAAGTGTTGGAGTCCTGCGCAGGGACTCGAGAAATGATGCCCCCAGACGTTGGAGTCCCTTCTGGGACTCAGAATCACCAACGAAATGCCCCCGAATAACGTGGGAGCCTCGTGGGCTCTGAGAAATCACTCGTGGCCCCCTGAGCCCCTCTGGGCTTACAACCAGAAATGCCCCCTGAGCCTCGCAGGCTCTAAACGATCATGCGCCCCTTCGTTGGGGCCTCTAATCGGGGCTCTGTCCACCACTGTCACGCGTCGGAGCCTCACAGGCTCGCGAAGCACTACCCCAGCCGGTGGAGCCTCCCGGGACTTTTCGAGAAACAAATGCGGCCCTTGTTGGAGCGCACGCGCGCTCGTGGGAACCTACTCGGTCCCCCACACCGCTGCCGCTGCCCACTGTCAGGCGGGGCAGCGGAAAAGAGAAATGAGCACTGCCCCCGCAGTGCTTTGAACGCGGTACGGGGCGGGCACCGAAGCTGTGCCCCGACACTCCCCCCACCACCTCACGCAGAGCCTTACTCACCGGGACTCCGGCAGCGCTTCTCGTGGAGCCTCCGAGGCTCCAGGCTCACAGGACTCGTCGGGGTCAGGGCGGCCGGCACTAGAGAGCTCCCGCTCCTCGGGGGCTCTCTCTCTCCTACCCGGCGGCCTCTTCTCTCCTTCAGGGAGCCGTCCAGTGCGGAGTGGGCTCCCGCCTGGACATCCGTTCCAAGCCGAGGCCCCGCCCCCGTCCTACGAGACGTTGCCTGACTTCCTGTTTGAGAACCGGGCCGCTGCGGTGATTTCTCCGGTGATAAGAGGGGTGGGCTCCCTCGGTATGCAGGAATACTTAAATAAGCGGGGTGGGCACCCGCCAACGAGCACTCAATGCGGGGTGGGCACCCGCTTCGAATATCGCAAAATAGCAGGGAATCCCTACGTCGGGGTTCCCTCGCTGATAATTGCAGCGCCGCGCTGCTGGCCCCAATTAAAGCGCTCCTAGCGCTATAAGGGAATGAAAGGCGCTTCCAGGCGCCTTAGGGGGAAAATAAAGTGCTCCCAGCGCCTAAAGCAGGATCCCAACAAAGTCCAGCAAAGTTCTCCCCTGCATGCAGCAGGGCAGGGGTGGGGGGTAAGGTTGGACCCAGAGCCAGCTCACTGGGCCTCCAGGCAGGGAGGTAGTCCAAGTGGCGGTCCTCTGGTCCAGCAGCAGCAGCAGCCCCCCTCAGGTAAGATCCTGGCAGAGAATAGTTTCTGTGGGGACACAGCCCCATTTTTATACAGGCAAACCCTTTGTTCTGGGTTCAGGGTGAGGGGGAAAACCAGTCGCAGCTGGTTGGGGAGCACCCTTGATGTGCTCAGCCCCTCACTCTATTCACTGGCAGGGCTAGGGTCGTCAGTCGCACCACAGGGGGCGGGGCCAGCATTGTGTGTGGAAAACCCTGTCCTATTCAGGACCCAGGTGTACTCCTCCCACCCATCTAGCTGCTGATCTCCCCATTCACCACTGGGTGACTCATCCTGACTCTGGGGAATCCCTAGCCCGTCACATGACACGACCAGCCAATCACGCGACAGACACACTGCACACAGAAGTGCCCACTTCTAGAAGTGGCACTTCCACACTAGGTACATGCACGCCGCACACATCATCGCGCAGCATTCACTCCCACGAGTCCGCACATACCAAACTCGGGCCTGCACACCCCACGCATCAGGAACTACTAGGGACACATACATTCCCCATGCATTCCTAGGGGAGGGCAGGCCTATCTCACCACATGCACTCAGAGCACGCACGCACTTTACCCTGGGACACAGGGAAAGTGCGCAGAGACCAAACAATCACCATACCAAGTCACCAATAAAAAGCCAAAAAGTCCAGGGGTGAACCTGCCAGAAGGGCCAAGTCCAACACTGGGCCTACAAGGAGCTAACTTTAGTTAGTGACCAGGAGGTCCACAGGTCGCGTGTGCAGTGAGGAAGTTACACGCGGGCGCCCATAGGTTTTCAATGGGTGCGTAATTGTTCAAGAGTTACTGCTAGAAGGGTCTTCTGGTTGGACTACGAATTCAAGACTTCAAACCTAGACATTAGAGATGTTACTCTACACTTGTGCACCGGAGTGCCAGCTTTACCTCACCCACAGGAAGCGGGTGCATAGGGCTCGAAGTGCGTCGGGTTTCGTCTATCTGTTCAATGGAGCCTGACGACAAAGATGCTGCAGGCGGTCGGTCCAGAAGAGATGCGGTGGATCCAAGGTTGGATCAGAAGTGTAGAAGACCTGTAAGCAGAGGGAACAGTGTTCACAGTCACTAGCCAGTGACCGGCGTGGCACCAGGTAGGTACCAGGCGATGTCGGGTGCAAACAGGTGAAGAGGTGTAGCTTGTCTCTGCAGCCACGTGGTCCCTGAAGGTCGACGACATCCAGGAGTCGGTTCACGAGCTGTCCCACGCAGGCTCTCACTGTCGGCGGTGTCGGCGACTCAGAAGAAGCAAACAAGCCTTGGCAAAAGCAGGAGTTGCAGGAAGTGAAGAAAGCTGTTCGCTCTGACCAACAAGGTCAGAGGGGCTGCTCCTTTGGAGGGAAGCAGGGGCCAGTCTGGAGCAACCAGACCAGCATCGTAGTTTTTCAAGATGGTTGCCAAGATGGCCACTAGTCAACGGACCAGTAACCAGTTAGGCGCGTCGAGTCGCGAAGTGCAGAGGGGCCCCACGCAGATCGTGGAGATGCTGGAGGGCTCACCTTTGGTGCAGATGCTGCTCGGATGTTGGGCTTCTCAGGACCCAAAGCACAACTTGGAGGGAGCCTCTGTTGTCGCGCTTTCAGCTAGTCGAGTGTCTTTCAAGATGGCTGGCTCCACGGGTCTCGGTGCCTCCACGGTTTCCTTCTTTTCAGGGACTGTGGATCGGGCGGTGAGAGGTCTGGAGGTCCAGTCCTTGTCGGTCTCTGGGCTCGGGCTCTGGCGGGAGGCAGCGGCAAAGCAGACATCGATTCGCTGGATGGTGCTTGCGTTAGCAAGATGGTCACTCCCTGACCATAGGGGAGACTTCCTTCAGTCTTCTGTGCAGCAGAACGTCGAAGTTCCCATCTTCTTCTTAGTTTCAAGTTGATTCCAGGATGTCTGAAGTCTTTGGACACAGCTCCTATCTTTAAGCGGATTCTAGGGGCCGGACTACCTGCTAGGTCCCTCCCTAAGGGTGGGACCAGGAAGGGGGGTGGTTACACCCCCAATCCTTTGTCCAGCTCGCCCCAGGTCTGGGGCTGGTGTGCCCCAGGACCGGATTGAACTGGCATATGCACCGAGGCTCCTTGTGAGCCTCAGGCATGTCTGTTTCCTTTCAAGCCCTACCTGACCAATACACAATATCCTGTCTGGGGTGGTGCTCGCACCTCCCCTGGCAGGAAACCCTTTGTCCACGTCTCCCAAGCTGGAAGGACTCCCAGCAGCAGGAGGGCAGACTTGTGTTGGTAGTGGCAGCGTCCATTTTGTGGAGCTGAGGCTATGTCTGATTTTACCCGGGTTTCAGGTTCTGTACATGTCGTGTCCCCCTAGGAGGGTGGAATGCTAACCCCGTCGCCAGAATTGGCGAGGGGTTAGTATTCCAATTCGTATGACACCTTACTCGACATGTTTTGATAAAGCCAAACCAAAGATAGCATTTAACCGCGAGGTTCATAATGCACTTAAGAGTATATGGTATGGCGATATCTGGAAACGGTAGAAGGAAGTTGTTCCGACTACTGCAGACAGGCTCAGCTCATGCCAGAGCACCATCTCACATGAAACCAAGCACTCTGCCTTCAGGATTGTTAAGGCCTGCCATAGGAGTGACTTATAGGTTAACATGTGTCCCATTTAAGGTTAGGTATAGGCATACTACACCTAAGTAAGAGGTGGATACACCAACTTACCCCAGCTGAGTGATCAGCCAGTTGTGTCAAACTGCTAGGCCAGGCCAGGGGTGGCACAATACATGCTTCAGCCCCTGGTAGGCCTCAGATACACCAATGCCCTGAGTACCTAGGGTACACTAGTACAGGTGCTCACAGGGTGATCCAGTTCCAATGGGTCATGCACCTAAAGTGCATAGTGTCAATTTAGCAGAGAGAACAGCAGGCTGGGGGTCTGATTAGCAGGCCCATAGCCTCAATACGTCAAAAACCAGTGAAGCAAAAAGCAACAATTTGGGGTGACCATAGGATAGCAGACCCTACTCTTCTACACAACCCCACCCCAAACGCAGGGACATTAAACTAGCCTGGACCAGTCGTGTCTTCATGTCCTAAGTGGAAGTACCTGGAGAGACCATCTGCATTCCCATGGTCTGTACCTGGCCGGTGCTCCACTGTAAAGTCCATCCCCTGTAGGGAAATGGACCACCTAAGCAGTTTGGGGTTTTCACCCTTCATCTGATTTAGCCACAAGAGGGGCTTATGGTCAGTCTGAATCTTGAAGTGAGTGCCAAACAAGTATGGCCTCAGCTTCTTCAGGGCCCACACCACAGCAAAGGCCTCCCTCTCAATAGCTGACCAATTCTTCTCTCTGGGGGTCAACCTTCTGCTAATAAAAGCAATGGGTTGGTCTTGACCATCTACATTAAGTTGTGACAGCACAGCTCCCACACCCAACTCAGAAGCATCTGTTTGGACAATAAACTCTTTGGAGTAGTCAGGACTTTTCAGGATAGGTGCAGAGCACATGGCCTCCTTCAGGTCATCAAATGCCTTTTGACAGCTTACTGTCCACTGAACCTTTTTGGGCATCTTTTTGGATGTCAGATCATTAAGAGGAGTCACAATGGACCCATAGTTCTTAACAAACTTCCTGTAGTACCCAGTCAAGCCCAAGAAAGCTCGGACCTGAGTCTGGGTGGTGGGAGGAGACAGTCCTTGATGGATTGTATCTTACTCTCCAGTGGTTGAACTTGGCCTCCACCTACAAGATGGCCCAAGTACACAACCTTACTCTGCCCTATCTGGCACTTAGTAGCCTTGATAGTGAGGCCTGCCTTTTGCAGAGCCTCAAGTACCTTCTTCAGGTGGAGCAGGTGATCCTCCCAGGTGGAGCTAAAGACAGCAATGTCATCAAGATATGCTGCACAAAAGTCATCCAACCCAATAAGGACTTGATTCACCAACCTTTGGACGGTGGCAGGTGCATTTTTCAGACCAAAGGGCATCACCACAAATTGGTAGTGCCCTCCTGGGGTTGAAAATGCTGTTTTGGCCTTAGACTCCTCAGCTAACCTGATTTGCCAATAGCCAGCTGTCAAATCAAATGTGCTCAAAAACTTAGCAGAAGCTAGTTTATCTATGAGCTCATCTGCCCTTGGAATAGGATGTGCGTCTGTCCTAGTGACAGCATTGAGTCCTCTGTAATCCACACAGAACCTCATCTCTCTCTTGCCATCTTTGGTGTGAGGTTTGGGGACCAGAACCACTGGGCGAGCCCAGGGGCTCTCTGAGGGCTCAATGACACCCAACTCCAGCATCTTGTGTACCTCAGTCTTTATACAGTCCCTGACATGGTCAGGTTGCCTGTAAAGTTTGTTCTTCACAGGAAGACTGTCACCGGTGTCCACCACATGGGTACACCAGTCAGTTTGACTAGGTATCAGTGAGAACATATGCTGAAATGATTGTAGAACTTGTCTACATTCACTTTGCTGATGCTCAGTGAGGTTGCCTCCCAGGGTCACTCCTTCAACTGAGCCATCTTCAGGGTTCTGAGACAACAGGTCTGGGAGAGGGTCACTCTCCTCCTCCTGTCCCTCATCTGTAGCCATGAGCAAGCCCATGTCTGCCCTGTCAACATATGCTTTTAACCTGTTAACATGGAGTACCCTGTGGGGACTCCTGGGAGTGCTTAGGTCCACCAAGTAGGTAACCCCTCCCTTCTTTTCCAGGATTGTATGGGGTCCAGACCATTTGTCCTGGAGTGCTGCTGGGGCCACTGGCTCCAACACCCATACCTTCTGTCCTGGCTGAAACTCAACCAAGACAGCCTTTTGGTCATGCCAAGCTTTCTGTAAGGCCTGGCTTGCCTCAAGGGTTTTGGATGCCTTCTCCATGTACTCAGCCATCCTGGAGCGGAGACCAAGTACATAGTTCACTATGTCTTGCTTAGGCTTTTTGAGAGGTAACTCCCATCCTTCCCTCACCAGACATAGGGGTCCTCTTACAGGGTGCCCAAATAACAATTCAAAGGGGCTGTAGCCAACTCTTTTTTGTGGGACCTCTCTGTAAGCAAACAGAAGGCAGGGTAGAAGGATGTCCCATCTTCGCCTGAGCTTTTCAGGTAATCCTTTGATCATACCCTTTAGGGTCTTGTTGAATCTCTCAACAAGCCCATTGCATTGTGGGTGATAAGGAGTGGTGAACTTGTAGGTGACACCACATTCCTTCCACATAGCTGTCAAGTATCCTGACATGAAGTTGGTACCTCTGTCAGAAACTGCCTCCTTAGGAAACCCCACTCTGGAGAAGACTCCCAGTAAGGCCCTGGCCACAACAGGAGCTGTTGTGGTCCTAAGGGGAATTGCCTCTGGATACCTGGTGGCATGATCCACTACCACCAGTATAAATCTGTGCCCAGATGCAGTGGGGGGATCCATGGGACCCACAATATCAATCCCCACTCTCTCAAAGGGAACCCCCACCAAAGGTAGTGGTATTAGGGGGGCCTTTGTTGTGCCACCTGATTTACCACTTGCTTGGCAGGTCACACAGGAGCGACAAAACTCTTTGGTATCTTCATTCATGTGAGGCCAGTGAAAGTGAGGGACAAGCCTGTCCCAAGTCTTGTTCTGGCCTAAGTGTCCTGCTAGAGGAATATCATGGGCCAAGGTAAGAAGGAAGCCCCTAAATTGCAGAGGTATAAACAACCTCCTGGTTGCACCAGGTTTCGGGTCTCTAGCTTCTGAATAAAGGAGCCCATCATCCCAATATACTTTATGGGTACCTTGAGCATTCCCAGCAGCCTCAGCAGCAGCCAGCTGTCTGAGGGGTTCAGGAGATGGACAGGATAACTGAGCCTGCCCCAAGTCAGCCCTAGAAGGTCCCCCTGTCCCCAGAAACTCAACCTGGTCAGGTTCAAGCTCTTCAGGGACAGTTCCTTCAAGGTTCTTGAGATCATCCTCCTGGGAAGACTGATCATCACTTGGAGGCAGGGGGGAAGGCACAGCCTTAACCCTCCTGTTCTTCTTCTTGGAAGGTGCTTGGTCCATTGTTCCAGGATCCAAGACCTGAGGTTCAGTAAGGCACTTTTTGGCCTGTGACCTGGTCACAGCAAGGACATGTGGTGATATACCTAACATCTCTGCATGTGTCCTGTACTCCACTTCTGACCATAGAGAACTCTCTAGGTCATTGCCCAACAAACATTCTACTGGGAGGTCTGCACTAACCACAACCCTTTTGAGGCCAGTTACCCCTCCCCACGAGAAGTTAACAATAGCCACACTATGGGAAGTAGTGGTATTGCTGGCATTGGTCACCAGGTAATTCTCACCTGGTATGTACTGTCCAGGATCCACAAAGCCTCGTGTCACCATAGTGACACTGGCACATGTGTCCCTGTAGGCTTGAGCCAAGTTTGTATTAATCAATGGAGTCTGTCTGTACTTGCCCAGATTACTGGGGCTCACAGTCAGGGACAAATCCATGTCCCCATCACAGATCAAGACTGCCTGTGTAAGGGTTCTGTCTAGGTCAGAATCTCCTTCAGTTCCCATAGTGATTCCCACTACACCCTTTGTCTGGGGACCAACACTGCTAACAGTACTACTGGGAGCAGGTGCCTTAGGGGCAACAGTGTTGGAGGCTCCACCCTTCTTACAATCACTAGTCCAGTGAGTTGTATACTTGCAAGATTTGCACCAGGGTTTCTTTGGACCTTCTTTCTTCTTTCCTTTAGATTGTTGGGACCCACCCTCATTAGTACTAGTTTGGGGCCCTGTTGAAGACTTCTGGTCTTTGGATTTCTGGTCATTACCCTTTTGGTCTGTTTTCTTCTGATCACCCCCTTGGCCCTGGTTCTGGTTCTTTTGCTTAACCCTGGTTCTGACCCATTTGTCTCTCATCATCAAATTGTACAATCCTGTATAATCTGAAACCTTACTTCCCAGCAACCAACCCTCCAAAGCCTTAGTGGCACATTCAACATATTCAGACCAGTCCTGAGTCTGTGCCTTCTGGGTATCTCTGAACATTAACCTGTACTGCTCCGTGGTTAAGCCTAACCCATCAACCAGGACAGTCTTCAGGGCTCTGTAGTTTCTGACATCCTCCTCTCTAACAGTGAGGAGTCTATCTCTGCCTCTACCTTCAAAGGAGAGCCATAAGCTTGCTGCCCACTGGTCCTCAGGAACCTGCTGTACTTTGCAGGCTCTCTCAAGAGCAGTCATCCATTTGTGGATATCATCCCCAATTTTGTAGGGGGGCACAACATTGGACAGGTTCCTATTATCAAAGACCCTATCTTTGTCCCTCAGGACAATGCTGCCACCAGTGGGTATAGACCCACTCTCTCTAGGTTGCCTAGCCTTGTTCAGTTTCTCTTCCATCAGGGCTACTTCTAGCTCCTGTTTCCTGATCCTCAGCTGAGCTTCCTGCATTCTGGCCTCATGCTCCCTCCTCTGAGGGCTGGTCATCCTTCTTCTGGACTGACCCTGAGAGCCTCTAGAGGCATGAGAGGCATTAGAGTCACCTGAGTGATTCCTCTGTCTCCCAAACCCCTGTGTAGGAGAGTAGGGTCTGCTATCCTATGGTCACCCCAAATTTTTGCTTTTTTGCTTCACTGGTTTTTGACATATTGAGGCTGTGGGCCTGCCAATCAGACCCCCAGCCTGCTGTTCTCTCTACTAAATTTACACTATGCACCCTAGGTGCATAACCAATTGGAAGTGGATCACCCTGTGAGCCCCTGTACCAGTGTACACTAGGTACCCAGGGCATTGGTGTATCTAAGGCCTACCAGGGGCTGAAGCATGTATTGTGCCACCCCTGGCCTGGCCTAACAAATTTGATACAACTGGCTGATCACTCAGCTGGGGTAAGTTGGTGTAACCACCTCTTACTTAGCTGTAGTATACCTATACCTAACCTTAAATGGGACACCTGGTAACCCATAAGTCACTCCTATGGCAGGCCTTAACAATCCTGAAGGCAGAGTGCTTGGTTCCATGTGAGATGGTGCTCTGGCATGAGCTGAGCCTGTCTGCAGTGGTCGGAACCACTTCCTTCTACTGATTCCAGATATCGTCATACCATATACTCTTAAGTGCATTATGAACCTCGCGGTTAAATGCTATCTTTGGTTTGGCTTTATCAAAACATGTCGAGTAAGGTGTCATACGAATTGGAATACTAACCCCTCGCCAATTCTGGCGACGGGGTTAGCATTCCACCCTTCTAGAGGGACACGACATGTACAGTACCTGAAACCCGGGTAAAATCAGACATAGCCTCAGCTCCACAAAATGGATGCTGCCACCACAGACACAAGTCTGCCCTCCTGCTGCTGGGAGTCCTTCCAGCTTGGGAGGTGTGGACAAAGGGTTTCCTGCCAGGGGAGGTGCGTGCACCACCCCAGACAGGATTTTGTGTATTGGTCAGGTAGGGCTTGAAAGAAACCAGACATGCCTGTGGCTCACAAGGAGCCTCGGTGCATATGCCAGATCAATCCGGTCCTGGTGCACACCAGTCCCGGGCCTGGGGCGAGCTGGACAAAGGATTGGGGGTGTAACCACCCCCCTTCCTGGTCCCACCCTTAGGGAGGGACCGAGCAGGTAGTCCGGCCCCTAGAATCCGCTTAAAGGTAGGAGCTGTGTCCTAAGACTTTAGACATCCTGGAATCAACTTGAAACTAAGAAGAAGACGGGAACTTCGACGCTCTGCCGCACAGAGGACTGAAGCCAATCTCCCCTGTGGTCAGGGAGTGACCACCTTGCTAACGCAAGCACCATCCAGCGAATCAATGTCTGCTTTGCCGCCGCCTCCCGCCGGAGCCCGAGCCCAGAGACTGACAAGACCTGGACCTCCAGACCTCTCACCGCCCGATCCACAGTCCCTGAAAAGAGGAGACCCGTGGAGGCACCGAGACACGTGGAGCCAGCCATCTTGAAAAGACCACGACAAGCTGCAAGCGCAACAACCGAGGCTCCCTTCAAGTTGTGCTTTGGGATCTGAGAAGCCCAACACCCGAGCAGCATCTGCACCAAAGGTGAGCCCTCCAGCATCTCCACGATCTGCGTGGGGCCCTTCTGCATTTTGCCACTCGACGCGCCTAACCGGTTGCTGGCCCGCTGGCTAGTGGCCATCTTGGCGACGAACTTCAAGAAATACACCACTGGTCTGGTTGCTCCAGACTGGCCCTTGCTCCCCTCCAAAGGAGCAGTCCCTCTGACCTTGCTGGTCAGAACCATCAGCTTATTTTGTTTTCCACAACAATTGCTTTTGCCAAGGCTTGTTTGCTTCGACCAAGTCGCCGACACCGCCGACAGCGAGAGCCTGCGTGGGACAGCTCGTGAACCGACTCCTGGACGTCGTCGACCTTCAGGGACCGCGTGGCTGCAGACACAAGCTACACCTTTCTTCCTGTTTGCACCCGACATCGCCTGGTACCCACCTGGTGCCACGCTGGTCACTGGCTAGTGACTGTGAACACTGTCCCCTCTGCATACAGGTCTTCTACAACTCCGATCCACTCTTGGATCCACCGCATCCCTTCCGGACCGACCGCCTGCAGCATCTTTGTCCACAGGCTCCATTGAACAGATAGAAGAAACCCGAAGCACTTCGAGGCCTATGCACCCACTTCCTGTGGGTGAGGTAAAGCTGGCACTCCGGTGCCCAAGTGTAGAGTAACATCTCTAGTGTCTGTGTTTCCAATCTTGAGTTCATAGTCCATCCGGAAGATCCTCTTTGCAGTAACTTTGCAACTTTTACGCACCCATTGAAAACCTATGGGAGCTCGCGTGTGACTATTTGCTCTGCACACGCAACCCGTGGACCTCCTGGTCACTAACTGAAGTTAGCTCCTTGTAGGCCCAGCGATTCTAGAGGCCCTAGGCCTTTTCCCTTTTCTGTTCATGGTACTTATACCACTATTTTAGTATATGGTTTGAGCGGCCACCAGGGCCTATCCATATAAAGTGCAACTTCTGTGTATTCTAACGTATTCTTGTTTAACGATTTGTGCTCCTGTGCTCATAAAGAGTCTAGGGGTTAGTTTGAGAAATAAATACATATATATTTTCAATATATATCTGTGTGGTGTCCTTTCATTGGTATAAAAGGGGGTTACATTTGGTAAAACAGCTGGCTTAACACGCTTCACGAGTTTAGCCTCAAAGACTGCTTAGCCTACGCTACCACTAGGGCAACTAGTCCGAAAAGGTTGACTTACAACCACACCATAAGGGTTGCTTGGCATGGTACAGGGTGGTCACTTTAACTAGTGAACATCATATACCAGGCCAACTTCTCACACCCTGGTTAAGTCCACTGGGGAAACTCGATGGGGGGAACCCATTGTCATTCCCAAATAGTCTTAAGTTAGCTGGGCCAAGTATAATACCTGGCACTGGGCTATTTCTCCCATCAGAATCACTACTATTATCAGACTCATCCCCCTTGTCATTCTCGTCCCTATGCTGATCCTCATCCTCTGTAGTCTGATTCTCACCTAAGGGGTGACTGTTAGGAAGGGGTGCTTCAGTAGCATCTTCAGAAGGAGGGCCTCCTGTTCCAGTCCCTGAGGGGCCTAACTGGGAGGCTTTCTTGAGAGCTCTCTGATCTTCATCAGTTTGCAAGAGCTCTCTGAGTTCAGCAGAGGTAGGGTTCTTGGGCTGTTTAAGGCCCCTAGAATTAGCCAACTGCCTGAGCTCATTCTGGTTTAGGGTAGCAAAGATGGATGGTGCCCTCTGGGGGTCACTCTCGACAGAGATGGGTACCTTGGACCCCTCTGCCCCAGCCATTGCTCTTAAGTGTGGGTGGAAGTGTTGCAACTACCTACACTTGGGTTTTCCTACTAAACCTATCTAGTAGTTGTAGTCTGGGTGTGCTACTCCCTTTTCTCTACAACAACTAAGTTCAGTAGAACTTAAGTATATAACTAACTTGTTTTATATGTACCTAAAGGTACCTGTATGATCTTTCAATTGGTAACAAAGAGATTACAGAGGTAAAACAACAGCAAGCTCAAATCCCAACCGCTGCTCACCAATGTGAGAAGTTCGCCTGGTATATGATGTTCACTAATTAAAGTGACCACCTTGTACCATGCCAAGCAACCCTTTTCGGACCAGCTGCCCTAGTGGTAGCGTAGGCTAAGCAGTCTTTGAGGCTAAACTCGTTTAGGCGTGTTAAGCAAGCTGTTTTACCATATGTAACCCCCCTTTATACCAATGAAAGGACACCACACAGATATATATTCAAAATATATATGTATTTATTACTCAAAGTATCCCCTAGACTCTTTATGAGCACAGGAGCACAAATTGTTAAACAAGAAAGTGTTACAATATACGAAAGTTGCACTTTATATGGATAGGCCCTGGTGGCCGCTCAAACCATATACTAAAATAGTGGTATAAGTACCACAAACAGGAAAGGGAGAAGGCCTAGGGCCTCTAGAATCGCTGGGCCTACAAGGAGCTAACTTTAGTTAGTGACCAGGAGGTCCACGGGTCGCGTGTGCAGTGAGGAAAGTTACACGCGGGCGCCCATAGGTTTTCAATGGGTGCGTAATTGTTCAAGAGTTACTGCTAGAAGGGTCTTCTGGTTGGACTACGAATTCAAGACTTCAAACCTAGACATTAGAGATGTTACTCTACACTTGTGCACCGGAGTGCCAGCTTAACCTCACCCACAGGAAGCGGGTGCATAGGGCTCGAAATGCGTCGGGTTTCGTCTATCTGTTCAATGGAGCCTGACGACAAAGATGCTGCAGGCGGTCGTTCCAGAAGAGATGCGGTGGATCCAAGGTTGGATCGGAAGTGTAGAAGACCTGTAAGCAGAGGGGACAGTGTTCACAGTCACTAGCCAGTGACCGGCGTGGCACCAGGTAGGTACCAGGCGATGTCGGGTGCAAACAGGTGAAGAGGTGTAGCTTGTCTCTGCAGCCACGTGGTCCCTGAAGGTCAACGATGTCCAGAAGTCGGTTCACGAGCTGTCCCATGCAGGCTCTCGTTGTCGGCGGTGTCGGCGACTCAGAAGAAGCAAACAAGCCTTGGCAAAATCAGGAGTCGCAGGAAGTGAAGAAAGCTGTTAGCTCTGACCAGCAAGGTCAGAGGGGCTGCTCCTTTGGAGGGAAGCAGGGGCTAGTCAGGAGCAACCAGACTAGCGTTGTAGTTTTTCAAGATGGTTGCCAAGATGGCCACTAGTCAACGGACCAGTAACCGGTTAGGCGCGTCGAGTCGCGAAGTACAGAGGGGCCCCACACAGATCGTGGAGATGCTGGAGGGCTCACCTTTGGTGCAGATGCTGCTCGGATGTTGGGCTTCTCAGGACCCAAAGCACAACTTGGAGGGAGCCTCTGTTGTTGCGCTTTCAGCTAGTCGAGTGTCTTTCAAGATGGCTGGCTCCACGGGTCTCGGTGCCTCCACGGGTTCCTTCTTTTCAGGGACTGTGGATCGGGCGGTGAGAGGTCTGGAGGTCCAGTCCTTGTTGGTCTCTGGGCTCGGGCTCCAGCGGGAGGCGGCAGCAAAGCAGACGTCGATTCGCTGGATGGTGCTTGCGTTAGCAAGATGGTCACTCCCTGACCATAGGGGAGATTTCCTTCAGTCTTCTGTGCAGCAGAACGTCGAAGTTCCTGTCTTCTTAGTTTCAAGTTGATTCCAGGATGTCTGAAGTCTTTGGACACAGCTCCTAACTTTCAGCGGATTCTAGGGGCCGGACTACCTGCTAGGTCCCTCCCTAAGGGTGGGACCAGGAAGGGGTGTGGTTACACCCCCAATCCTTTGTCCAGCTCACCCCAGGTCTGGGGCTGGTGTGCCCCAGGACCGGATTGAACTGGCATATGCACCGAGGCTCCTTGTGAGCCTCATGCATGTCTGTTTCCTTTCAAGCCCTACCTGACCAATACACAAAATCCTGTCTGGGGTGGTGCTCGCACCTCCCCTGGCAGGAAACCCTTTGTCCACGTCTCCCAAGCTGGAAGGACTCCCAGCAGCAGGAGGGCAGACTTGTGTCTGTGGTGGCAGCGTCCATTTTGTGGAGCTGAGGCTATGTCTGATTTTACCCGGGGTTCAGGTTCTGTACATGTCGTGTCCCCCTAGGAGGGTGGAATGCTAACCCCGTCGCCAGAATTGGCGAGGGGTTAGTATTCCAATTCGTATGACACCTTACTCGACATGTTTTGATAAAGCCAAACCAAAGATAGCATTTAACCGCGAGGTTCATAATGCACTTAAGAGTATATGGTATGGCGATATCTGGAAACGGTAGAAGGAAGTTGTTCCGACTACTGCAGACAGGCTCAGCTCATGCCAGAGCACCGTCTCACATGAAACCAAGCACTCTGCCTTCAGGATTGTTAAGGCCTGCCATAGGAGTGACTTATAGGTTAACATGTGTCCCATTTAAGGTTAGGTATAGGCATACTACACCTAAGTAAGAGGTGGATACACCAACTTACCCCAGCTGAGTGATCAGCCAGTTGTGTCAAATTGCTAGGCCAGGCCAGGGGTGGCACAATACATGCTTCAGCCCCTGGTAGGCCTCAGATACACCAATGCCCTGAGTACCTAGGGTACACTAGTACAGGGGCTCACAGGGTGATCCAGTTCCAATGGGTCATGCACCTAAAGTGCATAGTGTCAATTTAGCAGAGAGAACAGCAGGCTGGGGGTCTGATTAGCAGGCCCACTGCCTCAATACGTCAAAAACCAGTGAAGCAAAAAGCAAAAATTTGGGGTGACCATAGGATAGCAGACCCTACTCTCCTACAGTTTCCCTATGAGAATCATACATTTTTGCTGAGATATGAGGTAAACCTAAAAGTACACGTAAATTGGAAATCACTCGGTCGAGCACACGCCACATGATCTTTTTGATAAAACATTTATAAAGGAGCTCCGGGTCTGACACAAATGTGTATCCTGACCCGGAAGCTGTTCGTTGGTGCAGGTAGGCCAGAGTATTTTTAACAGGTAAGCGCGGCTTCGCGTTTGAAAGTTACATACAGCATTAGTAAAAATATAGCAATATGGGTAAAATTGAAAAATTGAGATAACGCTCGGCCCAGTGTTAAACTTAGACTATCGTAGAGTAAGGAGTGGAAATGGTAAAATTACTCCCTTCTTTACAAACTATATAATTGTAGGAAGGTGGATATCTGACTATGGTTACCCCCAAATTTTTGCCTAGTGTCTAGCTGGTTTTTCGACTTAGTTGGCCTGAGATCCTGCTATTCAGGATCTCAGCCTGGCTGTTCTCTCTTTAAAATGGACTCCATGCACCCTAGGTGCATAACCAATTGGAAGTGGATCACCCTGTCAGCCCCTGTACCAGTGTACACTAGGTACCCAGGGCATTGGTGTACCCAAGGCCTGCCAAGGGCTGCAGCATGTATTATGCCACCCCAGGCTTGGCCTAACAATCTGACACAACTGGCTGATCACTCAGCTGGGGTAAGTTGGTGTAATCACCTCTTACTTAGGTGTAGTATACCTATACCTAACCTTAAATGGGACACCTGGTAACCTATAAGTCACTCCTATGGCAGGCCTTAACAATCCTGAAGGCAGAGTGCTTGGTTCCAGGTGAGATGGTGCTCTGGCATGAGCTGAGCCTGTCTGCAGTGGTCGGAACAACTTCCTTCTACTGTTTCCAGATATCGTCATACCATATACTCTTAAGTGCATTATAAACCTCGCGGTTAAATGCTATCTTTGGTTTGGCTTTATCAAAACATGTCGAGTAAGGTGTCATACGAATTGGAATACTAACCCCTCGCCAATTCTGGCGACGGGGTTAGCATTCCACCCTTCTAGAGGGACACGACATGTACAGTGCCTGAAACCCGGGTAAAATCAGACATAGCCTCAGCTCCACAAAATGGATGCTGCCACCACAGACACAAGTCTGCCCTCCTGCTGCTGGGAGTCCTTCCAGCTTGGGAGGTGTGGACGAAGGGTTTCCTGCCAGGGGAGGTGCGTGCACCACCCCAGACAGGATTTTGTGTATTGGTCAGGTAGGGCTTGAAAGAAACCAGACATGCCTGTGGCTCACAAGGAGCCTCGGTGCATATGCCAGTTCAAACCGGTCCTGGGGCACACCAGTCCCGGGCCTGGGGCGAGCTGGACAAAGGATTGGGGGTGTAACCACCCCCCTTCCTGGTCCCACCCTTAGGGAGGGACCTAGCAGGTAGTCCGGCCCCTAGAATCCGCTTAAAGGTAGGAGCTGTGTCCTAAGACTTCAGACATCCTGGAATCAACTTGAAACTAAGAAGAAGACGGGAACTTCGACATTCTGCTGCACAGAAGACTGAAGAAAATCTCCCCTGTGGTCAGGGAGTGACCACCTTGCTAACGCAAGCACCATCCAGCGAATCACCGTCTGCTTTGCCGCCGCCTCCCGCCGGAGCCCGAGCCCAGAGACTGACAAGACCTGGACCTCCAGACCTCTCACCGCCCGATCCACAGTCCCTGAAAAGAGGAGACCCGTGGAGGCACCGAGACACGTGGAGCCAGCCATCTTGGAACGACTACGACAAGCTGACCAGTGCAACAACCGAGGCTCCCTCCAAGTTGTGCTTTGGGTCCTGAGAAGCCCAACCCTCGAGCAGCATCTGCACCAAAGGTGAGCCCTCCAGCAACTCCACGATCTGCGTGGGGCCCTTCTGCATTTTGCCACTCGACGCGCCTAACCGGTTGCTGGCCCGCTGGCTAGTGGCCATCTTGGCGACGAAATCTACGACAAACACCGCTGGTCTGGTGGCTCCAGACTGGCCCTTGCTCCCCTCCAAAGGAGCAATCCCTCTGACCTTGCTGGTCAGAACCAACAGCTGATTTCCGAATCCTCCTACAATTGCTTTTGCCAAGGCTTGTTTGCTTCGATCAAGTCGCCGACACTGCCGACAGCGAGAGCCTGCGTGGGACAGCTGGTGAGCCGACTCCTGGACGTCGTCGACCTTCAGGGACCACGTGGCTGCGGAGACAAGCTACCCCTCATCACCTGTTTGCACCCGACATCGCCTGGTACCCACCTGGTGCCACGCTGGTCACTGGCTAGTGACTGTGAACACTGTCCCCTCTGCTTACAGGTCTTCAACATCTCCGATCCACTCTTGGATCCACTGCATCTCTCCCGGACCGACCGCCTGTAGCATCTTTGTCTTCAAGCTCCACGGAACAGATAGAAGAAACCCGACGCACTTCGAGGCCTATGCACCCGCTTCCTGTGGGTGAGGTAAAGCTGGCACACCTGTGCCCAAGTGTAGTATTACATCTCTAGTGCCTGTGTTCCAAATCTTGAGTTCCTAGTCCATCCGGAAGATCCTCTTTGCAGTAACTTTGTACTTTTTACGCACCCATTGAAACCTATGGGAGCACGCGTGTGACTATTTGCTCTGCACACGCCACCCGTGGACCTCCTGGTCACTAACTGACGTTAGCTCCTTGTAGGCCCAGCGATTCTAGAGGCCCTAGGCCTTTTCCCTTTTCTGTTCGTGGTACTTATACCACTATTTTAGTATATGGTTTGAGTGGCCACCAGGGCCTATCCATATAACGTGCAACTTCTGTGTATTCTGTGATAATCTTGTTTGACGATTTGTGCTCCTGTGCTCATAAAGAGACTAGGGGTTACTTTGAGAAATAAATACATATATATTTTGAATATATATCTGTGTGGTGTCCTTTCATTGGTATAAAAGGGGGTTACATTTGGTAAAACAGCTGGCTTAACACGCTTCACGAGTTTAGCCTCAAAGACTGCTTAGCCTACGCTACCACTAGGGCAGCTAGTCCGAAAAGGTTGACTTACAACCACACCAGAAGGGTTGCTTGGCATGGTACAAGGTGATCACTTTAACTAGTGAGCATCATATACCAGGCCAACTTCTCACATTGGTGAGCAGCGGTTGGATTTGAGCTTGCTGTGTTTTACCATTGTAATCTCTTGGTTACCAATTGAAAGATCACATAGGTACCTGTAGGTACATATAAAACAAGATTAGATATACATAAGTTCTACTGAACTTAGTTGTTGTAGAGCAAAGGGAGTAGCACACCCTGACTACAACTACTAGATAGGTTTAGTAGGTAAACACAAGTGTAGGTAGATTGCAACACATCCACCCACACTTAAGAGCAATGGCCGGGGCAGAGGGGTCCACTGTACCCATCTCTGTTGAGAGTGACCCCCAGAGGGCACCATCCAGCTTTGCTACCCTTAATCAGAATGAGCTCAGGCATTTGGCAACTCTTAGAGGCCTTAAACAGCCCAAGAACCCAAACTCTGCTGAGCTCAGAGAGCTCTTACAGAATGATGAGAATCAGAGAGCACTCAAGAAAGCTTCCCAGTTAGCCCCCTTAGGGTCAGGAACAGGAGGCCCCCCTTCTGAAGATACTACAGAGGTACCCAGTTCCAATAGCCATCCCTTAGATGAGAACCATACTACAGGGGAGGAAAGTGGTGAGGATACAGAAAGTAGTGATGATGAAGGGAGAACTAGCCCAGTGCCAAGTATTATACTTGGCCCAGCTAAACTAAGGCTATTGGGGACTGACAATGGGTTCACCCCATTGGATCTCCCCAGTGGACTTAACACAGGGCTTGGGAGGCAAAGGAATCACTCAGGTGACTCCAATGCTTCTCATGGCTCTAGAGGCTCTCAAGGTCACTCCAGGAAAAGGATGACCACCCCTCAGAGGAGGGAACATGAGGCCAGAATGCAGGAAGCCCAGCTGAGGATCAGGAAGCAGGAGCTAGAAGTAGCCCTGATGGAAGAAAAACTGAACAAGGCTAGGCAACCTAGAGAGAGTGGGTCTATACCCACTGGTGGCAGCATTGTCCCTAAGGACAAAGATAGGATCTTTGATAATAGGAACCTGTCTAAGGTTGTGCCCCCCTACAAAAGTGGGGATGATATCCACAAATGGATAACTGCTCTTGAGAGAGCCTGCAAAGTACAGCAGGTTCCTGAAGACCAGTGGGCAGCAATCCTCTGGCTCTCCTTTGAAGGAAGAGGCAGAGACAGACTCCTCACTGTTAGGGAGGAGGATGTCAGAAACTACAGAGTCCTGAAGAGTGTCCTAGTTGATGGGTTAGGCTTAACCACTGAACAGTACAGGTTAATGTTCAGAGACACCCAGAAGACACAGACTCAGGACTGGTCTGAATATGTTGAATGTGCCACTAAGGCTTTGGAGGGTTGGTTGCTGGGAAGTAAGGTATCTGATTATACAGGATTGTACAATTTGATGATGAGAGAACAGATTTTAAGTAACTGTCAAAACCAGCTCCTCCATCAACACCTGGTAGACTCAGATTTGACCTCTCCCCAAGAATTGGGAAAGAGGGCAGATAAATGGGTCAGGACCAGGATCAGGCCTAAGAATCAGGGTGGTGACCAAAAGAAAGATACCACCAAACCTCAAGAGAAGGGTGGGGATAGAACAAAAGAGAAATCTTCCTCAGGGCCCCAAAACTCCACGCAGGGTGGTGGGTCCCAAGCTCCCTCCTCTACCACAGGTAAAAAGCCCTACTGCCATGAGTGTAAAACTCCTGGGCATTGGAAAACTGACAGCAGTTGCCCAAGGGCTACAAACAAAACTGTTCCTCCAATTACTCCTGTCACACCACCTATTACTGTCAGCAGTAATCCCCCAGGTGGTGGGAGTGCCCCCAAAAATTTGGGTGGGTTTACTTGGGGAACACAGGGGGACCCTGGCTTAGCCAATTCCCCTGCAGCAGATACTCTTGTCTGTGACGGTGGCATGGGGTTTGCCAACTTCACTGCCTGTCCCAACACTTTGGGTAGGTACAGACAGGAGCCCTACATCAATGGTACAAAAGCTGAGGCCTACAGAGACACTGGGGCTAGCATCACAATGGTGGCCCATTGGCTAGTTCCCTCTGAGCAGCTTTTGCCCGGTTTCTCCTACCAGGTGACTAACATTGATGGCAAACAGAACAGTCATCCCATGGCAGAGGTATGTCTCAGCTGGGGAGGGGTCACTGGCCCTAAAAGGGTAGCAGTGTCCCCAACCTTGCCTGTAGACTGCTTACTGGGGAATGACTTAGAACTCTCAGCTTGGGCTGGAGTTGAACAAGACACCCATTCTAAAATGGTAGGCCTTTCACAAAAGGGTAGGGGGGTTGTGCCATTCACAACCCCTGTCCAAATAGATTTCCTCCCTGAAAAGGTTGGAAGGGCAGTGGTAGCCACAGCCCAGGCACAGACAGACTTCCCTGTAGGGACTGGCAGAGCTGTGACAGTCACAGCTCAAACACAAACTGAGTGCCCCCCTGAAAAGGTTGGCAAGGCTGTAATGGTCTCAGCCTATACTCAGACTGACATAGGTGTAGTGAAGCCTGAAACAATGGATCACTCCACACAAACTGAGAGTAGTGGGGAGGAAGAAAAGTCTCCCTCTCCCCAGGCATTAGGAAAAGGTCAGCCTCCTCAGGGATCTGACCTCACCCCTTGTGAAGGAACTGCCCCAGAGGTAGCCAGGCCTGGCCTGGCAGAGCCTCTGATGTCAGTGGCCCCTTCCAAGGTGGGATCCAGTCTGGTGCAGGTAGCCTGCCTCTCTCTACCCTGCCTCAGTCAGCCCAGGGCTGCAGAGGTCAGGGAGGCCAGTGGACCCCCAGAGGGCCCCTGTCCACAAGAACCCCCCCATCAAAAGAATGAGGATTGCCTGGCTAGTAGCCCTAGTCAGGTGATGGGTAAAAACATTCCTGAGGGATCTCCTTTACAGGTAGTTAGGGACCTCCCCCAGGGGGATTCTGTTGGGCACAGGCAAACATGGGACCTTAGGGCCCCAAACCTGACCTGTCCCTCCAGTAAGCCCACAAAAGGGACCCAGCCTCCAGCTTTAGGTAGCCAGAGGCTGACCCTGAGAGCACAGTGCAACTCAGTTAAAGAAAGAAAGGCATCCATGGTGGAGGATGATTGGAGGAAGCTGAGGCCTCACTTTGAGGACACTCACTTCAGTACTCCATCTCAACACCAGCCTTTTACTTTGCCAAGACACACCAAAGGTAGAGATTCCCTATGGTGGAGACCCTCTGATACCCTTAGGGTGAGGGATTGCTTAGTGGACCATGAGACAGGGGGTAACCATGCCAGTGCTGGTTCCTCCTTATATGGCCACTTGGGCAATATAGGCTTACCTGGTCAAGGTCAGCCTTATCTCCCTTCGTTTGGGGGGGGGGTTGTGTAGGAAGGTGGATATCTGACTATGGTTACCCCCAAATTTTTGCCTAGTGTCTAGCTGGTTTTTCGACTTAGTTGGCCTGAGATCCTGCTATTCAGGATCTCAGCCTGGCTGTTCTCTCTTTAAAATGGACTCCATGCACCCTAGGTGCATAACCAATTGGAAGTGGATCACCCTGTCAGCCCCTGTACCAGTGTACACTAGGTACCCAGGGCATTGGTGTACCCAAGGCCTGCCAAGGGCTGCAGCATGTATTATGCCACCCCAGGCTTGGCCTAACAATCTGACACAACTGGCTGATCACTCAGCTGGGGTAAGTTGGTGTAATCACCTCTTACTTAGGTGTAGTATACCTATACCTAACCTTAAATGGGACACCTGGTAACCTATAAGTCACTCCTATGGCAGGCCTTAACAATCCTGAAGGCAGAGTGCTTGGTTCCAGGTGAGATGGTGCTCTGGCATGAGCTGAGCCTGTCTGCAGTGGTCGGAACAACTTCCTTCTACTGTTTCCAGATATCGTCATACCATATACTCTTAAGTGCATTATGAACCTCACGGTTAAATGCTATCTTTGGTTTGGCTTTATCAAAACATGTCGAGTAAGGTGTCATACGAATTGGAATACTAACCCCTCGCCAATTCTGGCGACGGGGTTAGCATTCCACCCTTCTAGAGGGACACGACATGTACAGTGCCTGAAACCCGGGTAAAATCAGACATAGCCTCAGCTCCACAAAATGGATGCTGCCACCACAGACACAAGTCTGCCCTCCTGCTGCTGGGAGTCCTTCCAGCTTGGGAGGTGTGGACGAAGGGTTTCCTGCCAGGGGAGGTGCGTGCACCACCCCAGACAGGATTTTGTGTATTGGTCAGGTAGGGCTTGAAAGAAACCAGACATGCCTGTGGCTCACAAGGAGCCTCGGTGCATATGCCAGTTCAAACCGGTCCTGGGGCACACCAGTCCCGGGCCTGGGGCGAGCTGGACAAAGGATTGGGGGTGTAACCACCCCCCTTCCTGGTCCCACCCTTAGGGAGGGACCTAGCAAGTAGTCCGGCCCCTAGAATCCGCTTAAAGGTAGGAGCTGTGTCCTAAGACTTCAGACATCCTGGAATCAACTTGAAACTAAGAAGAAGACGGGAACTTCGACATTCTGCTGCACAGAAGACTGAAGAAAATCTCCCCTGTGGTCAGGGAGTGACCACCTTGCTAACGCAAGCACCATCCAGCGAATCACCGTCTGCTTTGCCGCCGCCTCCCGCCGGAGCCCGAGCCCAGAGACTGACAAGACCTGGACCTCCAGACCTCTCACCGCCCGATCCACAGTCCCTGAAAAGAGGAGACCCGTGGAGGCACCGAGACACGTGGAGCCAGCCATCTTGGAACGACTACGACAAGCTGACCAGTGCAACAACCGAGGCTCCCTCCAAGTTGTGCTTTGGGTCCTGAGAAGCCCAACCCTCGAGCAGCATCTGCACCAAAGGTGAGCCCTCCAGCAACTCCACGATCTGCGTGGGGCCCTTCTGCATTTTGCCACTCGACGCGCCTAACCGGTTGCTGGCCCGCTGGCTAGTGGCCATCTTGGCGACGAAATCTACGACAAACACCGCTGGTCTGGTGGCTCCAGACTGGCCCTTGCTCCCCTCCAAAGGAGCAATCCCTCTGACCTTGCTGGTCAGAACCAACAGCTGATTTCCGAATCCTCCTACAATTGCTTTTGCCAAGGCTTGTTTGCTTCGATCAAGTCGCCGACACCGCCGACAGCGAGAGCCTGCGTGGGACAGCTCGTGAGCCGACTCCTGGACGTCGTCGACCTTCAGGGACCACGTGGCTGCGGAGACAAGCTACCCCTCATCACCTGTTTGCACCCGACATCGCCTGGTACCCACCTGGTGCCACGCTGGTCACTGGCTAGTGACTGTGAACACTGTCCCCTCTGCTTACAGGTCTTCAACATCTCCGATCCACTCTTGGATCCACTGCATCTCTCCCGGACCGACCGCCTGCAGCATCTTTGTCTTCAAGCTCCACGGAACAGATAGAAGAAACCCGACGCACTTCGAGGCCTATGCACCCGCTTCCTGTGGGTGAGGTAAAGCTGGCACACCTGTGCCCAAGTGTAGTATTACATCTCTAGTGCCTGTGTTCCAAATCTTGAGTTCCTAGTCCATCCGGAAGATCCTCTTTGCAGTAACTTTGTACTTTTTACGCACCCATTGAAACCTATGGGAGCACGCGTGTGACTATTTGCTCTGCACACGCCACCCGTGGACCTCCTGGTCACTAACTGACGTTAGCTCCTTGTAGGCCCAGCGATTCTAGAGGCCCTAGGCCTTTTCCCTTTTCTGTTCGTGGTACTTATACCACTATTTTAGTATATGGTTCGAGCGGCCACCAGGGCCTATCCATATAACGTGCAACTTCTGTGTATTCTGTGATAATCTTGTTTGACGATTTGTGCTCCTGTGCTCATAAAGAGACTAGGGGTTACTTTGAGAAATAAATACATATATATTTTGAATATATATCTGTGTGGTGTCCTTTCATTGGTATAAAAGGGGGTTACATTTGGTAAAACAGCTGGCTTAACACGCTTCACGAGTTTAGCCTCAAAGACTGCTTAGCCTACGCTACCACTAGGGCAGCTAGTCCGAAAAGGTTGACTTACAACCACACCATAAGGGTTGCTTGGCATGGTACAAGGTGATCACTTTAACTAGTGAGCATCATATACCAGGCCAACTTCTCACAATAATGTTGTTAATAAATTGTTAGTATCGAGCAGTTAGCTTTATGAAAAAAAGATGCACAAGTCTATGATAAATGAAACGCGTACTTGGATGCAACAAGGAATAGATAGTACTTGAGAATAGTGGACAACAACATTCTAATCGTATAGGACGTGACGAGATTGAAAGTTAAAAGACAAATGCATTATTACAACAGTGGGGTCTTTAAATCGCATATATATATATATATATATATATATATATTCACAGAAAAAAACATAGGTTTCAGGCACGTTATAGTTAGGAATTAGCATTTAAAAAACCTCAGAAATTCACTGAAAAAAACATAGATTTCAGGGGTGTTATAGTTAGCTGGACTTTTCACTTGTACAAAACCATTGAAATTCCCCCGTTATAGTTAGTTCAGCGAACTATAATTTGCACGCCCGCAATGCACTGCTGATGACGTCACATATTACATCACTCATGACATGGTCAGTGACATCACTCATGACATCACTGATGACATCTCAAATGACATCACTGATGACATCATCCAATGAATGTGTGTTTTTCTAAATTAAATATGTTTTATATATGTATATCTCAAGGTCGATGGAAGAATAAATGGGTATATAAGTGTCTAAATGGATGATTTGTTTTTGAAAAATTGATTGTGTAACTGACTGATTAAGTGTATCATAGTGAATACATGGCTTAGTGAGTAATGTTTAAATATGTAAATATCTGTATCAGTCTCTCACTTTGTGTATAAGTGGCTGCATGGGTTGGTGAGGAGCTACATGGGTGTCTATATAGGTTATTAGTTGGTTTTTTGAGTATCAGTCTGAGTGTCTGCATGGTTCGGTGGGGGGTATTACGTAGTGCATAGGTGCATGAATGAGTGACTCACTCTTTGTATGTGTTGAAGACAGCATGTGTGCAGGACTGTATGGGTGGATGAGTGTGTGTATGGGTGTGTTAGTGAGTGAATGACTGTCTCAATAGTGTCTTTATGAGTAACTACATATGTTTTAAACTAGTATATGTGACTATTGGTGTATATAAGTGAGTATATGCGAGAGTGAGAGATTGAAAGAGTTCCTGTATGAATAAGTATGTGTTTCTATAAGTGATTGTTTAAAAGACTAAGTATGTGTAAGTTTCCGTAGAAGTAAGTGTGGTGGTGTGTGTATAACTGTATATGCAAATAAATGTATGTTTGATTCTTTATAAGCATGAGTGACTATGTGTGTGAGTAACTCTATGGATGAGTGGCATTGTGTAACAGGATGTATAGGTGTATGAGTACATATGATGAGTGAATACATGTATGAGTGACTGTATAGGACTGTTGGTGAATGAGTGGATGTGTATGTGGATCTTAGAATTACTGAAGAGGTTGTTGTAACTGGTATTGGTATGTCCATTGTTTTGAAAAGTTTAGTCTCTATTTTTGAATGTGTGTATCAAAGGTTATATTAGGGTGAGAGGAGGTCTGCCACTCTATCACAAGGATGATGTCATCAGTGATGTCATCAGTGATGTCATTTGAGATGTCATCAGTGATGTCATGAGTGATGTCACTGACCATGTCATGAGTGATGTAATATGTGACGTCATCAGCAGTGTATTGCGGGCGCGCAAGTTATAGTTAGCTGAACTAACTATAACGGGGGAATTTCAATGGTTTTGTACAAGTGAAAAGTCCAGCTAACTATAACACCCCTGAAACCTATGGTTTTTTCAGTGAATTTCTGAGGTTTTTTAAATGCTAATTCCTAACTATAACGTGCCTGAAACCTATGGTTTTTTCTGTGAATTTCAAAGGTTTTTTAAATGCTAATTTTTAACTATGCCTACAGAGATAGGACATGTGAAGAAAGAAGAAAAAATGCACAGAAAGAAAAAAAAGAAGTGCAGAAAGAAGCAACAGAAGTCCTCAAAGACGAAGAAAAGTGCAGGAAGAAGGATAACATGCAGAAAGAACAAAAAGAAGAGCAGAAAGAAGCCTTGTTGCAAAATCATCCTGTACCCTCAACTTTTTCAGACGGATACTGGTGGTAACTGAGTCTGACTAACCAGTCCTAGAGCCAGTGCTATGTTAAAAGACACTTAGAATACAGTGAAAACACCTACATACACTAGGGAACATTATGCGTTGGGGTCCCCCTGTGATTAGCATGACCTCCTCTGTAAGCCCCTAGTATATAATAGGGCAGGGGGATTAAAACTACCTCTTAAAACAGGCCACAGGGCGTTTTTGCACACGTTAACTCAGGCCCCGTCCCCTCCCTTCAGCACTGTGCAAACACGCCCTGTGTCCGTTTTTAGTTGGGAGATTAAGTTCATTTGAATCCTGAGGGTCCCTAGGGTCCAACTAGCCCACTAGGTACCTCCAGTAAGTGCCACAGAGCTGCATTGCAGAGAGGTGTAAAAAGTGGCACGGCCTGGACCACCTCTCTGCAATGCAGCTCAGTGGCGCTTACTGGAAGCACTTGGTGGGCTAGTTAGCCCCCAGGGGCCCTCAGCATTGAAGGAAAATTATATCCCCAATTTAAAACGTGCCATAGTGCGTGTTTGCACACGTCACCTCAGGCCCCGTCCCCTCCCTTCACCACTGTGTAAACGCGCCCTATGGCTGTTCTAAGTTGAGAGATTAAGTTCCCTTGAATCCTAAGGGTCCCTAGGGTCAAACTAGACCACTAGGTACCTCCAGTAAGCGCCACAGAGCTGCGTTGCAGAGAGGTGTAAAAAGGGGCTTGGCCTCAGAACACCTGTCTGCAGCGCAGCTCCCTGGTGCATACTGGAGATGCCTGTTGGGCTAGTTGGCCCTCAGGGACCCTCAGTATTGAAGAGGAATTAATTCCCCACCTTACAACTCGCCAGGGGGCACGTTTGCAGAGTGCTGCAAGGAGGGGGCGTGGCCTCCGGCACGATGCCAGTCTTTTATTTATTTTAATTTTTTAAGAAGGGGGGCTGTGTGGTTCCCCTTCTTATTCTAATTTATTGGCCCTGATGACCCCATCCCCCAGGGCCTGTCTCCTAATTATATTTTTTTGACCCCAATCCCCAGGGCCGGCCACTGTTTTTTATTATTTTAAAAAAATATATATTTATAGACACACCTAGGACATGCTGCACAAACCGTACGTACCTATCACCATGACGATTTGCGTGATATGATTTGCGTGATATTCATTAAAAGGCGACTATGCATACAATGAATCCACGTGGAATGTATTTACACCACTAGTGAAGCTCTGACATGTCTGATGCCCTACCGTGCCTAATCCCGGTAGACACCCTTCTCATTTATTTATACAAACATGGGTAGCTATTGACGGGCACATTTAATACACATGCACACCAAGCCATTCAAAGGGGATTCGACAAAAATTCGACCAAAACTATGCAAGAAACCCCCCTCACGGTTAATAAGACACACATCCACTGCCGGATGTGTAATACTTTTTATTTTACTCTCTGGAAAGGGGACGAACATCACTTGAGAGTCACAGCGCGCTCCTGGCAGAACCCAATGCTGTGTTACACCCACCATTGCCTGCTGAGTGCCACACACCTCTGTGTTGTATTCCACTAGCTAGTGCATATGCTATGACACTCTCTAGCCCATGTGCACTGTAACACCACCCCGTGAATATGTCATGCCACACTTGTCTTCGCACGGGTTATATTGCCCCATCTAACGTGCCTTCCTCGATGCATATGTTATAACGCACAGTGCTATACCATACATATTACAATCTGGGATCCATATCTTTGTCACAGTGCATATGCAACGTTACACTCCCCAGCACATATTTTATATTACAACTTTAGAGACTAGTTAGGTTACACAACACTGCCCTGTGCATATTACACTCCAAGGCGCATATCGCATAGCACGCGCAAGTGCCTGTGCTATCTCGCGCTCTCCAATGAATCTGTCATTGCGCACAATGTATTGCATATTATATTTCACGCCCGGTTCATCTTATATCACACTTTTTGGTGCATAGTTTATACCATACACTATATCTAGTTTTCATTTTCAATCGTGCTCTCAGGACTATGTTCTATATAACACTGTGTTCACCTACCCTTTTCACGGGCATTACATTTTGCGATAGGGGGTGGAGGGTCAGGGGGTGTTTCTGCCAAGTGAGCCCGGAGTCACAGTCACAAACGTCCTCTTCTTCCTGAATAAAAGTGAGATTATGCTGCATACTTGTTCATATTTTAAGTAGTTCGCACAGACACACTTTTTAAAAACAATAAAGTTGCTAATACCCGCCTTCTCTGAACAGTTAGCTTGCTGCCCCTTCCCCCTCCTCCCTATCCTCTGTTGTGTGAATCCATGGACTAGCCTCCTCCCTCCTGCCATGCATGGTCTGATGTGCTGCCACTGCCCTCAATTTAGTATGATGTACCAGTCCACTCCTCCTGCCCTCCATTGCCCAATTCTATGCCCCATCATTGACCTCCTGCTTAAACTCTGTGCTTAGCTTGCTGCCCCTATTCTCCTTCCCCCTGCCCTCCGATGTGTTTGTGTATGCCCCTGCTCCATCCTTTTTGCCCACCATGTTCCATGGACCTGCCACTCCTATCTACTCTGAGTGTTCTGTTGAGCTGCCACTCCCCTCCCACCTGCCTAGCATTGTCAGATGACTGTAACCTGTCCCTGCCACCTCCACCCTGCCTGTCCACATGCCATGCCCCTATCCTCTTCCTCCTGTCCTACATGGTCCATTGTACTGCCACACCCTTCTGCCCTCCCTGGTCTGTTGTGCTGCAACTGCTCCTCCTGCCTGCCCCGTGCGGTCTGTTGTGAGGCCCCTTCCCCTGAACTTTCTTGTCTGTGCACAGGTCCTGACCCTCCCATCTATCCTCCATCGTCCTTTGTGCATGCCCCTGCACCCTCCTTCTTGCCCATCATAGCCATTGTGCTACCACTAACCCTCCCACTTGCCATGCATGGTCTTCTGTGCTGCCATGGCCCCTCCCACCTTCCCTGCGTGGTCAGTTAGCTGCCCCTGAACCCCTCCCACCTTCCCTCCATGGTCTGTGTGTATGCCATCACAGTCTCACTGTTGCTCTTCATGGTGTGTCTTGCTTCTAGTGCCCATCCTGCCTGACCTCCATGGCTATCTTGCTGCTCCTGCCCTGCCCCCTTGCCCCCAGCCCTCTGTTTACATGTGCAGACCCCTACTCCCTCCCTCCTGGCTTGTCTGTTCCATTGTAATGCCCCTGATCCATCCCTCCTGCCCTTTATGGTCTGTTATGCTGCAGCTTTCTCTCCTGTCTGTCCATTATGGTCCTGCCTCTTGCCCCTCTGTTCTCTGTTGTCCATGTGCATGGTCCTGTCCCCTCCCTCTTGCTTTCTATGGATTGTTGTGCTGCACTCCCGTCTCGCATGCCCTGTGTGGTGTATTGTGCTGCTGCAAACCCTGATGCCTACCCTGCAGGGTCAGTTTGGTGCACCTCTCCATGTCCCTCCTGTCCTCTGTTATCCAAGTCCATGTCCCTACCCCATTTCCTTCCATGATCCAATGTACCATACTTGCGAACATTTTGAACTTGGTAAGAGGGAGATTTTGAAAAAAAACTGGGGTATTGATTTTCCCCTTTGAGTTACATTGAAAAAGAGGAGATTGTAGACAGGAGACAGATAAAATAAAGCCCATTTGAGCTTAAAAACATTGGACGTTTCCTGGCTGAATCGGGTCTGTTGGCATGTATGGTTGTACTACCATTGCCTCTTCCTTCTGCCCACAATGGTCTATTACATTGCCACAGCCTCTCTTGCAAGTCCTGTATTGTTGGTTTGTTGCCCCTGCCCCCCTTTCCACTGCCCTCCATAGTCTGTTGTGCTGCCACGGCCCTTCCTGCCTGCTCAGTGTGGTTAAATTGTTGCCTTTGCACCCTCCTACCTGCCTTCAATTTTCAGAGTCCGTGCCCCTGGCCTCTGCCTCTCAACAGTATCCTAATGAACAACTAGATTGCTAACATTCTATATTTATTACAAAAGTGTGGAACGCCTGACGTCATCAAAACTGTAATACCTAGAGCATTTCCTTTAGGAATTACATATATGAGAGGGTCTTATTGGCATCAAAATTATGGTTAGTGCTCTAAAAGACTAAAATAAAGACATATTTTCTGAGTTTTCAAATAGCGAGAAAGCACTTTTAAATTATTTCTTAACTTTATGTTTTTTTATCCAGTTGACCACTTGATTAAATGTTGCACTTAGGGGAGAGGATGTGGTGTTACTTCCAGAACTGCAGACTTTGCAACTGGGGAACCAGGTTGGAGTTTCTGCTTCAGCTCGACATTCTGTGATTCTGGTCAAATCACTTAGTCTCCCCATGTCTACAACCAAAATGAATTTGTTCTTGTGTGATGTAACCAATGCTCATGTAAAGCACTCCAATACCTGACAAGTCTGCACTATATAACACTGCAAAAACACAAAATAATAAGTGTTTTGCACACTTCTGTCATTGGGCTATATTTGGGCTCCATCTGGGCGATTTCGGGCTACATTTGGGCTCTTTTGTCTCCGGTGGCCATCTTGGGAGATTTCTTTGTTATGAAGTTTCCTAATTTTCTCATGTACTGCAGTCTCCTCAGTAGGAAATGCTTTCAGTTTTTTACTTTGATTCCATCATCAAGGTATTCAGATATGTCACACATTTGCCATAAATTCTGAATGTTAGCACTCTAGTTGCTCATTAGATCACTGTAGTAAAACTACTGTTCACCATGGAAGTCTGCTCCTGGTATTAAAAGTGCATGTTTCAGTCTGCATGTCAGAATTTTTTAATGAAATAGAAGAGGATTTGAGAAGTCACTCAAAATGTGCCCTCATTTTCTTTCTTCAGCATTAATCATAATTTCTATGGCAAAATGAAACCCCTCATTGTGTTCTTTTAAATTAAATGTTTTAAGTGTTACCAGTTTATTCCAATCAAGATGGCTTCAGGTGTGCCATACTTTTGTCATAATGAAGACAGTAAGCGCTCTAGTTGTTTTTAAGAACACTCTGGGACATTCTGTCATTGGGCTATACTTGGGCTACATCTGGGTGATATTTGGGCTACATTTGGGCTCTTTTGTCTCTGGTGGCCATCTTGGCAGACTTATTTGTTATGAAGTTTCCTAATTTCCTCATTTATGTTATGTTATGTTATGTTATTCACTTTTATTAGGCGCACAGCTGCCCCAGCGAAGGGGCGTCCTGGTGCCTGATCAGGTACACAACACAACAGGTCAAGGCCAAGAAAAGAGAAATCAGATAGCAGGGGCAAACAGATGTGTTTTAATGGCGCGTCTAAAAAGAGTCAGGCTGTTTAGGGCGCGAATATGTAAAGGAAGGGAATTCCATAGATCAGCCGCCAGAACACGAAAAGAGCGTCCTCCCATCCTACTCAGCCTGAACCTAGGCTTAGTCGCCAGATGGTAAGATTCAGACCTGAGAGACCGCGTGGGGACGTAAGGAGAAATAAGGCCCGCCAAAGCAGGGGGAGAGGAAAGCTTCAGGATCTTAAATGTCAGACAGAGAGCCTTAAATTTGATTCTCTGTCTGACCGGAAGCCAGTGAAGGGAGGTCAGAACAGCAGAGACAGAGCCACGTCTCGGAAGGCCAACAATGGCCCGTGCAGCAGCGTTCTGCACCCTCTGAAGCCTAGTAGCCTCAGCCTGGTTGACTCCAAGAAGCAAGGCACTCCCGTAGTCCAGCCGGGAAAGAATAGAGGCCTGAACCACCAGTTGCCGAGTGGGGGGGTCAAAGAATTTACTGCAGTCTCCTCAGTAGGAAATACTTTCAGTTTTTTACTTTGATTCCAAAGGCATTCAGATGTGTCACACATTTGCCATAAATTCAGAATGTTAGCACTCTTTTTGCTCATTAGATCACTGTAGTAAAGCTACTGCTCACCAGGGAAAACTGCTGCTGGTATTGAAAGTGCATGTTTCAGTCTGCATGTCAGAATTTTTTAATGAAATAGAAGAGGATTTGAGGTCACTCAAAATGTGCCCTAATTTTTCTTTCTGCAGCACTAATCATACTTTTTATGGAAAAATGAACCCCCTCATTTTGTTCCTTTTTAAATTAAATGTTTTAAGAGTTACCACTTTAATCCAAGCAAGATGGCTTCAGGTGTGCCATACGTTTATCATAAGTAGGACTGTTAGCGCTCTAGTTGTTCTTTGGAACACTCTGGAAAGCTGCAGTAGAACACAAAGGAATCAACTGCCAGTCTCTGCCCTTGTTGGATGTACATGTTTTATTGAGAATGTCAGACTTCATTCTCACATGACTGAGAAAGATAATGTGAATTTACAGAAAATAAGCTCTCAGTTTAGCTTATAGATCACCTTCCAAACCTCTGTGGGAAAAGCATGAGAAAATATTTTTCTCTCAATCATGATATCCCAGCAGACGGCTTTTTCACATGGTGAAATCACCTTAGAACATACCACAATTCCTAAAATGAGTATGGTACCATCAACAAATGATTTATCATGTAACTAAAGTCTTAAAACCTTCTATTAACTGCAATACTTTTTAATGAGGTGCTATCATGTATATTGGTCCCAAGATGGCTGCCAACACTTCTTGGATGAAGTGCTGACAGCCAATCAGATCTCAGAATGAGATGTGTGGTTAGGCTCCGCCCACATATATATATGATTTTACTTTTGATTTTCTCAGGAACTACTGAACAGATTGACACCAGACCTGCAAAAGGCACATCCCTGACCTGAGGACTACCTCTCTGCCAAATTTCAAGTAATTCTGTTCAGCCGTTCGGGCTGTACCTTGGACTAAACGTCCCTATGGAATTGCATGGGGAAAACGCATTTTGGGACCCCCCTTTTTTCTCAGCCCCTGCTTGACGAATCCCCCCGAGACTTTCAGGGTAGGAGCGGAGCAGAGCGCCCCACCTATTTTGAAAATTTCGCGAGGATTCGTCAACCGGCGCCAAAGTTATTGCAAATAGAATGTTGCGGATGTCCTATGGAAACACGGTCCTAACTATAACTATCTACTGGCGACCGCCAGTAGATAATATAAATATATATATATATATATATCTTGCACGGTTTCCCACCATATGCCACTGCCGAACTCCATAACGGGTGACTCCTTGCGCGAGGGTAGGACTCGCGTGTTTCTAAACAACTCCGCCACAATTAAGGAGCACTCACGGGGTGTCCGAAAATTCATTTTAATAAAACCAGGAACAGCAAATGCATTTCGGCGTCTCTCGCCTTCCTCAGTGCTCTCGTTCAGGTTCGTGAAATGCAACACAGTCACTCCTTCGTTTAAAAATAGTCACCCTCTTTCTGATTGGTGACTGAGTGGCCAATGGGGAGGCTGCAATACCGATGTAGTTAGCTCAGCAGCAATGGATACTTTTTCATATGTCAGCTTAGATGTCGTTCTTTCCGTATCCATTTGGAGCTCTGTTGATACAACCCCAGCCGCACTCCATCGTTTCCCAAATGGGCCTGCCACTTGTAAGATCCTGTGTTGTCGGGCACCCCTCGTTGCAGCCGCAGGATGTTAGTTCCACATTCTCGTAGGCGCCGTTTCAATAAGCGGGAACCACAAACTTGTATAGTTTGCCACCTCCATAGGTGGACGAGAGAATTCTCCAGCTGCGGTTCAGGCAGTATGGGCGACTTTACAACTTGCACGGTTTCCCACCATATGCCACTGCCGAACTCCATAACGGGTGACTCCTTGCGCGAGGGTAGGACTCGCGTGTTTCTAAACAACTCCGCCACAATTAAGGAGCACTCACGGGGTGTCCGAAAATTCATTTTAATAAAACCAGGAACAGCAAATGCATTTCGGCGTCTCTCGCCTTCCTCAGTGCTCTCGTTCAGGTTCGTGAAATGCAACACAGTCACTCCTTCTATACAAGTTTGTGGTTCCCGCTTATTGAAACGGCGCCTACGAGAATGTGGAACTAACATCCTGCGGCTGCAACGAGGGGTGCCCGACAACACAGGATCTTACAAGTGGCAGGCCCATTTGGGAAACGATGGAGTGTGGCTGGGGTTGTATCAACAGAGCTCCAAATGGATACGGAAAGAACGACATCTAAGCTGACATATGAAAAAGTATCCATTGCTGCTGAGCTAACTACATCGGTATTGCAGCGTCCCCATTGGCCACTCATTCACCAATCAGAAGGAGGGTGACTATTTTTAAACGAAGGAGTGACTGTGTTGCATTTCACGAACCTGAACGAGAGCACTGAGGAAGGCGAGAGACGCCGAAATGCATTTGCTGTTCCTGGTTTTATTAAAATGAATTTTCGGACACCCCGTGAGTGCTCCTTAATTGTGGCGGAGTTGTTTAGAAACACGCGAGTCCTACCCTCGCGCAAGGAGTCACCCGTTATGGAGTTCGGCAGTGGCATATGGTGGGAAACCGTGCAAGTTGTAAAGTCGCCCATACTGCCTGAACCGCAGCTGGAGAATTCTCTCGTCCACCTATGGAGGTGGCAAACTATACAAGTTTGTGGTTCCCGCTTATTGAAACGGCGCCTACGAGAATGTGGAACTAACATCCTGCGGCTGCAACGAGGGGTGCCCGACAACACAGGATCTTACAAGTGGCAGGCCCATTTGGGAAACGATGGAGTGCGGCTGGGGTTGTATCAACAGAGCTCCAAATGGATACGGAAAGAACGACATCTAAGCTGACATATGAAAAAGTATCCATTGCTGCTGAGCTAACTACATCGGTATTGCAGCCTCCCCATTGGCCACTCATTCACCAATCAGAAGGAGGGTGAATATATATATATATATATATATATATATATATATATATATATATATACCCAAATTTCTGACATTAAGGCAAACGCAAGCCTTCTTGGGATAAATAGGTTTTGCACTGACATTAGAATAACATGCATGATGCAAAATAATGATCTCAGAGTGCGGTCTTATCCGACCTTGCACCATGCTGAGAAGTAACACAGCGCCTTTTTCTTACAGGTTTTTAATCTACTTGTTGCATGACTATTAAAGCAACTGTATCAGGTCAAATTTGGGAACCTTCGTTAAATATCAGGTATATCTAGACCGGAGATATGGAGTGATGATGTCGCTCTCCCTTTCTCTTCTTCTCTCTATCAAAACAGCCCACCTGCCGCGTCCATGTGAAATCAACAGGGATGTTTTAAATTTATACCTCCTATCACGGCATATCTGCTGGTGTTATATATGTACCAGTTTTTCTATCTTGGGTAAGCCTTTCTTCACAACAGGTTAATTATATCTGGTTAAATCATTCAGACAATCTAGGAGTAATGCTTTTTTGCAAATTTCCTCTATAGACCTTGTTCTAGATATATATTTATTTATATAGATATATATATATCTATCACCAACTTTGCTCAGCAAATAGATATATATTAAAATATTTAAACTTTACAGAAACACATAGTCACTGGATGATATCATCAGTGAAGTCATTTGAGATGTCATCAGTGATGTCACTGACCATGTCATGAATGATGTAATATGTGATATCATCAGCAGTGCATTGCGGGGGCGTGAGTTATAATTAGCTCAACTAACTATTACAGCTCAATTTCTCTGGTTTTGAATGAGTGAAATGTCCAACTAACTATAACGTCCCTGAAACCTGTGTTTTTTTCAGTGAATATATATATATATATATAAATATATATATATATATATATATAGAGAGAGAGAGAGAGAGAGAGAGAGAGAGAGAGAGATATATATAACTTTCTATAGATATATATATATGTATCTATATTTATTTATATATAAGTATAGTTATATTGTATCTCTTTTCTATATATATTTTAACAAAATATCATAATTAATTATTAATTAAAATTATATTTATATATATATATATATATATAAACGAACATTAAACTACTGCCTATTTGAAATACCTTTGACTCCGAGTGTGCATATTACTGGCGGATTGGATATATATATATACATATATATTTATTTTATTAAAAATATTAGCCTATGAACCCTAAAAACCAAACCCACCCTGATCCCTTAAAATTTCCCTGCACCCCAAAATCCCAACCCACCCTTACCCCTAAAAATTCACCTCACCCCAAAACCCAAACAAACCATGAACCCTAAAAATGTCCCTGTACCCCAAAAATCTAAACCCACCCTTACCCCTAAAAATACCCCAGCACCCCAAAACAAACCTCACTCTAAACCCTAAAAATGCCCCTGTACCCCAAAAACCTAAACCCACTCTTACCCCTAAAAATACACCTGTACCCCAAAACCCAAACATACCCTAAAACCTAAAAATGCCCCTGTACCCCAAAAACCTAAACCCACCCTTACTCCTAAAAATACCCCAGCACCCCAAAACACTAACCCACCCTAAAAATGCCCCTGTACCCCAAAAACCTAATCCCACCCTTACCCCTGAAAATGCCCCTGTACCCCAAAAACCTAAACCCACCCTTACCCCTAAAAATACACCTGTATCCCAAACCCAAACATACCCTGAAACCTAAAAATGCCCCTGTACCCCAAAAACCTAAACCCACCCTTACCCCTAAAAATACACCTGTACCCCAAAACACTAACCCACCCTAAACCCTAAAAATGCCCATGTACCCCAAAAACCTAATCCCACCCTTACCCCTGAAAATGCCCCTGTACCCCAAAAACCTAAACCCACCCTTACCCCTAAAAAAACACCTGTACCCCAAAACCTAAACATACCCTGAAACCTAAAAATGCCCCTGTACCCCTAAACCCAAACCCACCCTAAATCCTTAAAATACCCCTGAGCCCCAAAACCTATACCCCTACACCCCCATATTAAAACCATATACTTACCTTAAACATAAATATTAAAAACATATGCTTTTACCATTCATGCTTTTACAACGAATTTCGTTATAAAAGCATGCGTGGTAAAAGCATATAAGATGTAATGACGTGTTATTATATTATTGCAGAGTAATGGTACTTTCGTGATAATGGTATGCGGAGTGAAGGTATGCGGAATGATTGTTTCGTTGTGAAGGTAGTGTACCCCCTCAAAGTGAGTGGCGTTATTTATTATGCAAAACCCTTTCTACGATTGTTAGTAGATAGGCCTTTGCATAAAAACCATGGAACACCCATGCATTGCCCAGTGCAACACCCCCTTCACTCAAAGTAAAGTAAAGGAGCGCAAAGCACTACTTTGTGTTACTTCAGACAACTTTGGAAAGCTGAAAATGAATTCCAGATAAATATCTTACTTTTGTGATGCAAACCTGGCACAGAATGTTAGTAAATCTGCCCGAAAGACTTCTAATAAATGTATTTTAATGCAGCAATTAATTCTAGTGTTCTAAAGTGAAACACTCACATTAAAGAAATATACTTTTTGAATTTTGAAGAGTCTTTAGCACATCCTTGCATTACAATTTACATACCACACAGAGGGCTCGATTTGTGTTATGGCGCTTCTAAACAAGCTGTATTATTTGCTTAGCTCTGTGTTGGCACGTCCTATTAATTTTATGCTTGCCTGCCTGTGCATTTTCCCTGAAATACATTCTTGCATTGTCGCAGATACAGCCATTTACAAGAGTCAGGGTGGCAGGGGGCCCGAGAATAAGTGAAAACACAAAAACAAAAGGACAAGTTACTTACCTTCGGTAACACCTTATCTGGTAGAGACATGATCTAGCCGCAGATTCCTTACCTTTGAATTTCCCAGGTGTCAGACTGGATTCAGAAGATTTTTCATAGAGCAATACCCCTGCACGCAGGTAGGTGGTGTAGGTTGGCTCTACGTGATGTAATCGGTGTTTTCTGCACCGTTGTGACATCCAATTCACCTGCATTGGCACCACCTTGGCGCGCTGACTGCAGTTACAGTTCATGGCTTTCCACGCCAGAAGTGCAGAGCCATGAAGTACACTGACATTGGTGTGTTTTGAACAACTAGGGCCCTGAAAGGGATCAGCCCTGACCCTAGAAACCTGTTCGCAGTGAGGAGAGGATGGGTGGATCGGTAAGGAATCTGCAGCTAGATCATGTCTCTACCAGAAAAGGCATTACCGAAGGTAAGTAACTTGTCCATCTGATAGAGACATCTAGCCGCAGATTCCTTACCTTTGAATAGATACCCAAGCAATACCATCCCGGAGGAGGGACTGCAGACAAATTTAGACCAGGAAGTTCTGCAGGACCGAGCAGCTAAACGGGCCATCCCTTCAGACTTGACTGTTTAGGCAGTAGTGCTTGGTAAACAAGTGCAGGGACGCCCACGTTGCTGCCTGACAAATGTCAAGGACCTGAACTCCAAATTGCAATGCTGTGGTAGCAGCCTTAACTCTATTCGAGTGAGCCCTTAACTTAAGCCTTCAGGAGGCTGCTTTTTTGCAAGAGTGTAGCAAATTTTGATGCAGAGGACGACCAATCACGAGAAAGTCCTCTTCAGCACCGCATGACCTTTCTTCATACCAACGTACCCCGCGAAGAGTTGGTTGTACACTCGGAACTCGTTACTGTGGTCAAGGTAGAATGATAATGCTCTTTTTGGGTCCAGATGGTGGAGTTGCTCCTCTTCTTTAGAGGGATACGGAGGAGCTAGGTGACAGATTACCTTACATGGAATGGTGTTACCACCTTCGGAGGAAGGAGGTCCTAGTGCGAAGCACCAATTTGTCAGGAAATACAGTCAGGTAAGGGGGCCTGAATGACAAAGCCTGCAATTCACTCACCCTCCTGGCAGATGGGATGGCCATTAAAAAGTCTGTTTTGATGGTAAGCAGCCTGAGGGGGCAATTGTGCAGAGGTTCAAATGGAGCACACATCAGGAAGGTAAGAACCAAATTAAGATGCCACCGAGGCACAATGAAAGGGGAAGGTGGGAACATATGTACAAGGTCTTTGAGGAATCTATTTACAATAGTAGATTTAAACTATGCGGGTTGGTCTGGCAGACAGGACCGAAAAGTACCCTTTGAGAGTGCCAAGTGCAGAGCCCTGCTGGGCAAGGGTCAAAATGAAAAGCAAAACTTGATAAAGAGAGGCAGAGAGAGGATCAATAGATCTTTCTGTACAGTATTTAAAAATTGTGTTCCAAAGTAGGTGCACGCGGTCTTAGTGGAGGGCCACCTGGCCGCCAAAATAACATTACAAACTTCGAGTGGAAGGATGAATGCTATCAACTGCCACTGCTCAATCTCCACACAAGAAAGCATAGAGTTGACAGGGCCCTCCACTGGTGCGGTGACAGAAGATCCTTCCGAAAATGCACCATGATCAGAGGCTCAATGCTCAATGAGCGAAGCTCGGGATACCTGACTCTCCGTGCCCAGTCCAGAGTCGCAAGAATGACTTTGGCCCGGTCGCTCCTGATCATCTTGAGTACTCTGAACAGGAGTGGTATGAGCAGAAAGTCATATAGGAGGCCTGAGCTCCACTCAAGACGAAAAGACTCCCCGAGCGAGAGCCTTTTGGAAATTCCAGCGTGCAAAACTGCTGATATTTGGGCGTTCTCGGCGGAGGTGAACAGATCTAACCAAGGCTCTCAACCATTGTTGAAAGAGACCTTGCACCACCCCCAGATGGAGATGCCATTTGTGATCCGCTAAGCATCGACGACTGAGTGCGTCCGCCCTGGCATATCGGTGGGTCTGTTTCTGATTCAGGTCCAATTTGATGATACATACGCTGGAAATACAACGATAATATGAGGTATAACACTGTAGTTCATGCACGGCGAGGTGTTTGGGCGAGTAAATAGTGTAATGATACTTACGAGACCCATATATTCAACAGATCTTAATGTATGACTCTGTCTCTCTGGAGATAATAATTGTAAGACTCCGCTCTGACAGTGAGCAATTTTAAATTCAAGTACACTGTATCAGGTAGAGCATGCATTAAACACTGGTGGTCTATTTCAGCAGGAAAGAGTCACAGTGGTGTAGTGCTAACTATTAGTCACGGGCAACCAGGCAGTTGGTTTTTGACAGCATCTTTGCTCATCGGTTTTGTTGATAAGTGGAATGTAGTGTGGTTACCACCTCAAAAAATTAATTAAGCACACGGTTGAGACTGTGGAGAGGTTGTGTAATTTACCCACGGTGATGTAAGAAGGCATTGGTAGATCTGTATGGTCCAGGTACCGTTTTTGATAATGCTGGTTTTACTTTTACCATTTTTAGGTCTCGCCTACGCAGCGTGCATGTGTTGCTTAGGCAAAAAGACCTTAACCGATCGCTTTGGCTTTTCTGCCAAAAACGTGCACATGTTCCATTGCCTTCAATGGCAACGCGTGAACGTGTGGAGATTCACTTGCGGGAGTGCGTGGCTCCATATGGTAGCAATTATCGCTCCTGGCGCTGCACGCTCCCGCAAGTGAAACGCTCTTTCACTCGCCCCCTCCTCTTGCTCCTCCCCCTGCTGCCTCCTTTTAGCGCAAGTAACGCGCTGGTTTGAAATGGTATCCTAAAAGCTGCCACTGAATATTGCTGGGTGGCTGTTCTACAGTCACCGAGTGAGGTAAGTAAAGACACAACCGCAAATAGGCGCCTTGCAACATCTAGGTACGTAAGAACTAGAGGTGGGCGATAAATGAAGAAGTATATTGGTCCTAATAGATTATGTTTTGTGGACAATCTTTGCAAAATGCTGCCCATTCCTCAGTAATGCTTGCACAATTTCACTTGCATACTGATAGCAATTCTTGACATATCGTATTCAGCGTTAGACACCTGTGCGTTGTTTTCATTGGTCCAATGGTGGTCATTTTTAGGTCTCGCCTGGCTATCGCGTAAGCGATCGCTCAGCGAGACTTATGTAGGGGCTTCAGAAAATGCACCCAGGCGGATCGGGTATTCCATTTGCCACCAGCTACTTCCTGCGCGTGTGCCGCCTCACGCGTTCAGAGAGATTTAGTAAGGGGCACAAGACCTTAGGAATGCGGTTTATGGCCAGTGCATGTGAGGCATTCAAGCGCAAAGCTGGCATCTGGCATCGGACTTGAAAGCAGCAGACTGCTTTCGCCAGCGCGCGCTCGACCTCACTTCCTGCATCCCCTCTTACAACAATTAACTTTAGTTATAACTCACACCCCATATGCTCGTTCCTCCCACCCTTCCTTTGATGTCCGCTTTTCTTGTTGTTTACAAACCACGCCACACACTGCTGCACGCCGCACACTGCTGCATGCCGCACACTACCGCACGCCACACACTGCTGCATTACACACTGCTGCATTACACACTGCTGCATTACACACTGCTGCACGCCGCACATTGCTGCACACCGCACACTGCTGCACGCCACACTGCTGCACGCCTCACACTGCTGCACGCCTCACACTGCTGCACGCCGAACACTGCTGCATGCCGCACACTGCTGCACGCTGCACACTGCTGCACGCCGCACACTGCTACACGCCACACACTGCTGCACACCACACACTGCTGCACGCCACACACTGCTGCACACCACACACTGCTGCACGCCGCACAATGCTACACGAAACACTGCTGCATGCCACACACTGCTGCATGCCACACACTGCTGCACGGCACACACTGCTGCACGCCACACACTGCTGCATGCCACACAATGCTGCGCGCCGCACACTGCTGCACGCCGCACACTGCTGCACGCCACACACTGCTGCAGACTGCTGCACACTGCTGCACGCCAAACACTGCTGCACGCCACACACTGCTGCACGCCGCACAATGCTACACGAAACACTGCTGCATGCCACACACTGCTGCAAGGCACACACTGCTGCACGCCGCACACTGCTGCACGCCACACACTGCTGCACACTGCTGCATTACTCACTGCTGCATGCTGCATGACAATGCTGCACGCAGCACACTGCTGCACGCCGCACACTGCTGCACGCCGCTGCACGCCACACAGTGCTGCATGCCTCACACTGCTACACGAAACACTGCTGCACGCCACACACTGCTGCACGCTGCACACTGCTGCACGCCGCACACTGCTGCACGCCTCACACTGCTGCACGCCTCACACTGCTGCACGCCTCACACTGCTGCACGCCTCACACTGCTGCCCGCCGCACACTGCTGCACTCCACACACTGCTTTTATGCGAGTTTATGCTGCTGACATTGTAAATGACAATGCCTTTTATTTGTTTTAAAACCAAAACATAAATAAAAGGCATTGTAATTTTACAATGCCAATAGCTCAAACTCTTATAAATGCGAGACCTATTGCATTGCAAATGCTTGTTACTGTGGGCATTCATGTCACATTGGTGCCCAGCCTTTGGATAAAGCTTGAACAGCATGATTATGGGTACTCTGGGGATTTTTTTCATAGTCATCGCTATTGCTCTCACAGGCTATTTGAAGCCTGAGACTGCTATAACCTTTCTCCGTCCATCCATGCAGGCCCTTGCCAACTCCATGTACGTGTTTTTTAATTCTCCCCTTCATTCATGCATGTACTCAGTCTTTCGTTCATTCACCAATACATTCATTCATCCATTGAGTGGTTTCCACATTCACTTACCGAACCACCCAGCCAAACAACAATTAGCAAATAAAAACTGTCATTCCTAAAGTAGCCAAATCTAGCTCACTCACTCCTTTTCTTAATTGCTACAGATTTAAATGTAACCGAACTAAATAACTTCTTAAAAAACGTATACAGTCACCACATAGGTGTATTGGAGTGATTTGAATGCACACCTGTTTCAATAAGTTGATTTGCATGTGCTTTTATGAAATTGACCTTTTCTGCTTTAAACAATATTTAGAAGAGTCTCAATATTATCTTGCCATTATGATGGAATTCAGCTCCATAACTGGGGGTCACTCGTTTAATATGCAGATTTATTATTTGAGGGCAGGATAATGGACTTGCTAAAATTAGTCGTACATAATTATGAAAGCAGTGTTCTCCAGTACTGTCTGAGGATTTAGCCCAAATTCTGTTTCTGTTATCAATTTCTGTCTATACATTTAAAAATGCTATTAATATCTGTACTAATGATACTCGGTCTTCATGAAACTAGAATTTAAAATACACTCTATACGTCATACGCCCATTACTGGTGACTTCAAAACAAATCTATCTGTCCATATGAGAAGCCTGAGTAAAGTTCCACAAGGCCACAATGGCACACATCTCGTTAGTGTATGACAAGCCGAAGAGAACACAGGCAACCTATAGGAGCAGAGCATTAGGCATTCTTACCCTAGCCATGGTTTCTTGCACTGTAACACGCATGGTTGCCTAGTGGCTCCACTGTAACACCTGTGGTTACCTAGTGGCTACGCTGTAACACACGTGGTTGCCTAGTGGCTTGCTGTAACACGCGTGGTTGCCTAGTGGCTCCACTGTAACATGTGTGTTAGCATGGTGGTTCCTCTGTAACACGTGTGGTTGCCTAGTGGCTCCGCTGTAACACGTGTGGTTGCCTAGTGACTCCGCTGTAACACGCATGGTTGCCTAGTGGCTCCACTGTAACACGCGTGGTTGCCTAGTGGCGCCATGCTTTTTATAACACCGTCAGCCAGCCGTGGTTTGATTTTTTAGCCAGCAGCACTATAATGTAATAGTGTTGGAATTCTTACATCCCATACCTACAATTCAAAAACCAAAACTACAGGTCCCAGAATGCAATGCCTTGGGCTAAATGGGCAGAACTGGCCGAGGTAGCACTCCTAAAAAGAGAATACTTGGTAGCTAGAGTTACGTTTTCAAGGCTTTGCACAAGTTGTGCCACTTTTCAAACCGAATATTGCAATCTGAAAACTAGCAGATCATTAGCTGATGAACTGGGAAAAGCAACTATCCATGCGGTAGGAGGTAAGTTGTAATAGGATTCCCTGCACCTGCAGTCGATGGAGTTCAACATCCGTAACAGGTTGAAGAGAATCATGCCTGGGTGAAAGCTTTTCAGTGCAGGGCCGTGTACCTCCTGCCACGTTGTCTTCCCAGCAGAGCCGCAATGGAGTGTACATGTTTAGCTATCTGTATATTGCTATATATTGCTTAGTGCGAGCATGTACCTTACTTCTCAACGCTCCCAATATTGGCAGAAAGAGTTCATGTGGCACTTGAAGGTGCAGTCATTTGGAGGGGATGGCATGGCTAGATTCTCTGTGGGACTGCAAGCCTTGGGCCGAGGTTGCCTGGACCCTGTACACTCCTGCAGGGAGTCTCTTTGTCTTAGGGGGTACTTTTTTGCATTCATCATGGTGACATTCCTGTGAATTACTCTTCTCGGCTCCTGGACAGTTATTACATCAATTACGATGGCTGATCATTGTGTCAAAGTCAAGCCTGTGGGTTGCTCTCCTGTCACTCCGCAGTGGACCCATCGAGCATTTTGAATAGATCTTGTTCGGCATTAATCCTCGCTTTCTATAAGTACTGCCCATTGCAGCCTTCCCCACAGATTTGGCGCGATAGAGAGTTTATCATGGCTGCTTGTGACCATTGTCTCCTGTGGGTCACTCCTCTGACAAGCCTGAAAAGAGCATTTCGGTGGCTGAGTTTCTCCAGTGCATGCATGTGTTTTTGCATGTGTTTCTCTTCCTGTCGCTCCTGGATGGACCGGAATCATTTACCACGGCATGTCCACGAGTCAATCGCCAGTCTCTTCCAGGAAGTTTTAACATATCTGCCATGGCTGCCTGTATCTGGAGCGTGCAATGGGCGGCTACTGTATCTCTCTGGGGTAGACTTCAGAAAGAACCATTCATACACATTGCATATGCTCTGTCTCTCTTTCCTTTTCCTGTCATCACATCCTGAGGTGTAATAGACCAAGAAAGGAAAAGAGCATGACTTTGGTCACTCAGACGCAACACCAGTACACTACGCACATAGACACATAGGCCACACTGAAATTCAACTCCCTTCTAACCAAGCACATGCCCACCGTGTACCATGCTACACATCTGCTAGTGTCTGATCCAAGGGTTAGAGGTTACAGTCCGTGGTAGCTAAGATTAGAAGAAAGGACACCTGTGTCAATTCTTTTTGGAATAGGCAGGATGAACACAGAAGGCCAAAAAGTGGAGCAAGGCATTCGATCACATAGAGTGGACTAACACAATTGTGGGTCATATTGGAAGAAGACAAACAGGCACACCTCATAAAACCTTTGAGGCCTCCAATTATTTAAGTCCTGTCAAAAGTCAATTTCAAGCCCACAGTCTGGAATTTCTTTTAACCCATTGTTAGACCTGACATTCTTGGCGTGGTATTTCCCCAAACGTTTTGCCTTCACCCCTCCTTTTTGCTGAATTTGTTTTTGTTGTCTTTAGGACTCTGTGCAGCTTACCACTGCTAATCAGTAATAAGATGAGTGTGCTCTGTCCTTCAAATATGCTAAAATTGGCCTACTCACAATTGGCATGTTTAATTTACTAATAAATTCCTAGTCAATGGTAATACATGGCCTCAGAACCTGTACATTAAATGCTGCTAGTGGGCCTGCAGCACTCATTGCAGCACCCACTAAAGTGGCCTTGTAAAACCTGTCTCCAGACCTGCCACTGCAGCCTTTAGTGCAGTTTTAAACTGCCATTGTGAACTGGCAAAATAAACCTTATGGCAGTCCTAAACCTTCCATTTTAATACTTATAAGCCATCCCTAGATTAGACCCTTAAGGCTCTGAGGGCAGGGTGCATTGTATTTAAAAAGTAGGCCATTTGTCCTTAAGTTTTACACATCCTGGCAGTAAAAAACTCCAAAAGTTGTTCTTTTCACTGTGGCAAGCCTTACTTCTCCCTTTAACTAACACTGGCTTACCTTATTACATTTAATACGTGCTAACTTTAGATTGGGAGCAGGTAGAGCAATGCTGCTTGCTCTCAAATTAATTGTAATTTAAAATCCTCTTTAATGGTAACGTCAGATTTTAAGTTGCAATTCTAAAAATGCAATTTTTTAGAAAGATGACATTTTCTTGCAAGACCCATTTGTGCCTTCTGCCAGTATCCTGGGTCACATGACTGGCATTTCCTCTGCTGTTGAGGTTTTTGTATTGCCTCCATACAGTAAAACAAAGGGTGCTTAGGTTTGGACAGGATGGTCCATCCTGGCAGGATGACTGATTACTGAGGAAGGGTTGCACCCAGGCCCTCTTCAAAGGGCTTTTCATGCCCCCCCACCCCTCTGAGGTCAGTGAAGGTAGTGGCAAATCTGTGGGATGATAACTGTTCTGTTAGAAACTGCTAGACACTCTAAAGGGATTAGTGTTTGCTATAAAAGTCACACCACCACCACTTAGGTCCCTCCGTGTGTGCTGAGATGGTAACCATGATGCTTGTTTACAGTAATGTATGTTTTTCTAGGTCTAGCTCAGAGACCGCTTTAATGGCGTCTCTGTCTCATGTAATTACAAGCATTGGCATAGCCAATAGGTCTCGCATTTGGGACCTTATAAGTGTTCAGCCATGCAACAGTTGGTGTTAATGCACCAAGTATATTGTGATGCATAACGAAATACTTATAAGGTCCCAAAAGCGAGACCTATTGGCTATGCCAATGCTTGTTTTAGAGGCCCCTGACAAAGGGACTACGTGTCTCAAATGCATAGGGCACCACATGGATAAGATGGAGTTACATCAAAGAAGCATTTATTCATTATCAATATAGTTTTGTACTTTGGCTGTTATGTTGTACATTTTGAATTTAGTCTAAATGAATGTTGACATGTGATTTTTCACAAACATGTATGTAATACAAAGATAATGAAAACCAATGGTTTAATGATTGCCTGGTTCTAATGTGTGTTGATATTATGTAAAAGTTTAAAAATATGTTGTAATATATACACAGCTGTGCACACAGTTATTCAGGTACACGCTTATTTGAACATTATTCGAAGTTTCAGAATGGAGGATTGGCAGCCTCCAAATACTGTGTAGCACGCAAAACATTTTTTATATAGTGGATGGTTAGACCAACATATAAAGAACATTGATCAATCACGGAGTGTGCCACTGAAACCCATTTTCTAATTTGTTCACAGAACCTACCAGGTGATAAACCACCAGGGATATGCCCTGCTGTTCCAGCCATGTCTAGAGATGCAGGGCCTCTTGACGAAGGGTCCATGACCCCACCCGGCTCTTTTTGATGCAGTTCCACATGGCAGTAGTGTTGTCCATGAACACTCGAACCAGCTTTCCCTTGATTTGAAGGAAGAAAGGCTTTCAATGCCAAACGAATCGCTCAGAGCTCCAGCAAGTTGATGTGGAGTCCGGATTCCACTGAAGACCATAGTCCTCTGATCGCCACCTCTTCCAGATGACTGCCCCATCCCAGGAGTAACGCATCTGTCACTAGTGTGCGATCTGGTTGGGAAAGGAATTGGGGTCTGCCTCTGTAGAAGAGTAGGATCTGCTTCACATGGGTACCCCCACTTTTTGCTGGTGTTTCACTGTTTTTCGACCTTAGTCTGGCTGTGGCCCTGCTAATCAGGACCACAGCCTAGCTGCTTCCTCTCTAAAATGGTTTCTATGTACATTAGGTACATATCTAATTGGATTCTGGAGTGCCTTATAAGCCCCTAGTATATGGTATACTATGTACCTAGGGCATAGGTACCTCAGAGGCCTACCAGGGGCTGCAGCACATATTATGCCACCCCTGGGAAGCACTCCAAAATGACACCACAGGTCTGCTACTGCAGCGTGGGTAAGGGTGTGCTTGCACCCCTTACTGTGGTATAGGCTACCTATATCACTACCCTATACAGACATATAAACCTATAAGCCACTCCTATGGCAGGCCTTGACAATCCTGAAGGCAGAGTGCTTGGTTTTATGTGAGAGGGCACCCAAGCATGAGCTGAGCCCCTATGCAGCTTTCGAAATACTTCCTTATGGCTGTTCTGTGATACAGCCATACCATATACTCTTAAGTGCATTATAACCTCGCGGTAAATGCTAACTTTGGAATGGCTGCATCAAAACATGTCGTGTTTGGTGTCAAACGCTTTGGAATACTACCCCCCCCCCCCCTGCCAGTTCTGGTGGCGGGGGTAGCATTCCACCCTTCTAGAAGGAGAGACATGTTCACACTGGTCAAAACCGGTAGGACTTTCCTGAGCCCTGGCATCACAAAATGGATGTCTCTGCCACAGACACGGGTCTGGCCTCCTGCTGCTGACCGAAACTGCGGCAGGGGAGGCCTGGACAATAGGTTTCCTGTCGAGGGGAGGTGTCCCCACCTCCCCAGACAGGCTGATGTGTATTGGGGCTGGGCGGGAGCACTCTCTGGTGCTTTGAAGTCCTTCATTGGGGAACACTTGGTGTCCCTGTGCATACTCCAGTTGACACCGGTTGCACGGGCTACCTGCCCCTGCTCTGGCGCGAAACTGGACAAAGGAAATGGGTGTAACCACCCCTCTTTCCTGGCCCACCCATAGGTGGGGCCTTAGAGTTGGTCCATCCCCTAGGAATCCAGTCCCTAGGACTTTAGATTACCCTGGACGAAACTCTGCAACATATATCCTGGACCTTCGACGTTCTACTGTGACTAGAAGACTGAAGAAATCTCCCTTGGGGTCAAGGAGTGACTCCCCTGCTTGGCAGGCACCAAAGAAGCAACTGACCGGTCTGCAATTCTGAAGCTCTCACCGGACGCCGAAGTCTCTGCATGCCCAGAGGTGAATTTCCAGACTTCCCTGAGGCTACCCTGAGTCCACAGCAAAGCTGAGGCCCGTGGGTGACGTGGAACCGTGACCCCTGGACACCGTGAACTTTTGCAGCAACACTATCTTCCTGGTCCTCCTCGAAGTTGTGCTTTGGGCTCCGAGTAGCCCCAGCCTTGAGCACCTCCTGCACCGAAGATTGTTGGCCTCCACTCCACGAGTGACCCGTGGGCCAGCTTCAAGTGCGATCGCTCGAGGCTCCTTTGCGATTACTAGCCCGTTGGCTAGCAGGTCCCCACAAAGGCGACTCCTTTTCTGATTGAGCTTACCTGGTTGCTCCAGATGTGCCCTGACTTACCCTCGCTGGGTGAGTCCCCCAGACCTTGCTGGTCTGCACCGCAGTCCTTTCTCTGAATTCCAGTGACTTGCCGTTGCAAAGGCTTGTTGGGTCCTTTCTGGTCGCCGACACCGCAGCACTCAACAGACTTCGTGGGACTGCTCGAATCCAGCTCGTGGACTTCGTCGACGCCTCCTGGACCTCGTGGCTGAAGAGTCAAGACACCCATCAACTCACCTGAAGCACCCGACATCTGTGGGCATTGGTCCATCCTGCCCTCGGTCACTGGCTAGTGACCCAGACTCTGTCCTCTCTGCTTTCAGGTTCCTTACATCCTAGATCCAGGCTTGGATCTCTCTGGACACTTCTCTTCATGGCAGCAGCAGTTCTTTGCAAGCTTCCATTGAAATCGACGACACGATCCGACACCAAAAGACACCTATGCACCCGGCTTCCCTGGGTGAGGTAACTCAAGTACTCCGGTGCTCTCGTGGGTGCTAGCCCTAGAACTTCTTAAGTCCAAAGGGGTTTGGTCCAGACTCGATTAGAATTGTCCCTAACCTTTAAATTTCCAACCGCGACATTGCCCATAGAAGATAATAGGAACCCGCGGTTGTGTTTCCACACTGCATACAGCTCCCGTGGATCCCCTGTGTCACTACCTTGGGGTCCCAGCGATTCTAGAGGCAATAGGCCTAGTGCCTATCCCAGTCGTGGTTCTTATACCACTTTTTTGGTATATGGTTTGGTACGCCCCTATTGCCCAAACGTGTATTTGTGTTTTTACTGATGCTTGATCACTTGTAACTAAAGTACTTCGAACTCCAGCCTCATAAAGAGACTAAAGGGGTGTGTGTTAACCTAAATACATATATTTTAAATATATACCTGGTGTGGTTGTCCTTTCATTTGATCATTCAAGAGACTATAGACTGGTAAAACAAGCTGCTTTACATTCCTTCAAAACTTAACCTGAAGGCTGCTCTCCATAGCTACAACTAGGATAGCTTTCACATAAGGTTGTCTTTAACCATTCACCATAAGGGGTTGTTTGGACTGATACAAGGTGCCCACTAGAACTAGTGGACAGCATATATCAGGCCACCTTCTCACATTGGTGTGCAGCGTGTGGGATTCCAGCTTGCTATTGTTTTACCAGATAATCTCAATTAAATTGATCAACTGAAAACCACTAAAGGTACCCGAGGTACATATAATATCAAGTTTAGCTACAGTAAGTTCTACTGAACTTAGAGTTGTGTGTTAAGGGATAGCACACCCTTTCTACAACTCAAAAGAGTTTAGTAGGCCACACTAGTGTAGGTAGTGCAATACACCACACCACATTAGTAATGTCTAACCAGCCAGGAACCAGTGGGTCCCTACCAGGAACCAGTGAGTTTCTTCCCTATAAATATGAGGATCTCTCCTTTGCTCAGCTTAGGGCCTTATGTACCATTAGGAAGCTGAAGACAGGTAAAAGTCCATCCACCCAGCATCTCATAAAAATACTGAAACTGGATGCTATCACAAGTCCTAGTGGGCCTGATGATGTAGACAGTGTGGGTGGGTCCAGGGGTGGAAACTCCCCTGACCCTAACTCGAATGCTGACCAGACTCTGGTGAACACAGACCACCAGGATAAGGATGAGGAGGATGACAATAATGCCACTTCCTTTATTCCTCCTGGTAGGCCTGACAACAGTGCTAGAAGGGATAGATCTCTGTCAAGGGGATCTATCCAGTCTAACTCCTCTATTGGAACCTCTGTTTCTTCTCACAGAGGGAGGGAAACCTCCCAGGAGAGGAGAGAGAGACTGCTGAAGAATGAGCAAGACAAGTTCAACCTCAGAAAGCAGCAGATGACCTTAGATAGAGAAGCCCTGGAGCTCTACAGAGCTAGTAAAAAGGAGGGACTAGAGTCCCTTGGTGGCGGCAATTTCCCTAGAGATAGGGAGAGGTCTTATGACCATAGAAACCTAAGTAAGATTGTCCCTCCCTACCAGAGTGGGGATGACATCCACAAATGGATACCTGCCTTGGAGATGGCCTGTAAAGTACAGAAGGTCCCTCCGGGTCAGTGGGCAGCAATCTTATCGCTCTCCTTTGCAGACAAAGGTAGAGACAAGCTCCTCACTGTAAGAGAAGAGGATGCTGATGACTACAAAGTCTTGAAAAGTGCTCTAATAGATGGGTTTGGCCTAACCACTGAACAATACAGGTTAAAGTTCAGAGACACCCAAAAAGCACAAAATCAGGACTGGGTTGACTTTGTTGACTGTGCTGCTAAGGCTCTGGAAGGTTGGCTATTGGGCAGTAAAGTGTGTGACTTCATAGGATTGTACAATCTGATAATGAGGGATCAGATTCTTAATAACTGTCAAAATCAGCTGTTGCACCAGTACCTGGTAGACTCTGATCTGACCTCTCCCCAAGAATTGGGAAAGAAGGCAGACAAATGGGTCAGAACCAGGGTGAGGCAGAAAGTACAGAACCAAGGTGGTGACCCTAAGAAGCAAGATTCCAAAAACTCTGATAAGGGTGGGGACAAGGGTAAAGACCAGAAGTCTTCACAAGGGACCCAAAAATCTTCTTCGGGTGGGGATTCACAGGCTAACAAAGGGAAAGGCCAAAAGAAACCTTGGTGAAAAATCTGTAAGCAGAAAACTCACTGGACCAGTGATTGCACCAAGGCCAAAGAGAATACTCCAGCCCCCACCAATGCCCCTAAGACACCTGCTCCCCCTAGTGCAGTTACAATTGGTGGTGGGAATACACAGAATAAGGGTGTAGTAGGGTTGACCCTGGGTTCTGAGATGGACTCTGGCCTAGTCAGAGTACCAACTCAGGCTGTGCTTGTCAGTGATGGGGGCATGGATATGTCTCCCTTTGTGAGCCCCAGTAACCTGGGCAAATACAGACAGCAGCCTTTAATTAATGGAGTAGAAGCATGGGCATTCAAGGACACAGGAGCAAGTGTCACAATGGTGACAAAAGATCTTGTGGATCCTGGGCAGATTATACTTGCTGAAATGTACCAAGTGACCAATGCTAGCAATGTCAGAACAGACCATTGTCTGGCAGTTGTTAACTTCTCCTGGGGAGGGGTAACTGGACCTACCAGTACAGTGCTTGCTTGGCAACGATCTGGAAACTTCAGCTTGGGCTGAAGTGGAGCTCAGGACACATACAGATATGTTAGGGATCCCTGCACATGTCTTTGCTGTGACTAGGTCACAGGCTAAAATGTAAAACGCTGGACAGGCCCTGGATTCTGGAATAATGGACCAGGTGCCTCACAAGAGGAGGAGCAGTAGGGTTCAGGCAGAGCCTTCCCACCTGTCTCAGGATACTGATCAGTCTCCTTAGGGAGATGATCTTGAGCCTGCAGAAGGAACTGTCCCAGAGGAGCTTGAACCTGACCAGGTTGAGTTCTTGGGGAAAGGGGGCCCTTCCACGTCTGAACTGAGCCAGGAGCAGAAAACCTGCCCCTCTCTTGAAACCCTCAGACAGCAAGCTGCTGATGAGGCTGCTGGAAATGCTAGTGGCACCCAAAAGGTTTATTGGGATGATGGACTCCTTTACTCAGAGAGTAGAGACCCCAAGCCTGGTGCATCCAGGAGGTTGGTTATACCTCTGAAGTTTAGGGTTTCCCAATTGACACTAGCCCATGATATTCCCCTAGCAGGACACCTAGGCCAGAACAAGACTTGGGACAGAATTGTTCCTCACTTTCACTGGCCCCACATGTCTGAAGACACAAAGGAGTTTTGTCGCTCCTGTGTAACCTGCCAAGCCAGTGGCAAAGCAGGTGTTACTACAAAGGCCCCCCTGATACCACTACCTGTGGTGGGGGTTCCCTTTGAGAGGGTTGGGATTGACATTGTTGGTGCCATGGATCCTCAAACAGCATCTGGGCACAGGTTTATAATGGTGGTAGTGGATCATGCCACCAGGTATCCAGAAGCAATTCCCCTAAGGACCACTACAGCACCTGTGGTGGCAAGAGCTCTCTTGAGTGTGTTCTCAAGAGTAGGCTTTCCTAAGGAGGTAGTATCTGACAGAGTTGCAAATTTTATGTCAAGTTACTTAACTGCTATGTGGAAGGAGTGTGAAATGAATTATAAATTCACCACACCCTATCACCCACAATGCAATGGTTTAGTTGAGAGATTCAACAAAACCTTAAAGGGCATGATCAATGGACTCCCAGAGAAGCTTAGGCGAAAATGGGACCTGCTCTTGCCCTGCCTTTTATTTGCATACAGGGAGGTGCCTCAGAAGGGGGTTGGCTACAGCCCATTTGAACTTCTGTTAGGTCACCCTGTCAGGGTTCCATTGTGTTTGGTGAAGGAAGGATGGGAGTTACCTCTCAAGCCCCCAAAGCAAGACATAGTGGACTATGTACTTGGTCTCCGCTCCAGGATGGCTGAGTACATGAAAAAGGCAAACAAAAACCTTGAGGCTAGCCAGGAACTGCAAAAAGCCTGGCATGACCAAAAGGCTGTACTGGCTGTTTACCAGCCAGGACAAAGTGTGGGTGTTGGAGCCTGTGGCCCCAGCAGCTCTCCAGGACAAGTGGAGGGGACCCCACACTATTGTTGAACAGAAAGTAGACCTAGGAACTCCCAGGAGTCCTCATATGGTTCTCCATGTCAACAGGCTGAAGCCATATGTGGACAGGGCTGACATGGGCTTGCTCATGGCAACTGATGAGGGACAGGAGGAAGAGAGTGACCCACTCCCTGACCTCCTCTCACAGAACACTGATGATGGGTCAGTTGATGGTGTAGCCTTGGCAGGCAGCCTCACTGCCCAGCAGCAAACTGATTGCAGACAGGTCCTCAATCAGTTCAGACACATGTTCTCACTGACTCCAAGTCAGACTACCTGCTGCACTCATGAAGTGGACACTGGGGGCAGTCTGCCTATTAAAAATAAGATTTATTGGCAATCTGACCATGTCAGGGACTGTATCAAGACAGAAGTCCAGAAAATGTTGGATTTGGGTGTGATTGAACCCTCAGATAGCCCATAGGCTAGTCCGTGGTCCTTGTGCCAAAACGTCACACCTGTGGTGGGAAAAGAGAGATGAGGTTTTGTGTGGACTACAGGGGTCTCAATGCAGTCACTAGGCATCCAATACCAAGGACAGATGAGCTTGCAGATACTTTGGCCTCAGCCAAGTACCTTAGCACATTTGACTGGACAGCTGGCTACTGGCATATCAGACTTGCTGATGATGCAAAGCCAAAGACAGCATTTTCTACCTTTAGTGGGCACTATCAATTTGTGTTAATGCTCTTTGGTTTGAAGAATGCACCTGCCACTTTCCAAAGGTTGGTGAATACAGTTCTCACAGGCCTGGAAGCTTTTAGTGCAGCATATCTAGATGATATTGCTTTCTTTAGCTCCACCTGGGAGGATCACCTGGTCCACCTAAGGAATGTTTTGGAGGCCCTGCAAAAAGCAGGCCTAACTATCAAGGCTACAAAGTGCCAGATAGGGCAGAGTCAGGTTGTGTACCTGGGCCACCTTGTAGGTGGAGGTCAGGTTCAACCATTGCAGAGCAAGATCCAGACCATAATGGAATGGACTGCTCCAACTACCCAGACTTAGGTGAGAGCCTTCTTCGGCCTGACTGGGTACTATAGGAGATTTGTCAAAGGGTATGGATCAATAGTGACACCCTTGAATGACTTAACTTCTAAGAAAATGCCCAAAAAGGTTAAGTGGACAGCTAGCTGTCAAAAGGAATTTGATGACCTGAAGCAGGTCATGTGTACTGCTCCCATTCTGCAGAGTCCTGACTACTCCAAAAAGTTCATTGTTCAAACTGATGCATCTGAATTGGGGGTTGGGGCTGCACTGTCACGATTGAATGAAGAAGGTCAGGATCAGCCAGTAGCTTTCATAAGCAGAAGGCTGTCCCCTAGAGAGAAACGTTTGTCAGCCATTGAGAGGGAGGACTTTGCTGTGGTTTGGGCTCTGAAGAAGTTGAGGCCATACTTGTTTGGTACTCACTTCGTTGTTCAGACAGATCATAAGCCCCTCTTATGGCTAAAACAAATGAAGGGTGAAAACCCCAAACTGCTTAGGTGGTCCATTTCCCTACAGGGGATGGACTTTACAGTGGAACATAGACCTGGGAGTAACCATGCCAATGCAGATAGACTCTCTAGGTATTTCCACTTAGAACATGAAGACTCAACTGGTCAAGGTTAGTTTAATGTCCTTGCGTTTGGGGGGGGGGGGGGGGTTGGTAGAAGAGTAGGATCTGCTTCACATGGGTACCCCCACTTTTTGCTGGTGTTTCACTGTTTTTTCGACCTTAGTCTGGCTGTGGCCCTGTTAATCAGGACCACAGCCTAGCTGCTTCCTCTCTAAAATGGTTTCCATGTACATTAGGTACATATCTAATTGGATTCTGGAGTGCCTTATAAGCCCCTAGTATATGGTATACTATGTACCTAGGGCATAGGTACCTCAGAGGCCTACCAGGGGCTGCAGCACATATTATGCCACCCCTGGGAGGCACTCCAAAATGACACCACAGGTCTGCTACTGCAGCCTGGGTAAGGGTGTGCTTGCACCCCTTACTGTGGTATAGGCTACCTATATCACTACCCTATACAGACACATATAAACCTATAAGCCACTCCTATGGCAGGCCTTGACAATCCTGAAGGCAGAGTGCTTGGTTTTATGTGAGAGGGTGCCCAAGCATGAGCTGAGCCTCTCTGCAGCTTTCGGAAATACTTCCTTATGGCTGTTCTGTGATACAGCCATACCATATACTCAAGTGCATTATAACCTCGCGGCTAACTTTGGAATGGCTGCATCAAAACATGTCTTGTTTGGTGTCAAACGCTTTTTAATACTACCCCCCGCCCCCCCACCCCCGCCAGTTCTAGCGGCAAGGGTAGCATTCCACCCTTCTAGAGGGAGAGACATGTTCACACTGGTCAAACCCGGTAGGACTTTCCTGAGCCTTGGCATTACAAAATTGATGCCTCTGCCACAGACACGGGTCTGGCCTCCTGCTGCTGACCGAAACTCCGGCAGGGGAGGCCTGGACAATAGGTTTCCTGTCGAGGGGAGGTGTCCCCACCTCCCCAAACAGGCTGATGTGTATTGGGGCTGGGCGGGAGCACTCTCTGGTGCTTTGAAGTTCTGCACTGGGGGCACACTTGGTGTCCCTGCTCTGGCGCGAAACTGGACAAAGGAAATGGGTGTAACCACCCCTCTTTCCTGGCCCACCCATAGGTGGGGCCTTAGAGTTAGTCCATCCCCTAAACTTAGTATAAGTATAGGAATCCAGTCCCTAGGACTTTAGATTACCCTAGACGAAACTCTGCAACATATATCCTGGACCTTCGACATTCTACTGTGACTAGAAGACTGAAGACATCTCCCTTGGGGTCAAGGAGTGACTCCCCTGCTTGGCAGGCACCAAAGAAGCAACTGACTGGTCTGCCATTCTGAAGCTCCTGCCGGATGCCGAAGTCTCTGCATCCCCAGAGGTAGATTTCCAGACTTCCCCGAGGCTACCCTTAGTCCACAGCAAAGCTGAGGCCCGTGGCTATCGTGGGTGACGTGGAACCGTGACCCCTGGACACCGTGAACTTTTGCAGCAAGACTATCTTCCTGGTCCTCCTCGAAGTTGTGCTTTGGGCTCCGAGTAGCCCCAGCCTTGAGCACCTCCTGCACCGAAGATTGTTGGCCTCCACTCCATGAGTGACCCGTGGGCCAGCTTCAAGTGCGATCGCTTGAGGCTCCTTCGCGATCACTAGCCCGTTGGCTAGCAGGTCCCTACGAAGGTGACTCCTTTTCTGATTGGGCTTACCTGGTTGCTCCAGACTTGCCCCGACTTACTCTCGCTGGGTGAGTCCCTCAGACCTTGCTGGTCTGCACCGCAGTCCTTTCTCTGAATTCCAGTGACTTGCTGTTGCCAAGGCTTGTTGGGTCCTTTCTGGTCGCCGACACCGCAGCACTCGACAGACTTCTTGGGACAGCTCGAATCCGGCTCGTGGACTTTGTCGACACCTCCTGGACCTCGTGGCTGAAGAGTCAAGACACCCATCAACTCATATGAAGCACCAGACATCTGTGGGCATTGGTCCATCCTGCCCTCGGTCACTGGCTTGTGACCCAGACTCTGTCCCCTCTGCTTTCAGGTTCCTTAAATCCTAGATTCAGGCTTGGATCTCTTCGGACACTTCTCCTCTTCACGGCAGCAGCAGTTCTTTGCAGGCTTCCATTGAATCGACGACGCGACCCGACACCAAAAGACACCTATGCACCCGGCTTCCCTGGGTGAGGTAACTCGAGTACTCCGGTGCTCTCGTGGGTGCTAGCCCTAGAACTTCTTAAGTCCAAAAGGGTTTGGTACAGCCTCGATTAGAAGTGTCCCTAATCTTTAAATTTCAAACCGCAACATTGCCCATAGAAGATAATAGGAACCCGCTGTTGTGTTTTCACACTGCATACAGCTCCCGTGGGTCCCCTGTGTCACTACCTAGGGTGATTCCTTGGGTCCCAGTGATTCTAGAGGCAATAGGCCTAGTGCCTATCCCAGTCGTGGTTCTTATACCACTTTTTTGGTATATGGTTTGGTACGCCCCTAGGGCCCAAACGTGTATTTGTGCTTTTACTGATGCTTGATCACTTGTAACTAAGGTACTTCGAACTACAGTCTCATAGAGAGACTAGAGGGGTGTGTGTTAACCTAAATACATATATTTTATATATATACCTGGTGTGGTTGTCTTTTCATTTGATCATTCAAGAGATTATACACTGGTAAAACAAGCTGCTTTACATTCCTTCAAGACTTAGCCTGAAGGCTGCTCTCCATAGCTACCACTAGGATAGCTTTCACATAAGGTTGACTTTAACCATTCACCATAAGGGGTCGTTTGGACTGATACAAGGTGCTCACTAGAACTAGTGGACAGCATATATCAGGCCACCTTCTCACAGCCTCCATCCCAAACGCGGTTGATCAGCCACCACTGCAGGTCCTGGGCAGTTCCCTCCGAGATCCGGAGCATGTCGAAGAGATTCCCATGAATTTACACCCACTGGAACTTCAAGTCCCACAGCAGAGCCAGCATATGCCTTCTGGCCTATGTCACTAGCAGGGTGCAGGAGGCCATGAGGCCTAGCCCTCTCCAAGTTATCATCACCGAAATCCAGGATAGAGGCTGAAACATTGGTATCATAGCCAGAATATCCTGGACTCGCTGCTAGGGAGGATAGGCCCGAAACTGCACCGTGTCCAGACAGCTCCGATGAAAGGGAGCATTTGAGAGGGAATCAGGTGTGACTTCAGCTCGTTGATAGTAAACCCCCATGAATACAGAAGGTTCGCCATAGTCTGGAGATGGACGACAACAGCCTGGGAAGAAGCCGCCTTCAACAGCCAGTCATCGAGATGAGGGAAGACTGACACCCCTGATCTGTACAGATAAGCTACGACCATCACCTTGGTAAACACCCGAGAGGTGCTGTTAAGGCCAAACGGGAGCACAGTGAACTAAAAATGCTTATAACCTACCAAAAACTGCAGGTAGCGCCGATGAGCAGGCAGGACAGGAATGTGAAAATTGGCATCCTGCAAGTCCAATGCTACCATCCATTCTCCTGGGGGCAGACAAGACCTGTGCCAGAGTGAGCATCTTCAACTTTTCCTTTTTGAGGAAGCAGTTGAGGGCTTGCAGATCTAGGATAGGACAAAGACCTTTGTCCTTTTTCGGGACCAGAAAGTAGTGGGAATAACTACCACAGCCTACTTCTGGTGCCAGAAACCCCTCTATGGCTCCCTTGCCCATGAGAGTCATGACTTCCTCCCAGAGCAAAGTCAGGTGATCCTCCATCAGCCGGTCGTAAGTTGGAGGCATGGAGGGAGGAGTAGTCTCGAAGGGGAGGAAGTTTCCCCTTCGGACTATCTGAAGAACTCACTGGTCAGAAGTGATGTTCTGCCAGTGGTGGAGGTGATGGCTGATCCTGCCACCAACTGACCGCCCATGATCTGGAAGAGCCGGACTAGGAAGGTTAGGAGGCCGAGGTTGCGGGGATTAGGGGGGTCTAACCTGACCGTCAATGAGATCACTCTGCCCAGAGAGTCGGTTCTGTTGAGACCAAAATGAATGGTGAACTTTGTTGCATCTCTCTTGTCTGATACTGCTTGGGAGAGGACATCCCGGGCCTCCTCCGGGACCTGTGGCGGCACTTGCACAACCGTTTCCCACAGGGAATGGGAGTAATGGCCCAATAGGCATGCAGTGTTCGCCGACCACAATGCAAAGCTGGCAGAAGAAAACATTTTCTTACCCCAACTGTGCAGCCTCTTGGATTCCCAGTGCAGGGGTGCGAAAGGGAATGTGCCGTGGGAGGTAGAGGTTTAGAGCACCAAGCTCTCGGTGTAGGGTGGTTGGAGAGGAAATTTGGGTCGCCCGGTGCACGACAATGGCAGCGGGCTATAGCCCTAATCACAGGAGCCCCTGTGCAGGCTTGGACCAGGTTCCCAGTAGAACATCAGTTAAGGCCTTGTTGAAGGGCAGCAAGGGCTCAGAAGAGGAGACAACTAGCTGCAGAACCTCTGTCAAGATATTTGTCTTGCATGCCACGGAAGGTATCATAAGGTACAAGACATCAGCTGCCCTTTGCACCACCATAGCATATGATGTTCTCTCCTCCGTAGCCACAGTAGGAGAAAGTAGGCCAGAAACTGGAGAGGTATCCAGTCCGCTGGCCTCACCCAGTTTCTCCTACCAGTACATTTTTTTGGTATGGCTGGTCTCGTAAAGGGTCCAACGACCCTTTCCAATCTTACTCCATTCCTAGTCCTTCAGAATAAGGCTCAGGAACCAACGTAGGACCTAAGGATTCTGTTGGCGCGAGTATCGTCTTCGTTATGTGCCGATCCAGCTTCAAGCAGTCGGGATGAGAATGGGGATGGCGCCGCCATAGGGTGCAGACATCATCAGGAGTTTCGGTGGCGGGCCGGCGCCAAGGAAGGTCGCAACGGGGCAACCAGTGTAGGTCTGGATCCATGAGGGGGGGGAGGTCATCAGTGCTGGGGCTGTAGCCGTAGATTCGGATGGAGCCCCCTCTGAGGCTCCGGGGCCTGAAGGCATGCCGGTAGACTAGGGCTGCCCAAATATGAGGCTCATGGCATATATATATTCTTTGATCTAGGTGGGGGTCGCAGGAAGGCAGGAAACCGCAGAGCTGACCCAGGTGCAGGTTCAGAGGAACGAGGCCTAGAACGCTGAGACTCCTTTGTTGCGTCGGTCAACAAGGAGAACAGCGTGGTGCCAAGGGCTGGGCCGCAAGCAGCTTTAGGGACTGCTCCCTCAAAGCTTTCAGAGCCATGGCCCGGCAGTCGGAGCACAACTTCAAGTCGTGATCGCACTCCAGGCTATAGGAGAGAAAACAAATGGCAAAGTGTGGCAGATTAAAGTTAAGAAGAAGGGCAGGAGTGGGCGGGAGGCAGATGTGCAACCTTGCCGGGAAGGAAAAACTTAGGCATAGGGTCGCGAGAATAGTGTTATCAATGGGGTAAGTATGAGGACAGCAAGGAAAATTCAGGGCTGCAACAGAAAGAGTTTGCTGATGTAAGCAAATACTTGATGCGTAAAAAGGAAGCAATTTGAGATTGAAGAGATGGATTTGAGCGACAAGAGGAGGATGAAAGAGGGTGGCTGAATAGAAAAATGGAGGATGGTAGGGTAAGCAGATGCAAGAGGAATCATTCACAATAACGGAAGGAAAGGTGGAAGGTCAACATCACGAGGGAGAATAGGGAATTGAGGGCAGCAGATTGACAGGCATTATGGAAGAGGAGGCAGTTGGCTCCCAGAGTGCTCAATAACCACAAGACACACAAAAAAGATGTGAAGATGGGCCGGCATGTCACACAGTAGTGACAGATGCTTCACTCGTGGATTGAAAAATAGTATTAGGAAGGTGAGAGTCAAAGGAAAGAATTTGGAAGTAGGGAAATGAAAGACTGGAAGGGGCAAGGAGGAACACAGATCCCTCCAATTTAGAACACAGAGAACTGACAGGATATATCGACTGTTAGAAATCACAGTAGGTAGCACAGGTGGTTGAAGCTGGGAGCACAAAGTAATTGGTGAATGCTGCAGTAGCATGTACAGTGTTGCAGTCCAGTGCGTCTCTCTCAACCATTAACAGGAAAGTGGGGATGTGGCAATCAAGGTAAAAACAGACAGCAATGAGATAAGTGAAGGAGGGGACAGTAAGGCAGATGAGTGATTTCCATACATGGGCATTTCAATCTATTAAGAGACTTATTAGTGCTCCATAGGTACATGAAGGAGAGGCATGCCTGTAGACACACAGACTCCAAGGTGCCTGCCTGGCCTGGTCGCCTAAAATACCTCTGTCTGTGCCTGAATCTTGATGGAGGCAGGCACAGACGGGGATTGTAAATTTCCCAGTTACTTCAGCATTATGTTTTGTTACGTTATGTTATTGGATTTTATAACGCGCACAGCTACTCCTGGGAGTGTCCCGACGCGAGCCTAAGAGGTGCTTATTGAGAAGTGATTAAAACAAAAAAGGTTTTGAGCTGTTTCCTTAATTACCCCAGATCCTGGATGCTGCGCAAAGAGAAAGGTAATGAATTCCAGGCCGTGGCTGCCCTGACGGCAAGAGATGTGCCGCCCATTCTTTGAATGCACACACGGGGTATCTGAGCAAGCAGCTGGGATGCCAACCTCAGGTGTCTGGCAGATAAGTAGAAAGCAAAATGCTTCCTGAGGTAAACAGGTCCTCCAGCATACAGAGCATGATGTGCTATAACCAGGGTCTTGAACTTAACGCGTTTCATAACAGGTAGCCAGTGCAGCGTACGCAGATGTTGCTTGACGCTCTTATTAATGGGAATGTTGATCACCAGCCTAGCTGCTGCATTCTGGACCACCTGCAGTTTTTTAAGAATGTAATCAGGAAGGCCCATGTGAGAAGTTGGCCTGGTATATGATGCTCACTAGTTAAAGTGATCACCTTGTACCATGCCAAGCAACCCTTATGGTGTGGTTGTAAGTCAACCTTTTCGGACTAGCTGCCCTAGTGGTAGCGTAGGCTAAGCAGTCTTTGAGGCTAAACTCGTGAAGCGTGTTAAGCCAGCTGTTTTACCAAATGCAACCCCCTTTTATACCAATGAAAGGACACCACACAGATATATATTCAAAATATATATGTATTTATTTCTCAAAGTAACCCCTAGTCTCTTTATGAGCACAGGAGCACAAATCGTCAAACAAGATTACAGTAGAATACACAGAAGTTGCACTTTATATGGATAGGCCCTGGTGGCCGCTCGAACCATATACTAAAATAGTGGTATAAGTACCACGAACAGAAAAGGGAAAAGGCCTAGGGCCTCTAGAATCGCTGGGCCTACAAGGAGCTAACTTCAGTTAGTGACCAGGAGGTCCACGGGTGGCGTGTGCAGAGCAAATAGTCACACGCGTGCTCCCATAGGTTTCAATGGGTGCGTAAAAAGTACAAAGTTACTGCAAAGAGGATCTTCCGGATGGACTAGGAACTCAAGATTTGGAACACAGGCACTAGAGATGTAATACTACACTTGGGCACAGGAGTGCCAGCTTTACCTCACCCACAGGAAGCGGGTGCATAGGCCTCGAAGTGCGTCGGGTTTCTTCTATCTGTTCCGTGGAGCCTGTGGACAAAGATGCTGCAGGCGGTCGGTCCGGGAGAGATGCGGTGGATCCAAGAGTGGATCGGAGATGTTGAAGACCTGTAAGCAGAGGGGACAGTGTTCACAGTCACTAGCCAGTGACCAGCGTGGCACCAGCTGGGTACCAGGCAATGTCGGGTGCAAACAGGAAGAAAGGTGTAGCTTGTCTCTGCAGCCACGTGGTCCCTGGAGGTCGACGACGTCCAGAAGTCGGTTCACGAGCTGTCCCACGCAGGCTCTCGCTGTCAGCGGTGTCGGCGACTTGATCGAAGCAAACAAGCCTTGGCAAAAGCAATTGTTGTAGGAGATGAAATAAGCTGATGGTTCTGACCAGCAAGGTCAGAGGGACTGCTCCTTTGGAGGGGAGCAAGGGCCAGTCTGGAGCAACCAGACCAACGGTGTATTTTGTAAAGTTCGTCGCCAAGATGGCTACTAGCCAGCGGGCCAGCAACCGGTTAGGCGCGTCGAGTGGCAAAATGCAGAAGGGCCCCACGCAGATCGTGGAGATGCTGGAGGGCTCACCTTTGGTGCAGATGCTGCTCGAGGGTTGGGCTTCTCAGATCCCAAAGTACAACTTGGAGGGAGCCTCGGTTGTTGCACTTGTCAGCTTGTCGTGGTCGTTTCAAGATGGCTGGCTCCACGTGTCTCGGTGCCTCCACGGGTCTCCTCTTTTCAGGGACTGTGGATCGGGCGGTGAGAGGTCTGGATGTCCAGGTCTTGTCAGTCTCTGGGCTCGGGCTCCGGCGGGAGGCGGCAGCAAAGCAGACGTTGATTCGCTGGATGGTGCTTGCGTTAGCAAGGTGGTCACTCCCTGACCACAGGGGAGATTTCCTTCAGTCTTCTGTGCAGCAGAATGTCGAAGTTCCCGTCTTCTTCTTAGTTTCAAGTTGATTCCAGGATGTCTGAAGTCTTAGGACACAGCTCCTACCTTTAAGCGGATTCTAGGGGCCGGACTACCTGCTAGGTCCCTCCCTATGGGTGGGACCAGGAAGGGGGGTGGTTACACCCCCAATCCTTTGTCCAGCTCACCCCAGGCCCGGGACTGGTGTGCCCCAGGACCGGTTTGAACTGGCATATGCACCGAGGCTCCTTGTGAGCCACAGGCATGTCTGGTTTCTTTCAAGCCCTACCTGACCAATACACAAAATCCTGTCTGGGGTGGTGCATGCACCTCCCCTGGCAGGAAACCCTTTGTCCACACCTCCCAAGCTGGAAGGACTCCCAGCAGCAGGAGGGCAGACTTGTGTCTGTGGTGGCAGCATCCATTTTGTGGAGCTGAGGCTATGTCTGATTTTACCCGGGTTTCAGGTACTGTACATGACGTGTCCCTCTAGAAGGGTGGAATGCTAACCCCGTCGCCAGAATTGGCGAGGGGTTAGTATTCCAATTCGTATGACACCTTACTCGACATGTTTTGATAAAGCCAAACCAAAGATAGCATTTAACTGCGAGGTTCATAATGTACTTAAGAGTATATGGTATGACGATATCTGGAAACAGTAGAAGGAAGTTGTTCCGACCACTGCAGACAGGCTCAGCTCATGCCAGAGCACCATCTCACATGGAACCAAGCACTCTGCCTTCAGGATTGTTAAGGCCTGCCATAGGAGTGACTTATAGGTTACCAGGTGTCCCATTTAAGGTTAGGTATAGGTATACTACACCTAAGTAAGAGGTGATTACACCAACTTACCCCAGCTGAGTGATCAGCCAGTTGTGTCAGATTGTTAGGCCAAGCCTGGGGTGGCATAATACATGCTTCAGCCCCTGGGAGGCCTTGGGTACACCAATGCCCTGGGTACCTAGTGTACACTGGTACAGGGGCTGACAGGGTGATCCACTTCCAATTGGTTATGCACCTAGGGTGCATAGTGTTAATTTAGTAGAGAGAACAGCAGGCTGGGGGTCTGATTGGCAGGCCCACAGCCTCAATATGTCAAAAACCAGTGAAGCAAAAAGCAAAAATTTGGGGTGACCATAGATAGCAGACCCTACTCTCCTACACAACCCCCCCCCCCCCCAAACGCTGGGACATTAAACTAGCCTTGACCAGTCTCGTCTTCATGTCCTAAGTGGAAGTACCTGGAGAGACCATCTGCATTCCTATGGTCAGTACCTGGCCGGTGCTCCACTGTAAAGTCCATCCCCTGTAGGGAAATGGACCACCTAAGCAGTTTGGGGTTTTCACCCTTCATCTGATTTAGCCATAAGAGGGGCTTATGGTCGGTCTGAATCTTGAAGTGAGTGCCAAACAAGTATGGCCTCAGCTTCTTCAGGGCCCACACCACAGCAAAGGCCTCCCTCTCAATAGCTGACCAATTCTTCTCTCTGGGGGTCAACCTTCTGCTAATAGAAGCAATGGGTTGGTCTTGACCATCTACATTAAGTTGTGACAGCACAGCTCCCACACCCAACTCAGAAGCATCTGTTTGGACAATAAACTCTTTGGAGTAGTCAGGACTTTTCAGGATAGGTGCAGAGCACATGGCCTCCTTCAGGTCATCAAATGCCTTTTGACAGCTTACTGTCCACTGAACCTTTTTGGGCATCTTCTTGGATGTCAGATCATTAAGAGGAGTCACAATGGACCCATAGTTCTTAACAAACTTCCTGTAGTACCCAGTCAAGCCCAAGAAAGCTCGAACTTGAGTCTGGGTGGTTGGAGGAGACCAGTCCTTGATGGATTGTATCTTACTCTCCAGTGGTTGAACTTGGCCTCCACCTACAAGGTGGCCCAAATATACAACCTTACTCTGCCCTATCTTGCACTTAGTAGCCTTGATAGGGAGGCCTGCCCTTTGCAGAGCCTCAAGAGCCTTCTTCAGGTGGATCAGGTGATCCTCCCAGGTGGAGCTAAAGACAGCAATGTCATCAAGATATGCTGCGCAAAAGTCATCCAACCCAGTAAGGACTTGGTTCACCAGCCTTTGGAAGGTGGCAGGTGCATTCTTCAGACCAAAGGGCATCACCACAAACTGGTAGTGCCCACCTGGGGTTGAGAATGCTGTTTTGGCCTTAGACTCCTCAGCTAATCTGATTTGCCAATAGCCAGCTGTTAAGTCAAATGTGCTCAAAAACTTAGCAGAAGCTAGTTTGTCTATGAGCTCATCTGCCCTTGGAATAGGGTGTGCATCTGTCCTGGTGACAGCATTGAGTCCTCTGTAATCCACACAGAACCTCATCTCTCTCTTGCCATCTTTGGTGTGAGGTTTGGGGACCAGAACCACTGGGCTAGCCCAGGGGCTCTCTGAGGGTTCAATGACACCTAATTCCAGCATTTTATGTACCTCAGCCTTTATACAGTCCCTGACGTGGTCAGGTTGTCTGTAAAGCTTGTTCTTTACAGGCAGACTGTCACCAGTGTCCACCACATGGGTACACCAGTCAGTTTGACTAGGTATCAAGGAAAACATATGTGAAAATGATTGTAGAACCTGTCTACATTCAGTCTGCTGATGGGCAGTGAGGTTGCCTCCAAGGGTCACTCCTTCAACTGAGCCATCTTCAGGGTTCTGAGACAACAGGTCTGGGAGAGGGTCACTCTCTTCCTCCTGTCCCTCATCTGTAGCCATGAGCAAGCCCATGTCTGCCCTGTCAACATATGCTTTAAGCCTGTTAACATGGAGTACCCTGTGGGGACTCCTGGGAGTTCCTAGGTCCACCAAGTAGGTGACCTCTCCCTTCTTTTCCAGGATTGAATGGGGTCCAGACCATTTGTCTTGGAGTGCTGCTGGGGCCACTGGCTCCAACACCCATACCTTCTGTCCTGGCTGAAACTCAACCAAGACAGCCTTTTGGTCATGCCAAGCTTTCTGTAAGGCCTGGCTTGCCTCAAGGTTTTTGGATGCCTTCTCCATATACTCAGCCATCCTGGAGCGGAGACCAAGTACATAGTCCACTATGTCTTGCTTAGGCTTTTGAGAGGTAACTCCCATCCTTCCTTCACCAAACACAGTGGGCCTCTTACAGGGTGCCCAAACAACAATTCAAAGGGGATGTAGCCAACTCCTTTTTGTGGGACCTCTCTGTAAGCAAACAGAAGGCAGGGTAGAAGGATGTCCCATCTTCGCCTGAGCTTTTCAGGTAATCCTTTGATCATACCCTTTAGGCTCTTGTTGAATCTCTCAACAAGCCCATTGCATTGTGGGTGATAAGGAGTGGTGAACTTGTAGTTGATACCACATTCCTTCCACATAGCTGTCAAGTATCCTGACATGAAGTTGGTACCTCTGTCAGAAACTACCTCCTTAGGAAACCCCACTCTGGAGAATACTCCCAGCAGGGCCCTGGCCACAACAGGAGCTGTAGTGGTCCTAAGGGGAATTGCCTCTGGATACCTGGTGGCATGATCCACTACCACCAGTATAAATCTGTGCCCAGATGCAGTGGGAGGATCCATGGGACCCACTATATCTATTCCCACTCTTTCAAAGGGGACCCCCACCACAGGTAGTGGTATTAGGGGGGCCTTTGTTGTGCCACCTGATTTGCCACTGGCTTGGCAGGTCACACAGAAGCAACAAAACTTCTTTGTATCTTCATTCATGTGAGGCCAGTGAAAGTGAGGGACAAGCCTGTCCCAAGTCTTGTTCTGGCCTAAGTGTCCTGCTAAAGGAATATCATGGGCCAAGGTAAGAAGGAAGCCCCTAAATTGCAGAGGTATAACCAACCTCCTGGTAGCACCAGGATTGGGGTCTCTAGCCTCTGAATAAAGGAGCCCTTCATCCCAATACACTTTATGGGTACCTTGAGCATTCCCAGCAGCCTCAGCAGCAGCCAGCTGTCTGAGGGGTTCAAGAGAGGGACAGGATAACTGAGCCTGCCTCAAGTCAGCCCTTGAAGGTCCCCCTGTCCCCAGAAACTCAACCTGATCAGGTTCAAGCTCTTCAGGGACAGTTCCTTCAGGGTCCTCTAGATCAGCTTCCTGGGAAGGCTGATCATCACTCTGAGGCAGGGGGAAGGCACAGCCTTGACCCTCCTGTTCTTCTTCTTGGTAGGTGCTTGGTCCATTGTTCCAGGATCCAAGACCTGAGGTTCAGTGAGGCACTTTTTGGCCTGTGACCTGGTCACAGCAAGGACATGTGATGATATACCTAACATCTCTGCATGAGTCCTGTACTCCACATCTGACCATAGAGAACTCTCTAGGTCATTGCCCAACAAACATTCTACTGGGAGGTCTGCACTAACCACAACCCTTTTGAGGCCAGTTACCCCTCCCCATGAGAAGTTAACAACTGCCACACTATGTGAAGTAGTGGCATTGCTGGCATTGGTCACCAGGTAATTCTCACCTGGTATGTACTGTCCAGGGTCCACAAAGCCTGGTGTCACCATAGTGACACTGGCACATGTGTCCCTGTAGGCTTGAGCCACTTTTTCGTTAATTAAAGGAGTCTGTCTGTACTTGCCCAGGTTACTGGGGCTCACAGTCAGGGACAAATCAATGTCCCCATCACAGATCAAGACTGCCTGTGTCAGGGTTCTGTCTAAGTCAGAATCTCCTTCAGTTCCCATAGTGATTCCCACTACACCCTTTGTCTGGGGACCAACACTGCTAACAGTAGTACTGGGAGCAGGTGCCTTAGGGGCAACAGTGTTGGGGGCTCCACCCTTCTTACAATCACTAGTCCAGTGAGTTGTATTCTTGCAATGATTGCACCAGGGTTTCTTTTGACCTTCTTTCTTCTTTCCCTTGGATTGTTGTTGGGACCCACCCTCCTTAGCAGTAGTTTGGGGCCCTGTTGAAGACTTCTGGTCTTTAGATTTCTGATCTCCACCCTTTTGGTCTGTTTTCTTCTGATCATCCCCTTGGCCCTGGTTCTGGTTCTTTTGCTTAACCCTGGTTCTGACCCATTTGTCTGCCTTCTTTCCCAATTCTTGGGGAGAGGTCAGATCAGAGTCAACCAAGTGTTGATGCAGTTGCTGGTTTTGACAGTTATTTAAAATCTGTTCTCTCATCATCAAATTATACAATCCTGTAAAATCAGATACCTTACTTCCCAGCAACCAACCCTCCAAAGCCTTAGTGGCACATTAAATGTATTCAGACCAGTCCTGAGTCTGTGTCTTTTGGGTGTCTCTGAACATTAACCTGTACTGTTCAGTGGTTAAGCCTAACCCATCAACTAGGACACTCTTCAGGACTCTGTAATTTCTGACATCCTCTTCTCTAACAGTGAGGAGTCTGTCTCTGCCTCTTCCTTCAAAGGAGAGCCAGAGGATTGCTGCCCACTGGTCTTCAGGAACCTGCTGTACTTTGCAGGCTCTCTCAAGAACAGTTATCCATTTGTGGATGTCATCCCCACTTTTGTAGGGGGGCACAACCTTAGACAGGTTCCTATTATCAAAGACCCTATCTTTGTCCTTAGGGACAATGCTGCCACCAGTGGGTATAGACCCACTCTCTCTAGGTTGCCTAGCCTTGTTCAGTTTCTCTTCCATCAGGGCTACCTCTAGCTCCTGCTTCCTGATCCTCAGCTGGGCTTCCTGCATTCTGGCCTCATGTTCCCTCCTCAGAGGGGTGGTCATCCTTTTCCTGGAGTGACCTTGAGAGCCTCTAGAGGCATGAGAAGCATTAGAGTCACCTGAGCGATTCCTTTGCCTCCCAAGCCCCTGGTTAAGTCCACTGGGGAGATCCAATGGGATGATCCCATTGTCAGTCCCCAATAGCCTTAGTTTAGCTGGGCCAAGTATAACACTTGGCACTGGGCTAGTTCTCCCTTCATCATCACTACTTTCTGTATCCTCCCCACTTTCCTCCTCTGTAGTATGGTTCTCATCTAAGGGATGGCTATTGGAAAGGGGTACTTCTGTGGCATCTTCAGAAGGGGGGGCTCCTGTTCCTGAACCTAAGGGGGCTAACTGGGAAGCTTTCTTGAGCTCTCTCTGATTTTCATCATTTTGCAAGAGTTCTCTGAGCTCAGCAGAGGTAGGGTTCTTGGGCTGTTTAAGGCCTCTAAGAGTTGCCAAATGCCTGAGCTCATTCTGATTAAGGGTAGCAAAGATGGATGGTGCCCTCTGGGGGTCACTCTCAACAGAGATGGGTACAGTGGACCCCTCTGCCCCAGCCATTGCTCTTAAGTGTGGGTGGATGTGTTGCAATCTACCTACACTTGGGTTTACCTACTAAACCTATCCAGTAGTTGTAGTCAGGGTGTGCTACTCCCTTTGCTCTACAACAACTAAGTTCAGTAGAACTTATGTATATCTAATCTTGTTTTATATGTACCTACAGGTACCTATGTGATCTTTCAATTGGTAACCAAGAGATTACAATGGTAAAACACAGCAAGCTCAAATCCAACCGCTGCTCACCAATGTGAGAAGTTGGCCTGGTATATGATGCTCACTAGTTAAAGTGATCACCTTGTACCATGCCAAGCAACCCTTATGGTGTGGTTGTAAGTCAACCTTTTCGGACTAGCTGCCCTAGTGGTAGCGTAGGCTAAGCAGTCTTTGAGGCTAAACTCGTGAAGCGTGTTAAGCCAGCTGTTTTACCAAATGCAACCCCCTTTTATACCAATGAAAGGACACCACACAGATATATATTCAAAATATATATGTATTTATTTCTCAAAGTAACCCCTAGTCTCTTTATGAGCACAGGAGCACAAATCGTCAAACAAGATTACAGTAGAATACACAGAAGTTGCACTTTATATGGATAGGCCCTGGTGGCCGCTCGAACCATATACTAAAATAGTGGTATAAGTACCACGAACAGAAAAGGGAAAAGGCCTAGGGCCTCTAGAATCGCTGGGCCTACAAGGAGCTAACTTCAGCTAGTGACCAGGAGGTCCACGGGTGGCGTGTGCAGAGCAAATAGTCACACGCGTGCTCCCATAGGTTTCAATGGGTGCGTAAAAAGTACAAAGTTACTGCAAAGAGGATCTTCCGGATGGACTAGGAACTCAAGATTTGGAACACAGGCACTAGAGATGTAATACTACACTTGGGCACAGGAGTGCCAGCTTTACCTCACCCACAGGAAGCGGGTGCATAGGCCTCGAAGTGCGTCGGGTTTCTTCTATCTGTTCCGTGGAGCCTGTGGACAAAGATGCTGCAGGCGGTCGGTCCGGGAGAGATGCGGTGGATCCAAGAGTGGATCGGAGATGTTGAAGACCTGTAAGCAGAGGGGACAGTGTTCACAGTCACTAGCCAGTGACCAGCGTGGCACCAGCTGGGTACCAGGCAATGTCGGGTGCAAACAGGAAGAAAGGTGTAGCTTGTCTCTGCAGCCACGTGGTCCCTGGAGGTCGACAACATCCAGGAGTTGGTTCACGAGCTGTCCCACGCAGGCTCTCGCTGTCAGCGGTGTCGGCGACTTGATCGAAGCAAACAAGCCTTGGCAAAAGCAATTGTTGTAGGAGATGAAATAAGCTGATGGTTCTGACCAGCAAGGTCAGAGGGACTACTCCTTTGGAGGGGAGCAAGGGCCAGTCTGGAGCAACCAGACCAGCGGTGTATTTTGTAAAGTTCGTCGCCAAGATGGCTACTAGCCAGCGGGCCAGCAACCTGTTAGGCGCATCGAGTGGCAAAATACAGAAGGGCCCCACGCAGATCGTGGAGATGCTGGAGGGCTCACCTTTGGTGCAAATGCCGCTCGAGGGTTGGGCTTCTTAGATCCCAAAGCACAACTTGGAGGGAGCCTCGGTTGTTGCACTTGTCAGCTTGTCGTGGTCATTTCAAGATGGCTGGCTCCACGTGTCTCGGTGCCTCCACGGGTCTCCTCTTTTCAGGGACTTTGGATCAGGCGGTGAGAGGTCTGGAGGTCCAGGTCTTGTCAGTCTCTGGGCTCGGGCTCCGGCGGGAGGCGGCGGCAAAGCAGACGTTGATTCGCTGGATGGTGCTTGCGTTAGCAAGGTGGTCACTCCCTGACCACAGGGGAGATTTCCTTCAGTCTTCTGTGCAGCAGAATGTCGAAGTTCCCGTCTTCTTCTTAGTTTCAAGTTGATTCCAGGATGTCTGAAGTCTTAGGACACAGCTCCTACCTTTAAGCGGATTCTAGGGGCCGGATTACCTGCTAGGTCCCTCCCTATGGGTGGGACCAGGAAGGGGGGTGGTTACACCCCCAATCCTTTGTCCAGCTCGCCCCAGGCCCGGGACTGGTGTGCCCCAGGACCGGTTTGAACTGGCATATGCACCGAGGCTCCTTGTGAGCCACAGGCATGTCTGGTTTCTTTCAAGCCCTACCTGACCAATACACAAAATCCTGTCTGGGGTGGTGCATGCACCTCCCCTGGCAGGAAACCCTTTGTCCACACCTCCCAAGCTGGAAGGACTCCCAGCAGCAGGAGGGCAGACTTGTGTCTGTGGTGGCAGCATCCATTTTGTGGAGCTGAGGCTATGTCTGATTTTACCCGGGTTTCAGGTACTGTACATGTCGTGTCCCTCTAGAAGGGTGGAATGCTAACCCCGTCGCCAGAATTGGCGAGGGGTTAGTATTCCAATTCGTATGACACCTTACTCGACATGTTTTGATAAAGCCAAACCAAAGATAGCATTTAACCGCGAGGTTCATAATGCACTTAAGAGTATATGGTATGACGATATCTGGAAACAGTAGAAGGAAGTTGTTCCGACCACTGCAGACAGGCTCAGCTCATGCCAGAGCACCATCTCACATGGAACCAAGCACTCTGCCTTCAGGATTGTTAAGGCCTGCCATAGGAGTGACTTATAGGTTACCAGGTGTCCCATTTAAGGTTAGGTATAGGTATACTACACCTAAGTAAGAGGTGATTACACCAACTTACCCCAGCTGAGTGATCAGCCAGTTGTGTCAGATTGTTAGGCCAAGCCTGGGGTGGCATAATACATGCTTCAGCCCCTGGCAGGCCTTGGGTACACCAATGCCCTGGGTACCTAGTGTACACTGGTACAGGGGCTGACAGGGTGATCCACTTCCAATTGGTTATGCACCTAGGGTGCATAGTGTTAATTTAGTAGAGAGAACAGCAGGCTGGGGGTCTGATTGGCAGGCCCACAGCCTCAATATGTCAAAAACCAGTGAAGCAAAAAGCAAAAATTTGGGGTGACCATAGGATAGCAGACCCTACTCTCCTACAGCCCAGATACTACTTATTGGCATAGTCTATTCGAGAAAGGATCAATGCCCTAGTCACTGTTTCCTTCGCTGTCCTTGGCAGCAGTGGAAGGAATTTCTTAAGGGACTTTAATATCCCAAAGCAGCTTCCAGCTAATTTTTTTATCTCTTTCGCCTTCAAAGTGGAGAACTCAAATTTACCCCAGGTGAACAGAAGTTGGGTATCATTGGCGTAAGCAACAATCTTGGCACCCTGCTCTTCCGCTAACTGACATGTATATTAAAGAGCAGGGGGCTCAAAGAGGACACCTGCGGCACTCCCGTGATCACAGATTGAGGTGGAGACGAAAAAGGCGGGAGCCAGACCTGTTGCGAGTGCCCCTCGAGGAAGGATTGCAGCCACCTCCAAGCCAGCCCAGAGATACCTATGTCCGCCAGTCGGGCCAAAAGCAGCGAATGGGGAACGGTATCAAATGCCGCTGACAGGTCCAGCATTATGAGGGCTGCACTTCCACCAGAGTCCAAACAGTTTCGAATCGCTTCAGAGACTTTGACTAAGGCAGACTCAGTACTGTAGGCAGCTCTAAAACCAGATTGCGCTGAGTGGAGTAGGCTAGCACCTTCCATAAAATCAGTGAGCTGTTTGTTGACTGCCTTCTCACAGATTTTCGCCACACAGGGGAGCAGAGAAATAGGATGATAATTCCCTGGGTCCCCAGGGTCAAGCGATGTTTTTGTTTTTTTTAGAAGCGGGAGGATCTTCGCCTGTTACCACTCCGCCGGAACAACTGCCTCTTGGAGGGAGAGATTAACAAGTGTATTAACCTCACAGTTGACCGATTCTGCGACGGAGGCCAAGAGCCTAGCCGTGCACGGGTCCGATGGCGACCCGGATTTCATGGATTTCAAGATATTAAGGGACTCTGACAAATCGACAGGGAGGAAGGCTTTCAGCATCGACGCGGGAGCCAGTGCCTCGACCGAGGGAGCAACATTCAGCCTCGGCGAGCTCTGGCTTGTGAACATTGCCTGGATGGCCCGAATCTTATTGATAAAGAAGTTAGAAAGCTTTTCACACCAGGCATCTGATGTGGGGAGATTAGTGGTCTCTGCATTGGGGGCCAAGAAGCTCTGGACAATGGAAAAGATTTCCCTTGTGTTGTTACTGGCTGACTCAATCCGCTCGGCATAATGTAGGCCTTTGGCCTCTCTAATGGCCATATAGTATCTTTTCTGGGCTTCTCTAAGTATCTTCTTAGCCTCTGGACAGTAGTCCCTACGCCAACAACGTTCCAGCTTTTTACAGTGTTGCTTAAGTGTTTTCAAGTCAGCTGAGGACCAGGGTTTGGAGGGGGAATCCCTGCGTCGGATGCGGCGCAATTGTGGTGAGAGACTGTCCACTGCCTGCAAGATCCAATCAGTGAAGCTGGCCAACGCCCCTCTCAAGTCAGCGGGGAGGGCGAGTCTTGATTCTTTCAAGACGAGGCCAAAGGCTACCGGATCAATTCTTGCGGTGGCAGGGCTAGGTCTGGACAGGTGATCCATTGACCCCCCTTCCACAGCCCACGTAAAGCAGGATAGACAATGGTCTGACCAAGGAACCGGAGGCGGGTCTTCAATAGTGATAGGAAAGTTGGAACAAATGGGGTCTAAGATATGGCCACCACTGTGGGTGGGTAAGCTGTTCCATATTCAAAGAGTCCAATAGGTCGCGGGTAGTCCCTAATTCCGTCTGGTCCAGATGGATATTAAGATCCCCCAGGAAGAGATATTGCGTGAAACCACTAAGAAAGGGCCCCATGGAGCCAGGTGGCCTGTAGACCAGCGTCCCCCACCCCCCTCCCAGCGTGGATTGAGCCCCAAAGACAATGGAGAAGTCCAAAAATTCACCCTCCTCCAGCATTACATTTTCCCCCCGAATTAACTCTCAAGTATCCCTGTAGACGATGGCAGCACCACCCCCTCTGCCATTATGGCGGTCAGTCTGGGAGATTTTAAATCCTTCTGAGATGGCCATCTGAACTATTGGATTGGAGAATCCATTCAGCCAAGTTTCTGTAATGAACAGTTCAAAGTGCTTGTCCAAGGTAAGGTCAAATATATCCTGGTGGTGTTTCACCAGCGAGCGGCTGTTGATCAGCCCAGCTCTGATGGTAGGCCCCACTTTAACAGCAGAGAGAGCGCCAAATGATTGCCCTACACCTTCCCCTCAGGTCTGGGCTAAGGTGGAACTTGCACCCCCGACAAACTATCGGTTGATGAAGGCACACATCCCATCTAGTATCTGGTTTACAGGGGCCAGGCCTAAGCAACAGCAGCTCATTACGACTGTAGCAAAGCAGGGCCTCAGGTGGGGAGGAAGAACGGGCAGCTTGCCTGGCGCTGGCTGTTACCGGGCCGCTGAGGGGCGCAGACGGGCTTGCCATAGGCGCGACAGCGGCGCGACAGCGGCGCACCCGCGCAGCGTGCATATTTATGCGCCTGCAGGTCTAACAACTAGAGCTCGCACTTCCAAAATGGCGCCTCTAGGTGACCGGAAGCCTTACCGATACTGACACACACTTGCAGTATCGGGGCAGGACCGGAAAAAAGAGGTGAGGGGAGCACGTAAATCCAGAATACACAGTTTTAATAAAATTTGTAAAAGATTAATTTTCTATTATATATTTATATTATGGAGTAGGTGTAAAATGCTGTAGTATGTTCGGTCCTGATGAAAGCCATGAGCATTGGAGAAAATAAGTGGCAGAAACATGTTGAACTAAAGAGGAGTAACTAGAGCCCCATGACTTTCTAACTTTTCCCCATTTTTAATCATACCGGTTGGCACCCAGATTAAAACGTTAGGGCTACCAGGCAGGTATTTTTAAAGAGTAATCCTACCCCCACTCACTACCCTATTCCTTTTCCACAAAAGTGCTTCTTTGCATCTCACAGGTTATAGCACCAGGATAGGAGAGAATTCTTTGATGAAGCATGCCACCAAGGGGTGCTTCTGTTGGGTGGAAGTTCTTTAAAGCAAAAGGATTCTTTTCTGCTTGGGTCAACAAGAGGGTTCTTAGATTGATTCAATCGAGTCGGGCTCTATAGTTTTTGTAAAGATTTCAAACAGCAGCCAGGGGCATATAAGTAGTGTGATGGAGGTTATGCTGTTGTGTTATTGGAAAAGTCACATATTGTGTTTAGAGTCGACCTTGTGGAAGTGTAACTAGAGCACTACACAAACTGAGAAAGGACTCTAATGATCAAGGAGGTTTTTAAGAAGTGTTTCAGTGTAGGAAGCTGGCTCTCTATATAGTGCACTCAATAGAAGTACACTGTGTAGAGAGTTGAGTGGATCCCCAATTGGTTTACAGAGGCTACAGTAGATAGTACTAACGCTCTCTTTTGTGGTAGTCTGGGCGAGCAGTTAAGCTTATTAGAGGGTAGTGCCAAGCATTTGTTGTACTCACAGAGGCAATAAATGAGAGACACACTCAAAGAAGAAATATGAGAGCAAATTTGAACAAGCTTAAACTCGAGTGAATGCGAGACCAATTGCATTGCAAATGCTTGTTGTCATTGTAATAGTCCGAGACATCAAAAGGCATTATCTCATGACAATGCTATACCATTGTACTAATTGGAGCAGTACCCACTGCTGCTGAGCTGAAAGGAAAGCAGTTGTTCTGGGCGCTGGGAGTGGGGGCTGAGCGTTGGAGGCGAAGAGAGCTTTCAGTTTAAGATTGCCAGTCTGCAGCCGGGGATCCTCGAAGACCAAATGTGAACGCTTCTCTGATGCAACCCCAATCTCCCTTATCAGTATCCCTCACTTATTATGAATGAATGAATGTGCTATAGTGCTTATGCAAACCAGAGTAGATTTTAACAAAAATGGCAATTCTTTTTAAGAATGTGTTCTCAACATAATCAGCTAGTTACATCAATAAGTTTTACGTCAGCTCTTAAGCCTATATTTTGTGCCGTAATTATTTCAGACACTACAAAAGGCAATTGTTACATTGCTGCCTTTACTCGGAATGGGGCTGGAGTGTTGCAGGGCAAGTTAATACAAACAACAAATTAATTGGAGATCTTTAAATAAGGACAAAAACGTACGCACATACCTTAATCTCACGATGCTTAAATTTAAACGCAATATATGCCGAAAAGAAATAAAACAGCTGCTAATAGTGTTAGCATTCTATTTAGCTCAGTGTCCAGCTTCCTCCAACCTGAGCAGCAAGCGTCTCTAAGGGCCATATGTAGGAAGCCAAATACCAGTCGGTAACGGCCGATTTTCGGTAAATATCCCGTTACCGACCGGTATTTAGGCTTTTGGTACGTAGGGGGCATATTTCAGGATTCGGTAATTTACCGAATCTGTAAAATTACCGAATCGGTAATTTTACCGATTCGGTAAATACCGAATCCTGAAATGATATGTAGGGGGAGTGTGTCGTTAGTGTGGGGATTTGTTATTTACCACCAACTAAAAGTTGATGGTAAATGACGAATACCTGTAAAAAAGCATTTTTTTTCCATTTGAAGTGTGCAATGTGGCAGACATACATGCCCTTAGGGCATGTATGTGCGCCACATGTGCACACATGGACGAATCAGGGGTGCAACAGGGTGTCAATGTGACACCCTGCCACCCATGATGATGCCTCCCCCATTACCGATTCGGTATTTACCGATTCGGTAATGGCAACTGGCTTCCCATTCATTCCTATGGGCCTCCATACCGATTCTAAAATACCGACATATACCGAATCGGTAATTATTTACCTACATTACATTTACCGATTCATAAATACCGAATCGGTAAAATTCGGTATTTAAGAATCGGTAAATGTAATTTACCTACATATGGCCCTAAATGTCGTCATTTACCTGCAATAGTGCATGAGTTATCAGATACAGCAGGAGTTTCCTTTCTAAAATGGTGGCATGCTAGCCCCTCACAATACAAGCATACTAAAGTGAAAACTATTGGCTTTCTCAGTGCTTGCATTCTTCAAGCTATAGCGAGTCCGCTGTGATTTGCCATAGCTATCTTTCTAGACTTGAATGTTTTCCCAGTGTCACGGTAATTAACTGAAATGTTAAGGTGTGTGTGATCCCGCCCCTTGGGAGCCCTCAGAGTCTTGCTGTTGCGAAAATCGATAGATAATCGCCATGATGCTCCTGGTTGGTGTTAGAAAGACCAGGTCACGCCGCCATTCTGAAGGAGACCTCCTTAGGGGACGCGTGTTCAATTTACAGCAGGCATTTTATATTTACCAGCAGCATGTGAAGACACTCATGGAGAACAAGCATTTGCAATGCAATAGGTCTCGCATTTGCAAAAGTTTAAGCTATTGGCATTGTTCATGACAATGCCTTTTTTAATCTATTTTATAAAACAAACACATAATGGCATTTATTTATCATTTACAAAGCCAATAGCTAGTGTTGCATTATTATTAGCAATGCCAGCTGCTCACACTTTTATAATGTGAGACCTATTGCATTGCAAATGCTTGTTAACATTAAAAGTAAAGCGCCGGTGCCCGATTATAGCAAAAGCGCCTTCATGAAGTACCCGTGACGGAGACATATGGCGGCTGCGCGCGTTCACACGCACATGCACGCAGGCTTTAGGCCAGCGGCTGCAGCACTTCCCCTTACAAAAATTCGAGCAACAGCGCATGCGCTGTTCTAGGCTCGACCTAAAAACGACTGCTGATGCTCAGATGAGAAAAAGGGTTCGGAATTTTACTGGGTGACCTGACATTTCTGTCTGAGAAACATTATCTAATTTTGGGTAATTCTGCAGCTACTAGGTGCATTTAGAAATATTATATAGCTTATTATTCTTTAGTTTGAGAAAACAAAAATACGTATGCATTCGGTCCTAAAAGAAAATTCTAACCAACCTGAAGTCAATGTGTAGTTTTGGGAGCATGTTTTTTCTGTTTATTTGATGCAAGCAGATGGCACAGTGGGGGTCAGTCTAAGCCTGGTGTCTCAAAGAGGCGAGTCCCCTGTGTCTTCTAACTCCCCCTCAAATACCCCTTTTAAAAGGAGGTGCATTTTGTGTCACCTTCCTTTGAAGTGGAAGCTGCTGTCTCGCTCGCAGTGCTGAAGACAGTGGCTGCTATTCACAACATACAGAGCTAACGCCAATCACACTGCCAAGTGTGAAGAAGCAGGCTGGAGTCCATCAAAGCCACGTCATCAATCCCTTCAGACCAAAGCAACATGGCGCCAAGAGTGTAGACAGAGTCAAGAACTTGTCACTTCCATTAGAGCTGAAGCAATTCAAAGAGAAAGGCGCACTCTTCTCAACAAAGACAGCAAGGCCTCGGGTTGCTATTTCATGGTGCGCCATGTTCAAACTGCGATATTCTCACCAGTCAAAGTACGTTTTGCATGCCACCCGTTTAGAATACCCAAGAAGTAGATTTGGCGGGAGAAAGTGAGATTGTGTTTTGTAATAAATTGGGAAATTCACCTTTCTAAATAGTGAAAGTGGAACGAGCACACTCCATAAACATTCAAAATGCCTCAAGCTATTTAAAAAAAAAAAACTAGTGTTGAGCAAACCCGGCATTTTATATCACAGCGTCCGTTGCGGCCCCAGCCCCCACAGCACTTGAGGCTTCCAATTCCCTATGCCTGGACCAAACGGCTCCCACACGCACAGTGTGCACCATCGGCCCTGCTCAGTTTGGGGGATGGGGAAAGCGGGCGCCGTGTTTAGAACTTCATTGAAAAGCACCTGCTGCAGAGTTCCTTATGCGTCCTGCAGTTTTCGAGGCAAAAATAACAAGCATTGGCCGCACGCGCGCCTCGCGCTTTAAGTTTAAAAAAAAAACAAGCACAGTAAGGCTAAAAGAAAACCTTCTGCACCCACACTACCCAAAAAATATATATGATCATGAATTACTACATTATCATCGTTAGGTCAGAGCTTGGCAGGTATTTAACGGTGATTGTTTTTCTTTTCACACTGCCTTGTTAGTAATAAAAGATCCCCGGTGCTGGAAGCATTACATTCTGCCACTGGAACTCTCCGAAAAAGAGTAAGGCACGACGAGCGCAATTCTAACAGTTTGCTTAGTAAGTTTGTTTCAGTTAATTAAAACCATTTCGTTTTTCTGAAACAAAATATTGAAAACCATAGCAACTTAGAGAAGTTCCATACGTCATTATTAAAACTGAATTAATAAACAATATAAAATTCAGCGTTCTAACAGCAGGGGCTGAATAGCGTCGGATTGTCATTTAAGTAGTCTCCGGAGACCGGAGGAAAGCTAAAATTGTACAAGACCTCGCTCCAACACGTTAAAATACTTGCAGCCACACTCTGGATAATACTTCATTATAAGGCAACTCCTTAAAGCTGAAATAAATGATATGGCTTATTGATCTTGGTGTCAGTTCCTGTTGCAAAAAACGTCAGAGAAAGAGGGAGATGTATACAAGGCCCTCTACTGATACTTAAAATTTAAGAATGTGGCTTAGTTTTCCTTGTATGGGTCGATTGTAACACTTTAAGCCAGGTTAAAAGAGAGCTGCGCACTATAGCATTTTTTCGGCAACATCCTACATGGGACGTGTGATCAACCATTCGCACCGAGAACAATTTATGTGTTAAGCCAATGTACGAGATAAGCGCTCAGCTGCTTGCAGCACTTCGGGACGGATAGCACACTGAAGATAGTGATCCAAATGAGAATAAAAGGGGCGGGTGAGCCACGGGAGTGGCTACGATGTGCCCCATGAATACTTTCTTTCACTTGTAGCTTTGTGACGGAGCAGTGGCACAGACTGACAACTACCACTGCAGGCGGCAGGGGGGCTATTCTACTTCCGTGGCCAGTGGTGGGAGCGAAGGTACAAGTGACAGCCCAACAGCTTCAGGACAGGAGTTAACAAGCACTCTAAAAAAAGTTAAATAAATAAACGGAGCGTGGTGACCCTAAATCTGGTGCTGCGCTCCGAAATAAAGTAAACCAGCACTGAAAAGGGGGCGGGTAGCGGTGGGGAGGACGACGGGGTGGGGGGGGGGAGTATAAGGGGAGAAATAAAAAGCACGTCCGCCATTGTTTAAGGCAAACGCGTAATACGAAAAACAAGGTTAAAATGAAAATGAAAAAAAAAAACATAATAGTTAACCAAAAGGTACTTGCACCTCGGTCTGCACGTGTACCTACTGCTCGCTTACTGTAGTCCGTGAAAAAGCAAATACGATTGAAAGTAAAATGCAGGCGGAATAGAGAACTAGGAGAGGTGTGCCAGCAGGGTGCCACGCAGGGCACTGCACTCTCCAGGGCACTGCCTACTCGCAGAGCACAGCTATAAAGATAAAACACAAGGACAAACATCGAAAGATAAGCATCGCGATCACGATAAAACATCAAAGCGGCCGAGCGGCCGCGAAAGTGAAAGACAACGAGTGCTTTCAGGCTGCCAAATGGTGCGCGCGCCCGGCACACATGCACAGTAGTTGGCGGCCTGAAAGCACTCGTTTGCACTTCCAAAAGTGCTTACTATAAGTCTCGCCAGAGCAGCGCTAAAGCGCTGTCTCAGGCGAGACCTAAAAAACCTAGTGATTGCATTTTCACAGCATGTTTTCAAACAGCAACATGTTACCAGAACAAGGTTAACATGTTCTGTGTCAAAGCATAAGAAGATGGATATTTATAAAACAACCTTGATTAGAGAGACGTCATGATGTTTTGAAGTGAAGACGAGCGAGTTTGCGCAGCCATCAACCAATTTACATTTGCTCTAAATTCAAGCTAGGGGCAAACAAACTAGGGTGCAAAAACGTTTTTGCAAAAGATGCTATTTTCGCCATGACTGAAGCAGCTTCTGCTTACAAAATAAACAATGTGGCAGCCCCTTCCTCCCGCCCCTGGCACACACACAGACCCTATTCTTTAAACCGGTTTCGAGTCTTGGCGGGACCACATCCTTTGATTCTGGGCAAATCACTTATTTTCTCCGTACCTACAAATGTATGTGCCCATCTGTAACGCAACTGGCTCCTCATGTAAAGCACTCCGAAACCTTCAGGTCGAGTTCATGCTATATTCAAGTGCAAAATAAAACATAAAAAAAGAGGAGACAGAGTTTAAACGCACGCACTCGTATGGAGAGTGTGGACAAAGTTAAAGGATGTGGCGTAACAGCTGGAGTAGTCTTCTTTGAGGCTGGGGAACCGGGTTTGAGTTTTGGTGGCAGGCTCAACATACACAGCTCCCAGTGGACGAACAAGCGCATTAATAAACTGAATTTGCAGTCCCCCCCCCCCCCCCCAAAAAGTCTTGCACAATTTTTTTGGGGGGGGTTTATATAGCGCGAACTCCACTCGAAGGTAGCAGTGATTTAAATGAGCACCAGTTGCATTCCCGACGAACACAGAATGACAGCATGCTTGAGCCTCCCGCCAGACACGAACCCTGTTCCTTAGCGTGAAAGTTGGCCGCCCTATCCGTTACGCCACACAAGGCCAGAACAGCTGTCAACAAAGCTGAGCCTGCCATGCATGGACTGCAGGGGTGGCAGGCAGGCGCAGCTCCTGCTCGCTCAGGGGTTTGCTGTACTGTGTGTAGCACTCAGCCTCTGGCTCGCAGGGCATGTATGCTTCTTGCCCGAAGTTCGGCGCTGATGTTGGTGCTTCAGTAAGCATGCAGCTTGTGCAGCTTCTGCGAGAGCTCCGAGTTTCAGATGGTCGGTTAGTGGCACCCAGGATGCCGGAGCCGGCGCTGGCGCTGGGAGTATGGCGGGTCAAGTTACAACAGCACGCCATGGGCAGCAGATGCAACGCTGGTGGGGCTATGAGGCAGCGGTGGCTGTCCCTGGGTAGTGCTGAAGCGTCGGTCCCGGGTAGAGAGCGGTGGAGCAAGGCGTCGGGTGAGGGAAGGAACAGGAAGCTGGCAGATGTGCCAGCGGCCGCAGTGTGCAAACTTTCTCTAGGAATGGGAGCAGCAAAGAAAAACAAATAGTCCCTAAATTAAAAGATAATAGCCAGCAGTGTAATTAAACTGTAGTTGGTCTGTGCTGCTTCCTACAAAAACGGAAGTGACGTATCAGAGCACCAGCCAACGATAAGCCAGATAAGAAGAGCAATGCCAGAGTTAACCAATGGCAAGCGGCAAGAGAAATTATCCTCCATATTCTGTTTACTACAGGTCTTGCGACAGCGCATGCGCTGTCTATGCGAGACCTAAAAATAACACATCTTTTTATATAGGTTGTAAAACCGAGAACTTCTTTCAAAGGGAGGTATTGTTATTGTTATCAAACTTTACAGGTAAATAAATGTTTCAAAGTCATGCGCCTTTAAGCACAATGCAATCCTATCAATGGAAAAGTCATATATGCATAGAGGTAAGTACAGTAATTTTTAGGGGTTCACCTTCAGGGTGTTGGTTCGCAGTGTGACCAGGTCCAAAGTACTACTAGTAGTTCTTCTGTAACGGCCTGGGTTTAGCCGAGGAGCAGGGTGCTGGTGAGGTAAGTAGTTTTACACGCTACGGAGAAGGGTGCCACCTGGAAAAAGGCTGCACAGGGGACTTCGGGACAAGTCAGAGAGCTCCCAAACAGGAGCTTTGGTTGCAAGCGGTCTAGGAGCATGGAGGCACAGCTGGTTGTACGGTCCCCGGGCCTGGCAGCTTGGGTGCAAGCTGGTTAGGTCAGCTAGTCTGGGGGCGCAAAGTTGATGCTCGCGGTTTGGGGCAAAATCATGAAAGGTGGACCACTCACAAAGTGGGTCTCAGTGATGCTGATGTTATTTGACGGCTGCTCTGCCATGGTTGAGTGGGAATCCGGACTGGACTCTCACTGTTGGTGTTTGGTGCAGGGTGTCCGGTACCATGGGGATTGGTGCTGCACGACTCCCGTGGGTCCTGGTGTCTTCACACTCGGTAGAAAGACAAATCTGACCCTCCAGAACTCAGATACCTCTTCCTGGTCATCTGTGGCGTTGGTTTGTCAGGCCGGGGAACTGCAAGATGGTGTACCGAACTCTGCTCTACAGTACCTATGGACTGCAGGGGAATAACTCCTCCACTCCAATGGAGACTGTAGGCGATTTTTGAAGTGCTGACAGGCTACCCAAGGCTGTGGTAGTTCTCCAGCATGCAGGAGGAGTCACTCTGTCCCAATTATTGAGAGAGTTGTGAGTTAGCAGTGTTACGCACCAAAAAGTCCACAGCTCTTCTGCTGTTCTCGCTAGGAAGAGACTCTTCTTCATCCCTCTTCTTTTGATCTGTTGAATCTGAGTTCTTGGGTTCAGGTTTCCCACCTAAATACTCACTTTAGGGGCGTTAAGGGGAGTGGCATCTAGTAACCAATGGGCTGACTACCTTTAGGGTGTCTACACCCTCTATACGACCACTTCCTGTGGGTGGTGGACACAACCCTGACCATAAGAGGCTAATTCCATCCAAAACAAGATGGAGGAATCTGAAAGGGTGGTGTCCACATCAACTAGTCAAGCTTAGGGGTGGTGCTCGCCTACGTGGGACACACCTTCTAATCTTACAAATTTTCCCATCTGTTTTGTCACCAAAAGGTGGGGTCTGGACAAGCAGGTGGGCACCTCCACTATCTGGAGCGGCCAGGGTCGCATAACAAACGTGGCGAGGCCTTTTGTAGAACCGGCTTTTTGGAGACCCCCCCCACTAGGAGAGTCAAAGCCAGTGGTGCAGGGGACACCTTAAAATCTACGGGTTCTTCTTGCTCAAATCATACATTACCAAAGAGACCAGGACAACCAGCCGTGGAGGGAAGTAAGTTATTTATTAGCTCGAGCTAAGGACAGAGGTCCCAGAATGGTACAAAGACAATTCTACAGAGACTGCTGTTTTACTCCACAGCTTACACATATTTATAGCGCTAGCCACGCCCATTTGTACAATACACAGTTCCACATTTTGATAAGTTCCTCATTCTGACAAGTTCTTCGTCAGTCTTGTGGTGCAATCGTGGTCAGGGGACATCTGTTCTCTGATTGCACAATGTCCACAGCCCCGTGCTTCCTTGCCCAACTGGTGTGGTCATGGGGCACAGCCTCGTGCTTCCTCTATTAGTTGGTGTGGTCACAGTGCACAGCCTCGTGCTTCCTCTATCAGTTGGTGTGGTCACAGGGCAGCTGGTCGTGACAGGTTGAGTTACCAACAATGGACAGGATGTGGCTGAGTCTCTGGCACAACTGGGGGGTGAGGCACACAGGCAGCTTCTCGGAATCGGCTCGACCACAAGGAGCAGGGAGGGTTGGGCAAGTTTCAACAGGGACGTGGAAAGCAATTCTTCATCAGGTTGCCGAGAGCATGGCAACACAAAATGGAGTCATGTGGGTCATTTTAAAATACAGTTCAACAGTCCCTCCTTTTGCCATGCAGAGGCAACAATCAGTCGTCATCCAGGTAAATGTCCTTCATCTCCTGGACCTCTTTCTCGATCATCCTCATGGCATTGTGATGGTGTGAATTTACTTGTTTGTGTGCCAAAGAGGTGGCACAGAGCCCACACAGCGCGGGCACGCATTGAACACAGAGGCAGCAAGAGAACAATGCGGCTGCAAGGATTGCAATGCTGTAAAGTCATGAGGCGGTCCGCTTGAAGTTCAGCCGTGATGTTACTGAGGGCACCGGCAGTTTAGTTGATGGTGGCTTCTACCACCCTCGTGAGATGTCGGAGATTGCGACTATTGACCATAGGGCCCCAAAAGGGGAGAAACCCTTTAGCAAAGTCACCAAATTCTTGGCCAGCTGTGTCTTCAGTATCAACCACACCTCTCTTCTGGATGTGGTGTTTTGCATCGGCTGTGTAGGTGGGGAGCAACCAAGCAATGTAACAGGTGCCTGCCCAAGACTTGGGTAGCCAGGTGTAGGCCTTGTTCCCACTCACAAAGTACGTGTTCAGTGAGGACACCAGAGCTGGGAGAGTCGAACCATTGAGCTGGAGTGTGTAGGCACAGTCACTTTCTCCCACCCATACTGTTCCACTGCTCTTCATGCAGTATTTCCCGGGATGTGGGTAGACAGGGAGATCTCTGATAGGTGGCAGTCTTTTCTTTCCCCCACCATTATAGATGTTCGATAGATAAAAAGACCCATGATTGTCCTCATGTTCATTCTTTTCTGCTGAATCTTTATTCATGCTTGGCCACTCCGCAGCCATGATGTGGCGGAATGCTTGTCTGCTACTGATCTTTCCCAGGGATCGTGTGGATGTGTCACCTGAATAGAATGCATCAAAGAACACAGTGTACCAGCCGCAGGCCGAGCCAGCTCGTGAAAAAGGAGCAGGAATCAGGACATCCCAGTGCTTGCAGTATGGGGCAGCAACCCACATACCCAACAGTTTGTCGTGTTCACCACAAGCTGGTGCTGGTGTAGCATTTGAATGAAAATGTTGTTAAAGAAACCTGACCTTCTGTTTCTCTCATGGGTGGGTAATGACACATGTTGATGAGGCGATTCTGTAGTGGTAGGAGGCTCAGATGCTGCAAGGGTAGCGTGTATTACCCATCCGAGGCAGGCCAGTCCCAGTGAAATAGTCATTAATACGATTAGGCAGATCGAGTACAGGCCACGTATTGTCTTCATGTACTCTTGTTTCTTTATTTCTTTGCTCTTCAAGCTTTCAGTGTTCATTTTGTTCATCGTCTGCTTCACTTGGTCTTCCCTAGTTGCTGCCTGTGATTGGAGGTTGCTTCACCGGTCAGTGATTCCGGCGGCCCTATTGGCACGTTCCGGTCCGCTGTACCGGCTCCGGCCAAAAGCGCCGGCGTATCACAGCCCTCCAGCGGTTTGTCGGACCATGTCAAGCAGAGGGCAGAGACCCTTGTCTCTTCAGTGCTTTTTTTCTGGGTCGGAGGTTGTACCGGGTGGACCTGGCCGTTGTCTGATCAGGAAACAAAGGCTCTGGCTGTTGAGTGTCCCGCAACCTCAGATGCGGAGGAACAGCAGATTGCAGGATGTCGTCGTCCTCTCGTTCAGATGAAGCCCAGGCAATGTTGGCGTCACTGAAGGGTACAAAGCGCGGGACTCTTTCACATTCGTCGTCTCCCAGGCCTTCCTTGACCCACCGGTCGTATGGTAGTGGTAGAGGCACCTTCTTGCAATGCACTCCGTGGACACAGTTTTTTCTTCCTGCCACCTTCACTGCAGACCTGGTAGCCAGCAACACTTGCTGGGGCGGATTCCACCTCGACTCCAAGTTCTTTGTTCTCTGGAAGTTCCGGATGCAGACCCAGTCACCGGGCTGGATGGTGTGACCAGGGCCCTCTGGTTTGGGTGGCAGGATATCTTGTACCTGACGATAATTGAGACGTAGGTTAGTGGTCAATTCATGTAAATAATCGATCAACAATGGGTATTCACTGGCGACAGTAGGAGGTGATACCAATGAAAGCACGGACCTCCTTCTGCGTCTTTGGTGGGGGCATTTTACTGATTGTTTGTATTCGTTCAGGGGTGAGGAGGCGTCCCTCCTTCGACAGGAGATGACCTAAGTAGGTCACCTCATGTCGACAATATTGGAGTTTGGATAAAGAAACTTTGTGATTGACCTGGGCCAGATGTAGGAGCAATTTCATTGTAGCTTCTTCACACAACGCCTCGGTGTCTGCTGCTATAAGCAAATCATCAACATATTGGAGTAGTGCTGTACCTTGGGGTAGGGTCAGAGAATCAAGTTGGCCCTTGAGGGCCTGACTATAAATTGAAGGGCTCTATGTATATCCTTGTGGAGCTCTGCAGAACCAGAAACTCCGTCCTGCCAATGAGAATCCAAAAAGGTCCCTACTCTGTCCATCAACGGGTATACTAAAGAAGGCGTTTTTTAAGTCAATGACAGAGAAAAAACATGCAGACGGGGGAACCATAGTCAGTAGGGTGGTGATATCTGGGACCACAGGAAACTGGGGAACTACTATTTTGTTTATCTCGTGCAAATCAATGACGAAACGATAAACAGGGGGCTTGGAAGGATCGGTGCGTTTTAGGACAGGCAAAATTGGGCTATTGCACACATTTCCTCTTGTCTCTTCAACTACACCCTTGTCAACAAGTTCAGAAATTATCTGGAATAATGCCCTTTCCCCTTCTTTGGGTATTTTGTATTGGGGAAGTCGGGGAGGGCGAGCATTTTCCTTCAGGGTAACAGAAAAGGGGGTATGGACAAAAGGCCGACATCAGTATCACCTTGGGCCCAAAGATCAGGAGGGACATTCTGATGTTCCTGGGGAATTGGATCTGAGGAGGCTAACCTGGGTGTGTGGTGGGGGGACCCATAGTGATGTAAACCCCATCAGGAGAACAGTGTATTGTTGCATGTAATCTTTTTAATAGATCTAAACCCAACAAATTTTCGCCACATGTGGAAGTCAAAACCAAAGGGGAATCAACTGTGTAGGGTCCTATCGTTAGTTCCAGTGGTAGTGAAATGGGGCTAGATACTGGGGTGCCAGAAAACCCTACAGAAATGTTATTCGCGCCAGACAAGGGGGCCCCAGGGACTTAACTTGAACATACGTTCCCTTCTGGTCAACAGGAATAGGCACGGGTCCCTTCTCTTGTCCTTGGCAATCCTAGTGGGACAAAAACCCAGTCCCTTCTTCAGGCTCATAATCCTCAGTAAAGTAATTGCGGTCCTCATAATTAGCGGCATCAAATCTATTCTCTTGCATAAGGGACCGCCTGTCCTGTAACTGTGTTCTAGGTCCGCCTCGGCCTCGTCCTCTCTGGGGACGTTATCCTGTGAAGCGGCCAGCGGGGGCAGAGTTGTTCTGGGCCAACAAGGGACACTCGTCACGCCAATGACCCTCTTGGCGACAATAAGCGCACTGGTTGGGTCCCAGCGGCGGGCGAGGAGTCACGGGGGCAGGTCTCTGAGCTATTCGTTGAAACTTTGGGGCACCTCTGTTTTGGGTCTGGGTCGGGTATGCTTGTTGGAGTAAGACCTTTGTCTTTAAGTCTTTTAGTCTTTTTATCCGTTCTATCTCGCTCTTCATTCTCCCTATTCTCATTGTACTGGGTCATTGTCAAAATACCAGACGGGGTGGAAATGGGCCATGCACTTTCTGACATTTTGAGCTTAGTCCCAAGTTCTGGCAACAGATTGGACACAAATGTATCCACAAACAGTCGCTGTCCCCCTTCTTTAGTCATGTCCTGTCCACTATAGTCGTTGAATGTGCTTTCGAATCGTGTGGAAAAGTCACTTTCATCTTTCTTTTGTTTGCAAGCAGTTAATCTGGCCCAATTAATACGGTGGGGTGTCAACATCTTTTTCATGGCAGTAAGTATCTGGGCCGGAAGGGCCAAGATCATGGGATCAGGTTTCTCACCGCCAGTTCGAGCTCTGTCAGCTTCCTCAAATTCCTTCCATGTATGGCCAAATTATGTTTGATCATTATGGCGTATTTTTGGACCATACTTCAGTCAGTACTACTTGTCCCATTAACATATCTATATCTGCTAAAGTCATTACGCAAGATTGGAGTGTCTGAGTCAATTCCTTATAATAACCTGCTGGATTTTTACACGGGTCAGGCAATTGATTTTTAAGTTGGAGAACGTCAGACCTTTTCCAAGGGACATGGACCCACATCTGCCTAAAACCTGCCGGTATTTCAGGGTTGCTGTGAGAAGTTGGCCTGGTATATGATGCTCACTAGTTAAAGTGATCACCTTGTACCATGCCAAGCTACCCTTATGGTGTGGTTGTAAGTCAACCTTTTCGGACTAGCTGCCCTAGTGGTAGCGTAGGCTAAGCAGTCTTTGAGGCTAAACTCGTGAAGCGTGTTAAGCCAGCTGTTTTACCAAATGCAACCCCCTTTTATACCAATGAAAGGACACCACACAGATATATATTCAAAATATATATGTATTTATTTCTCAAAGTAACCCCTAGTCTCTTTATGAGCACAGGAGCACAAATCGTCAAACAAGATTATCACAGAATACACAGAAGTTGTACGTTATATGGATAGGCCCAGGTGGCCACTCAAACCATATACTAAAATAGTGGTATAAGTACCACGAACAGAAAAGGGAAAAGGCCTAGGGCCTCTAGAATCGCTGGGCCTACAAGGAGCTAACGTCAGTTAGTGACCAGGAGGTCCACGGGTGGCGTGTGCAGAGCAAATAGTCACACGTGTGCTCCCATAGGTTTCAATGGGTGCGTAAAAAGTACAAAGTTACTGCAAAGAGGATCTTCCGGATGGACTAGGAACTCAAGATTTGGAACACAGGCACTAGAGATGTAATACTACACTTGGGCATAGGTGTGCCAGCTTTACCTCACCCACAGGAAGCGGGTGCATAGGCCTCGAAGTGCGTCGGGTTTCTTCTATCTGTTCCGTGGAGCTTGAAGACAAAGATGCTGCAGGCGGTCGGTCCGGGAGAGATGCAGTGGATCCAAGAGTGGATCGGAGATGTTGAAGACCTGTAAGCAGAGGGGACAGTGTTCACAGTCACTAGCCAGTGACCAGCGTGGCACCAGGTGGGTACCAGGCAATGTCGGGTGCAAACAGGAAGAAAGGGGTAGCTTGTCTCTGCAGCCACGTGGTCCCTGGAGGTCGACGACGTCCAGGAGTCGAGTCACGAGCTGTCCCACGCAGGCTCTCGCTGTCGGCGGTGTCGGCGACTTGATCGAAGCAAACAAGCCTTGGCAAAAGCAATTGTTGTAGGAAAAGGAAATAAGCTGATGGTTCTGACCAGCAAGGTCAGAAGGACTGCTCCTGTGGAGGGGAGCAAGGGCCAGTCTGGAGCAACCAGACCAGCGGTGTATTTCTTGAAGTTCGTCGCCAAAATGGCTACTAGCCAGCGGGCCAGCAACCGGTTAGGCGCGTCGAGTGGCAAAATGCAGAAGGGCCCCACGCAGATCGTGGAGATGCTGGAGGGCTCACCTTTGGTGCAGATGCTGCTCGGGTGTTGGGCTTCTCAGATCCCAAAGCACAACTTGGAGGGAGCCTCGGTTGTTGCGCTTGTCAGCTTGTCGTAGTCGTTCCAAGATGGCTGGCTCCACGTGTCTCGGTGCCTCCACGGGTCTCCTCTTTTCAGGGACTGTGGATCGGGCGGTGAGAGGTCTGGAGGTCCAGGTCTTGTCAGTCTCTGGGCTCGGGCTCCGGCGGGAGGCGGCGGCAAAGCAGACGTTGATTCGCTGGATGGTGCTTGCGTTAGCAAGGTGGTCACTCCCTGACCACAGGGGAGATTGGCTTCAGTCCTCTGTGCAGCAGAGCGTCGAAGTTCCCGTCTTCTTCTTAGTGTTAAGTTGATTCCAGGATGTCTGAAGTCTTAGGACACAGCTCCTACCTTTAAGCGGATTCTAGGGGCCGGACTACCTGCTAGGTCCCTCCCTATGGGTGGGACCAGGAAGGGGGGTGGTTACACCCCCAATCCTTTGTCCAGCTCGCCCCAGGCCCGGGACTGGTGTGCCCCAGGACCGGTTTGAACTGGCATATGCACCGAGGCTCCTTGTGAGCCACAGGCATGTCTGGTTTCTTTCAAGCCCTACCTGACCAATACACAAAATCCTGTCTGGGGTGGTGCACGCACCTCCCCTGGCAGGAAACCCTTTGTCCACACCTCCCAAGCTGGAAGGACTCCCAGCAGCAGGAGGGCAGACTTGTGTCTGTGGTGGCAGCATCCATTTTGTGGAGCTGAGGCTATGTCTGATTTTACCCGGGTTTCAGGTACTGTACATGTCGTGTCCATCTAGAAGGGTGGAATGCTAACCCCGTCGCCAGAATTGGCGAGGGGTTAGTATTCCAATTCGTATGACACCTTACTCGACATGTTTTGATAAAGCCAAACCAAAGTTAGCATTTAACCGCGAGGTTCATAATGCACTTAAGAGTATATGGTATTACGATATCTGGAAACAGTAGAAGGAAGTTGTTCCGACCACTGCAGACAGGCTCAGCTCATGCCAGAGCACCATCTCACATGGAACCAAGCACTCTGCCTTCAGGATTGTTAAGGCCTGCCATAGGAGTGACTTATAGGTTACCAGGTGTCCCATTTAAGGTTAGGTATAGGTATACTACACCTAAGTAAGAGGTGATTACACCAACTTACCCCAGCTGAGTGATCAGCCAGTTGTGTCAGATTGTTAGGCCAAGCCTGGGGTGGCATAATACATGCTTCAGCCCCTGGCAGGCCTTGGGTACACCAATGCCCTGGGTACCTAGTGTACACTGGTACAGGGGCTGACAGGGTGATCCACTTCCAATTGGTTATGCACCTAGGGTGCATAGTTTTAATTTAGTAGAGAGAACAGCAGGCTGGGGGTCTGATTGGCAGGCCCACAGCCTCAATATGTCAAAAACCAGTGAAGCAAAAAGCAAAAATTTGGGGTGACCATAGGATAGCAGACCCTACTCTCCTACACAACCCCCCCCCCCCAAACGCTGGGACATTAAACTAGCCTTGACCAGTCTCGTCTTCATGTCCTAAGTGGAAGTACCTGGAGAGACCATCTGCATTCCCATGGTCAGTACCTGGCCGGTGCTCCACTGTAAAGTCCATCCCCTGTAGGGAAATGGACCACCTAAGCAGTTTGGGGTTTTCACCCTTCATCTGATTTAGCCACAAGAGGGGCTTATGGTCGGTCTGAATCTTGAAGTGAGTGCCAAACAAGTATGGCCTCAGCTTCTTCAGGGCCCACACCACAGCAAAGGCCTCCCTCTCAATAGCTGACCAATTCTTCTCTCTGGGGGTCAACCTTCTGCTAATAAAAGCAATGGGTTGGTCTTGACCATCTACATTAAGTTGTGACAGCACAGCTCCCACACCCAACTCAGAAGCATCTGTTTGGACAATAAACTCTTTGGAGTAGTCAGGACTTTTCAGGATAGGTGCAGAGCACATGGCCTCCTTCAGGTCATCAAATGCCTTTTGACAGCTTACTGTCCACTGAACCTTTTTGGGCATCTTCTTGGATGTCAGATCATTAAGAGGAGTCACAATGGACCCATAGTTCTTAACAAACTTCCTGTAGTACCCAGTCAAGCCCAAGAAAGCTCGAACTTGAGTCTGGGTGGTTGGAGGGGACCAGTCCTTGATGGATTGTATCTTACTCTCCAGTGGTTGAACTTGGCCTCCACCTACAAGGTGGCCCAAATATACAACCTTACTCTGCCCTATCTGGCACTTAGTAGCCTTGATAGTGAGGCCTGCCCTTTGCAGAGCCTCAAGAGCCTTCTTCAGGTGGATCAGGTGATCCTCCCAGGTGGAGCTAAAGACAGCAATGTCATCCAGATATGCTGCGCAAAAGTCATCCAACCCAGTAAGGACTTGGTTCACCAGCCTTTGGAAGGTGGCAGGTGCATTCTTCAGACCAAAGGGCATCACCACAAACTGGTAGTGCCCACCTGGGGTTGAGAATGCTGTTTTGGCCTTAGACTCCTCAGCTAATCTGATTTGCCAATAGCCAGCTGTTAAGTCAAATGTGCTCAAAAACTTTGCAGAAGCTAGTTTGTGTATGAGCTCATCTGCCCTTGGAATAGGGTGTGCATCTGTCCTGGTGACAGCATTGAGTCCTCTGTAATCCACACAGAACCTCATCTCTCTCTTGCCATCTTTGGTGTGAGGTTTGGGGACCAGAACCACTGGGCTAGCCCAGGGGCTCTCTGAGGGTTCAATGACACCTAATTCCAGCATTTTATGTACCTCAGCCTTTATACAGTCCCTGACGTGGTCAGGTTGTCTGTAAAGCTTGTTCTTTACAGGCAGACTGTCACCAGTGTCCACCACATGGGTACACCAGTCAGTTTGACTAGGTATCAAGGAAAACATATGTGAAAATGATTGTAGAACCTGTCTACATTCAGTCTGCTGATGGGCAGTGAGGTTGCCCCCAAGGGTCACTCCTTCAACTGAGCCATCTTCAGGGTTCTGAGACAACAGGTCTGGGAGAGGGTCACTCTCTTCCTCCTGTCCCTCACCTGTAGCCATGAGAAAGCCCATGTCTGCCCTGTCAACATATGCTTTGAGCCTGTTAACATGGAGTACCCTGTGGGGACTCCTGGGAGTTCCTAGGTCGACCAAGTAGGTGACCTCTCCCTTCTTTTCCAGGATTGTATGGGGTCCAGACCATTTGTCTTGGAGTGCTGCTGGGGCCACTGGCTCCAACACCCATACCTTCTGTCCTGGCTGATACTCAACCAAGACAGCCTTTTGGTCATGCCAAGCTTTCTGTAAGGCCTGGCTTGCCTCAAGGTTTTTGGATGCCTTCTCCATATACTCAGCCATCCTGGAGCGGAGACCAAGTACATAGTCCACTATGTCTAGCTTAGGCTTTTTGAGAGGTAACTCCCATCCTTCCTTCACCAAACACAGTGGGCCTCTCACAGGGTGCCCAAACAACAATTCAAAGGGGCTGTAGCCAACTCCTTTTTGTGGGACCTCTCTGTAAGCAAACAGAAGGCAGGGTAGAAGGATGTCCCATCTTCGCCTGAGCTTTTCAGGTAATCCTTTGATCATACCCTTTAGGGTCTTGTTGAATCTCTCAACAAGCCCATTGCATTGTGGGTGATAAGGGGTGGTGAACTTGTAGTTGACACCACATTCCTTCCACATAGCTGTCAAGTATCCTGACATAAAGTTGGTACCTCTGTCAGATACTACCTCCTTAGGAAACCCCACTCTGGAGAATACTCCCAGCAGGGCCCTGGCCACAACAGGAGCTGTAGTGGTCCTAAGGGGAATTGCCTCTGGATACCTGGTGGCATGATCCACTACCACCAGTATAAATCTGTGCCCAGATGCAGTGGGAGGATCCATGGGACCCACTATATCTATTCCCACTCTTTCAAAGGGAACCCCCACCACAGGTAGTGGTATCAGGGGGCCTTTGTTGTGCCACCTGATTTGCCACTGGCTTGGCAGGTAACACAGGAGCGACAAAACTCCTTTGTATCTTCATTCATATGAGGCCAGTGAAAGTGAGGGACAAGTCTGTCCCAGGTCTTATTCTGGCCTAGGTGTCCTGCTAAGGGAATATCATGGGCCAAGGTAAGAAGGAAGCCCCTAAATTGCAGAGGTATAACCAACCTCCTGGTTGCACCAGGCTTGGGGTCTCTAGCCTCTGAATAAAGGAGCCCTTCATCCCAATACACTTTATGGGTACCTTGAGCATTCCCAGCAGCCTCAGCAGCAGCCAGCTGTCTGAGGGGTTCAAGAGAGGGACAGGATAACTGAGCCTGCCTCAAGTCAGCCCTTGAAGGTCCCCCTGTCCCCAGAAACTCAACCTGATCAGGTTCAAGCTCTTCAGGGACAGTTCCTTCAGGGTCCTCTAGATCAGCTTCCTGGGAAGGCTGATCATCACTCTGAGGCAGGGGGGAAGGCACAGCCTTGACCCTCCTGTTCTTCTTCTTGGTAGGTGCTTGGTCCATTGTTCCAGGATCCAAGACCTGAGGTTCAGTGAGGCACTTTTTGGCCTGTGACCTGGTCACAGCAAGGACATGTGATGATATACCTAACATCTCTGCATGAGTCCTGTACTCCACTTCTGACCATAGAGAACTCTCTAGGTCATTGCCCAACAAACATTCTACTGGGAGGTCTGCACTAACCACAACCCTTTTGAGGCCAGTTACCCCTCCCCATGAGAAGTTAACAACTGCCACACTGTGTGAAGTAGTGGCATTGCTGGCATTGGTCACCAGGTAGTTCTCACCTGGTATGTACTGTCCAGGGTCCACAAAGCCTGGTGTCACCATAGTGACACTGGCACATGTGTCCCTGTAGGCTTGAGCCACTTTGTCATTAATTAAAGGAGTCTGTCTGTACTTGCCCAGGTTACTGGGGCTCACAGTCAGGGACAAATCAATGTCCCCATCACAGATCAAGACTGCCTGTGTCAGGGTTCTGTCTAAGTCAGAATCTCCTTCAGTTCCCATAGTGATTCCCACTACACCCTTTGTCTGGGGACCAACACTGCTAACAGTAGTACTGGGAGCAGGTGCCTTAGGGGCAACAGTGTTGGGGGCTCCACCCTTTTTGCAATCACTAGTCCAGTGAGTTGTATTTTTGCAATGATTGCACCAGGGTTTCTTTTGACCTTCTTTCTTCTTTTTGGACTGTTGTTGGGACCCACCCTCCTTAGCGGTAGTTTGGGGCCCTGTTGAAGACTTCTGGTCTTTAGATTTCTGATCTCCACCCTTTTGGTCTGTTTTCTTCTGATCACCCCCTTGGCCCTGGTTCTGGTTCTTTTGCTTAACCCTGGTTCTGACCCATTTGTCTGCCTTCTTTCCCAATTCTTGGGGAGAGGTCAGATCAGAGTCAACCAAGTGTTGATGCAGTTGCTGGTTTTGACAGTTGTTTAAAATCTGTTCTCTCATCATCAAATTATACAATCCTGTAAAATCAGATACCTTACTTCCCAGCAACCAACCCTCCAAAGCCTTAGTGGCACATTCAACATATTCAGACCAGTCCTGAGTCTGTGTCTTTTGGGTGTCTCTGAACATTAACCTGTACTGTTCAGTGGTTAAGCCTAACCCATCTACCAGAACACTCTTCAGGACTCTGTAGTTTCTGACATCCTCTTCTCTAACAGTGAGGAGTCTGTCTCTGCCTCTTCCTTCAAAGGAGAGCCAGAGGATTGCTGCCCACTGGTCTTCAGGAACCTGCTGTACTTTGCAGGCTCTCTCAAGAGCAGTTATCCATTTGTGGATGTCATCCCCACTTTTGTAGGGGGGCACAACCTTAGACAGGTTCCTATTATCAAAGACCCTATCTTTGTCCTTAGGGACAATGCTGCCACCAGTGGGTATAGACCCACTCTCTCTAGGTTGCCTAGCCTTGTTCAGTTTTTCTTCCATCAGGGCTACTTCTAGCTCCTGCTTCCTGATCCTCAGCTGGGCTTCCTGCATTCTGGCCTCATGTTCCCTCCTCTGAGGGGTGGTCAGTCTCCTTCTGGAGTGACCTTGAGAGCCTCTAGAGCTATGGGAAGCATTGGAGTCACCTGAGCGATTCCTTTGCCTTCCAAGCCCTGTGTTAAGTCCACTGGGGAGATCCAATGGGGTGAACCCACTGTCAGTCCCCAATAGCCTTAGTTTAGCTGGGCCAAGTATAACACTTGGCACTGGGCTAGTTCTCCCTTCATCCCCACTCACATCTGTATCCCCATCACTTTCTTCCTCTGTGGTAGGCATCCCATCTAAGGGGTGACTATTGGAAGGGGGTACCTCTGTGGCATCTTCAGAAGGGGGGCCTCCTGTTCCTGTCCCTAAGGGGGCTAACTGGGAAGCTTTCTTGAGTTCTCTCTGATTCTCATCATTCTGTAAGAGTTCTCTGAGCTCAGCAGAGTTAGGGTTCTTGGGCTGTTTAAGGCCTCTAAGAGTTGCCAAATGCCTGAGCTCATTCTGATTAAGGGTAGCAAAGCTGGATGGTGCCCTCTGGGGGTCACTCTCAACAGAGATGGGTACAGTGGACCCCTCTGCCCCGGCCATTGCTCTTAAGTGTGGGTGGATGTGTTGCAATCTACCTACACTTGGGTTTACCTACTAAACCTATCTAGTAGTTGTAGTCAGGGTGTGCTACTCCCTTTGCTCTACAACAACTAAGTTCAGTAGAACTTATGTATATCTAATCTTGTTTTATATGTACCTACAGGTACCTATGTGATCTTTCAATTGGTAACCAAGAGATTACAATGGTAAAACACAGCAAGCTCAAATCCAACCGCTGCTCACCAATGTGAGAAGTTGGCCTGGTATATGATGCTCACTAGTTAAAGTGATCACCTTGCACCATGCCAAGCAACCCTTATGGTGTGGTTGTAAGTCAACCTTTTCGGACTAGCTGCCCTAGTGGTAGCGTAGGCTAAGCAGTCTTTGAGGCTAAACTCGTGAAGCGTGTTAAGCCAGCTGTTTTACCAAATGCAACCCCCTTTTATACCAATGAAAGGACACCACACAGATATATATTCAAAATATATATGTATTTATTTCTCAAAGTAACCCCTAGTCTCTTTATGAGCACAGGAGCACAAATCGTCAAACAAGATTATCACAGAATACACAGAAGTTGTACGTTATATGGATAGGCCCTGGTGGCCACTCAAACCATATACTAAAATAGTGGTATAAGTACCACGAACAGAAAAGGGAAAAGGCCTAGGGCCTCTAGAATCGCTGGGCCTACAAGGAGCTAACGTCAGTTAGTGACCAGGAGGTCCACGGGTGGCGTGTGCAGAGCAAATAGTCACACGCGTGCTCCCATAGGTTTCAATGGGTGCGTAAAAAGTACAAAGTTACTGCAAAGAGGATCTTCCGGATGGACTAGGAACTCAAGATTTGGAACACAGGCACTAGAGATGTAATACTACACTTGGGCACAGGTGTGCCAGCTTTACCTCACCCACAGGAAGCGGGTGCATAGGCCTCGAAGTGCGTCGGGTTTCTTCTATCTGTTCCGTGGAGCTTGAAGACAAAGATGCTGCAGGCGGTCGGTCCGGGAGAGATGCAGTGGATCCAAGAGTGGATCGGAGATGTTGAAGACCTGTAAGCAGAGGGGACAGTGTTCACAGTCACTAGCCAGTGACCAGCGTGGCACCAGGTGGGTACCAGGCAATGTCGGGTGCAAACAGGAAGAAAGGGGTAGCTTGTCTCTGCAGCCACGTGGTCCCTGGAGGTCGACGACGTCCAGGAGTCGAGTCACGAGCTGTCCCACGCAGGCTCTCGCTGTCGGCGGTGTCGGCGACTTGATCGAAGCAAACAAGCCTTGGCAAAAGCAATTGTTGTAGGAAAAGGAAATAAGCTGATGGTTCTGACCAGCAAGGTCAGAAGGACTGCTCCTGTGGAGGGGAGCAAGGGCCAGTCTGGAGCAACCAGACCAGCAGTGTATTTCTTGAAGTTCGTCGCCAAGATGGCTACTAGCCAGCGGGCCAGCAACCGGTTCGGCGCGTCGAGTGGCAAAATGCAGAAGGGCCCCACGCAGATCGTGGAGATGCTGGAGGGCTCACCTTTGGTGCAGATGCTGCTCGGGTGTTGGGCTTCTCAGATCCCAAAGCACAACTTGGAGGGAGCCTCGGTTGTTGCGCTTGTCAGCTTGTCGTAGTCGTTCCAAGATGGCTGGCTCCACGTGTCTCGGTGCCTCCACGGGTCTCCTCTTTTCAGGGACTGTGGATCGGGCGGTGAGAGGTCTGGAGGTCCAGGTCTTGTCAGTCTCTGGGCTCGGGCTCCGGCGGGAGGCGGCGGCAAAGCAGACGTTGATTCGCTGGATGGTGCTTGCGTTAGCAAGGTGGTCACTCCCTGACCACAGGGGAGATTGGCTTCAGTCCTCTGTGCAGCAGAGCGTCGAAGTTCCCGTCTTCTTCTTAGTGTTAAGTTGATTCCAGGATGTCTGAAGTCTTAGGACACAGCTCCTACCTTTAAGCGGATTCTAGGGGCCGGACTACCTGCTAGGTCCCTCCCTATGGGTGGGACCAGGAAGGGGGGTGGTTACACCCCCAATCCTTTGTCCAGCTCGCCCCAGGCCCGGGACTGGTGTGCCCCAGGACCGGTTTGAACTGGCATATGCACCGAGGCTCCTTGTGAGCCACAGGCATGTCTGGTTTCTTTCAAGCCCTACCTGACCAATACACAAAATCCTGTCTGGGGTGGTGCACGCACCTCCCCTGGCAGGAAACCCTTTGTCCACACCTCCCAAGCTGGAAGGACTCCCAGCAGCAGGAGGGCAGACTTGTGTCTGTGGTGGCAGCATCCATTTTGTGGAGCTGAGGCTATGTCTGATTTTACCCGGGTTTCAGGTACTGTACATGTCGTGTCCCTCTAGAAGGGTGGAATGCTAACCCCGTCGCCAGAATTGGCGAGGGGTTAGTATTCCAATTCGTATGACACCTTACTCGACATGTTTTGATAAAGCCAAACCAAAGTTAGCATTTAACCGCGAGGTTCATAATGCACTTAAGAGTATATGGTATGACGATATCTGGAAACAGTAGAAGGAAGTTGTTCCGACCACTGCAGACAGGCTCAGCTCATGCCAGAGCACCGTCTCACATGGAACCAAGCACTCTGCCTTCAGGATTGTTAAGGCCTGCCATAGGAGTGACTTATAGGTTACCAGGTGTCCCATTTAAGGTTAGGTATAGGTATACTACACCTAAGTAAGAGGTGATTACACCAACTTACCCCAGCTGAGTGATCAGCCAGTTGTGTCAGATTGTTAGGCCAAGCCTGGGGTGGCATAATACATGCTTCAGCCCCTGGCAGGCCTTGGGTACACCAATGCCCTGGGTACCTAGTGTACACTGGTACAGGGGCTGACAGGGTGATCCACTTCCAATTGGTTATGCACCTAGGGTGCATAGTTTTAATTTAGTAGAGAGAACAGCAGGCTGGGGGTCTGATTGGCAGGCCCACAGCCTCAATATGTCAAAAACCAGTGAAGCAAAAAGCAAAAATTTGGGGTGACCATAGGATAGCAGACCCTACTCTCCTACAGTTGCCATCTGCGCCAGCAACGCGGTCTCTCCAAACAGGCTGTACCTCCCTCATTGGGAAACCCTTATTTAACGAAACACCAGATAAGGAGTCTCTGTAAGCTACTAACGTGATTAGATCACATAATAGTGCTGGGCCCTGAATGTCCCCTTTTTCAACATTATGGCGAAGGTCAGACAGACCTGGTGGTGGACCTGATTCTACAAAATCCTCCCACATTTGGATCAGTATGTCACACATTTCACAAAAAATGTCAATCTGTTGAATGCGTGTCCACTGATCCATTGTCATCCATATATCCTGAGCGGTGTACATAGTGTTATTTTCCATCCATACATGAGCTTGTTGACTCATAGCGAGTTGTTCCTGTGTACTACCTATCAGTCTGAGCAAGGTGCGTCGTCTGGGAGTGGGTGGTCTATGCGGAGTTACATAAGGGATATAATCACGGACCACTGACCATGCATTCACTAATAGCCCTGCACTGGGGGAAGGCGTCGGATGACTGTCAACAAGAAATGGGTTGGTTGCAACGGGAGTTAAAGGCACATTAGGTTGGACAGGTACGGGAATAGTGGAAGGTGCAACAAGGGGAAAGGAAGGGTGGACTTCCAATGGTGCGGTGGCCTGAACAGTCGGGGCGTTGGGAACGAGTGGCTGAGGTATCGGATGGACCGAGGCATGGGCAGGGGCAACAACTGGAGCAGTAGCGGGGGTCAATTGGGCGGAATCAAGGGCCAGATACATGGCGGGAGTATAAGGGGGAGGGGTGTTCAACATGGAAGCCATGAGAGAGTCATCCTCCTTGTCCCGGGCCTTTCCCGGAACCTTTTTTTGTAATGTAACATCCATCTATCTGCATTCTATTTAATCTATCATGTATTACTATACCCTCTTCTATTCTCTGATTATCATGATTCTGGGCTTTCTGAATCACACTCATACGCATTATTTTAGCTTCGTTCTTTTTGAGTTTGATTTCTTTCTGTTTGGACTCCTTGCGCCAAACCCGAAAGGAATCAAGCATTGCAGGCCTAACTTTTCTCTGAAACAATTTCTCCTCTAAATTATCTAATACAGGAGGCTCAAAACTACCATATATTGGCCATTGCAATTCAGTATTACCCTTTGTATACTTGTGAACATAATCGGGCCAACACCATGTTTAGCATAGACTTCATGATTAGGAGTCCCCAAAGGAGGAATCGGACAAGATTCCTCCAATGCGGAGTCCTGTGTACAATAACAACAACACCATTTCCGGAATTTACTAAGTCCAGGCATCTCTAGATGTGTATCCTGGATCCAAACGTCAAAGGGTACAATCGAATATTTACAGCCTATAACTGTGCTTACCCCTTGGCTTCGGCTTTTGCAAAAGTCGAATCAAATACCAAAACCAAAATACAATTCACCAAAGAAGTGAGCCACTCCCACTCTTACCTGACCGTCGATCTTCCGTCACACGGCAAGTGTCACAAAGGTCTCGATCTCCAAAGACTAGGAACCGGAACTGGGGCGTCAGTCGGGGCCGCAGTCAGGTAGCCCACTGGAGGGAGGAATCACGCAATCTGAGACCTCGGGCCCACAAAGACAATTTTCAGCCAATGTAGTGACGCGCCTCCCTTTGAATTCGATCATGGACCCCTCACGACCACCAGGCTTGATGACGACCACCGAAGACGCCCCACGTCTTTTTGGAGACCCCCCTTCCCCACTAGGAGAGTCAAAGCCAGTGGTGCAGGGGACACCTTAAAATCTACGGGTTCTTCTTGCTCAAATCATACATTACCAAAGAGACCATGACAACCAGCCGTGGAGGGAAGTAAGTTATTTATTAGCTCGAGCTAAGGACAGAGGTCCCAGAATGGTACAAAGACAATTCTACGGAGACTGCTGTTTTACTCTACAGCTTACACATATTTATAGCGCTAGCCACACCCATTTGTACAATACACAGTTCCACATTTTGATAAGTTCCTCATTCTGACAAGTTCTTCGTCAGTCTTGTGGTGCAATCGTGGTCAGGGACATCTGTTCTCTGATTGCACAATGTCCACAGCCCCGTGCTTCCTTGCCCTACTGGTTTGGTCATGGGGCACTGCCTCGTGCTTCCTCTATTAGTTGGTGTGGTCACAGTGCACAGCCTCGTGCCTCCTCTATCAGTTGGTGTGGTCACAGGGCAGTTGGTCGTGACAGGTTGAGTTACCAACAATGGACAGGATGTGGCTGAGTCTCTGGCACAACTGGGGGGTGAGGCACACAGGCAGCTTCTCGGAATCGGCTCGACCACAAGGAGCAGGGAGGGTTGGGCAAGATTCAACAGGGACGTGGAAAGCAATTCTTCATCAGGTTGCCGAGAGCATGGCAACACAAAATGGAGTCATGTGGGTCATTTTAAAATACAGTTCAACACTTTGAAGCTTCCCACCCTGGAATGCAGATCCAGCATGGAGTAGGTGTAAACACCTCTGCTCAGAGCAGACTTTGTTCCTGGTTGCTGAGAGCGAAAGCTCTCATCTCACGGGGACCGAAACTCAACTTTGGTAGCTAGCTGGTCCAGACCAGTCTACACAATAGTAGTCGGCAGGTTTTCAGGGGGCACCTCTAAGGTGTCCCCTGGGTTCATTTATTGATAAATCCAACACTGGCATTAGTGTAGGTTTATTAAGACAAGATGTTTGGTACCAAACGTCTGTGGATACATTAAACCCATCATGTAGCTGGGGAACTCGTAAGCAAACAAGTGTCCAGCCCATGTACTTGTGATTTCTAAGAATTGACTTAGATATCACAAGGACATATCCAATCATGCAGATGTGTCCACACAGAGTATAGTGCACCCTGCCTTAGGCTGCAAGGCCTGCTGTAGGGGTGATTTACCTATACCACATGTAGTGCCTTACAGGCATGGCACACAGGAATGTGTGTCATGTTGACACTTCCTTTTTCTATGCACTAGGCTGCAATAGCAGTTTGCAGGAGCTTGAGGAGGGGTCCCTTAGAGTGGCACAATTCATGCTGCAGCCCTTAGGGACCCTCTTTAGTCCCAAGGCCCTAGGTACCAGGGGTACCATTTACTAGGGACTTACACCGAGCCTAAATTGGTGCCAAATGTGGAACAACAATACAGTTTAGGGAAAGTGATGATGCTGGAGACCTGGTTAGCAGGAACCTAGCACGCTTTCAGTCAAAGTTGCATCAGATACCAGGCAAAAAGTGGGGGTAACCATGTCAACAAGCATTGGTAATTCATCGGTTTCATCTATGTAATGAATAAAGAGCTGTTTTCATCAATCATTGTCTGGGAGAAGGAAAGAGCTCCCAGACAGATAACATAGCAGTGGAGAGTTTGTGACGCAGTGGCCAGAGCTGCTGACTCGAGAGCTGTGGATCCCGGTTCGAGTCTCGGCGGCACTGTGCAACATCCTGCGATTCTATTCAAATCACTTAATCTCTCTGGGTGATAAATTGTAATATAAATATGCTGCAAGAGAAAAAGCCAACACTTTAAGAAAATATAGTTTCCCCAAAGCGGATGTTAACAGTATTTTGGGGGCGGGAAACTGATAAGAGAAGTAGTCCTGGAACAAGCATTGGTAAAAGCAGGAAGATATGCTACAGCCAATAGAAAAGGAGGAAAGGTAAGTGGCACGCACAAGAACCAATGAGAAGCCAGAAAAGCGAAGAGGCGGGATGTAAATCCCTTTTAAATTTATATTAAAAACAATAGATTTCTCAAGCACAGCGCAAGCGCTGTGCAGGCGAAACTTAAAAAGGGGCACTTTCCTACATTCTATTGAGATCCAAAAGTGGGGAGATAGGCAAAGAATACACATTCAGTATGAAGAATTGAAGAAATTGAAAAAACAGAACTGGACAGCAAGTAGAAGAGGGAAGAATGGGGGGGGATGTTTGTTAATTATGGTATCCTTACTGCCATGAATGTGGTAAACCCAGCTGATTTAGAAGCTGGTGGAACATGGGTTTAATCGCGGTGGAGACTACCTCGATTCAGACATGATAATACCCCTTCAACAGCCCTTTGGAGTAAAGGCCATCAGAGGCAGACCTGTAATTCAGCCTACCTGATTTAGATGAGCAAAATTAGAGTTTAGTTTTCACTGCCCATCACCGCCATGAAAACTCTGGGCGTAAGGGGCAGTGAAAACTGCTAAATGCTGCCCTGGTCATGGGAGAGGATTCCCATGGTGAAGAAAGCATTTTCTTTTGTATTTTCAAAAAGAAAATCCCGCTTCAGGATTTTCTTTCTGAAAGTACAAAAGAAAACGATTTGGTTCAGGGCTCTGCCCTAAACTTCACAAAGCATTGACAGGAACCACCATGCTACTGGGAATAGTTTTAAGGAACAAAAAAGAATCCAGACGTATTTGTCACAATAATGTCTTTTTTGTTTACAGCAATAAGCCATAACAAATAAACATACATTAAAAATACCTGGTTAAATGTTTAAAAGAAGTAAAAATATGAACAGAAAAATAGGTGCAAAGGGGGTGGTAAGCAGCATGAAAAAGGGGGAAGGACAGTCATCCAATCTTTATACGGGGATTCAGTTGAATTCGTTATCATTACAATTAAAAAGTGCAGGTGCTGTAGCACAGAATAAAACAACAAAGATATTTAGGCACTAGCAACACTAGTACCACCACTTTGTAGATACAGCAGACCAATAAAATTACACAGCCCCCCCCCCCCTCCCCAATAATCATCACGCTGCATAAGAGTCCAAAGCTAGTCTTCTTATTCATCACTTGTATTGGGAGGAGGACTATCAAATAATCAACCTTACTGGCCAGGTAAATGTCAGGAATAAGAAGGGTATGTGCCTACAGCCACTTGCTCTGAGAAAATGATGCAAAATAATCTGCACAATAATTACTATGAGACTGTGGCGGACAGATCTATGGTGCCTATGGCACCAGGCAACTATCCTGGGAAGGTCAAGTAGTGAGCCCGCCAGGTCAAGAGTGGCAGTAATGTTTTATAAACAGTTAATTTCCCTTGTAGAGGGTGTCTGCCAATTTTCTGTTTTGTACTGACTCCTTCGCTGTCCTCCAGTTTGTTCACCATAGTACCCATTCCTCAACTTTGTTATTTTGCTCCTTGTTTGGTTCGTTGACATACTGCCTGAACTTTGACCTGTTTCAGGATTATGATTTTGCTTTGTTTTTCTCTTGCTTCTGATTACCTTTCTTCCAGGGTTGCTTTTAACCTGGAGTTCATAGTTCGGCTTCCCTCACTTTGGCTTAGGTTCACAGCAACCTGCTATTCTGTAGTCATATATGCTTGACGTTAACTTGTACGAACATCCGTGCTTAGTCATGTACGAGCAGAACTACATCCTGGGGAGTGGGATGAATTGTCATCAGACTCTACCATTCAAGATCTGCAAAGCCTGGCAGTGGAATGCCCAAGGGCATCAAAGGAAGCATTAAAGCCAAAGGGGCGGGTGTTAGCAGGGTGGTAGTTCAAAAATGTAAAAGTTCCCTATTTAGGGGAATCAGTAGTTTGTTTCAGAAAAGCAACAAAAGATATGTTATTTTCAATCCTTGTTCTCCATCTCAATCAAAAGAAACTTTTGGCACCCTGACTGGGTGCCCGAGTAGTCATGTCCTGCCAAACGGGAGAACAAGCAACCCAATATGTGTCTGTCTAAAGGTGAAACTGTGTTTGCTTGGCAGAGCAAGCATGTGCCTGCTGGACACCGTTACTCAAAGTAGGGAACATCAATAGAGAATGCTAAAACCAACGCCTCGTAACTGTTGTGTATACTAACATTTGCATTGTCAGAGCTGAATATAAGCCATTTGGAAAGGTTATACTGTAGTTGGGCGCACTGAAATTATCACAACTAGCAGTAACAGGCTCAGTATCTGGCTGCTTACCTGTATGAAAGACCGTGCCCAGAGAATGGAGACAGAGTTACTGAAAAACAAAGCAAAAAACATCAAAGATCGAGATGGGAAGAGCAATTTGCCACACGACTAAGAACAAGACTTAACTGTGAGACTGGTTCTAGGTTCTAATCTTCAGCCTTTTGGTGAAGAGCTCACTGGGGTGCACTGTTCAAATGTGTCGATGGGCTACTAGAGATCTTGAATAAACACTATACACAAAAAATGCAAGGCTACCCTACGAGTAGCAATAGTTCTTCACCGTGGGTATATTCTCATATAATTTTTTATTGATTCCTGATAGTGACTGGATGTAAAACAGGTGGATTGTTAAAGTACAGGGCACTCACTCCATCTTAAAGTGAGTTGTATCTAAGCTTCACAAAGTCATACCAACCTAATTCCTATTAACTAATGCGGGGAGTCCCTAGCATACCCCTAGCAGTTTGACACACGAAGCACGGCCTTCCTCGAAGACATCTATCTGCACATGGCACATGAAAACCAACACTTAACAGTACAGTTAAGAATAAAGCTAGTTCAAATTCTAAAACCAAAAGAGTTGCAAAGAACACAATGTTAATGATAAAATTGGCAACAAAAATGAACTAAATCTGATGTAGGGTAAGTCTGATGTACGGGTCAGGAGGTATGAAAAACACATTGGCGTGAATTTTAAATAAAAGGTGATGATGTTTGAAATAAAAGTATTAAGCATGCTATTGTGTTGGCTGTGGCTCTCAAACACGGCCACTAGAGGGCAGCAGAGCCACGTATTTAGCAATAATAAAAAAGCAATACCGCAATGTAAAATATAACATATTTTTGGAAGTGCTCTTTTATTGCGGTTGTAATGGGATCGGAGCGGCACATCTCAAGAAAGAGTAGCTACAGAGCACAATAAGACGTTTATATAAGCAGCATTTCTTTTGTCTGTATAGTATCAACTAGGCGTCCGACAACTGAAAAATCCTGCTATCGACAGATGTAACAAAACTGATTGAAAAATAAGTAATTTACAGTTATGTGTATGGCAACGGGAGCACACACAAATGTTCTCTGCTGATAAATAAATGTTCATGGGCGTATATAAAGTTGTTGTGTTTCATTTTATTAATGGTGTCTAAGTCAATCCATATCAAATTTGCGTCGAGAGCAGTCAACAGGTGTTTCGTCCATGAAACTTTATTAATTGTGAATAAATATTAGCAGATTTACAATCATTGTATGATACTGGATGGATAACAGTCACGTATTACAAGAAGTTGACCTAGGGGCACCAATGTAAGAAGACAGTAATCCATGTGGTTATATGTTGATAAGATACATCAAATATCTCGTACAGGTCACACAATGAGTATAAGCAAGGCTGTATAGTAGGAGTGGAGGGAAAACCTACATGCGCAGTATTCGTTGAGGCATTACCGTCAGTTGTCACGTAGGGTAAAGGTCCGTTGTAAATATGGACAAAAAGAACTACTGTTTCGGTATATGATAAGCCGAAGGCAAACGGTAGTCACCTAGAATGAGAAAAATTCAAAGGGGCTTATTTACAAGCGCGCATGAGGCTTGCAAATCTGCCCCAAAATATTTATTGCAAACTCTATCGACCGCAGGGTTAAAAATGCACATCAGCGAGAAGGCAATAGTTATCCAACAACCACAGAGCATTGTGGAGCCAATTTGGACAGAAAGCTCAAATACTGTGGTGATAGTCTGTTAAGTGAGTATTGGTTATTGTATCGGTGCATGAGACTATCGAGCGATGGATGATATGTTCATTTTTATTGTGAAACCTATTACATACTTGGATGCATTGGTTTTTTAAGGACTGAGTGGGTTGCTAGTGGGTCCTTGAATTGATTTGCCCAGTGGAGCCAATTATGGAGTCTGCGTTTATTTCATCATATATATCACTAAGGCATGACGCCTGACTGATCAAGATGCACAATAGTTCTGACTCTTTCAGGCAGCCTGTTCTGTGAAGCCATGCCTCAAGAAAGCTCAACCAGGAGGTCATTTGGGATTTGTGTCCTCCCACTTTGGAGCTGCCATATTGCTCCAATGTCCAGCAATTGATATTCTCTTCCAGAAGAGACTGTTGGTTTGATGTTAGCCTTGGGATTCCCAGACCCTCAAGAGATGGGCTCTCCTCTCCCTTAGGTCTGTTTACATGGACTCATATAAGACCTACTTAAAGTCTGCAAACACCTGCTCCATTTGCCTGTGCATGAGTATTACTTATCTCATCCCATCCTTTATATTATGCATCCATCTGTTTGGCCTCTTAGTTGCTCCTGCTTAACCAGGCCAGGAGATGCCATGCTTTAGTGCCTACCTCGTACAGTCTTCTCTGGATGCTGATGTAGTGCTGTTTGGTGACCCTTCTTGCCTTGTCCTATATTCGGTTTTGCCTACCTTTAACCTGCTAATATCCTCTCCATTAGAACCCTTTCTTTTTCTACGCTTGCCTCCTCAAGTGTCTGGAACTTCCTTAACCATTTCCCTTTCCCCTCCACCCCATCATCACCTGTGCCCATCCTCTTAGCACAGTCTTAAATGCCTCCCACAACATAATCCTCCATTGCATGGAACCCTCGTTTTCGAGGAAGGAAAAGTTACTTACCTGTAATTTTATTTCTCTTTCAGGGGGTCATCATAGTCATAAGCACTGAATAATCCCACCCACATGTGGGGATCCCAGACCACTTAAAACGCACACACACATACATAAACATTGCACAAAGTTACATTTACACATATATTTGCACCTATAAAAAGGCTAAAAATGACCTAATATATTTTATTTTTCATTGAAAAAAAGCCAACCAAACAAAATTAGTAATTAAACAGAAAAATGGACTATAGAAATGTTTCCACAAACCTTTTTTTTTAAGGAAATGAAGGCAATGTTAGACAGGCTGCAATGCAGAGCACAGGAAACACTGGCACGGTGCCTTTTAGGCCCTCCCGAAGCACCCTCGATTTTATCATTCCTCAAAGTGGCAGTTAGGTCAGATCATTTTTTTCAAGAAATAAGAGGATCCTGGGTGAACAGAAGATAGCTAGCTATATTTCTTCTTTTTAGGAGAGGTGGGAGAGATGTTTATGATTATGACGACAATTCCATTGGAAGAGAACTAGGATTAAAGGTATGTAACTTTCCCTTCTCTTACAGAAGATACCTCATCAATAAATACTGAATAGAAAGCTAGCCAATCCCATAAACGAAGGGCACAAGAAAGAAAAATAGCTTTAACAATCACATGAAAAGGTTCCTCAAAGAAGCCTGCCCTACTTGAGTGTCCAATATGAGTTTGAATCCAGACAGTAGTGTCTAGTGAATGTGTGTATTCATCTCCAGGTATCAACTTTACAAATCACTGAAATGGGAACATTTCTCAGAAGGGCTGCACTACCAGGGAGGGGCTTTTTAGCGAGTTGTTATGGAATTATTCTATAAGATGCTATCCATGTAGAAATGGCTTATTTTGGTGAAGGTACACCTGTCCTCAGACAATCGTAATTTGCCTTATGCTATTCGTTTTGTCTACGTAGAATTTAAGACTCTATTCACATCTAGCAAAAGCAGGGATCTCTATGCAGGAGTTGAAGGATTTGTAAAAAAAAAAGCATAAGCAAGGAAACGGTTTAGCTAACATAACATTCTGAAACCACCTTCTGAAGGAAGCTAGGGTGGGTTCTCATTATTACCCCATTGCTATGGAACACTGTGTAGGGTTCCGTAGTGCATAAGGCCTGTTTTTCACTAACCTTAACAGGAGTAAATGCATTCCTAATACCTAAGAAACAGGTATTCTAAAGAAGGTCTGTGTAGGAGATTTCCTATAGGCCTCAAGTTGTACTTTAAGAGATGAAAATTTCAGAGCAGACTTTGCCAGATGAAGTAAATAAAAAAGTAAAATAAATAACCACATCTTGCGGACTTGTGGGGAATTGAGGTTGTTTTGAATGCAGCAAAACGAGAACCTTTTCCACTTGAAGGCATGGGATGTTCTTGTGGAAGGACGTTTGGCTTCTTGCAGTATGTCTATGCAATACTGCAGTACATTTAGATGGTCATATAGCAGGAATTCAGGGTCCAGGCCTCTAACTTTAATGATAGAATGCTGAGGTGTAGGACCTGATATCTGAACTTGTAGAGGAGATCATGCCTGCACAGCAGCCTCATGTGTGAACATTCGGATTGGTGCAGAATGTCCGTGAGCCACCAGTGGCTGAGCCATTCTGATGCTAGCCTTATCATTCTGGTCTTGGAATGGTACAATTTGATCAGAACTGTTGGTATCAGTGGTACTGGAGGAAAAGCTTACGGAAATGTATTTGACCAGTCTATCAATTGGGCATTCCATTTCAACCCTGGTTGAAAGAATCTGGAGGCTTAATCTGTGCATTTTTTGTTTCTTGAGTCTACAAACTAGTCTATGTGTGGGTAAGCTCAATCTTGAAAAATAGTTGGTAAGTTGTTGTTTGGTCCTCAGTCAGGTTTTTTTTTAAATACGTGACTAAGGGAGTCTGCTCCCACGTTTTGGATGCCCAGCAAGTGAATAGCTTTGATGCTCAGATTTCTTGTTATTAGCCATTTCTGAGATTCAAGAGACTGTGGTCTGAAGCAAGTGATTCCCTGCTTGTTCAGATAATACATTGTCACCTTATTGCCCATCTGAACAATAAGGGAGTTTGTGCTGACCATAGGAAGACACTATTTCAAAGTGAGATGCACTGTTCTTAGCTCCAGCAGGTTGATATGGCTGTTTTTTTACTTGCCTGACCAAGTCCTTTGAGTCTTTAAAAGACCCATGAGAGTTCCAAAACCTTGGAGAGAAGCATTTGTAACTAAACATAAGAACTAATTCTGTAGGTGCTGTAGGCATTGTTCTATGACCTCATGTGAAGCCTGGCATAAGGAACCATAAATATGCAGTATGACAACAATCCTAGGAGAGTTACACATTGTAGGAGAGTAACGGCTTGTGGAAAGTAGGATCTGCTTTCATGGTTTCCCCAATTTTTGTCGGTGTCAGTATTTTTTTAACTAGTCTGATCAATTCTGGCTGAAGCTCATCCATGAAAGTAAAAATCCTAATCCGAAGCATTTCTGGTCCCTTGTGAATAGGAGTAATCAAAGTGTAACTGGGCATGGCAGCGCAAACATCAGTGAAGCAGACTGGAGCAAGTTTTTATCTCTTCATTTTGGAGACACTCATGACAACAAAGTTGGTCTCGACTCTGCCAGCCCAGTAAGCTCCTTTTCCTTTTCTCGGGTCCAGAGAGCCAGAGGAGGGTTTGGCCCGAAAACACCCCATTAGATGACCCGACAA